>NC_061458.1:2742673-4114009 GCF_022581195.2 Helicoverpa zea | reverse complement strand
GTTACCAAATTTGTTTTAAGATTATATCGTATTGCTATTCATCTATTCTTTGTAAGATTGCAGAAAACCAATAGCATATTATATTCTAATGAAAACACAAACAAAACACATTCTAAACTCACCACGGGCCATCAGTGAGAAAAATGTTTAGTTCAACAGTTATATTAATATTTTATAAGCTTCAAAATAAGAAAATAAAAAAGTTTAAAGAAATGCATGTACCATATCATCGACCATGATGAACACGATGTGTGATGGCCCTTGTCGATATCCTGATATCATTGTTGTTACCACTGTCAGGATGATCCACCACTGTTTCCTGAAAAGAAAATTAATAACACTTATTCCACATTTTCGCATTGAAACACATAGAATTGCAGCTTTATCTGGCTGCATCTTTCGAAAAGCCTACTTATTTCTTGAAGGCGATGAAGATTTGATAAATAAAAAACTTCTTTTTTTGGCGTTCTTTTATGTCTTTTTAAAAATCTGATCTATGATAACGGAAGCTAAAGTAGAGTTAGAGTACGTAACATTTAGTCGTCCGATAGTTGGTTTGGGCTCATAAATCAGTATGAACATAAGTGGAAGTACACACGTAACAACGATCAGGTATTTATCCGGTATCAGATCGACTATATGCTTTGATCGAATTCACGATTTTCAAAAAAATATTTTTTCCAACCACCGAGGCAACAGTCGCCGGTCGACTGTTTAGTCTGCAGTTTACGATATGCTTAATGTTTTTACCTACTCTTCCTATATCTCCCATATTATCAATCAAAACAGTATTCAAGATAAAATAAAATATAATTAAACAATAGTGATAGAAAAAGTAAACACAAACATAACATGAGATAATTCCTTCACGATGCTGCACTAAAATCGCGTGAGGAGACTAGAGTGTTATATACATACATATAGTACGTAGGTATTGTCTCCTACTTTTCTCAAAATTTTAATAAATCGACTATGTAAACACAGAAAATTTATAGATTCGGCCGGAAGGTATTAATAGTAACTGAGTTATTAATGATTTCATATCTCGTTAAGTTCATTTATTTTCCAAGCTGTGTATTTTTAGAGGATAATCAAAATTATATTCTTGATTGGATTTTTAGTGTTAGGCATTATGACAAATGGCTAAATTGGAAACAATTAGAAATGCTTTTATATTTTCATTTTTTTAATGTGGCCTTAATCATGTATTGTGCAAGGCAGTATAAAAGTAATCCGCAATAAATAAACAATTCCATGATTATTTAACACACACAAATCATTGAACTTATTTCCTAACAAAAAAAATCCTACAATAGGAATAATATTTTGTGATGAAGATATAAAAATGAATCAAATGCGGAATTTTAGCCTAACCTGTTTAAAGTTTCCTCGAGTTTATTTTGTGATTCTGATGCCTTGTAGGTTTATATGAAAACAACAGTAAATTATGAAGCCAAATAGTTAATTAAAGAGCAGTTATCATGTTTAACCAACTGTGTTAAAGCAGATGCCTATACATAATTCTAATACCTTTTTACAAATACCCAAAAAGTTTGTTTTCACACAGTTTTACATGTCTTTGTGTAATATGTATTAATTCCAGAGCCGGTTTTCCAAATTGCTGTATACACGTAATATAAGTTAGGTATACAAACCCAACACGAGCATATTAGATAATCAAAAATAATAAGAGTTTTCTATACTAAAGATGTTTATGTATGAACCATAGCACAACACAAAAGCTGCAGTAAGATGCGTGTTGAACTACTCTGTATATCATTATTAATTTATGTATTTACATTGATACAACAAGGCGTGCATGTAGTTTGATTGATATCCCAGCGTAATTGCATTATTTAGGATAATGTTTTAAGGTTCCATGTAAGAAGTGGATCCAATCATAAGAGCTTCCATAAATAAATCCAACCTATTCATCCTGAACTTTTATGGGATCACGTTGGTACCTATCGTTAATTTTGTTACAGTCCTATTAATTTCACTAACAAAAGTGTGCAAACCCCCTATTTAAATATCCTGTGGAGGTATTTATTAATCGTTACGTAGACAAGGTAACAAAATGACACAAAAAAGACATGTTTTTCCCCTATCGGAAAACTGCATAAAAAGTTGAGTTTACCTTGTTTGTGCAGTATTTGATACCTATAAAGACCTTCTACCTTTACATTGATGGACAGAGCTAAAATAGCACGTACCTAACAGGAAAAATATTGTTAAAGTACCCAAAGGAGTCCTTTGAGTGAGCTTCATCTGAATATACACTGACTGACTGTCTGATTCGTCCTCATCATCTGCCTAGCCTTTTCCCAACTGTGTTGGGGTTGGTGTCTAGTCTGTCTGAAATAGTTTATACACATCTTCTAACGTTTCATACAAACATTACAAATTAAAGTCTGTTTGTAATATTTTCCGAACATTTTTCAATTCATATTCATGTCTCATACAACTGGCTCATAAACTTGTTTGCTACATTATTGTGACATAATTTAATTTAAAACCGGTAAATATGATTAACTTGCCAATGATTTACTGTAATTCAAGGCCTGAAAGTGGCATCCTCGTTCTGTACAATGAACGGAACCTTATAGATGCGAACAAGAGCACATCGCACTTGACCGAGTTTTCTTTGTTTCTGCAAATTGCTTCATTATGTTTGCCGGTGATCCGTCCTAATAATGATAGCAAGACAATCTTGATACTTTGTAAAAAGCCTGGAATTAATGGAGGCTAAAGATATTTGCTTGCATGCAACAATGTAGATCGAGGTTCTTTAACGATCTTAGAGCGTGAGAACAGAAGGCCTTGGCAGAGAAATTGTTCGTTAATTCTGTTATATTTGATTCAGTCGAAGTTAACATAAAAAAGTTAGCTAATATGAATAAAAATTATCTCCCATTATGTATAAAATGTCTAGCTATTCGAAACAATATTTAGTATCTAACAGTTATACCACCATTTTGCCACCTAGACTAAAATGAATTCAAAGAACCTACTGCTATCCACCGGAACCTAATGCTAGCGACATTCAACTCATTACATTTTGCCCGACTTAGGAAGCGAACGCGGGACGTCATGCTGAGCTTCTACTAAACGCTAATAAGCTTGCCATATCAAATACAAATAACAAATAATCATACTTAGTATAACTGAAAAATAAATGTGAAATGGAAGAGCTCAGTATCAAAGTACGTAACAGTCCTAATGGCGTTAATGGACTATTTTTCTGCTTTAATTAAAAATAATAAGCTAGATACAGTTATTTAATCTAGGCGCGAATCCATATCAATGTTTTTAGCACTGAAAACGTTAAATAAATTAAATATAAAAATAAAACTTACCAGCTCATATTATTTCTTATTATTTCAAACATATTGATTTGAATTATGTATCGTCAACTGAACAGCACTAGCACACACCAGTTTGTATATGTATAAACAATTCACAATAATAAGATTTTGAACACCGCGCCAAACCGTACATCGAAACTTAGTATAAGTACGTATAGAGGTCTATTCTCCACGAGCGCTCAACTTGTACAAACCTCTGAAACCAAGGGAAAGCTGTATTCTATTGTAAATTACTTAAAGGCGCTATAGATTCATTTCTGAAGGTCATATTTACATACACTCATGAGAACCACGTGTTTTTACAAAAAAATATCTTCAATATTATCACTTATCATTTAAAATCACAATTATAATTAAATCTTAGGAAATTGTACCGGAAAATGTCATGTAATACTATTTCTGAAATATCGATTAGTTATATTACTGTAACATTAGTCATTACGTGGCCAGATCACAATGCTATTGTTGGTATATCTAAATGGGTTTCAGAAAAATCTTACGTAAGAAAACTTTATTACAACATTTTAATTACAATATTAAATTGCATCATTATAAACTGTATTTGATATATCTGCCAAGAGGCAAAATGTCATCACTTTTTCCATAAATTAAAAAGATCTACTTTTTATGAACTTAGTTTGAGTTTTAATGAGGTTTTCATTAAAAACTAATCCCAGGAACCCATTCCCGATTAATTCTACAAAGGACTTCGAAATCGAATCGGTCCTCTATCAAGATTGCAGTTATCGGATTTCTTGATATTCATGATTAAGAAAATTGCATTTGCTGCACCCGGGAAACTATTAATAATGTCAGGACATAATGGCAGGACACCTTTTCACACTCGGTCGGTTAGCCCCATGCTAAGTTATTAATTAACTTGTGTTATGGGTGCTAACACAACTGATAAATTACATATATACATATTTATTAATACATATTGTAACACCCAGACCACGGCCAACAAGCATGCTCATCACACAAATTATATTGAATATCATGCGCACATTGCGTCACATACTGCTAATCTACCCCATCTTTTCAAGTACACCAGTTCAAATTAGGCAACGTCAAACTCACCAGTAACCCACCACACCTGACTGGAATAATAAATCAATAATTAGGACGCCAAAACTACGTAATTACGCAACAGATGTTTGGAAACATTATTAAAATAAACATTTAGTAAGGGTCAACGCAACAAAGCGACACTTCAAAGTTAATTCAACATAGGACTGACTGTAGAAAGGCTTCCGAGAGCCACATTAACATAATATTAATGTGACATGCATGTGAAAGGCTATAAAATAAACACATACGTACGTATAAAATGACTCATGTATTTTGAAGAGAAAAACAAAACAATAGAAAAATAACAAAAAAGGAAATAATAAAATACTTCGTTAGAAACATCGAACATTTATAAATCATTGGTACATAATCAATACTTTAAGAGTCCGCTGCACAATAAAAGAATCAGAAAATCAGGTATTTAGCCGGTATTAGACCGACTGATAATTTTGATTGGAATCAAAATATTCATTGGATCAACTGTTGACCTATTGTGTAGTGTGCAGTGTGCGAGAGCGCTAAAGGTATAACTACCTCGATTAGTTGAATAGGTAAATAATTTATATCTTCACAATCGTCTCAATAGTTCTGAAGATTTATACAATAGGTACCTATTTTTTAGACAATCTTTTAAAAATATACGTAACATTCTCACTGATTACCTTAATACTTAGATACTTATTCAAGATCATAATTTGCATTGTTAGGATTAACTTACACACACATAAATAACTAGAAGTGTAAAAAAAATGCGTGACCATGAATTCATTACCCTTCATGAAAAACATCAGATAAATCTTTAATATTTTCATAATACCTAAGACAATAAATAATTGTAGTGTTTTTGTAACAAGTAAAAAAAATAACAATGAAACATGAAAATATGAATTCATTGGAATTTACACAGAATACCTCAAGTACTATAGTATTTACCTAAGAGTTTATGATTTTCTTACACATGACATATCTACGCAAAAGTGCACGTTCAATATTGTATAAGCAAGCTGTAGTCTAGTTTCGAAAACGTAACTATTGTAAGCGCCCTTGCCCTACTAAACTTTTTCTGTTATTATCTCAAAGTACCAAATACTATGGCTTTAACATTTTTCTACTATTACATTACGTTAGTCGCTACGACAATCACCTTATCTCCCCTTTAGCATGGACACTGGACAACCGATATTGCGTGAGATCACGACACCCGTAATTAGAATTATTATACGAGAAAAGGTCAAGGCGTTCATAAATCTATCTAAGAAAGCACTGAAAATAGCTGAAATAGCTTACTTCAATAAATAAACATAATTTTAAAACAATAAATCGTAATAATATAATATGAAGACGTTTTTTATGATTATATTCCATTAAAACGAAGCCTGATTCATGTGATTCATGTTATGCAATAGCGATTGTTACCACTTTCAAGGAATTACAACTTTTATCATAACGAGGTTAAAACTCATTGGACGTATTCCAAACGAGTGTGGTTTCGGAACTTTCACCAAAAATGCGTTAATTATTTATTTTGTAAGGATTTCAAAAACATAACTTGTTTTTTTCGAAAGCTCATGGACCAACTCTACCTACCCAAAAAATGTTTTTTGCAAAATAAAATACTGAAAATGCAAAATGTTATTATTTATTCACACAGTTAAACAATATGTATGCGAATGATTCTTATCGATTTGATGTACACGTGGATCAGCATCACTAGCCTTATTTATGACTGGCAGATGAAATTTAATAAAACCTATAACGAGACAGATTAATGCACCACAGACTAATACGTTAGATTTTCCATATTTTAATGGTAACCAATAGTTAAAAACGATTTATCCTTTATGTACATCATTACTAACATTACTGTTAATTTAACCAACAACTTAGTCGACAAAACCAAAAAGGTAACCTAGTTTAAGTACAGAATACCTTGAATCTTCATTAATCTGAAGGATGTTATACAATAATTTGTATATCAAACAAAAAGCATCTTATCTGATACTTATTTTGAAATAATATTTGTTATTATTAACCCAAAAAACCAAACAATTAACATTAAGAGTAGGGAAAATCCTGCCACAGAATGTTAACATTTTTGCACTTCCGTCTTTGAAGGCAAAACTTACTTTCTGTTAAAAATAACCAAACATAAAAACCAATGCCTACTTGGAACTTACTCTGACAGTGGTAAAGACCGTAACAAGTAGGAATTTACACTATTTTTTTAGGTAAGTGTCAATTCAAGGTTAGTTTTTGTTTACCATAGACCTGAAAGGGGGTCATTGAACTCACCATTATTATCAACTACCACTATGAGGCCTACGTAGTGATACCAATACAAAAAAGTGGACAGGAGGACATAAATTGATCGACACAATACAGAGAGGTACCGACCTATCAACATATTATTTTTGCATTTACTTACCTATAAGAAAATTATGGAACTGCATTCTTCAAATTGATTTCGTTGTGATATATTATATAATACATAATGGGCAAAAGGAATCCTTGTCGATGAAATATTTTTAATTCATTGGGGTTTTCTCACAATAAGTATGTACTTTTTCGATTTTGTGCCGATCATACCTTTTAACTTATTAGTCATAGCACAATTTTATTACAAGTTCTTTGCGTAGCCGGGAATATCGTAAAAATCTGACTCAGTCAAGGTCCTTTTACAAGGTTTTATAAATCAAGGGCACTGTGTTGGATACAAGAAAGTGGTCTAATTAATATGTCGCAGGGATATGATAAAAACGGGGATTTGATCAATTCCCTAAGGGATTTGATCAAATCACGGAGGATGTTAAAACAACAACACGATTTTATCTTTTCCCTAAACAAATCTAGTGAATTGAACAAATCCCTAAATTGGTTCAGTGAAATGACAAAAATAATTTTGCTTTGATATTTTGAAGGTTTATTTGGTAAGATATATCTATTTAATTATGATAATCAGGTGTGTGCAATACAAGGAAATATTGATATAAAAATCACCATTACTCAGAACAATATTTATTTTTTAAAGAATGAACAAAACATTTTTTTTTGTATTTTAGTTGCGTAAGATATGCCTATTTGTAATAATAACTTATTAAAACATGTAGCTGATTTGTGGCATCGTGAATTAGATAAAACATTATTTTTCTTACAGGCACGTCTATACGTTTTGCATCGTGCGTGACAGACACCTACGGCTTGCCTAGTGTTTGCAAGCGCGACCCAAACAAGAACCTGATATGTTTTTTGTCATTTCACTGAACCAGTTTAGGGATTTGTTCAATTCACTAGATTTGTTTAGGGAAAAGATAAAATCGTGTTGTTATTTTAACATCCTCCGTGATTTGATCAAACCCTTAGGGAATTGATCAAATCCCCGTTTTTATCATATCCCTGCGACAAATATATGTCAACGTTTTATGCTGAAGAAATTGTTTAATACACGCGCGCCCTTACCTACTTGCATACATAAAGTATAAGCACGAATACCCACTGCATAGGTAAATTTATTTATTTTACTGTTCATTATTCAAACAATTCACCTTACAATATTTTTTTCTCGTATAGATTTAAAATCAAAGACTGAGATTTAATTCTGCATAAGCCAGCCGTTTCAATTAACGAAACCTAAGGACAAAGGTACCTAATAAAATTGTACTTAAGCTGAGTCAATGATATTTTACTGAGCAGTTGTTATCAAAGTTAGTATGACTGACAAATGGAAGGCATACCTACATTTTATGCAGGCCTGTATTGTATTAAGTGGGAAAACAAGTTCACTTACATTTGCTAAAGGTGCAATCACAAAGGTAATATTTTGACAGAAATAAGTTATTAAAATATGATAAGCTATGAAATTAGCAGTAGGTACTAACTACTTATCATAAACCTATTTTTATGTTAGTCCTACTCTAACAAGTATTAATTATATCGACATAATTATCCGATTTCTGTCGACATAGACACTTCCACCACAGACAGCTTAGTTATTATTTAGAAGAACATAAGTGTCGAATGTTCTCGACTGTCTCTTCTGTAACATAGTATCACAGCAACCATTACCACCCGCTACTGTTGAAAACATCTCGTAAGACGCATCACGTGAAGCTGCATATATGTCATTACCGAATGTTATGTAAAAGCCTTACATCAACCGACGCCTATTACAACAACTTGTTATTAGATAAAGGCGACATGGTAGTTGTTTTTATCATTGCCGTGACACAGTGACACCCAAAACACACGCAAATTAATTACTGAGGATATTGTCAGGCAGCTTAACATATCTATTGTTTTGACTAATGAGATAGAAATGTTATACCTTTATTTATTTAAGACTTTTTACTAATTGATTAACTGCGGTTGTCATTGGAAGGAAAAGAATGAAACTTTTACTTCAAGGTAAGATGTAGTTGCAGTGGCGCGAACGAGTTTAGAATTTAGATGTTGCTACGCCACATTCACTCACTTTTTGTGGTTTTTGTAATTGACAATATTATGTCAGATGTAGCGTAAAAAAATATGCAACAGTTAATATTTATGTCAAGATTCGTTCGCCACAAATAAAACTGATGTAGATTATAAAAGTAATAATAAAATTGATTTGATGTGGATTGTGGTTATTATTAAAAGTAACGCATAAAAAGTTGTCATAACTCGGCTAGAACAAATGTGCGCTATTTTACACGCAAATAGCATATTATTCAATTAGTACTGAAGGAATTTATTTACGTTTTCATTTCATTGTTATTTATTTTATTAGGAATTCCAACAAGAAATACACAACTTCATACATTTAAAAAAAGGGGGGAGAAGAGTTCAGAAGAGGTAGTACCAGCATACTAGGGAGGCATTGAATGCTTACCTCTATATAACGTGAAAGACATGGAGGAATGGTGGCGTAAAACATAGGTACCTAGGTATTACATCAACAGTCAACTTCCGATTCGGAAAGATCATTACAAACGAGTAGAATTGGTTGGTCACTCTTTAAAATTAGCCTGCTCGTAAGCTGCTTAAGAAAAATACTTAATTTACGGTAATAAGTATAGTGTCGTTTGTTTATTAATTATTTTGAACAAAACTATAAAGCAGGCATCACACACAAGGTCTGCAAAACTAAGAGAAAGGCGTAAAAATACTCGGTCAAAATAATTCCTAACTGAAAGGAGGCATTATTTCGTAATAATCTTCCTTGCGCGAAAACTGCTTGAGCAACAAAATATTTGAAATTATTATAATATTAAATTAATGCTCTGGTAGCCTTTGCAACACTTTTAATGGATAAAAATAAAATAAACATCGGTTGCTTTTAAGAATGACACACCCACTATTTACTGCAATATAAGTCCTTAAGTTACTTCTGCACAGCTCGTGATTAGTGTTATTCCTCGTTCAAAAAATATTTTTAAACTTTTATGAAACTACTTGGGACAAGAACTTTAATTATCTTGGAAATCTAAAACCCTGAGTAGTCCCTATTAACCTATCTCTGAGTTTGTAGGTTGCACGAATTGACTCAAGGTTTCTTCAAACCAGCCTGGCAAAAACTTACTGATAACGACGTAAACATTGATCAAAACATTTAAATTACAGATAACTACAGATTGTAAGTAACCGATAAGCCCATGGTAGCGAATTATTAGGTAAGTGATTTGTGCCCATGACACTTAATAGATAATGGATAGACAATAGCCATGGTCTACCTTTCTAACTGTTGTGCTAATTTATCTTACCGCTTTAGGTCTAAAATACAGGCTATCTAATTTCCTACCTTATTGTCAAAGTAACTGTTGTAACTAAAAGTCGTGGTGGCCTAGTGGGTGAAGGACCAGCCTCTCAAGTATGAGGGCGCGGGTTCGATCCCAGGTCAGGCGAGTACCAATGCAACTTTTCTAAGTTTGTATGTACTTTTTAAGTATATCCTAGACACCATTGGCTGTGTTTCGGATGGCACGTTAAACTGTAGGTCCCGGCTGTCATTGAACATCCTTGGCAGTCGTTACGGGTAGTCAGAAGCCAGTAAGTCTGACACCAGTCTAACCAAGGGGTATCGGGTTGTCCGGGTAACTGAGTTGAGGAGGTCAGATAGGCAGTCGCTTCTTGTAAAGCACAGGTACTCAGCTGAATCCGGTTAGACTGGAAGCCGACCCCAACATGATTGGGAAAAAGGCTCGGAGGATGGATTGTCAAAGTAACTGTTATTGTCTAGCTAGTAGAACTACAATATTACATTATTGAGGACTGCTGAGGTGCGGTCTGCTTTTTTTATATCGACAAACTTTTTGTTAATTACTTCTACGAAAGTGTTTAAAATCATAAGGTTGTCGGTCCCTAATCGGTCTATCACATTCATATTACATACCTGCCTACCTATTGTCCCACGCAATAGAAAGAGGTACAGCAAATCCTACGTAGGTTCTTAGAGTGCCATATGTTTTAAGTAGGTATTTGATAATTCATTTTAAAAGGATTTGAAGAATGTACATGTAGACTTTTATATTGCAAACTATTTATACTACTAGTAGGCTATGGTGTATTTTTTTCTGTGGCATGAAGGTTTACAATGACATAACAAAAAAAAACTGAAAAATGGATTCAGGTAGGTACCTGAAGAAATATCTATGCAAAAAGCACATTGCTACTATTAGATAGGGGATGGCTTTCTGCTTAACCAGTTTTACATGCACTGTTATGAATGAGATACACATTGACTTACTTAGAACTACGTAGAACATAAAACATAAAAGAAAATTGATAATAGTGTTCATGAACTACTTCGAAACAGCGACATGTCTCTACAATATTGCTTTATTCGGTACTTTATTTAATTTAGTAGCGATTTAACAAAATAGTTCGATCAGCACGCGCCTTTAAGGTCAAGCACGCACCGTTTCACGACAAGTATCACGCATTCATGATGACTGGCTGCTGTTTCACTCACTCGCTGATATTTGGCAACCTTGAACACTTTCATTAAATAATGACAAAACGATTTCATACTGTTAGTTGAGAATGCCTTTTAGATGAAAACTTATTTTTTTGTGAATATATCGACACTCGAGTGCAATGCGCTGTGCAAATTGCTGAAATTGCAAGAGAAGGTAGCCTGAGTTAGGTAGGTAGATTCTATTAAAGTAAGATTTCTTATATTGTGGACTACAATTCTCTCTTTTTAAATTGTAATATGTTAAGTAATTTTTGGTAGGAACCTACAGATTTAAGGTTAATTGTACGTTAGGTTTAGTACCTACATAGCAGTCTGTTGAGTACAACAGCGGTTTAAGCTTTAATCGCATTCTTTAACGCATAAGAAATTCAACTCCCACTAACGAAATCGCTAAAACTAAGTAGGTAAGTATTACCGTATTACTTATCCTGTACATATGTTAGGTAGGTACCTCCCTATTTTTTCCTCGCCTTTTACAAGTTACATCATAAAGATAATGGTCTCCCAGATCGCGAAGGTAGTTGGTAGAGCGAGTAGCAAACAATGCCCACTCACCATTCACTTGACATAATTTCAACTCCGGAAGCACGGCTGAATGGAAAATCTTGATCTGGTAGAAAGTATTTAAGTACTTATTCACTCAATAAAGTTATTTAATAATTAAAGTTTATTTATAGTGATAATAATTATGACATTCGCGTCTCCCTTGTGTTATGCCTTGTGCTTATGTAAATGATAGCATAAATTGGGTATCTACGTACGAGTAATATAGTTAATGCTACGTTTTATGGATATAAAAATGTATCTCCTACCTGATTGAATTTTCTTCATGAACCTCCAGTCCCGATCCAACTTTGTCTGGGCGTCGACGTCGTCCCGATTTACTTTTCTTTTTTAACTTCGTTTGAATTGGCGGTATTATTTTCCCGCCATGATTAAACCAAGCGATCGTCTATTTGTCTATAGTTGTTTTTTTTTTTCTTAAATAATTCGCAGTTTTGTTTTTGTAAAGGTTAACGCTATAAAACCAAGAATTTTATAGCGTTAGTTTAGATATAACGATATCAAGCAAATCCAGAAACTATGATGGAAAATACGTCACAGTAATTGCTATATAATAAAATTGCTTTTAGTCGATTGCTATTGCGTGTGACAGTCCTTGGTTTATATGGACATCCCTAGTGTTTATTGATTTTTTAAATGTAAACAAAGTTGACATTGACAAGTCTATTTTTAGATGTTCTGTGTAGAGATTGAGAGTAAATTTAATTATTGATTTTACTATCAAATGTGTTGTTAAATTGTGAAAAATGAAACATATTTTGAACACTCTTATAAACGCATCAGAGAAGGCTGCATGTGTAGCTCGTTCCTGTTGTGCAGGATCAACAAACGAAGTTTTATTGGTCGCAGAAAAATTCGAAGGCGATGCCAACGCCCGTTTTGAAAGAGATTTCAAAACTATTGCCGATGTTTTGGCTCAAGAAGCTGCTAAAACAGAAATAGCGGATCATTTTCCGGAGCTTGCAGAGCATGTAAGAGGCGAAGAATGTTCCGAGATTGGAGGTGTAAGAATCGAATTATGTGATAGTGTTGAAGGCACTACAGATCTTTTACAGTATTTAGTAGCGCCTGCAGTCGCAAAACGAATGGCAGAAGCGGCGCACCGTGACACAGAACATATATTTTGTGATAATTTGCCAAAAGATCTTCCAGAAGTTAACACTTCCGATTTAGGCATTTGGATTGATCCTATAGGTATTTTTTTTCCCATTACAGTACTTCTTTCCTTTAATAGTTTGAGTGAGACATGTATGAATGGATAATATTTTTGTTCCTAGATGCTACAGCCGAGTTCATAGCTGGTGTCCAGGGTAAAGCTGATGCAGATCATGGTCTTCCTTGTGTGACAGTCCTCATTGGTGCCTATGTGAGGTCTACTGGGGAGCCTGTTATTGGAGTCATCAATCAACCTTTTTATAATAAGTAAGTGTTTATGATACTCCAAATTTTGTGTCTGTACTACACAATTTAAAAGTGTTAAATTCAATTTTGTCTTCCTTTTAGTGGCAAAGGGCGAGTGGTATGGGGCATTAATTACAAAGATACTCATGAATGGGGAGGCAGTGATGTAAAGGAAAACAATGAAAATAATATTATTCTCATGAGCTCAGCTGAGAAGCCAGAAATAGCTGATACATTCCGAGAAGCTGGATGGGAAGTCAAGTCTCTCCCTGGGGCTGGTCATAAGCTTCTAAAAGTTGTGCTAGGTAAGTTCAGAAATAACAACTATTAGTAAATAACTTTTAAAACGAATTGCCAATGCATTGACACCCAGGATGAGAATTAATCTCTAGCGTATTTTTCTATTCAAAGGGGGGCTAAGGCTACCCATGGCTCACACCTCTATGTCAGCAATCTTTTTCTGCAATATTACATTATTCCATATGCAATCTCCACCATATCATAATAGACTTTCTATAATAACATCTAAGCTAAACAACACTATTAACTTTTCCAGGAGAAGCTGCGGCATACATCATGTCACAGGGAACAACTTTCCGCTGGGACACCTGTGCCCCCCACTCCATCCTCCGAGCTAGGGGTGGTGATCTCATTACCTTCTCTACTCACGGCCCAATTACTTACAATGATGAAATGGATATGGAATCTCAAAACTACAGCAACAAAGAAGGCATCATAGCATACAGCGATGCCTCCATATCTGCTACTATTAAGAAAATTCTCAATAATTAAAGAGTCCAAATAACCCTGTGATCCCTTATAATCAAGTAGATTAGATTTCTAAACAATATATCGAATATTTTGCGTATTGATTGGGGAATGTAGATTTATAGGTCCTGTCAGACAAGAAATGCATAGCATTTGAAAGTATTTCTCAATCATTCCAAATTGTGAGTTTTACAATGTTCCTTTGTAATGTGTAAGGATAAAATTTTTACGAATTATTGTTGTCTAGGAAATGTGAAGTGAAATAATCCTTTTTTTTAATGTTTTTCAAGTATATTGTGTGGCGTCAAAGTTTATTAAAGAAATGTACACCGTGACTTTTTAGTCGTCTTACAACGGCAGCCCACTTAATGTATCCAATGACTAGTAAACGTTCATATAAAATATATATATATATATTTATGAGATTTGAATAATCTATATATCGGGTGTGTCGTTCACAATCACATTAAATCATATCGCATATACTTTATGATATTCTATGGCGAATTGTAAAAAAAATAACCTAATCCATTCAGTGGTTTAACCACAGGAGTCATTTTTCGTTTTTATAATTTACAACATCATGTGTAAAGCAGAGATAAAGTCAGGAGTATCGTATGTTTTGATCAGTTGACAGCTGTCAGTTTTCAAGGGAGAATTTCAGTTGTTTGTAATGACTGACTTTTATATGGTGTTCTAATTTTTGCACATTTTTATTCCATTTACTTTGTTTGAAAAAAACATTTTTTTATTTTTACGTATTTTTCTTTTATCTTTGTGTTAATCGACATATATTTACCAGTATATTAACGCATTTCATTTAATGTCATTATGAGCGACACACCTGATATATAAAAATGAAACCGGCTTTCCGTTGTCACGACATAACATGAAAACGGCTTGACCGATTTGGCTGAAAATTAGAGGGGAATTAACTTAGACCCGGTAGAAGGTTTTACGACAGTTTTTGTCACCATCCGGCTGCGGGACGTGGGTGAAACCGCGGGCGAAAGCTAGTTTAAAAATAAAAATTAATTCATTATTATGATGTATGACGTAGATTATAAGAACACCCTGTTGTGAGCGCTGCCCGAATCTTGTATCAATGGAGCGCGGCGCGTTGGGAAGGTACCTACTTTCTACCGTTTGTTAGGTACGTAAACTTTTTTTTTTCAGTATTTTTCTTTGCACCTATTATCTTAATTAAGTAAGGCTATAAAATTAATAATCGTGTCTAGTGGTATTTTATGTTGGATACATTGAGTGGACCACCTTTGTAAGACGACTAAAAAGTCACGGTGTATATTATCTAGTCAGTATTGTTCAATTGAATTAATTTTAAATAATGATGATCTATGTTGCATGTTACTGTAAACTGTGATGTATTGTTTCAAATAAAATTTTACCATTTTTATTCACATAATTGCTATTTTATTATGCTCTCACACTTACATCAAGAACTTAATTACTAGAATCTGAATCTGAAGAAGAGCTCTTACTTTTCTTCTTTTTCTTTTTTTTACTCTTCTTTTCCTTTTTCTTTTTGACTTTGCCAGACTTTACAGAGTTCTTGGATTCTTTTTCCTGGAAATAAATTTTACTTGTTAAAACTTTTTTCTTCACTTACGGATGTTTCCAATATTCTATTTATGTGTTGGTTTGCTTACAGTAATTAAGAATTTGAAATTACTTGCTTGGGGTTATCTCCATTTTGCCATTATTGTCAAAATCCAATCTCTCGTAAGCAAATCAGCAGATAAACAGAATATTGGGAATGCCATTTAAACAAGTCATGTAGTAAATGAATGTGTAACATACCGGTTTCACAACAGTTTCTGTTTTCGTCACAAGCTGTGGAGCACAGCCTTCCATTCTGATGGCTGCTGTCACTTCATCAACCTTTGACATGTCTGCATTGGGAGCTCGGTATTGTTCACAGTGATCCACTCTTATTGTGCGGTTAAGGATCTGGGAAAAATATGTTATTAAATGTTAAAAAATATTTTAAAGCAAAGGATTAAACTAATGGAATAGACAATAGCTAATTAAACTTAATACACCTTGCAAAATATAATTACAAAAGTAAAATAGCACCTAAGTAAATTACATATCATAAAAAAAAATTACATACTTTTATTCCATTTAAATTATCCACCGCTAATATTGTAGACCTTTGATCTTCATAGCATATAAATGAAAATCCTCTAGATTTGCCAGTTGCTTTGTCTCTGACCAAGTTAATGTTCACTATTTCACCATATCTGGGAATTAAACGGATTATTATTGCTTTTGCATTCTAATTAAAACATCAGCAAAAAGTATAAACTTATACAACAACCCTGGTATTAAGAACCCAGGTTTTTACATGCTAGATATATCACCATTTATCTGTATACAATTTTAAATGTATTCAACTCCAATGATAATGTTTTATGTTAAAACTTACTGCGAGAAAACACAGATAATGTCGCCTTCAGTGAGATCATACGGCAAGCCCCCAACAAATACCCAAGCACTGTCCTTGTACTGATCATGCCAAGAGGTTTTTGATTTTCCAGAAAGCTCCCTTTCACTTAGCTTCAGAACGTTCTTCACATTGCTGAAATCAATACATCAGCTTCCAAATGATTCGCCGCCATCAATTGGGTTACTTCATCATGCATATTAAAACTGTACTTACGTCATAGGATTCATTTTGCAGTTTGATTGTGTCTGTAATGTAACTGATAATAACCAAAGTATTCCTTAGTTCAATTATCCATGAAACATAATACAATTTACAGAACCAAGTCTAAAACACGTAGTGATTATATACTCTCTGTCTAAAACATCGAGCTTAGAATTATATGTTATGTTATGTTATGTTATTATTTATTTATATGTCAATGGTCTAAAACAACAAGAAGCTGTCATCCACCATCAAACAGGTTAGATTTGTCATGTCATTTGTCAAAATTGCTAGTGTAGTGCTATAATAGAAGAATAAAAAATCGACTAACTAGTCCAAGAATCAAATAGTTCTAAATACTAATTGCGGCTGCCTGCTTTATGGGTAGCCAAGACGATCAATTAAATTGCGAACGAATTACTAAACGAAATTATAATTTTCGTCCAGGAGTCCTGTCACGTCATTTTTGACATTGACTTATGAAAATATCAAGGAAACCATTTTCAATATCTTTCCCAAAATAAATAAAAACACTACACTATCCCAAAATAAATAAAGTGTTTATAAGACAATATACGATCTTTTTACAATGACGACGCCCCCTGACGCTGGAGATTCTTATGACCAGGTTTGTTAGAAAACCACTGAAGTGTGTGTGCATTAAAATTTGTGGTTACACCAATGTCAATATGAAAACGTCTTACTTTAATTACAGTTTGATGAAGAGGAAACTGAGCAGCAGCTTGGGGCGACAGCTTCAGGTCGCAAAAGGCTGTTCAGCAAAGAATTAAGATGCATGATGTATGGCTTTGGGGATGACCAAAATCCGTACACAGAAAGTGTGGATTTCTTAGAAGATTTAGTTATCGAATTTATTACTGAAACTACTCATAGGTAAGGTCACAAACCAAGAAAGAGTATGTAACTCTTTCTTTTGCTAAACTTGTTAAGGTATATTTTTTTAAACTTTCAGAGCAATGGAGGTTGGTCGAACAGGCAGAGTTCAGGTAGAAGACATTATATTCTTAGTTCGTAAAGACCAGCGCAAGTATGCGCGTGTCAAAGACTTATTGACAATGAATGAAGAACTCAAGAAAGCAAGAAAAGCTTTTGATGAAGTTAAATATGTTGGTGAGTAAATCAACAATAAGTAGGTTAACTAAATCTTAATATATTTATTTATAAAGAAACTGAAGTCATATTTTATATTTTTAAGTGTAAATGAATTACTTTTTTACTCTGATAATGTCAATTGAACAAAGCATAATAAACTAAATAATGAATTTCTATGAATTTTTCACATAAATTGTATGTCAAATTGTGTTTTTTACTTTTTTATAAACTTATAGAAGATCAACAATAACATGATGATTGAACAAGGCTGCCATGCTACTAAGACTGATGCAAGTAACAATATTTGATTATGACACATTGCTTCTGTGTTCCCACGTACTAATATAACCATAATTATGATCCCTTGTACTCTAACCCTATATGTTACATCCTGCTTTGAATGTAAACCTATTTGCACTGTCCTTAGAACTGGTGTATTTAGAAATATGAAACAAGAAATTAGTCTGCCCTCGTAGCTAAACATGAATCCTAATCAAAATTATATAAACCTGTATGACACATAGGAACTTAAATTCTTCCAAATAAAGAATATATATGAATATGGTTAAGGTTACCTGCATCATGGAAAGCATAGATACCAATAGCTCATTTTAAAAATCCAAACAAATAAAAACCAGCATTCATGGACACTGTGAACGAACGAAAGTTTTTTTCCCGATCGTCAACAGTGTTGACGACAGGAACGAAAGGTGTTACCGAACAGGAATTACCCGAAATAATAAGTAGCGTTCGTCAACACTGTGAACGAACGAAACTTTTTTTTCCCGATGGTCAACAGTGTTCACGAAAGGGTGTTACCGAACGGGAATAACCCCTAAATTGTTTAGAGTAGCCAAATGCAATGTAATTTTTATTCAAAATATATAACCTCCACAGTAGACAGAATTATTTAGAGGATATCCTTTTTCTATTTATTATGCATGAGTGCTTCCAAAAGCTGCAATATGTTGAGGCAAGGTATGTAAAATATAGTATTTTGCTTTCCATTTGAAGACAAAGAAGGTATCAGGCTAACAATCAAAAGTTGGCTAGAATATTAATTTAATCTGATGTATGCCAGAGCACAGGTAGGCCCGAGACACAATTGATTTTTTACTGTCTTATAATTAGTAGCATACAAACAGTTAAGTAATATAACACAAAGCAAAGACAATACCAAACCTTACCAATCACCATGAGCCATCATATTGGGCTGGTTTATGCATTTGTGCTCACATGGGTCAAACTAATGTCTGAAATGAACCAAGACATAATTTATTTGTTATCTTACAAATACCCACTTGCATTGTATCACCTAGGAACTAAAGCTTGTGATTTAATAAATGCTGGGATGTTATGTGAAATAATAATTTGTGGGTTGGTCTATTTGTTGATGGTCAAAAAGAAAATTTGGGTCATTTTAAGTTGCCTGGGCTATTGGGTATTAATAGTATGGGCTATTATTGTTTAGTACTTAATAATTGCTAAAATAATTTACATTTCAGAATAAATCAGAAGGAAAGGCTGGAAGGATGTTACCTAATTTTCGAATATGTTGTACAGCCATTTCCACCAAGAATTAAATTAAGCATTATTTGTATTGAATTGTAAGAACACTAATCCTTGCATACTTTATGTGAAATACATTCCTCTTAGAACTTCAATATAATCATTGTAGTTCCAAAACAATAAAATATTGATTTAAAATCTTTGTTGGATATGATTTTCCTCATCCCCACTGTTGTTTTGAATATTAGGATATTAAAAAAAATACACAATCAATTTATTTTTATAGACTTTATTTGTGCAATACAGTAGAATGACAGTATAATAGCTTGCTAACACAGTACTAAAATACGACAGATGTCCATTACGAACATATAATATCAAACATTAAAAATAATTTAACATGATTTTATCATAACTGATTAACTAAAATAATAACACAATGCACTACAAAATACTAGTAAATTATATTTATACATATATAAATATACAAAAATTACAGCAGGATTGACATATCCTGGCTATATGGCCCCAATTATAATTATGTATATATAAGGATGCTTGAAAAACTATATATACTGGGAGAAGTGATCAAATTGGAACATGAAAACATTTCACAAACATTAACGAGGATAAAACTATGCGACTTCACAATTTATATATAGGTCAATGATCCTTAAGAATTACGTGTAAATAAAATATCTCAACAAAATGTTCACATTTTAGGCGACTAGACCAGGTTGTCAAAAAACAGCCAAACGTCTAAACTTTGGTTTTAAAATATGTATTACATATTTTGATATAACATCGTCCAATAACAAAGTTAATCTTATAATTATAAATAGGCCATTAATGGCAGTGAGTTAGTATTCAATAAATAAATAATAATAAATTACTTGTTGAAATATTAAATACGTACTTAATGATTTTATATCTAAGGTACACTCTAAGCTCATGCAAAGTGAACAATTTAGTATTGGCATCTTTCTAATTTCGTCAGTGATTTGGAATGGACTGGGAATACTTCGTGGCTTTCAAATATTAAACTAAATAATACAAGCAAATTATTATAATAATCTGAAAACTGGTAACTGTTTTGAAACATTCTTGCGATTAACATACAAAAATATGTAATATCAACGTAAATAAAGGAAGACAGAATATATTTGAGCCCTTGAGTAAAAACTATTGATTTGGCAATACAACACAACACAACATAAAAAGCAATAAACTTATATTTAATTTCCAGTACACTAAGAAAGCTAAACATTCGATATAGTAGTACCATTGAATTAGAAATCTGATACAGTCTCAAGCATTTAGTCACAGTCTAAGAATATTCTGTAGTTGTCCTTAGGACATCACCAAGTGAAAAGATTTTCCTACAAACCGTGTGTTTACCCACACAAATAACGTTTCTCATAAAGGCTACTATGTGTACTTTAGCACTATTAAAAACTACCCTATGTAAATATCTATAAATAAGACAATTATATTTATTATTTTTACTACTTTTATAACAGCCAACGCTAAGGCAAGTAAACCTGTATATTAGATATAAAAACCAGATTAATAGTCTGTATAAATAACTACCGTACGTAAAACATTATTTTCTGACTAATAAGGATTTTATTTGGGTTCAAATTTTTCACGTAATAATTATGTAAATGTGATTATCAATTTCAATCTAAGTCTTGCAAAACTTTCATACGTGCTAAGGACTATCTTGAAATACTACCCAGGTAGTTTAAATTAGGTAAAGTATGTTATTTTGGAATGGTTTACATCTACATATAATGTATTGGTACAGTTAAGTTTTTTTTTTTTTCATTAATATTTCGTCTACCTATATACTTAGGTACTAAATCGTAACAATTGTACAACACGAGTAGCTACATAATAGTGTAAAAATGTAAAGTCATTTAATAAAAACAAAACGTATAGCTGTGTATATACGAGTGTCGAATATTTAAATTATGTGACACAGATCAGTTAACGAATGGAGTGTTCCAAACTATGCATCTGCTAAAGACCTACATATCCATTTCTGCACATGCATCAAAAGAGAATTCCCTGTGGGATTTTCAATATTTAATTAAGAGTCAGAATTGAAAATCTATCAAATTATTAAGTTCTTAGTTGAATTTTCCTTAACGTTTACCAATATAATTCTTCAATGGGTGCTCCATTCGTCCTATACTCTGCGGTTCCATCAGCCGGTTAAGTGATAGAATAAACTGCATATTTATAAACAGTCGGGACGATGCAGTTTGGCCGAAACTTCGGTAGGTATCGTACCTTTTTAAGTCTCGATTGTTTATAAATAGGTACATATGTGTAGGTATAAATCGCGAGTTTTAGAATAAATTTCGTAAGTAAAATGCAATATAAATACTTATTGTGACGTGTGCGTAGTGTAGGAGTACTGTTTAGTCAGTAGGAGGCGGCATGGCGGCGACGATAGCTTTCATTACAGCTGCGGCGGCGAGGGCGGCGTGCGGCTGCCATTCCTTGCCGCGGGTGCCGTCGCGGTAGTCTGATATGCCTGCGGAAAATATTTTTTGTTTTAATGATGATATTTTTATGTGCTTAGGCTTCTTAGTTTAGCATCAACTGCTTGGCATTACGTTGTCACCCCCTGGTGCTTGGTACCCAGGTAGTATCCAGTTCGGCGAATCACAAAGTATTGACTGCCTCGTTGGTCTAGCAGTCGCAAGGGCTGCTGAGCTCGAGGTCTCGGGTTCGATTCCCGGGTCGGTCCGAAATCGCTTTGTGGGTTTTCGAAACTTTCACAAGTCAAAGTCGGTCCAGCGCGTGATCTCTCTCGGGTCGTGTCGGATTACCGTCCCATGGGATTGTGAGAGTGAAGGAATAATGAGTGCTCCTGTATCTGCGCAAATGATTTTCAGTGAAGTATGTCCTGCGCAATTGGCTAATCTCCTTATATGAGAACAGCCGCCGTAGCCGATAAGGGTAGGAGGACATCACAGCGCCTGCGGCCGAGGTTTAGTAGGGCTGCTGTAAAGATGAATGAATCTCACCTCTAATAGAAACGAAGCAATCCTTCCTATTGCCGATGACGCTGTCCAACACAGCGTCGAGCTCGCAGTCATACGCGAGTGCCCGCGCGTGCGCGGCGAAGGCGGCGCGCGCCTCGCCCGACCCGCTCACCGCGCGGCCGCCTGCCACGGGCGATAGGTGCACGCGGAGACTGCCTTTTCTGTCACTGCAATATAAATACATAAATAATAAATTAATAAACTTCAATGATTTTTCATTATATGAGAGGAAAAATTTGGAAGTCTTTATCCATCATCATCATCAGGATTATTTTTACCCGACCACAAACAAGAGTTATTTACTATGCATTGACTGGAGCTAAGGAAACTTAGGAGTACCGAAAGGTTTTATAATGGTGATGGTATTGCGGATAGGAGGCAAAAAAATAAAACTGTCTTGTAACACATTAATTACACCAGGACATAACTATAAGGTTACTAATGTTATTTGCCTACTCGTAAAAGATATGGTTTGATAATATTTATTAAAAAATAAAAATGTTTTCGAGCTAAAAAACTCAACACGCTAAAATCACAGAGGCTGCCGGTCGAGTATGCCTGATCTAGATATTATCCAACTGCTCCCGGGCTAATAGCACCCAACCTTAGGTACCTTTAGGATTTTGACTCAAAACCCTCTTATTATAAAACGCGGCAACAAATAAGTAT
Organism: Helicoverpa zea; assembly: GCF_022581195.2. NCBI lineage: Eukaryota > Metazoa > Arthropoda > Insecta > Lepidoptera > Noctuidae > Helicoverpa > Helicoverpa zea. The sequence continues at coordinate 4,090,876 of NC_061458.1, read as the reverse complement.
CGGCTTTTGTACTACCTTTAATCCAGCTTTAAGTACGACCTTGAAAAAACGTTATTACAAAACGCAGTTTATCGCAAGTCCTATTACTATCTGTAGTACAAAAGATAAACCATCGAGCCCCCTAGTTTAACTGCAGTACTTAGTCGACAAACGTCAAATTCCGACATTATTTACTTTTGAGGTTATTTGTTTTGTGATGAAAAAAACGAAAGTGGATATAAATAGGTGTGATTTGGAATACTTGGATGTGTTAGAATACTATTGAGAGTGTCCGGAGACACAACAGAGTGCGTCATCGAGAAAATCTCTTCAAATTACCTGACGACAATTTTCGATATAAATATCGATTTACGTTTTTCGAAATAATACGAACAAGATTCGGATCAAGATTGTGTGATTGTGTTTCCAACATGTATCAGTGCGTTTGACTGTATAAATAGACATCGGAATAAAAGATAGTTTTCTACTTTTATGTTGTTTCCTTTTTTTGGTAATTTAATGCACGCGATATACTGTGTACTTATAAGTTATTGTGCATTTAATTTTGAAGAGGTTCTAATGAGATGCACAACGTCTTATTTAATCATTTAAATCGGGATGAAAGTATTCCAAGTTATTCCTAACCTAAAAACAAAACATAACAAACTGACGTTCCGTTATACGCGCAAACTCGATAGTTGTTTAAAAGAGAATAATTGGATCGTGTATATCGTTAAAAGATACTAGAAATATAAAATTACCTTTAAATAATAAAACGTAATATTTTCAACCGCATAGATATTTGTTTTATTATCATAGTTATTTATTTTTCATCAAAATGCACTTAATAAAGTAATGTAAAAAGGAACGGCGCATAGAATTCGGAACGATTGAAAGAATGATTTAAATATTTGTTGCTTATAATCTGTGGATATTATTTGAACCCCAGACAAATCGAAGTACCAAACAGTCTTCTCTTAGTCTACGTTTTGTAATAAGGATGTAAAGACTATCGTAAGTACCGTAACAAACCAAGACGTCTTCAGTCTGGTTTAAACCACTACTTGTGGCAGTTTTTATAATAAGAGGGAAAGACTCGAATCAATGGTGTAAGAACAGAGGTAGCATTGAGAACAGAGTCTAAAGAAAGTTGGAGATAAGTATTTATATGATGATCAGTTACAGCCTTTTTATCGTCCCGCTGCTGGGCACAGGCCTCCTCTCACAGGGAGAAGGATTGAGCATTAATTACCACGCTTGCTCAATGCGGGTTGGTGATTTCAGACTATATAGTCCAGGTTTCCTCAAGATGTTTTCCTTCACCTTTTTATCAGCCATTGGTGTCTAAGATATACTTAGAAAGTACATACAAACTTAGAAAATAAAATATGATGATCTATTTTTGAAAAATAGTTAATCCAGGTATGCATCAGTCAGGCACATGATATTAAAGCTCCATGAAACTAAAGTTAAAAATAATCAAGATATAAACAAAATAAGAATACATTTTATAAATAGTCAGCAATTCGTCTGTACTGAACATATCTACCATCCATTACACTTCAAGTTGTCCATTGAACTTTAAGCTGTTTCCATTTACTACAGGATGTTATTAAATAAACACTTTAATCTATTTGAAAAGTACGTGTGAACAGGGCAAAGTGCGTCACTGACACGGATAAATCTGGCTAAAACGGTCCAATCTTAGCGTCTGGCAAGTCCCAATCAAACATTTCCGATACATTTTTCCTTTAAAATTAATTTTAGTAAACGAATATTATTTATTTCATAATAATCAGTAAACAACAACCATATTTGTAAACAATTTCAGCTTTTGGAAAACCCTGTTTTGCATGAATGGGTATTTACAGACTTATTCTAGTAAGTTGATAAAGGTAATTACAGGAACTATGTACAATAATATCTTAGTGACATAAGTGAACATAAAACATTATTATGTGCGTGTGACCTAGGATGCACCAGGATAATTCACATGAAAACGTTTGACCCCATTTTACCGATGTCTAGTAACATTAATATAATTAATTGCCAATGATCATACGAGACGAATTGAATCGACAATAATTTTAATCTTGACCCTAAGGTCAACTGTACAAAGGCCGTATCTTATAGTGAAATCATACAAATATTACTGGACTAGCCGTTTTCCCGCGGTTTCACCCGCGTCCCGTGGGAGCTACTGCCCGCACCGGGATAAAATATAGCCTATGTTACTCGCAGAGCTTAGCTGTCTAATTGTGAAAGAATATTTAAAATCGGTCCAGTAGTTTTTGAGTTTATCCATTACAACCAACAAAGTTTTCTTCTTTATAATATTAGTATACCTAGATTATTGTCTCAATATTTTCGATAAAGTAAGATTCAACATTTAGGTGCGCTCTTATGGGACATTTGTCTTATTTCTTAAGCTATTGAGGTATCCGTTATTCACGGACCACCAAGAACCTTAGAGACTGCAAAAGATGTGGCGGAGAAAGCTCCTTGACAATCATTTAAAAATAATAAAGCATACGATACATTTAATATATAAAAATGTTATTAGTGAGTATGCCAATAATAAGACATACACTTGGTCTCCTTGTGGCGCGGGATGCGACACTTCGATAAAGGCGCCTTCGCCGATGTCGACACAGAGGCGGTCGGTCGCGCCTTCCGGCGGCTCCCATCTGCCCGGTACTCCTCGTAGTCGCTCCAAACCTGGAAGTAAGAAGTGGGAAATCATCAGATGAACTTTTCCACTGTGGGTGCAGCCAAAGTGTCAGGGCACAGAGTGGAAGAAGGTCAGGGCACGTGTTTTAAAATGCATGTCGCGAGAGCACTGAATGCAACTGGCGCTGACATACCTACATTTTGAATTATATGGGCCCGCGGCGGCTCCCCTATTTGTGTCTTTAGACTTTAAAAAATTAAAACCTGTCTTCGTTCCTACTGATTTTTGAATTCCAGGGCTGCGGTAACTTTTAGAATTATTGATGGGCCTACCCCCACGAAGAAAAATAAAAATATGAACTATTATAAAAAGATGAACTATTACTATCAAAAAAGAGTAACGTTTTCAATTAGGCAGAAGCTATTGTTAATTTTATTTTACAACTCCAGCACTAAAAGTACTGAATTGTTCCATAGTCGAGTGTAGTTTGTTTGAACATTGTCCTCTAACTGTAACTTATTTAAGTTATGCAAGAAACTTGTTGGTGCCCTGCAAAAAACTAATAACTAATTGTAAGTAGTTTGCAAAACCACGTGCTCTCGGTTATTGAACCGAGTCGATTTCCTTACTGTCGCACTAAACACCGGTTATGCTGACTCACATTTCTTCTGAATCAGTTGTCTGCTTGTCACATTGAACTGCAGTATGACAGTCAAGTTCGGTAAACGGCTGTCCCCGATGCCATTTTGACTAATATTATAAATGACTATATAAGCAATTTTACCTGTGAGTCTGTCAGCACAAGTACCGACAGGTAACTAAATCGATTTACTGAAATTAGAAGATAATTGTGGTGTTGATTTGCATTTGTGCCATACTTCAGGAGGAGGACATAAAATACGTAAATAATCGATTGGAATTGCAGTAGACGGGAAATCGCTAATATGCACTGCTTTTTTTGTCATTGTAATGTCGTAGTATTTCAGAAGTAATCCAATTTTATGAATGAAATTTATGAATAATCGTTGCGTATGCTTTGGGTTTGCGTTTGTGTGAGGGCGCAGCACGGTTTTAAGGCCAGTAACACACGCGCCAAGTTTAAATACGGCTAGATGACATTGACGGAATTCCGAAAAAAAAATTTAAAAAAATTACGTACCAATTTTTTTGTTGATTTGGGTCGAGAATCATTAGCATAATTACGTCCTTGAATATGGCACGGATGCAAATCAACAGCTTGTATATTTTACTTGAGTGCGTGATCCATGTGGGTGAAAACGCGGGAAAAAGCGAACACGTGTTAACCATAACCTCTAAATTCAACCATTATTATTCCAAACACATGCTGAACAACGTAATAATCGGAAACGAAGCACACCTGGTTCGTTTCCATGATAAAATTATGCAAAGAATTTATCAAACAAAACAAACGCTATCTTTCATAGCTTTGTTCATAACTCATAAAGTTATTTCCGTAACGCATATGCTGCAATCTGTGTTTACAACATTAACATACATTTTTGAAGGTAAAACATCCCGCCTTTTTTCCTGAGTCATAAAGAAATATGATTACAGATGCAGACTAAATAGTTTTGTGTAGGAGCAAGCAACACCACTATTATCTGTTGGGTAAAACGAAATAATGGTTCCTATACAAGTTCCACATTGGGATCCACAATCATACTCGCTAGGTAAAATATGCATTTTCCACCAGTAAATAATAAGAAGCTTAGCTTTTTATCAATCCAAAATAACTCTTAATTCAGCCATTCATTACTTAGGTAATTATATATTTTCTAACTTATCATACCTTCGCTAACATAGTTGTCCCAAAGAGGTTTGGCGTTAGTGAGCCTTAGGGCAATATCTTGAAGAAGGAAGTCTGCAGGCTTATAAGGTTTCACCTCATAGTCCCAACCTCCTTTCGCATTTCGTTCTGCTTTCTCGCAGAATATGTACACGTATCTGTGAAAAAAAAAATCTTATTACTTTATGGTATGGGTACTAACATTTTAAACTAGGTAAGACCTGTGTACCTAACACAATTTAGTGACTCAATGACGCAATGACGAATGTTAGGCAATGTATTAAACGATTCGATTACTGACAAAAAATGTCGCCATATAAGGAATTCGATTTACGAATCGTAACCGCAAACAATTTCCCACGCATAACAGTCATAGGCATGTTTACTTTTATAATTACTTATATTACCTACATGTGTATGACTACTACATATAGTTATTTCTTAGGTAAGTATATTGAATTTGCTCTCGATTGGGGTCAGGCAATGTCATTGTCATTTAGAGCGACTCGATCTTCCATAGGTAGGTAGGTATTGGAGCGCCCACGCTCATCACTTCTAAAGAATTATAATAAATCTTATTTTATAGCATCTTGCCTTTTGCATCCTTCTCTCAAAATTGCCTTAAAATGTAATTACTTAGTCCAAATATAGCCCTTCCGCCAAAGAAAGACTACGAATTATATAATTAAACATGATATTTAAACCAGCTATGCCAGCAAAATAACGAATCTATTGAGGTTATCGGTAACCAAGAAAAGGTTTTTATGCAAATGGTTGCTTAGTATTTGTTGGCGAATAACTACAATTAGGGATTAAAGGGTCGTTAAATTAATACGATCACGGAATTTCCAGTTTTCACTCAGCTGACCTCATTCATATGAATTACCTAAATATTTTTTACGAGATGTTCATCGGTTTCTAAAACAATGATAGGAAAATAAAAGCAGGACTTGACAAACACGCAAACATTAGTTGTCACTTGTTTGGGGACCACAAAATTTCGGTTGCACAACGTCACGCTTACCTACATATTTAGCTCAGACTCATAAAATATCCACTAAACCAAGAAATGCGTACTGGTCGTTATTTTAAGCTGTAATACTCCCTTGAGGGTACTGGCACAATTAGCTGGAGAGCTCAACAAAAACGAATGCTGGTTCACCTAGCTTATAGAGTGAGACACAAGAAGTAGAAAGGATGAAAGACATTCCATCTTTGCATCTGCATCAGATTCGTTTTATAATTATTCCTCGTTGTCTATAGTGCGACATGATCTCTCTCCGGTTGTATCGGATTGTCTTCTCATTGGGCTAGGAGAGTGAAGAAATAGAGAAGAGAGTGCACCTGTGTCTGCGCAAATGCTTGGCTACTATAAGAATGTGTCCTGCGGTCCTGGTTGATCTCCTTACAGAGAAAACAGCCGCCTTGTTCGACAATCGGTTTGAACTCCTACATGTAGGTAGGTACGTAAAATCTCATCGTAGACATCTATGGAGATCATAAAGTAAATAACCACTAGAGAGCGCACTCGCCAATTTCTTCTAAGAACATGACTCACCACTGCGGGCCGGGGGACGCGGCATAATTCGCGGCTACTATTGGTCAGTTCAAGGTCGAGTTGCATGAGTACGCTCAGCAAGGGATTGCTCTCTTTCAATTAAAAAATATCGATAAAATGTATTTCATCGTATAGTTCGGCCATTCAGAGAATGCGTTCCTGACACGTCGCGATTGAACTGACGACGTAACTTTGCAATGGCGTTGCAGTTACGATAAAAATATTTTTGCTGGTTGTTTACCGTTTTAACAATTGAGGAGCATTAAAACAACATTATTATATCAATAATCAATGAATGTAGTTACGTCGTCAGTTCAATCGCGACGTGTCAGGAACGCATTCTCTGAATGGCCGAACTATAGTAATAAATACTCAATAAAAATCGTATAAGAATATTTAATAAAAATCAGTCTATTACAAAAAAGAACTCCGTACAAGAAAATTATTGATTCTTAAAATGTATTAATTTAGTATAAGTTTTTAGAATTAATGTTTTAGGTTCCTGATTGTTTTTGGTAACCAATGGGGACCAATTTTCCCCATTGATAGTATATATCCACTTCTCCTATATTTCTGGAATCTTCAAAAATCTTCTTTCGATTACATTAAAAGTAATTTGCGGAGGCACCAGGAACAGCTGCCTCTAACGTTGCTATGGTCAGTTAATTAACTCATTAGCCAAAATAAAACATATTTTTTTATTTAATGTAAATGTACTATTATCGATATCCACTTCATCCTTAAAGGTAACAGCCCAAATTTCATCGATAGGAATACAAAGGGCAAGAAAGAGATGGACATATTAGAATTTCTTAATGAAAGAAAAGGACTTTCCCAAAAGACATCAACGAGCGTGAGCGCGGTTCACCAATCACCAATTTAAATAGACCCCTGTGGTATTTCGTAATGATGATGATGACTCCAGACCGATTTCGGTCACGGCGACTGCCTCAACTCCGTACAGATAATTGTCGCTGGTGTGCTCGCATATGACTACAGTAGCCAATCTTCTTTGAGAAGGTCCGCGCACATTGCGGACATGTGAGCACACCATTATCATAATTGTAACTGATTGCCGCGGGTGGTCGGGCTTTCAGTTCGTCGCGTCTAGAATCAAGCTCTGACCGACGACGCTCCTCAAAGTCAGAAACTTTGTTTCTAACTAGAGCTCTCCAATCAGGCCGTTGGGCTGCTAGCCCTTCCCATTGCGAAGGCTCAATGTCACATTTTTTCATGTGACGTTTTTGCACATCTTTATATCGGAGGAACTGTCCGCCCTGCTTTCGTTTGCCCTCCTTTAGTTCGGAATAAAAGATGCGCTTAGCCACTCGCTCCTCCGCCATACGTGACACGTGACCGCACCATCTAAGCTGTCGCCGCATAAGGTAAGCCTCAATGCCACCGACATTGGCTCGTCGCAGCACTTCGGTGTTTCGCACACGATCAGACCATCGGATCTTAAGTATTTTACGTAGACATTTGAGGTGGAATTGGTCTAGTGTGCGGATATGCCGGCGGTACACAGTCCACGTTGCAGCAGAGTATAAGATGTTAGGCAATACTATTGCCATATAAACCGATATTTTTGTAGCCAGTTTAAGATCATGGGAACGGAAGACCTTGGCATCCAGCTTGCCGAATGCTGCGGCAGCAGCACCGATTCTGCTGTTGATCTCTACATCAAGGTCGCACTTCGATGTTAATGTGCTCCCCAAATAACGGAATTTATCGACCTGCTTTAACGAGTCCTCACCGAGTCTTATAGTCAGTGTCTCGTGACCGTTATTGTCCAAGGACATAACCTCCGTCTTCTTGACACTGATCTTCAGGCCAAATTTTTGACAAACCTCGTGAAAATTGGACATCAATTGTTGCAGGCTTTCTGGGGATTCCGCCACGAAACACAGATCGTCAGCATACATGATCTCGGTGATCAGGGCATACGATACTTTAGTGCGTGCCTTAAACCTGGCTAGATTGAAAAGATTGCCGTCGGTGCGGAAACGGATGCGAACTCCATCGGATGACAATTGTAAGGCATCGCGTACTACGACTGCAAAGTACAACGTGAACAGTGTAGGCGCAAGCACGCACCCTTGCTTCACCCCACAGGTAACGGGAAAGAAGTCTGACTGATCGTCATCGACAGCGACACAGCACTCCATGCCATCATGCAGGAGTCTCAGAAGCCTTACAAATTTATCCGTGCATCCTAACTTATTCAGTACTATCCAAAGGGCTTCTCGAGGCACACTGTCAAAAGCCTTCTCAAGGTCAACGAAGCACAGGTATAGCTGTCGCCCCTGTTCACGGCTCTTTTCTTGTAGTTGACGCAATGAAAAAATAGCCTCACAAGTACCACGGTCAGGTCGGAAGCCAAACTGGGTTTCCGGCAAAATCTTTTCAGATAGGGTCATTAGGCGGTTCAGTAATACTCTAGCAAAGACTTTCCCAGGGACTGATAAAAGAGAAATACCGCGGTAGGAGTTGCAGTCAGAACGGTCGCCTTTGTTTTTGTATAAAGCACAGATGCGAGAGACTTTGAAATCTGCTGGAATACGTTCCGTTTCCCACAAATGGACAAAAAGTTCATAGATGGCGGAATGCAACTCGTCACCACCATATTTGATCAATTCTCCCGGTAAAGAGTCCATGCCTGCCGCGCGTTTGTTTGGCTGTTGTTTAATAGCAAGAACAATTTCGTTACGTGACAGTGGCTGATCCAGCAGATTTGCTACAGGTAATTGAGGTATCGAACTGATGTATTCTAGATCTGCTGATCGATCACAATTAAGCAAAGAACAAAAGTGCTCTGCCCACCGCTTTAAAATGGCGTCTTTGGATTCTAGAAGGTCATTACCGTCCTTGGACTTTAAAGGAACCTTCAGCGAATTTTTCGTACCAATCAGTTTTCGAACCTCACCGTAGAACTCTCCGAGCTGATTAGTATCTGCGAGCCACTGCATATACCGAGCTTTTTCCTGCCACCACCGATTTTTTATTTCCCTAGTTAGTTTCCGCAGCTCCAGGTCACTCTTATTTATCTCTGCAGCACTTCTGCCTTGCTTTTTTCCGCTACTTTCCCTAAGAAGGGCACGGTGTTTGCCGATTGCAGCCATGAGAGCATCATCATTCTCATCGAACCAGTCCTCGTTCTTACGGACTTTAAGACCCAAAGTACTTTTAGCGGTGTCCAGAATATGAGAAGATAAAGCTCCCCACTCAGCATCAGCATCCCTCGCACCGTTTCTTAGTGATGGAAGCGTACTAGCCAAGGTTTCTGCGTACTGTTGTCTAGTCCCGAGATTCTGAAGCAAATCTACGTTTAAATGCGCAGGCTTCGCTCTGCCTGATCTGCGGGGACGACGTAGGCAAAGATTCAATTTAGTGACAACAAGCCGGTGATCAGTCCAACAGTGTGCTCCTCGCATTACGCGGGTTATTTGGACTTGGGAAATATCTCTTTGTCTTACAATTGCGTAATCAATCAAATGCCAGTGTTTTGATCGTGGGTGTATCCACGTTGTCTTGTGCTTGGCGCGAAGTCGGAACATAGTGTTCGTAATAGCCAAATCGAATTGAGCACAAAGACTAAGCAACAGTCGGCCATTACTGTTCATGTTGCCTGTACCGTGTCTGCCTAAAACTTTAGGCCAGGCTTCGTAGTCCCGCCCGACCCTGGCATTAAAATCACCCAGTAGTAGGATCTGTTCACTGGGGCGTACGCGCTCGAGACAATGTGTCAGTTCCTCGTAAAATTTATCCTTGATGTCATCAGACTTGTCCAGCGTTGGAGCATAGACACTGATGACATTAAGATAATTGTTATGGTCAAGATGAAGGCGCAGTGTGGTCACGCGGTCAGAAATGTGAACAGGATATTCCTGAAGATGCCTCAAAAGATGGTTTTTGATAGCAAAACCAACACCAGACCGCCGCGGTTCAGAGGCAGCAGTACCTTTCCACAGAAAAGTATACCCGCCGCCGTGTTCCACCAGCTCCCCTTCGTCAGCAAGATGTGTTTCGCTGAGAGCAGCCACATCGACATTATAGCGATGAAGTTCTCGTGCTACTATGGCGGTTTTTCGCTCGGGACAGGCGTTGGCATCACTATCAAGAAGTGTCCGAACGTTCCACGCGCCGAAAGTCAAATTGGTAGATGGTGTTTTATTTTTATTTACTTTAGAACTTCGACCACGCAATAAATAGATGCAGAGGCAGCCGTGGTTACTACCCTCTCTTAGGTCAGGGTGAGCATTTTTTGGGACACCTTTTCTAGTCCCCTCCCTGGCTGAGCAGGGAAAGCAGTGCCTCCCTAAATAGGGCTGCTTTGTCGCCCTGGGTGCTGCCGAATCCATTCTGTCACCCCATGTGCAGAACGAAAGCGACCACGGCGTACATACATACACCCCCAGAGCCGCCCGTGTGCAGGCATCAGACAAAGCCTGATTCGCATCAAACCAGACCTCTCTACCTCAACCCATCGCCACGGGACTTAGCTGTAATCGGAGTCCATTTTCGGAAGCAGTCAGGTGCGCAGGAAATATTAAGGTCTGCTTCGGCGAGGAAGGCAACCCACAGCAGATATGTGGCGGGCTTGGCGGACTCGGCGTAGCAGCACGGCATTTGTGGAAGGCCTAGGGCGACGGTAGAGAGCGTATAGTTACCGTCGGCCAGACACATCATCCAAACTCTCCTCTAGTCGTAGCGGTTTTCCGTTCCACTAGGGATAGGAGGGAGAGGACGAGTGTGTGCATCTGTGTTTGCGCGAACACTTATGCATTTCGTAATATAATTAAATCAAAGCCAATAATTTTGGTATTGATACTTGTCAATGCCATCCTTTTTGTAACTAGATGTCCTGGATTGTTTCCTGCACCATTTCATCGCGCATGTAGGCATTTTTTTTATTTTTTACTAAATAAAATCCTCAATAATATAGCGTGTTCGCAGGTCATAGACTTGGTCGCTACTAAAGGATCGTACTGATCGTAGCCTTATAGTACGCGCAAAATCGCTAACGTTTGGCGAGCGTCGGGGCACTGTATGCGCAGTCAAGTGGTTTTATAGTCTTTGATGGAGATCTTGAAGAAACACATTTTCCTTGGTAACTTATGTATCGTGAGATAAATAAACATACAACAATTTAAATATACACGTAAATCCCCAATATGCACATATTTTACGTTTGAATACTTTATGTAGCTATATAGTCATATGTTAACTGCTCGTGCTTTTCCTTCTACAGATCGCTAATCTGTATAAATTACACCTACTTCCATCCCACTCCACATTTTTATTAATATTTATTTGAATTAATCACGTTTAGTTTATGTCAACAAGTATCTATTTACTGCCGTTCCGTGCAAATGAGTGAATTCCCATGGAGCATTTGATAACAAATTGCGGTTATCCGATAAAACTGATTTTCCGACATGGTGAAAAGTCCATCGACTGAAATAAATATTTCTTTTCGATATTCTCAAACAATTTACACGTAATGATATTTCACAACAAGAAAGGCGAAACAGTTATTAACAAACCTAACTAATCTCTTTACCATAAAAGGATATAGGACGTACATATAGGTATAATCTAAGTAATCGTGCGCATAGCAACGAATACGTCATACTTACTATGTACCTCCTCGATATGGCATAATATAAGTCGTCACACTATGGAAAATCATTATCAATATTTAACAAGCGGAATTTGAAGTCACGTACTCCAATTACCATATAGAGCTTTGGGAGTCACAATGGAAGTTTGGTTTATTAATTGTGTTAAGTAATCATGACTATTAATTACTATTGTCATTACAATGTGACGTGGATGTAGGCGAGTTGCCGAAGATCGAGCACTGGCAATCCATGGGGGAGGCCTTTGCCCAGCAGTGGAAAGCTTTTAGCTGTTACCACGAATGTGACCGCAGTAATTTTTGCTACTGCGTTAGTTTTAAGGAACTCAAGGTCTTTCAAGAAAATTTCTCGATTCTAATCTCCTAATATTTTACAAGTTTTTCAGTTTACTTTAGATTCCTCTTCCGAAGCAAGACGTTTTTGATTTGCATTAATGAACATGCGTTTACTTGCGCATAAGTTTTCCATATCTTCGTGGTTCATATAAGGATTTTATCAGTATTATTCGCGTATTAATTATAAACTATAGTTCGGCCATTCAGAGAATGCGTTCCTGACACGTCGCGATTGAACTGACGACGTAACTTTGCAATGGCGTTGCAGTTACGATAAAAATATTTTTGCTGGTTGTTTACCGTTTTAACAATTGAGGAGCATTAAAACAACATTATTATATCAATAATCAATGAATGTTATTACGTCGTCAGTTCAATCGCGACGTGTCAGGAACGCATTCTCTGAATGGCCGAACTATAGTAATCCACGCGTCGTATATATTAAACTAGCTTCTGCCCGCGACTTCGTACGCGGATCCTGTCCCTTATGCCAGCGACTACGGGGTCAACAAAATCAAAGATCTCTGATATTGAATTTTAAGGGCCCGTTGACTTGAAAACACCGGAATACGCATAACCATTAGAAACGTTCCATATATTTAATTTTTGTACTTTAACGGCAAAAGCACAGCAGACTAAACAAAATGCTGAGAACTGAACCGCAATAGACGTGACCATAGGGATAAAAGTAGTAATTCTAATTAGTCGGCATTTAAGTTGTGTGTGGCAAAAATATTACACGTATTATTACGTAAAAAAACCATTAAATAGATGACAAAGTCGTGGTGACTTAGTGGAAGTCGTGGTGGTTTAGTGGGTAGAGAACCAATCTCTCAAGTATGAGCGTGGGTCTTTGATTCCAGGTCTGGCAAGTACCTGCCAATGCAACTTTTTTAAGTTCGTATGTACTTTCTACGTATTTTTTGGATACCAATGACCGTTATTTGGAGGGGATGTTAAACTGTAGGTTCCGGCTGTCATTGAACATTCTTGGCAGTCGTTATGGGTAGTCAGAAGCCAGTAAGTCTTACCAAGGGGTGTTGGGTTGAGCGGGTAACCGGGTTGTGGAGGTCAGATAAGCAGTCGCTCCTTGTAAAACACTGGTACTCAGTTGCATCGTGACTGGAAGTCGACCCTAACATAATTGGGACAAAGGCTCTTGAGATAATAACGACAATAATAATGAGATATAGGCACCGCAGGACATCTAAGGCTGATGACGGGGAGTAGCGACCCCGCGGGGCTATATATACTGAGTTCTCCAGGGAGAGTATACTGTCCCCCATCTCCGGCCGGTCAGAGTGAACCATGACGGGGGTAGGTCTCACGCCTCTGGCTTGGCTTGGCCGTCCAGAGTGGAGTGGAGTGCTAGAGCAGGATTAGTAGCCCTGCTCGGAGGGTAAGTACAGGGAGCGCGTAATCTGCGTTTAAAGTCCGCCGAGGGATCCTCACCCTTCAGCCGCTCATGTCCCTGTTGCCCTCTTGTTGCTATTCAGTGACTGGTTCCCGGGGGCCCAGTAAGTGAGGTGGCGAGTCTCCACCTGCCGTTTTTACATGTACCAAATACATTGTCATCCACTAACATCCCATCACAATAGCCCAAGTAGTTTTCCTCCATAGTTAGCAATAGTTTAGCACCCAAACAAACAGATTACCTACAGTTCAGTTCGAAGGTAATTAACTGGCGGAGAATCTTAACACCGCGATTCAGAAATGAGACGAAAATGCACAGCGTTCATCATCCCTTATTTTATCACCCGTGGGGGTTGAATGGGGGTTGAATTAATCAAAATCGTATTTAAGCGAACGTCATCATAAAATTCTGATTCGTCATCAGGACTTCTTCATAAAATCTAAGAAGATGTATACAAAATTTCATCCCCTATTTTATCCCCTTAGGGATGGAATTTATCAAAATCCTTTCTTAAGGGTTGCCTACGCCATAGTAGCTTTATGCATGCAAAGTCTCAGTCCGATCGGTTTAAAACTGACAAAGTTTCATACAAACTTTCATCCCCTATTTTATCCCCTTGGGGGTAGAATTGATCAAAATCCTTTCTTAGCGGATGCCTACGTCATAACATCTACCTGCATGCCAAATTTCAGCCCGATCCGTCCAGTGGTTTCAGCTGTGCGTTGATAGATCACTATGTCAGTCAGTCAGTCAGTCAGTCACCTTTGAGTTTTATATATTTAGATTACGCAAGTTCCTGTTACGATGTGGCTTGATCACGACAAATTTTGTTGCTAGGGGATAATTCATCTCACTGCCCCCGATATGCTCTAACTAATTAAAACATCCATATATGGTACTGTCGAATACGTTTGAGGATACTTAATAAAGCTAGTCGATATCATTGTTACGGAAATATAACTTTCTGGTAATGACGTACCTGAGGCAATGTTTAACGCACAATTTTATCTTTTGAAATGATTGGACTTTATGTCTTTTGCGTTTTCATTTATTTACTTTTAATACAGTTTCCAAAGTGGGCGTGATAATTTCAAGACAGGCGACCTCAAATCTGTGGATTAACAGTAATTTCATCATAGTACAAAGTTTCTGCACTAAAATTCTCGATACACAATGACGAATAAGAATTGACGCAGTTTTTTAACGTCACTACTGGACACCTCAGTAGAGAAAAATGTTCCATTCTCGATTCTCGGGCAAAACCAAGGAATCGAAATAAAAACAATAAATTATATTATGTTCTCATCTTTGTAAGCGAGTCATAAAACAGAGTAAGCAAAAGATAAAATTGTTAATTATTTTTTATGCTTCTACACAACCGTCATTTATGTGGGCAAATGAAAAACGATATGGACCAAACGACGAATTCACAGGGATGGGCGAATAATTCCTAAACTCAATTTACTCATGTGTAGTGTAGGTAATGCGTAATTCTATTGACCTTAATGCTTGTAGTTTCCACCATGATCATGACATTTAAAATATGTACAGGTCAATGGCGTCAGTATATCTGTAAGGAAATACTCTTCCGGAATTTCCAAGAGGTAAAATTCTGTCATTTTTTTTAACCACAACGCGATGTGTGTCTCATGTGCGCGTAAATTGTGCTTTTAGGGGACATAAGGAAAGAGATTTTATCATCATCGAATGAATATGCTCCATCAGTGTGATAATAGTAATATTATTATGTAAGCCGACGGCACAAGTCATAATATACCATTCATGTTCCCATCAAGCATTACTGTTGCAGATTTAAAGAGTTCATAAAAATGGGACAACTAGCTTGAAAAAGAAAATACATTCACATGTTTCTAAATATGTCCGCTGTCCACCTAAATATGTCAGGTGTTTGTCTGTTTGCAAATCGATCAGACTTCACATAACTTCTCATATAGTTGCCTGGGATACTGACTTGTCGTTTAAATCCGGCGCAGGCGACGAGACGACAACGTCACCCAATCGCACGTGTCTCGCATAGTCGGTGTAATGTGGCACCCCTCCTCCCACTCCCACTAGGAACACGTACTCCACCTGCGGACAGAATTACTTGCTTCATCTTAAACTAATACATATTATAAGAAGGAAAGATTTGATTGTCTGTTAGTTTGTTGGCACGGCAACTACCTGACCTGTTTGAAAAATTGTTTCATTCTTGCGAAGCTACATTATCCCCGGTGAACACAGGCTATATTTTATACGAATACGGGCAGTCGTTTCCATGGGACGCAAGTGAAACCACGGGAAACGGCTAGTCTCTTATACTATGAGTAACGGGATAACCTGCCAAACCGCCAAGGTTTGTGAGGTGTCCAATACTTCGGCTTTGCCAATTCACAATGAAGTGCTTAAATACCTTTATTTATGAGCACACAAAATGTGATTCTGGGAACTAATCAAAATGTATAATTAATGCACACCTTTCGGATATTAATGTGCCAGTATTTGGCTATAAAACCGTACCGTAGTAATATTGACTACATACCTCCACACAATGTTCAAAAAATCTCATAATATAAATTAGGATATTGGTTTTCAAACGTGTACAAAATTTCCTAAGAATCCCCTTATAGTCGCCAACTTGAAGCTGAACATATTGGGACTAATTCGGAAATTCCCACATACATTTACTGCGGCCCTATATACCTCTACTATAATAGGATTTCCATAAATAGGTACGTTCCCACAAAACTACGCAATACAGAATTAGAATATCATGGTCAGACTATGGCCGTAACATTGCAAAATTATATTTAAATATTGTAATTAAATTTCCTTCCTTATAAAATTATTACACAATCCAACAATTGAACTGAAAATAAACAGGTAGGTACAGGTGGATGCACCTATATATTATCTACCTACATATAAGTTGAGACAATACTAATAATAATAATCTAATGTAGTACATACCTACAGCGCTGCGGTTAAGCGCGACGAAATTAAGATATCACAGGTGATTTACTTCTGAGCAATAAACTAATGTTGTTTTGATGTAGACCCATTTTGTCTGAATATAAAATGAGAAATGTTAACCACGAATAAAGCTGCTGTTGTAAACTCTGTAAACCGTAGATTTTATTACTATTCATCCATTTATGAAAAAACATTGGCTTCCTGAAATGCTCTTTTTATCGAATATTCCCAAAACATGTTACGATGTTAAGATGATGATTTAGGGATATCTGATAAAAATAACTTGAACGTCATCTATCTGGGTTTTAAAAGTTTAAGAAGTTCATATCAATTAATACTAAATCAATTTCGAAGCCACATACCGTAACATATGGCAACAAAGTTATTCTGGTCGTTACTTCCACTGAGCTAATTCTGTCCTTACGGTAACCAAACATGCCAATCCCATGCAATCACTGGTATTTCACGCATCGATACAAAATAGAACCGACTCAAGGCCATGGTGTATCAATGGGTAAAATATCGATATATCTTGATTCTGTTTAAAAATAACCTTCATTAGTTATTATCGCAGACACTACATTCACGAGAAGTTTTATACTATACGGCATATGAATAAACAATTACGAGGAAACCAGCTCCACAATTTTCTTGCCGGCCAGTTCTAGATAGGCAAATTATAGTCAATCAAAGTGATAGAACCTACTTACAATCCCAGAACTTTAACAATAGACGTCTATGTAAATTTTCTCACACCCCGACCCGCAAACCTTGTGATATATCGGCTATGTCTGAGTCATGTCTGGTAGCACGTCTAAGCGATGGAATGCCGATTTTCGATACCAGAACTCGTACTCGTATTGTTAATCCGATGACATAGTTATCGAGAAAGTAAATTGATTCTGTTGCCGATTCTTCAACTAAAAAATCACACTCAGGACAGCGTATCGTGTCTTCAGATTTTTCGCAACGTAAGCTAAATTAAACTTTTAATTTTAGAGAAAAAAAATACATATAAAGTCGCTTATTATTTTAATTCAGCACAGATGTTCCATCATAATGAAAACCTCTATCAATGTTAGGAAAGGCCGGTCCCAAGGAACGAAAATATAATATATAAGCATGTAGTAATTAAAAAACTAACCCGTCACACTCGTAACCTCCTATCCATTAATGTTCATCCTGATTCATTTTATTGACGACATTGGAAAATATTTTTGGGTAATAATACCTATTGATGTCATTATGACCAGCAAAAATTATTCCTACACGGGATTTTTTTGCTAAGGCATAACTTGTGCAGGATAACTAGGAAGTTAATTAAAAGCTATATATACAGTGAATATTGTTACTAATTATTCAAAAACCAGTGGAGATACTTGTGAATGAGTCAAAAACAACACTACTTCTATGCTCGTGTAATTTAGTGCGGTAACGCCAACAATCTGCCATCCAAGGAATTCTTAGTGTTTCCCATGCGGTAAGATGTTGTTTTATTGCTGTAATATCTATGAGACTATTTATTTATAGAATAAATTCGATCCTGTTTAACTTTTCTCGATGATAAATAAATGGTCTCAAGCGTTTTAATAATATTCATTTGGAATCCGCATTTTGATTCAACCATCTTTTGGAAGAATATTGACTAACCTTTTGGAAGATTCCAAGCAGTCTTGTTGTGGTGTTGCCAGCTGCGGTCATAGCTTCTCGAGTCCGACCCACGGACGGAAGTTTGGTGGTGACAACCCGATGGTTGCCTATCGTGCCCAATGTGTACACGTTTGATTCCCCTGAAGAAAAAAAAACATAGTCAAACAACGGAGATCTTATAGCGATTACAGGGATACTTTTTGTAAAAAAAAAAAAAAAATTTGAAAAGTTGTCCATACTTTAGTGATTTTAAGGGAACGCGGAGTTGGAGATTTGATTTTTATAAATATTACCGATAAATATTCTTTACATTTCAATTTATTTCGATTCGATATTAGGAAGAGTTACTTAAGTGACTTTAATTAAACACTAATGGCCTTAATACAAAAACTTTAAACACTGTTTTACACTTGTCTAAAAAAAATGTGGCTCCAAAATGAACCATATGTCAACGTCATAATTTGACATTTTTTTAGACAAGTCTTAAACTGACGTTAAAAAGTTTTTGTGGTAAGACGGTAAGGATATTGTACCTTTTGTTTCCTACTAACTAACAAAAATAAGTACAAATTATTTGCCGGCTATTACATAACTCCACAATATAATAATATTAAGAAACATGAAATGAGCACGTGAATATCTGCGTATATACATAACCCATTACCCACCCGTTGAACTTTATCCTGTCTTATGGGATTGGATGGAACTCCCCCATAAGGATACTGTGGTATAAATATGATACCAATATTGACATTTACGTCCATATTAGTAGGCACGTTTGTTAATTATGACGTATTATTTAGACTATTTGCAAATGAATCACTTAACAACCAGCATTTATATAGAGAAGGATCATCCATATTATTCGTTAGTGTCAACCAACTGCAAATTGGTATAGTCCTACTATTGGGACTACCAATACATTAATTACAAATTAATTAATTGTGCGGTTAAATCACCTTAGTTGACTTCTGTCTATCACCATACACACTAGTGACTGGTTTATTTTGTTTGTGAAGACATTTAGTGATTGAGAAAAATGGCAGTGTCGAAAGCCTTCGTGTTTATTGTGCTCGCGATAACTTACAATCAAGGTGCAGCACGTCCACATAAAGAAAAATTAATTACAAAGCACCGGTAAGTAATAAAGTGAACATTTATTTAGTGCCTCAGTTTTGTGAAAAATATTATGTCCATCCAGTGAGAAAGTGAAATAACTAACGTATCATTTTGGTTTTTAGTTTTGCCCATTCGGAAGGATTTGAAGTGGACCCGGAAGGTGATATAAAGATAGGAATGCCAGGCCCATCAATTATTAAGGACGGCCTTGTTATAGTTATCAAGGGCACCATCGATATGACAAGAACAACGTAAGTAGTTAAGCACATTGACTTAGTTTGTATCAAAGTTAAAATGACATTATATGTATTTTGGAAAAAGCTGGTCATGAGTAGAAAAGTTGAGACATCAGAGTTGAGGAAGCTAATAATTATATTGTTTACTTTCAGCATGATAGTGGAGCTGCCTTCCAAGAGCGGGAAAGAAAGTTGTCGGCTCACATACAATTATGATATTAAAGACAGTGAGAATATTTATATAACACCAGCTGTAGATCAATATGAAAGAGCTGAATACAGTCTTTCAGTGGAGTCAGGAGGTTGGTATCTTCACCGATTTTTGTTTTTAATATTAATAGCTAAAGAAAATTTTGTGCTGCGTTATCAGATTAACCAGTAGAAAACAAATGAAATAGAATAATGTATCGACATAATCTAGAATTGTTTTAGTATTATTCAATACAAACTATTTACTTTTATTTACAGAGACACCAACGTTCGCGTTGAAAATCATAGCTCGAGTAGATACCATGAACACGGATTTATTTGGCATGTTATTCAGCGGCAATGGGGAAGACTTTAGCTCGCAGCTGTTATGCCCTGTGCACAGCTTCAAAGACGTTGATACAATCGTAATCAAGGATGGTGTCTCTAGAGTTAGCAGTCTACATTTCGAATTTCCAAATCATTAGAATAATTAACTACGTTACCTAAATACGTCGTTATGCTTGATATGTGACGCATAATTATGATAAAGAAATACGTTACTATGAGATTGTTAATTGCATTAGACTTCTATTGGACTGAAAGCATTTTATAGTCAATATTTAAGTAAAATGTATTCATGTTTTGTTAGTTATGCTAGTTTAAAGAAATACTCTTTAAGTTAGTCTCCCTCTTCAGGTGCTGATACCAAATAATTAGTTTTAGATTTAAATCATGTACTTAATGTTTGTAATTACATTTAGAATGTGATTTACATATTTTCGCCCTATGGGTTAAGACGCTCAAATAGATTTAAGTGACATGTATTGTACATTTTTCTAGTCAAAAACTTTGTGCGGCTGGTTCCGGCACAAAGATGCTTACTCATTCGTGTATATAATTGTATTAGGTAATTTAAGTACAAAAAATAAATATAAGTTATTTAAAGTAGAAAAATACGACGATTTTTATTGAATACCCAATCCTCGCAATATAATAGGCACATAAATAATATTATTTATGCACATCGATTAAGAATCATTACTTATTATTTATTCATCTATTACTTACGTATTATTTTGTACTAACGAATTAATGATAATTGTAATGAATAAATCAGATCAAACAATGCGTCATGAAGTTGATCGCCTAGTCCTTACGGTAACTTGCTCATTTCATCTGTGAAGTTAGACTGGATATGCAACACGCTTATTTTTGGATCAACGTACTTATAATACATTATATCAAAATCTGATCCCAATAAATAGTGAAATAATTCATTTTGTACTGTTGCCAACAAGTGCGGCTGCCTAGCTGAATCACCATCATCTAATTTACGGTGGGTACAATGGCTACAAATGTATGTTTAATATCTTTGTGAATATAAATATTGCATTCTCCATTTAATATCAAATATCTCTATTTATCGTAGATCACATTCCCATCACTATGATTCATCTACAGATTTGAGTTAGTAACCACGTTTATGACGTCTTTCCATTGCAATTATATGCTAATAACCATCGGAATCTCTCTAATGAACCGATTTAACTACAAAACTGTAATGTGCCTAATTCGGACAAAGGAGCGAACAGGTGTTATGCCGCCAAATAGTGTTGCTATGTTACGATAAACTGGGGTTTTTGTTCTGGTCTAATGTATCGGCATAATGAGACATTAAACATGGTCTCTGGGATTATAATGGCATTTGCAATGCTTTTGTCTTTATAGATGATTAGGCAACGGTGATTAACAATAGGTGGGACTCTTTCCTGTTCATGGGTAATCAGCTAAATAGTACTATGTCCTTAATTTTTGACATTAGCAAGTCCTGAGACTGATCATCTGATGATTTAGAAGGGATGTTAATCGATTACCAATGCCAACGTAAACAGTTTGATAATCGCTCAATGAGAACTATTTAAGTCCGCGTAAACGATATGGATCCGTTTTGGGAAAACTGCAACCGTGAATATATAGACTGAAAGAGTAACCAGAAAAGGTTTATTGAACATCTGGAACAATGAAAATAACTTTAGAGAACGAGGGAAAATAGCATCACTAAAGAAAACTTAAGGACCCTTTGTCGCTTTCACAAATACAAAATCGGCTTTATCTCCCATATCCACATATTCTTTATTGAACCTTAAGTCTTATGCAAGAATCATCTTCGTGTGTGTATTGTTTGTCTAGTCTACAAACCCACGCCCGTCACGCCACATCGTTGAGGCAATAAACTTTGTGGTGCTTATAATGATGTCGAGCGAACTGAATGGACTACTATTGTCTTACAAAATCCTTTGGCGCCAGTCTTCAATACACGTTGTAGTTAAACGTAAATAAATCTAGAGTAACCGTCAGTTTTAATTCAAAATGTCTGGTTGCTTCGGCCCTAGGCTTGTTCGTTGTTTAGAAAAATTGTGTTTTTCTTTGTAAAGCCTTGTTCTTGCACATTAATAGCTGGAGACTTGATTTTAAGCACTTGGGATATCGAAACATAAGTAGGTATCTACGATAAGGGACATTGTATCTAAATAAAACAAAGTAAGTCTTGAGTGTTAAGACTACAAAGTGTGTCCAGGGGCCCGATTCTCCTAATTTTACTTAAGCAACATACGATTCACGTTCGACTCGATTCGACTGAGATCCGATCCCGACTCTATTACGATTGCAGCATATGTGGCATTCCGCTATTTTTTCTTTGAAATAAACGTTTTTATCCTTTTCTGTCATTCAATAATGAATCATTTTGTCTGCAAATGATTTACGATTGCAAAATGATTGTACAGCAAACTACCGTATAGACCAAAATTACCAAAATAGCAGACCAATCGCACACCAATCAAATGTCAATCGAATACGATTGGTCTTTTATTAGTAGCAGAATGCCCAATTTTGTTAAAACTGCTATTGCGATCATATTGCGATTCGATTTCTATTCGATTTTGACAGTATTAACTTAGGAGAATCGGGCTCCAGGATTAAGACCTAATCTTTATTGCTAAATACACACCATGTATTTACGTAGACACTCCTAGGAAGTTTTTTGAAGTTTCTTGACAAACATCCTCAAAATACTCCATCCATGCCATAAACACGAACTTACTGATATGGGTAGTGGAGACACATTAAAATGAACCTACTCACAGGCTGTAAAATGACCAAAGTTAAAAGACTTGAGCGTTCGACCTTCACGAATATCGTAAACTCGTACCGCCATTCATTACGTTGTGTATTTTTTTATTTACAAATATGACTAGTCCCGAATCCCATATAAAGATACTACTATCAGTTCTTACTGATAAAGTATTGGAAATATTCATTCAGTATAAGGAAAACTTTTGGAAGGCCAGGCTGCTGTTAAAGTATTTGGTTTTGTTAGTGTTCAAAAAATAAGCTATGAAAAGTACAGCAAAGAAAACAAATGCAAAAGGAACACAGAGTAAAATTAAGTGAGTGTTTTTCACCTTTTAGTACCAAACATTTGGTTCACATATTTTCTCCGAGCCTACTGAGACTTTTAACAAAAAATATGATATCATCGAAAATGGCCAAGTTTCGGTCGACTCAAGGTTTTTTTATTTGATCATCTCCTTTAATGAAAAGAAAATGAAAAAATCATTATTTATTTTAAACTATAACAGTGAGAAGTGCGGCAATAATAAGCAGATAAGAGGATTCTTCTGATGAGATTCTTCAACATTGGATTTTTAAAACGTAGGAATTTGAAGTGATGATGTGTTTTATTTAATAAATAAAAAAAAAACGCTTATCAACTCGACGACAATGATGCAAGAGCCCACAATAAACTTGAATCAGTAGGTAATCATAGGTAGACACTATAGTTAAGTTTACGATGAACCGTTTATCATTATCAATATTATCAACTCTCAAGCTGTGTATCAATACAATCCATACACGAACATATAATATACACATGTATCGACAATACCGATGCTATTATAAAATCAAAGCGAGGATTCTCTAACCAGTTTTCACGCAGCATCTGTTCTAAGTGTTACACGTTCTTAAATATACAGCGGGTGAATGTAATACAACAGAAAACAAGCCTGCAGTATCAAGTGAAATGTCGAAGTGAGCTACGCGTCGATGAAATGACGTAGAACAATCTACGAGACGATTTCGAGGTCGGTGGAATCAGTGCCTGTGTGTTTGTTTTCATCATTACGTCATCGTAAAGCAACTTGAATCTCAGATTCATCTTTAGCAGGCACGGTGAAACACTGACGCCTGTAAACGTCTGACGTGTAAGAAAAATATTGTGTACCAAAATAGTTGGAGATGGCAAAATCCTGTTGGGAGTGCCTATTTGGGTATGATTTTAAGTACGTAGTTTTATATCGAAAAGTTAAAAATGACTTTAATAAAGTGAGTGAAACACTTGAAAATAGAAAAGTGTTGAACGTGACGAAATAGAATCAAGAACATTCCCGGACGCAGCTTTTTATTTGACAATGTCATAGATAGTCTATTGTTGACCTGTCAGTTTTTGACTAGACGTCAAACAATAACAGAAAGAGCTCTTGTATTTTTGCGCAAAATCATGTAAAAAGTGTACAACTTATACGTTTTAATTATAATCACCGTCCTTATCATTTGCAAGTTAAATGCCACCTGAGTCAATATAAAGTCATGTAGTGTCTATGCAGTTTATAGGTTAGGATCAGTGTAGTGGAAATGCTATGTAAACATTAAACCATATCTCATCTTATCATCCATAATTTAATGTTTTGAACTATACCTCTTGATTATGTAGGATCTACATAATCAAAGTATTTCGTGATTCTACATTGTAGTTACATCGTAACACTAATATCGTATTGTTTATGTTAGAAACGGGACGCCCGCTGACGAGCCGTATAGTGTGCAGCTAAACGGGACCGGGAAACTGACTCGAGCTCCGCCGTGGCCCACGCCACAATTAAAGATGGAAAGAATATTTGTTTTACCAAAACAATTGGAACCCAATGACAGAATTACTGTCAACTGTGAAACAACAAATCAGCCAAGCTTGTATGTATTTTTTTTTAACTTTCGTCTTTTGTTTCATTATCAAATAGTGATGTACCTAATGATTCATTTTCACAATTTCAGATTGAGAATTGGATTAGTGATTGGGTATAATTCACCAGATTACAGCAACCTTGCCTGTCAGTTAGAGATGTATTTCCCACCTCAGTACTCTGACAAACTGACTATAACTAAAGTGAAGGATGGTTCACCAACTATTGAGTACGAAGATTCAGCCGTAAATTTCTATGCAGGTAAAAGTATGTACATTGTATTAAAATGTTGTAGATGCATGACATCTAAAAGGAATAACATTGGTTATTTGTGAGTATATAACGGTTTGGGGCATGTTTTCTTATCATTCCAATCATCTCTTTAACTTTGAAGGCATCACTAAAGTCCAAAATACTGCACTGACAAATAATTCAGTTTTAACAAGTAGCGGCCATCAGTAACAATAAAAAATAAATTGTCATTACTTTACTAGACTTCTATTAGTCTTGTGTTCTCTTAATGCAGCACTTCTTTCCTCAAAATACACCTTATTTAATTTTATAAATTCTTTAAGATTACCTTAACCTTCCCTATCAGTTTGTTTTACTGGTCTTTAATAATACACTGTTTTAATATAATATTTACCATATGTTTTTAACAGACACATAACTATCATTATGTTTACTTCCAGATTATCACTTCCGTATGCAATTTAAAATGAGGGATGATAGCACAATGATGGATATATACATAGGAGATTCCTACTTGCATACTGTGGAATTAGTACATGAGATGGCGAACATAAGATTCTTAACCGTCAATGGTGATGTTAATAGGGTATCAGGACTGGATTTCCATTTTGGATAGTGTAAAGTCCTTTATATACCAATATTTGTTGTAAGAATCTGTTGTTACACCTTTTGTATTTGTCTGGAAATGCTTCAGGCTGTCTGACATCACAAGTATTATGAATCTGTCCAATCTATTTATATTTTATTGATATTAATTTAATTGTAGCTGTTTACAGAAATGTATATTGTTTTATATCGAGAAAATAATACAGGAATGAAGAACAATAGTTGTGTATACTTGCCGTTGAAGTATTTAAGTATGGTATTTAGATATCATAAATCCTTGCAATTGTCTATGAACAATTATATCCTATTCAAGCATTTAGATATATTGCAATTAGTAAATAGACGTGGATACTATTATGATAATGTATAATTGACCTTCCTGCATTGTTAATTACTATCTTTCCATTAGTAATCGTTCCACTATTGCCTATATTGCACTTTATGCAAATTGGTTAAAATTATTAGCAAAACCGCATTTATTTAATGATGTTACAATCTAATTGGTAATTTCCTTATATATGAGAATTTTGCGCTTGTTTTAGTGAAGGATGATACGTAAATTTGTATATATTGCCTTATAGAGAAAACCAACTTATACTGAATACTAAAATGGTTGCTTAAAAAACAAAATACAATCACCTTGATGGCCACGCCTACATATTCGTTAGAGGCCAATCTTCAAAGCTAATTGAATTATGTCACTTGACACTCGACCTTACAACTAGTACAATACGATTTACTTTAGCGATTATCAAGTGCCCAGTAACGAGACGTAGACGTGACTTGTTGTAAAAAGAATCACTGTTTGTCATTGTAATGAATCAACAATTTAGAAATCTATGAAAATTACGTGTCTCCAATGTTTAGTCGTCAAGATCCCACCATTTATCTATAGACATTCATTATTTAAAAGTTACTGTTTTGTCCTTAGATGTTGCTTATTATAATTACATAGTTACGTAATTTTAAACCTACTTATTTTGTTGTTTGTGTATGTGCCTTGTGAAGATAATTGCTTATGCACACAAAGCGTGACATATTTAAAATAGAATACAATTTTTCACATAATTTTATTTGTATTATTTTCTCAATTACAGAGTTATGTTTATGACATAAAATATCAGCCGGGTAATTAAGACTTTTCTGGTCACAATGGAGCCGTTTTTTTAACCCAGCAGGTTCACAACAACAGTTATAAAACACAAAAATCTTCTAACGATAGAAACCCAGACTTATTCAGAACAGCCGAAGAATGATCATTAGGAACTCGCAATTACTGTACGTAAAAACAAAATTACAAGACTACTTATACCTACACATAATTATTTATAGTCAATCTCATAATAGGGTTGTTTCCTAGTATTCATTTAGATAAAATTAAATAAATGCAACGAAAGTTCACAAAACTAGAAACACGATAAGCTATATTATATTATTTATAACTGACCATATATTTTTTAATTAATTTATGAAATTTTAATTTTGAGCCTGTGACGTCACGCCATTAAAAAGGACGAGAAGAGACCGATGACGTCATCCTTTCTATATTTGACAGTGACAAGTATTTGACAGTGACAGATATATCGAAATAACCTCAGAATTAATGTTTTGTTTATTTGCTTCTGTGAAGTTCTGTGTGTTAATTGCATTGAAGTGATACAACTGCTAAAGAATTATGGAGAAAGGATTTATGAAAGCTGATAGTTCCAATCTGCCAAGAGTAGACTCTTTTATGGTCGCTCAATTCTTGGCCAATAACCAAGATTTTTATTCAGCGGTACGTGGATGAACAGTTTATTTAGAGCACTAATGGTCGTATTTCCACAGTCTCGCACAACACAAACCTTGTAGACATTCATTTAATTTAAGTTTTTTGAAAAAGCATCAAATCTTTTCGAACGCGGACACAAACATAACCTCAATATAAATAAACACAAACTTTACGTTTCTTTGCACCATTTCATTTTTCCGCGTACACAACTCAAAACATTTGAGGTATTTTATTTTTGTGCAAATGTATAAGAATAATCTATATGTATAAAATATTATAGTTTTTGTAGCTATTTTATGAAAATACATTATTAAAATTAAGAAATCCATTAGTTGGTATGTTAGTTTTTTCTCGTTAGATGTGCTTTAAAATGTAAAGGAATGAACAGAGAACGTTGACGTCACAGTCACGTGATCTAGCGTTTTCTGAGCAATATTTTAAGACAAATAGAAAAACATGTAATACATAAAAAATAAAAAGATTTGAGACGAAAAATGAAAGAGAGGGTGATCTTAAAATTATTTAGAAGCTATCTAAATAGATTTCCGAAAATTGGAAACAACCCTATTATACATTGTCTTATGTATCACCGTGGGATATTTTCCCAATAATACCGTTATCCAATATGGTTACGATTGACGTAAATATGATTGCATACGTGATGTTGTGCATTAAAGTTTTCCGTATTTGTTTTCCTGTACTATTTCATTCATAAAATACACAGGACTGGGATATTTATAACATAATCAAAATAAGGGGAATACCATAAATAGGTAAACATAGTCACGTGTATCTTAGAAGCTTAGTTTCCATAAAGTTTACAAGGATAGTCGCATCGTAACTAGCATGAACTTGCGTAATTTGATGACTAACTTCTGCCCGTGTCCCGTGGGAAGCCCTTTGCGCACCCGTATAAAAAGCCAATAGTCTTCTTCGATAAATGTTCTCTATCTAACACAAAAGCTTTTTTTGAATCCGGACTAGTAGTTTCTAGTTTCTGATATTAAGCCAAAGCTCTTCAATCACATGTTCATAGAGGTGTTAGGATAATCATAGGTTTACCTACGTGTTTTCTAATGACGAGTCGTAGGTTGGCTTATTATTGCGTTAAATTAAATTGACGTCAATATTTATAAAACAATCTCGATATAAGTGACTAAGGCTCTGGGAAACTAGTTGAGTAGGTACCTATACTGTGACTCAGGGAAACTAGGACTTTTCATGTGACGCAAGCAAGGTGTAAGAGTAGTATGTAGGTATTATTTCGGACTAGCCGTTTTCCCGCGGCTACACCCGCGTCCCGTGGGAACTACCTACTGCCCGAACCGGGATAAAATATAGACTATGTACTCGGGAAGAGTGTAGCGCCCCAACAGTGTAAGATTTTAAATCGGATCAGTACCTAGTTTCGAAGAAAAACAAAAAATGTTTCCTCTTTATCATATTAGTATAGATGTAGTGAGACCGAAACCAAATATAAATTAAGCAAAATTAAACATTTTGAAAAAAACCCCGACGGTAAAAATCTTATTGAAAAATAATAAAATATCTCAAAACCCCGACTTAACCCAATTATATAGGAATATCCGTCGGGGGCTGCCATTAAACCAGCTAAAGGATTTCTAGTGTCGTGAATACAATTATCGAAGAATTGTAGATGTTTAACGATGACATAAAATACACTCAATTAATTATTAAATGTCATATAGAAAAGGCAGCCCCCGACGATATTCCTATATATAATTAGAGATAGAGATATAATTGGGTTAAGTCGGGGGTTTTGAGTTATTTTATTATTTTTCAATAAGATTTTTACCGTCGGGGGTTTTTTCAAAATTTTTAATTTTGCTTAATTTTATTTCAGACTTTTTAGAGAGCATATACGAATTATAGTCTATATAATATGTTATTGCAATATTATTTTGCACTGATATTGTAGCGCCCTCTAGTGAGTTACAGGCGTAATTTTTATTATTTGGGAACATGTATTAAGCACGTACACATTGCTGATGAAAACAGAATTGTAATCAGACGTTTTGATTACATTGCAACATTGTTTGGCACTAATATTGTGGCGCCCCCTAGTGAGTTATAGCCATGACACCTATCTAAGAACATGAACTCATCGAACACAAATCCGTTATTGAAAACTGTCTCAAAATCAGATCATTAGTTTAGAAGATAGGAGGGATAAGGATATTACATTACTTTGCTCAAACGTACACAAACTCACAAACGCACATCTCTCACCCTAAGCGCATATACCTGCTCCGTTCCGTCGTGAGTAATGACAATAATGCATAGGATTGCATAGGATTCCATAGGGGTCGAATTCATAATAACGGACAAATTCGAGACTTCTTAATAATACGGGCATTACTTCAAATTGGATACTTCCTGACAATGACTAAGAATCAACAGTGCTTGAGTACACTGTAAGGATGTAGGTACTATCACAAGTATTTATTTCCTTTTATACTTCATTGCCATTTCTAGTTCTGAATACTCATGAATTTAGATAAGATGACACTGAATGCTGAATTAATAAGTTGCTACATTCTCTAATTATCCTTTCAGGTCTATGTTTAAAACGATTACCGCCTTACCACAAAAACTTTTAAACGTCAGTTTATGCCTTGTCTAAAAAAATGACAAATTATGACGTTGACATATGGTTCATTTTGCAGCCAAAATTTTATTAGACAAGTGTAAAACAGGGTTTAAAGTTTTTGTAGTAAGGCCATTAAAGACTAAATATAAACAAAGAATTAAAAAACAAAATAATTTTCCATGCACAACGTAAATCATTTTGGTAAACAATGCCCCTAATAGCGATACCGATAGGTATTTCGATTCGATTCACAAACCTCATTATTGAACAAACTAACACTGGTCGGTGGTTAGACTGATAAGTCATGATTGTAATTCATGAATCATTACGAGGATATCAAGGATAAGGTGTCAAGTACGTTACTTGAACTTGTACATTCTTAGGTACATTTCAAGGCTGACTCATCAATTAAAATGTGTAATATTTTAGTCGAATATGTTATGAATGATTAATGATCTCTTAGTTAATATATACTGATTATTTTATTTCTGACTGCAAGGCTGCGTTTGATGAAGTAATATTTTTAATAATATTATTTGCTCATCCCTCAGAAGGTTAAATTCTGAAACGTGACGAGCGGCACTAATTCCAAGGGATGACTGCAGTAAAATTAATACTAATGTTACCTTGCGGTTTACAACGCATTTTTTACCTATGTATACCTTCTAACTTCGTAAGTATATAGCCTCAATATTAGAAGGGGAAAAAGATTAACATTTTTCATGACTCAAAAGAGATGTTTTCGTTAACTTCTTGCCACTAACTAGATTATTATACAATCACTTAGGAATACCCTTAATCTTATCTTCAACATCTGTGCGACTATCCGCCTGAACCTCTGACGCATCTTTTCCGCTTACGATATAAGTTGTAAAATATTCTTTATAGTACTCTTCTCTATTTAACGATTATCGTAAAAAGTTGTAGGAGCGCAGGTCACGAATTGTACTATCGATTTTTATAATTTATTTATAGAATCACACGTGCTTAAACCTCATGTCAATGGAATTAGTCGTTTTGGAGTGATCGTTTCAATACTGGCTGTTTCCCACGGTATCGACTGCGTCCCGCTTTGCGATTACTAGGCTCCGGAACTGTTGAACCGATTTGAAAAATTCTTTCAGTATCCTACACTATTTTTTCTGGGTAGGTACTGGAAAGAGTTCTTAAGGGACATCGGTGGAATCGTGAGAAACAGCTAATATTGTAATAAAAAAAATCTAACACGGTTTTTTTTATCAGTCCTGTAGTGTCTGAATAAAATAGAATACTTGTTCAACTTACCAACAGTGGTGTATCTCACGTAAGTCTCTTGGTTATCCATCATGGCATCGACGGCTTGCTTCTCGCAATACAAAGCAGTTATC
Source organism: Helicoverpa zea (assembly GCF_022581195.2). NCBI lineage: Eukaryota > Metazoa > Arthropoda > Insecta > Lepidoptera > Noctuidae > Helicoverpa > Helicoverpa zea. Next base: position 4,059,678 of record NC_061458.1, on the reverse strand, counting down.
ACGGCTATGCTCGGCTGGCGCGAAGAACACAACTGTGGCATTTGTTTCACAACCTGCCACAAAGCATTGGTGGATTTCAATATATTTTTTAACATTTCCAAGAAGAAAGGACTTATTTTATAAAAAATCGTGTTGAAATATAGGTACAGAAGTGAGATAATCATCTTTGCTTATTGATTATACAGTGCGGTTAAAAAAGCTATGCTCGGCTGGCGCGACGAGCACAACTATAGCATTTGTTTCACGACCTGGTGCAAAACAATGGCGTTATTCAGTTATTTTTCTTACAATTTGAAAAAGGAAGGAATTTTCTTGGATGAGGCTTTGTTACTTATTCTTTTTCTTATGAAAATGTATGTAGAAATGTAGGTACAGAAGTGAGACCGTCAACTATGCTTTCTGATTTAATTCGTCATTTCAAAATTAGGTATGTATCTTCTACCTAGTCTCAAAATTCTTTGATTGTATATCCGTAAAGGCTAAACCGTGGTTAAACCAATTTAACAAATATATTACAGCATCAATCAGTTTGATCCACTTTATTTCTGTTTGTTTCCTCCTTAAGAGCTTCTAAAGCGTTCATTGAACTTTCCTGCATGTATTAGAATCATACATTTTTTAGGTATCTCTATGTATGCAAGTTAAAACATTACTCAACCAAGGAAACTAAACAATATAAATCATTGTTTACAGTGACCAACAGCGACATCTGTTTGATTACCTATGTACTAGTTTATTACTAATATAAAAGGATGTTACTGTATTTCAAAGTTCAATATTTGCGATTATTGGTTTAGCTCTCGATAGGTACGGTAAAGCTTGTTTGTAATGATAGATGGCGTTGCTTCTAAATTTATTTTAAGAGGGATTTGATGCAACCGCCTTAACAAGTGGTTCCTTCAGCAATAATTCATGCTCAAGAAATGTGACGTCAAACAATTCTCAACCCAATTTAAAGCAACATTAGGTTGAAATGTAGTTTCTGGGAAGTGTATTGCAATAATTCAGAATTAAAAGAGGCCAGCTATCTATTTATGTTCACCACTGCATTTATGCATGTGGTAGGTATTTCTCACACTGGAAAAAAGACGTAGTGCAGTGTTTTAAGAAAATAAGAATGAGTAGGTACTATTATTAATTTTGTGTGAACCTAAGACAGTCCGTCTCTACCTATTCAATTATATTGTTTAATCCGTTTGAATGAAATAAGTAGGTATAATATAAACGGCCACGATGTAGTTAGATAAGAGTGGTCTACAGGACGTCGACTTAATTAAAGTCAAAAGATTGCAAATTATGTACATTATTTTTAGTATATAGGTATATAGGTTTAGTATATAGGTGTTCTTTTTTAATATTCCTTTTAATATTACCTGTGTATCTACACTATGTTGTCGAACATACAATCCTTCTGACATGGCACGCGTCAATCCTTTCTCTTCTAGCGACTCCAGCGCATCTTTTACCTCTGCTTTCGACCATTTTCCAGCTCTGCAATAAATATGAAATTGTAGAATTAAAGCATAGACATTTTAATTATGTTTAGTAAATATAAGTACTAAGTGATCTATAAGTATGTTTCAGATTTCAATATTACACAATGAAATAAAAATATACAAGGATTTTGTCAGTGAAAAAATATATACTATAGAAAAAAAAAATTGTAATACTGTCAAGTGTCCTATAGAGATTGGAATATTTGTAGAACTGCTAAGCAGTGGAACTAGTAGATAGAATTGTATCAAAAAGGCTAGAAATATTTAATTAGATATTAATTACTTACGTGACAAAATCGTCCACAGTCAATGGGTTAGGATATGCATTCTCTATCATGTCCAGTACTCTCTGTTCTGATATAACCGTATCCTGAGTTTGATTCAACACACTGTCTTCAATGTACGCTAAAATAAAACAAAATGCATTAAACATTGCCAAAACAACAATTTCATAGCTTTTTTATTAAACCAGTTAAAAAAGGAGGTTCTCAGTTTGAATTGTAGGTAGGTATGTTTGTGTGCGATAATCTCACATTTGGCTAAATCTATGTTGATGCAGTTTTCAGCATAGTATTTTTCACACCTAGGAAAAAGTTGAAGGTATGCTATTGAAGTCGTTATTTTAGGTAAGTTATTATATTTTTGAAAAATTCTTATTTTTTTACTTTACTAGGTCCTTTTTAGAGATTTCCGATCCAAGGTCGAAAAAAAAATCTCATGTTATCATCATACATTGATTCGTCATAGAAATATTTTATCACTGCGTCATCTTTATTTTTGTCGCTGCCATTGCATAAAAGTTATGATGTCATTTTCTGTGACGATAATATGATAATTTTATAGCGGACATTAGCACTGATTTGAAAACAATATATTCTGTATGCCAGCTAGGGAGGGGAGTATAGGGGCAATATTTAATATTATTTGGTTAGACAAATAAAAATTAAAATATACTATGACTACTATTACTGAAGAATTTAAAGACGATTATTATGCATTAATTCTTAGATGTTAACTTAATTAAAACAGCCAGGCGACATGTCATGATGGCTACTGTGGGTAGTTGTTGCTAAAACTATATGACTAAAGGGTAAGTTCAATCTGGAAATCTGCAATTCCAGCTACAGTTATATATAATTCCAATAAAGAAAATTGCGCAAATCTAGATTCCGGGTCGCTGTCGATAAATATCAGATTACACATCTCAATAACATTGTCAATTCCGGGAATCGAACCCAGAGTCTTCAGGGCTCAGACTATGGGACAATCATAACGTAATAATATGTACCTAGTACATTAACTAAATTATTATCCAAACAATATCAAACTCAAACATGCTATCAGTACATTAGTGTATTGCATTGAAAGGAAAAACGTGTATTCTAAAATTAATTGACCTAATAACTTGGTTACTATTTGTATAAACACCACTTCAACGCCACTAATGAATGCAGCTTAGTATGAAAGTGTTACCAAAACAAAAAAATGTAGGTATATTACTAAATATAACACTATGATATGACAAAAAAACTAAAATTATAATATTATCACACTATTAGGTAATATTATGTTTATCAAGCAGTTAAGAAAATATGATACATATTTTTATCAATAGGAAATCCTAAAGTTATTCAATTGTTGATATCTGAAATGTGGTTTATCATCTAATGATAACTAAAGTGCTGAGAGAATGTCATGTTAGTAAATATTATTACTCTGCATTTTTTTGTCTCTAAGATAGTTTTAATATGATTGATACCCAATAATAATAAATAGAAAGTTTGTAGATTGCCAATTGTAAAATCCAGTTTTAACTCAACAGTAAAACCACTTTCACTGGAGATTTAAGACATCCTGTCTTAGAAAATATTCTACTTACAATGTTATATTTATTGTAAGTAGTTTTGATTTTTAAATTTGATGATGTTTCTATGGTTGTGACTGAACTAAAGAGCACTAACTGTATTTCAAGATGAAGATACACTCAAACAGATACAGAATACAGTACATACATGCATAAAAGTAATACATACTAAAATAATATACATACAGCCATTAGAAAAGTTGTATATAACACTCTTACTCGTTATAACGCCATTTGCTTCTGTACCATAAAATTAAAAACATATGTAAGTACTTATTATTATTGTATTAAGCTTTATAAAGGGTAAAAAACTAAGAGAAATTATTTACGCTGGGTACAGACTGAAATAATGAAAATCTATGTCATATAGCTGTCTCATTATTGAGCAACCCTCTAGTAGAATATGTTCAATGACAATTATAGTAAGGGAAATATTGGAACAAAAACCTTTATTCTTTATCAATCGTATCCAATGATTTCATATCTTATGTTTAAAATATAACTGTAAGAAGAACAATCACTTCATGGGAAATCAATACTATAAACTTGTGATTATTAAATAATTATCTTTATAGCCTAAGCCTTAGTAAAATAACATAATTCCACATTGATTAGATCTGCACCCAGCTTTTCAATAAATAAAAAGGCCATTGAAATAAAAGGTTCATTATTCAACTGTTTATAAGTGCACCTATGCTCAAGCAACCCCATATTAAAGATGTACTCATTATTTTTAATTCTATTACTGTTATTTATCCCAATGTATGTGCAATGACTACTATAATTAGAAAAGAGGTTAGCTTACCAGGTAAAGGAGGTCCGGCCGCTTCTTGTCTTAATTCTACTTCAAGTAGTTTTAGCTGGTTATATTTGTGCTGCATTAATTTCATTATTTTCTTTATGTAGCCCACATAATCTGAAATTGAGAAACAAAATAAGATCATCATGCCCCAAGCCTTTTCCCAAGAACAAGATAAAGTTACAAAAATTAGTATTAAATACTTAATAGAGGCTTCATTTTTCGGTTTAGAAAAGTAATTCAGTAATGGTCACAGTTCCATACAAGTCACAATATGTACACTTGTATACTCTTAAACTGCATAATGTAACTATCAGCAAGATTTAATATTCTCTAGATTTAACTATAATATGTTTTTTGGCAAGAAAATAAATATTACCTTTAGGAAAATCTTGTGGGCTGACAAGTTCTCTGAAGAAAGCTTGTGCTTCATAAGGTCTTTCATTTGGCGTCATACTTGGTTTGAACCAGAATCGCAATGCACGGGCTTCTCTTGTGTGAGTGCCCGTCGCGCCGGACACCAAATATACGTAGAATTCCAACTGGGCATGGCAAGGCTCCGACACTCCATTCTCTGAAACATGAATACATAATGCATTATCGCCAAATAGTGTACACAATGATGATTCAAAGTTGTTCATCATGAGAACATCATTAAAATCGTTCACACATACTTATGTTGTGAAAAAAAAGATAGATCTTTTAACTATATGAAAACATTTTACGAATATTAATTTTAACAAAAAATAAAATCTGGGATTTTACAAAATAGAGTGCAAGATATTTCAAGACTCAGACATTAGTAATGCTGAGTAATCATAAATGCTGTGTACATTTTTGTTTTTTTTTCCAACATAAAAAACTTAAGTTACATACAATTAATTTTCGTATCTATCAAGCTGCAAGCACATTGTACCAATAAAGAACAATGCTCATTGTCTTGCTTAGTGAGTTGATAAATTTAATGAATGATAATTTTTAATTGCCGTTGAGGAATAGTTACATTTTATGATTACTCATAAGTCTTCAGAACAATTCTTAGTACAAGTATATGCAATTCTAGACTTTATGACATATTCGTTAAGGTTGTTTTTATCTTCATTTGCATAAAACATATTTTGTGTTTATTGCTACTAAATTTATTATTGTTGTTTAATGAAAGTGGGATCGCTAGCATTGTAAATTATTGATTCTAATTAAATAGTTTCTATTTTTGAACATTGATGTTTTCTAAAACCAATGTTTATTTATTATTTTGCAGAAGCTTTGGCAACAGGAAAACCGAAAGGAAACAGTTACTTAAATAATGTAATGTGTACTAAACAGGGATATAAAAATACATTTAGAATGTATTTTAAAGCTAGCCTACAGGAAATTGCAAGGTCAAATTGTTGATAACCTTTTACATGGTAGTACTGATAATATATTATTTATGCCTACAAAGCATGAATATAGGGTCTAATGAATATAAAGCTTTTAACTTATCAACAAGGCTCGTAATATTTTATGCAAATATGCAGCTACTAGTTCTCAATCCAAAGAATTGATTTGTCAAACATTAAATTAAAAATTTAATAAATATATATAAATACAACATTTATAAAATACCTAAAAAGACATATTTTGGTTTCTCTGGATTACTTTGTTAAGAAAAGATTTAACTTTCTACCCTCAAAAAACAATAAATCTCACTTGACTTTCAAATGATCAAGGTATCCATAAAATCTTATTTATTTACCTACAGTGGGCGGGACCCAAAATTAGGTTAATGTTATTGTTTTAGTTCATGACTGGTAACGGCCGTTCCCAATATAAATTGTATCTAACTGTTGTTATGCTAACTATAAGCAGGGAGCAGAAACCATTACTTAACAAGCTGTTTCTAGGATTACATTTGAAGGGAAAGTATATTATTTACACTGGGCTTAGAACTGGTCATGAAATGAACATACCATAATTTTTTTCTTTATTGACAATGATTCCTGTGTGGTCTCCGCCGGCTACATGGATTTTATCACTGGCTTCTAGTTCCACCACTTTCCTCTCAATCACAAGGGTTGTTGAATTAGCAGTCTTGCATTTTGGTGTCATCACCACTTTTTCCTCAACTTCCGCCATTTTTTTACGAACTACAAAGAAAATAATAATATTCAAGTATCACAATGGACTGGGATTAGGTCAGCACAACCAAATTATGAACTATGACTCATTCTATCCTCCCTTCTTAAGAGCTTTCTTAATCTTTTAGAGATCGATAAATTGCCAACTATTGAGGCTATATGCGGCTTCGTCAAGAACCGAGACAGTTCTAGTACGAGCCTACGAGCTAAGTTTGTTTGATCGAACAAGGTTATCATGTTTAGATTGGTAACAAGGGAAGAGGTGGGTCAGAAAAGGCTGTGACATTGAAATTCTAATAAGCCTTCACCTGTTGATGGTTTCCTTTATTTTCTTGACTTAAAAGAACACAATAAATAACAAACTTTATAATTATAACTTCAAGATACCTTAATAATTAAGTGTAGGTCTTAAACAAACTGAAATTAATCTCACAACAATATTATTTTTGTTTTAATCGTGTACAATCACACCACCTCACGTCTCTGCGTCGACTACAGATAATAACAGAACAGAACTACAATACAAATGTTGTCAAATTGACATTCCCTGTGCACAATTCTTCTCATGTCATATTATTTAGGCGATGCTATCGATGGCGTAATTTTTTTTTAATCGACTAAAAGAAACAGTGCGACTGACCCCTTACAACCTTGTAATTGACTTTCAACAAATGACCCTTGTATAACAAACACCGATTAGGTCTCGTCATTCAACCCAGTTTGAAATATGTAACGATATATTTTTTTATGCCACACCCTTATTTAAAGTATGACCCGGCTGCTAAACTATTAATAGCTATGCAGCAATGAAAGGGGTCTGAAAATTCGAACTTTCTAAATCATTATGCTAGTTGAGTTTTACTGTTCTATAGGTCTATTTTTGCATTGCCACGTTGCTTGGGGTTACATCCATCCGGGACAGTCTTTCATTATGACCCTAATCTCACTCACTTTTCTCCTCTCTAGTTTACGAATGTGTGAGTGAGTGAGGTGAAAGGTGAAGGACAGTGACGTGCAGTGATGGACTGACCGAGTTTAATAACTAAATTCTATTTACTATTTCACTGTTTTAATTTAGATTTTTACCAAGTAAAAAGAGTTTGAGTTCTATTTTCTATCGATAAGAGTTACTTGTAAATAAAATGCATTTCAAAGTGTGTTTTATACTTTTTCTTTTTTCATTCATAAAAGCAAGCAGCGAAACTTTACAAAGTGTTAGTGATGATGATCTCCTTGAATTAATTAGAGAAAAAGAAAAGCTTATTGTCTTATTTAGTAAGTAATTGCATATTTATGCATAGAAACTTGATTTTCTTATGAAGAAATTGTAAAGTTATTCACAACCAGAATGTGCGGTGATTGTAATCTTTGCCGGTATTTTTTGTCCATACTACAGCGTCCTTCGCTAACACAACTCATAAGTCTACTTTATAATCACTACTATTTTACTTTATAGTCACATCCTTTGTCTTCATCTCGAATCAGAATTTTTAGGTCCTATGGTTTTGTTAAATGAACCACAAAGCGTAATGATCCCAATTCCTATAATAGCTGTTCTTTGTTATTAATCAGTGTTTGTTAGTATCACACAGCTTGGTCCTAACTAGCAGAGACTTACTTGACTACACCACAAGTCAGAGTCATAAAATGTATTTAATTTACTACACCAATGCATAATGTACCAAATATGTTGTTTAAAATTTTATATTGACTTTTTCAGGCAAACCCAACTGTGATAAATGTGTGGAGTTCGAAACTCACATAGAGAGTCTACAGGATGATTTTAAGAAGCATTTGAATGCTGTTAGTGTGAAAGCAATAAACAGCCACTTGAGCAGGCTGTATAACCCAGCCAAGGATCCCGCACTTGTCTTCTTTAGACATGGTGTACCTTTACTCTTTAATGGTAAGACTGTTTATGTATTTCTACAATTCTCTTCTATATTTGAACTTAGAAACTTGTGAACCGCAGTCCAACAGCTATCTTTCGAACTACAAACCTACTTTGGGATTTTTGATAATTAATTTTGATTAGATAAGTTAAAGATATTTTGACACAAAAACTCCAATATCAACAACAACTTTATACAAAGCAAAATTTTTCAGGGGAACCTGATGAAAATGAAATATACGGGTTCTTTGAGAAGAACCAGGCGCCTTCAGTTAAAGAGCTCACTGATAAAATATTTGAGCATTTGACTCAGGCAGCTACTGGTGCAACCACTGGTGATTGGTTTGTCATGTTGTAAGTATTTCAGTTTGTATTTTATATCATCATCATCATCATCTCAGCCATAAGACGTCCACTGCTAAACATAGGCCTCCCCCTTAGATCTCCACAGGCAGGCCATATTGCTTGCAGAGCAGGTGGCCTATGGAGCCGAAAAGTGCTGGAGTGGAGACCACGGACTAGCAAGCGCAGTGTATTTTATATAATTTAGACTAATAATAGTCCTTAATCTGAAAATTTCTTGGACTATTATCTCACTACTATTATCATTAAGTACTTCAGTCATACGATATCCACTGCTGCATAGGTCTGCCCTTTGATTTCTGAAAGGACTATAACTTAAAACAAGTGCTAGTTTAACAAATGTTAATTTTAAAACTTGGAAAATTTTGAAACTCATTCTATAAATCTTCATTCTATTTCTAGCTATGGAGCATCCTGTGTGGAGTGTCAGAGGTTGCATGCAGTATGGGAGAGTGTGGGAGCCACATTGAAGGGCCGCATCAACGTTGCACGAATGGATGCCAACCTGGCAGGTCTCAACACAGCTAAGAGGTTCAATGTCAACAAACTGCCTAGTTTCCTCTTGTAAGTTATTTAATAATCTTATACGAATTTATAAAATTATTAATATTTTAAGTATGAATTTATAAAGATGTATTTTATGTGTCATTTTGTACATATTTTTAAAATAAATTTTGTGCATTTTTATTAATCCCTTATCACTTTTCTCAGCTTCCGTCTTGGAAAGGTGTACAGATTTGATTTGCCTAAGAAAGATGTGAAATCTTTTGTTACTTTTGCTCAAGACTGGTATAAGAACTCTAAAGGAGAAACTGTGCCCCTGCTGGCGTCACCTTTGTAAGTAATTTACCATTTTAATTATTGATGGAATAGTGATCAATTTGAATTTCCCCATAAATAAATTAATTTCCTTCATTACAGCGATGAACTGGTAGACTGGTGTGTCCAAATGATTAAAGTAAGCATAGCTTTTGCTCTAGAAATACTCTCTGAACACCCTTGGATATGGCAAATCGGGGTTGCAGGATTTGGATTAGTAGCTATAACTGCAGCAATAGCACTTTTCAAAGCAGGAAAATCAAGACCTGCCAAGGATCCGAAAAAAGACAAGAAGAGTAAATAATCTTGTTATTTTTATATTCTATAAAAACTATTTTTTATGCATTTAATATTTTATTTATAGTTATCGTTTATTTTTATAGAATTTGCATTTACTTAATTTGTGTTGTGAATAAGTAACTTGGTGATAAAGGGTCTGAATCCAAAAGTGTAACTTTTGTTGCTGTTTGGATTTATAATTCAGTACTATTGCATATATTTTATTTACTATGTATATTGTAGACAAGGACATTAAAATACACATGAAGAAACCTTGAAAATGTGTTTTAATTAAATAATATAATCAAAGGTAGAAAAGAAAATAAACATGTTAAGTCCAACACTTTTAATATGTGCATTTTTCTTAATAAATAAATAAATAGCAAAAGCCACATACAACACTCATGTTACATCATAAATTAATTCATACTTTTACTAATTATTATCTGATAAACACCCAACATACCAAATATTGCAACATTTCGTCTATATTAATATTGTACATGTTGAAGGCGCGATGTCTAGATGGGCTACATTTTTATGCAATATGTGGCTGCACAGTGGCCACTAGCCAGCAACATTGCAAGCAATACCAGCCAGACTGCAATATTGCAGTAATGCCCTGGTAATATTTGTCAAACATTTCCAGGATGGCAATACATATATGGATAAATTTGTGTAGCTCGTTTAAGAGTCTGCATCTACCATATTACAGGACATGCCTCAGCCATAGCTTGCGCGGACGTGAATGTGCATAAAACATTTTTGCCAAGATTGCATGGCCCTTTTAGACGCGCATAAGCATTTGATCTAGTTGTGATTATTTTGCTCTTGTGATGGCATTCTATCATAAATATCCTAATTTTAAAAAGTAGTCATAGATTGCTGGCATTGCTTTAATTTCCATCCATATAATTTAAAAAAATAAATGAAAATTAGTATTCTGTAAAAAACCTAACTACCCTATAAAATTATACAGCCAGTGACGCTAGAAAACAAGCTGTTTTCCCGCGGTTTTACCCGCGTCCCGATGTAACTATTTCCCATACTCAGACAAAAGATAATTGTACGTTACTCTCGAGGTAGTCTACCTTCCCAACAGTGAATGAACTTTTCCAATTGGTCCAGTAGTTTCGGAACTTTAGGGTATATGCAAATAAATAAATGTTTTCCCGTTATTATATTACTATAGATAAGTGTAGTATTTGACAAATCATGTCAGCAGTGCAAGAAGCATCATGTTTTTTCTTTTAAGCAAAATCGTGCATTAACATTATTTAGAAATAAATTATTGCCTTGAAAAAAAATGCAGGTTTCATCAGTATTATTAAAATAGGTACTCAGGATTAAAATGATTAACAATCACAGAATATCAATTTGAAGCATAATAAAATGAGTATAATATATTTCGGACATAAATTAAAATAATTGACTTTGTTTGGGTATATACTAAACCAACCCAACATAAAACTTATACACAGTGACTAAACATAAGTTGTTTGTTTGTGTACAGCAAAAACTAAACTCTTAACTTAGTTGTCCTAAGTATTGCACTATTTCAAGAGCTTACGGTTATTTTTATTAGTCAAGGAAGAGATCAGAAATAAAAATTATGTTAATCTTAATTAATGGTCCACATTAATATCTCTAATTTTGTATGTAATTTCTCTGTTATCTTTACATTGAAAATAAGTTATGTTTGTCATAATAATATGTAACTAACTACATAAAAAAAAAAAACCTCAATCCATCAAAAAATCTAAGTTGTTGACTTAGATTATTATGTAAGCTCGTGTTATTAGCAAATAACATAATAATTATGTTGTGTATTATTTAAGTATCACCTTTAAATTCATTATTGTCACTCTGTCTCATGTGCTACCTAGAATATTTTGTGGTATTAAATAATTAAGTGATCTGAATAACACTAGCATTATTAGCTGGTGGGTCAAATTTAATTTAAACATTGTCAACATTAATATTTATTCTAAATACTGAAGCAGGATCAGCCAGAGCCATTCTAACCGCATTTTCAAACCTCTTAAAAATTTCAGAAAACTCCATTATGTTTTCCGGTTTTGACTCTATCCACATTTTATCAAATTCGTAAAATAAGTAACAATAAAATTTGTGGAATAGGTTCACATTAGGTAAATATTGCTTCGCATTAAACATATAAGTTTTAGCAGAACCATCTTTTAGTAAAAAATATGCCATAGATGTGATATTAATACCTACTATAGCATAGGTGTAGCCATATTTGGGATGCAGTGAGTGACTTAACACATGGCTTGATATTTGAGGATACTCCATAGCAAAATATAGAAGATTATCCAGTCCAAGGATGCCCATTCCACGGAAATCTGTTTTTGGATCATCACCCTGCAATTAAAATATTTATTAATATAATGAGTTTAGTATTAGTTATTTTGTATTATCATTAGCTAATTGAAAATTGCACAGGATTATTAAATACATGTACAACTTGTTAGATTAGATATAATATCTATTTAAACACTGCTTCACCTGCATCCCGAGGAAACTTCTTACTGTACCGGGATAAACTATAACCTATGTCACTTCTTTTGGAGTTCTTCTTATTATATTAGTTGCCTATAAACTTACTTGGAATCCTATGTATTGCCATTGCTTTGTCACCCTTGCGTCAAGGGTAACATGGGGCACTAGAAGGGACCACAATTTAAGCAATTTATTCTCATGCTCATCATTGTTGCTGTCAAACTGTGTCTGTCGTAGCCTTTCGACGTCGTCTACCAAACATTTATAGCTCCAGATTTGTTCTAAGCATCGTCGGAAAGATACTACAAAAGGCCCATGTAGTTTTGGATTTATTTTCTTTACCCTGACAATGATATTAATTGACGGGTCTAAGATTTCACGAAAATTACGAGCAACAAATCTCCTTTCACGCACAACAGTGTCTAAAAACGTTACGACCTCTTGCACATCTCGGGTACGAGATAGCATCAATGATTTCTCCACATTTCGCGTTCTTTCAGCCCCAGGTTTATCACCGTAACAAATTCTCTGTAGCTCACACAACTTCGTAGTTTTTCTGAGGAACCATTTGATGAAAGGTCGCAGGTACCACTGTAGAACCGACCATAAGTGAAACATTATCATTTCTTCGAATATATAGAGTACGTTGTCACTATATACATCAGTTTTATTAATGAAATAAAATTGTTTTTTATTTCGGTTCAGTTTCACATCGGTTGTCATGACCACATTTTTTTTTAATAATACGGTGTAGTGATGTGCCTTTCAATCAAGATTTTAACAAACGTCAAAATTTTCATTAATATCATTAATATAATAATAAAAAAAAAAACAATTTATTACTTTTATAAAGTTGGTCCTCTACTTTCCAAATCAGTTAATATATTAACCGTCAAATCCGTAGCGGACCCCAATCGGGGTCTAAACATCAATGTCACCGTAAGCTCGGTTTAGACCCCAATTGGGGGTCTGCGAATCAGTCATACACTTTCCTAATTATTTACGCTCATATTTATTTTCTTTCCAATCAAACCACATTTGTGAGTACTAAATAAAATAACTAAATAAATTTAAATTATTTTTACGCATTCAAACCTTTCATATTTAGCATCCCGTTAGAAATATACCTTTTTAAAATCCAATCGTAATTACCGGGAATTCTGATCGAACTCGCCATGTTTGTTTACATTAGTTGTTTTTTTAAATTTGAAGACGCATAGACAAGATTGCGACGGTGATAGAAGTTTTGCATCGAATGATCCGATTCGTTAAAATAAAGAATCGATTTAATAATTTTATATTATAATATTACTAAATTGCACTTTTGTATAGGTACTTACCATAATCTGAAAATAAATTAGGAAAAGTAAAATGACTTAATTTATTTTGAAAAAAATGCTAGAAAATCAGTGGTAGAAAATACGTTGTAGCCGGAATAAAAAAAATCTTCGGTTTTTAGGGTTTCTGAAGACGGCAAATGAAGACTTATTTATTTCTTCGGGTGTTTTATGTGCAGGATTCCTGTAGACCTGCCAAACTTAATGGCGATTCGTTACTTCCAACTTTTAACTGAGCGGCAAAGCTATTTGACGAGAGCCGTAGTTAGGTGTAGTTATCGCAAAATTTTATGACGATTTCATTGTTTGAAAGGGCAAATAGTTCGCTGTTCATCGAAAGCTGGTCCAAGATGTAAAGATGGCCGCCGCCGACTTATTTTTAACCGACTTCCCAAAAAGCGTAGGTTCTCAATTCGACCGTTTTTTTTTGTATGTTTGTTACGCGATTACTCAGCCATTTATTTATCGATTTTAATGATTCTTTTTTTGTTTGATAGCGTATACTTCCGAGGTGGTCCCGTTATCATCAGGTCAGGATCTGATGATGGAACCTTGAGAAATCGAGGGCGACTTTCGAAAGTTGCAGAAATTCATAGGTTGAAATCTTATCACTCAGGTGTTTGCCTGGTAGCACTATTCAACAGTGAAGTTTTTGAGCTGAACTGATGATGGAGACCAGTGAAGTTCGAGGGAACTCGACAACTGAATATTTAAACTTTCTCGTGTTTATGCTTATATTATTCGTATTTACGAGGCCTCTGCAACAGTGAAGGAGATGGAGACGAGAGAAGTTCGGTTGTCGAGATCCCTCGCCCTTCTCTGGTCTCCATCATCAGGACAGCTCCAAACCTTTACTGTTTCATAGTGTTATCAGACATACATCTGAGTGTCAAGTTATAACCTTATCTATGCTTACAATTTTCGAGAGTTGCCCTCGATTTCTCAAGGTTTCCATCATCAGATCCTGGACCTAATAACAAATATGGGGAATATACCCTTTCGACCAAAAACAAACATCCAAATTGAGAACCACCTCCTTTTTGGGATTCGGTTATAAATATTTGGTGACTTTAAAATCAATCAATTATTATTATTGTTTCTCATCACCAAATAAGTACATTACTTTGGTAGTTACAAATCGCATTATATTTCAGAACAACAGGCTTACCCTCTTCATCATCATCATCATCATCAGCCTATCGCAGTCCACTGCTGGACATAGGCCTCTCCAAGTGCACGCCACTGAGATCGATTGAAGTAGGCTAAATACCTCTATGAGCAGGCTTACCCTCCGCCGAAACAAAAATCTTAGAATTGTTGAGAAATAATATAAGAATAAATTAAAATTCCGTAATAGGTAATAAAAATTCAATTAAAGTTAAAAATTATTACGAATGACGCAACACCAAAATAAATAATACATATAAAAATTTAATGCTAAAAACTTTCATAAAACTTAAATATCTTTTTTCTTAACAACAAAAACAAATTGAACCTATAATTTAAAATTAATAAATAAAATTGAAATAAGTTGCTATTAAAAAAAATATATAAAATTGGTATTCGATTATTTATAATAAATATCCGATTTAGGTATCGAATGCACACCGATGATTGAAAAAAAAAATAAAACTCTATTCCAAACTCTACTTGTCTGTGACTTTGATCTTGTAAATATTGTTCATTTTTATTGTGTATTTTATGTGCTGATTTTTAGTTATTGAACATAAATAAGTGCACGAAATGTATTGCAATGGATTGAAAATGTTATAAATATGACTTTTGTGTTGTGTTTGAGAAAGTGATGCGATTATTTATTGGTAAGTTTTCACCAAATTTGAAATGCCTAACTTTTCGATAGACTTAAAAACACCGTAATTATTATATTTTTCTGAATTAACTGACCCCATTTGACCTTTGCACGTTGTTGTCAAATAAGTGAGCTCTAAAGTTATAGGTAAAATACTTCTAATCAGGCATTACGGACTTAGAATTCATGTGTTGAAAGTTAGTACAAATTTTTGACTTCCATGTCGCGATTCAAAATATCCCGCCGAATCAACGGTATAGTCATATGTCAAAATCTTGTCGAGCAGAGGGGTTAAAATAAAACCATATTTACAATTCTAATAAAAATAATCGACTAAAACATTACATTTTCTTGGAGCTTCGCTAGTTCCATAAACTAATAAAATCAGACAGCCATTCGGCGGGAGTTCAAATTCTTGAGAAGTGATTTTGTCTAGATTCAAGCTTTTCTCTTGCATTTTTTTGTGTTGAAATTATGTATTATGAAGGTAAGAATTTATTATTCATTGTGCAGACAACTATCTCATTGAAGTCCGTATTGCTTCTTCTAGCCCTTTTTTTTTCTCGGAAATATTTTTGTGTTCCGCTTCCTTACCGCTTTTTAACCGACTTCCTTTAGGAAGAAAGATTATAGTTTAATAAAAATTAGCCAATACTTATATATTTTTTTAGCTAAATAGTGCATTCCTCTTTGTATTGTTTTAGCATTATTTTAAAAAATAAGCAAATATTTGTTCGAATGAATTTATAACATTAGAAAAGGGCTTTCTTGCTGTTCAATAAGTTTTTGTCCTGAGATTAGTACCTACACTTAACTGTTGAAATTTGTAAATCTTCGTCCGGAAGTGTTTTTGTAAGTAGGTAATTTATTTGGGAATTGCTGAAAAATAAATAAAAGTGGTAAATCGAATTTGTGTTTTTATTTGATGAAAATTGTAATTCATAAATTTTACATTAAAATTATTTACAATGCCATAATACAATACGAACGGGCGGTCAGCGGGCTGACATTATAGTATTTACAAAAGCAAACGGTGTTTATTGACTCAGCAAATATCTAGTGGCATAACAAAACAGTTTGTACCTAATTAAGGACTTATATACCATAACCCAAACAGCAGTAGGTCGGCTTTAAATACAAACAATTGTGAGGCATAGGTATAGGTGGCAGGTACAAATATATTCTAAATGTATCTAGGTACAAGTGCCTAAACATTGTATTTAGCTCCTTATTAACAATCTAATTGCAGGCACAAATAATGGGTACTTTATTGTGAATTTGTAACATTTTCAATAAAAATTATTCATATTATATAACTATTGAAGGAGATACATTGCATTGAACATAAGAAAAATAACGAATTTATTATGCTATAATGTTAGTTAATTTCTATTTTATATAATTTCCCTGATTGCTTTGATACTAAATACCAACTATTCCAAGCAAAATTGGGTAACTTGTTTTATAGTTTCAGTGTCAAAGTAGGTACTTTAATAAACGCAGTATTTTTAATGTTTTTTCTTTTTCAGATTCTATGGTCATTGAACATTAAACCCAAAAACAGTCAAAAATGGCAATCAGGCAACAATTAGGTATCAGCTGTACTTACTATTCTACATTTTTGGTAAAATTCTGCTAAGAAATAAAAAGGTAGGTAAACGGTTTCGTGGGGCACATTCATGAATATTGAAAAAAAATTTGTTTATTGCAAATTTTAAGTTAAGGCCAAATGTAAAGTCGCTTTAATTCGCTACAGTTATGTTTGATGTTCGGTACCTGCTTAGGTTCTTATTCCAAGAAAAAGGAAACCAATTGTTTCTACAGGTACTAGTTATTTTCTTCCGTCATTTTTTTTTTAAACTAAAATTAATAGGTTGAAAAATCTAACCTCTGATATTTAAACCGACGTGATCTTAAAAAAGGCCGGTGTATTTTTAGATAAAATATTATCATCAGAAAAGGATTGAAGAAATTTAGAAATTATTTTGGTCCCGGGATCGTACTCAATCAAAGGTGTGGAAAAGTCTGGTATTTAGGTTGCTACTGAAGGTTCTATTTGCTTATACCTATAAACTAACTCTTGGTTCAAGAGGATCTTTCAGAAACTCAAAATGATTCAGGAAATTGTAATCTCAAATTGGTAGGCAATTATGGTACATATCTTATGTCACTTTCATATAATATTAACATTTGGGTAGGTATTCGCCTACCTACCACTCGTTAAGTGTCGCGTCTAAACACTACCTAAGCTTGTACGTTTTAGTGCAATGGCGAACTTGACTTATAAAGAATATGATGTTGGGCTAATTAAATTGAGACTATTTGTCATCCTTTTATAGATGGTCTTTTTCTACTTCAAAAGGTTATCCTTATATCCAAAGCAACTAATGCCAGTTGCTTTTTTCAAAAGTCAATTTTATTGTAGGTAGGTTTAACACGTCACGGCTTGAAATAATACAGAATCAATTATTACGATTAGGTACAATATTATTTATAAACAATGAATAACAATATTTTTAATACAGAAGAGTTTCATTGTTATTAGTTAGGTATCTCACTAGTGTCTTTTCATGCATCAAATGTTGACAATCAATTCTTAATCTCTATACTAATTAAAATTAAGCTATACAATATATCTACAAATATATATAGGTATTAAGATGCAAAAACCAGCAACGGAATGTGCTAGGGTTTTCCATATTTGCTAGTAGGTACTTCTATAATTTGCAAATTATTATTTTGAACACTTTCTAAGTCATTAAATTATTTGCAATTAGGTAAGTGTGTCTTAACTTTAATGATTCAAAATTCTCTTATTTTTTTATCATTTGTACGTTTTAAATATGGAGGTTATTACCTAATTATAATTGTACCTATTATTAAAATGTATTGTTCAATTTATATTTATTTAACCCATTTTATGTAATCAAAGAAAAGTAACGACTTTATTTAAAACATAACGAAGGACTTTGTCGATGGTGAACATCGATTCTACTGAGGAAATCAGGATAATGGGAAATTGCTTAAAGTCTGTTACAGCGACTGTGTTATGCACCAATTACAATCGGTTCTACCTTCGTGTAGGTACGTGAATTATATGAATACTTACTTGAATCAGAAGTTAAATATTTTTACTTATTTTAAAAACAAGTAATCTTAGACAGTTTAAGACACTTTAAGATAAGATAAGAAGAAGATAAGAAGATAAGAACTTCAAGTAAAATTTTTGTGATTGAGTTAATCGCGTATTTCGTCCTTAACACAGTAGCTGGTGTAGTACCGTAGCTTGTTTCAAAATTTACCTCCCCTAGAAACGTTCTCACGTGGTTTGGTAACTACGTAGCTTTTGCACTTAAATCTTAAATGGGCAACCAACCTTCTTATAAGCTTTTCTGAAGAATCTACTCATCTTATTGTTTTTATGGTACAGCATATTATATTGTACATAAGTCCCTATATATTAATTAAAGTTGCTTAATTAATACCTATAATTAAGCGGCTTTATTAGCCTAATCTCTCATTTCCAGCGAAGCATTGTAGGTTATAATTTTTCTAGTTGTGAGGTCCAGTTTTCACTGACAAAAATGACTAGAAAAATGTGAACAAGATATATCATAGAAAAATAAACGTTCATAAATACTTATTACCATATTTTATTAATTTAAACAGGAGGTGTAGAAACTTATTTTAGAAAGTACTTAACAATACCAGATGTCTCTCGATTTTTATTTAACATAATCTAGATATAAATCGAAATAATTTATTAACATTTTATATTATTCATAGACAACAATAACAACTCATTAGAACAAGAGATTTTCCAAATAGATACACCTGTTGGCAATTATCTCTCCCTTAACATAAAATTTATAGAGAACAACAGCTTAAATGTAGAACAATAAGGAGTAATTTAGACTCGATAAATAAAATTAACAGTTCATATTTTGGACTCAGCCCAAATAATCAGTGATAAAAATTAACAAGATTTAATTTACAAACAAGCACCAAAGTAGGGAATACAAAGGTTGTGATCATAAGCATAGTTTAATGGAGGGAAGCGAGTAGTGCACCATAAATACAAAATATAAAAGTGGTTCAGTTCCAAGTAGTTCAAGATCCGTAATTAATTTTCCAAATAATTGTGATCAGCAATTTATAAAGATTGGCAGAACTTTTTCAAAACGGAACTGAGCTTAACAATATAAATAAACAATACCTACCCATATAAAATGTATAACTTATACATGTATACATATGTAAAGGCAGCATAGAATATATAATATTTTATCAACAGGATAGCACAATATTATAGGTACAAGGTTGAATCTTATAAAGCGAATGATATGTAACTTTTATCTTACATTTTAAATAGTACCTATAAAAACGTAGCGAATTTAAAATAGTATCACTTTGTATCTATCCAAATATTAAGGGAATGGTCTCATTGTATTTAAACATTCATTGAATTTTAATGTACCTATTTTTAACGTAAGAAAACAGCTATAATTGATATATTATGCATTATTATCCTCAAAGAGATCAGTAGCAAAATATTGTGTAAAAATTAAAACATAGGTTGCTGTGTTAAGCGGTGATAACGTTTTACATTAGATAGGTAAGTGTGAGACTTGTAGAATATACGCAGGATAACTGTGCTTGCAAGAAGTTGACTGTATTTCTTAAGTCGTAAATTAGGTATTATGTGTCTAAGTTTACACTTTGGTACTTATAGGTACATAAGGCATCCAAGCTTTTATTTTTAATATACAATTATGGACACCTCGCGTATTCAAATAGAAAATTATCGATGCAATTTTACGCACAGCCAAAAGCGTTGTTTTTTATTTCTGCAGGTACTCAGCATTTGACCACCCGTTACAATGAATTTAAACAGAATTAAATTAGAACATTATAATTAATTAATTCAATCAGGCATCCCTACGTTTTTCATATAATTGGATTTCAAAGCACAGCCAAAACGCTTTTTCTTATAATTTATTGTTTTATAATAATTTAGATATAAAATCTAATTTTCAAAACAGTTGACTCTTTGGTCCACTTCTTAACAAGCAAAAGGCATAATATCAATGGTGTTCAGTGAATAACTTTATGTTTTTGAAACGTACCTATGTCCCGCCGCCGTGTGTAAACTTGAACAGGCAGAAGTGTGCCTATCGACCACTTGCATTTATGTCCCATAATGGCGGCGAGTATTTTGCCTAACAGTGACATTTTCCGGTGATGTCAAAAATTAAATGAATTATCGTACATAATATTTTTTTTTGTCGATATCAACAGACAGGTAGGTAGGTATTCGAATCAATCAAACGCACATCCTACAGACATATGGAAACTAAAGCGCATTGCGGTTTGGACAAAAGTTTGTTAATATAAATTACCTAAATATTAACGGCTTCTAGCATTTGTGGACACTACGTATAACTAGAGTGTGATGATAGAGGACAATATTATAATAATATTACAAATATCTTAACGTGGTGAAGTTATCTACTTACGCAACAAATAGGGTGACGGTATGGTCTCACAGCACAATATTCACGATACTTATACAAGAGTATCGGTTACAATATTCATTAGGTTAGTATACCTTACGTATTGATAGGTGTAATTTATTTTCAATATTATTTACAGCCAGTATTATATTCATCAATTTCTGTATTAACCACTAATATTATATCAGGCAAAAATAACTCTTTGACATGTAGAAGGCATGTTCATGGTACAATATCAACACAATCGGTATACTCCATCGTACGTCTCTGGAATAGCGTGAACTCATTTGGTATTTAAATATTATGTATTAGAATTTAAAGATAATAATGACTTGAGCTTCATCTATGCATCTACAGCTATTTTTTACATTACTCCGAATTATATTATTTAGAAACTTAATCATTTTATTTGAAATGTTACGACGATATATAGCCTACGTCTCACCATTACAAAGCAAATATCATTATAATTATCACAACATATGTAGGTGTTGGTTTGGACAAACTAATCTATGGTGATTATCATCTAATAATAAATATAAAAAGTAATCATGTCTTTTGCTATCTTACTAGTAATATAACTTAAAAGCAATAAAATACGCTAGGTCTGTCTTTAGGTTTGAAATAGATTTCTTTACTTCTCCGCATCGAAGGCAGCGCTCGGCATAATAAACTCCGCCGTTCGACAATCTAGACGATCTCTCTAAATTCATACAAAATCCGATGTGATCACGTTGATACGAGAATGTTCATACAATTACATAATTTGATCCCTCTTTATCCTATCATAAGTTTCGTGTATTCACAAGAAAGTATTTCTTACGCGTAGATATACATTATAAACGTCCGTCTATGAACATGTAGAAAACTATTTCAAAACCTGTAGAAAAATCGCACACATCTTTCAATTTATTGACGTTAAATTATGGAAAGCTGCGACGTTAGCTTTCTGCTTCAAGTCTCTTAAACTATAATTATCTTAACAGTACGATCACTATAAACGGGTATAATCACAATTCTTATCGACCGTTGACAATCATCAAATATGTATTGTAATAGAGTGAGTAGCGTAATCTCATACATATTTGTGACGCAGTAAAAGAATAGTAGAAAAACACAGTAAATGTCCGTTCACACGAAGCGGCCAGCGACAGCGGTAAGTGAAGGCAGCATTAAGAGAACGCCTTATAGTG
This sequence comes from Helicoverpa zea, assembly GCF_022581195.2. Lineage (NCBI taxonomy): Eukaryota > Metazoa > Arthropoda > Insecta > Lepidoptera > Noctuidae > Helicoverpa > Helicoverpa zea. Next base: position 4,037,674 of record NC_061458.1, on the reverse strand, counting down.
AATGAAGAAGAAGATGAGAAACACGGCGTAGGCAGTGGGGAACGTGATCCGTGCGATCACGTCAATCGTCTTCGCCACGCGGATCGGGTGCGGTGGTTCTTTTTTGCGAACCTGGACGAAACATGGCTGAAAGAAATTATTATGCAAATGAATGATGATACTGTAAGCCGCTACGGTGTATAACAGGCTTATGGAACCGTGAATCTGTGTCACTGTTGTTTACGTATCCAAACCTAAGGCAGGTGAAGAATTTTTTCAATAAATCTGAAGTTGCTACCATGTAAGAATCTACTGCAAGATCTACGCAATAGCGTGAAAATAAAATAAGCCTGTTCGACGCATTATGGTGATGAAGCTGAAAATCGTTGAATGCACGTAAGTGAAGTGCAATACCTATAATTTAATCCATGAAATCAGATGGTAATGTAGGGTCATTCGCAAAATATTTATAAAGTTATGTTAGCGGTTGAGAGAGAGAGGAGGGACAGTTACCTCCGAGACGCCGCCATTATTGGCGGTGTGCGTGCAGGCGCCGGGACCCGTGCACGCTGTACAAGACACTAGGTCCGCTCCTCCTGTAGACTCACGCTTTTTATCACCCTGCAACACCAGTAGATTTATTCCTTTTATTTTACTTGATCAAATGTTCTTGAGACAGACATGTTTACTAAGTAGGTACTATCTATTTTTTTAATAGGTGTTACTAATTGAATTGAACAATACATGAAATAAAATATAATTATATTTTTATTATTATATTAATACTAAATAATTAATTATTTAAATCACTACGAGTACGTCTTAGTGAAATGGTCACCAAGTAAAAAAGCACAATCGGATTAATACGTGTCAGATTAACTAAATAACTATATAACTAGAACGAATATGCTTAGTTATGTAACTAATCTAGGAATCTAGGTTATGTTCCTATGACTGTACACAGTTTCGAATAAGTACTCAAATGTGTGTCCAAGAGGCATTTGAGTACCTACTTCTCACTACGTAGGAATATGTTCAAATAGTTAAGTTGGGGTTTGAAGCTGACATGATCGTATACTTACAGGCTGTAGCGTTCCGAAGCAGCGTTAAAGAAAATAATGCGTTAGTTTTCATGATATCAGTCTCAGAAGTAATGATGCTGGTGATGTGGGGCTAACTATTGTCATTCTCAGTGACGTCACTTACAGCGCTGCTACTCTCCACTTGAGGCTCTTGTCTGGCCCATTGGAGGAAAGCCATCGCCTCCTACGTAAATGTATACCAGTGTTTAGCCGAAGCATGACTTTGTATAGTACAAACGTACCGCGAAGCTGCAGAACCTAATTTTGAGGTTTGTACAAGCGTATTGATCAATGTGTAAGAAGTAACTAGAAGCGTTCTATTGATTATTATCAAAAGTAACATATTTCACATTATCGAATCAGTACAAGTAAAGTTAAAATACCCTGGTGTAGTAGGGTTAAGTGATAAAATAATTTTGTTTGATCAAAATTGAAGTATCAACATTGTCAAAGTATTTGTATGGGGTTAAGAGGAAGGTTTAGGAAGACGTGCATGCATTAATATCCTAGGATTTAAAGGGAAAAAAGATATAACAATTTTGGAAGAGGAATTAAAATAAATAAAATTGTAAGAAAAATGGGTGTCAAATCTACTGAAGCTTGTAAGTAGTATTACAGCATGCGGTCTCGATAACCGTTTTGTGACTGAACATGACGACAAGGTCCACGTATATTTCCTTAAAATATTATTTTTATTATTTTACATAAACATAAAATGCATATTGCGTGAGATAACAATTGTAATTAAATGTTCAAGAAAGACAGATTTTCGCCAATTTTGAACTAAACTTACCTGTTTGATCATGGTTAAAAAAGCAATATTCAAAAAGCTATATTCTACGCAATCAGCCTTTCTTGACCAAAAGAGGGAAATATACGAACAGTGTCTGGATAGTGCCAATGAATGCGGCGAATGTTCTTACCAAGGGGCTGGCCAGTATAATGCCAATTCTGCTCAGGACTGCAGGCAATCGCTGCGAACACATCACACACACAGTTTGTTCACTCGTGACAGATGGTCTAACGATGTGCAATCGTGAACATAGACTAGGTTGTAGTGGCCACATTTATAATGGATAGTATGCACTTTGAAATAGATACGGTACCCACTTTGACAAATTATAAACAGAAAATCAATCACAGAGTAGAAATCAATATGTATGTACCTTTGCAATGTTTTCTAAAAGACGCCAGATACACAGTTTTAATACAGAGCTATGGATTTTATCATGAAAAGCAAGTAATGATGACTGAGAAACACGAACGGTACGTTATGATGTATGGCCACACAAAGTAGTCTTTTGTGAAGTGACGATTGCAAATGATACTGTGGTGAATTCTTGCTTACCCATTAAATTTAGTATAAATATGAGCCAAATACATGCAAAGACGTTAAAGAGGTGAAGCATGCTATAGAAAGAAAACAAACAACATGACATTGCCGTTACACGTATGAATAAAGTACCTACGTACTCCGTTAATCATGCCATGTCTTGTTGTTGTAAGATTGAAAGAAAACATTGCAAAGAGTAAAGATAGAAAAAAGTTAAAATATTCACGAGGGAAGTTATTTGTTATTCTAAAATCTCATTTATACCATGGATCAAAATAGAAAGCTGTTCGGTATCTCTACTTGTAGAACTTTTAAATTCCTTCGTGAATTGATTGTGGGTTTTCTAACAAAATACCCTAATACCATAAAATATCAAAGTGCTTATTTTAAGAATCTAATACCAATTTGCTGTCTACAAGGACGGCAGTTAGGAGAGGTAACGTTTAGTAGCATAGATATGTGTTGAGTGTATGTACAGGGCATTCCACATGTAAGTAGGTATACTGAAACTTTGGACAAATGTTGTATTGTAATTTAAATGTATTTCACTATACCCACGAAGCCTTTCAATAGACACTTATTAACAAAATTTTGAATTTTGTACAAGGAAGTAGACAATGATCAAGAAAAACCACATCGATAACACGTTTTACAAAATTTACTTTGATACACATACGTAGCAAACCTTGCAGAAAAAATACACGTACATCTCAATTTTGTCAATAGATCGTCATTAATGTTGCAGTTGATGTAAAGAGATAGACACAAAGTAGCACTAATGACGCTCTAGACGGTGAAATTGAGAGAGATAAAGAGGAGTATTCACCTGTGTGACTGGATTTTCACCGGGTCGGTAGACGACGTTGTGTAGGGGTCGTTTCCTACCCACGTAGTTGACACACACGAACTCTAGTAAGGACGCATAGATAAAACACATGCACACGCCGTCCCACACGTTCATCGCTGTCAGGTTCGACACCACTGGCAATGTCGATCTGAATCCATTCGATGTAGTGAAAAAATTCAACATCGTTGTTACACCTGCATACAAAACAAAGCTATGTAAGAATCTCATCAATTTTGCTATTTACTTTCAACTTAAATATAGTTAAAGATATTAGTCGAAAAAATAAGCGTGTTGATGATACTGTTACTAAAACATTGAGAATGTAAACTGTAAAGCTCTACACAAAATAGAAATTTCATGCGATTACCCAAAACTAATTTACATATATCTACTTACGAATAGCCAATCAATGAAAGCAAGGCTTGTTTTGCATAAAATTTTGAAAACCTACCCCAATACTCACGAAAGTATTTTTTTTTAAATTTAGTAGCCATAAAAGGCTTTTGACATACATTGAAGGTAAACGTGGTTAACTTTTGTATTAATTTAGAATTGAGCAAATAAAAGAGTGAAACCAACCTATCATTACTCTAGCAGGCACTGCATTCCATTCCAGCCAAAAAGTAATAAACGATGAAGTCACCAAAATGATCCCCGGAATGAAAACTGTGGTGAAGTAAAATGATCTATCCCGCGTGAAGATAAGATCCACTTTGAGGCAGCTGTAATTACCTAAAAATGTCAAGCATAATCTAAAAATAAATAAAAAGAAAAATTGGCAGGCGAGAATGATTCGTTGGCTAGAAACGTTGAGTATGAGTATTATTTACATATAATAAGCGAAACCTGCAACAAATAGCGTGTTATATCAACAGCCGCAGCCACATCTACGAAGAGTAAAATTGATGCAGTACGCAAGACCGAGAGCATTCCGGTTACCAGCCACATTTTTACCTATCATAGAACGGGCTGGTACTGCATTCCATTCCAGCCAAAACGTGATGAAGGAAGAGGTCACCAGAATTATTCCAGGGATAAATACTGTAGTAAAGTAGAACGCTCGGTCTCTAGTAAATATTAAGTCGACCTTTAGACAGCTGTAGTTACCTGTGGAGTGAATATTATTAGGTACAATTGGAGTATCGTAGCACGCGCACTGTTAGTTAATCGTTTAATTTCAAAATAAACATAAGGATCCAGGATACAAAATTCCAAGTAACTCAATTCAGAGGCCTTGTTTAAATTAAAGTACAAATGAACAGCCAAAACATCATCTAAGTATACTAACTACAGTTCTGTATGTATGAGTAATGCGTGTTGTGTTGTCGTGTCATATTATGTTTATGAACATACATTGTAGCATTATGTATGACGTTCATCAAAAACAATACAGCGTACTATCTCAAACTCATGCTCTCACAGTCAAATATGGATTTTATATGTGCATGCATGAAAATAATGATAAAAACTGATGAGCACTTAACTAAAACAACATGGATGCTTGGTGATATATAACAGAGGAATCGTAAGGAGCAAACCTTCGACTTTCCATCATCATGGTCGATTTTACAACACATTGTACAACACTTTATTATTATAACACAATTACGCATTTACTCACACATAAGCATAAAATATTTGAAATACGACGACACCGGACAGAACGGTGCCTCGTCCGGTGCAACTTAAGTACCTTGCTCCTCAAAGCGTCTCTGGCAAAGATTACATGTCATCTCTTCGTCTTCCTCGTAAAGTGAATTACCCTCAGCTGCTTGCAAAGACGTTAACAAATTCTTACACTCTACATTCTCAACAAACTAATGAGTACATTTAAATGTCAGAAATAGCAAAATTTGTATTAATGACTATACACTACTAGTCATAGTAATATTCAACACTAGTGATCACACTGTATGATCGGAGGAACAACCTAGATGAACATGCTGGTTAGCTAGGGTTACACCTAATATGTTTTGGACAACGTGTGATCGCATAACGTACACTATCAAGCGACTACTATATATATTCGTAATAACACACAAAATAAATTTATAAAATTAACCTTTTACATAAATCAAGACCAAGCTGAAAAGAGTTAATCAGAATTTCAATATAATTAGGCAACCTTTGACCATCTCTTGTGCAAAATATAAGATGTGCTTCAACAAAATATCTAATTTTGGTTACTAAGCTACCGTATAGGGCGAAAAAAATATATGAATTGGAGGATTATCATCATTATATAACGTTTTAGAAGCGATGTTGGTATGTTATATGTTATATGTATGGGGTTGACGTTCTCCCCAGCCGCCTCCAAGTGCGTGGTACAGTTCGAGCCTGTAACACCGGCGTCACCCGGGACCTTAGGTCGCAGGGAAGACTTCGGTCTCGCCCTCCTGCCTATGCTAAGAGCTGCTTCTCCCCCATCCCACCCCTTCAAAGTCCTGTCGTGTGCACAGCGCACATACCCATCCCTCGCACATACAGTCACTTCCAACCCCAGTCAAACTCCTAACCCTTTCCCAGTTTTTCCCCCAACCCCTCCACAATCCAACTCCACTCCTTACCGTGATCCTTGTGACTAAGTGGTTGCGGGCCCGTCCATCACTTATTCTCTGATGATGGCGGGTAGGAGTAAACAGTCACCTGCGCTAGGACCTGCGCAGTCGAGCGCCGTAAGTGGGGATGAAGGAATCCTGGGGGGTTGAGCCAAGCGGCGCTGGCGGTAATGCGTCCGTGCGGCAACACGCCCCCTTTGGTCTGGATTTCACGCGAAACGGTTGCCCTACCTTAGAGCCATGGGTTAGGGAAATGGCCAATCGTGTCCCGTCAGAGGGCCACAGGCGAGGGACGTGGGGTCCGCGAAAGCCGTCCTTGGGCGGCCGTAGCGGTGGTGAAGGTCATGCTGACGGTGCAAGTGAAGGTTGGAAGTCGGGACTTTCTGCTCCAGACTCCAGCCTGATCGAGTGCCCGATGTCGCACTGTAAGCCAGCCTCGCGTTCCTATATCTACCGGGTAGTCCTAGCGTGCCTACCTTCAGTAGGGCGCTCCCAGTTGCGGGCTCCATGGAGGGTGGGAGCTCGGTAGATGAAACTAAAATAATCAAAAATATGGATAACACTAAAATAAATTTTACCGGCGTAAGGGTGGAGTCAGCGAAAGCCGACGACACTCCTACGACCTGCGCGAACACCGCGCATTCTGCCCCCGTGGGCAAATGCGACAAAGGTCCAGGCATGGCGAGAACCGTGCCGAAGACCAAACGTCAAAGCAGGAGGAAGGGACCAGGTAAAGCTGGTACCGACTCCACAAACAGGGCGAGGGTTATAGGTACGGGTAAAACCAGTACCGACCCAAGCACCCCCGTGACGGTTCCGTCGGCGGCTCACCCCCTCGGCGGTCCTCACATAACACAGCACACCGAGCAAATTGCTCCACATGCCGGCACCTCCGGGCCATCTGCCTCCGTCAACGCGGATACGGTAACCCGGACTGAGGACTACTTCTCCTCCGCATGGCAGGTGCAAAAACGCAAGGGCAAGGGGAAACAAACTCCACAACCCCAACGCCCTAACCAAAACCAACATGGCGTGAGCTCCAAGAAGAGGAAGATCAACCCACGCCAGCGCAGGCGAGCGCGCATGAACGCGAACGCCGCGCCCGACACACCAGCTCTACCCGCTGCCCCAACCTCCGGCCAGCCATGCTTCTGTGCCGGTGGGCGTACACAGGCCCAGGCAGGCGAAAGCCGACCTGGACCGAGTGGTCGTCCGCCGGGCGCGGGGGCCGGCAGGCCGGTGAAGGAAGGGGACGAAACAATAAGCCCTGCAGGTGAGGTACAGACAGCTGCCAAACGCGCTCTGAACGAGACACTTTCGCCCCGTGGGAAGCGCAAACGACAGTGCCTGGACCCGTCCAAGCGGGCCACTCCTCGGGTAAGCTACGCTCAAGCAACCAAGGAGTCCCTGTGCATCGCAGTTACATGCGGCCACACCGGGATCCTAACAAAGGACGTAGCGGACACGATACTGACGGGGATACAGAAGACCATCCTAAAGGAGGCATGGTCCCCGAACAACAAACAACCGGGGCCAGCTTTTAATGGTAAGCCGGTTTACACAGAAGGCGTCCTGAAGCTGTGGTGCTCCAACGACCACACTTTGACATGGCTTCAAAAAACCATCGCCGACTTGGCCCTTTCAACCGGCCACCAGCTGATCATCAAGAGCCAGTCGGAAATTACACGAAGGATCAGGTGTGGCATCCTGATCCCTAATGAACAGGGGGCCATCACCGACTCGCGAGACATCGGGCGGATTCTGGCATACCAGAACCCGCAGATCGCGGTCGACAGGTGGGTGCTCCAAAGACAGGAGAAGCAGCAAGGCGCCAGCTTTGTGGTGGTGGGAATCCCGGAGGAACAAATCGCGACCCTGATGAAGTCCGGGCGCCGCCTCGCCTTCGGGCTGGGTGCGGTGTACGTGAAATTCCAGGGTCACAACGGCAAGTTTGCCGATACTCCGCCGGGATGGGACCCCGCCACTTTCACCATCCAGAAACAGCCTGGCACAAGTACCACGACCAGCGAGGGCGCTGGCCCCACCGAGGGCCCTGCGGTGCCCGTACCCGCAACCGTCCCCTCACAGGACGACGACCCGGAAGAAGCCCTTCTGACGGGTTCAGACCTGGAGGGGGACGAAGTCGAGTCCGGGGACCTGCTGGCCGGGCTACAGCTTGGAGGAGACGAGGAGGGCGCAATCTGCGATGGCGTCCCCTTCTTCGTCGACAATTAAAATCCTCCAAGCAAACCTCCACCACAGCCAAACCGCGACGGCTCAGCTGCGCAAATGGTTGGAGGTTCAACACACGGCCATTGCCCTAATCCAGGAGCCGTGGGTCAGGGCCGGCCAAATCAGAGGACTCTCCAATCTTGGAGGTAAGATTCACGTAGACATACATCACGACCATCCCAGGGCGTGCATCTATACAACAAAAAACATAAAAACACAGTTTTTATCAGATTTCTGTTGCAGAGACCAATCTGCCATCTCAATACAGCAACCTGCTTTAAACATGGAGATCACCCTCGCCTCGGTATACATGCCCGAAGCAGAGGAGCCTCCTCCCTACGACCTCGCCCGCCTGGTGAATCACTGCGAGAGAGAAGGGAAGGAAGTGATTATCGGTACTGACTCCAACGCACACCACCCTTTGTGGGGAATGGATACACACAACGATAGGGGTAAGACCTTATTTGATTACTTATTCACAACCAACCTATCACTAATAAACACTGGATCAGAACCAACTTTCGTCACTAGACGAAGTCAAACAATTATAGACCTGACTCTCGCATCAGAGAGCGTAGCGGAGCTAATCACAGGATGGCATGTCTCTAAGGAGGCATCTTGCTCAGACCACAGATGGATCCGCTTTGACCTACAGGTCTGTATACAAGAAACACCACCGAAACGGAACCCACGCAATACGGACCGCGCGACGTACACCCGTACGCTCAGCACCAAACTTGCGCAACTCGGGGACCCTACAAATTACGTGGACACAGAACAAATTGACGAACAGGTAAGCTACCTCACACAGTCAATGATAGACAGCTATCAAACAGCCTGCCCCGAAACTGCATACCAGAAAACACCAGGGAAACAACCATGGTGGGGTGCGGAACTAGAACGCAGGCGTAAACAAGTGAGAAAAACTCTAAACAGAGCAATGAATACATGTGCCGACGAGGATTGGGACGACTATAAGGCGGCCAAATCAAGGTACAAGAAATGCATCAGATTCCGAAGTACCAGGGGATGGCGCAAGTTCTGTGGTAACATCGAGTCCTGTCAACAAGCAAACAGGGTAAGGAAAATCCTAGCACAACAAAACACACCTGGTCTGGGCACTCTCCGAAAACCAGACAACACACATACCACATCGCCGGAAGAAACGAAGCGCGTCCTAATTGAGACCCACTTCCCAGGATGCGTTTTCACGCAAAATGTAGAATGGCATGAGGTAACACAAACACCAACTGAAGAAGATTGGTCATACGCACAAAAAATCGTCACAATGGAAAAACTCCATTGGGCAATTCAAAGCTTCCACCCATACAAAGCAGCAGGTCCGGACGGAATCTTCCCAGCGCTCCTGCAATGGGGAGGACCATACATCTCATATAGACTATTAAGACTAATGAGAGCATGCCTGGCTTTTCGATATGTCCCCAAAAAATGGAGGGAGGTCAAAGTAGTCTTTATCCCAAAGCCAGGTAAAGGAGACTACACAAGCGCAAAATCTTACAGACCAATCAGCCTGACATCCTTTGCTCTAAAAACCCTGGAAAGGTTATGTGAGCGAGAGCTGAGGGACGGTGCGCTAAGAAACAACCCCCTGCATCCGAATCAGCACGCATATAGCTCGGGGAAATCAACAGAATCAGCGCTTCATCTGGTAGTAAGCCGGATAGAGGAGGCAATAGAACAAAAAGGCATCTGCCTTGGCACCTTTATAGACATTGAGGGAGCCTTTGATAAAACAAACTTCGTTAGCATAACAACGAGTTTACTCAGACACAGAGTTAACCCGATGCTAACTGATTGGATCACAAACATGCTCAGCAAACGCGTGGTACGCTTTGAAGATGATGACAAATCAGCACTAATAGCCAGAGGATGTCCACAGGGAGGGGTACTGTCCCCGCTCCTGTGGAATCTAGTGATTAATGATCTCATCACAAAACTAAACGCAAACCACGACTACACAATAGGTTATGCGGATGACCTTGCCATCCTCATCTCAGGCAAGGTAACTGACACTATCTGCAACCTTACTCAACAGGCCCTACGAATCGTAGAACAGTGGTGCAGGGAATTTGACCTTTCAGTAAACCCCACCAAGACTGAGTTAGTCATGTTCACAAACAAACGAACGTTGGGACCGTACAAACTACCTAAACTCTTCAATACAGAACTCAAACTATCCAACGAAGTCAAATACCTTGGCGTCACTCTGGACAGTAAGCTGAAATGGAGTAATCATATAGACAATAAAGTAAACAGAGCCAGCATTACCTTTTGGCAATGTAAGAAAATGATAGGGAAGAAATGGGGCTTATCCCCTAAGATAATACTATGGCTATACAAAACAGTGATCCGCCCCATGATCACTTACGGCGCCTTAGTCTGGTGGCCCAAAACCGACCAAACTACAGTCGCAAATAAACTGGCGCGAGTCCAAAGACAAGCCTGCATGGCAGCCACAGGTGGCATGAGGACAACACCAACGGCAGCGTTGGAAGCCATGCTAGGTCTGCCGCCGCTGAACCTCTTTGCACAGCAAGAAGCAGCAATGACGGCTCTAAGACTCAAAACCCTTAATCTCTGGAGCAAGTTGCCTACAAAACACACAACTATACTAAACAATCTTTATGCAGACTTTCCCATTATGCAGGCTATAAACGACCGCATACCCAAAGTCTTTATATTCGATAAGAAATACAGGATCCAACTTTTTGAGGATCATCGTTACGAGGGACATAATCCCAAAGAACTAAGAATTTTCACCGACGGATCCAAAACAAGCACCGGCACAGGTTCAGGCATCTTCTCAGAAGACCTAAACATACACATATTCACACCCCTAGGAGTACATAATACAGTATTCCAAGCTGAATGTATAGGCATCTCCCTAGCGGCCGAAGCAGTCATAAAGCGGGAAGTAACCGGTCACTCTATCCGAATACTCTCAGATAGCATGGCAGTAATACAGGCCCTAAGCAAACACTGCGCAAACTCCGGCCTTATACACGAGTGCCACCAACGGTTAAACAAGGTAGGCAGTTTAAATAACATAACCATTCAATGGATAAAAGGACACAGTGGCTCCCGAGGCAACGATGCAGCGGATGAGCTGGCGAGAAGGGGATCAGACCAAACAGCAGTAGGACCAGAACCCATACTGCCACTCCCCTTCGGCCACCTACGAACACTGGTAAGACAGCGTACTAGGCACAAACACAACCACCTCTGGACTAACCACAGCGCGTGCAGGCAGGCGAAGATGGCCCTCCCGACCATCAACGATCGCCTCACTAAACAGCTGATGGGCCTATCAAAGCAGAATTTACGTAAGTTTACGGCAGTTCTAACTGGACACGGCTCCTTCAATAAACACCTCTATGTTATAGGAGTTACAGACAGTCCCTTATGCAGAGCCTGCATGGGGGAAGAAGAAACAGCGGCACACGTGCTACTAGACTGCCCTGAAACCGCCATATACAGGGCTAAGTACTTCGGTAACCCAGGTACTATCCAAGAGATAGTCAGCAGAATTAAACCTCTGCTGGCTTTTCTCGAGGAGTTGGGGTGGATCGAGTGAATAAACACCCATTATCACCCTCACACGCAAAATACGCGCTTTGTCGTGGAGTTGCGGAAACCAGCCCGAGTAATCTAATCTAATAATCTAATGTATGTAATAGTTACGTAGATATGATTAATATTATAGTTTACCTCTCCAACTGGCTTTGATAGGGCAGGGAATGGTTTGATTCTGGATGAGGTATGCATTGAGAGTCGTCAGTGACGGTGACTTGCGCAGCGTGTCTTCGTCGTTCTTCCACACGTAGGTGATGGCTGACTGCTCGTACGATACTGGAAAATACAACTTTTGTCATACAGATGCAACATACCTCTCTACATCTGAGAACAGTGCTGATAAAACAATTCAACAAACAACGTTTGAATCAATCAATTCTGACTTGTTAGGGAGTGATGCATAATAGGACCAATTGACTTACTACTTTCTAAGGCAAATGAACACAATGGGTCATCAAAAGGAAAGATGTTGAGCCGTCCCTGACACGACAGGATGAGATGCCGCCGCATCAAATAGTTTATAGTACCATTGCGATATATTCGCAAAGCGAAATGCATCGGTATTATCGGGTCCTGAAAAATAAGCACAGTTAAGAATATAATCTTGTTCAAGAAGTAATCCAAATAAAGCATTTGCACTATAAAATTACGCTCCTATCCTAAATACTCCTACGTGGTGTTCACAAATATTACTTATCACCAAAACCACCGGACCAAATGTTACGATGAAATCTACAAAAATCAACTCCAAAAGGACAAAACTCTAGATTGCATGTTTAAAACCAGAAAGAAATCGAGGCGAGCATGAAGTGTCAGCTATAAAAATATTTGTATGTACAAATAATGGTCCTTTTAGATCGTGAAGCATTGTATGTAGTTATAAATACCCATGAGTGCTGGGAAAACTCCTTCAGAAGAAAGCATGGTGGAAATAATTATGTATAAAATTAGATGAAAATATAATTTTGTAAACTGTATCTTCATATAATTTAATTAGACAAGAATCTTATCCAAGTTAAGTTCGATACGGACCTTAAAGTCACCGTGCATGATGAAATAAGTATCCGGCAACCAGATATCTTCGTGATGATGGATGGCGTTAAGGAAGTCGTAATGGGACTGGTTGGAATAGCGCAGTCGAGGATCGTACCACTGCTGCTGAAGTAAGAATTCCACTTCGTATTTCTGGAAGCGATGATTAAGACAGAAAATTGAAACTACAAAGGAAAGACAGAGAGGTAGAGAGAATAAATTAGATATTAAATACTTACAAGACTAGATTCGTCTGGAGAGGCTAAGCTAAGAAGTAGTACGCTTACATTTACGGTGAGGACACCTGAAAATAATATTTGATGATATTTAAAAATAAGTAGAGTTAGTTAAATAATATAAAACAACAACGATATACACTTAAAGTACATGCTTGCTAACAAGTGTGCTGGATTTCTGTAGGACACTATCTATTTTGACCTATCTAACAGTTTTCTTTTCATCTGTCTAAACTTGACAGTATTTTTGGTGGATCTCCGCTTTAACAAAACATGTTGGAATGTAGTAGAAGTAATGATTGGAAGGTAGGTTTAATAAAATTAAATTGCGAAACTCAATCGTATGCTACACATGTTGCTAGAATAACTAAAATTGTAAATAAGAAGTTGGCAGATCCGATTTCTATTGGAAAAGAAGTATGAATTTACGACAGATAAGGTTTCATAATTTGTGTTTGATGTTTGTGAAAAGAGAAAATCATTTGAGGCAAAAAGCATGGCGTAAAAAGAAAACTCGTAATATATTCCATGGTTGAATTATTAAACGCTGTGTTTTTTATTTATGAGATAGAGAAAGAAGTATACAATGTAGCTTACCGACGAGTAAGAAAATAATAAACATTTGAAATTAAATTCATTAATATAAAAGTGGGTGTGTTCTAAACTAGTACATCAATGTAATCAGGTGCATTCATAGCATACTGGAAGAAAAGAATAAGTGACTGATAGGTACACAGGTATTAAATTCTAAAGCATAGGACCAGGTACAGTTGCGTGAGGTATAAGAAGAATTGAAGTTGCGTGCAAGGAATTAATTACAAGGACATAAAGTTGCTACGATCCAGATACATGTGGGAGGTTTTCTCTTTTCATAAACATGGAACACAACGCACCACGATTGTGCGAGCGAGGCCGCAGAGACGAGAGCCCCACATTATTTTGAGCCAGAGAGTCGTTGGGCGAAGTTAGACCACAACAGAATTCTGGATCTGCAATTTACACCAATTTTGTATCACCTAGTTAACCCTTCTACTTATACGCAACAACAGAAAATTTTCAAATTATATCGAGCAAGTAATTGGTAAACGATAGATATAATTTGAAAACTTTGATTTACATATTTTATTTAAGTTTCAAAATGATAACATTACCATCTACTGGTGGCAGCAGTCTTTTGTCATAGCGGGAGTTTTTCAGAAGGTTGTCCAGTATCTCTTTGTCCGACTTTCCCGCTGCAAATCTGTAGAATAGTGAATAGGCTTTTATATAAGAACTGTGAAGCAATTTTGCATTTCTAAAGAACCTTTTAAATCATCGAAATAATGGCCTGAAAGCGGGTACTAAGAAAGATTTATGCCTTAACATATATCATTGCAAATTAAGCGTGTGGAAACGCACAGCGGTACGCTTAGTATTGATTTTAGATTAACACTTATTACCTTGCTGCTACAAAAGCCGTCCAATAAGCTAATAAACAGAGCAATGACACGGTCTAATAATAAATATCGTAATTTTTATAGTGAAGTATTCAATGACAGCTGGTAAGCCATATTAAGTTATTATTTTTAACATTGAACATAAACTAACTACGAAACAAACACCTATCGAATAACAGTGGTTACTGTCTAACTACTACGAGAAGTTCAGTAACATCGAACAACAATTTAATCATATCGAAACACGTCAAACGGTAACTTTTGGTAAGTGTGCGCGGAAACAAAAGCTTTGTGAGATGCATGGAGTGGTTCTCATGCTAAACAGATTTGAAACTTAATCAAAAGTTCAACCAGACGGATTTAGCACTGTGCGCAATTAATCAAGAGCACAACGAAGACACTACGCTGCTAAGTAAGTTATGTTTACACAATTTAAGGGAAAGTGATGATGTAGACGGGATAATAAACATACTGGGGGTAAAACCCTCGCCACAGACAATTTGTTTTGCATAGTGCCGCAGGGTGTATTAATGGAGCGAGGAACTTCACGCTTGGCCGGGCGTGGGGCGGCTGGCGAGTTAAATACGCTTCGCCGCTTGCCGCTCGCCGTGTGTCCTTCCACGCTCTACTCATTACCATCTAAATCTATCGTCAGCATAAATTCACAAAGCGCTACTTTCACAACACACAATTCTTTATTTTTATATATCGCTTCTGGTCAATTAAGCATTTTTGTAACTAAATTAATATTGCCTTCTTTTCTATTATTGCTAAATTCTGTACATCTTGTCAAATCTCTTTCAGATTTATCACCCTCTTACATATTGTTTCATGAGGAATTATATATTGTTTAGTCAACGACAAGTGCTAAGATGTCATTTCTATATACCTTGTCTTTGTATACAAGTGTACAATGTCTTTTATATACAAGTCGTTTGTATATTATGTTTGAGTAAATGAAAAGACTAAAATAGTAGTTTGTAACTTACATGTCTGATGTGAGGGCTGATGCTCGGCTGAGCATGAGGAAGATGGCCACAACGCGTGCCACGACGCATGACCAACCCATATTAGGACATCTGAAAGTTTACAGGTTGAGTTTATTTAAAGGTTGAGGAGCTTAATCAATGTATTGGTTTTTGTCAAGTAACTCATTTATAGAATGACTACCGAAGGATATCTTCTTGTCTAAAAGCCTACGCCTGCCTACGGTATTTGCTGCAAGAAAGTTGTTAAGGTCGTTTAAGGGGTTCACAAACTCTTTGAATGCCACTTAAATCTCTATCAAATTGTATGTGATGCATGGCGTGTTTTTTAAATTTTCTAGTATGAGAATGTGTTGTGTACAAAACAAAGACAGTTGTTTAGAAGGGCAAACAGAACCCTCGCAGGAGTAAAGCTGGATTACTTACTGGGGGTAAATAAAATGAAGGTACATAAGTTGAAAGTTGAAATATCTGTGTACAGAAAAGAGTTTTCCTTTAGAAGCTGCGTGCCATTCAGATACTAAGTATACCAGGCATTTACCTTAGCCTAATGATGAAGGAAAAATCTTAGGAAAATCGCTACTGTAAAAAAGTAAGTGTAATTTCTTTTAGAGAGTCGTTTTTGACCAAAAATATTACTTACATATTTTCATTTTAAGATATACCTACACCCGATAAAATATGTTCTCAGATCATACAACCTGCCAGGGTGATAAAATACCTTAGCAATCTTGATTTTCCCCGAACATGTAATAAACACATTGTATATCAACCCTTTTTCATTTACATTTGAAATTTGCAAATAAAATATATCAAAATACAGTCACGAGTAGGGTCATGCGAGCGGTGTCGTAGTGTGTAGTACGTGGCGTGCTGCAAGGCCTTCACATGATATTATTTTTTACTGTAAGCGCAGAAAACACATGACCTACTTTCAAAAGTTGTAGGTATTATGTTATGACGTCAATAAGAGTCGACACGCGAATCATTGGCGCGAGCGCGACACCGCCTCCCTATATTGTTTAACTGTATGCAATTTTATTACTACCCCTTTAAATATAATGTTTCACATTTACATGCCTTCTCATAATTGGATTTTACATTTTTAATTTTCTTATAAACGGCTACGTGTTGTGTTTCTTTTAATACTTACCGTACTTGTAAAGGAATAATTCATTACAAAAGGAAATAAATTATTTAAGTACGCTATTGATCAAATATTGAAGCAAAGTTCCGTTCATAACTTATTTACGAATCAAATGTATTCGTATTCAAGTAAAGTGAACCATATTGACACAAAAACTGTAACAAAAGGTTTATTGCGCTTGATACTCGTGACGTATGAAGTCAGAAAGGCGGTGTCTGGGGAAATATCGAAATTTATGACCCGGGGCCTACTTCATACTCGTTCCTTTTGCAAAGTTGGCCTGCTGCCGGCAACATGTTCTTTGTGATTGGCCGTGCTGCCCAATGGTCAAAGTTATTTTTATTATAGGTAAGGTTCTGAGAAATAAGCTTACCTACATACCTTGTTTTTACTATCTTATCTTAGAAAATCATAACGTACGTCGTACAGCATCGATTCACTCATTCCCGCAAGATAGCATTGAATGGAAACTCTTTGTAGATTTTGCCGATGAAATGCTATTTCGCATAGGTACCTAGATCTGCTGAATATTTTTATCGGAATTGGATTCTGTTCAAAACTTACAAATTGCTGTTTTGTGATAGATAGAATTACGAGCTTCATTTTACGTTTCTTGAAGATTATTTATGTTGGTTAAGGAACAAGTAGGTAAATTATAGTCTACTAGCGGCCCGCCCCGGCTTCGCAGGGGATAACAGTGTTTCCTCACTATTAAGTGTATGTTATTATACATATAAACCTCCCTCTTAAATCACTCTATCTATTTAAAAAAAACCGCATGAAAATCAGTTACGTAGCTTGAAGATTTAAGCGTACAAAGGGATATGGAGACCGAAAAAGCGACTTTGTTTTATACTATGTAGTGATGTGTAAGCGCAAATTACTCCATGGTAATGTAAAAGAAGTTTGTTTTCATACCTTTCTGCTGACTGCAGAGCTCTGTCGGCATGTGGAGAGATGGATCAACCCGCCCGCGTCCTCTTTGTTCGCCACAACATGTCGCGCCAACTATCTGAAACAATCAAACAAAAAGATTACATTAAGAAAATGAAGGTCATTTAATTGTTCGTAAGATTTTGATACATCATCATCATCATCATCATCTCAGCTATAGGACGTCCACTGCTGAACATAGGCCTCAATACGTTTCAAACTAAATAGTTAACAAGTGGTTTACAAAAATAAATCAATTTGCTAAAAGGAACAAAGAAAATATAACTTAGATAGGTATATATTTCCCCAAAGCAAATCCATTTTTCTCCCCAAAGTGAAAGAAAATAAGAAATTCATGAGAAAAAATGGTATACCCGAGAAGTGCTGATCTAATATATGATTTTCCATTTATATGGGCAGATAAATCGTACTCTCGAACTGTGGTTTCACTTATTACGTCGAACAATAAAGTGGAAAGCGAAATGTTTGTACTGCGACCAAAACTTTATCTTATCGCAACAAGTTATGTAACCTTATACCTATTGATTTCGGAAGGCCAATACCCTCAATTTGATACTTCAAATAAAGGCGGAGCAGTGCAAATTTCTATTATGTTCGCCCAGTCCTGTTACATGTTTTGCTCGTAACATTTAGTGCGACTTGGTGCCACCGCGAGATGGCGCCACATGCGACCTTGCCGTCCTGCCACCATGAAAAACTAACTTACATTATGAAAATTAAAACGAGTCATTATCAGTTATTTATACTCATTTCTATTAACGAGCTAATTTGACTGTAAATTAAATCCTAGAGCTCCCGTCGTTTTCTTTATGAAACTTCTTTTCGAACAAGGTTCTTGACATTTAATATTAAAGCAGGAATAATAAATAGCAGACATAAAAGAATACTATCATTTGAGCAACCTTATTGTGAAAGGTTTGGTCATCTCTAGTTAGAATAAGTTGGAAAGTTTGACGATTTTAATTTAGATTTTAATTTTCTGAACCCTCGAAATGTGAGTGTAACCCACTCTTCTATTTGGCAACAAAAACCTACCCTTTTTCATTGGCGCTCTCTCCCGGTTTAATTAAAACAACAACTGCCACCCATTTTAATATAAGTACATACTCGCTATATTTTTTTTTCATAAACACAACCCCCAAATGAAAATAAAATTCATCCTTTTGGGTTAAATACGAGAAATAAAAAGAGCTTTTTTTTGTTATTGGCAGTCCATTGCCCAGTTAACGAGTTTTTTTTATAGGTAAATCAAGTGTTCCCGAAATTGAGCCTCATTCATTTGTATCTAAATGCATTAAGTTTTTTTATTGTTCCCAATGTGCTAAACAAAGGGATGTTGATATTAATACCTAGAAGTTATCTACGGGTAGATGATATTTGTATTTTTATCGTAATTATTGATTCCATTGAAATTGCAGACTGACAGTGCATAATATGTTAAAATTTGTATTTGTTGTGATTTATATTTATTTATTTGTATTCCTCTCTTATTATAAGGAGAAGTTAGTGCTAGTAGCTAAGTAATCTAAGGCATTTGTTTTATTAAGATAATATGGCAATAAACTTAAGTTGATGACGGGGAATCCAGACAGCGGCCAGGATTTTTTATTAAGCCTAGAAAAAGAAGTCTGAATTTCAGGACTGATTCCTTTTATAAAATACTGTAATTCGTTCCTTAAACCGAGCCTTGGTGCGACATTATGCTAATGTCAGTTTCGTGCGTAAATCTCGAGGAAGAGACTAAATGGGCCTTTTTAGAAGAATAATCTTTTTATGCACATTTTTTATGTAAAGGGATGCCTTTGCCCCGAATTGGATGGCTTTTCTTATTTTTTGTTGGATTAATAATTTGTATATACAGAGGCTTTTTTTAGATACTTATTCATGTACAGAGGTAACCGTAGACGGATTCGATCGACCTTTTCTTTATTTATTTTATAGGTTGCTCTTAGAAAAACCTGTAGGTATAATGCACATGTATGTATGTCATAGCATACACGGCATGCATACGTGTTAATTAGCCAGGGTATTACATGACCCTATTCCACACAGTTAATACGTACCAGTAATGTAAAATACAGTTACCTATTCCATGTTTCCAAGTTTTGAATTAATTAATGAGATTACTCGATTCACTGGGTTTGCGTACGTTTACATGAAAGTACGGAGCCAAATCCGGATTGGTTGAACTTTGCATTGAAGTTTGAACTCCAGGTGTATTTACATTAAGTAGTATGTAGATGCAGTGTGCTGAGAAAATCAGCAGTCGAGATCAAAACAATTTGTGATGACGTGAATTATGAAAGCTTCCACTTGTACCAAGCTTAATGAACAAATCCTAATAAAATTCATTGAGACTGTCGTTGGTAGTAATTAAGGGTATTGTTCCTCCCCACCGAGGGGGTCCCCACGTTGTCGTCGTGGTGGGGCTTGCGTGCCTCAATGATCCTGAAGCTCTGCCGGTAGAGATACTCATGCCGGAAAGGTTCAGGGGAGAGGCCAGACAAAGAGGGACCCAGGGAGGGGCCGCTCCTGACCAGTCGACGCTTGTGGACATGGCAAGGATGCGGCCATACCCGCGGAGGTGCAGGCGCACTAAAGCGGTGCTAGTTTGCTCTTCGTACAACGAAGAGCAAACCTTTTGGCGGGTTTGCTGAGCCGGGTTGGCTGGACAGCAGACGGAGGCATGTCTAATGCCGCCGCCGAGGGCTTGGCTTAATCGCCCGGCCCAGAGGAAGGACACCTCTTAGATAAAAAACCACCCAATCCCAAGTTTCGGGAGCGCGGCGAGGGGATGAATGGCCGTGGGGGACACGGTCGTTAGCGCTCCCCCCTGTTGGGGCCAGCCGCCCCCAACAGTATGTAGGCTTGCCCCGGTATGAGGCCACTGCCGGGGTCGACGTTTAGTTGCTCTCATAATCGTGGGAACCGTATGGAAACCTTAATCGAAAAAAAAAATAAAAATAAAGACGATGAAAGGGAGTGGGACGAGGACTCGGACTCCGAGTCCGCGTCCAGCGATGGAGCAGCGGGAGACCTTAGGGTCCCCCAAAGTAAGAAGGACCACCGAGTCGATGCCTTCCTAAAGAGGAAGAAGGACGACTTGGGGTCTTCCTCCTGCGGCCGCGGGGCCCCGGCCAAAAAGGCCGACCGGAGGCCGGAGAAGGGGAGGGTCGCTGAGGCGCCCAAAGACAAGGGAGGAGCAGCTCAACAGAGCTCCTCCGAGGAGGACTCGGCGGCCGTCGGCTCTGACCAGGAGCGGAGGGCCAATTTCGCCAAGACGGTGGCGGCCGCGTTCAAGGGCGTGTCCCAAAAGCGTCTCGGGACCAGCAAGCGGAAGGCGATTGATTCGGCCTCGGCCACAATAATTGCGGCAGCCGAAGCAAGCTTCGGCCAGGCTCCAAAGAGCGATCTGGCCAAGCTGCAAGAGGAAGTGGCTCGCCTCACGGCCGCCCTGAACTCGCTCCTGGAGGAGAACAGGAGTCTACGGGCGGACCTGAGGAAGATAAGAGAGCAGGAGGCCGAACGCAGCGGGACCACTTCGCAGCGGCCGCAGCCCTCCCCGGTGGAGAGCCAGGTACTGGCCCTGGTCCGGCAGGAGATGGCGGCCTTCCAGGCCCGCTTCTCCGTCCTTGAGGGCAGGGTCCTACGGCCTCCCCTCGCGGCGCCGAAGCCCCCAGCGGCCCAAAGGGCCTCTTATGCGGCTGCGGCTGCAGCGGCACCCCCGCCCAGAAGGGGACCGCCGAACAAGCCACCTGTGGCGGCGCCGAGCGGGCCGCCCAGGAAGGCGGCTGCACAGCCAAAGCCCAAGGCCGCAACAACGGTCCAGGCGCAGAGGACCCCGGTGCCAACACCAGCACCGGTTCCGTCGTCGGCACCAGTGGCGAAACGCCCTCCGAAGCCGAATCCATCTGCGGCCCCTACCTCCCCTGCCACTCAGTCCGAGTGGCAGGTGGTGGGGGAAAACAAAAAGAGACGGAGGGCGGCCAAAGCGGCCAAAAAGAAGGCCCAAAAACAGCGGCGCAGACAGCGAGCCGCCGCGGCGCAGCTCCGCGCCCCCAAGACCGCGGCTGTAGTAGTCACACTACAGCCGGACGCGGTCAAAAGGGGCGTGTCGTACCGTGACGTGCTCGCCCAAGCAAAGGAGGCGGTGAACCTGCAGGAGCTAGGTATCACCTCCGGCCTCCGGCTCAGGGTGACCGCAACGGGCGCCCGAATGCTGGAGGTCCCAGGAGCGGCCAGTGGGCCCGCCGCAGACGCTCTAGCCGAGAGGCTCAGGGCGTCCATAAGTGCGGACGATGCCCGAGTCTCCAGGCCCCACAAGTGCGCGGATCTGCGCATCATGGGCCTGGACGACTCAGTTACTGCGGAGGAGGTGGTGGCCGCCGTCGCTAGGACGGGTGGGTGCTCTGCCGACGAAGTGAAGGCGGGCACCATACGTCCCGACTTCAGGGGCACGTGCACCATCACGGTGAGCTGCCCCGTGACGGCGGCCAAGAGCATCGTCGACGGCCGAAGATTGCTGGTTGGCTGGGTGTCGGCGCAGGTCAAGCTGCTTGACCCCCGACCGCTGAGGTGCTTCCGATGCCACGTCGGGCATCATGTGGGTGTCCGTTGCACCTCGGAGGTCGACCGCAGCGCCCTCTGCTTCCGCTGCGGTCAGCCCGGTCACAAGGCCGTGGCTTGTAGTGCCGCGCCGCACTGCACTGCATGCGCGGCTGCTGGCAAGCCGGCCGAACACCGGGCGGGGAGCAAGTCCTGTGCCCCACCCGCCAAGACCAAGAGTAGGGGCAAGGGCCGGCCGTCCGTCGCCGCCACCACCACCACCTCCGCAGTGGCCACCACCGCAGCTCCTGGGGCCGCCGCCGCCTCCAACCCTGCCGCCGCTGCCAACGTCGCCACTGCTGCTGTCGCAGCGCCCGTCTCGGCGTCTCAAGAGGAGGAAGACGTGATGGAGTGCTAGTCTGGCTCCATTACGCTTCCTCCAGGCGAACATCAACCACTGCGCCCGTGCCCAGGATCTGTTGCTCCAAAGCATGGCGCAGTGGTCGATCAACATCGCCGTGGTCGCTGAGCCGTACTTTGTCCTTCCCAGGGATGACTGGGTTAAGGACCTTAGCGGCTCAGTGACCATCATATCGTCGGCCGCCGCTGGTACTCCTTCCCTCGAAGGGGTGAAGAGTGGAAGGGGTTGCGTCGCAGCACAGTTCGGGGAGATAGTCGTCGTGGGGGTGTACTTCTCCCCGAGCCGAACTCTCGCTGAGTTCCACAACTCCCTCCTGGAGTTGTCCGTCGTCGTCGGAAGTTATTCCCTCCCCGTGATAGTGTTAGGGGACTTCAACGCCAAGAACTTGGCCTGGGGTTCCCGACGCACAGATGCACGGGGTAGGATGGTGGAGGACTGGGCGCTGGAAGCAGGCCTGGTCGTCCTCAATCGGGGTTCTGTCCCCACGTGTGTACGGATGCGGGGCGAGTCAGTGGTGGACATCTCGTTCGCCAGCCCCGCTCTGCTGCCGCGTGTCTTTGACTGGCGCGTGGAGGAGAGGGTGGAGACCTACTCCGATCACCGGTACATCCGGTTTGACGTCTCCGCCCAGAACCCTAGCGCGCCGGTCCTGCAGACCCCGAGTGGTCCACGTTGGGCGCTGAGGCACCTGGACCGGGAGCTTCTCCTGGAAGCCTCAGTCGTGCAGGCCTGGGTGTCATCACCGGACAGGCCCGCCGACATCAACGACGAGGCGGAGTGGTTCCGGGAGACCATGTCCGAGATTTGTGACGTGGCCATGCCCCGAGCCCCGCCAGGACGCGCCCGACGCCAGGTGTACTGGTGGTCTCGCGAGATCGCCGCCCTTCGAGAGGCGTGCGTCGCTGCGAGGCACCTGTACACCAGACACCGCAGGCTGCGCATCCGCCCTCCGGATGCAGAAGCCAGGGAAGCAGAGCTGTACGAGGGATACAGAGCTGCGAAGACCGCCCTCCAATTGGCCATCATCCAGGCCAAGGAGGTGGCCAATGCGGAGCTGCTGGGGTCTCTGGACAGGGACCCGTGGGGGCGCCCGTACAAAATGGTGCGGGGCAAGCTCCGCCCATGGGCCCCCCCGCTGACCCAGAGTCTTCGGCCTCAGCTGGTGGAGGAGGTGGTGAGCGCTCTGTTCCCTTCGCGCGGGGAACACTCTCCCCCGCCCATGTCTCTGCAACCCGCGGTGTCAACGACGGACCACACTTCCGACGACGACGATGTCCCCGAGGTGACTGGGGTGGACCTGAGAGTGGCGGTGGCTAGGCTGAAAGCCAAAAACACCGCCCCAGGGCCTGACGGCCTGCCTGGCAAGGCCTGGGTCCTGGCCCTTGAGGCTCTCGGGCCTCGACTTAGAGGGCTTCTCAGCGCATGCTTGGAGAGGGGCCAGTTCCCACTTCGTTGGAAGACAGGGAAACTGGTCCTCATACGGAAGCCGGGGCGCCCTGCGGACTCTCCGTCCGCATACCGGCCTATCGTGTTGCTCGACGAGGTGGGCAAGCTCTTTGAGCGAGTTGTCGCACACCGCCTCGTCGCGCACCTTGGGGGGATAGGGCCGGACCTTGCGGACCACCAGTTTGGTTTCCGCAAGGGGCGCTCAACGGTGGACGCCATCATGCGCGTGAGAGCTCTCACGACGGGGGATGCTGTGTCCCGGGGGGGGGTCGTCTTGGCGGTGTCTCTTGACATCGCCAACGCCTTCAACACCCTTCCCTGGAGTTGCATTAGGGAGGCACTCCGGTATCACCGGGTGCCGACCTACCTTCGTCGCGTGGTCGAGGCCTATCTGTCGGATAGGTCCATCATCTACCCTGGTCACAACGGGGAATGGAACCGGCGAGAAATGTCGTGCGGTGTTCCGCAGGTGTCGGTACTGGGGCCGCTCTTGTGGAACATCGGCTACGACTGGGTGCTGCGCGCCGACCTCCCTAGCGGCGTCAGCGTGGTCTGCTACGCTGACGACACGCTGGTTCTGGCACAAGGGAGGTCGCACCAGGAGGCGGCCGACATAATGACGCGCGGGGTTGCGACAGTCATCGAGAGGATCCAGCTGCTGGGCCTGGAGGTGGCCTTGCACAAATCCGAGGCCATGTGCTTTCATGGGCTTCGGAACGCGCCACCTTCAGGCTCCCAGGTCACGGTGGGGGGGGTTACCATCGGCGTCGAGAGGGCGATGAAGTACCTAGGACTCGTCCTCGACGGCCGGTGGAACTTCGTCGAACATTTCCGACGTTTGGGCCCCAAACTGGAGAAGACAGGGGCTGCCTTCAAGCGGCTCCTGCCCAACCTGGGAGGCCCAAACGCCCCCTGCCGTAAACTCTACGCGGGAGTCTTGCGGTCCATGGCCCTTTACGGGGCCCCGGTATGGGCACGTTCGGTACGGCCGCGGGCTGTACACTACCTGAACGTGCCCCAAAGGGTGATAGCCATTAGGCTAATCCGGGGGTACCGCACGATTTCCCGCGAAGCAGCTGGCCTACTTGCTGGACTGCCACCGTGGGATCTGGAGGCGAGGGTCTTCTTGCGCCTGTACGACTGGCGCGAGGAGGCTCAGCGCCGGGGAGAAACCCCGTTGCCGCGGCAAGTTGTCGCGCAGCGGGCGGAGCTCCGGCGCGATCTCATGGTGGCCTGGAGGGAGCGACTGTCGCAACCCAGTGCAGGGCACGCCACCATCGTGGCGGTAAGTCCCCTCTTTGAGGAGTGGCTCGGGAGGAGTCACGGCGCCCTCACGTACCACATGACGCAGGTCCTCACCGGACACGGTTGTTTCGGGAGGTACCTGCACCGCATCGGTCGTGAGGAGGCGCCCGGGTGTCACCATTGTGCGGACAGCCCCGAGGACACGGTGGACCACACAGTCCAGGTGTGCCCCGCATGGGAAGGGCACCGCCGGGTCCTCGTCGAGGCTTTGGGCGGCGGCGACCTCTCGCGTCCGGCCCTGGTTCAGGCCATGGTCCGGGGCGAGAGGGAATGGGATGCCGTCGCCTCCTTCTGCGAAGCGGTCATGCTCGAGAAGGAGGAGGCGGAACGCCAGAGAGTTCGCACCTCTCATCCCGGCCGCCGCGCTGGACCAGGTAGACACCATGGGCGCCGGGTGTCGCGAGATGACTCCCGGCCACCGTAGGCGTGGGTCTGTGGGCGGTGAGTTCGGGTGGCTCATCGTCCCTCTGCCTTTCTAGACGACAGACCGACCCGTGTCGACGGCGCGCGTTGTTCCACGCGCTCCTCAAAGAGATGTCAGCAACCCCAGCGGGGCCCAGCAGGGCCAAGGCCTGCCGGGGCTGCGGGTTGTTCGAAAGAGATACCGCGGCCCTGGTACATAAAAGGCCTATGACGGAACACGACGATTTTAGTCAGTAAGAGTCTGACACTCCCTCACCGCTGCTAACCCACAGCGGGAGGGGTCATTTGATGATTTTACGTCGCTAAAAAAAAAAAAAAAAAAAAAGGGTATTGTTCCTGGCTTATCAGCGGCAGAGGCCGTTTAATGTAATTATGAGAAGAAGAGGACGAGATTCGTAGCAGGTGTAGCCGCTACGCTGCTACGGGGCTCCGCTCTCGTAGCGTTTTCGTAGTCAAATTTAAATCTCTAGAAAAACAGGAACATAATATGAACCCCGTAGGACTAGAATGCATTTGTAAGACAAAATAATTTGAATTACACAAATAGCCTACATCAGTTTTATATTTAAACCGGTCATATATTGAAAAATAAATGATGTTAATTGGTACGTTATTGCCAAACACTCGTTAAAACATCGGTTGCTGTATTAATACCGCTGAAAGCTTCGAAAGAATAATGGAATTATAATATAATATTTTTTCAGAGCAATTAGTCATAATGTTAAGGAAAATAAATCACTGAGGGTCTACCATTGAACGTTAACGTTAATTCTTTACTCGGTAGATTTTTGAAATAATTAATTGCCTTAATAAAGACCCAGTTAAATCCGCACTGTATGTAATTTTTTTTCTACGTATTAACAACAGTTCAAAACAACGTACCTAGATTTAAACAAATACACAACACTAACCACTACAAAACTTAATTTCAAGCGACATTACACCAAAAAATCCCCACTTCAAACAAAACTGCATTAAAATAATGTTCATTCAAAAAGTTGAAGTTGTTAAAAACTTCCACTGCTTCCGTATGATCTCCGGCTTGTCCGGATTCGGTCCGGGTCAGCTTGTGATGCGTCCGGTTCTCCTCCGGCGTTCCGGGCCGGTCGTTCAGTAATCCGGCCCGCAACGCTTATGACCGTTTCCGGGCCTGGGCATTTAGATCCCGTATTATTTAGTTGTCAAGCTTTCAGCGTGTGGGGAAATATTTATGAGTATTCAATGATTGTTGCTATATTGGACTGAGTGTGTGTGTGTGTGTGTGTGTGTATATATGAAATTATGTATGTGATGATGTGTATGTGAGTGAGTGTGTACCTATGTATTTGTGTGTGTCTACTTTGATAGGGTTCTGTGCTAACTAAGGATATAAGCTAATTAAGTGTTATCTTGCGATACGGTTGCTATTGATTAAGATTCCAAATTATTCATAGCGTTTAAACGTACTTTAAATATCACAAACTATATCGCCTTAAATACTTATAAAAGTCGCAAAGTTCAAGAGGTAATTTATAAGATCAGAAAAAAAGCATTTCGACAGGGGACATTATTTTATAAAGGTATCCAAATAAAATAAGTTAACAAATATTTATGACGTCAATTAAGGTCTTGTTCCGCTGCATGGCGCGCATAAAATTGGGCGGGATTTTATTAACTTTTTCAATATAACCCCCGTTATATTCGATATAAGATGCCTATATAACCCTTAATAAAAAGGTCAGGTTATTACACCAAGTTATGAAAGCTTTCTGCACCTGTTGTATTACACAAAAATTTGCATTATGTAAATACAATGACAAGAGAAAATATTAATGATTTTGCTTGCATTTTGATATATTGTTATGAAGGGCTCGTTAGCATTTCAGCAGTCATTAATTTCTTTTGTATATTTAAAATGTATTTCTGCTTCAAATAAAAAATACATTTTTATCTAGGTACGGTAAGATTCCTTTATTTAACGAAGTCACCCGTGTGGTCAGCGGTCTCCGTTCCCACCGACCGTCCGAACAAATAAATATCATCCGTTATTTCTCTATGTCATGTCTGTATTTTTATTGGTCTATATTTTCTTTATTGGGCGAGCGTCGACGAGTAACGTTGTTAAAATCTCAGATTTTGATATAACACATAAAAATATGATCGCCTTCGTTATTCTTTTTATTATTTCTTCTTGTTATGTGACGCTTAGAATAGATTAGACATAGTCTATATCTAGAACCGTATAATAATTTAAATGCGTTTCAGAGGGCAACATAAACTGTAGGTCCCGGCTGTCATTTCAATATCTTTGGCAATAGTTATCGATAGTCAGAAACCAGTAAGTCTAACAACCAGTCTTACCTAGTGGTCTTACCCCGTTTATAGGTCCCGATAAAAATGCATCTGTTAACATGGTCAACAAATACTTTGCGAATATAGGCAATGACCTAGCACTAAAGATCCTGACAAACAGACAAAACCCGACAAACCCTGAAGGTGATATTAGTGTTCCCAACTCTCTTGTACTCATGCCAACAGATGAGCGTGAAGTAGAACAAATAATCCGAACCCTGCGTTGTGACGCCGCAGCTGGGTGGGATGAGATCCCAACGAAGCTTTTACAAAAGTGTTCTAACAGTTTGGTACCGGTGATTACCCATATATGTAACATTGCTATGTTCAGCGGAGTCTTTCCCAAAGTCTTTAAGAGAGCCATCGTCCATCCTATCTTCAAGAGCGGAGACAGAGACGATGTGAATAATTATAGGCCAATTTCAGTTTTACCTGCGCTTTCAAAGGTCCTTGAAAAATTGCTCAATATTAGACTCATTAGCTTCTTAAACAGGAATGACATCTTAGCGCCAAACCAATTTGGGTTTAGAGAGGGTAAATCCACGGAGGATTGTGTAAGTTCTCTTGTGGATAAAATAGTTAACTTTCTTGATAAAAAACAAAAGTGCCTCTGCATCTTCCTGGACCTTACTAAGGCTTTCGACACCGTCTCTGTTTCTCAGCTTCTGGCAAAGATGGAGAGGATGGGAATCCGAGGCGATGCACTTAAAATATGTTACTCCGTCTTAGCTGCCAAACTATAACAAGATCTACCCAAGTAAAATACTTAGGAGTTTTAATTGATCCACTTATTAGCTGGAAAAGTCATATAACCGTACTTACCGCCCGTGTCCGTAAAACAATGTACATCTTCAAAAAACTTCGGTACTCCCTTGACTTTAATACCCTTAAGATGGTATATTGTGCGTTATGTCAGTCTATCCTGACTTATTGTGTAACTGTATGGGGAGGTGCGGCTAAAACTCTATTGTTACCACTAGAACGTGCACAGAGAGCTGTCCTTAAAACTTTTTATTTTAGGGACAGTTTTAAGGATGCACAGCTCTCTAGAATACGACGAATCTATGGCATCTAAACGTCGTACACACAAAGTATGTCAGACTCAACGGCATAGCTGCTCTCTGGCTTCAAGTAATTGGATGTCACCTGTATAATTTAATTAATAAAAGTTGCAATTTATACCCATTAATAACATTTAAATGTAAAAGGACTGTTTCAAATTGGCTACTAAATAAAACATATGATGAAACTGAGAACCTCCTTAAAATATCAATATTGTAGGTAATCATGAATACAATTTAGTACACATAGATACATAAATACACTAACACACACACACACACACACACACATACACACACACACACACACACACACACACACACACACACACACGCATACACACATGCACACTTACACACACACAATTTCTTATTTTTGTATTGCCGATTATGTATGTTAAATTATATAGTTTAATCTAAGCACACGCGAGCACGTTATCAGCAAATCATGTTTGTGCGAGGACCCTGGTACCCATAACACAAGTTAAATCTTACTTTGGGTACCAGAATCAACAAATCTAAAAAAAATGTAACCTATTATGTCAATTGTTCTGTGGTATCCTGCAGTATGTATTTCTATGGCAATAAATTATTATTTTATTTATTTAGTGGTATTGGGTTGTAAAACACTGGAACTTAGCTGAATCCGGTTAGATTGAAATCCGACCGTAATATAGTTGGGAAAAGGCTAGACAGGCAGATGATATTTAAATGCGTCAATCTATTACTTTCTAAATGAACAAGAAACTGCATGTGCCAGATAAAAAGCTGTGACGTCATTTCAAATGAAGAGAAAGTATAATTATATAAAGGATTCTCAGAGAATAACTAAGTATGCACATTCATTTGCTTGTCGGGGAGTAAAAAAGGTTGACTCATTTAATTAATATAAAGTTTATTCCGTCTAGTGACGATGATATAATAAGACTTCTCTCTTCGTTAGGACTTAAATACACTATGGATCTTAAATGCACTATGGATCTTTAACAATTTACTTTTTTAGAAAGTTCAGTATATATAATTAAATTGTATAAAATGATCATAGCAATAAACAAGTAAGTGTAAAATTTAAAATTCTCAGTTATCATACCAACAATGAATTCCCTCGAAGCTGATAAAATATTTAAAATATCCAAATACAATATCCATTATTTTTCAATTAATGTAAATATTTTGTGAATAAAAATTTTAAAATATCCTCATGCAATATAGATATGGTTCATGCAAAACCAATTAAATATATCTTCATTGTTTCCTTCAATTTTAAATGAACACTATCTGACGCATATTGTTTTATATTAAAACATCATATAAAATACACAATAAATATTATATAAAAGTTTTTAAAGAATTTTTCACCTTTTCAGGTGAAAAATTGAATATTCTGAAGCTATTAATTTCGTTTGCACATTCTCTGCGAAAAACAGTTTGTGCAAAACTTACATTTAGTGGTTTACTAGTGTTTTTCCAACGAAAATTATATAATAATAATATACTCTGGTTACGCACGTTGAAGGAGTTGCAATTAGTATAGAAATATGAATTTATCCTGCCCGCCAGTATTTTCGGAGGAACATTCAATACTATTACATTACATAAAGACCTTATTACAAGAAGACCAGTCTTGGAATACTTCTAACAGTATTCACTATTCGTAAAATTCCCTTACAAGACTACACAAGGCATGAAAGCGTGCAACTAAAAGGTAAACAAGTATTTCTGTTTATTGCGGCGTGTGGTTAAGATGTCGGATGGTCTGAGTGCTTTTAATGTTCGCATCAGGAATTCGTGCTGCGAATAAACTTTGTTATTAGCGTTGCCAGCACGCAATTATGGCTGTTCCCGGCTGTGACGAGAACGCTACTCGTCCAGGGTCGAGGAACGAGGGGCGTTTGTGTTTTAAACGACGAAAACTTTTGAAGTTTGTCAACATTTTGTTCTGTTGTGAAAAGTTTGGTAAGTTTATGTTGGAACGATAATACAAAGATATTGAGTTTTTTTTTGTGAAACTTTGAAACCATAGACAAACCAAAACTCAATTAACCTCCTTTCCAGTTTCAGATTTGCTTTGGCGCATGGCAGATATATGTAGATTCACTGCAATGATTGAAAAGGCCCAGATATGGAGGGTCTGCCGAAACATTATAAGGGCCAGTGTTTAGTCTTATCAAGTATTTTTTATAAATCAATTGGTGAGAGTATTGCATCCGAATGGTTTTCGAAATTGATCACATTAATGAAAAACATACCTACAGTATACCTTCTTATTAGTTGTATAAATTATTCAGATTGTATGCAAGTGATACAATTTAACTAGTATAGTAACTGTAATAGCAGTAATTAAACTGCCAACGACTAGGTCAAAAGTTAGCCACAAGTAAATTGTATATAGAATCTACTCGTAGTTCGCAGCTACCGAAAGTTTCAAGCTTCGACCCCTTTTCATTGCAATTTCAAAGTCCCGTCCGTTTAATAAAGGCCTTTCTTATCAAGGGTTGAAATTTTATGGAATTTCAATTCGGAAAGGGACCGCAGTCGTTCTTAGTGATATTTCCAGCTAGCAAGAGTTCCTTTACTTAGGTATATTGGTACACATGTAAATGCTATATATTAAAAATCACTTTCTCGATTTTCTGAGAGAAAACTTCATATTGCCTTTTTATTATAATTAGATCAGAGGCGTTGTGTTGGCATGCTAAAACTTTACAAACTACATAGGGTACACCCTTGTACTATTTTCCAAAACAAGGGCATTATCAAGGAAATACAAAGGATATTCATGCCTTATGTATCTAAAGAATCTAAACTGAAGAGCCACAGTAGGTACCTACCTACAGCTTAGGTATGAGGAGCAATAAATAGTGTGGACTGAGTCACGTTGTCCGTTGTAATGTGAGCTAAGTGAGTGAAGTGGACCTCCCGGAGATAACGAGGTTTATCCTTCACTCGCCGAGCACAACACTACTGATTTACGATCACCTTCATGATACAATGCTTGACATGCTTATATAGAATCTTTGTTTTAATTTCAGAATGTTTGTAAAAAAAGGTGTAATTGTGTTAATTCATTTTCTAAGCTTTATTCTGCAGTTATTTTTTTTTTATTTAAATTTACTTCAAGTCGTAATATTTTATTGTACAATTTCAAATTCTCTTACAGAATATTTAAATAATAAACGTAGGTAAAAATAGTAAGGTTATCTAAGTAATGCGAATGAAGGTACATTAATTCATTGATTTTTTCAGTCAACTTTACCTCGATCCATTGGAAAGTATTGTCTTAAAGCAATAAATTGAAAGGAAATAAATCAAGAATAATAATTGAAGTTCGGCGGAATTCCCGACGGAATAACTTCAATGTTATGGTTAATTGTTCAAGTTTCTCTACAGAATGTTCTTTCAGTAACGCTTTGTTCGAAATTTTCTTTTTACTTCAACGGGTTGGCTTATTAAATTGTGGGGAACCCACTGTTTCCATGGTTTGTAATGTTGCTTTCTGCGTTGCGAAAATAAAATTATGACGTACGTAACTTATATGTTATTTACACATTTTCAAAATATGAGATTGTTTTTTTGTATACGTATCTACATTACGTTCTTAGGGACAAAGCAAATAATCCTCCTTTCATATACTAACTCTTTCTCAAAATGGGAAACCTAAACTTTTTTGCTACTTTGCGGAAAAAAAGCGTAATTACAGAAAGTACTGGATCACTCACAAGGAGACCAGCGTTTTTAAAGACAAGACCTTCCCTACCCTATTCTTCTCTACGATCTAAGTATAAGGCATAAGTAGATGCCTATATCTTCCAGCTTAGAAGGTTAAATCTCGATGTAGGCGGGAGATGTGACTCGTGTAATTCCGGTTTACCGTGCCTCCCTATGCGTAAAAACGCGATTAACCAATTACACCGGTGAATGGGCAAAGGCGAACGCCTACGTGTTTTTAATTGAACTTATTGGATCTTTATTTTGTGTATTAATACTTTATAAATGCTGGTATGCTCGTGTTGCTTGGCAGACAGGTTTGTTTTGAGTGTCTCTAGGACGTTCCTTTTTGAAATTTTAAAATTTAGAAAAAATGCTGCGTGCGTTATGCTTTCATACTTGTATATTTTTTTAATTTTCACCAGTTTATTTTTAAATAAGCATACTGTAGAATTACAGCTTGACGAATGGCAAGAAGTAATGAAAACCAAAAGAACAGCAAAGCGATAGCTGTTTAAAGTTAGACCAAATACCGTCGGAGTACAAAACCCAATCCTCTTATGTAATCCAGGGATTTTCACAGTTGTTTCCGAGATAATCCTGGGATTGAGCATGACGTAAAAAGAGCAATAATAAAACGCGGCCGAGTGCAACTCTTACCGCGGGCGTTTTGTTTGCGACTTTATACGTCAAAGATAGGCGCTACTTTTTGTGATGGAGTGTCTTTAAAATGAAAATCCAGTTAATATTGTCTCAGAAGTTACTTGATGAAAATTAATGAAGGATGGATAATATCTATTTTACAGTCGATATTGCAAGTATTCTTGTTAGTGTCTGGTTTTAAGATTTTAAGTTTAAGAGCATGTAAACTTTTTTGAAACAACATTTTATTTGAAAACTTTGCTCGTAAATATAACTAAGATCAACAAACAAAATAAATAATTTATTGAATTGCAAAAGTCGACTGCATAAAAGCAATCACTATTTACTATACCTACAAACCTACTAACAAAAGTTATAGTGCCTTATATGATGAAAACACAAGGAACCACACAGTTTCCCACTGAGAAATTGCGGCCTTAACGTGCCCATATTTCATGTCGCTGCAACAGCTCTATATTTCCAAAGACCGTACACGATTCCTGAGTTATAGACATTTCTGTACAAAGTACGTACGTGTATCGAAAAAAGACTATCGCCATCTTCCCGTCTTCTAAAACAATACCTCTTGCAATAAACATTGGCCGTAGTGATAAAATGCAGTAGTGTGCTCAGGTACTCGGCATCTAATTCAATCTAACTTATAGCGGTAGGTACTTGAACTTAGTGGTTTGAGCCACAGGGATGTCAGATTTGCGACACAAAAACCGGACTGTCATTAGAGTGGTTTCGGGATAATTACATTTTAAAAGGGACGGTGTTTTCTACGGAGCAAAAGATCGACGTTGTTTTGTTTTATTTTTTTACGTGATAACCCTTACCCTATTATACAAAATGAGATACTGAATGACATAAGCGGGCCCTTACATAATGTTAAAAACATAATTGCGATTTGTCTTCTAACCCCCAATCAGGTCAAACAAAGAAATAACTAGGTATATGAGAACAAAGTGTTGAGCAAAATCCAGTAAGTGTGGAACAAGCGTAGTTATATAACAAGTTTGTCGAACACGGCTGTTACAAAATTCAATAAATAACTCGATCGCGCCGCGGACGAAATTACTTTGATTCGTGACTCTGGGTGCTATTTTACTTCTGAAAATGAAAATAGTGGAATTGCCAGCTATTATTTATTTGATTTAGAATTAAAGTTGTGTATTTATGACCACCTTGGCGTATAATAAGCATTAATGTTAATTTGGTTACGGGCAACTTTTACTTGTAGGTAGGTAGTATAGTTATGTACTGAAGTGTCAAGGTAGATATTTATTCGAATCAGTCAAAAATGTATGCCACAAATGGTTAGGTATTTAGAACAGTTATCCATCAGTCGATCAGCACATACTATTAAAGTAATAGATTACAGTTGAGGTACTCACAAAAACAAATGACGAACACAATCAATCGCCCAAGTTATAGAAACAGAAAACAAAGGAAGAACCAGTTCTGTATTCCTCAATATATTAGGAAAAAAATGGTCGTCTACTACAATATATTACGGCCGACATGCCTCTAACATCGGCGTGTTGGGATCTAGAGCCCAGATACCGCAAAGCTCGGAGTTTCGAACGCGACCCGCAAACTAATTCAAGGAATCAATACCCGCTCCGTGATATCCGCCAAATTGTCATTAATTATTTACCTATTACGAGTATGGAACTAATGACGCGGTGAGTACGGACGGATAATATATTACTGGAATGTATGTAGGTAGGTTGTTACATGTCAGTTTTGTAACATGGCTTTAAGAGAGAGGGTTGTGAATCCAATTTTATTTTGGATCATGGGAAATTGCAATGGGCTACAATTTCATTACTACTTTTGGTTTGCACAGGCTCTTGTACAGTACTCGAATAAAATATGCAATATGCTACCCATACAAAGTTTATTGATAAAAATAACTTAAATAAATATTTACTGAAAGTTCACAAACAGCCCGGCTCGCCATCCAATTTAATAAGAACAAATGATGTTATGTTCATGGCTCGGCAAAACCATTTCGTTATTGAAAAATGTTTTCAACACACGCTGTTTTCCAACGTAGAATAATTTTGTTGAGCGCCGACAATCAACCTGCGTTTATGTGGAGTGCGCAGTAAATGGAGTGATCTTTTACAAATGATGTCTCCATTCATGGTGTAGGTACGCGTTCATCATTTTGTCTTTTATCTGTTCTAGCTTTGCATCTAAGCATGATATGTGGATGTGGAAGCGATTATGAAATCTGAGGGCATGGCATTAAACGAGATTGTTTTTTTTATCTTAACTAGGAGTGCCTTTTTAATTTGAATAAATACCCACTTTAAAAATAGGTACAATTAGAACTAACTTTCAATCCAGATCTCTCCATGCACTATGTACTCCATGACATAACCAGTAACATAACAGCAGCATCATTTTGTCTCGCCTCGCCACACTAATTACATTCGGTTGGATGGCCACGAGGCGACGTACCGCTGCAGTAAAATGTAAATATTGCCCTAAATCTTGTTCACACTGTACCAGTAATTAAACCGACGGGATAACGACAATTGAACAGCTTCTATTTGACATCTGCTGATTTCGACAAAGTTGTTAGTTTGGATTGATGAGATTGGTTCATTTGTTTTCGGTCCCTAATCCAGCGATTAGCTATGTATTGACGTCGACACACGATGCCGTTCTACTAAGTAAGTTACAGCCTTTATTTCCTGCAACAGTTTATGATTTATGGTCTCAAGCCGGGTTAGATACATCCCCTTCTCCCAACGTCAACTATAGAGTCGGACTGATCACAACTTTGTTAAACATAGAACTCGATATTTTACACAAAGTCTAACTCCTCTTACTAACTACTGGGATAGAATAACTATAACTATACCAAAGTTACCCCATTTGTCAGACTTTTGGACACGATTACGACGTTGTATGAAAACTAGGGGCATAATAATTTGATTGTAATTTTCGTTGAGCTCGTTGAGACCCAGAAGGGATTCGGGTCAACAAACTATGAATCAAGAATTATATCATTCCTACTATGCATATTATTATATTATATGGTTAATTCATCTTTGTTTTATAACTTCAGATAAAAGCACCCAGTTTTTGAAGAAACCAATATTTTCATTTTTGCAAAGAACTGTTATGACAACGGTAACCTAAACGGAACTGACATCTGAGTGATTTGAAACACGTTCCTTTTGCAAACTTTAGGAAGTATTGAAACAATAACAAGAAATGACAACTGTCGTATCGGGAAAAACGAATATGATTTGCAGCGAAGAAGGGTTGGACAAAAATATGGCAAGAATTGGAAAAAGGGCCATGCATGACTTTATAGCAGTTATACCTTTAAATTTTCTGCTCTTGAATAAAGTGCACGTAAAAAAAGAAAGTTTTTATAAATACGACGATATACTTTTAATTTTCCAAGTTCATTTTATGAAGCGAACGTTAAAATGAATTCAACACGAGTCAAACATTGAAAATGTTACTGCAAATAAAATAAAAACTAACATTTATACATTTTCTGCTTAATTAAAAGCACGAGGTATTCTAAACGTTTTCAGGAACGACGATAACCTACCGAGCATTGACTTGGGCATGGCGTGCTCAGACCTACTTAGTTCGTATACTCCTTCTACGTAACATTTATACTCAGATACCTACCTATGTTCTGAATAGCTATATTCAGGGAAAGTATTCACACTCAATATTATAGGATAACAAAATGGAGTATGGAGTGGAATAAAATGTAAACTTGGTCTATCAAACGTAAACACGGTTCACCAAAAATATACAAAATGTTTTCGGGTATTCGTGGTAACGATCATACCATGTTATGGCAATCTTATAAAAAAGTATTTGTGTTTTACTTTTACTTAATTTTCAGCTTCGTGTTTATATTTTTTTATATTTGAAATATAATATTTCCTACCTACTTGATCCAATTTCATATAAAGTAATTAGAACCTATTATTAGTACGTCCCAGTGGAATCGTTAATAATTTATAGTGAGTCAAATATTTTTGTAGCTATGGTAAATCGAAAGTGCTCGTTAATATTTGATAAACTTAACTGTCAGTCACGCTACTATGTCAGTTTACCTACTGGTTTATCGAATTACTTCTAGTTTTAAAGCAATTTAAAAATATACTTCGTTTGTTTTAAATACATTGGATAGATTAAAACTGTTAAGCTCGAGTGATCATTGAGTGAGTATTTTACGAAAACAGAATCAGAAAGTTGGAAATTAATTTAGAATCGACGGACCGCTGCCGCCGGCACCGATGGATGTTATGAAGTTTCCTATTATAACAACGTATTAATTATTTTGTTAGAGGATAATAAACTTAGAGGACAAACATCCATTGTTAATTTTCTTCTGAAAATTTGGGTCAGTCTGAAATTTTCATGTTTACAAGGTTTTCCCCGCTAAACATAAACCAATGTAGGTATTTGAAAATAAAAGATTCAGTAATTCCAAAGTCTGTTTACTAACTTTCCCATTAACGCACATACAGAATGAAAGTTCCAAAAGTTAAAGAACCACATTACGGAAGATAAGTAATTTTAAAATTTCATTCCGATTGTGGCAGTTGACGTTTCTATTTAACTTTTACACACGTAAATAGATTCTACCTACTTTCCTGGAAAATTACTACAAAGTAATGTCTTAATAGAAATTAATTAATAATTAGGTTACGTAAGGTTGCGTTATTTTAAACGATACTCAGTTTGGTGATTTTGAAAAAGAAAATTGTAGCTACGAAATATTTTGTTGTTATTTTTTATACTTAAAGAGCATTTCATTTTTGAGTTTTCCTCCCCTTCCTGCTTCAGGTAATATACGAGATTTATGGTACGAGTTTTTGCATGTTATAATTTGAATTCATGCTATTTATTTTCTAAAATGTCACTAGAACGTGATTAACTTTCGTATATAAAGCTACGTTTTTAGTTACAGTATTTTTTCTTTAATACTAGTTTTTCTTTTTCAAAAGCATTGATTTATGGACGTCACACCGTCTCGAAGCATACCTATGTGTCCTTGTAGCCACGGCCATTTTTATGAACATAATGCTAACAAAAATACACAAAAGTGAAATGAGTCTAATTTCGCGGTGCATTTTGTTTTATTATTGCCGCAGAAGGAGGGTCACGTTTTTAATGTATTTAATGTTTATAGGTCAATGTCATATAATAGCGAAAACAACTACTTATTTAAATGGCGTCAAGCAAGGCTACGATTGTTTGCGTGACTCTATCCATTTGTAGTGTTTGCCGTCCTAGGATATTTTCGGCATGATATTATGCATTGGAAGAGCACCGAGCGTTTTGTTAACTTCTTCGTAAATACATATTCATTATGTTAATGAATTTATACGCACGCACACGTATTTGAATCATGCTTGCACGGAATGAAGCACTTTTCTATCAGAATTTGAAAATTACATTTGTTATACTGGTGTATAAATATTTTTCGAGACTTTTTATAGACAGTGAAGCTTCTTCATCCTGACTTCAAGTCCTTATCTAATTGTAAGTTAAACACAACGATAAAAGAAACTTAGTCGTATCTCTAAACCTTTTAAGAAAGAGCGTCTGTCTGTGTAAGTAGGTATACGAAGAAATCTAATCACAAACTTCTGCAGCTCAAGTGTCTCCCGGGTCCCATTATGGAACGCGAGTGTTATATTTTTGTACAAAAGTTTACAAATAATTAGGTAATCACGCCTTTGGGACAGAATTATCTTAATAATAGCGACGTTCTCTCTTCGTAGGGCTTTCAGAGAATTCTGTTTTCCTTTTAAATAGGAACCTCTTACAGAAATACTCACGTTCGTTCTAAATATAGAACATTTAATCAAGGCTCATACAGAACAATAAAAATAATCCCGTCAGGTTCGAATTCATACATAGTAAATTGAACCTTGCTTCCTGGTGTCCAAGATATATTATTGCCTATCATAATTTTCAATCAGGACGCTTTTAATATCGCGTGTGACATCACCAATTGATCAGCCTTGTAATAGCAGTCATTAACGGTTTCTCTCAACGGTTCTTCTTCATTTATCTTAATTAAAAAGTCAATGTCTTAGGGCAGTATTAATTTGTAAAACACAGTTCATTTTAAGAGATTAATTCCAGCTTTTATATGTGGAAAATTCCGAATCAAGAGCTTAAATTAATAATGTTAGAATATTATAACACGGTTATAACTTTAAAAGATAAAAGATAAAAGAAAAGAAGAGAAGATAGCTACTTAACTGCTATTGTATTGTACGACAATGAAGAAAAAGAAGAAAATATGCGGCGTCCTGGAGGTCAGATTATAATGCCGTCGTAAGTTCAGTGAACTCATGGTATCTAGAACTTGAGTTGGCTACGTCACTGCTACCTGCTCGCTATCGATCCGACTGACTGGCTAGGCGTAAAGTGGAACTCCTGCAGACTTCGGCTAAACGAGTCCTTTGACGTCGGGTTATTGCGTTGTACATACGTTTTCACACGTTTTAAATTTCGAACGTGACGCAACAAAGATAGAAGCTGACTTTAGAAAGAGTTTGCATATGAGCTGGCCTCAGTTTCTGACAAAAGGTTTTCGTTTTTAAATTGAAATTTTTGGAATTGGAATAAATATGATTGATCTAATATTTTAACATCCAAATTTCTTTTTTTTTATGTCACATAAAATAAGCAACCTTCTAAATAAAAAATCTTAATTTTTTTTTTAAATCTTGTGTAACAACCTAGAGCAATTAATTATTTAAATTAAGAAAATATGCCTACATATGGAAAACGATGTAAAAATTGACTCCATATTCTACAAGATACACTGTCGCAACCCGA
Organism: Helicoverpa zea; assembly: GCF_022581195.2. Classification (NCBI taxonomy): domain Eukaryota; kingdom Metazoa; phylum Arthropoda; class Insecta; order Lepidoptera; family Noctuidae; genus Helicoverpa; species Helicoverpa zea. The sequence continues at coordinate 3,997,527 of NC_061458.1, read as the reverse complement.
CAAACTCTCTTGTCATTGCGAAAAAAAAGATCGGAGATAAGCAAAAAACCAGCTTTAACAAACGCAAACGGGTAGAAAGTGGTTTCATTTATATCAATACAAAGCCTAAAAGCTTTGCTAGAACACATTTTTTCCTGGGAGAGTACTTGGCGAAATGGATTTTGGCCCCATCAATCAATGTAGGTAGGTTTGTTTTCGCTTATATTGGGAATTCCGTATACAATTCTTTGGACGAAACTAATTACAATTTTGGAGCGGTTGCGTCATTGTCAAGGAGATTGGCTCCCGACTGGATTGCTCTTATTGTCTGCCTGAGGCCTTACGCTAGTTTAATTATATTTTGTGCTTATTACAAGTCTTATTACAGACGACCTTATAAAGGTCGCCGGAAGACGCTGGATGCAGGTCGCTTCCAACAGGTATCTGTGGAGATCAAAGGGGGAGGCCTATGTTCAGCAGTGGACGTCCTATGGCTGAGATGATGATGATGATGATGATGATTGCAAGTCATTGTTGTGTACATGTAGTAGATAGATACATGATGCAAAGAAAAAATAAGCAATGGTTTGGTATTAGACATAATATGCCTCATTCTACAACGTATCCTAAAGCTCATCATACCAAAAAAGTACCATAAAAAAGAACAAAATGTTATATAACACCAGCATAGAATCCTTCGGGTAACTCTGATGCGTGCTACTTTCTTTTCATCAACAAAAAATACAGCCAGCAATGGAATAAAATTGTTACTGGCAACGTGACTCGATCCTGACCTTTTCCTTCACCTAAAACAAAGGGTGTTCAGTCTACCGAAATAAGTCTTCTGGAACAACTTTTCCCATCAACTACTGAAGTATGTTTTTTCAAAGGAATACGGAATAACTTTGGAGTATTGTTAATATATCATGCTGAACAAACGTGATCGTTTTACTCTGTTGTTTATGGGTCGCTGGATAGGCATCAATTCTTCATCTATAATCTGCAACAATACTAAATAATAATATCTCCATAAGAGAAGTAATTTTCATCTCACGAGGAACTTTTAATAAATTTCTAACAGACTCGTATGTAAGTACCTAAATATTTAAAGTAGCTTGGTACGCTAGGCGAGATAATACAAATTAGAGCGATCAAGTCTCTCCACTTATTTGATTAGATCTCAAGGATCCTCAGCGCAGATGGCGGTCTCTTATTCTTGGTTAGACAAAGACCAGTTAGAGTCTCGTCACCACTAGTTTCACAACGGCCTCTCAAGCCTTTTTAGCTGAGAGGCCACTTAACAGACGTTTTATCTTAGAGCAGAGAGCCCTTGTCTCAAAACTTTTGTTAGTACTCAGCTCAAAATAGATAGCAGAAAGCTTGAATGTGTGTTTAAGTAAATATGAACATACTACGTTAAACCTACGCCATGATGACATTTTAACATGCGTGACTATTTCTATTGTTGGTACTTAAACCCAAGTAAATAAAAGTAGAATGTACTATTTCCTTGTTTGTTTATGTAAATTATTTAGTTCAGAATGTAGGACGAAGAAAATTGCGTGAGAGTTCTGTAGATGAATTTAAATGAATATTTCAAAGGGATACTTATATAAAAATACGACGTTTTTACTGTGTTTTTGTATAAATAAAACAGTATTTTCTTGACGAAGGTTTTTGCGTATTTTTGTTACATCTTCGTGTTTATATTACATGCCTTTGCTTGTCCGAAGTTAAATCCGTTGATACCTTCAGGGCTTCGCTCAAACCGGGATCAACCGTAAGCGGTAAAAGGATATGATACGACATGGTCGGCTTCCGGTTGTTACATATTTATAAATGTAAACAAACATTGTGGTTTACCTGTTTAGACTAAGCCTTTGGCTTTTAAGCATTCGTGAATTGTGCACATTGGTATACACAATCCGGGTTAAACCGCGATGTATTACCCATCTCTTTTTTTTCCCACGTTTCATCTACATCGCAAAAAGTCGTGGTGGCCTAGTGGGTAAAGGACTAACCTCTCAAGTATGAGGGCGCGGGTTCGATCCTAGGTCAGGCAAGTACCAATGCAACTTTTCTAAGTTTGTATGTACTTTCTAAGTATATCTTAGACACCATTGGCTGTGTTTTGGATGGCACGTTAAACTGTAGGTCCCGGCTGTCATTGAACATCCTTGGCAGTCGTTACGGGTAGTCAGAAGCCAGTAAGTCTGACACCAGTCTAATCAAGGGGTATCGGGTTGCCCGGGTAACGGGTACGGGTAACGGGTTGAGGAGGTCAGATAGGCAGTCGCTTCTTGTAAAGTACTGGTACTCAGCTGAATCCGGTTAGACTGGAAGCCGACCCCAACATGATTGGGAAAAGGCTCGGAGGATGAGGATGATGTTTCATCTACATCGCGTCTATCGTGGTCATGTGTGGACAGAGATTTTCGGCCGAAACGTCCCGATCGAGACTTATCTCAACATTGTTTCAAAATCTATATCCCTCAAGACTGCTTGCACAATTTTTTACTACCGCAGTAAAAAAGCAATTACACTATACAGGATGCATATTAATAAGTGCATGTACACACGCGGAGAATCAGCGCGGGCCAGCATTTAGTTGGTGTCAGGGACAGCCTGAAGTCCCGCTCCTACAAGCCGCTCTTTAATGCTTTCATGATGACCTCGCGCGCATAATGAGGTGTTACCACCCCTATACGACACCTGCTGTATAACTAGTGCTTAGTAAATAACATATTTAGTCTTATTTTTAGTTTGAATAACCTTGGGATGTTTATCTCGTTGTTGTTGTATTTTTTTAAAGGATACTGCGATGATTTGTGTGACGAAAACCTTTGACATGATATTTTAGTCTTAATGATTGCATTTTTCTACGTGATTTTTTTTCGAATGAAATATCACTCACTCATCATGTATGTATTATTTGGTATTTTTCACAATTTAAAAATGTTTTTCGATTACAAGAACAAGTTGATTAAGGGCCTATGCACACCACGTTGTTTAAACGCGCCGTCGACGCGCGTTTGTAGCGATACAGACGCGCCGGTGACACGCGTTTGCATCGATACAAAGGACAACAAACTACTCTGCAGGATAAAAACGCGCCGTCGACGCGCGTTTGTAGCGATGCAGACGCGATGCAAACGCGCGTATGTATCGATACAGACGCGCCGGTGCCGCGCGTTTGTACCGATACAAACGACAACAAACTGCTCTGCAGGATAAAAACGCGCCGGCGACGCGCGTTCCCAAAGCGCGTCGACGGCGCGTTTAGAAAACGTGGTGTGCATAGGCCCTATTTTAAAATGGCATTAACGTTTATTTTTCAAGCAAGTTTAGATTGAACTCCGTAGAAAAATCAAACAAAACTTTACACTTTTCAAACAAAAATCCCATTTATATTTCATGCCTTCACGAACAAGACACGTGACATCATACAAAAGCAGGTACCTCCAGGTTTATAGTAACTTAAATAAAACACGTTCATTCCAAAGCGTCGCGTTGGTAAAAATTTTGATGCGCGGTCCAATTTAGAGACATCCAACTTACGAAATGAGTAATTTCCTTTAAATATTTCGCATGTCTTACTATCAAACCTGATCGCCGATATACTATAAATAAGTTTAGGGAGATAACTTCTACAGGACAGATTAGCAAAATCATTCTCGAAGTTGAGTTTTCTTGATCTTTCGTATCCATTTTTTAATCTCCATGAGTAGCCAGATAAGTTTTCTAATACAGTGAAATTTGCGTTGTAATAGAAGTTCTTGGTATTATTCACAGCTACAATGTTGACGTCCACTTTCCTCGGTTCTTCGTATGGCGGATCCGGATCTTTGCAGTATTCTATTCCCTTATAAATCATTTTGTACTTCGAGCAAGTCACTGTTGATTGGACGTGTAACACAATAATAACACAGAATATGATCTTTAGAATCATGATGATGGTCCGAGGTCCACATATTAACTGCTGATGTATTTGTTGTTTTGATTGTCATCAAAATTCCATTTATGGACTACTTATAATATGGTGAATGAGATAATTTTACAGTCGGTAAGCATATCATTCAAATAAATGGACGTAAATACATTTTGGATACAGTTATAGTAATTTGTAATGTATTGGCATATTGTTTACTACAGGATTTTAGGGTTATGTAAGTACTCGAAGGTAAATTGACAATGATTTGTAGCACGTGAAGCATGAAAGCGAATCTACGATCATTATGTTTAGGTACATCGGTTGTCATTATGTAGCAAGGTACAGCCAATAAGGTATGTAGGTAATTTGCTAGATTAATTAAATACTTACATCTACTTAGTATTAGACAGTTCAAAAACAAGGCAAAAATTCCGGCTCCACATTATTACCAAGAAAAATAAAACAAATAAGTAACAATTTCACTCCAGGGAATAAACTCTCCGTATAATTTAAACATAATTTCATTTTGCTGGACCGCGATACATTTTAAAGACGGTAATATATTTTATGCACTTTTATTATGATTGTTTGGTGTAACTTTACTTATGCAACGTTGTAAATACAGCACGTAGCGCTTTATATGAATTTCAGCGTCTTCGTGAACAAAAGCTGGTGGCAATATATTTTGCACGCTTCAGCCGCTTTATGAGATCAAATATGACAGCTTCATGTATCATGCGAGTGTTCGTAGAACGGTAGCTCATAATATTGGGAGACTTTATTTAGTTCTCTATGTAGGTGACTTAGTAGGTATCACCTAATTAAAGTTTTCAGTAAGAAGTTGAATAAGGCCAAATGCAAACAAATACTTATTCCGCTTATTTTATACGGCGTGAAAGAATTTTCGTAGTTATCTTAAGGCATGAATAATACGGTTGATCGAAAGTTATGTACGATAAGGGTTCAACCAACTGTCGAAGCCATTTAGAAATCGAGGCCAGATAATCAATAAGAAATGAATCATGATAAATCTTTTAAATACATTAAGCTAGCACTAAGTAAGGTATGTATCTAGGAAACCCATTTACGTTATGGTCACTGTCTACGCCATATTGTAATGTAGAATTGCAAGCTACTGTTAATAATTCAGTTTAACCTAGCTATGCCTGGGTCGGCCTATTTAGGTAATTAATTGTAAGAAAATAATAAGCGGGTGTCACTTGTAAATGAATAAAATTCATGGCCACTCGGCCTTAATACCATGTAACGAAGCTATTTTCAATTACACCATATTGTTTTGGTCTGTTCTATAAATAGAGCCATGTAAATGACTGGTCATTAGCATACACGCGTACTTTGCGAAACATTAGTTTTACGTTAGCATTTTTATATTATTATGTTCGTTTTTTTATTGAATTTTATTACAATAAATTTAAAAAAGTCAGATAATTTCATTTCAAAATTGTATTCATTCATTCAGCACTATATGGTAGTAATGTATTCTCAACTTAAACTAATACGCAATTTTAAACGTGTTCTTCCCCAGATATAAGATCTAGAACACAACCTACGTAAAACACGTTGATAAATATAAAACGATAAAAGCCAAGCAACCATATCTCCTACTTAGCGTCCGACTATCGTTCGTGACGTATTTACAAAAAAATAAAGTGAAAGCTGTCTGCAAAAGCCGATGTTGGCCCACCCTTAGAATACAAAAAGGGAGGGAGGGACCACGGGTAATTTTTCCGTGAGACGCTTAATGTGTCCGGATTTCCAGTAAAAAATCTTCAAAGCAACGTTATTAAGAAAAAGTACTTTAAAACTTTTACTGCTGTTAATTATCTTTGTCTTGTTTATACAGAGTTCTATTTATTTCGCTTTTCCTTTGTGTGTTAATACAGGAACGTAGTTACTGACCGTGTTTTCTTTAAGGAGTTATCTCGAAGAGCTCACTAATGAGAGCCCCACTTGTGTTCTAGAAATAATCTAACGTTTAAACTAAAAAGTTCCTAATGGGGACTCCTTTAATAAGTAGAGTTTTCTATAGTTACAAACGTTGGACGTTATCGAGAACAAAGGATGTTGTAAGACTGGCTGGATAGTTATTTTCAATTTATTAATTATTCAAAGTTAGTAGTCCCGTACCAACCGTATTTTTACTTCTAATTGTATAACATTTAAAAATAATGAGTGGTTCCGTTACGAAGAAAATACTATGCATAGAATGAATGGATCTTGTAGTGGACAATTTAATTTAGGCACTTACCTACATATCATGGGCCCTACGCACCAACCCTTATATATTGATCTTTGAATTAGTCATTTATCTGATATTGTTTTTACTATTTGGTACAGTGTTTATACCGCTTTTATTTTATTTTATTCAGATTTTTTTTTATTTCAGACATTTTGTCTATAGCTTTTTACACAAAAAACGGTTGGTACAATGTTTATACCGATCAAAAAAAAAAAATATTGACCAACAATCTATGCCACGAAACACGAGCTGTCATCCCTCACAATCTTGGCGCCATTGTCTATAGGCACGTTTGTTGCCCAAATCCTGCCATACCCGAGGGAATACGGAATCCCGCAGAAGGTATTATTTTTCCAGAACACGTGGCTTGCGGTGGTTTTCCACTTGATGTAATCCTTTAGACTCTTACGACGCCCCGGGGACGGTGGCTTACGTGCCTTAATGAAATTAAACAAAACTTAGCGGCTGTACATTTGTGTAAGTAGTCGATGTAAAAGGAATAACTTTAATGTTTCGATATTCATTGTGGTCAGTGAGGTTCAATAGATACGTAACCAGTGAATCAAACAGCAGATTTGTATGAATTTGTAATAAGCGAATTTGTGTTTCTGATGTAGTCATGCAGGTTCATAATTACAATGACGGATATTTCAACTAAACATTTAGAACGATTATAGTTTTGAAAACAGTTTAAATGTAAAAATTTTTGAAGTGTTACAACCTGAAAACGCTCCAAGAAAATTATATGTCTTGTAAAAACAAAAGGATTTACTCTACCACCATTTAAAATAATTCTTCCGTTATAAAAATGCCTTATTACTTTCATAACATCCATCCTTCACACTACCCGGAACCTTTTCATTTACTGAGCTGTCATAAAAATAGTAATAAATCCTCGTAGAACTAAAATCCTTTATCATATAAAATTAAATCAGGCGCTTTTCCTTCGAAGCAATAGTGTGCTGCATGTCTTCATTATATCAATTCAGTATATTAATTGTAGAAGGTTGCGATCTTTCCGCTATCCGCGCAAACTACATCCGCAGTGCCTTGCAAAAAGGCCCATCGATCACAAACTGACTGCTACGTTACTCATTAAAGAAGGTATAAGTATAGGTTTGTTGGTTCTGGCCTCTTTTTTTAGTTTTGTGCAAATTGGATTATTTCTGGACGATTATTTCTGAAGGATGTTCATTTTAACAAATGTTCTTTACACGTGAAAAAAACAGACGATTTTTTTCTTTCGTACTTTATTTCAATTGGTAAAAATGTGCTTTAACAAAGAAAAACAAAAGAAGGTCTTTGGTCTTTTAAATGTGGCTCTTTTGTTGAATTACTTTATCAGGTAAATGTTAAAAATCCATATCAAATATTCACAATCACTGCCCCTAAATCACATGCTTACATAGCTTCATACATTTCAGAATAAATGTCTTGTAAGCCTTTATTTGATCGGAACTTATCAGTTCGTGACGTTCTGCTCCGGCCCACTATTGAATATCCATTGTGCCGCCACTCAGAAGGCGGATACATCAGGCAGATTGCTTAGCTCACTGTATCGGGTACGAACTGTACTTGTGCGAGGACACTGACTTCGTACTTGTGGTAGGACAATCTTGATAGCTGGGAAATATTTATATAGTAATTTATTCAGTAACAGTTCGCTGCTAACCCACAGCGGGAGGATTCATCTGATGACTTCCCAAAAAAAAAATGGGAAATATTTGTAGAGGACTGTTATGTCCAAAAAAATATTCGTTTATATTTCGCAGAACTGGTTGGTTTTCATATTTGATCAAGGTTTTTTACATGGAATTTATTTTAGGTTGAAAAAAAAAACAGTCCATGTGGGTATGTGCGTCATTTATTTACATAGAGATAGAATAAAGGTATTTATTGAACACGTTTGTTTTGGGATTTTTCATTGTTTTATTTTCTCTTTGTTTTATTATGAAAGGGTATGGAAAGTTTTGTTTATTTCAGTTTCACCTTTCCACCACGGCCCGTATGGGCAGTGATCCCCTGGGAAATCAAACTGTCACGTTGTGGTTTTCAATTGTCGCCTGTGAATCCACTTTATATGGCATTTAACATGTCAGAAGTCGGATGTGTGAATTTATAGTTATTTACTTATTTTGCTTGCAACGTAATATAAATGCGTTTATTTAATATTTATATTATATTTTGGGCAACAAAAATGAAAAATTGAGCTATCGAATTTATATTGAGTCAAAATTTAATAATAATACATAGTAGGCATACGGCTTCTTTAGGCGTTGTTAAAATCTTTTTCAAGACGCGCAGTATATTGTGTGCGCTACGCCGCGCCGTAGCCCGTAGCGATCCGGACGTGCCGACCCAAGCGTTTGTTAACTTTCGTAAATGACGTGCATAGAATGAAATATGTATTATAGACCGAAGTATTCCTTGCTTGTGATCTCAATTATATTAGAACATGTAGTAAGATGTAAAATATATTTGATTACTATAGCTTGTCCAGTACATAGGTATTCCAAAAATAAATCCCTTAATATTATAAATGCGAAAGTAAACCACTGAACTGATTTTAATAAAATTTGGTACAGAGATAGAGTTGACTTTGAGAAAGCACATAGGATAGTTTTTATCCCGGACTTTTGAAGGATTCTCTTGAAAACGCGATATAACCGAACTCTACGCGGGCGAAGCCGCTGGCGGAAGCTGGTGTGATATATAATAAGAATTTAATAGGACTACTGTATAGTCTTAATATTTAAAAGTAAGTATAAATTGTAATAGCCGTAAATAACTGTAATAATAAATTGCACTTGTTTTATTAGCAAAATTAATAGGTTTAACCCTTTCGTAAAGTAAACAGCTTTTAAATAAAACCGTTTTGTGTAATTATGTTTGTAAAGACTTACAGAGTTTGCTTGTAACTGGCATTTGAAATTTCTTCAAGGGCTGAAGTGCTGGAATTGGACGGAAATTTAATGGAATGTACCTGTAAAAAATAGTAAAATATATTGCATCATAAAATTAGACATTTCTATATATTTATTTTTAGTCAAACAATTTTATATTTAGAATTTTTAGAGGAAAGTGTTGCAAAATGAACTAAAAATATATGTCCGACATCAATGACATATAACAAATTCATGAATCATTTTAGAGCAGTCACAGCACTTCATTGATAGTTTTCGGTTTTGAAGTAATAATTTCTTAGGACTATTCCTTTTTAAATGAAGCCCTCTAGGGCTCTAGGCTCTTTTAATGAGGTCCTCTAGGGTCTCTAGGGTCATGTAGGATTAAAATTAAGATCCAAATTAGAAGACGTACTGTCTTGTTATTTTAAGGGTCACAAACGACAATATATGTGCTAATCGTTTGAATGTTTGTAACACAAACAAATTAGTTCTTGCTGATGTTCCATTGGTTAACTTTTGTTGCATATCTGGTTGTCACATGTCGCGTCGTATTTGTTTATCTACAGCTACACAGAGTGAGACACGATGACCTTCAGATGTTTCTATTCTATGTATTTCTTGTATGCATTCGATATTCAAAAAGTTGTGAGCTCTGGGAAAGCCTTTTAGCTAAAATGGGTTTGGATCGCCTGCGATTCACTCAGGCTGCATACATTCAAATATAAACATTGACCTGTTTGCATTGAAAACTACAATAAAAGTTTTTAGGTTATATTTCACAGTGGTGGATTCAAACGGTTAAGTTAAAAGTATTGCCAGAACTTTCAACAACTTTTATTTCTTAAAAAAGAGGTTGTGTTGTATTTTTCTTCAGTATTATCTCGCTAGCGTGTTCAAAAATGAAGAATCAAAAAGAAGAAATGTACTTTTTTTGTTTTTACAGGTATTACCTTTCTATCTACCGTTAGTCAGTAACGAGAAAGTCCATTACACTTCTAACATTTTCTACAAACCGCTTTCTTAAGCACTCTGTAGCATTGTATAAATCCTTACCTACTTTATTTGCTAACGTCAGAAGCCATTTATCTAGCTGGTCCATTTTTTTATCTCATTCCGGTACAAAGTTCCCTCAGGCGAGCTAAAAGTGCACGGCTAGATAGAACTCCCCCTAGCGTGTTGTTTTATGAATTAAAAATAGAATAAAAGAAAACATTTGTTGCTGGTACCACATCAAAATGGAGACAAAAGGTCTTTTCAGTACGTTAATAGTGCTGCGAAGAAACAGTATGAAGCTGGGTTATTATGTTCTTGCAACTTGCACTTCTTCTTTTATACGTAATATTTCACTAGTCATTTCAAGATAATGCATTATAAAATAGTTTTTTTGTGGCGTTCAGCATTAGACCGTGGTCAAAATAAAACTAAAAAGCTTTTCTAATTTAAACACAAGCACGGAAATATTAGCTTCCAGGTAAAATGCAAAATATCTAAAAAACATTATTTTAAAATTCTGAGACCTGCCACTATATTGGGACATCTATTTCAAGAACAATATATGCCTGAAATTGTGATGACATGTTATGACGTACATCAACCTATTGAAGATATTTATTTAGTGGTTAACCTACAGGGTCAATGTGGAAAGTGCATTTGTTATTTACAAATTGTCCACTCCAGCTATCCATCATGTTGGCAGTTACTAGATATCGTCATCTGATTAGAAACTAACAATGTTTGTTTATTAATTTGATCAGTTTCAAAGATAAAAGAAATTTTCTTTTTTACACTAGCTAATCTTATAAAGAATCGCCTGTGCACTTAAAATTAAATCGTAACGCGGATTAAACTGTCATATAATACCTGTGAAAGTATCCGCTAAAATTATGACGACCTCTATGACGCAATGGTCACCAAGCCGGACTGCCGAATCTGAGGTCCCGGGTTCGATTCCCGGTTCGGTCGACATTTGTGTGATGAGCATGCTTGTTGGCCGTGGTCTGGGTGTTACAATATGTATTTATAAATATGTATATGTGTAGCTTTATGTAATCAGTTGTGTTAGCACCCATAACACAAGTTAATTAATAACTTACCATGGGGCTAACCAACCGTGTGTTAAAAGGTGTCCCGACATTATCTTTTTTTTTATCTTTTATCTGCTAAAATGACGGTATAAACAGCTATTCTAAATACTACAAAGCAGAGAGTCGCTTTGCAAAGCGACACCAGTCCTAATAAGAGTCGGTTAAACATGCACTCAATTCAGAATACGCCACATCCAATAATCTATGAAATGCGTAAAATGATCGGGAAATGTCATTTGCGCTCCGTTCACACAAACATTACGCTGATAAAGACCTGTTAACAGCTCACTGTTAGCAGTAACAGTAACTTGTGTTCATTGGTTATGTTCACGCTTCCACGCGTGTACTGACAAACATTTGGCCAAAAGTGACCAACATCCCCAAACGTGTTGGTGGTCGTTCAGAGGGTATTTCGCTGCTCAGTGGCTGCTAAAATCATGTAATGAGTAGTTAAGTCCAAGCTTAGTGACCGCGACACTAATTGCGGTTTGTCTGCAGAATATTAGCTGAATGAGGACAGGCTTAGTGGTATGAGCACCGCACAAAAACGTTGATGAATTGTCGGCATGTTGTTTGCCTTTACTCATCATTGGTCCTATCTTAATATTACTAGACTTTATTATAGGATAAGTACTTGTATTTCCGTTTTTTTTTAAGGACAATATCAGCACAGAACAAATGAATGGGTATCTTGAGGTGCTATAATACCTTTTTAGTAACACCATGGCTATTATATTACACCTCAACAATTGTAAATCTTTTTACACCTCTAAGCTTTGTTCGTGAAGCTTCAAACTAACTCCCCGTCATTGACTGGTAACATAACGTAAAGGCAAGGAAGGTATGACTACTAAATATATGTCAAGGCCGGTTTTAACACGCATTAGTGGCTGAAGCAAGGCGTAGCGTGGGTAGGAAGCGGCCGACTCGCGACTTAAGCCAACCTCATTTGTATTCATCAGGATAAAACAGTTTTATGTTTTAAGGCGGCAAAGTTCCGCACAATTTATAGACGGTTTTCTACAGTTATAATTATTATGATAGTTTGCAATTTGAATGGGGATTCGCCGTTAAATGTGATGCGTTAATTAGAGAGCTTTCGGTTGAATCTCGAGGCTAGCTCAGTTAATGTCTGCTTGTATTAGTTTGCCGCAGTTTGCACTGAGACTATGAGTAGCTTTTGTGCGGAGTCTGTTATCTGGCTTGCTCAAGTTTTAATAGATATTTAACTACCTACTCGTATTAACTTCTATCTTATGCTATAGTTTTATTTAATAATTTTAAAAATATCTTAATACCTAACCTAAGAAGTTTTTCAGCTACCATGCAAACAAGAAATAAGATTTTTATTATACTTAAAAGCTAAATAATAACTTTATGAAAATCGAGAAGTTCGATCAGTAAAGGTGCGCCCACACTAACTAGTATTGTCAGAGACATTATATCTGCACACTGGCAGATTACTGTCGTCGTCGTCGTCTATTGTCTGTCGCATATTTGCAAGGTAATCTGATAACGTTTTGGTGTCATTCTGTACAATAGCATCACTTTCAGGTGGTATAGCAAGTAAAGGTCAGAATTTCAATGATATCGCAGCAGCAACAGAAGTGAGAAAAGTAGTTTCTAAATATACATTTCACCACGATAACCTACTCCTATATTTCCAAGAAAGGATATATTCGCTACCGCACATTTTCCCAAAGATTAGTATGTAAACACCCTTAAACGTTTCGTGCTAGCAGAAATCGATTAGTCATTTAGCAGCAGTCAACTCGATAAGGTCATGCCTTCCCGCCCGGCTTTATAAGGGGTGTTTAGAGTTTATATTGTTATAAAAATCCGTCCCTTTATGTTGTAACCTCGAAATAAGTTGTTAACTAGTTATACACGTGCTGTTCAGCGCTGTCAGTTACAAAAAAGTTCGTTCTTGAACTTTGTTCTGGAATTAATGTCTTTGTCTTTGTATAAGATATAAATATTGTTAACTTAAATAATCACACCGATTTAATGGTTATGCAAAACAAACATAAACTCCCTATTCGTGATCTATATTTTTAGAATAACATGCATTGAAACTCTAGCTCAAAGCTTCAAAAATAACATGGCCTACATAATCTGCCACCAAAAAGGATTTCAAGAAGCAAAGGTGGATCCTCCCTAGAGAATGTGTGTGAACAGATGTGCTGAATAATTTAGCTGGCAACACTTTGAGAGCGGTTCGGGCCTGATGAGCAGCCTTGCCCATTTACCTATTATATTGTACCTACAACGTGTAACCACATTATTCAAGCGAATGCGTACCTACATTTTTCAAGCGACTCAATTAGACAGAACGATTTACTATGCAACCTTGTCATTATACGGTTGTGGCTGGGGATGTGTTATTATAGTTTTTTTTTCTTGTGTTTATTTTTCTTTCTTACTTGGTAACGAACCTGCATTATTTATAATTTAGCCAGTATCTAAATGGGACCTTTTCATTGTTTTTCAGATTTATGTCTTTTCATTAACTATCCTATATGTTTATAGTCATGACATTACGCATCAATTAAAATATCTGTTCCGAATCTAAGTTACTAAGAAGTTATCTCATTAATAGATAGATTATAGTTCGGCCATTCAGAGAATGCGTTCCTGACACGTCGCGATTGAACTGACGACGTAACTACATTCATTGATTATTGATATAATAATGTTGTTTTAATGCTCCTCAATTGTTAAAACGGTAAACAACCAGCAAAAATATTTTTATCGTAACTGCAACGCCATTGCAAAGTTACGTCGTCAGTTCAATCGCGACGTGTCAGGAACGCATTCTCTGAATGGCCGAACTATAATAGATTATATTATTTAAAGGAAAAACGCATCTAAAACTACAAAACGAATGGTTCAAAATGTTTTAATTTCGAATGATTACATTAAAAAGTAAAATTATACGACAATGTTCACTACATATTTAAACCTTCAAACGGATAGCGCATTGCGGTGAAAATTCAATCATAATAATTAAGTATGAGTAGTGAGTATGTAAATAAGTCATTTACACTACAAAGCTTTGTATAATTGAGATGGTTCTAGAAACACGTTGTTGTGAACAGAGTCCTAATTAGCTTGAAGATTATGTGACGATTAATGTTCAAAGGAATTTTGAGGATTTTCATAACAATTGTTTGTAGCAAAATTGTACATGATTATTTATTTTCTTTAGTGTATGAATACACATATAATAATTATAATGCTACTCATCTTATAAATGGGTCATAAACAAACTTGGGTTTCAAAAATAAAAATAAAATCAAAGTCGTATTTTGTTTGGTTCGAATCAGCATTTATTTTGAGAAACATAAAATAATTATAATAAAAATATTCTCAGAGATCAAAGCTTTGATTTTAATTAGTTTTTCAATATTTTAATTTATAACTGTCCACAGAAAAGACTTCACAATCAACAGAAAAGACAAAAGTTGTAATTTGTCTAAATAATTCTAAACTAAATAAAAGAGTTTTATTAAAATTACAACAATCTGGCTGTATTAATCATCTTCACATAAAAAATGTCATAAAATAAACAATCCTCTCGTTTTGAAAAAATAATGAATTTATGTCCACAGAAGGGATTTATTTTCGGTTGACTTAAATCAAACATAATGTCAACCAAACTGAACGTAAAATAATATAGAAATAAACATAATGAGACATATCATATTGTTTTATTCGTCATCGCCACTATCAGTGTAGGGATCGACAAAAGGTTTTTGAGACTGCTTAGGTCGTACAATGAAGTCGCCTTCGCTGCTGCTGTCTGTGGGCAATGGATGACGATAGCGAGGTGTAAAAATAACATCAGAGTCATCAGAGTCTGAAAGGAACTTGGATCTCTCATCCTGCAGAGGTAAAGACACGTCTGAATCATCAGAGTCTGGCAGGAAACCAAATCTTTTACAGGGACGTGATGGGACATTATGAGAAGTACCTCCATCAGGTGTAATCTGATCTGACCTATAAGTTATTGTAGAAGCATTAGCCGTGTCTTCACTTCTCGGAGAAACGTTCCTTGCGTCAGCCATACTCAAGGGACTATGCGTTTGTGTATTATTGGACGGAACCTTTATCTGGCCAATTTCAAAATGCGGGCAAACAGCATTAGATGCACAAGACAGACAACTAAGCCTTCGGGCATGTAAAATATTTGGATCATTTTGATTCCAAGAAAGTTGATGTATCTTAAATGTCCCTTTATAAGCTTTCATCGCATTTTTATCTACTATTTCTTGAATGTCTTCAATATTTGGATCCCCAATTCCGTAGATCTCAATTCCTTTACAGTTCTCTTTTAGACATAACATAAGTGAGTCATAGTCAGACACATCTTTGCCCATCGCAACCGAACTGTCGCACAGCCTTTTTATGCAGCCACCTACTCCGTCTGGAGCACCTTTGCCATGCCCCTTTTCGCTATAGTGCCAAACAATATCGGTCACGTCATTTAATTCTCGACTAATGAATTTAACAATTAAAAGAAACATAGTTTTGTTTCGGTATTGGGTCGTTGGGCCGTCACTCAAAATATGTAGTTCTGTTAAATTTGGACTGAGTTCTTTAATTCGCTGTAGAATTGGTTTAAGGTGGGCACAGATCATAACAGGATCATGGCGTAAATTTTTTGAAATAGAACACATGGATGTAGTTTGGAAACCATTATTCGGAAATTCTGCCGCGCTATAATAAACGCAAGTATGAAGAGACAATTGAGGCTTCGAGCCACCAAAATGAGCCGACTGAACCTCAGCACTATACTTACAATTATAGTTTTCGGAAAAGTCTACATGCAACAAGCCTTTGGTAGACGTTAATTGTTGTTTAAATGTTTGTATTGATCTCATTTGATGAATCATATTAGCTACATGTTGCATGAATACTGGTAAATTTAAATGTAATAACTTCACTAGCGCACCTATCGTAGTTTTAACAGTTTCTTTAACACATTTCTTGCACTTTTTCTGTACACCTTTGATAACTACATCCACGTCTTTTGTAACCCATCTATCATAAGTTATATAATCGTTTTCGGCAAAGTTATTAAAATCAATTTTCTTATAAAGACAGCTCTGACACTCTCTCTCTAAACATTTAGGAGTCAGTGTATTATTACAACACAATGCCTTAGCGGCATCGGATGCAGATCCGTAAGAAACAACTTTCGATTTTTGAAGTGATCGTATTATGTGATCATTATTTTCGTGTAACGTACAGAGACACGTGTTTCTTGAAGCTGCTTTTGGAAACAGAACCCAAAAAGGTCTATATCTCCTAAAAGTCTGATATGAAATATTAAATCCTGTTTTGAGTTTAAATATTATGTGTAAGTTTAAAAGTGTGTCATTTAGTAAACGAATTTGCCTTTTGCTTTTTTTCCTAGTTATTGTTTCATTTTTACCTGCAGTTAATCTACTATATTCGTCATTTATTAAAAAATCATGCACAGCTTTTCTTATATCCGTTTTCAAGACTTTATTTCTAGAACTCGACTTCGATGCTTTCTGTTTTCTTTCTTCTAGTCTTCGTATTCTCATTCTATACTTTTTAATTACCTTCCCCATCTGAAACACCTTTTTCTTTAAAGCCTCATTTTCAGCTTTTCTTGCTCTTTTATTTCGGGCAGCTACTGCACGTCCAGATTCAACTCGCGAGAGTGAGGAAGACGGACTTGCCGGTGGAGTATTTTCTTGTATAAGTGATTCAGTAGCTTTTCGCATCTTTAATAATTGTCGCCGTTTCTTCGATTTTTCGCGCCACATTTTTCTTATTTGCCGCTGTTGCCTCGGTGTAAACTGATCAATTGTTTTAATATCTCCTCTATCCTTTTTCTTATGGTATCTTTCTCTATCTTGTTTGCGTATCTCTTCAACAGCAGCTTCAGTTAACTTAGCCCGAGCTCGACGCATACTTAATTTTTTTTGTTCACGCCGTCTCATCTTTTTTTCTTCATCAGTAAGATTCTTTAGTGTATTTTTTCTAGGCATTTTAATTTACTGAAACAATGACAATGAACCATGTACCCACACCAAGCCAAGCATTAAAAAAGACATAACACGTAAATGCAACACAATATTGGTAAAAAAGTCCCATAATAAACATGACAATAAATATATTATACATGGCATAATATCCTATGCAAAGTAACAAAAACAAATGCTCTAGCTGTTCAACACATAATTTGTTTGCAAAAAGCAAGTTTTAGTCTTAATAGATGTCACTTCTGTGGACACAGTCTTTTCCGTGTCAATGTCCACAGAAAAGTCTACGTCCACAGAAGTGACTGTCTACGGAAAAGTTTGTCCACGGATGAGAAAATCAATCAAATCAAGCGTAAAAACACGTCAAAATTTTAGGTTAGAATTTAAAAAGCAATGCTTGTAAAAATGGCGTCCCATAACAATTGATGTTAATAGATTTCCATAATATTTGATAAAACACTTACCGTGGTATCGAAGTCACAGAAAAGTCGCAATGATCTTTTATATTATACTGAAATAATCTTTGATTTAAGCAATTTTTGTTTTTTAATTGACGGAGCGCATGCAGACCGAAACCAAGGTATCTTAAACTGACAGCGATTGAAATGTTACCAGTTCAAATAAACAATTTAGGCTGCGTTCCAAATATTGAGAATTCAAACATTGTATATATTATGACCACGGAAAGAGTCGCGGACCTAATAACAAATTGTTCATGTATCATAATTTGAAGAAATTTTATTTAAATATTGTATAACAGTGGAAAAATGGATTTTGATTATATTAATAACGGTTAAAAGAGGTGATGTATTAGTATTTGTAAATTATTACATTTTAATTTTGATCATGAAGTTTGAAACCGCGTTTGGAAACGGTCCACGGAGGGGTACAAAAAGGATGTTTATATTTTAATATTTTTAAAACTAATAATTAAAATGTAAAAATTACCTGGTAAATTAATGGTGTACACTCATATTAAATAACTGTAAGTATAAATATGGTTGATTTACATTGTTTTAGTTAAGTTTGAGTCAACGCACACATAATTTTAATGTTCTGTTTATGACCCAAATGCGAAAGTATACGGGGATGTAAATACGTGAGCATGTTTGTTACTCTTCAACGCAAAAACTACAGGATGGATTTTGACGAAACTTTGTGGTAATATAGCTTTAACATAGAGTTTACTTTTTATCCATGTAAGGAAAGAAGATCCCTCGGGACACGGATGAAATCGCGGGAAGAAGCTAGTAGGTAAATAATTGACCAAATTATGCAATTATTCGTATAGTATTTTTTAGCTGGCTTTTGATTAGCTGAATTTCATATTATGTTAAGGTAATCAAGAGATACATGTATGTATTACTGATATTTCAATTTGCGCAACACGCCAGGTCGCAATATAAGCAAACGTTTTGACCAAATTGGCGGCAAACTCGTTTACTTACGTACGAATTTTATAGCTTTATGTAAGAACGTGACGATGTAAGAAAATATTTTTGTTTTTGTACGAATATTTAAAGGCAGCTATAAGTTTATCATAGATGACGTATATGTTAATAATAAAAGTATCGTCGTTTAATTAAAAATTGTACGAAAGTTTCAATTGCCGACGCGGCAATGACGTGTGAATGCAATCAGGAGTGTGATGCCAAGCATTTAAAAAAGGAATGTTTACTTTTTAATTTTAGCTGCTGCGGAAATGAGGCATTGACTACTAGAGATGTCTAAATATATTCGGCATAGATTCTAGATTTAAATTATGAAGTTGCAAGTGAGATATAAAAAGGGACATCAAATTAACTTTTATTCCAAACAAATGTTGCATTTTGAACAAAATTTTAAGCTCCTGATAAAACTGAATTAGGTATAGAACGCTTTTCCGTAACATGAAAATAGGTTCGTAGTGCAATTTCTTTGATCGATGGTCGGTCAGTACTTAACAATGGGCCACCTTTATTCTGTTTCACGGGTCGCTGCATTAGCCAGTTCATTTCACAGAGCACGAGTGCATTCGTGGCATAAATCGATACAATTCCTTTGTGATAAAATATGCAGATGTTATGCTAGAAGCGCAATCTTGTTTCTGTAATGCATTACGAATTCTTTAGTGTATTCTGTATATTTTACTTGAAGTAACCCCTTAGAGTAACCGCAAACGACAGACTAAACAGTTGGCCCGATGCTTGGCAAATATATACTTTTTAAAGAAAATATTGTTCTAAGTTTTCAGTCGGTCCGATACCGGCTAAATACTTACCTGATATTTGTAATGTGCGTACCTTTCATCACCATACTGATTTATGAGCCCAAACGAAGTGTGTGGCCGACTAAAAAGTGCATTATATGGATACTCTAAGACAGTAAAAATACAGTTATGCATTTTTCTTCACAATAAAAAGTACTATTGGGTGAAAAATCGATAAGTTCCAAGTCGGTATTTAGTAAAATGTATCTACTTATGTTTGTAAACGCACCCACGTTGTTATGAAAAACAGTGTGTAGACGTAGTCAAAAGCTTATAAAAACAGTGTTACGATTGCGTAATTGTTCTATTTTTGACAAAAATATTCGGAAACAGCGGATGCATTAAGTCATAATTGAGAAGCGAAACTATCTAAAGACGAAATGACTGAGTCAAGGTCATGGCCACATATAATATGAATCAGTATGTAAATAAAGACACCTACCTTACAAGCTTTCACGTAGATATATTTTCACTGCACTCGTACAAATATTTACTAACAATACTCCTTGTATACCATATAGGTACATAATTATTTATGTATATACGTAGAGAAAATTAAAATGAGTTATTCCCAATTTGTCATTAGTACCGATTGGTCACCAACTATTTTTTCCATACACCAAATCCCAATTGGTCATTCGAGCAAAATAAATAATTTAATATTTAAATTTTGAGTTCCGATTCGTCCCCCGCATAAAATTTCACGTATCAGAGTACCGTCAGAAATAAAAGTGTTAGAAGAAATTTTAAATGAAAAACTTCGATGTAGGTAAAGGTTTTAATAGCTCTCATATAAATATAATAAAATTTACATTAAAACATAGGTGAAGACAACATGGGCATTTTATAAACCCGAAAATGTGACTCGATACTTTTTGTACCGGTAACAAAAGTACCAGGGGCCCATAACTAGCAAAGAGATTGTATACATAAATATAAAATTTAATTAACAAAAATAATTTGAATGTAGTCTGCAGTTGTGTTGTACATACTGCAGTTCTTCTTTTAAATTGGTCCTTGTTCGGTTAAACAGAACGTTTCAGTTCAATTATCTTCTTAAACTTCTTGTTCTTACTATCCATACACTTCTTCCTCCGAGCCTTTTTCCCAAACTGTGTTGAGGTCGGCTTCCAGTCTAACCGGATGTAGCTGAGTACCAGTGCTTTACTATCCATACACAATTGAGAAAATATATTTATTTTATTTATGTATATGTGCTTAAGTTTTGGTCACAAGTCACATACACTTCCAGGGCACTCAATAACCAACTAATAATGCATTTACACCACATGTTTTTTTGCTAATACCGATAATAGTAAATAGTTACTTACACAAAACAATAGAAACCGGACCATACTTTGCCCCTTTTATATATTGTCTCTTTCTAGAAAATAAAATTCTTCTGTTTTATTACCTGATTTTATATATAAAATAAGTTATACCGGGATTTTCAAAAAATTGGTTCACATACATAAAATACAATTCATCGACATGGTGTAAATTGGTATGTTTATCTACAATTAGGAAAAAAACGTAAAATCCTGACACTCTTGACTGCTATACTCCTGTAAGTTATGCGGTCCTAGTACACGGTGGGCAGTTCCATGGACACTCGTTGATTGGTATATTACTCATCTGATTTATGCGATCCTGGTATTTTGGTTTTGGCCGTGCGGTGTGTGACGCCGTTGAAATCGCGATTTTATTAATAGCGTCTTGTCATATTCGGAAAAAAACATAACCAACATAAATAAAAAAAAACATATTACAATATTGTAAAGCTTTTCTTGTTGACAGTACTTTTTACAAAATAAAGTACGGATGACCAATTGGGACTAAGCAAAATAAAATATTTTATGGAATGACAAATCGGGACACGTTTTTTATGGATGCCAAATCACTAAAATGACGAATCGGGCATAACTCATTAAAATGAGTTTAGTACCACTAAACGTAGGTAGAGGTACAGTCATCTACTCACGTGCTTTGAATGTCCTTTACACTCACGTGGTCGGTGCCATACAATGCAGTTCAATTAAAAATAGGCAGTCAGAGAAGGAATTTTGTAATTACGCTTTTGTAGTTCAGTGTACTTGTGATCACGTGAGTTTGACCTTATACGAATTATATAATAACTAATAACGTACGTTGTACGAATTATGTTAGTATAATTCGTAATGTTTTCTACGAAACACTCAATTCTTTTAAAATGACATTCGATACCAATTTATTAAAATTATATTGTTTTTCTCACGTCTTTAACTTAAACTTGGAAAATTCAATTCATTTTCTAGTTTTTCACCTCACGAAAACAAAATTAATACCTACACCAACTAAACCTGTGAAATAAATATGTATTTAACAAAATACACACCTCCATAAAAAATAAATACCAATATTCGATCGCTGGCTATTTGCTGATAGTTTCCCGATAGCATCGATATTGCCATACCCTATGATTTCAGACTATAACTGCATAGTTAAGGACTTTAATTGTTCTAGAATGTTCAATCTACCAGTAGGTAAGTATAGTGCAGCACGACCAATGATCAGTAAATAGGAATTCTTTGCAATTCTAGAGTGAAAGAACCGATTACTTGTCTGTGGTTATAAAGAAGACAGAGAAAAGGAGTTTTGTAACTGACCTATAATCAGGTACTCCAATTGAGTGGGCTCTTAATTAAAGGTAAACAAACTTGGTAGAACTCTTTGCACAGTTTTTACATAGGTAAAGTACCTACTTCTTGAAAATATTACATTGAATTTTAAGGCGTATTTTATTTTTAAGCAGAGTTTTAAGATTGTTTATTTTTAGTTAAGTTTTAACTCAAATAGTGCAATTATAACCACCTACAATTTCTTGTATAATTTATAGTATTAGTTTCATGGAGTACATTATTGCAGTTTCTCATTAATTAGCGAGGTGAGATACACGTGTAACTGGCCGCTTGGGCAATTAATGCTAGATATACTAACTGTATGTATCGTGTGCAGTACAGATGTAGCTTAAACTAATGAACGTCCAGCTGACGACTGATCGAATCATGTGACCATTTCCAATTAATTACAATTTTTCCATTTAGTAACTAGTGTAATAATGGTGAAAGTTTATAGGTTTGTACCTATTAAGCATGTTTACTAATTTGCTTTACTTCCTCACGCGCTCATACCTGCGCAGATTTTGATGAAATTTGACAATATATAGCTTACACATTAGAATATGTATTCTTTTTATCCGGGTGCGGGAAGTAGTTCCCCCAGGAAGCGGAAAAATCACTGGCGGAATCTAGTTTGAAATATTTTGACCAATAACAAATCTAGTATAACTACCGATAGGTTTGTAGGTACGTACGTTATTAGAAGGTGAAGCGATTTTAACCCAGACCTTAACATGTAATTTCCTCTTGTGAGCTTGCTATGTAAGTATATCTACATAGATGTATATACGGCCTTACAAAGGCAACTAAATGGGGGAATTTCGGCTTTCCTTTTCTTAATAGAAAGTTATGTTCAAGGGATGTAGGTTACTTTACATTACGTTGCCGTCGTTCACTTGTTTCTTTTTACAAACACATAAACTAATCTAAGGCATTTTGTTTAGGTTCTATATGTATATCTTGAAGGTTCCAAAACTATTGAACTAATTAGAATTTTTGAAAAATCCTATCACCATAAGAAAGTTCCTTTATTCCCGAGTAACATAGACTTTACTTCATTCGGCTAAGACAAGTGGTTCGCAGTTGGTTCGGGTGAACCCGCGGGAAGACAGGTAGTAGTCAATAAGAGCGATTTTGATTAATACGATCCAACGTAAGAAAATTAAAATGGGTTGCCGCTCGAGAAAAATGAACGTTTGTTTTCTCATTATCATCTTTTTTCTTCCGACTGAGATGAATCGAGGAAAATCTCATTTGTCAAGCGATAGGTTTTACAATAGACAGTATTTATGAAACGATTTATCAACTGTAAGTTTCTTAATTGATAAATAATCGGTGTTTAAGGATATATTAAAATAATAAAATAAGACTAATTACTCCTAAAATGAATAATTGGTTATTTTAAGGTAAATGTAAATATTAAAAATAAATAATAAACAGCTTAAATGCCATAATTTATCTCTGCTTCATATATTGTGATACCATAAATAAATAAGGTATGAGCCAGTTCTAGTTAAAGTGATATGCAGCTGCCCTTTTACAATTGTACATTTTAGATGAGCTGGGCATAATTAGGTAAGTAATAAGTCATTTAACAAGATATTTCTATTACCGGTTGCTCTAGGGAATATTCTGTACTTAAATTATAAAAATACAATCGGTAGTTCCCTCTCCTTATTATAGTCCTCATTATTTATTTCTCAAAATACCTCGTATAAAAATATCAGAAACATAAAAATACGAAGAAGAACATCCATACTTATGAATGAGGTCGTAAACTTTCTCTCTGGTTCGCTAGTGTTGTGTGTGACTTATTATATCTATGGTCCGAAGTTGGGAAAAGTTGCTCCTTATTGAAATACTGGTCACGTAGATGTGATTGCACTGATTTCTACCATTGTGTCGAGAACTTTTATTCTATTAGTTAATTAAAGGGAGACTACGTTTTCTAATTAGCATTGCGCTCAGCATTACACTGCTTACATTATAAAAGGTGAGGTTTTGTGGCTGGCTTTATTTACATTTAAATGACACTAATTACTGTTTGTACCTAATGTATTTTACGACCCATTCAGTAGCTGTTTTCTTCTGAATTTCAGTTCTTATTTGCGTAATCCTGAAATTAAATTACAAACACATTTTTCCCGTATGTAGGCATAACTTTTTATAAAAGCCCCGGCACGGCCGGCTGTGCGATAAAATAAATATAAATCGTGGACCCCGCACTCGTTCCGTCGGGGTAAATTAACCGAGACAACTGGCACTTACCTCGTTAGTTCATACGTACGTAAATATGTACTGTAATATTCGTAATTATGGTTAGTATTCCCCTCGGAAACTCGTGGGCGTCGATTCTATATTTTCGTGCAGTAACACTTATGAAGATGTAGCGGATAACGTTAATCCATGGCTTCGCGGAACTTAGAAATGAGATTACTTACACATCAAACTTTCACATGAATTAATTATTATAGAACAACCAGAAGCTGTTATATTAAATAATTACATTTCTGAAGCTTCTGCTATGCTCCGTACACACCAGTCTTTATTACTGAACCTTAAATATACTTCTCAAGAAGAGTATCTCACAATGATACCGCCATAACCCTTTTACAACACCCTCATTGCAACCAGGCAAAAATTTCCAAATGCTCTCAATAAGTAAGTGGCAAAAGGGTCCAGCTTTCTCCCAACTTTATGAGTCTTACATTAAGCTTGATGTTGCGGAAGTAACATTGCTATGGTAGGGCAAATATGACTGTCAAATATTTATGTGTGAGCTTCCCGGGTCCCTTTACCGGAGCGGGGCGGAGTGACGCGAAGATACGTCTATGGGATATTAATGATGTGCTTAATGAGCTGTGTCATGGAACGAGAGTGTTTCGTGGGAATCGGAATGGCAAAACTTTGGGTAGGTTGTTGCACTTCTTTGTAAAATGATGAGCTTTACGTACGAGCTAACAGTAGAAGAAATTGTTTTGGATTGCTTGGAAATGCAGTTTGGTAATATGCAACTTAATATCGTACATAAGCATATTTGTAAGTTTCATATTCATATTACACTGATATCGCAATATGGCTGAAATGGGCAAAATTCATAGGAATTTAAATTGTAATATAAATATGTGAATATTCTGCTTGGAAATTGCACCTGAATGTATTTGCGCTATTTCATGAAAATGTTGGTAGTTTGTGTACCAACTTGGGCCATAACCTATATTTGATTTTATCTAAATGTGTACCTACAGGTTTATATGAAACTGGGACTTCTTCCATTTTGTTTATATTATATTCC
The DNA here is from genome assembly GCF_022581195.2 of Helicoverpa zea. Taxonomy (NCBI): domain Eukaryota; kingdom Metazoa; phylum Arthropoda; class Insecta; order Lepidoptera; family Noctuidae; genus Helicoverpa; species Helicoverpa zea. Next base: position 3,972,150 of record NC_061458.1, on the reverse strand, counting down.
ATTTTCTTATGAATCAAGAAACTTGCTAGTACTTAATATTTCTTGTCCTCTTTGATTAAATTAGTCCTTTCTGTAATAGGAACGCGTTTGATTGTGCTGATGGCTCGTGTTCTGAATATATAAAATTCTTATCCTAGATTCTAAGTTTCTTTCTCCCTCTGCGACGTCCTAAGGAAATTGACTGCAATTAAGAGTTATGATAACGTTTTCCTGAGTGGTTGAGCAGTTTCAGAGAAAGTGCCTACCCAAGTATGTTAATGGGATATGAGTATTAGTTACATTCTAATTAGCCTTCTCGTGGTCATCATACCCGAATGAGCGAAAATAATCCTTCTGCTTCACCAGTCATTTGATGATTACCCATTTCCGAAAAAATAGTTTATAATGAATATACCTAAATATGTATGAATTATTCAGAAAAGAGAATATACAGCCTTAAGAATCAAACTCATCGTTTTTCACTCATTATAAGGTGCCTTAAGAATGAATCCTTTACTTTCCAGCTAAACCTTAAACTAATCGTAAAATATGCCCAATATCCGTAGTTCGTGGGAGTTAGTATGCATGGCGCCACTCAAGATATGTGTGGCCCGAGCTCCGAGGGCTTACTTTACCCATCTTTCACGTTTGACGTAGGTATGACCCGAAAAGTATTGTTAGCCTCCAATAAGGTTTAGCCTCGCACTCCAACCTCCTTGGGTGGTAAGTAATGGCGTTCCAAGTTTATCCCTTGTTGATTGCCGAATTGTTTTTCTACACCAAATGTTTCTCACTCAAAGATTCATATACCTACCTACAGATTCATAAAGACTTAGGAAATCTCACACACCTTGTGTTTGATAACAAATGTTACGTAGGTACATGATGAAACAAATGACTAACGCTATGCGCATAAGAATGCGGATTGGTCAGTTCACGATCAGATGTTTGGTGATCGGCGCCAAGACACGGCTATACGCTGAATAAGACGATAGCATTTATTCCAGATATCTTCATTAATAGGCACTAACTTTTATTAACAAATCTGGATTGATGAGTCGTCTTAGTGACCATTTTTGTCGTCTTTAGGTCAGTTCTATCGTTATTGCTTTGATAAAATCATTGAATTCTATGGATATTTTACAAAAAAAAAAAACTGATTAAAAGTATCTAAGATTACTGGGCATCTTACGTAACTAATAATAGAGCTACCAAGACATGCAAACAAAAGAACTATACTCATAAAAAGCGAAAAAAAAACTGTTCATCTAGGCACAAGTCGGCCACGGGCAGTCTGGCCAACTTGGCACCGGGTGACTGTTTAATTATATCGATCAGTACCCGATAGCCTTGTCACGATCCCTTGGCCTACACGATGCTTCCTGACTAGTGACATTTAGGCCCACCCGGCTAATTGGGGAAGGGTAAGACGTAGCAACCAGCTTAATGTTTTTAGGTCACAAAGGGGTGTTACGTACCTAAATACTTTCTCCTTAGGTTTAACCTCTAGAAATGGCTTAAGGCCGCACGTGTTTTCATATCTAAATTCGTTTTTAAGAGACCGCTTGAACGAATATTTTATCAAAATCATGGGACTTTAAGGCGAGAAAGATATTTATTTTAATCAGGTGTTCTTTTTCATTTCGGTCAATGTCCGGTCCTTTAATTCGGATACAATAAATCGTAGAGCAATAAAAAAAGATAGCTCATAAATCTGTCTGACTGACACGGGTTATGATACGAGACGACAGCCATTTTGTCTGGCGGACATCGGAAAATCCAAGCTTATACGACGAGATTTAATTTGTTTGTCTACTTACGAAAGGTCTAACAATAAGTAATATAGAAAGCAAACAAGACCATAAAAGATAAAGTTTCCCGAAAATAATAGTTTCTTTTATACAAGTTTACTTTTTTATTCTGTTACGCAATTTTTTTTTTTTCTTAAAAATATCTTTTGTTTTCTGGCCAAAAATAGATTTTTTACATCTTTGGGTGTAAATAAAGAATGGCTGGGTGTTACGCCAACATCAAGCCAAGTAGTAATTTTTACGTAAAGAATATCTTTATAATGTCGTTTAGGGAACTTTCACACGATAAAATACATGAATGAGATTCTTAAGGATATTTTCGGTATGTTTTATTTTATATCGGTCATCACTATCATCCTTTTTACTGCCTCTGCTAGAACTTTGGACATAGAATTCTATTTGGCAATTATCAACACGTCCGACATAACTGTGATTGTCAATACCGTTTGCATAGACTTCAACAGGACCCGAAGCCTATCAGAAGACTTCAATAAATCGAAATCGAGCAGTACGTAAGCCGTCGTAATTCCCAAGCCAGTACAATAGAGTGACCACACGAATTGGGTCACCGCATTACGTCCAAGTTTTTGCTCGAATCGGCTTTAATTGCAGCTATTTTTAAATAAAGCGGTCGATGAAACTGATTGATTGGTGTTGACTAGCATAACGATAGTCATCAGTGTTCGCTTCGATAAGTCAGTCGGCGAATTTTTATTTATTTGCTCTATTTATGAAGAGGGGTGCTTTGGCGAGAAAAATTCGGAATAACTTATTTATGGACGGACAACTTTCCGTGCCAACTGAAGTTTGGAGTGGGTTTTCTATTAGAGTAGGGCATTGACCCAGTTTTATTAATAGGCTGTGTCATTTCATACTGTTTTATTAATGGTGTACTTGACAGCATGCTTACTTACGGTTATTAGAAATTAGATGTTTAAAAACCTCATGACTTTTATTGTTATTTCTGAAGTTGTAAGTTGTTTTTATGTCATACTGTCAAACACAACAATTTACATAAGTATAAATATGAAACAAAAAATATTGTACCTACATTAGAAGGTTTTGTGATACAACTTGAGATTAAGTTTCCACCTTCTCATTATGCAAGAGAGAACAGCAAGACATTCGAGCTGTCATAAAATAGCACGTTGGTTAAAATTTAAATATTTTATTAGTTGAGTGCTTCAGTAATTCAGTATGTATGAAACAGCGAAGACTGAGGCAATCTGGCCGCCACTGAATGGCTTCAGGGTTGAGTATACTCGTACATAATACTCAGTGTATACTCTCCCTGACCTCACTAGTAACTGGTTAATATGAAGGGTAGCTAAGTACGGTAAAACAACTGAAAGATGAGTGAGCAGTTACTGAAGCGTCCTGTGTAACTAATAGGCATGATGACAGTAATCAAAAATCATTAAAATAATATATTTATTAAATTAAACTTGAAGCTTGGAATATAAAACGCGCATTGTTTACTTTATTAATAATGTGATTAATATGTATTTTTATAAAATAAAATTACGAAATAAGGCAATCCGCCATGATATCTTGAACACCAATCAGAGCTCGTGACGTCATCTCTGAAAACAACTCGCGCGAAAGCGCGCGAACGTCACATTTCGTTATTGTGAACTTCCACTGCGATCTTTGTTTTTAATTAATTAATTGTTTATAACACGAGTTATGGAGCCCGGATTTATCAAGGCAAACAGCGCTAATTTGCCTAGAATTGATATCATAATGCTGGGAAAGTTTTTGGCATCAAATAAAGATTTTTGTTCAGCTGAATTTAGAAATGTTAAAACTTCCATGTAAGTATACTAGTTTAATTAAAAAACAATGAGAGATGAAACCTAACCTCGAAATAGTTATTTACATTATGAACTATGCTAGAATCTAGAGAACTATGTAATAACTTACATCAAAGTGATCTTCACAAAAATAAAGTTGTACCCTGGGCAATATTGCTTTTGAATCTCGCTTTGCAAGTTTAAGCCACTTGTTTCGTATTTTTTTATTGTAAGGAACGTACACAAATAACTTATCAGGAGTTGTTTTGGATGTGTTCTTACACTGGGGGACCCCACAACACCTATGCCCTTTCGAATTCATATTTAATAACACAAAAAACTTAATTATTGCACGAGCGTTGTTTACTTGCGTCTTGTAATTTCAGTCGTGACGTCACAAGTGACGACATGACATTGACAAGCGTTTTCGCGCCGGATTCAAAGTGGACAGAGAAAAATGCAATTATTTGATAAAAAAAACTTCGCATTTTCTTAAAATTAATAATTTTTCATATAAAATAGACGTATACCTACATCATACAAAGGAATTTAAAAATTTGTCATCATGCCTATTATATGGAGTTAGAGGAAGTATAGTTCGTTTTTACGGCTTTACCTTAAAACACGGAACTATAGTTCGGCCATTCAGAGAATGCGTTCCTGACACGTCGCGATTGAACTGACGACGTAATAACATTCATTGATTATTGATATAATAATGTTGTTTTAATGCTCCTCAATTGTTAAAACGGTAAACAACCAGCAAAAATATAAAAATAAATATAAAAACGCCATTGCAAAGTTACGTCGTCAGTTCAATCGCGACGTGTCAGGAACGCATTCTCTGAATGGCCGAACTATAGGCACGAAATTGTTGCCCATGAAAGAAAAGGAAATTACAGGCAAAATAATTTACATGGTTAATTAAGTATCGAGAGCAAAAAGAGTAGGTAAATAAATTATGTAAACACTGCGTTAATGGAAAACACTTCACTTACATACATACTCAAATAACATGTATCGATGTCAATTCCCAGATCTCAGTACAAATATTTGAACGAATCCAATCTCCCTTTGTTACAACGAGAAACGAAATAATTATGTCATTCTTTGTCGCTCTTCAAATACCTACCACTTATTTACATAATTTAAACTGGAATTATCCGGCATCCGAAAAAGGCCCATAAGACCTTTTTTAATTAAATCACTGTAAAGCTAATTTTATCTCATATGGTTTTAATGGATTTACCTGGATATTATGCCGGGTCAAATTAATTATTTAGGTTTGGTTTGACATTTCTGGGTTGAGGAGGTCAGATAGGCAGTCGCTTCTTGTAAAGCACTGGTACTCAGCTGAATCCGGTTAGACTGGAAGCCGACCCCAACATGATTGGGAAAAAGGCTCGGAGGATGATGGTTTGACATTTCAGGTGCGCCTGGAATTGATCTATTATTTAATTGAAAACAGATAGTAGTACGTAAGTAAGTAAAAGAAAACAAGCTTAAAACGTTTAGTACATCCGTTTTCTTTCTTGTTTTGAAAACAAAAACTGGAAACTGAATTGATAATAACAGCAAAGGTGCCAAAGCTTACTCTTATTTAGAAAAAAGCAAGCTAGAGTTTTGCAGCTACAAAAAATTGTTACGGCATCTACGAAACATAGTAGGCACAAGGAGGATAAAGATTCAGAAACGCTTTTCCTGATATTCATCTCGATCGTCCACGTGACGACAAAAAACCTCGATCAAGAGAACCTCGTTAGGCGACGTGTCTCGTTAAGCGGTCGGTAGTCATTGTCATGTCGTCTCTGCGAAGCTTTTGTAATCTTTGGTCGCATGCATCCTGTGTGTGCGTTAAGGCAGTCTGTTACCGTGCATACTTTTTTAATGCACCATTATTGTGAAATGTAAAATACAGAGTGAAATATGGATTATTTGGTAATGAAATAGGAGATCCATTTGGACAATTAATAACCTAAAAACGACTTAGATATATAGGTATACTGTGAATCGTGAGTAGTCATAAAGTAATGTACTTAGTCTTTGTGAGTAGGTAGTGGTAAAACAGAAACTCATCGTTACACCAGCAAGTTGCTAATGGACCCAGGAAGGATACAAACATAGTTCAATCAAGGAACCCTTTTTTGCACTCGTAAGCGAGCTCGATTAGCTGTCTAGCGAAATAGAGGAATTCACTGAAAAATACTGGTACATTCAGTAAAGAGGTTCCATACACGCTTCCTTAATCACCAAATAGTATGTTCAATCTCTGAAGCAGGTTCACCACCAAGGTAGCCTATAGTTACTTAAACATAAAAATAGAACACTGATAATAACATTTGAAGACCTATCTAGGCAGCTAGATGAAGCTTCCCGACCAAAAGGCTGTCTATTACCTTGGACAAAGGATTAGCATGGCAATTCAACGAGGTAATGCTGCTAGCCTCTTGGGCACGCTCCCAGTCGACAGCGATGACGATGGTTTTTTTGCCCCTTTTAAGCTTAATTTTATTTTTTATGTAATTATTTTTTTGTTACCTCAGCTTTCATAAAAGAGCAAAAATAGAACATTAATATAATATTAGTGTTCGCAAACAATTTTCCACAAGCACTCAGATATGCATAGATATGTGCAGCGGCTGATTCTGATAGGCCGTGATTAATTGATTGAAATCGTGCAAACACTCGACTAACTCATCTATCATTTACAAACACTATCATAGCTTGGATTCCACAAATCAACGCGAAAATTGAATTTTACTTCTTGGTAACATTTTTATTTTATTCCCCAACTAGCTTCTGCGGTTTTTTCCACCTTCTTGTAACAAATCCGTGCACCCGGATAAAAGTGCCATATGTACTTTTTAATAAATAGAGTACCTATCTAACATTGAAAGAATATTTCAAATTAGTCCGGTAGTTCTTGACATTAGTGCGTTCTAGCAAACAAACATACTACCTCGATAAATGGATCATCTAACACTGAAATAATGTTTCAAATCAGTGTGGTAGTTCCTGAGCTTAGTGTGTTCAAAGCAAACAGACTATTCAGCTTTATAATATTACTATAGCTTCTGTAGAAGCCAGTTTCATCATCACCTGTATCTCCGGTGACTGCATACCGGCGGGCTTCTCTGCAGTCTCCGTATGAATATTCAATGCGGCGATCATTTTACAAAACACCCCTGGGGCGGACACACAATACTTGGGCATGAATATACTGCATTCTCTCACTGTTATATCTAGTATAATACTAATAAAGACGTTGTAAACTGTTAACTATCTTGTAAGTTCCAGTACGTGTTCGGAAAATGTTCTGTGCTTGGGAAACGAACTTTGTTTCGTATCGAAAGTAGCTCTTCTTGTTCTTGGGTACAAGGAGAGAAAAAGTTGTAGTTACGTCGATTAGGTTATGTAGAGAAAATTAATCAATAACAGACAAAACAGTTATCAGTTCCAAAACTCAATTATTAATAATTAAGGAAACATCGTAATGTAAAATAATTTGAGATCAAGAAACTTTTCCAGCATGCTTTTGTTTTCAAATCGTTTCAGCCTTGAGCCAAAGAGAGATGTTTGAAAGGTAATAAAATAACAATAAAACTCGTCATTATAAACAATTAACCTGCTTTATAACTAGTCTGTTTATAACATCACTTTCATGTAGTACGTCGACGTTGCATGTGGCGAATAGCATCTGAAATTTTGATGTCTGAGTCTACGATCTCCGCGGAATACAAAGCAGCGTTAGTCTAAATTCGGAGATGGAATTGTGAACAGAATACATTTTCAGTCGTTTTAAAAATAGTGCTGGCCATCGATTTTGTCTGTAAACGGCTTTGTACTGCAGTAAGCTGTTGAGTTTGAAGCCATATTTTGGTGTCCATAAATTCTTTTTGAACTCTAGAAGCTATCAACTCGCATAAAATCATCTGTAAACACCATTTTTCAGTCAATCTTTGTAGTATTTTTCAGGTCATTCCTTTCAAAGAGTCCATATTTTGGTCACAAATTTCAGCCATTCGCATTAGCGCAATTTGTGAATGTCGGTAATGTTTAAATATCTGCTCAGCATATCATTTCAAGCTCCACAGATTGTCTCGGGTGACATTGCTTTCTACCGACAATTATTATTCATTAGGTCGTTCTCGTAGCGTCCTTTCATTACAGGCACGAGTCAACTCGTTATGTCTTATTCAAGCCTCTCCTTGTGTATATTTTAATAAAAGACCGCCTCGGGCAGGGTAACTTCTAGGGTAAAATAAATAAGCACGATATTCAAAATCTTACGTTTTCAGAAACAAAACTCGGTGCAATTTGTGCGTCATCGTGGCGTTTATGTTTGCGTGAATGTGAAATTAAAGTCTGTTTAATAAACTGGCTTGTTTTACTGAGATTTTTAAATGTCACTTTGGACGGGGTGTGTCATCCTTTGTTCGTAATATTTGTGTAATAAGTTCATGATACGGGCTTCGTTTGTAATTGGGTTCGTAATTCACCACACAATAAATTAAATGAGTCCGTTTTTCTGTGTTATTCACAACAGCTCACATATATCAATGAGTTTATTTGTTATTACATAACAGCTTTTAAGTATTATCTTCTTTCAAAACAAGTAAATCCACGCAGATGCCATTACAAACTCGAAGCGCAAGCTTTTTACAGAACAAAGTCGAGAACAATATTGTTGCGCATAACTTCTGGCTGAGGACGGCGGTGCAATCGGAAATATCAGGATTTATGGGCGGATACAAGTTGGAGGTAAGCCTAGCTCGCGGCTGATACGATTGCGAACTTATACAACCTGTTCAACTTACACAATTTACTATTCCAAGATATTTATTGTGTTCACATTGATCGATGATGACGCCTAGTTAATTTGATTTATATTTCACGCGACTCCGAAGTACAGCATTATTAGTTTGGGGAATATTAACAGGCTTCACTTAACTTATAAGTGTTATCTCGCCACCGCAGTCTGCTCGAGTAATTGAAATGAGCTCGAACGTCATAACACGTCACAGTCCCCTGAGGGACGCAATAAAATAGATTAGGGACCGTCCATCTGCGCCAAATATTTACTGGGACGGTACTGGCGGCACTCGGCACATTCCCATGATAATCCGTGCAATGATATTATTATGAAGTCGGATTTGGTGAAGTTGATTACCGTAACGTGTCGGCCGTCCTTACTTGTGAATTCGTTATGAGGACGAGTGGGCTCGTTTGTGCGTACAAACGTTTAAGTATGTGCTTGTATTATGATGAGCCCGTTTGGGTTTTCTTCAGTTTGAATAGTTTTTAGACAGCCTTTGTGTTTAAGGTTCGCTTAGTATCTAATGTGCCGTAATAGTAGTGAAGAGACTGTAAAAAATCGTCTTCGAAACTGGGTAGATCACTCAGGCAAGTAGGTACGGTACTCAAATCGACTATATTCTTCTTATTTTATTTTTCTTAGGCAAAGTATACTGCTTGAAACATTAATTTGTTAAATCATTTTCCTGTAACACAGAAAGCTTTGAGTCGGTATATTGCTCTTCGCAATTTGCTAGCGGTTAAAAGTTTGCAGTCGCTTGTTCAGACATAATTTAAATCAAATAAATTGTGACGGGATCAGTTTGAGTCTTACCGGAAATCTGAATCGTCGAAGTTTTTGCGACACCCGGCCGTGTCTGAAGTTGTTACATAATTATTTGTCTGAAAACTTGTTCTTGTCTGATAATGTTGGAAATTCTGCTGTTATTTGACTTACAACTTTTTTTTTGGTGTTATCAAGTGACGGAAAATTAAACTGATATTTTGTTAATAAGTATATATTTTTTCAGACGATTCTTTTAATAAGCTTAAAGCATGGTGATGTTTTTTTACTAGTTTTTTTATAAAACTTAAGGTCTCTGCACACAGCGGGCGCGGCGCGGCAGGCGGGACGGCGACGTGACACTGAGCAGTTGTAATGTACTAGATTTACGGACGACGTCACACAGAGCCGTCCCGCTCGACGCGACGCGACGCGTAATATCTAGTACCTTGAGTAGCTTCGTAAAGTAAATATGTCTTAAATCGATTTCCTATGATATTATAACAAATACGTAACTAAGCTAACTGTATCTGACTATACAGTTTGTGATCAAAGCAAGTAGCTAGCGGGCACGTCGGTAATGACAAATAGAATTCCTTTGTGCATTGTTTAGTAGCTTCATTCAGATATTCGCGCTTGCGACCTCTATGCAGATGAATATCGGCTTGTGATCGCAAATTCTTGGTTGATTTAAATTTGTGCTATTCATTAGATAGGTACTTAATTAAAAGGTAGGTTTTAGTTGATCTTATATGTATACTAATAATAGATAGAGAAAGGAAAATAGTTTCTAAAAACACTGCCAAAACGAAGCAACGCACAAACAAACCTACGTACATAACTTGTACAATGTTGTTATAAAAAAAATTATACCTCTACATTTCTTTCGATGTTTCAAAATAATAGCAACCTGTAAGCTCGCAAAATTTTCCCTTTCAAAATATTAAGGTTTTCCCTTCTTATAACGACGATAAATTCTGTCATAACAAGTGACGCGTTGCGGCCGAAGCAAACCCGCGCTATGAAAGAAACCTAATTGTATTTATTTGTTCACGACAATGACATTAGGGTAACAAAGGGAACCGCCCTGCGGACATTTTGTTATCAAATTAGTGTTGTTTAGTGTTTACCAAGACCTTTGCGAAGTGTTTCATTCATCACATAGTACGGACAGAATTCCTGAGGCCTCGCCAACTATTTGTTTGTAGGAGAAACATGTAATATACATAGTTATGAATTATGTAAGTTAGGAAATGCGTTGAAATTTCGACGGCTCATTTATGTGAACCGAACTGAAAGGGCTTTGATTGCACAAATTAATTATTTATCAAAGGTTTAATGGTTGTTCACTAAATTATTTCTGAAAGCAGTTTGGCTCAGTTGATGTTATGCTACGGGCTAAAGGAGCCGGTTTGAAACGGTTTCCATGAAATGCTCTCATTATTTCCATTATAGGTACTCATTAAGATTCAATCAAGATCTGATGGTGGAAAGTTTCTGCTACCACTGGCCTCGTGATAAATAAGATTTTTATAGTCTGGGCGTTATGATTTGTTAGACTGCCAATTCCTCACCAAAGTTTTGTTCTCACTCATTGAACAACTCGCGAGACGGCTGCGCCAAAGCGTTTTTATAAGTATCAGCGACAGAGATGCTGAAGGGCTGTTGGCCGCATGCGCGAACTTGTGCTCGGAATTTAGCTACGGACCGCCATTGAATTTGACGAAAACTGTTTCAGTAACCATCCCGCAAACGTTTGATAAGTTAAAAGCCTTCAATCGCACTTCTAGAAAGAAAATAGGTCAGTTAAATAAAATAAAATATAAATGATGTAGCCTTAATAACATAAATACATTTAACTACAATGTATGTTTAGTGTAGTGTCAACTGAATCAATTAGACTTAACGATGGATTACGTCAGTGTGTGTTCAGGCGTTAATCTTTCAAATTACTGAGCTAGTCTTAACGAATAGTTCCTAGTAATGTTTGAATCTAAAAATATTTTATTAGAGCTGTCATAATCTGGAGCATGAAAGATTGTATTTTTCGTAGATTGAGAACTTTATATATCACTGTTTTTTTGACGAAACAGAACTAATAGAGCTTTCTTAAGTTTACTGGTATATACTGGGCATAAACTAAAAAGGAAAACGTAATGCAGAACTTACGAGGACCCTGAAAACAGCACCTCATGCTCAACAGCCTTGTTTGCTATCAGTAGGTAACTAAAGGTGCTTTTTCAAGGTATCGACTGCAGTGTCTAAAGCTATGTGCACTGTTCCAAGAAGTGGATTTTATAGCGAATGACCGGCAAAAAACTTCAGAGACTACATTTTAATATTGGAAGAGCTTACAATGTTTGTCTAGCAAAAATATATATCACAGTACCTACCTGTGTCTATATTATTTACCTTTCAACAATTAATCACTCGTCTTTGATCCTAATAACATTTCGAACATTTCAGGAGCGAAACGTTCATGTAACCGACGGTATTTACCACGGCACGTTCTCTGCGGAAGCAGTTAATGTTAGATGGTGAGCTCAAACCGGGTAATCCGGATTATCCGGGCAAAGCAAATTATCCGTTCGAATCGGTGATTAGTCACCCACTAACGTATGTTACTTAGAAGCTTGAAGCCACCGTTTGTGGTACGCTAAGCTATCCTTGATGCCATTTTTGTCAAGGTTAAGTGTAAAAGGTAATATTTATTTTTTGTTATAGTAATACGATTATAAGTATTTGAAGTAATAGGGGATGTTTTGTCAGGGTATTTTATAACATGGTACATGGAAGGCATGTTGAAGAGAATTTTGTCCCTTTGTATCAACGTAGAGTAGTTTCATTTTTTATTTCCTTTACTGAAAAAATACTCACAAAATATTCAGCCTTTATTCAATGGAACTACAAAGGTAACGTTAGCATCATTCATGACATTTAACTCAAAAGTATTCGTTTTCAACATTTTAAAATTACTACTGAGTGACTTTTTAAACACGAAACGGCGCAAAAGGAATTGCTGAACGAACGAAAATTGCAGTTTTTTAGTGGAGCGGTCGTAAAAGTAAATTCTGCCCAGTCGACGGAATTCCCGCTTTTGTCTACTTAATTTTTGAACGGAACGAGGAATGTGTACGTTTCGTACATTGCTGCATCGCTATGGACGACAAATTGACACAGCTTGTGTCAACTGAAATGCAATAGAAGAGGTGAAAAATGAGTATGTTGATTTTAGATGGCAGGATAAATATGTGTTTTCAAGTATGCTGCATGGTGAGCTAACGATTTGGAGAAGGAGGGCAGTGGATGGATGCGAGCTTCCTATGACCGGGATGTTTGGCAGGCTTTGGGGGTGGCCTGCGTTTAGCAGTGGATGTCAATTGGCGCATATAATGCTAAAAGCATTGCAAAGGAAAAGTACCTAGTATTTTGCAGCCTTATCACACTGCCAAAAAAAAACCAAACGCGCAGTATATTCAGAGCGGCAAAAAACTATCGCGAGGCATTTTAACGACATTTTTGTACCGAGAGCTGTCAATTTGCTCGCTGTCGTGGGAAAAACTGAGCGGAAAATGCGCTGGTGTGGAAGTGCTGTTTATGTACCACAAATTTCAAAGTATATTTGAATATAGCATCGATTCGTTAATTTGCATTGTTTTAGAAAGAAATTCATCTTCGAATTAAAAACTGTACTAACTTGGAACTTATGTAAGCTTTCAAATGTAGTTAAGAAAACGTGGTTATACCATTTGTATCGATCGTCTAATCAGCAATAAATGCTAGTTAAGTTCTTAAGTCGAGCTGTGACTAATAGGTACAAATGAATAATTGAGCACTACGAAATGCCGCATATTATACCTACATGTCCTTGTATGTAGTCGTACGTGAGCAAATTAATGTTTTAGTTATTGCATGGCTGTAGGGCGGAGTTAAGTAAGTACATATGCCTAAGGAAATAATTAATTTGGTTTCTAACTATTTTGGATCCCCAGCGCAAATGCTTTTTGGGCCTAAAAGTGTTGAACACCAGTGAAGTTAGTTACCGCTCGGCTTTTTACGCGTGGCACATTCTTAGCGTCAAAAAGCCTGTCGCGTGGATTCACATATTTAAACAGAAGTTGTTAATTGCTTTATTAGCGGGGATTTCACTAGTGTGAAAGCGCTGTTACTTAATTGGAAAATTTGGTTTTGTTTTTTTCTCAGATTTTGCAAGGATCTGCGTCAACCGCGCGTTTTTTTACACCCCAAACTGTATCACTATTCAATATACAGTCTGCCTAAGATAGGTAAGTAAATCTTACCTAACCCTTGCCTACATATACAAAGATACACCCAAAAGATACAAGAAATATATACACAGGCCCAGCTCGTTGGACTCGATATAACCCGTATTCAAATGTAATCGATACCATTTCGTCGCATGTTTTATTAAAAGCTGGCCTAGGTTGCTGTGGACGAGTGTGAGCTACCTCAGACCAGACTATTTATAGTGCAACTTGATCAATAACCGCATGTATTGTTATGTGCCCTTTTTGAACTTCTTACATATTTTACTTGGACGAGCTAACACGGAATGCCACGTAGCTATAGTTAACCGACATAATTTAACTTTTATCAACCCATTTCCCCCCAAAGAAGAAGGAGGTTTTAATTCACCCGCCTGTTTATTTTTGGACATGTTCTGTTCAATATGTTCAAAAATACTATAACGCAGTGACCATAATTTAAGATATTGCGACATATAAGAGTCAGAACTTTTCTGGAGAGTATTTAGAATATTTTTTCAAAGCTAAAGTTAATGCCTCCTTTTAGCCCGAAGTCAGAAGTTGCTTTTTTGGACACCTATGTTGTCTGGGCTGTTGAATGGGCTTCAAACTCATACATGTTTTTTTGCTATCTAACAACGTTAACTATTGTCATATATCACAGTATTATTCTGTCATAACTAACAACAACTTCATTGTCACATCGCCTTTGTGGTCCACTTAACTAGGTTGTTTACCTTTCAATCATCAATGTTTGCCTTTCATAGTTTTGTACTAGATGAGGACTGTAGATTTTAACTTTGTACCCATTGTACTTACTGCAGTACAAAAGTATGAAGTCGAAGAGTAAGTAGTCCAGCTATTGGCAAACAGACCTGGAAGCTAGCAAGTGTGACCGCATTATAAACTTAAATTATAAAACGTAGTCTTAGAGAGTAGGTAGCAGCTTCAGTGCTAGGTTTAGACTGTTAATTTAGTTCAAGATGATGGTTTAAACCCAGCAATAAAGTCAGTAATTTATGAAGACTAAATTTAATGCTTAATAAAGAGGGCAGGTTGTACTTAATTGTTTAATTTTAAAGTGTTTTACTACCATAGTAGGTAACTACTGTTTTAACAATATTTTTATGCCTTGTCCTTAGATTACTTTATTGTATGTACTTATACAGGGTGTGTCGTTCACAATCACATTAAATCCTATCGCATATACTTTATAATATCCTATGGCGAGTTGTAAAAAAATAATCTAATCCATTCAGTGGTTTGGCCACTGGAGTCATTTTTCGTTTTTATAATTTACAACATCATGTGTAAAGCAGATATAAAGTTAGGAGTATCGAATGTTTTGATCAGTTGACAGCTGTCAGTTTTAAGAATTTCAGTTGTTTGTAATGACTGACTTTTATATGGTGTTCTGATTTCCGCACATTTTTATTCTATTTACTTTGTTTGAAAAATTCATTTCTTTATTTTTACGTATTTTTATTTTTTCTTTGATCGAATCGACATATATTAATCAATATATTAAAGCATTTCATTTAATGTGATTGTGAACGATACACCCGATATAAGCTTTCACTCATTATATGCAACTGCCAAAACTCGCACTCTGGTGATATAGACATAGGTTTTTCTAAACTTGGTGAAACAACGTGTTACAATGATTTACGCGGGCAGCTGTCATTTCTATTCCGCAATTTTTTTTCAATTACATTTGACATTTGTGTGTGTACGGGATTTTAGGCCAGCTATATTCCGGTGTTTTGGTGCATATTTCATAAAACATTAATTATAAAAGGCAGCTTAGCGTTTCGAAACTTTTGACACCTGTCAAAAGTTTTCATACATATTCGTAAATAAATATTGATAGAAAATTCTAACTGGACATCATTAGCAGCAGCTGTCACAAAAGGTATTCTTTTTATTAGTCCAACTTTATAAGAGGACATACATGAATACAGACTCATTTCGTTTAACAAAAACTGCACGTGCTATATTCTATCCGACCGACACGCTCGCTAATTTATTTCGCGTACATCACATACGTTAATGAGTAATCTAGTTGGAGCTAGCTCTGTCCCGCATTATGAATGTTCAGCAATGTATTTTTAAACATAGATCGTAAATAAATATCATAGACAGTCTGTTTTCGAGCGGCTTCACCCGCGTTCCGGGGGAACTACTTTCAGTTCCAGGGTAAAATATAGCGTATGTTACTCGGGGATTACACGATCCCCAAGTGCTTCCCAACAGTGTTAGAATCTTTCGAATCGGTCCAACAGTTTCGGAGCTTTTTGAGGTACGTTTCGGGGCACATAAATAAAAAAAAAATGTTTCCTCTGTACCTATAATATGAATATAGATGATGATGGTACAGATATTATTATAGAATACTGGTCATACTATAGGGAATAGACACACGCAAGGTCGTTGGACGATCGAGTATGAGGCAGTTTAGTGACGCGACGACTAATGAGCTTTGCTGGTTATAGATATTTCTTTTAAGCCTTGCCTAGTTTTAAATTGAAGGCTAATTGGATAATTCAATGGCAATCATAAATTAAAAACCTTTACTCAATACACAATGCACTAAAGAGTAATTGGGTACCAGAAATAGTTTTCATTTTCTTGACAAAAGTTTTTTAATATGAAATAGCGACAAATCAAGACTATGATGAGTAGTTTAAAATAAAAATGAAATTAATATTATCACCGTCCTTGATTATTAAATAGAACTCCTCGCTTAACAATTGGTTCCGAGAGCTAAATCTAAGCTGAATAGGAACAAAATATTAGTGGAAGAGTTGTTTTTTTTCGTTATTGATTTGCTTTTAGAGCAATGAATAATTGTATTTTTATAACCACTACCAGTAAGCGTAAGTAATAAATTATTTGTTGAGTCTTAATTCTTAAAAAAATCATGTAGTCATCCAAATATAAATCGAGCCATTGTTTTCGGTGGTACCTACATATGTCCATGAATTTTTGATCAATCGTCGAAGTTAGTGATTGTTTAAAAATGTAGTGATTATTCAATCACACATTGATTGATAGAACAAATTATCGACCAGTCTTATTTATAGTCAGTGATCAATTCTTTGAAATGGTTAGAAAATGCCTGTATTTACGTGATTTTGTTCTACGAACGTAGCGACTTTATCAGTTTCTACCAATCATAGCTGAGAACTCGGTTATCGTAGACATGCCACGATTATTCTAATATATGCCTCATGATATTAGAATAATATACATGTACGACTCAATTTTCTAGCTTTTCTTTTCCTTCTTTCCTTTCGTTATATACTTGCTAGATCTGTAAAGTAATTAAACTCTAAAATTCTTATATAAATCAGTAATACTTAGTTTAATGTATGTAGTAATATTCTACGAATCATTAACTACCGGAGACAGCCTATGGTCTCAAAATAGTAATATACAACCCTCAGCGAATTTTCATGGTCTCGTTCGCGGAAAATGGCTCCTGATAAGTACTGATTCGCACTTGTAACCGAATCTGAACATCGTTGAACAATGGTTACAGGTCGTCGAGATTTAGGCGGCTCTGTTTACGATGCTCAGCTGTTATCAGTCTTGAGGACTCGTGAGGAAATGCTCGCGTTAATTTTATTGTAGCACTTACTCTTTGAGTCTTTGTTGATAGAAGCGGTACGTATAAAATAATGATGTGGCATTTGATGGGAAAATAAAATGTAGATAGGGAACTTTGTTCAGCTGTAAATTGGCTACAGTAAAAAGCTTGATTATGTCCCTAATTCTACAACATATAAAAATATACATATTAGTGTTTTAAGTGTAAAGTAGATGTGCTAGCAGCGGCACTGGCGGGCGGCATCAAAAGTTTTTAAGTCCTTGAGATTTCCAACTTCTCAGGCTTCAAATAAGCTCACACTGGATTATATTTTCCTTTTAAATTTGAAATACAAACAAAAACAATATCTCATTCTATAGTAAAAACATGTAACTAAACATGTGTGTACTATTGAAACAAGATGATTTATTTTTGTTGAGAACAAGGTGGCGGAGTCACGCATTGAATCTAATTTTGTCACGATTTTGACAGACAACGCCGCGTGGACAGAGAAAGGTGAAACTATTCTGGCAACTCTTGTGTTTTGCACCTGGAGCTGAGAAGGGACATACGGTACTGGATAATCTTTCCTGATATAATGTGTAACATAATTATTTTTATAGGAGTATATGTATCTCCTAATTATTATTAAGAAATGCGTGAACCAAGAATAAAGTAATATGAAAAGGTTCTTATCGCTACAGAACAAAATGGTGGTCAGAAATTACTTATTTGTTTTCTTAACCAACTTCCCAAAAACAAGGAGGTTCTCAAATTGCATATTTTATTATTGTCTAGTTATTAATTATTGTTTGTATTAGTGGTTAGTTAACCACTGTAACATAGCCGATTACACTGCAGTACTGAAATTATTTCCCCTAGCTAGATGTCGTGTTACAATTCCGAGCGTGTTTCCATGATTAATGTTATTGTACCATTATCTCGTGAACCATTCCTCATCATTGTATTAACAAATTGTAGGAACTACTGCAAATGAACACTGTAATATCAATTAACCGTTTATGTCCTTATAGCCTGGTTCTAGACAAAGAAACCTACTTCGTTCATGTAGTCTCGTTTTCATTTTATGTATCGATAGGAGGTCAAAAGGTTTTAGCTTCATATATTGGCTTGGGCCCAACAATTTTATCTTCATAACACTATTTCATACAAGGCCTACATTGAGATTTATTTTCTACAGGCTTTCTTTTGTCTTTGCTTGGTCTATTTTTCAACTGGCCAGTAGGAAAACTCCGTAACTAAAGGCTTCAATGGGTACTATCCATTCTATTGAATGTCATATTCACGTTGGCTGTTTATTTGGTGTATCAGCGGGATTTAGCGTTTCGAAGATTAAGGCTAAATCTTCACACTTTTCACACTAAAAAAGAAATATCAAACTCATTGTGGCTCTTTTTACCATCAAACCATTACTCCAAAATCTATTTGTTTACTCTGGTTCCTAGCAAATACAATAACCGTCTTTTGTGAGACAAACAGGATCGCAGGTTCCGATGTAGAGGCCGATAATGTACAGAACAAATTGGGTGTTTGTAAGATAATTTCCCTCTTCCCTCGAGAGGGTTTCCTTATCCAATAAATGTCTGGCTACGTGCCGGAGCTCCGGCGATTTTAAAACGTGACGCCGCGCCGTCCAATCCTCTTCCAAGACGAATTGCTTCGAAGGTTTTGCTGAATGCACCTATACATAGCTGTACATTTTAAAGTACTAGATACCAGCACGCATTTGAATAAAATTACAGTAGATAGGGGTCCATTTCATTTTTGGGCGCGCATATCATGGTCATAAATTCTGATTGAACTCTGCATGTGATTTCAGATTAACAT
Organism: Helicoverpa zea; assembly: GCF_022581195.2. Classification (NCBI taxonomy): domain Eukaryota; kingdom Metazoa; phylum Arthropoda; class Insecta; order Lepidoptera; family Noctuidae; genus Helicoverpa; species Helicoverpa zea. Next base: position 3,953,287 of record NC_061458.1, on the reverse strand, counting down.
CAAATCTGTCAGTTTGTGGTTTGGATTTTGTATTTTAAATGAATTGTGGGTCTTTATTTATTGTGTTATATACTTATGTTTATTTTGTGTTTTTTCAAAGCTTACCTAATTTTACCCTATACAATAAGTACTTAATGCTTTCAATTTTCATTTGACTTTGGTAAAAGCTGAAAACCGTCTCCTTGTCCAAATAATGTCACTATTACCAAATTGATACTTGTCGATAGATGATTTAATCAACATAAAATTTGATGTAGTGGCTCGTTGTAATCTGTACGAGTGTCACACGCGGTTCAAAGCGTCCATTAACTAATTTACGAGGTCGTTCATCAAACTGATTCAGGGTTTAACGGCGCCAAACTGAGGTGCTATTTCTGTGAAACGAAACAACGATGACCATGGACTGCCATTCCTATCATTATATTTACCATAGAGCTCGTCAATATTTTTATGGGGTCAATTAATGGATTCTATGTCTCAGAAAAGTTTTCAAACGTCCTAGACCTCATTATTAAAGTTGTTGACAGACTTGCCTTTTGTTACGCCATGAATTATTACAGTCTAGAAAATACGATGTTTTTGCGAAAGTCCTGGCGCCGTGACGTCACTGGTAGTTCCAAAAGCTAGGCACCCTCAATCGAGGAATGGTTTTGGGCGTGTTCCAGAAAACTTCTCCTATTTATGTAACCCTAGGATTGGGTGTTTACAATTAACACGTCAGATAATAATAAATAATAGTTTAAAAAAAAACTAAAAAACACGCTTTTTATAGAAAAACGAACTAAAAATTAGAAAATAAATTTTAATGGATTTAAATTAAGAAAACAGTGTTAAAAATTTCAATGAATATAAATTAATAATAGTGTGAATACAAAAAAAAATATTTAAAAAAGCGTGGGGTGCATGGTGTCAATAGTTCTAAATATTTTATTGACAGATATGAGTACAGTGATTTTCATTTCGATAATATCTTAAAAGCACCCCACGCTTTTTTAAAATATTTTTTTTGTATTCATACTATTATTAATTTATATTCATTGAAATTTTTAACACTGTTTTCTTAATTTAAATCCATTAAAATTTATTTTCTAATTTTTAGTTCGTTTTTCTATAAAAAGCGTGTTTTTTAGTTTTTTTTTAAACTATTATTTATTTTCTACTTTTTAGTTTGTTTCAAAACTATTATTTGTTTTGTAGAATTAAAATTCTCTTTAGTATACAAAAAATTGTCAATATTAGAGAAAACGGCTAAAGATAATTATTGGAAATAAAAATTTACATCGAGTCCTGCCTTATCGACTGTAGAGAAAAATTCTAGAAAATTTTAATTAATTTTCTTACCTTATCGACTATAGATGAAAATTATATAGGTAAATTAACAAAAATCATATTTTGCAAATTGAAAAGCCTAGAAGTCGGTGTCTAATGGATGTTACTAAGTTAATTTTGCCACCGACTTCTAGGCCGGTGCACCTAAAATTAGTTTTTTTTTTGCTTTTTAGTGTTTTGGGAAGTCGGTTTAATTTTTTTGTAAAAAGGTTATTTATTCAAAGCTTTTCAGTGATACGAATAGTTGTCACTATCCATACATGTGGGAAGTTCTCATCAATACAAAGAATATAAGTCCAAACGAGGTATTTTACATGTTCAGTTGTCGAGTTCCCTCGACTTTCTCTGGTCTCCATCATCAGGTCAGCTCCAAATCTTCACTGTTGCATAGGTCTTGTCAATACGAATAATCTAAGCCCAAACACGAGGTAGTTTACATATTCAGTTGTCGAGTTCCCTCGACTTTCTCTGGTTTCCATCATCAGGTCAGCTCCAAACCTTCACTGTTGCATAGGTCTTGTCAATACGAATAATCTAAGCCCAAACACGAGGTAGTTTACATATTCAGTTGTCGAGTTCCCTCGACCCTCTCTGGTCTCCATCATCAGGTCAGCTCCAAATCTTCACAGTTGAATAGTGCTTTTAGGCGTACACCTGAGTGTCAAGTTTTTACCCTATGTATGCCTACAACTTTTGAAGGTTGCCCTCGATTTCTCAGGGTTTCCATCATCAGATCCTAACCTGATGACTATGGGACCAACTGCCAGCTATTCCGAGTCGAACAAAAAAAGAATCACGTAAATCGGTCTATAAACCTCGGAGTAATCGATGTGTATGTGTAACCTCCTCCTTTTTGGGAAGTCGGTTAAAAATGGAATAATTTTATCAAATTAGTGTATTGTCATCGGTCCTCAATAAATCTACAAAGTTTGAACGAAATCTGGCCATTTAAAGTGGGTCAAAATCGCGCCCAAAGAAGTCGGTTACAAACATACAAACATACAGGTGAAGCTAATAAAAAGCGTGTAAAAAAAAAGAAAATCCTCGTGTAATAAATAAGGCTTCTTTTATCAGTTTCCTGTTCGTAATCACACCCTAACCGGAATATAAATTAATTTGCGCCCAACCCTTTAGCAGAAATTAAACAAATAAATTAACACGAATTCGTTCCCACCCCTATTTCGTTTGAAAAGGTATTGTGTGCGCGTAAAACACGTCGGTCACCGGTGATTGTAATTTGATTTATTAATTATTTTATTTTTGTACCTGAGGGTCAGTAAATGAATATTTTGTTCAGGCGTGATTCGAATCCTAAAGAAATGTAAGCTAAGCTGTACAAAGGAAAGTAACTTTAGCTTGTTACGTCAGAGTCGCTGAGTAGAAAGAAAGAAATAAATTCGTAATTATAAGTTAGTTTGTATATGAATTGCATGTTGTAGTATGTAATTATAGTAAGTAGGTGTAGCTAGTACAACAGTGACTAATGTAATCAAAGAGGTGCAATGAAAACATGATAAAGGAAGTCATGCGCGCCAACTATCCGGAATCTTAATCATAAATAGAATAGTAGATACATAGTAAGATAGATAAATGCATGTAATTAATTAATTTATGCAAAACCAATTAACAAAATGTTATATGTCGTAAAAGTGTTTCAACTCCAGACCTATATATTTGACCTAGTTGAAGACCTACGTCATAGGTTTGGCTGTATCCCAAATATGGAAATAAAAATCGACGTAGAAAGTGTAAGCGGCTGTGGAGTGACAGCCAAACTGTCGGGACGACATTAGCCGTTACACAAGACAGACAAAACATTTTTATGGCAGATTTTCTTTGGAAGCTAAGAAAAGTAGACGGTATATTTTGTCAGTTCTTTTGACATTAGAAGCAATATGGAGAATAAATTAGCTTGCAGCTATGTTTATAAAAAGTTTACCTCTAGGTACACACATAGCTACTTATAACAATTTTCCTTTTTTTAACTACATAAATTAACAACTTTACAGTTTTATGTTTGAATGAGATATTTGTTAATTATACCTTTTCAAATCTCTAATTCTTCTGAATTTAATATAAAGCAAGCGTAAACTATACACTTTTAAAGGTTCCATCTACTGCTTAGATTTGTGAAAGTTTTACTGAAAGTTGGTAAATCTTCCCGCATATTTGCGGGGTTGCCGTCGCTCCTCAATACTTGTATGTCGAGTTACGGCTTCATTAAACTTAGAGCTACTTTGCTATAATTTAATTCAAAGGTAATAAAAAAAGAAATACCTTCGCCGCTCCCACCGCAGTATCGATTCCCACCAGCAGACCACCGCCAGGGCGCCACCACTCGCCGTCGAGCAAAGAAAAACAAAGCAAGTGAACACAACACTCAGAACGTCCACACTATTATAAAAGCGGCCGGCGAAAACCGCAACAGTTCACTTTTCGCCACAGTCAACTTGACGGGAAAAACTTTAACAACTTAAAAATAAGCAGAAGCGACGATCCGACCGCGACCAGGACTATCCAATTAGATAGGAAGAGTTTTAGCGAGTCAAACGGCGCGCACCGCGGAAAAGTTTTATATGATTTTACGTTTCTCCATCCCGTAGGCGCGGGCCGTGCGGCCGAAAGTTTTCAGCGTAGCGTCGGGAGCCGAGTGTGCTTTTGTTACGCAACTCACTGCGGCGCCGCGCCGCCAGGGGGAGCGCGCGCTCAGTGGCGCAGTGGCGGGCATGCGCACTGCCGCCGCCCCACCACACACTCCTCGTAAATCTTTTCTCGCTCCTCACCACTTGCCCTGCTGCTCCTTTCAACTGATATGAGTGACTGCCCTAATTACTAAGCAAAGACTCCATGCTCGCCAGCGACTGCCTTAAACAAACTTGCAGCTATAAACTGCTCTGGGGATTCGCTGAGCAATCAAACAGAATTCATCAACCTTCTCCATACATCCTGACCCACTTTGTGACTTAGTGTCAGAGGAAAGTCAATAACAAAACAGAGGTCATGGTGCCAAGAATCGCGTGAAGCCACGATAATGGCAGGACGGAACGCGAGCGCTATCTGCGATCTCAAGTGAGGCAGGTAATGTAGCTAACCAAATACTGCGAATAAGGTTTGAGTGCCGTTAAAAATAAATAGCTACACTCGTTTAAATTGTAGGCACGGCATTGCTATAAAAAGCCTCGCTATAGTCGCTATTTTAATCTGACAGTGTTACGCAACTCCTTCGGCTGTCACTTACCTACGAAAGCTCATAGAATATTCACAATTTCACTAGACAGGGGAAGAACGCCTAAATAAGGAAAAGGTATCGCGTGATAGACACCCGACTAGCTAGAAAATACCTGGAAACTACTTCACACGTCGACAAACCCTACCCAAAATAGTTCGATTTTAGACCTCACCTTTTACTTGTGCAGGGACGAATTTTACGGTGTGTCGTATGAGACATGGGGCACTGCTGATCTGATAACACCTATAACTATTAAAAGTCAATTGTAAGATAGTCAATAAAACAAATAACGACGGTATGTGGATGTACCTAGACATGAATGAGGCTGTACCTAGACAAAGAAATAATGTCTCAACCCGATATTACCTACACTCGCATACTGTGAATATTATCTATATACGTATAATACCTACCTACCCAGGTACCGATTTCATGACGTCATGTTTAAATAAATTCAGTGCAGCCTAAATCTATACCGAATTATCCATTCATCATTAGAACCCTAACGTAAGTAAATTACCTAGTCCTTTTCAGGCAACGCAATTGCAACTTCTCTGAGTACCTATCATAATTAGGTACACGAAACACGAAGAAATGACAAACATTCAAATTCAGATAAAAAGATGAAAACGCCATTAAGACATTATTAATTCCTCTGCGTCTGGCAGCATACTCATTTCCTAGAAACTATTCCATATTCCACTTAACTTCCTTACAAACTTGAAGCTTGAAGTCAATCCCCATCTTCTTAGAAGCCGTGCTGTGCATACCTACAATATTGTCGCTGCAGTGATTATGAGCTGTGTGCAACTGTGCACACCTGTGGCGTAACGACCCATTATTATTAGGTGCCGCTTAGACTGGCAGGTTACATGTCAGGTCGATTCGACTGTCGGACATTTGTTTATGATGATTGACGAAGAACAATCAGAAACGGATTTATGACGACGTTTGACTGCTATTTTGTTCGAAGTCGCAAATTAGGAAGTAGGCACGTAGAGCAAAGCTATCTTTTGAAAAATAAACAGTTAAAAGAAGAATAAGAAAATGCCTGTGTCACGTTTTCTTTATGCCAACCTTTTTGTTTTTTTAATTTATGTTACAGCCAATGCCAAATGTGTTTTAACTTTAGACGCTTTACGTGAGGCCTCGTATGATGTCCTATGTGCGTTCACTACAAGCTATTTTGTTTCAGAAGTTCACAAGTAATAAGTGAGCAATAGTGAGCATGTAACAACACATCACATTTCCTTTTAGAATACTTATGTTATGTTGCAGAAAGATGCTATGTTCTTTACTTAAAATTTTCTTTATAATTCGTGTATATCTCATAGACTAGAAGACGTAGGTAACCGTTTAATAAATCCTTTGACTCAAACATATGTACTACATAAGTAGAATTATCCAAATTAGACACTAGATGAACGATAGAAACGCCATTCCAACGTGAGCCTTACATAAAACAATTAACAGGCCACATCTGGAGTGGCAGTGCTCCTTGTTATAATTACCAAGAATTTCCGCCTAACATCCAGACGCCACTGATAAGTACAATAACGCTTACACATTATTGTTGTCTGAAAGTGAAGTTATGTAATTGTCTCGATATTCCTTAGCTAATAGGTAAGTTCATAAGGTAAGGTAATTGTTATTGTATGAAGGTTACCTAGGTATATCGGATGAATGCAATGTTTATATCTACCAACAATACTTAACATCAAGGAAGAGCTCTATTTCCTAACGTATTTACATTTTCTCCTTTAGAATGATAGAAATAATCAAAATCACCTTATTAGGTATGTACCTACCTATCTGACACAGGGTTAATTCAAAGATTATATCTTCGATCTGAAGCTACGGAGGTTTAATCAATCAGGCTCAATTAACCTTTTTGACCTCTTATCAGGTGGTAAACTGGTAGCTCAATCGAAACTAATCGAAAGGCTTATATTTTATTAACTTCTACTAAATTATAATCGATTCGAACCATCAGTCGATTTTATCAGAGGGGTCAGGGTTGGAGGTGCCAGCGAGCAACATTGAAATCCCTGCTTATAGGATAGATAAAAATAGAGTCTAGTAAATAGGTAAACACCATAAATCGATTCGGAATCGAATAAAACAACGATGTCATAAAGATCGATGTGACAGTGTATTTAACTTTCAACAGATTTCCTTGATAAGGTTCCTATCTAAGGTCTAGAATAACTTAAATAAGTAGGTCTCAATTACCATAATATAAATTAATGAAAACTAGCTCCAAAAGTTTCGGGTTGGATTCCCATCAGGGGCGGGTAGGTATAGCATATATGCTAGCACTTAACAAAACGTTGTATTCATCTACGTGGAGTAGGTACCTGTGTATTAAAAGAGTACACCTGAGGGTGTAAGTACATCTGCGGGTTGTTCGAAAGAGATACCGCGGCCCTGGTACATAAAAGGCCTATGACGGAACACGACGGTTTTTAGTCAGTAAGAGTCTGACACTCCCTCACCGCTGCTAACCCACAGCGGGAGGGGTCATTTGATGATTTTTAACGTCGGAAAAAAAAAAAGAAGAGGTGTAAGTACATAAAGCAGTAAGTATATAAGGATGTGCATAGGTAACTTCATAGTGGTTTCTTAAGGGAGTAGGTACCTACATCGGGTTGCACAATGTACCCTCAAGGGGTGAGTACCTACGTTATAGATAGGTATGCTGATTCCCGCAGGTCAAGATTTATGTATTTTAAAATTCATAGATGTTCCGCCCGCTGTAGTAGGTATGGAAATTGATTTAGGCTTTCGCGCTAAAACGGCTAAGCCGATACAGATGAAATAATATACGGAGTTGGTATCCTGGAAACGGAGCTAGGACACTTTTTCTACGCAAACGAATTTTCAGGCGAAAAGTACTAATAACAAAAACAGAACAACTAGTTGCATTCAATAAGTTGACTGATTGGTATCCATAGCAGCCATTTTTTATTCCATGCCATAGGTCAATGAATGGTCAGTAAACTATGCAACAGCTCTAATACGGCACGCCGTCGGTGCTGAAATATGTATCGATATCGAGCGCAGCTCTAGGAATTACCTAGGTACCTACTGATATATCGCGTTAATCGCTGGATACTAATATAGCGTGGCAGAAATAAACCTTTAATTATAGCTAAACGGTTTCATTACAGCTTTAGCTACGAAGGCAAATAACTTCCACCTAGGTGCCTGGGTGCTTACCTAGGTAGATACCTACTAGAACTAGGTACCTAGGTTCTGTACTGGTGGGAAAATTGTTCATCATCACTTCGTTTCGTCCTTGGCGGTGCTGGTAGGTAGGTAAACAATTTTGACTTTGACTTTGTATTTACTTGCTAAGCGCATTAAGGAAATGGCCTAGTAGACTAGGTTATGGCTTATCACTTCATAATTTAATTGATCCAGCATATCTAATTTTAGTTACCTAAATACCCAGTCGTATTACTTAAAAGTCGTGGTGGCCTAGTGGGTAAAGAACCAACCTCTCGAGTATGAGGGTGTGGGTTAGATTCCAGGTCAGGCAAGTACCAATGCATCTTTTCTAAGTTTGTATGTACTTTCTAAGTATATCTTAGACACCAATGGCTGATAAAAAGGTGAAGGAAAACATCTTGAGGAAACCTGGACTATAGTCTGAAATTACCAACCCGCATTGAGCAAGCGTGGTGATTAATGCTCAATACTTCTCCGTGTGAGAGGAGGCCGCAGCCCAGCAGTGGGACGATAAAAAGGCTGTAGGTAACAGTAACAGTAGGTAAATACCCAGACCTACCTACCTTCTATCTACCGCTGCCACTAGGTCTAAATAGTGCCAAAAAGTTACAAAGCCTCTTTGTATTGCGCAATCGGGTAAAAGAGGCTCTTCGCAGGTTCAGCACACAAGGGGGTTCGGCTTGGCCCTAGTTATTGCTCGACCATAGCATAGAAATCCGTTGTCCAGCGACCAGGCCAATCAGTGTCGTGTATTGTAACTGTTATTACCAGCTCAATTAGCTCGCCAGTAACGGGTTAATGCCGACGTTATATTGATGGAGTGGTTCTTAACCGGTGGTCCCTGGAGGCATTCCAAGTGGTCCGCGAAGCTATGCTTCGCGACGTTGCTATTCATCTTACTTGACCAACAGAAAAAAATTAAGGTTTGAAATGTAGCCCTTTTACGTAATTTTGGTTCTGGGTCTTAAAAAATAATTTAAATATCCCGCTCGCTTCGCTCGCGTATTCAGCAACTGTATGCCCGTTTGTATGCCTCGTTTTTGCATTTGTCAACAAACAAAAAGTTAAGTACGTTCGGGATACATTTTACGTCCGTACGAGTCCGAAAAAAGTTTCGCGCTCGCTTCGCTCGCGCATTTCTTAGTGCTGTACCAAACATTCTGAAGTTACTAAAAAGAAAGCAGTCACAACAATCTCATTAAAATAAAATCTGTAGCTTTTAGTTTTTTGCTAAATAATAAAGAAATGAGTGCTAATTATAAAGTGTGCTTGTATCCTTCATCAAAGAACCCTCAATTTAGACAAATCAATGGGGTGGTCCCCGGCAAGCCAAACTTTTGGTAAAGTGGTCCCTCATGACAAAAAGGTTAAGAACCACTGACCTAAACGATGTGGGTTATTCCCGCTCGGTAACACCCTTTCGTCAACACTGTTGACGGTCGGGAAAAAAAAGTTTCGTTCGTTCGCAGTGTCCATGAATGCTGGTTTTTAGGGTTCCGTAGCCAAAATGGCAAAAACGGAACCCTTATAGTTTCGTCATGTCCGTCTGTCCGTCTGTCCGTCTGTCCGTCTGTCACAGCCGATTTACTCGGAAACTATAAGTACTACAGTGATGAAATTTGATGGGAATATGTGTTGTATGAACCGCTACAAAAATATGACACTAAATAGTAAAAAAAAGAATTGGGGGTGGGGCCCCCCATACATGTAACTGAGGGATGAAATTTTTTTTTTCGATGTACATACCCGTGTGGGGTATCAATGGAAAGGTCTTTTAAAATGATATAAAGTTTTCTAAAAAACATTTTTCTTAAAGTGAACGGTTTTTGAGATATCAGCTCTCAAAGTCGTAAAAAGTATGTCCCCCCCCCTCTATTTTTATAACTACGGGGTATAAAATTCTAAAAAAAATAGAGGTGATGCATGCTAATTAACTCTTTCAACGATTTTTGGTTTGATCAAAGTATCTCTTATAGTTTTTGAGATAGGTTGATTTAACTGTAATTTACGGAACCCTTCGTGCACGAGTCCGACTCGCACTTGGCCGGTTTTTTATTTTTAAAATATGGAAATAAAATGTCATGGATTTTTAAAATGTTTTAATGGGTTATGTTGGATCTTTTAAAACACAATTAACTAAAAAATAAAAGTGGCCTTATCATGTGCATAATAACCATTTTACACTATAAAATAATAAGTAGCGTTCGTCAACACTATGAACGAACGGAATTTTTTTTCCCGATCGTCAACAGTGTTGATGAAAGGGTGTTACCGAGCGGGAATAACCAACGATGTAAGTCGGCTTTTGTGGAGTTAAGCTACCTGGAACTTGTGCCAAACGATAGGTCTAACATAACGTGGGTGGGTATGTAGGCACCTACCTATTTAAGTAAGCTGTATTGGAAAACACGTATGGCGTATTGGTCCCGGGTTCGACTCGTGTGCTGTAGGTACATTTTGTAATCAAACACAATTATTAATTTCTGACACTTAAGTACGCGAATATTAGACATTTATATACCTACCTACTTTTACGGATTTTATCACGGTTATATCCATTTTATTTATTCCCGACGTTTCGGATCCTTTACAGCATTTATGGTCACGGGCAGACTAATATGTTAGTCGTCTTTTATAGTTACAAACAGCTACCACACATTTTTTTATTATTGTCAATCTGATTCACGCAGAACGAGCTCGCTGTATCCTTAGGTTGAGCAGTTTTCGGCTTGGATTTAATAGCTTCTTGATGATGATTGTAAGAATTGATGAATATACCTAGACGACCAAAACCTTAGGCGTCGTCCTAATTGGCAGCGATCGCGCGATGGCGCGATGCGTTTTTCATCTCACGATCTCACTTGCGAGGTTCCGAGGTTCAAATAGGACACTCTGATGAAATCTGTATGTTTGAACTCATCGCATGACGAGAACGCATCGTGTCATCGTACAATCGCTGTCAATTAGGACGACGTCTTAGATGAAAAACGCATCGCGCCATCGCGCGATCGCTGCCAATTAGGACGACGCCTTAGTCTGCCCGTGACTACTCCAGCCTAGCCGCAGCGCAGAATTACGAAAAACTAATGAGTAGGTATATTTAGCCTTAGAGAGGATTTTAGATCTTGATGATTTATCTTGTTTTAAGATACCTATGTAGGCACTTCACCGACTTAATTGTGTCCCTGGAAGCCTGGTCTTGGAAACAAAGATAGTTGGTGCATGAAGATCGAGGTCCAAATTACTGTAATTGGGAGGGCAAACGCATGCTACTGAAGACTTTCCTCTTGTATTCAGCGTTTATCCTTCTTTAAAGTGATCAACCAAGTTAACTGAGGTGATCTTAATCTGGCTGATGTAGGACATAATTTGTGTCCTAGGTACCCACTTTATACTGCAAGGCCAGAAATTACTGAATAGGTACATTGCACTGCGCAGTTTTGTCTTCATTCTGCAGGCAGTAAGAGTTCAAGAGAACTGGAAGCCACGAATAGACACTTTAAGGATGTATTAAAGAAATTAAAGATATTTACTTTTATTTACACACTTTATTGAATTAACATAATGAAAACAAACATTAATATCATATTGAAATGAACCTCATGACAGTATACTGTAACCGTGAGTACAACATTTATATTCATAACATTTAATCAATTCAATACACAAAACGATTAGATATGTAGATAATTACAGTGATATTCGAAAGATATGACATGTGAACATCTAGAGTGTGTGAGAACATAATATAGATTACACGACATCTTGCATCTGCAGTACATTTAGAAGCAGTAAAGAATAAACTATTTATCAGATTTGATAAAAATATGTGCAAGTTATCCTTTATTATTATACAATGCACATTCCTATATATTCTCGGCGACATCCGGGCAAACGAACGCTACGTGAATTATCCGCACAACCAATTTATTACTAAGATAAGCTCTCACTCTCAACAACTCGTCACTGTCCTCGACTACAGCCGGGGACCTACGCCTCGTGTCCAGCGGCCTGCTGCTCGTATCAATGTTATTGAAGACCTGAGAAATCCAATCAATAGAATTGATTTCTACAGGGAAGCATTGTTATTCCCACGCAAGCGCACTTCACTAGAAAATACCGCAATGTCGCCCGACACTTGTGTTTCCAATGTACATAAATTGTTTCTAGTTACATCTAACTTTTAATTAGGTACCGGGTATTATTGCATGGCATATTATGATGTTAGTGGCAGTCAGCGCCATAAATATATCAACATTGAAGAATAGCTGCCGCAGCAGACTCAATAACATTACATTAGTTTGACTAGACAATTAGCCGCATTAGAGATCACAATACCTACACACATTTTCACTCATCTTCCAAAACTTAAATGTCAGTATATTTATGTCATTGATTAAAACCAATAAAGTCTACACGTTTATATCCAAATAACATTTGTAGAACAAGACTTTTTAATGTTTACTAATTATAATGAATACAAAAATTAAATGCTTACTGTAACAGCAGTGAAACAAAAACATCAGATATTTTTGTTGTTTTTTGATATTACAATTCTTAACTATACTCAGTCAATAATTACTATTAACTTTAATACTAAACAGGTTTCGAAACTGTGAAATTAATAGCCTACGCACATTCACAATATGACAGAAAATAAGATGGCGGATCTACATTTTAATTTGTATACACACAACTAGTATGTTCGTATACTTTGTAGAATACGCCTTACCAATATTATTCAATATCATCAATTTCATACAGCACGGTTCGCCGTACCTTTAGTACCAGCAGAGCGCATACTTCATTATTTATAGAAGATTTAATTCTTGGATAAAAATACCTTCTTAGATAGTCGGAATACATTCAATTGAACTATAAAGCTGTGTAGGTGAAGATATGATGAAATGTCTCTGTATCATGTTACCCTGTTCACTACGAAAGTGTAGTATTAAAAGATGAATATTTTGTCTAATAAAATCGTAGTGTACTTAACGGGATCAAGCGAATATAATTATTGTTGGATATCGTAAATATGCATGATAATTTACACAACCATTTTACCCAATCGTGTCGAACCTGTATAATATGGATTATATGTTTATCATACCATAGCAAAATATTGTTTATGTATTATGTTTGTCATAATATGTCACCAGTAAACTTGAGAACGATGTGGTTTTATGGTAAGAATTTATCCAAAATATTTAATTATAGAATGTAGTTATGTCAAATTTTAATATTATTAACCGTAAAATCCAAGGGATTCTCAAAAACGGTGCAATAAGAACTTCAAATACATGTGCTAACACGAAAATTGTAAAGTAATTCACTATTACATTAATCAATATTTGCTAAGATTGAATGTAATTACACTATTATACAGCGCTGTCTGACCCTGTCAATAAAGGCTATATAATTCATAACACGATCCAAATGAAGTCCACAATCGTACAACTTACAGATTAAAATAATTTCAAGAAAATCTAAGAACAAAAGGCACTAACTTTTAGTTTAGTGTCTTAAATATATTAAGAACATTTGAAACATACAAATAACGAGGATAAAACTGATATCTGATTATACAGTAAATAATTATTATTTTAATTGTCATTGAACGCAATCTTGCACTGTGTAGAACATTTGCGTTATGAGTACTCGGCATAGTAAGATTGAGTTCCCTAGCTCTGCTTACTTAATCTCTTACACTTCTGATGGCACTGTAATACTATTCTCAACATTACCTAAATTAACATTCCTGTATTCGAAAACTCCAATCCAATAAAACCATCGACAATATAACCGCATGTTAAAATTAATTATCAAATATGTTATAGAGCACGATACGCAATAGACAGAATAAAAAGAAAACATAGATTGATTGAAGAGTAACAAAATTAAGTGTAATTAAGTAGTAAGTGATTATTTATACATTAGTAACTTAACGAGTTACGTATCTTGCCTATAGCATATTTTGGTGCGACTAAAATTAAGTAATATTTATGTAATATAAGGTTTACTTAATTCGTACACGAGTACGATGTGCATAGCACACTAAATTATAATATTGCTTATCGAACAACAGAAAACAAACTAAACGTCATTTCGCAGCCTAGCTTACATCAACATTGACAAAATTGAGCAAATCAAAATAACAATAACAATACGAATCATAATAATTGCTATAATTATATAATGAGTATAATAAAGATTATATCGATTGCTGTGATTACTATAAATTACAACTGAACGTAATAATACGAGGATATAATGAAAAATTATCACTAATTATTATTTATTCACTAATAATTTAAAATTGCATTGTCCTAAAATGTATTAATATCATTGACAACACCGATGTATTGATACTTCTTTATCAGAAAGTATTTGCGTTACAATTACCTTTGTAATGTTAGATACAAAAGGTGTGACGGCGAGTGCTGCTACAAGCGTGCACTAAGTCTACTGCCTGCGTCATCACTGTCCGCGCGATCCACTTCCTGACGTAGCTCGAGCACAAAAGTGCAACCCCAACGTTAATCACAGCTATGAAATCTCTTCTCTTTAGTAAATTACTATTTTTTTTTTCAAAATTATCTTTTCACAAATTTATATCTATAGATTAATTCTATTTAACCTGTGTGTACTTACTTTACGAAGCTCTATACATTGTCTTAATTGCAATTTAATAGACTATAAATAATTGATTTTATCAAAATTTTATTGCTACGTTAATTTAAGCACACAAAAATAGTTAAAACTTTGAGAGAGGTGTAAACAAAAATAAAATAAACTTTCAATAATTTCACATAACGCAAATACATCGATAGAAAAACAAAATTTTGACTAGCATATAGAATTTCTTAATTTTTTCTACTTTCAGAACAATTTGACTAGCATATCGACCGACGATTTCAACGAAATAAAACTAATTTTCAATACTATCGACGTCACATTAAACAATAAATTTAGACACAACTTTGGCACAATCATTCATTACTGAATACTGCAAGGGGAAGACTTGGGAAATATGTTATTGGGATATGTTTCGAGAATATTAAGTCTAATCGCATAGTCTTACAACTAGGGTGCAAAATTAATAAGAAGTGGATAATACAGCTCGCTTACGAACTCCCTATAACTTGATACTTGTATTGTTATGTTACCATATATCATGTTTAAGACATGCGCACTTTACACGCATTAATACAAAAGTTGAAATTCAATATTTGGCACTCGGTATTCGTGGCGACTTGGCACTCTTCAACTTTTAAGCAAATATAATGTAATTTCACCGAAAAGCTTTCTTTAATACCAGTGGTCCTATAGTTATCTTACCCTACATTATACCTAAGTGTTTTTTTTTACTTTTTTTTGGAAATATTTGATTACCACAGGACTATATTTGATCTAAGACTAAATACAATGAGCAGTCTGGAGAGGGTGATAAAATAATTCAAATAAACCGTTCTACATTACATTACTAAACATTAACTACTCTCAGAATAATTTAGCATAAATCCGCAACATTATTAATGTTAAACAAACTTTAACAATCTTTGGCTTTGATCCCTAGACCAATATTAATTATTCGACTTAAAATTTCCAGTAGCCGATGTATCCTACACATTGTGTATACGTTAGAGATCTTAATAGTTCAAATGTAAAATAAATTAGAAGACTATCACATTTAGCAACACTATTTTTATACCTAACGTCTTTTTTTGTGATCTTAGACGATTTTAAATGATATACTGAAATGTTATCTTCTCCTCTGTCTTCGTTTAAAGTAAGTTTCTTAAAGGATTTGATCCCATCGGTTTCGTGCAGCCGCGCCGCTCCTGCGCCGCAACTATTACTGTAACACCTAATTTCCAGGTAATTACGATTATTTTATTTACAAATATTGTCTTTAAACCCTCTCACTCTGTTCGCTAATCTAACACTACGCTACGTCAGCGGGTCCGAGGTCGATTGTAACGCATCTACGCCTATCTAATGTACGCCGACACTCGATTAAACTTACTTTGAACATTATTACTTGTGGTCGGTACTGATCATAATGGAAAATAAATCCAATAGACAATTGATATACTCAACCGCTTAAATCCATAGTAAATTCGATCAGCTTAGCTAACTCCTGTTGCACACTTTGTTATAAATTCATAAGCCGTGATCAGTGAACGAGACAAATCATTATAAATATTTAACTATTTAAAATAAGTGTTTTGTGAAGTTAAAGTGTTCACTGTTCACGGATTAGCAAAAATTTTAAAATGTCAGTCGTATGTTTTTTTATAATAATTATTATTTTTCAAACCCCTTCCCCAGGTCTTATTGATATATAAATCGCTGACATGTTCTGCTCCAATCAATCAAATACAGTGGAGAATAAATATAAGAATATCTAAAATACTTATAAACTCGTAACAAATGTAAACATACATTCAGCGTGGATCTAATGTCTTGCCAATAGCGTCACCTCGTTTTAGAGAGATTGTTTTGGTCACGTTCATTTGAAGAAATATATCGGAGCCAGAGTCCCGTATTGCGGCTGCATCAGAATGGTGCGTTCAGTGTTGTACAGTTTGTACGCAACGCCGGAATTCTGGCCGCGGAGCCCCATTCAATGGATCGGTGCCTTCACGATGTGGTTCGGGGCGATGTAGTGGTAGCCCGGCAGCGGCAGCCCCGCCGTCTCCATCGTGATCCTGGAAACATTACATTCACTCATTACTTCACACTTGAATTTATAACGCCACTATCAGTCACATCTGTTCCAAAAAGTATCAAAATCTTTAAAATATCAATCAGTAAAACCCCACTCATTGGGACACAAACGAGATGGAATTGTGTTGGGTATCATGAACAAATTCAAATAACAGCTTGGATGGAATGGAAATCAAAGGATAAAGCGACGGGTTCCGATTGTAAACCCGTTCAGACACAACAATCAGTTCAAACTTGGAACGCTAGGATTTAAATTAAACGTAAGGAAAACTCTTACCAGGACATTGGATGATCCATTGAGCAGTAGGATAGTACACGATGGAGCAAAGTTCAGCATGTCAGGTATCACGGGAATGTTTGGTGCCGGTGGGTAGGCGGGAGGTGGCGTGGGTCTTCAAGGAGGCTTTGTGTTCGAAACATTTAGTTATACATCATTACCTGCACTTAAGACTAAACCGCGCTCTGTCAGAAAAGAAACGTATTATCAATGAAAAACAAACGCGTACTATTATTATTTTTATTAAGTATGTACTTTAAAACAATACACTTTTGCTTAACGATTCTAGCGAGTAATATAAACCTGAAACGAATACGAAAACGTTTACTACCTTAAAATTAACATGATTTTTATTACAAATAAAAAATTATATTGACAGCTAAATAATCTGCATTCCCTACGGAACTACAATTAGAAACATACGAATTGGACCTCAATTTTAAATTCGCACTAATTAATAAAATAATGTGTTGGCAGAGCACCGCCGTCACCTAACTAATCTGCTATAGCTTCGCTATGTCTAACGTGACGGCGCCCTCTGCCTTATACTTAAGGTCACCTAAATATAAAACAGTCCAAACTACTTATAATAATCTTGAGATAGAATCATAAGTAGCTATAAATGTATAATAAATAATAAAAACATCCAACATTCCCATTCCTATTGGAATATATTTGGCGTAAAGAACGACTCGTGCTACTACAAACAAATCATTTCCCGACGATTAACAAAATCAAAGTCATACACAGACGATCGCTCAGCCTTATAAAACTATAAACTATCTCATTACCAAATAAAAACACACCATTCATAATACACTTTTTTATTTATAGTTTTACAAAGCTGAAGAGTTCATTGATTTCTAAAATGCGTCCAAAATTATTAAGGAAAACCAATTTAGCAACGAATAGATAAGTTGTAAACTGAAATGATTGAACCAAAATGTGATTTGTTATTACAATAATTCCGTCAAAAACTCTAATTTGATCTTCCCTTGCAAGTGTTTACAGAGGTACAGCCATCAAACAATACTTCGTTTACATGCTAATATGAATGTGTACAAATGGGATGAATTACAAAATGCCTATAGCTATATTTTATAGAATTTCTACAGCAGGAAGTATCGTTTGACGCACCGTTCTGATTGCGACACCCTGTATTTTGATTCCAAATAGATATTTGATAACATCTGAACGCAAAGCACTCTGTATATTCTACAGCCATTAGCTTCTACGTACTTCTACTATTGTCAAGATCCCTAGTTGTCGTTAGTCGTATTCATTTTATAATTTCCCGTCGATTAGTCCATCATGTAACATTACACAATCATTATGTACTAGCTTTTACCATCGTGATTTTATTTCATTTTATGATGATGTTTTAGTCCCAGGATATTTAAGTCTTATTTTAATATTTATAAAAAAGATTTTTTTCATTACATTTTTGATCAAATTTTATATTTCGTCATTTTCAAAGCTCTCTAGCGCAGTCACACTTTTAAATATATTAAACTTATTATTGATTTAATTATAAATAGGTTATCAACAATACATATTTATATTCAAACATGTAGAAATAGTGGTTTAAATAGGTATTTTAAATCAAAGAACTTTACATTACGTTTTCAAAAATAACAAGTTTTCAACGAAAAATAATTTACGATTAAGTATTTTAGTTACAAAAGTGCTTTTCTTTTCAAAGGTGTCTTTGAAAATATTGAATAAGTAAAAAGATGAAAACGGATTTCTCAAAATAATAAAGAACTGTTTTTATTTACTCTTAAAAATAATACTTAAAGATGACGATGATGGATGACTGTTTTAGAGAACGTGCCGTAACGACCATTATTGCGAAACTGACGCGTTTCGCGGACCTGGCGCCCCGACCCTGACGTGACGTCACTAGCGCAAAACGCTCTTAACAATAAAACCTTCGATGACAATCGTAGTTACATGATTACAGTACAGAGCCATCAAGTAAGCCGTTCAGTCGGACAAAATAGGAACTACGACATGACAGCCATTAAGTTAGTATTGCCAGATATAGGAAATTCAATCAACCCATATTAACAGATAACTTAATTCACAATAATTTAAAATACTATTGCCATGTTAATTAATGTTATTGTATTGTGTGTATCATTGTGTGTACGACACAAATATTATAGATGTTCGAATTAGAAAATTCATTTGGAGTACTTAAATTTTAACTCCCGTAATCTTGATGAAAATGGCAACACCGAATCAAAACTAACTGTGCCGTCATGAACAGTTTACTCGATGGCTTTATAAAGCTACGTTAGACTAGACGGTCCAACGTACGCGTAGTCTACAGGCGAGAGCCTGCATGAGTGCTCAAATTTTATACTCGGACTACTGTTCCTTTACGTGTACCGACTGCACATCAATCTACCCCAATCTGTCAAATTTCTTCAATAGATTTTGAACATTATCACAATAGTGGAAAGTCAATGTTCGATTGGCAAAATTCGACAGATTCGGGTAGTTCCCGTGGCGTCCATATATGGAACGCCTAGTCGATGTTTATGTAGCTAGTCCCCCGGCGGCTAGTAGGGGTTGTACTTCCGGTCCTTGGAGGCCTTGGGCGGCGCGTCGTCGTCGGCGCGGCGGTGCTTGCGGTGCACGCCCGTGGTCTGCACGGGCGCGGCGCCGGCCAGCAGGTCGGACAGGCCGCCCAGCGCCGACAGGCTGGACAGGGCCCCCAGCGCGCCGGACTTGCTGAGCAGCTGCGCCAGCGGGATGGCGGACGCGAGCGGGCTACTGGACGAGCCGGCGCCGCTCGCGCCGCCCTCCAGGTTCGCCTTCTGTAGCTCCACACTGTAGGAGCGGGGGAGGAATGTTGTAAGGGACCTCTGGGCCTATTCGAGGGTGCTAGGACTGGGACGGGGCTGGCCCGAGTTTCGGAGTGTAATGTTTTTGCGCCGTTTGAATTCACTGGTAATTTTAGTTCGCGATTTTTTTTTGGTGACGTTGATTAGGTAAAACATGGTTTAGAAAACAAAATTAAAACTGTTGGCTGCGTAACATAAAACTTAATAATTTTACGCCATATTTTGTATCACTTACAAACGCTCGGTGAAAATGCTGCAAAAATCCCAAAATGTACTTAAATTCTACAATGCAAATTGCATTTCAGTTGATCCAAATATCCCGAATAGATTTTTCAAAATTCATCACACATAGTTAGCACATAATTAACACTTACTATATAAGTTATAATTAAAAGTTGAAAATACGTAAAACACAATCATTGCGGCTTATTTATATGAAGGATAATGGTATAAGGCAAAGGATCAGGAATTGTTAAATAGGTTTCCCGTTCCCTCGTTCCATATCGTAAATGTACTCAAAAAAACTCATTAAATATATTATACATTAAGTAAAAACAAAAAAGCGCCAATTTAAATAACTAGAACATAAAAGTGTGGCGTTTGTGCTTGAGCGTTTGTGAGTGAATATAAAACTTAAGGTTCAAAATTCAAAAACTCGAAAAACTAAGCCAAAATCGACTAACAAATGATACGACAGCAATAAATAAAAAACGAGAAAAATAAAAGTCCTATAACTCGGGTCAGACACCACATTACTCAAAAACAATTCTAATGAATCGAGAAAGATATCGAAACGGCCCAAAAGGTGAGATAAATAACAGGAATAATGAAGGATTATAAAAAAATCGACCTTAAGGGTGGACTAGGCAAGAGTTTCGTGGACGGACAAAATAATACTCCGGCGGAGTTGGATGGAAACTGTAAGGTGGAAATAAGTTTTTAATTAGTTATTTTAGACTTACCTCATGTTGATGAGGTACTGGGCCAGGGCAACGGAGTCAGGGTTGCCGGAGATGGTGATGGTTCGGTCAGTGCTGCCACCTTCGCGCTCCTCGCAGTTCGATATTCGGATCATGGCGCCGGAGATTTGTCGGATTTCAGCGATTTTGGTGCCACCCTGTTGAGATTATTTTATTAGGTTACTGATTGGAACGCACTTGTGGCCGATTTCTAAGGACCCTTATCCTTTTCTATCTATTTTAAGGCAGTGATTAGAGACTAGTTTTTACGCGCAACTGCGTTAGCGATATTGAGAGAGATATTAGATATAACCACTCAAGCGTCCGAGGTGACTACAGTCACAAACAACTCTTGCCTTAAGCATCCATGGTGACTACAGTCACCGAACGACATCGTTCAGTTTAAACGTGTACAGCGCTATAGCCAGGTGGTATTAATATAGTTGATTAGTACTAGATGGTGCGTTATGAAATTTGTCATCAGTGAGTTGTGATTTTTTCTGTGCAATGGCAACATAAAATTTATAAAAAAATATATTAAAGTGACAGTTCGTCGTTTTTGACAAGTGACTTTTTTGTGTGTGAAGCTCTTAACAAAAATGTGGTAAGTTTTTTGTTTTATACCTTATTTAGATTGTTATTTTATATCAAAATAAACGTGAAGAAATTTCCTTTACGAAATATGTATTATTACGACAATTTCAAAACGTTTACATAGTATAATTTAGTTGGAAAAGTTATACGATCACTACACGATCATCGTTTGATACTTTTCTATTGTTTACAGTGTATTCTAATTGGTTATTTTTGTTAAATGAATGCAAAATATACGAGAATCATTCACTATAAGCACGTTAATGGCCATTTACAAACGAAATACATTGAGATGGGGTCTATAATGATTAAAATGTTAGGACGTTATACATGATTTTAGTGTTGGTGAGCAGACTCCCCTCGAACAGATCTACTTACAACGTAAATAATGGTTTGTTCACACGGAGCGTTTTATGATCAATTTGGGAATGTTTTGTGGTTTGTAAAAAATGTGGCTTTACTGAGCTTAGGCCCTTGCGCATTATAATGTTTGTTTACTGTTTTTTTTTTTTTCAGTTTTACAGTGTATTTATTTTACTTTAATACCAATAACCGCTTTCTTTTTTTCTATTTCACATAATTTGTATAATAAAAAAGGATATGTAATAAAATTATATAAAAGTAAACGTTTAATTAATTTTTTTATAAAAAATGTCATTAAAACAACCTCGTCGTGTGATCACGCTATTAGCCGGGCGGCCATCTTGTCACATTTTTACGTCGCTCGAGGCCCAGTGACCGCTTGAGAAACACTTAACTTTGTTTATTTTTTGAAAACTAAATATTTATATTAAGATATTGGTATCATTTTAAAGAGTATATCCTGTACTAACATAATAAAAAAAACATTGTTACCAGTAACCACTATATTTTTCTTATAAAACTCTGAATAAAAAAAATATATGATATTTTTTTTGATATCCTCAACTTTATACTTTATTATCATCCTATAATATTAATTAAAGTAATTTACTTTTAATCAAATAAAATTTTGCGTTCTTTTCCGTGAGTATTTTTTATTCGAATCTAGCTATTGTAGTTTTTCAGTAGTAATCGTTTTTGTTGAAAGAGTCTCGCTTGGTCGTAAAAAAGCAATTGACATTTCATGCGCGGACAGGTGGGCCGAGAATCACCGCGCGGCTTGGACGCTTGAGTGGTTGATATTGTTTATTAGGTACACCAATTTTACATTTTTGATCTTAATCTAATAAGTGACATAATGGACCGCCCATTATGTCTTATCGCTAAGAGCGATCTCTTCCAGACAACCTTAGGATGAACTGAGACGAGAAGGTTTATTAGCAGTTTCGAATACGATAAAATACTGACAGAGTGCTCAGTGAGGCGGTATTCTGTCCTACAGATAATATGGGGTATTACAACCAACTCGTATAATATAAGTATCAAAACCGTACCTTGCCAATAATGCATCCTATGAGTTCATTGGGTACGGTCATTTCATGCGACTGTTGGTTGGTGGCGGGCTGGTTCCGTGACTGATTCGACGTGCGCAGCTGTGACCCTGCTAGAGCCGCCAGCGCTGAAAATAAGTAAATAAACCAAATTAACAAGGCTTATGATTGTAACTGAAAATGTTTGACTTACTTCGAATCCTTGTAAGAGCAAATAAAAAAAAAATGGTCTAAAAATGAAATCTGTCGTAAGACAGACGGTATGCAGATACCGAGATATGCAGATAATTGGGTTTGGGTGTAAAAGTAGTCTAGCTTCTACAAGGCTGTTTTTAATTGTGCTTGCTTGAATGATGCAGCGTTATTAGCTTGTTATTTGGTTTTCTAGCTCTACACACTACAGAATTGCTCTAAACCGTCTTGGCCATGACATTTTAAATTTGGTTTAACTTTAAGATGCTCCGTTCTTTTACAATTAATTATGTTGACCCATCAAAATTAGAGCGAATAAATTAGTTATTTTAAGAATAAAAACAACTTTATTTAGTTTTTGCAAAATAATCATCATGGTCGAGACGACTTAAAGTTGACGGGCAAACTATATCGTTCTACGGGTAGATTAAGTGGTTAGTATGGATTTTAAAATAATAATACATACTTAGGCTCTGTTTACCTGCAGGATTTAATCCGGCAGCGTTGGCGGGGCCTAGGCCGCCCAAACCTAGCGCGGCTAGGCCCGCTAGCGGTGACTTAGCCAAACCTCCCATCTAGAAAAGAATTTTAGAACTTAGAAAAGTGTTTGGACATTAAACAAGTCGGTTATTTGATTGTGTAACTAATACATTTTGAAAGTATATATTGATTTGTATCAGACATTTTTGATAATACACAATCATCAGTAACCAACCTGTCTGGATTTTTATATGTACTAAAAACTTCCCAATCCAAACCTTAGAACTACAATTTCATATTGAGTTCCAAACAAGTATTTTAGTAAGCATTTTTACCAAAATATTTGTTGTAATAATATACAATTTGCCTTATGTTTACATACTACTGAATGAGTATATTTTACAAGACAATACAAGTTTCATACAAAAGTAGGAAGATGTATCATACTACACAGTGTTTCTAAACAAAGTATTTAACAATATGCTAATATTAATTTTATGTATATAGATAATATATAGCTCCAGCTGCTTGTTTTCATCTTCTCTGACATAGCCGGGATGGGATCGCTGGATAGGGTTACCTGGGTAGAAACTAGATTTTACAAAGTAAATATTAAACTCTAGGAAAATTCGCAATGTTTCGCTCCAATTCAGACGACGTATGAATAATTCGGACCATACTTTCAGCTTTCAATCATCCGAATTAAACATACCGGACAAGCCAAGCTCATGGATTCAGATTGGACGAAAAGGTAAAGGATTTGCGAATTTTCATAGCGGTTCCAGAAAAAAATTAAACCACGTCGTGAGTACTCGAATGGTGCTGCCCAAAAATGCACCTTTTAAATAACAGAAAGGCAAACTTGACTGTATTCTAATATATAAACTTGTAATCACGTTAAGCCATGCGCGACCATGGTTAATCACCATTATTATTTTTCGTGTGGAAAATAAAAAGATAAAATGGAATAGGCAAGGCAGAGGCAAAATAAGGAGAGGTGCAAGTACAGGAACGCTTTGTAACAATTTGATCATCAACGTGCGAGCTGTCTGAAGTACATTACGCTCGTATCTCGGCAATGCCAGAAAACAAACAGATAAAGCTTTTAATGTGAATGTTCGTTACTACACGACTAATATACATAACATTCGGTTCAAATGTGCTAATATTAAATACTAAACTACGGATCGATATGGAAAACATATTGGAATAAGAATGATACAAAGTGGGGATACGTGCAAACAAGAAAGAATATATCGATGAGTTTCAAGCATAAAGTGCAAAGAGCAGAGCAAAATAACATGGATTTCATTCCTAGAGTCCACATCACCGGGGTTCTACAACTATTATAGTACAGGGTTAATTCATGGCCGCTACGGGGATCGACACCACACATCCAATTCGAGGGGATTCTGGGGCAGCACCAATCACATAACGTCACTCAGTCCACACAACCTCATAGAGAATACTTTTAAATACTTTGCTATAGTTCATGGGTTTCTTGGTTTTGCTAGAAGATCTTCTGCTAACAGGCAAAATAGAACATTCCGGTTTATCAAGTCTACGGGGGCAGGTTTAGCAGAAAATTTTACTTCTTTTATTTCAAGATCAGTTTAGCATTCAATGTAACGGACGTGAAGGTCTTTTGGAAACCCTTAACTTTAGGTTCAGCTAGGCCGCGCGTTGTTCGAATTTTGTTTCCTCTTCATGCTTATTTGCACACAGAGGAAACAAAAACACCCTTATATTCGAAACGTCCAATGCTCGCAGTTCATTCAAAATAAATGGAAAAATCTGAAGTTGTCTATAAATACCAAAACAGCATCATGTTCCGACAAAGAGACTAAAATGAAGGACAAAATATTGTACGACCAAATTCGACAGCCCTCAGAAGATTCCAAGTATTTTCAACGCACATTATACAGTCACAACCTGACATATCCGACCTCATTAGTTTGAAAAAGGAAGATGGCACCTAAGTATCCGACCTATTTAGTCCAAAGAGGTAAGTATGCAAGGCTGGCAAGCTAACGGCAGTTGGGTATCGTATATAAGGGCGGGCTAGCGCGTATCTCTGTGAGGTCGGCGGGGCACTCACGAGGTGGTGGTCGTGCAGCGGCGGCGGCAGCAGGTGGTGCGGCGGCAGCGCGCCCACGAGCGGCGGCTTCACCTCCAGCAGCGGGAACACCGGCGCGCACACCGCCTGCCAACCACGCCCGTCACTAACCCGATCTTTTCCCGGTCTTATAAGGCCCCCTTTCAGCCATTGGGGCCCCCTATGCCACTTCAACGACCGCGAAAACCATACGCCTACAGTTGTTCACTCTTCTAATGAACCCCTTTTTTCTTTTAACACTCCTAATGATCCCCTTTTATGCAGAGACCCTAAGAGGTTAAAGACGGCCCAGGGCGTAGCAGTACCTACCAGCAGGAACTGTTCAGAACAGTTCCAGTTCCAGTAAAAAAATTTTATCGTCACGGAATATCGCGCAAGTCGCTACGCAGACAAAATTTTAGGCATCAACAGGCGACGGAGGTACAAAAGAGGTATGGGCCACAACACGTATTTAAGCTGTGACCCGCCTTTGAGGTTTGTGATAATTGTTCCTACGTATGTATGTATCCTATACCAATATCAGCAAGTATGATTTTCACAAACCTATACTGTATTTTTTTTTGTTGCAAAGAACAATTAATCCGACTAAACGACACTGAAGATGAATGAGAATGAAAGGAAAATGAAGGCAGTGAGATTGCTGCTAATTGTTTCAAAATTAAAGGCTGGCTACAAAAACCGACCATCCAAGGCCGAAAAACATACATTTATTTCATATATTACGTCATGGTTATAATAAAATCAGTATCAGTCAAAACAATGATGGAACATATTGTAGTTTGTGTAAATGTCGACCCTTTTGTAAACACATGTCGCAAAACCAATAAAACGTGTCTTTGAGAACTTATGTTCACTGTATAATTTGTTAAATGAGTCACTAAGGT
This sequence comes from Helicoverpa zea, assembly GCF_022581195.2. Classification (NCBI taxonomy): domain Eukaryota; kingdom Metazoa; phylum Arthropoda; class Insecta; order Lepidoptera; family Noctuidae; genus Helicoverpa; species Helicoverpa zea. The sequence continues at coordinate 3,927,002 of NC_061458.1, read as the reverse complement.
ACTTTACTTAGTTATTACGCATTAAAAAATGTCTTTGACTGATTATGAGACACACTTTGAGATAGCCATAGCATCATAGGCAATACCTAGGGAATTATGTCACGTATAATGTTGTAAAAATTACGAACTAAAATATGTAATTAGCCAATAGTACGAGGGCGGGTCAAAAAGTCCGTGACTTTTGGAATAAAACACAGATTTTTTGATAAATAAATCATTTTATTTTTCAACGTAGTCCCCCTTGAGCTCTATACACTTTGTCCAACGCTTCTCCAATTTTTTTATCCCTTCCAAAAATTAGAATTTGTCGAGGTCCTCAAAATAGGCCCTTGTTTGCGAGATGACTTCATCATTGGAGTCAAATCTTTTTCCACCAAGCCATTTCTTCAGGTTTGGGAACAAGAAGTAGTCACTCGGAGCCAAATCTGGAGAATAGGGCGGATGAGGGAGCAATTCATAGCCGAATTCATGGATTTTTGCCATGGCAACTGCACATGTGTACTTGCATTGTCTTGGTGGAAAAAAACTTTTTTCTTGGCCAAATGATTTCGGTTTTTTTTCAAATCGTATTTGAAGCGGTAGGTAATAAGGTGGCATAATATTCCCCATTGATTGTTCTTCCCTTTTGAAGGTAGTCAATGTGGATTATCCCGCGTGCATCCCAAAAAACAGTCGCCATAACTTTATTGGCTGACAAACTCACCTTGGCCTTCTTTGGTGCCGATTCACCCTTAGAAACCCACTGTTTTGACTGTTTTTTGGTCTCTGGTGTGTTGTGATGGATCCATGTTTCGTCCACTGTTACAAAACGGCGCAAAAACTCCTCCATATTGCGATCAAACAACGCCAAACCTTCCTGTGAAGTTGTTACACGATTGCGTTTGTGGTCGACTGTGAGCAAACGCGGCACCCATCTTGCGGAAAGCTTTCTCATGCCCAAGTGATCATTCAAAATTGAAACCATTGAGCCATGCGAGATCCCTACGGCTTCCACAATCTCTTGCACTTTCAATCTTCGGTCGGCCAACACCATACCGTGGATTTTTTCGATTGTTTCGGGTGAAGAGACTTCAACTGGGCGTCCAGGGCGTTCGGCATCTTCAGTGCTTATACGGCCACAACGAAATTCAGTAAACCACTTTTTTACGATTGAAATCAATGGTGCAGAGTCCCCATAGTATTTATCAAGCTTAGCCTTGGTTTCGATAATGGTTTTTTTTCGCAAAAAATAATGCTTAATGAGCACACGAAATTCACTTTGTTCCATTGTTTCCTCAGATTACTGGGTAGTCTGATAAAGATAGCTGTCAAACACAATCTAACTGACGCAGCAAGTTCAAATTTTGTCAGGAGTCACCTCATAGATGCCTGTTAACAGGAGTAGTGTTGCTTTTTCAGTAAAGAGGTCAGAAATTCAAAAAGTCACGGACTTATTGACCCGCCCTCGTAATCAAATAAAATTAATGTAAAAAAAAACATTAAATTTTTTAATTAGATATTACTTAAAACAAAATTTTCCTAACTTTAAATTAGTAACAAATACATCTTAAAAACTAAAAATCCTGCAACAATTTTGAGATATTATTTCGAACAGAATAGGCAAGACAGAACCAGATTTCCTTTTTTCTTTAATTTTCGTTTAATGGCCGTGAAAAGAGTATTTATTATCAACTTACATCTTGTGCAGGTACAGCATAGTTGCCCTGGATTGTGTACGCTTGTCCTCCGGCTAATATGACTGGTCCGGCAACATTTGGCTTTGGTCTGTATGGAATTGTGGCACCTTTCGGTGGGCTCTAGAACAATATATTTTTAAATTAACTATATAACCAATAATATGTTTTTTATTGCAGAGATTGATGTGTCTATCAGCGATTGATCGCAAACCGTGAGAGATGTGAAATTATTTTAAGACTCTTCGCAACTACGTTTGGGTTGGCTTCCAATCTAATCGCAAGCAGAATCAGTGAATGAAATGGAGAGAATACCTGATATCCTCAACCCAGGTAACTAATTTGAGCTTTATTGAAATACATATACGATGCTACATATAGTACTTTCTAGTATGTAAAAAAAAATGTTACTTTAATTTCTTTTCTTGTGATCGTCATCAGTATTACTATCGTATTTTAGCATATTTCATCAAATAACAAAAATCTTACTAAACTCACCTCTAGCATAACACAGCAGATGTGATAAATGCATTGTGTGATAGCGTCGCAGGTCCCGCTGATTGTCACCGCTCGCTCTGTTGAGTTTGGTAGCATTTCACTTGCAACCTGCAAATACATAACAATATAAATTATTTGTTCTATAAGTAGATCGTGCCGCTAAATATGCTCAGAAACCGGTCTAATTTGATCCTGGTTATATTCTAACAATGCTAACGCCAGGTTTCATCTTAGATGATGATTTTAAAGAAGAAATCAAGAACTGGTTGTATGTATGGTCTACCAGACCACCTTAAAACTTTAAGAGCAAATGATTTATGCATTAGTTTGCTAGTTACAGTCATTCCGCATCAAATTCAACTATGTCTAAAATAATTCAAGACCGACCTAAAGAATGCGGTTTATAACCAAATGGCGATTTTACTACACTTTCAAGTTTAAGAGGAAGTGGGCGAACTTGCGCATAGCCTGCGGCGATAATGCTCTTGAACTTGTTGCCTTTAAATATGAACTTGTTTAGGTAACTTTAGCCTCAATATATTTAAATACTTGTTATTTCCGGCAAAGTAAATACTATCGTGGGAGTCGGAAAGGCAAATAAGGTTTTATGAATGAAAGGTATGACTCATTCATATATGAGTCATGCTAAACCACGGAGAAACTGACTAGCGGAGATGTCATAACGCAAAATTATAAGCAAAAGAAAGTAGCGCATAAATTGCGGGTGTTCCGAGAACGAGGAACGTTACTAGCTTCGCCTTCTTTCGTAACACACCATATCTTTTAAAACCAAATCATCAATCAATCAAGACCAATCTTTGACATATTTTTTAAGGAACTCGAACGCATCGTAACGTGGTTTTGTTCGCGCCTACTATATTTGACCCAGTAGAAAGCGCTTGACCAGCCTGCCTTATGGCATCCCCGCTCATGGCACATACCTGTATGTTAGCACCGGTGACGTCGCGGATCTCCTTGATCTTGGAGCCGCCCTTGCCGATGAGCGAGCCGCACTGCGAGGCGGGCACGATGAGGCGCAGCGTGATGGGCGCGCGGGACCCGCCGCCGCCGCCCTCGTTGAACTGAGAGCACCACTGGAATGTACAATAGTTCTAAACTATAGCGAGGTTTATGCTTTATATGTTATGAAATCAGGCTTTACTTTGAAGAAATCAAGACATGCGCATTTGCGGAGATATGTCTCACTAAGAGCCCCTGGTTAAGTTACGACACGGATTGGTCGATCATGAGGCAAAGCGACGCTTGGCGTAGTCGGTCCGTGATACCAGATAGTCATCCATCTAAGAATCGAAGTATTTGATTATGATTCTTTCTTTGTTTGTTTGTCATTGAAAATGCCTAGGTAAAGTAAAATCTGTAGATACTCGAGACGCGGTTAAAATCGCGTAATAGAGTAACTAACTCTTTTTCATAAGTTAAAGGATGCTTATTCGAAGGCGCTTCTCGTGTATTTCTAACAACTATTGGATTCGACAATTCATAATTACGGTAAAAAACTAGTTTCTTGAGAGAAGACATAATGTACAGTTAAATGTTACACATTCACCTACCAACCGCTGTTTATAGCCATTTTTATGGAAAGCCATTAAGTCTTGTACATCGATAACGTTATTTATATTCAAGCTGGATTTTTATAGGTATCCGCGGAGGTTACATGTAACCTATAGTAATAGTAGAATGAATTTTAGACTATGAATAATAAATAAATCCTACTAATATCGTACACGTGAAAGTTTTAAGTATTCAAAAGTTTCAGGATGGATTTTGATGAAACTTGGTCGGAATTTATAAAGCTCATATACCTACTAGAATAACATATAGGCTAGTCTTTATCCGAGTGCAGGAAGTAGTTCCCTCGAGCGGGTGAAATCGGTGGCAGAAGTTAGTATCATACCTATAAACTCAGGAGACTTTTGGTGAACCTAACATCCTAGTTTCTGATACCTGCATTTTTATTCTAATCCACAAAGACAGACTTACATAATCTACATTTATAAAATAACTCGGTTTGCTTGCGTTTGTGAAATCGGATCAATGAAATCGCGAGGTTGCGGTTTGTTTCACCTTTTTTACCTTAATCGTCTTCAAAGTGCAAAGACCTTTCTATCAAGTCCTCTCCATTCTGTCTATATTTATCACCCACTGTCCGGAGGAACTCCAGAACTTCCAGAAAATGGGACAAAATTATGGAGGTAAGTAACGTAGTTTCCCAAAAGTGAAAGAATCATTCAAATCAGTTCATTAGAAGTGGAGTCATTAGGGTACAAAGAACAAAAACAATTACGTTAGTATTCTCCTATAGGTCAGATATTATTCAAGTCCCAATTAATTGGGATAAGCCAAAATAACTGCGTACGGCATAGGTACATTCGTTTGTCGTCACTTCGATATTAATTCCTCCTAACATTATCCTACATGACATGTTTAAGTATAACGTTGAAGGATGACTGACGTCCTCTAATTCAAGTAATAGCAATTTTAGCTAAGAGCCTAGATTGGCCTACCAAATGGAACATGAGTAGGTCCCAGCAGTCAAGAATTCGATAAAATGTCTTCCACTTTTTGTCCCTTTTTACTTTTACGACGAGTTTTGGAAACCAGCCTTATGTAGACTGGTTTCCTAGATAGATCCTTTAGTAAGCTAGGCAGTCGTAGGTATGCATATATTACTTAGAATCGTAGGCTCGTCTTCTATTTCACGTCACAGTAAATATTCCGAAAATTGTTATTTTTTTTTAAGTTATCCTTAAACTTCAATTGATATTCGTGGGAATTTATGAACAAATAAGTACAACTCAATAAATTGGCATCTACACTTCTCGATTGCCGTACGCAACACAACAAGCTACATTGTAATGGCATAGTAACAGTGACTTCTGTTATCTTTCAACAAGTTAATGAGGTATGCGCAAGAAGTATACCTACAGAGAATGTGATAAGAGGGTTAATGTATCACTCATTAATACATTCATTACTTTTCCCTTTAGTTAAAGTCTAATTATATCCAAGTTGCTGATTCCCGCGGTTTCACCAGCGTCTTAAGGTAACTTATTTCCGTGCCTGGATAAAATATACGCTGTCTATGACACTCCCAAGTAACATAGCTTTTTGTTAGTACAACGGTTCTTAAATCGTTTCAGTAGATCCAAAGATTATCCCCAGAAAACCTTTAGTTTTTTGAAGAAGGTTGAAATTCTTAAAGTTAAAAAGCATATAAAAAAACATACAAACCTCTTCGAACTTTTTGCATATGAGTGTGAACGCTTTGAATATAGCACTTGTGTTGCCCGTGACGGTGACAATACGCTCTGGGCACGATCCATCGGATATGTTGATTTTTGCTCCAGACTGAAAACAATATGTTATTAATATTAATAGACCATCGCGTTAAGTTAACTCGAGCGTGGATTCGTGCTGTATAAATCTAACGTTTATGGCAGCATATTGGAAAATGTTTTAGTATTATTTATCTTAAGCAAGTCACGCAAGTTTTTTTCAATGTTTTTAATCAACATGAACACAAAAGACGATACTTTATCCGAGTTTTGGATAGATTTAAGTTCTTAACAAGCAGCTAACTTACCTCTTCTCTGAACCTTTTAACAATCTCTCCTTTTTTGCCAATAATACTGCCAACTTCCTGCAAACAAACAGAATCGATGTTATTCTAAGAACTAGTGTTACATTAGATTTAATTAAAATTGTCGTCGAAAATAACCAAAGGGACCGCTACATTGGCAAGTATTGTGCAACGGGCGCACGCACTTGTAATTAATGTAGTCGCGGTGAGATTTATAGTACAAAAGATTTCCTGTCTAGTGGCCAATAATAGTCACTGCAGAGAGATTCTTTGCTGCAGTCAGACGCACCGGGGTTGCAATGAGACGGTTTTAGAGACTTGTTGTATCAGATCGGTGCTGGCAACTGGGCATCTTGACTTCTGCAGTATGTGAACAATGCTATTGCTCAACGCCGCCGCTTACACGACACAAATAGCAAACATAATCTACGCCGCCAGCACACTTCAGCAAAGATTGACAGACACCAATTTCACTGCAGATTAATCTATGAATTATTTACCGAGCTGGTCGTAAATAATTGATTACCTGCTCAGAATTTAGTTTCACTTTTACGTCTTTTGACGAATCGTAGCGTGATAAAGAGAACTCGGTGAAAATAAAAGTACGCAGTTTACTCTCACGTAAACCTGGAATTTATGAAGTTATTTGGGACTTTCTTTGGTGCTTTCCAATTTTGCAATATCTATAGATACGTATGTGCTATGTTGTACATGATGAGAAAACAACCTGACATCATTAAAGTAGCTAATTAATCGAATTGTTTACACAAAAAAATACAGTTAACATAATATGAGCGCCAGTCAGTGAACGATAAATATACCGATCGCAGACTGCGATTAAGGAAGTGGGCAGAGAAAACACAATGACAACATTAAATATCACACATTACTCCAATTAGAAAAAGGTACAAATCGAAGTTTGATGAACAGGGCGAGTGCCAATAGGTGGCCGGCTGCCAAATGTACTTTGTATTGGATTACAGCCAATTAAAAGTACCTACATGTAAAGGTAGCTATAGGTAGGTATTAACATCAATACATCTCGCATGTCAGTGAAATCTAACATCTAGGTGTGCTAAATTAGTTGATGCTGTTGAGTAATGAGGCTTAAATAAAACAGTTACGATATCATGTGAGTTGTATTGTGTTAATAACCTGTTATGTGCCACATGCAGATTTGAGATAAATATTGAGTGCCCTGACACTATAAGGGTTTGTTAGGAATATAAACTGAAAGCCTAGTGGTTAAGCAAGCCTACATGGTTAACAAACAGGATATTGCGTTGAGCAACCTTACAAGTGTGTGTACCCACCCTAACAAGATTAAAATACCAAAGTCATATTAGATTACCATATGTTCAAACAAATACATACAACTCTTTCACAAAGTACAGCATTTATTTAAATGTACTATTGAATATTTATTAGATGTTGAACACATGTTTTACGTTTTGTTTAAGTAACATAGAAGTGGTCAAACATTGCTTTAAATATCTGTTGGTGTAAGAAATTAATTTAAGAATTAAAAAACTTTTTATTAGCCAGTTGGTTAAAAGACAAATTACACCTTAGCTGATAAATGCATATGCTCTAAATTAAAATAATTAAATCATGACATTCATAACTAATTTTTATTGCAACATGTTTAGTTAGCATTTATTATTCAAGATAGGTTATCCAATTTAAAGTTATTAGTGTTTGTGCAGCACTATAATATTACCTAGAATAACCACATTTTTTGTTGAATCGCTAATACACATCACATACATATTATTGCTAGTATGCATGTCTTGAATGCAACCTAAGTCCAATAATTGGAAACGGCTAACCAAAATGTTAAGAATTCATATTTTTAGATAAGACAAACATACTGTTTTTATTACATGAAATAATAACTGTGCAGTTAGCACATTAATTAACAAATTATGTTGTAAAATGTAAAATGATCTGTTGACATTTTAGAAATACTACTACCTCTGTTTATTTGTATCATTAAGGTATGTCAAATGCTCTGATTGTTTTACAAACAAAGCTACTGAATGATAATGTAGCAAACACTAGTACACAGTGTTTGACCCAAGGAGATTGTTTAAGAACATTGTTTATTTGACATTGGGACCAAAACAATGCTTTATCTCGGTAGAGTATGTCAAGTTGATTATGTTAAGAAAGTTTTGTTTTAGTGTATAAGTTAATTGATGTGTGAACTAATTGTTATGTTATTGAACTCTTTTCTTATTTAAATAATACCTGATTTATTAATGTTCTCATACTTAAGGTTCTACATGTAATAAAAACACCACAAGTGCGCATGCTAGCTAGGTCTAAAATACTCTGTGTCTAATTAGTTTTTAATGCAAGCCAAAATTAACTGTCTAAACTAATTACTGGCACTACTTGCAGATTGGGAAACAGACAACTACATAATAACTACATTAATAAAAAAAAATACCACATTACTGTACAAACTACAGTGGAATTTAGAAGAAGGTAAAGTTTACACTTTCACAATTTCAAAATAATCCAAAATATTTTTAATAAAAAAGTGCCAATTTTGAAAAATAATCAAGTGTTAATTCTCTTACCTTCCCCTGCATGATCAGTCTGATAGTGAGGGTAACTTTGGAGTCTTCCTCGTGAAGAGTGGGGGCTTTCTCCAGTTCCATGCTGGAGGAGGTGTCCGTGGTGTCTCGTGGAATTTTGGCTGCGTACAGGGCTACGTGTGGGCACAGGGGACACTCCACTCAATCTAATGGCTGGGACTCTGGGGCTCGTGGCACGCACTGCAGGCAGGGTAAGCTGGAAAACAGGCGCACATCTCAAAAGGAACGTCCATAGGTCTCGAGCGAACTAAAGGTATAGGGTGTATAGGCACTCGGCGATTTTTAAAAAGCAAAGCCGATTACCGAATATTTATTTACAGTGACGGTCGATGGCAAGCGTAACGGAATGAGGACGGCAAATGAGGATCTAGACGCTATTATGAACTAACTGGTCTTAGGTACGACCGGATTCTGCGGCTGTAACGCGAGGCGGCCCGCTCCGGACGGAGGGACCGTTACTTGAACTCCGATACCTGTTCGCGGCTCGCGACATAACCTCAGCGTCGCGCCTCATGGCTAGCCGACCAGGTTATCGATCCCAGTAATCCCAAACAATTCTCCCGACAGCCGAGTTTCAACAACTTTCTTACCTCGTTTGTTTTCCACGTTGCAACAATAACTTAACAAATCTTAACACTAATATTATCACCAAGATGTGTATAAAAATCACACTTATCACAATTTTCTTTGTCACTTATAATTATAAAATTAAAATAAAACCCGACGGTGACGCGTCGGTGTGAAGCTTGTAATTGTTAGACATGTGTAAGTGATGCGAGTAATGCATTACGCGTAATATTACCCGACCGCGTAGAGTAATATCACACATTACTCGACTAAATTAAGCATCACACATCACACTAAACATTACGCGGTCGCGCAGCTCTCGACATCACTTATGACTTGTGCGATGAATGAAATGAATGCAGAGCGCACGGCGTTCGGTCGGGCAGGCTCGTGTGACGTGTCACACGAGCCTGCCCGACCGAACGCCCGTCGGCGTTCTATTCGGCTATGTTCGGTTTATTTCGTAAGTTCCGATCCGAACATGGCGTGCGCGACTTGAATTTCGCTCGGTCAGGTGGTTTAACATTTTATTTAGGACTCTATTGTAATTTGCAAAAGGTTTACATTTTCTTGACACCACCCGTTGTATCGTTTTACAATGTATGGACTATGTACTCCATTTCTACTGTACTGTCTTTTTCTTTCAAATTTCGGTTATTTTCGATATTTTTAGTTAGTTTATTTGTTTGCTTACGCGGTCAAGGTCGTGTCATTATTTAAATACAGTCGACTCTCGATAATTGTATCTCTGAAGTGTGATAGGTGATAGTGATTGCAATCAATATAGGTAACTGTGTGTGTGTAGATAGTATTGGACTGTGAACATTCTGAACACTAAATGTGCTAAACTGTAAATAAGGACAATAAGTTAGTAAAATTGTAAATATACCTGTAATTAGAAACATTTTAGCTTTTAGACTTTCGTTTTTGCAAGTTCGTCGTGTAGGTAGGTACATTTTATTAGTGATTATGGCGAGTAAGAGAAAATTTAGCCCTCTCTGGAATCACTTCGATGAAGTTGTACCCAGCAAAAAGGCGAAATGCGGCTATTGTTCCCGTATATTGGCAGTTTCGTCCAGCTCGATAGGAAGTCTAAGCCGGCACATGAAATCTATTCACCCCACGATCCAAATAAATAGCAGCAGACAACCGGCAACGGTTACAACATTTGAAACTGAACCACATGTTTCGCATAGCGTTATGGAGCATGTTCAACAAGTACCTTCATGCAGTACACAAGCTGAGACAGCCACTGATTTATTGGTAAGCCATAGGCAGATTCAGCAGGGACCTACAATGGCAGATTATCTTCAAACGAAAAAATCTCTGCCTAGAAGCCGAATTCAGCAGCTGGACGAACAGTTAGTTCGGATGATAGCAAAAGGCTACCACGCCCTTCGCATGGTCGACGAAGTTGAGTTTAGGAAGTTTGTCGAAATGTTGAATCCCGGCTACACACTACCGACTCGGAAGACTCTGTCAGAGAGCATTCTTCCTAAAGTGTATGCAAAAGTTCTGGAAAAAGTTAAAGAACAGATAGCAAAAGCTGCAGCTATTTGTATAACCACAGACGCCTGGACATCCTCTGTGCAAGATGGTTATGTTGCTATCACTGCCCATTTTATTGATACGGACACCCACAAGTTATGCACAGTAATGATCGGGTGCATAGAGTTTGAGGAGAGACACACCAGCCTTAATCTCAAAAGTTTCTTAGAAACAAAATTTGAAGAATGGAACATACGTCAGTACGTGAATGTGATCGTCAGCGACAATGCAGCAAATATTTTAAGTGCTGTACGACTAGGCGGCTGGCGCTCTTTGTCTTGTTATGCGCACACTATTAATTTAGTAGTGCAGTCTAGTTTGGACGCCATATCTGACACTATGCGTAGGGTTAAAGATGTCATTGAATATTTTCACCGCAGCGCTCCTGCAAAAAAAAAATTGGCCGAGATACAAGAACAAATGAATATTTCGCCCCTAAAACTCAAACAAGACGTCGTTACTCGCTGGAATTCCACGTATGATGCCCTACAAAGAATAATAAAAATAAAGGAAGCCCTTATCGCCACTCTCGCAATAATGCGTCCAGATATCAGTTTACCGCAGGACGACTGGCTGACCATTGAAAAGGCGACAGAACTTTTAAAAATTTTTTACGAAATAACGGTTGAGATTAGTGGTGAAATGTATGTTTCTGCCTCAAAATACATAGTATTTTGTAAAATTATTAACCGGGCTCTAAACAAATACGTTCCCGAGTGCAATGAAAAAATTCAGCAGATGCATAATAATCTGAAAGTTCAGATGCAGCAACGGTTTGGAGAAGTCGAAAATAATACGCTTCTTTGCGAGGCGACCATATTAGACCCGCGTTTTAAAAAAAGCGGATTTAGTAACTTTCGTAATTTTGAAAGAGCTGCTTCAACTTTGAAATTAAGAATTGGCTCAGATCGCACCCAGGTTTTGCAGGAATCTGTTGAAGAAGTACCGGTTCCTCAGCCGAAAACTGGATCTATTTGGGATGAGTTCGATGAAGAAATTTCCGCTCATATTCCCCAAAATCCGACTGCAGCCGGTATTGTGGAGTTCGATAAGTACATGGAGGAACCGCTTATTAAAAGAACGGAAAATCCACTGCTGTGGTGGAAAGATCGGAAGTGCGTGTATCCGCGCTTATATAAATATATGCTGAAACGCCTAAACATCACAGCCACATCAGTACCGTGCGAGCGTGTCTTCTCCAAAGCTGGCTTAATATTGAATGAGAGACGGACACGACTCAAAACAAAAAAACTGTCAGAATTGATATTTATTAGCTGTAATTAAATATTTTACAGCTTTATGTGTGTATAATATAAAAATAGATACTGTATATTATGTATATATTTTATATTAATGTATGTAGGTATGTACATAAATGTATAATAATTCTGATGAATATAAATATAAAGATATTTAATGTGTATATAGTAGGTAGGTATATATAGTATATTTAGTATGTATATAAAAAAATGCAATCATTGTACATAAAGTTGATTTTTAAATACGCCTATATTCATGGGATATTTCATTACACTTTCATAGTTATTTTTAATCCATGAATATTGCCAGTCCTAAGCCTGGAAAAACCGTTAGTAATTTGTAAGGTTTAAGTATGAAGGGAAATCAACTTTGTTAAATTTCGTAAAATACGGCGCGACGGGTGGTAGCTTAGTGCTCATTACTTTTCATTCATGTCATCATGATGTTGAACATCACTATGAAACATCATATCGCTCACTGTTAAGTGTTATGTTCTATTACACCTAAACATTGTATTACATTAGAACATGCGCGACAGTGTGCTATCGCATGGCGCCACATCACGCGTGATGTTTGAAGTGATGGTAAACTGTAATATTACTCGGCACGAAATGTAATGACATATCACATTACTTCGTGTTGCACTGTTTTGCGCATGTCTAGTAATTGTCATAAACAATAGAGGATAGAGGGAAAAGCTGACTACAGCGCCTCTAGCGGCGAAGAGGTACAAATTTTGACAGTTGACGTTAATGTCGGTAAAACAGGTATTTTTAGAGCTCGTATCATCATAGATATAATATTACTAAACAAGATTGCGCACGCTCAAAATATATATTTACGAAAATGAACTCTATTCTAACGCAATAAGGTACTAAATTGGTTGCATAATACACAGAGGCAAATCCGAGCCAAGAGGGATAGTTCGAACGGAGGCTGTTTGTCTCTTTCTAACACCTTGCCAGCATAAAAAAAAATGTTGTGATCAAAAGTTTTGTCTTCCGAAAAACAATTGAATCACTTATATTTTTATCTTATTTTAACAATTGTAAGTCAACAAATTAATAACAATCGCATTAATTTATTCGTATTTATTATTAAAACATAAATTTTTATTTTGCTTTTTTTTATTTTCTAGCGGTAACCCTGAACATTCTTGGCGCGTAATCAGCATTTAAAATTTTGTTTATATTTTTTTGTATTAAATCAATTTAAACTATTAAAATGGTGAAAAAGTGTTGCGTTTCTACTTGCAAAAGTGAATCCTATGGTGGTTGCAATATATCGTTCCACAGGTTAGCTAATAATAACATTTTCGTAAACCAAACAACTAGGGTGCCCATGAATTCTTGTAACGAGTCAAAATATGGGTGATGGATTTTAAAACTGTTGTACTATTGTTATAGCTTCCCAAAAAATGAAGAAAGGCGACATAAATGGCTCAGCAGTCTATATATGAAGTAGAAATACAAAAAAAACAGTCTTCACTTCGAATCTTCCTGCTTTTATACTGCTAATTTCCGCTAATTATTAAAAGCCTTTATTAGTATCTTAAGGTCACAAACTGCGTAAGTTAAAACTTCAATACTAATCTGTGTTTAATAATCTTAGCAAATTCGGATTTGTCTCACATAGCTTAATCTCATAGTCACCCTATTAGAAAGGGACAGACAGCCTCCGTACTAACTGTTTCACTCGGCTCGTTTTTTGGGTTTATATGCGCAGTCCTGTTTACTAATATTATGTCTATGCGTATCATAGACGAGCCTGTACTATATCTATCGATAAAAATTATATGCAAGTTGTTGATGTTTGTAAATAATGATAAATACTAGTTTGTGAATGTATTAATCTAATTGTTGTTTTATTTTTACAGAGTCAATGATCTCAAACATTACCGCACTTATTTTTCGTAGAGAATCTAGCAGCCTATGGTCGAGCCATTTATTTGTTTGGCATATTTCCAAGTTTTTCTGTTATGACTAAAAGGTGATAAGCACTCGCAAGTTTCGAAAGTCAAGGGTTGCTTCTGTTTAAGAATTTCTCGATGTGGACGTAAGTTCGATTGTACCTACCTTGCTACAAAGCCTACCTTGCCTAAATATTATCAGCAATATTGTAACGTTTGTGTTCCTAGTTTTATATTTAACTGTAGGTATTTTCCTCACTGTCAGCTCTACAAATCTTTAAACATTAGGTAGACTGACACTGAATTGAGAAAACATCCGAACTGAGAACATCCTCCTTTTTTGAAGTCGGGTGAAAATATTCAACGTAGCATGTTGTTAAAACGTAATACCTATTAAAGTCTATAGGTAGGTAGGTTTAGGATTTTTAGAGGCAGTTAGAGAAAAAAACAGTTGGTCCCCGCCCGCCAATATTGAAGTCGAATGCTTTGTCCCATGCAAATTCGTTCCCCTTTTATCGTCAGTCGCCGGGATATTTCCTGAGGTAAGCTGCACATAAATACGTCTAACACTAGTCACAATGCTATTAAACACTTACCTATGAAAAATGGCTTCCTAGTGGTTATTTTTTTTACTTTAGGTACCTTGCTTAGGTACAGAATTACAGATACATTAGAATACAGAGGTGAGAGGATGCATAGTTTAGTCTAGTAGAAACTAGAAAGGTTTAAAAGGTGATAGTTATGCCAGTAAATCTGGTTTCTTGATAGTAATAGAAAATAGATTATATAGGTAAGCATTCACAAACCTATCTAACTTTAGGCTTCAGACCATTATCGACAATTACATTTAAAATGATCATCCCTATTTGTGTAAAATAAAAAATATATTATTTATGGTACCTTACAACTTAGAAAGTTATGTGACTAGTCAAGTACTGCGCACTTTTTTTCGAGATTGTTAAAAAGCTCAGTCCCTGACTAACCCTTGAAACATGGGATAAAAACTTTAAAGAAGAATAAGTAGACAAACAATCTTCGATTATCGAACTGAGAAAAAAGCTCACAAGTTCCGCGGAACATAAAAGGGTAAAATTGAAAAGCTTTTAATTGAAAATCGCCTCGAGTCATGAAAAGTCTTTGCTTTCTAAGTGCGAGTACGTACATATCTATGGACATGCTAGAGTAGTTAATACACCCATTATTATTACTTGCAAGCTGTCAGATTATCTTATTATGATTAGAAAGCTTAGTAATGTTTATCATGAAAAAAGAATTATTATTAAAAAAACAAAATACCCGACTGCACACTAAAAAAAGAGTAAAACAAGCCCCACAATAATATTTAATTTATAAATATTGATGGAAAGCATCGCAGGCGGGGACCAACAGAGGCTTATTTATAGTCATTTCGGTTGTGCACCATTTAGCAGAATTTTCGTTGGTGGCGGTCAAGGTGGTCCCCGCCTGCGATGCTTTCCATCAATATTTATAAATTAAATATTATTGTGGGGCTTGTTTTACTCTTTTTTTAGTGTGCAGTCGGGTATTTTGTTTTTTTAATAATAATTCTTTTATTTATAACTTTTTAGCTGTTTTTATTTAACGAAAATGTTGTAGATGTAGAAGACTATGTATATGTAAGTATAGTAAGTTCAACTCAGTCTTGCGCGCGGCCTTATGTGTGGGTAACCCTTGTACATACACAGTGACTTTGTGTGCGTGACAAGAGGTACAGTCGGGTACAAATACAGTTATTTAGGGGTTACGGCTGTTTAAAGAAAAACAGTTATTACGTAATTTAATGTTTATTTATTTATAATGATTCTGAATCGCTACTTGAAAAATCAAATGATGAATTTTCGGATTCGCTACTCTCACCGAGGTAAATTATAAATTTTGACTCCATGTCAAAATGTCTATAGTATTTTTCTTTTTTCTTTTGTACATGTCGACAAGTATTACCCAACATCCCTTCATCAATATGACTTAAACGTTCATTTATGAGTTTCATGATTTCCGTCTTATTTTGGTCGACATTATGCGAAGCAATATTATTTTTTAAAATTCCTCACACATTTTGTTTACATTATTATACTAGATTATACGTCTTTTTACATTCTTAGTCCACACTTTTATTTATTGTCCGCGTACCCCGAGATCTAGAAAATATGTAAGGAGTATTTAATTCATCTTAGATATTTCACCTCATTTATTTCTTAGATACTGTCAACGTCAATTTGAAAAAACTTATGAGAAAATAATGAAAAACTGTAAAATGTAATAATAAAAAGCTTTGAATGTTGTTTCATTTTTTGAAACGCTACCTGACTCCTTAAACATTTTCTCCGTGAAGAACTAGACATTTTCGTAAACGACTGTACCCATAACAAAAAGCGATAAGAACACGTCATGCTCGAACGACGTCACTGTCACACGAATGAAAGTTGTATATTTACAAGCCGACGCACACATAGGGCCGCGCGCAAATCTGAGTTGAACTATCTATACCATTTTAAATTATTTCGACGACATTTGGCTTTAGATTACGAGTGATGTTACTCCGCAACATAAATTTACCGCCAATCTGGACTGTTGGTAGTGAAGAAGAAAAAGAATTAGGTGAGTCATTACTGCTGAAGACCGTCAACGACGTGTGCCCTTATGCGTGTGCCCGCATTCGGGCTGTATACTCGAGCATATCCCCCTCCGCACCGCGCCGCGCGCCGCATGCCAGGCCACGCCCTATCTTTTTGCTTGCTAACGCATGAGTTGCTTTGCGTTGACGCAGAATTAACATGTTCCCGTGGGAATTTTGAGAAAAAACGTATCCTATATTAATTATTACTCCCGTGATTGAAATGAATCTAATGATACCGCATACATATTTTTTTAAAGGGAAATTTAGAAAAAATATCCCGTGGGACTTTTAGGATAAAATGTATCCTATGACACTCCCGTAATCAAGACAAATCTAACGATACCTCATACATCAAAATCCATCAAGCCGTTTAGGCTACAGGAGGTCACAAAGGAACAGACATACATACATACTTACATACACTCGAAAAACATTACCCTCCTTCTTTGGCAGTCGGGTAAAAATAGTATGTATACGTAGGTAGGTAATTAATGTTTCATAACGGATTATGCAACTGGATGGATTGTGTGAAAGTAGATATGGTAAGAAAGAATGTTACTTGTGAGATGACGGCAGATAGAAGAGTATGGAAGAAGAAAACATGCTGCGCCGACCCCAAATGAAATTGGGATAAGGGCAGGAGGATGATGATGGATTATGCAACTGGTGGACTAGTAGAACTATGGCGTTACTCATTAGGTGCCATTGATTTTTAAGGACAACTCCTTTATTTATTCATACGTATATTTGCTTAAATACATAGGTCTAGCTGCACTAAAACAATATCGCCCGTGAGCAGATATTTCCATTTGACTAGGCACCGGAACAATTTGTTGCTTTTGTTTAAAATGAACAAAAAGAATATAAATAATAAAGATTATTTTAGTTACGTACCTACCTATATATACCTAATAAGGTAAGAAAAGAAAATAAGCAGGTACCTACCTACTCACCTACTCATAAAATAATTTGAAAGAAATCTAATAAATTGCTGACAGCGAAGCGGAAAACGCGGGGAAAAATTACGGATAAAATACGATCATTTTGCTAGGTAATGTTATGAAAGTATTTACCCACTCCCAATAGCCTTTTAATTTAGGTAATTACCTGCCACAACCATTTTACTTAAACGAAAGCTAGTTAAATATGTACTTGTGCTTATTTCCCGCAGAATAAAGATTAAGGGGAGAAAAAATAAAAGGGCGTTTCACACGGAGATTCCCAACACTAATGGACTGCTTTATCCCTTGTTTGTACACTGTGGGATGACAAGCGTAGTGCTGCACCTAACGAACGTTCGCCTCTCCCGCTGCACTTCGCTAGGCAGGACTCGACGGAACGTTTGTGCACGCTTTTGCACTATGAAAATAATAAAAAGTAATGTTTAATGACTTCCTTGCGTTCTGTGTCTTTGATATCTGTCTATGGAATATAATTTGATTTTTTTACTAGTGTTGGTCATTATATCGATAAAGCTTTATCTTTGTTTTTGTTTATATTTATGGTATTTATTTGTAAGGATTTTAGTAAAGACGATTACTTAACTTTGCCAGTCGTAATAGATAGCGCTAGGCTAATATGAAATATGAAAAGTTATGGATCACACGGCCCAGGGGCACATAATCTCATGACAACGGTCACCGCGGTGGCCAACAATTTATTTACGGCGAAATTCTCTCATGACACCGATGTGACGCCGCGCCGAGTGCCGAAAGCCGAGGGCCGAGGGCCGACGAGCCGAGTCGTCCTCCCGACCCGCCGTTTAATTTTAATGATGATTTCGGGTTGTATATCCCTGGATATTTGGAGCTTGTTTTTCGATGTTTTTGTATTGGAAATGTGGGATGAGATGGGAAATATTGAAATAAAGGTCGACGGTTTTATGGGTACCAGATTGTTCGAACGTAGGGAGAGTGGATGTGTCGGAAAATATCTGAATTATAAATTGGGTTACAAAAAAATACAAAAATATTTCTGGATCGCGTTAGGTATACCGCGTGAAATGTTTGAATGCCTGCTATCGATTTTAATATTTTCAACATAATAAAGTTTTAAATTAACTATCACCTCTCTAGACTTAAAACAATTACTTTCAAAAAACTACAAAAAAGACAAATGGGACACTAATCTACAGTTTCATTTGAAATAAGGACTTGATCTTCATCCACATAATGATAAGGATTATCCTGTACAAGTGTGTATATTAGTACAACGGACTCGAGCGGATAATCTCACGTGGACGGATCAGCTTAAGTGGGCTCCATTGTCGTTTGTCTTGTAAATAGATATCCACTAGCTATTCGTATGTACATGCTTCAGGTAATTATTGAACTATATCTAATAAGTAAGTAGTGTTTGTGTTCGCGGTAAGCGTGTTGCAGTAGGCGGGAAATTGGACTGTGGTCTGAGTGAAGTGAAACGTTCATCAACTGTTGGTATTTTGAATAGGAGAAAATAAATGAAAATTCGTCATAAATTATAAATACAGTAGGGTAGTGTCTATAGTTCGGCCATTCAGAGAATGCGTTCCTGACACGTCGCGATTGAACTGACGACGTAATAACATTCATTGATTATTGATATAATAATGTTGTTTTAATGCTCCTCAATTGTTAAAACGGTAAACAACCAGCAAAAATATTTTTATCGTAACTGCAACGCCATTGCAAAGTTACGTCGTCAGTTCAATCGCGACGTGTCAGGAACGCATTCTCTGAATGGCCGAACTATAGTTATGTAATCGTGTTTTAAGGGAAAATGATGACGACCTAAACTAGTCAGAACAACACTGCTTGTTCAATTTAAGCTTGGTTGTTAAATCAATTTCTATTACAAATAAATAGCTAACTTACCTAATGCTTAATACCAAAATATTTGCGGCAGTACCTATATAGGTACTTTCATTAAGATAGACATAATTTTGGCACGACTCAGCGACCAAAAACTACACGAACAGTCTGAAGTCAAAGGTAACCCGAAATGCCGGTCAAGTTATTTGAGCTTTAGTTGACATTGAAAAGTTTACGAGTACCTAACGTTTCGCCTGGCGAGTGAAATACTGCTTCGCTTCGGACCGTTTTAATCCTTGTTGCGGCTTTACATTAATATTTCTGTGTGACATATGACGAGACAACGTTGTATTTCATTCAGAATTCACCAATTTATCCTTTGAATTGTTTCTAGGGAGTTGTTACATCGCATAAAGAGCCATAGACGCGGATTACTCGCGTGTCCATCGCTTTTATGTAAATTTATTCGAATAACTCATGTTCAGCTCGTGATAAAACTCGAATAAAAATACGACAAACAAGCAATCGTTTTTATATTTGACCAAGTATAATAGGGATCGGTATTTCGGTAAGGGGTTTTATTAAAAATATAATTGATTTCAAATCGAGAAACCTGATAAGATGGAATGACTTTTTGCAATTGTATCGTGTTTTTGTGGGGAGTTGTATTTTTTCGTGAAAGCTTACTAATGAGTTGAAATAGCCGTAAGCAGTTCAATAAATGTTTTATAATAGGGTTGTTTATGCTCAATTACAATGCTTCAAGTTATCATTTATAGCGAATCTATTTATAATAAGAATCAAGAGGTAATTTGTGTTCATACTCACATGTTATACAGGTTTCTTTTCCAGTGTTGCGTTTTTGTGAAATAAAATCTGAAAATAAATAAAGGGAAGATTAATTATCATAAATTAGTTTAATAATAATTTCGATCGTCGGAAAGCGGCCATAATTAAATTATGAAGGTAAAACGATTTGGAGGCTTTGTAATGAGGGTTATTTTATACTCGAGTAAAGAATACTTTTTTTTAATTTACTGTGTAGCTATGCCTCTACATTAAGGGTATATTTCAGAAACCTGTCTGAGGCGGATGACGGGGAGTAGCGACCCCGCGGGGCTATATATCCGAGTGCTCCAGGGAGGAGTATACTGTCCCCCATCTCCGGCTTGCCGGAGTGAAGCATGACGGGGGATAGGTCTCTCGCCTCTTGGCTTGCCTTCACCGGCCGGTCAGAGTGGAGTCGCTAGAGTAGGGTTAGCAGCCCGCTCGGAGGGTAGGTGCCTCGTGGTAAGTGGCGAGTGGGCCGGTGATGCTGGACCCACAGGGAGCGCGTGATCTGCGTTTAAAGTCCGCCGAGGTATCCTCACCCTTCAGCCGCTCATGTACCTGTTGCCCCCTTGTTGCGATTTAGCGACTGATTCCCGGGGGCCCAGTAAGTGAGTTGGCGAGTCTCCACCTGCCATTTTTACGTGTATTTATTACATTGTTACCGGCAGGGGCCATAGTTCCCGTAGTTTCCCCATTCCTAGTCCACTAGCATCCCATCACAATAGCCCAAGTAGTTTTCATCCATAGTTAGCAATAGTTTAGCACAGAACCGGGGATTGTCCTTGGGTACATTTCTATAGTGTATACAGGGATAATCGTCGGTTTTGTGTCACCATTTCATTAAAGTTGTCTCAAAAGGGCTTCAGCGTGTTGGCTTCGGCCCCACGTTCGCCTCCCAAAAATCCGGGACTCTATAGTCCCGAGGTCTGGTAGAGACATACAAGATAATAATAATTAATAAGCTGCTGTTATTATAAAGTTAAGTAAAGTTAAGTTGCTATTATTGAAATGTTTGTTTGCTACACTCACATGCATGCTAATCTCAGAATCTATAATAGAACAATTTCAAAAATTCTTTCACCACCACCCAGTGTTGTTCAGTCATTGAGAAAGGCTACTTTTGGTCTAGGTGTGTAGAGTAGTGCCCACCGAGAAACAGGTAAATCCAAGACACAACTACCACTCAATGAAATCTCAGAGGGAAAAAACAGAACTCATAATGTGATCCCAAAATACTGTTTTCGTACAACAGTCCTAAAAACACCAAATCTATACAATAATAAAATGATAGGAAAGTCAAAACTGTACATTGAATATTTTTTTTAAAGAATACCTACTTGGGGGTTGATCCATAATCGATTCTGAACCCAAATATGTAGTTTTTAGAATTTTTGTCTGTATGTCTGTTTGTCTGTATGTACTTGTCCCGGAAAAACTTAAAAAAGTACTGCATGGATTTAAATCAAATTTGCATGATTATTACCTGGGGGCCGGTTCAACACATAGGCTATATATTATCACGCTATCACCTATGGGGGTTGAGCAATGAATGATTTAATAAACGAAATTGGAAATTCTATATTGCTCACGCAGACGAAGTCGCGGGCAACAGCTAGTGACCAATAAACACCAAATCGATTATCCGTTTATACGCCATCACCGTACCTTTCATTCGATTGATTTATATTTTGCTTAGCAAATAATTGTGTTAGTAATTTGGTAAGCTATTCACTGGGCTCCAATTAGGGAGGTATATTCAAGGGCTTTCTAAAAACGTTAATTGAGCTCTTACGTGAATCGATTATTTATTAGGTAATCGGTCCTGTTTTGTATACGATTGATTTGTGTAAAGGATTTCCGAAAGTTTGTGAATCAAATATTTTGGGTAATTGGGTTTGATGTGAATGGCTTTTCGCGTTTAAGGGAAAGTTACGCTTGATTTGTTGAGTGTTTTTTTATTACAATTTTGTACCCACTTAGCTTCTAGGAACTAGGTACTTTCGGTTATCAGGTACCTAGGTACCTACAGTTCATTAAGATTCAAATAATGCTTAAAACCTAATTGTATCTAATTTTTAATGAGAATAGCTGCCTGGCAAAGAAAATGCGCCATTGTGGATAGTCAAGCATTGTTACTGAAAAACAGCTAGCAATATTATTTTCAAAAGTTTCAGCAATAATCCTTACATAAGATTACACGTAAAATCAGATTTGTAAACTATTCCTTCCTAACCTTTCCCAAAAGAGATTTTTACCCCTGTAATTGAATATTTATCGAATTAGGGAAAATGTTACGAAATGTTGTACAAAACTGTGTTACATTTGTGATGGACAGATGGACAGACGGACAGACTGGTGGTAGTCATGCGTACGGCAGTGTGTTTCACAACAAAGGAGTTCGGATTCGACTCTTTTGTCTCTGATATCAAAAAATGACTTCACTTCCGCCCCAACGAAACAGATAATTAAAAATATTGTCCCTCTCACAAAAAACGTTGATGGTCCGAACGCTCCATATTAATTACATTGTGCTTTTCTTGCAACCCGACACGTACCAGACGTTATCATTAAATTGCATGCAAATATTAAATAAATCTTATTTCAGTTTACACAGACGACTGCTTCATTAAATTTAATAATATTATTGTACTGTACACATAATCTCGTTTGAGCCTCATCAATTATGCGAAGCAATCAGTTTGCTTCGGCTATAGATCCCTCCTTCCCATGGAGTCTCTTTAAATTAATGACTGACTAATTAAAGGTATTTATGCGAAAACGGTGGCTTATATAAAAATATACTTCAAACTTTGCGAACTCGGTAACTTTATTATTTTAATTAAAGTATTCTGATAGGCTCGCGAATTAAACAGTTTGAGGAAGCTTACTGTAGACGTCACTTCAACCCCGGTCCGAAACCAATTAAAGTTAATAATCCTCTAATATAAAACAATCGGTTTTTAAACAAACTTTCAGATTCGTCTGCTTTATCTCGGTCGACATTCCCTCTCGCTGTGACCTACAAGATTTACATACTTTTTGGATGAATTAAAAAAGAAGTATGATAATTGACGTTTTAATAAGACAAAATGTGCGCTGCTTTCTTTTATTATTAACATGACCTGTTTGTGTACTTAGTTAAAGTAAAGAGATATAAAATGAGCAGGTAGGGTACACCTAAATTGACAGTAAATAAATAGATTAAGTCGGCAAGGGTAATTGATGGTGGAGACCCTACCCTGGAGCAACGAGAGATTATTATCTGTACTTCACTTAGAAAGGCAGTTAACTAAATGAAATGGTGTTGGTTGGTTCTCTTCATAAAACGATCTTATCTATAAACCCTAGATTGATCGGAGGCGCGTGTTCTATGTGTGATTTGAAGTACGCTAAAGGATATTATATCTGAGCTATTGAACTTCAAATTGTGAAGCAATAATATTAACTTCAGTCTTGACCAGTGCTTTGCCAGGGTCGCCTAGGGCCTGGGGAATCACTTTTTATCTCATGAAACACTTCATTTTGGCACCTATAGGTACCTATCAATTCCTCATTACTATTTCGCCATCTTAAGTGATTTGATTTGTCTGTTTTCCCCGCTATGGGCTGCCAAGTTGAACCTGTTACCGCTTGCTCTCACCATTGGCAAAATTTTGAAAAATTTTATGGAAATTAATAAACAAGGAAATCAATCACTCATTTAGGCAAACACTTACCCAAAACATTTGTTATTTCAGAATAATTCTCAATTACAATAACGGGTTGAAACTAAGACCGGTAACCTCTCCCCACTCGCTAGGGACGTAATACTTTCATTGGCAAACTTTAGGGGTATGACAGTTCAACTTTTCCTAACCTGTCGAGGATTACAAGCCTAACGGTTATTTATTATGTCGCTTTTACCCACAATGTGGGCCCATAGCTCTTTATTTGTACTTTTATCTTGTTCGGTAAACAGTTTTGTGTAGATTAAAGCTGACTGACGGTTCGGAGGGCTTTTGTGGGAGACAATAGATGAGCTCTCAGTTCTAATTTCAAATTAGTGAGAATTAAAGTGTCGCGCTGGTCAACGGACAGTTTCTGACCCTATTCAATGGAAATAAACAATCAAATGAATGTTTCCTCTATAATATAGAATATATCTGTATTTGAATCCTATTAAATTTACTAAACGGTGTCACATTATAAGATAAGATCGCAGAAACTCCTCCATTTCAAAGAGCGATTGTTACACACAATAGGTAGATACAAATGTCAAACACTACACATTGAACCATTTGATCTACCTGCTATTAGCTCGTCTTATGCCGCAGGAATTCATGTGAACAGTTCGTACTCGCAATCGATGTATGATATCTGGCATTCTATAGCGATTGATTCAACCGTGCGGGTGTTATCGAATATTCCGCGTACTTATGTTAGTGTAAGATGCATGCCTATTACAATGTGTAGCTTTACGCTAATGATTCCAACATCTTGATAAGCATATCTAATTAGCTCAAAATAGATGTTTTCTTGGAAATTATGAAGGCATGTTGACCGTTTTGGTATTGTTTAAGAAGTGAGATTTAGCGAGGTGGTCTATAGTTTATCCTGAATACTCTTAGTTACAATGATAAAGCGGATAATGACTGTGGAGCTAATCCTAGTTCCTTCCTTAATATTTGCCTAGTTTAGTAACGACATTGAAAAATAAATTCCTTACTGTATTTTTAGTTGAAAACACAGTTTTTCAAGCGTCCCATCTTTTGTTTAGCCACATATTCGTACAAGACACGAACGAACATCTATTTGAACGCCTGTTTACATTTTGCAGCGTCCGCGAAATGAAAACCATGGAAAGAGTCTACATCTGAACTTATTTATACAGTCCAGCAATATAGCCGGGGAAAACAAACACGAATAAAATATACGCTTAACCCGTGATGGGTGGTTCACGTTTTAGCGTATTCACGGCTGAGAACACATATGTACAACGAAACCAATTATTCCGTAGAGGAAGTACGTACGTATATTATTTATTGCAAGCCCGTTGGACCATAACGCGCAAAGCCGCTGTAGAGCAGCGTTCAACAATATTGGAATAGTTTGTTAGTGTTTACCTTTCGACAGGCGGTGTACAGTGCACCTCGCGTTTCGTTTTCGGACTCGAGCCAATTGTGATACGGCCGAATAGGCGATATTGCGAGTCGCCACTAATGTGGTGTAGCTCATGATAACTGTCCATGTCGGGGGTTGTTCGAGGGGCCTACGGCTAATTGCGTACGCGACCAGCAATGATGACTGAGCTTAATGACTAGCGGTCTTAATAATGTACTGTTGTACAGTCTGGGTGGGTGTTGGAAGGAAGCTGGTGGATTATGTGACGTATCATGGGATTATGGAGAAACAGAATGGTATATGCAGCCATTATGTGAATCGACTGCTGGTGATGGATTGTTAACGTGTCTGAGGCCGACGCTTGGTGCCGTGTCGATTGGACGGCCTATTCAGATATAATATTGTGTATGGAGAGCTAAATGTATTGATGATGCGCAATCGGGTGGAATTGCTCCTTGAAATCTATAAGTAATTGTTAATTTATCCTGGTTAATGCAAAGGAGATAGGAAGAAATGTGAAACATTTGCCTTGAGATAGATAGTAACTCTTCTAAGACAAGATTATTTTGCATGAAGTTTTGGGGTTGAGTCCTAGGGCAGCATGATTTTTATTGAGCGGATGGATTGGCATCAATCTGGTCGACTTCCCGCTAAGAACTGCAGAACATTTAACATAGTTACTTTGATAGAATTAAACAGCTGAGTTAGCTGTGGCTGTAAACAAAACCTGAGTGAAACCGCAGGCAGGGATAAGCTAGTCCAATATCAATATCGTTGCACTACAATGTTAATCCTTTGAGGCTTATAGATCACTCAATGTTCAGCCAATAAAAGTAAATCCCACTACAAAATGGAACCTAGAAACCAAGCATCGCGTTAGTGGTCTTAAGCTAAGATTATAATATAATCTTTAGAGTTAAACAAAAATGCTACGGATTTATCTTAGCAACATTAGTATAGCTTACCACCCAATCAAATTATACAAGAAAAAAGTAATTAAAATAATCCTTATTGTAAAATCATTAATAAATGATTTTAATAATAGCCCGTAAGCTACATTGTCACCTAAGAGACGCAAGTAGTATGATGTTTTGACATAAGCCAGTCAGTTTTCGAGCAGGTACTAAAATGTCTGTAACTAAAAAGTACTAAAAGGTCCTTTTTCTGTCCGGGTCAAAATAAACTAAAATAAAAATAGATTCATTAAATATTTCCACGTGACTTTCATAAAAGCTATGTTTACCTACGGTTTATACGTACCTGTACCACTCATGAGAGAGGTCAATGCCCTTCTTATAGAAGATCAACAAACCTAAAAAATGTTCGTACAACATAACATTTATGAAGAGTTACTTCATAAATACTATATTGTACGGACATTTTATCTTTTGCCCGTCCCGAGGGAAATATTTGATGCACACAGATCAATGTGTCCAATCATTTTCTCAAGTTCACCTATTTCTAATCTCATCAAAATCAGTAAGGTAAGTAAGGTAAGTATAAAAAACTTTATAATTGTTATTTATGATACAAGCAAATATAAGCATTAAGTTTATTCATCAACCTTTTAATCGTCTCGCTACAGGACACTGGCGGTTTTTCATCTAGAGGAGGAATATCCATTAAATATGATGCTTGCTCCTTTATTAAGTCTAGTTTTCATCACAATTTCCTTCACTATAAGTCAGCCTTTGGTGACCAAGGTATGCTTAGACAGTACGTAGGTATAACTTAGAAAAGCCATATTGTTACATGCCAGACCTGAATTCGAAGACTCATACTTGAGAAGCAGGTGCTCTTAACCACTTACCATTACGACCACAATAATAATAATATAATTTAGTATTTAGTTAGGATTAGGTATTTAGGATTGAAGGCTGTTTACGCCTCTCAGCTTAAGCCTAAATCCCTTAAGCTTATTTTGAAGTTTCGTAACATATTTTAAAAGTAATTAAGATCAAATTTTATAAATAACTTTGTCATTCTGAGATGAAATTTTGACCGGATTTTAGTAACGACTTTTAGAAGTTCCATTTTCTATAGTTTGGAAGCCATTTATGTAAATGTATTTATTTTGACATCAATTTCTAATACATAATTAACTTTAGTAAAAATATATTTATGACGTCGCTGTGAAGATAGGAAGGTATGTAATTGACTATGTCTCAAGCTCCTTAAAACATTGTTTCATCTTCCTACCTACTTCGCTGTGTTTGCATTTTCATCTCTTTCAATTCTAGTTTAGACAAGTCTCAAAAATTCCAAAAAGCTTAAGAAGAGTATGGCCAGTGACATAAACGAAACCCCTCTAACTGTCGATACTTCAAAGCATCACATCCAAATCCAACAAAGGCCATTATCTCCCAACCCCGAAAAGCAAGTTCATCAATCATACACCAAATACATGTCAAACTTACAACTACACTAATTACGTTTACACACACATGCGCAAGCTGCCAAGTTTTAATTGCTTCGTAGCAGCAACACTATTCATGGCGTCTGCGACGTTTCATAAAAGAACTTACTCTCTAAAAGAGATGCAACGTGGAGTTTATGTTCCCTTGCAAAAATTCACAACGGCGTCGTCGGCTTTTCAATCGGAATACCTTGACATGCATGGGGAAGCGTTTTAAATAGAATATTTTAGTACAATGCGTGCTTTTTTTAAGGCTCATTATGTGGTGATAGGATTGTGAAATAAGTAGGATAAATTGTGTACGTAATTGAGTTCCGTGAAAATGATCTGCCTTTTTATTGAGGCAAGTTTTTCTTGAGTTCACATTCCGATTGTTGTGCAACTTAATTATGATCAGCGTAATGTCTTTAAAATCCATTTCAAAATCCACATGATCTACTTATCTATTCTTTATTTCCTAGCTATTAAAAAAAATGTTAGTTGTGTTAGAGGAATTGAGCCACATTACGTCAACTTCAGTGTCTAAATAGTTAAGTTAGTACCCGTCATAACTTTTTTTCAATAAACAGGATTTCTACCCAACTAGGTCAAAATCAAAATAAAGCTTTAATAATTTTGGCAGTGTGTATATGTATTTTTATATACACAAGCACAAACGTTAACCGAGCTATAAATGAGCAGGGTTATAAATGATGATGTTTGAAATTGTATTTGGCAAATGGCGGTAGGCTTGTTTCCACAACGCCTAAGGCTGTTGTGTTATTAAACTACGTTTCTAACGAGATACAGACAGAGGGTTAATAATTTTCAGAAGCGCCATGGATAATGGAAAGTTTTGGAGATTTCGATCGAATGTTGGACGGAATTCAGCAGAACTATTTACTCATTGATATTTGACAGTTAGTTCCTTCAAGACTTTTAGTGTAAGTACCTACTTAAAATCATAAATGTACAAAGCAGTCCATATTTATTTTATTAAAATTCACTGCTATTATACATATTGCTGCTACTTGCTATTACTGTTATATTTACATAAACTATATTATTCTCTTTGTTTCTCTATGTAGTTCAAGTTAAAATTTACGTAGGTATGCCGTTGTGCCAATGTAGTGCCCTCCATCCATCTGCAAGCCTGTCAGCCTACCTCTGGTTTTAATTGATGGATGACGTCACCATTGATCTAAGAGCGGATACGAAGAGGAAACAATGCACTTTGCTAGTGAAAAGGTCATATAGTTTTAATACATAGTTTTGTTGATTCAACATATAGGGATTTGATGCACTTAGTTATTAATGCAATTATTTAATATTGCAAATCGTGTAAGCGCGTGTGATACTTTTGCAATAAATCCTTTTTAAATCATACATTTCATAACATACATAAGGGAAACAAGCCTTTCTATTCATTTGTTAAGCTCACAAAAGCTAATTAGTACCTTCTAGTTATTGCACAAACAATAGCAATAAAGTTATGACGAGTTTCAATAGAGGGTTGAATTCGAGGTTGAATTTATGCCGCTCAGTCACACGAGACGGGACTTGCACCAGATTGTAGTGTTTAGACATATTTCCCCAGTGTAGTACTCTAATATTCTAGAGTGAAGTAATCGGATTATGCAGGTAGCTCGTTGCTTCTCGTTGCTTAGGCCGTCTTAACATGTGGCGAGACGTCGGGATATCTGTTTTAAAGGGAATACTTGAAGTTTAGGCAATCGGTTTCGAACCGAAGGTTTGTTAATATTCAACGGAATCTATTGTCTTAGTGGAAACCATTTTATCTTAGTCATAAAGAAATAACAGGTGAGATAGTGTTAATATCCAGTAACGAGGATATTGTTTCTAGGAATCTAGGTTGCAAGTATACAGAAACGATGTCATTTGATAATACCTATCCCAACAAAACTGATGTTATTTGTTGTAAAACTAGATATAAAATGAATTGCCTGGAACCGATCGGATAATGGATTAAAACTTTTATTGTGACCTTTCGTATCTAGTTGCTGTCATTTCATTTTCTTTCTGGCTTTAAAGCTTATAAAACGACGGCGAGGAGAATGTATTGTTATTACAAAAGGAGCAATTTGTTCACTTGCTCCGGAAAGCGGTTCAATATACGTGATTAATATCCATATTCTACGTCATACCGTGAGAGAAACCTTAACATTTGTGTCAAAGCAACCAACAGTAATATGTATCTCGAGTCAATTAATAGCATGTGGTAAAACATTCCTCAGAGAGGGCCGTGTCAATAGCGTGACGTAGGTGCGACGTGCGTGCGGTCGGTTCTGCTTACTGGAGTTCGAAACACAGGAATTTCCACTCTGCTCACAACTGTCGCATGGTCTTTGACAAATTTCCAGGAGTCATGTCACTCACACACTCATATAACTCCCCTAAGTTTACGAAATCGTGTAGTACTCTGTTCACTCCTTGTTTCGGAAGAATCCTTGTTTATAGAACTTTGGAAAATCGTGGGAATTTAATTTTAGTTGAAGAACGTGAAGGCATGCCTATGATACGGTTTCGACAAATATCTGAGCTGAGTATACACGAGTCTGTAGGCAAGAGTTTATTTTATTAGATTTTCTTTGTTCAGAATTTCAACCCCAAATATGAAAGGAAAATTTTTGCTCGAGAGGCAAGGCCTGGGGGATCATAGGTGACGGGTCTAATTATTCAGTCAAAAAGTTAATTTGCGTGAGTCTTGATTAAGACGGGGGTAAATTGGGGGTTGATTTATTTCATTTCACATTACCAGTTCGCATCCTTTCATCACAGCTCGAAGTTGTTTTTAGACGCCTGTCGTATACACGCGTCAGGGACTTGAATAATTTTGAGTAGATCTTAGTATGTTTAAATTAACATAATTATATTTTTAATTTCATAACTTGTTTAATGTATTTTAAACTGTTTTAATGTATTTTGAACCAATCAAATCCTAGGCAATGATACTGTCTAACATTTCCAAGTACACCTTTGCCTGAGAATGAAACATCTATAGGTACACACCCATCTCAAACTATCTTACGCTAATTTTCGTTTATGAGGTGTTAAAAACTGTGTCTACCACGAACATTAATTCCGCTCAGTTCACACAAAGCCAGGTTTAGCGGCGAGCTGTTAAAGGTCGCAGCCACGCATATTTAGTGGCTGTTTGCTAGTTCATTGCCACTAGGCACAGCATTAATCCATTTTCATTTGACTATGAGCGAACGCCCCAAAATCCTCATATAAGAGGAGCGAAATAGCCGTTTTGCAATATCAATCAATATAATCCTTGTAGATTGGCGTTGATTATTGGCTTTTTGCTAATGATTTTCGTTGTGATTAGTTTCAATTAGGTTTTATTTTGGTATGGATTTGTTGATTAACTCAATCCTTCAAGCGTGGCGATTAATGCTCAATCCTTCTCCGTGTGAGAGGAGGCCTGTGCCCAGCAGTGGGACGATAAAAAAGGCTGTAACAGTAACAGTAACAGTTTGTTGATAAGAGTTTTCTTTCTTCATTAAGGGCGCTACTTATTCATTATTAATATTAGTAAACAATAAGCCAGATACATGATGATCAAATTAGATTTAAAATAAATCAGTGTCTCAAAAATCATACTTCATTTAATTCGGAATATAAATTAAAATACCTTTAATCCAACCATTAACTAATTAGTCAAAAGTCCATCCAAAAGAAACAACGTGTCAATCGCGAATAAAATAAAACACTTTCTGTAAGCGCCTCAACATAAATCAAAAACTCAAATCTGAAATCTGCACAGTTAGGGCTGCCTCAATTCCAAAGCTATAACTTTAAGAGTTTCAATTGAAAACATTTATCGTGGCAAATATATATGATCAAGTTGGAAAGTTAAAGCTTAGGGTGTCGATAAACGATTGCCACTATAAAACTGAGTTGTGGCCCTAACTTAGATGATACGTAAGATAAAGGTGAAGGTAGATTTTAGAAGTTATTGAGGGGATGTGCCGTGATACCCAAGTGCATCGGGACTGTGTTTTTGGAAGGAACAGTACCTGAATTTCGGATAAATATCAAAAATGCAGGTATAGTAACGTTTGTGTAAATTAGATTTTGGTGTACTCCTAAACTTATGATTATACCTAATTAACTTACATTAATACTTATGTTAGAAATTGTGTGAAATTATCTGTGTTTCAGAAAATATAGTTGCGGCATTAAATGTATTTCAAAACATATAAAAAATTAAGATAATAGTATAAGGCAGCGGTTCCCAAATGGGGTTCCGCGGAACCCTGAGGTTCCGTGACAGGCCCTCAGGGGTTCCGTGGAACATTCAAGATTTCCATATGGTAAATCGTTTCACTTTTGACAATATTAAATTATTATTCATTTTCAATTAAATTGTTCTAAATATTGCATTCCAAAATTCCATTTAGGCACCATGTAGGTGGGTACCACTCGGGAGTGTAAGTACGAGTTCGCGACAAGTGGCGGGGGAAGGCCACGGCAGCAGATAATTTAATTCCGTTTTTTACAAATTGTAGATTAACTTAATACCTCCAGGTCTTCGGCAATCGGCAAAAATAGGTAGCGAGTCGGCCAAAAATCACCGCATTTTTTGGGCTTATTTCATCGCCAGGATTATACGTTTTCATACATTTGACAGGACGTGAAATGACACGGCATACGAGTATTTCCAGTGGCTATTTTTACCATGAATCCATTTCCAATTTTTGCACCTCCGCGAATCCGAAAATTTCGCGCTCGCTTCGCTCGCGACTCCATATTACGTGTGATGCTTTTATGTTCGTTTAATTGCTCAAGTATCCAACTCCGAAAAAATTTCGCGCTCTTCCGTCGAGGTTTCCTTTGATGTTTATTTTTTATTCCTCTGGTTCAGAAAAAGCAATTGCGCTTTCTTCGCTAGCTGCTTATTCATTTGCTTTATTCATTTTGCTTTTTTGTGTGGATTTACAGTGGTTTTGTTAATTTTGTGTAGGTACTTAAACTAAAAAAAATTCGCGCTCGCTTCGCTCGCGATACCGGCTACCACTGAATGTCTTTCAATGCTAGCGGGTGCTTGGAACTTCTTCATTTAGTTTAAAAAAATCGCGCTCGCACCTGTACAAACCCAATCTATTTCTTTTTGCGTTTACTTTGTCAATCTTCAAACGGAAAACTATTCACATAATACACAAAGTCAAGGGCGGCTAAATTGTTTTCTGGCCCGTGTGGCAGATAGCCATGCTACGCCTGAGTATAATGAATATGTCTCTAACCATATAACCATTTGGTGCGCTACCACACGCCACGAGCCGTACCTAAGTGTATTTAGATCTTTAGTTTACTTCTTACTTAAGCTAAGGTTCCGCCGAAAAATAGTGAAACGAAAAGGGTTCCGAAGCCAAAAGAATTCGGGAACCGCTGGTATAAGGTATTGCCCCTAAATGCGACCGAAAAATACAAGCAATAACCAGCAACATAAAAAACTCTTTCATCTTCCACAACAAACTTTAATATAACTTTAAGTGCATGTCACAATATCATTACGGAACTCATAACCCAAGGAAGCCCTACGTGATATTTTCTAATTACGTCAAAATCCTCCACAAAGAAGACTCTTTTAATTTTTAAAGCTCGGAGGAAACTCACAATTGCCCATAGACAAGTTTAATTCCTCCCTAAGCGGAAAAGAAATGATCAGACACCTCTGCCAAAATGAAAAGAGGCCTGATTTACAACCTGCGTAAAACAGGGGCTGGGTCTTATTAACATTACTTTTTATAACATGGCCGGTGTTAAATTGTTACAATGTAGAGTAAAATTTAATTAAAACGTCTAGTTAGGAGGTGTTAACTAGCACCATTAAGGTGTATGCTTTATGTACGGAACTAACTGCAGCTGAATTTTATATTTCATTTTATGTTGCCAGTGTTTGTTGGAAGTGTTTCATTAGTGTCGGATATTGGGTTATCAAATGGTTTACTTACTTTGTTATTTATATTAAAAATCTTTGTGTAAAAAAAACGAATTTTATTTCATTCAGTTTTGGGTGGGTCAAACTTCGTCGTATGCAGAAGCTCGATCTTATAATACATATGACTACGCATATGCGTAGGCGTAATCGTCGTAGCTGCACGCGTAGCGGCTATGAAAAGAACGCGTAGGAATTGTATACGGTTGCTACGAAAAATTAATAATGATACGGTCCATTGAAAACCTCAACCGATGTCATGATCTTTCTATGACTCAAAAAAAATATGTAGGTACTTGGAACTTGCCTTACCTAAATAAAACTACAGTTTCAAAATCACCCATTCAATATATCTAAAGAATTCATATCCTACACAACCCATAAAAATCGTTAACCAATATCTAAATTGCGTTAGAGAAATTGTAATATTTTCGTACGTGATATTGGTACGAAGTTGTCAAAAATGCGTATATTAAGTTTGTAAGAAAATTTACCGGCACTGGGTTTCCGTAAGGTAATGTGATGTTACCTTTCGGTCCCCTGGGGCCCGCGATCACGCGTTACGTTCCTCGGTTAACGCAGGGGTAACCAACCATTGAAGCAGAAAATTTCCTAAGGTTGGTGTCAGGCAGTGGTATTTTGGTCATTGGGTAAGATGGCATTTTTCGAAGTTTTTTATTTTTCGTCATATATCTTGGTTATTATTCTTTTTGTGAAAATAATATTAAATGTATTGCCGCTTCCTTATACTAAATCCACAAAAGCTTTCAAAACATGAATCATGTTTCTATATTTCGTATAGAAAATAATAATACTTAGAACGATTCTTGTGGCATTAATCTGTAGCCACACTTGACATGTTCGAGTGAGTTCACGAGGGAAAATGTCTTTTGTGTTACACCAGAATTTGGAGGACCTTCACTTGTGCTTACTGCCTACAATAATAAGTGTCTGTGCCCCAAATATTTTTTTATACTTTTTTCTCTACTTAAACTTGGGATTGAATAAACAAAATATCAAAGGAAATACTGTATACCTATTGTGTTTGTGGTTATAAGTCAAGAATCTTCTGCTCGTATTCTTGGCATCAAAAGTTTTATCCTGTGGCAAATCTTTCCTTTTATCTTTTTTTAACTTCGGCCTGTGACTTTGACCGTGTGCGTTTTTGTTTTGCAAATCTTGCAAATTACTTTGGATCTTGTTAATTCTTTCAAGTAGGGATGTGCCTGTGTGTACATAGGTATAGAAATCAATGAGTGTGTGTTTTATTTGTAATTTTGTATTGCTGTCGAAATAATAATTGTTGATTGCGAACAATATCACTAAAGAAATCACATTTCCAAACACTTTTACTTACTTGAAATTTTAAAACCAAACCGCATTATCAAAATCACACTTTCAATCTCCAATTTATTTTAAAAGACATATTCAAAACAAATCACAAGTTAAACTAAAATATTGACAATAAACTATGAACACATTGACAGGTAAATAGTCCGGGAATTCGGACGAGGGTCCGAAAGGGTCCGGACGCAGGAAAGCGGACAGATGTCCGACGAATAAAAGAAATGGCCAAATACGAAAGTTTTGTGTTAAGTGACTGGGGATTGGCTGAATAACTGATTTTTGAGACGCTTTCAATGGCAAAATTGGAATGAAAATTGGAGTGAATAGGAACAGTTCATTTTTTTAAATCTTCTGTTTAAAACAGTGTTTATATTTTTCATAATGGTTTCGCATCATCTGCTTAGACTTTTCCAACCTGACCTCATCATCCCAGTAAGTCTGGCCATCCCGGCCTTGTATACCGGTTTTTCGATGATAGGTTTTGAGATTTTTCTACAGTAAAAGCATCTTTAGCTTTTACCCTCCGTCTATTTAGTCAACCTGCAACTCTACTTATATAAAAAGTTTTCAGCATTCGTTTATTTTTGTCTTCAAGAATACAGCACACTAATATGTATATTACGTGATAGTACGCAATATATGTTTATAGATAATGCCATGTTAACAGCTGTTGATTTGTATTATGATACTGCGTACGTCCGGACAGCAGATCACACTCGGACACGTCAAATAATTGACTAGCTCAATTTCCTGCCACCGTTAATGTCAATGCAGAGTTGTGAATAAATAAACAGGTAGCATATCGAAACACAACTCTTGGGGCGATTCACTCAAATAAATGGAATGGAATAAGTTAAAACTTTACCCCCTTACTTATAAAAATCTCTAATCACCTTCTAAGCAATATTTTAACTAATCACTACTTAAAGCCTTAAGTAGTGATTAAATGTTAGTTAAGACATGCAGCAACGTTTATAAGTAAGAATTTTCTTAAACAGCCCTTAAGTATTACTTATTATTTATTTCACGTTTATAAGTAAGGCTGTTTGGAAAGTTGTGAAGGGGATTTTATTCATTTTGAGAATCAATTCTTATAAAAAAAAAAAAAAAAATTACGAAGCGCATTAAAAAACTGAAATGAGACAATTGAGATAGATATGTAGGTCTTGAAAATGTTCTATGACATGAGGGTAAGTCAATCAAATGTTTCTGTAATCAAAAGTTTGTTCTAGGTCAAACACAATTCTGAAATTTCGACCTCAAGTAGGAAAACCCTCTCAATATAATTTCCCAAACTTACATTACGAAACAAATAAAGCTATTGTTTCATATCAAAAACTTCCAATATACCTACGCAATTTAAATACACTCCACAAATACATACCTGTTATGAGATGTAACAAAGATTGAATATCTATAGGGTAAACGATAAGAAGGGGTAGGTTTGGGAACGACCAGATGTAAACGTAATAAAAAGTGTCTACTTTATACAATAGAAATGTCGCGTGATTGCATTGTGATTTTCTGATAACAAAAATGTATCTTCATACAAAGTACCTAAAAGCTTTTAAAGTAGGTATCTAAAATATTGGAACACGTTTACATACACTTGTAAATGAGCTGCTATTTACATATTTGAGTACAATGTACTTACATTAAATTTGTTTGTTATCGACACCTATTGGGAAATATCAATTACAAAGGCTTTTATCTTCTAATGTTTATTCTCATCCGTATCATATTATCAACTTAAAGCGACATTCCGAATTTCCCCCCAAACTTAATTACCTACATTTTGTTTTTTAACTTAGTATGATGGAGAACAGAAATTGAATCATCATGGTAATATTTAATATGACAAAAAAGATATAAGATATCAGTAGAATAAATGCAGTCTTCCTAAAGTAAACGCAAAAAGTTTGGATGCTGCCAGACGTCACTCTAAGTGTTGATAACTTCGGAGATAAAATTAAATTACAATAAAGTAACTTCATAATGTGAGTTTAAAAAATAATAATAAAACCACACTTTAAATACATAATCATGATTAATCTGTGTTGATAAGTGAACACATATTTTTGTACGATAATATAAAATAGGGTTTGTATTGGTGACTTCGATACCTGTACCTAAATGTCTTAAAAGGCCTACAAATACGGCAAAGATTTTAAAAGTATCTAATTGAAAGATATGTAACTACCTTATGCATTGTTCGTACATACTTATATCATACAACTTATATATGTATACCTAAACGGGATCAAAGAGTTTTTAATCCAGATAAAATAGTCGTTAACAAATTGATTTCAGCGAAAGCTTGCTTAGAAAAGGACAAATAATTTCCTCTTAGCCGGCCACGAAAGGTCTCTAAAGGTAATATCTATTTGACATTATTAATAATATCTTCAGGTTCCCTTAGTTTATTGTGAAGTGCTAATCTATATTGTTTGAAACCGGATCAAACGAAACAACCCCTTTTATTAGCCGAAACGAAATGCCTGTCGAATCAAATTTCGTCATTCGTTCCCCCTCGGAAAAGTGGCGCTGTATTCAAAGGGTTATTTTTTGTGAACATTTTGTTTGGCATTTTTGGATTCTGTTAGTTCAGTGGAAGCTTTAATACATTTAGTATCCAGGTATTGGATTTTTTTTTCATTTATTTAAAATTCTTTTTGTTAATTTATCCTTTGCGTTCTTTTCAATAACTGACTGTAAGTTATTTGCGCTAAATTCCAATCATTCAGCAACCCGAAAGTGCTTTTAAATATTTCAAATTAAATATTTTTAGTTTCCATTACTAACGCTGTTTTAATGCAGCTGAAACTAAGAGCATCGACTGTGAAACTTTGTTCTTGTGTTTGCAGATTTTCTTTATAAAAATGCAACTTGCAGAGCCGTTTAATCCTGTCTATAGACGATAAATGCTAATTCTACCCCAACTTTTGTTACAAACAGAAAAATTCTCTGCAAGAGGCGGAGGAAAGCCTTCTTGTGCAAATATTTAAGAAAGCTTGGAGCTTATAGTTTCCATCTCAGCACATCTAGCTTAAGTTTTAATACTGTGGCCTTTGGGTGCTGATCTAAAGAATGTTCACTAGAAATAAAAGAGAAACTATTCAGACTGAATTACCCTGATTTCATTTGTTCACAGTATCACACAGAAACTAAAACAGCTGAAAGCCGAATTTACTAAAAACAACACTTTAAATCTCTTTGAAATAAAACCTCATTGGTCTATCAAGAGGTATTGGCATAAAAAAAAGAAAATCTTCGACGAAAGAACAGCGGCATCGTTTAAATTCTACAGTATTACAATACGAAGGCTGGCAGGCTAGACAATTAACATTGGCGCGCAAACTGACGAACCGTTTGCAGACAACAGCGTGCTGCTCTCTCGTAAGAATTCGAAGTGCTCCAAGCATTTATGGACTCCTGGTACCTCGAAGTTAATCGTGGATGAAAATGCGTGCTCTTTTTCTGTATGTTGTTAGTTCGTTTGACTTTAGATTTTTATTCTTTCAATGTGTATACAATACAGTTTTTTTATATATAATTAGTTTTGTTTATTACAATTTAGGTATTGTCTACTCAATCATTGTAGAAATGATGATGGAACGTTTTAGGTTAACGTTTGAGTAACCTTATCCTGCTTTTTGTTCACTCATTAAGTTGGAAGCCAACCACATAACCCCTTAAGAAACCTACATACATACATATTCACACCAACCACCAACTAAGTAACTGATTAAAAGCTAAGTAGAATTTGCGAGGGCATAACGTGTCACCGGCCGTGTTAACACCAGAGATAAGCCAAGTGACGTCACACACAACGTACCTACAGTGACTGACATGTAGGTCAAACGGGCGAATTTTAGTGGTCACACAGTGGGCCATGTTGGTTAAAGTTGGTAGGAAAATAAATGTTTTTTCATCAACCGTCTGAATTCACGGAAAACTACAGCCATTGCGATAGCAATCTGACAACGAAGGCCAATAATTGGAGAGGGAATAAAGTTAGAACATTGTACCCTTTTTGTAGCCGATAATTAAAATTAAACTATACTGATGTTTGATTATTTCATTTACAACACAAATTAGCTGTATTAAAACTAAGCTAATCCATTAATTGATGATTAACTCGTAACTTTAATGATAATTTTGCATAAATCGTACAAAGTGCAAACTAATCGTTCCCCGGTAAACTGTTATACATTTTGCAGCAGATAAATTCTAGGATTTTCTCAACTATAGGAATAGAAGTGATTAATTTATTCCTTAACTTGATAGTAATGAAAAATAGCTCGATTTTTCATCATATTTTAAATAAAATAATTACATGACGTTTCGTGGGTAGTTTTCGACATCCCTTATTTTTTTTACTGAAAGTAAGAAAGAGATATCTGAAATTCACAAAAATAATTTTCTTTGCTTTACTAATTCAGATAATTTATTTGGTTAGTGTATTAAGTAAGTTAGCAAGTAATACTTTGAACCTTCTAGCTATAAAATTGTATGTAAGTAGATATCTCAGGCTGACCACGGCGTGCAGAACCTAAATAGACTTACCCAACACGTATCCAGAATTTTCGTCGAAAATCACTACACAAAATAAATAGATGTTAACAGCTAACAAAATTTTATCGCTACATTTACATATTAAATCAATTAAAGCGTTCCGCATTAATGATGCAAATTGGCAAATAAGCTATCGTTGGCCGCAGCTCTGATCATCCCGTGAGGCCGCTAAATAAATAGGTACCCTCTTAACAAGCCGATCGCTTTCAATAGCTGCCGCGGTTCATAGACAAACATTGGTAATCCCGCCCAACTAATGGTGGAAACCTAATGTAGGATTGTGGTCTGCAGGCTTGGGCCTGGTTACGTTTTCGGTAATGTATCTTGGGGTCTGTTTTGGAATTTTAGAGGAGAGTGTGTCTTGATGGTTACAGCGAATAGGAGAAGATTGTATTAAAGAGGTGATCATGTCTTTTGTTATTCTAAGCGAGAACATCATCACAGGTTTTATAACATAGGTTTTATACGTCTTGTGTAAAACTG
Organism: Helicoverpa zea; assembly: GCF_022581195.2. Taxonomy (NCBI): domain Eukaryota; kingdom Metazoa; phylum Arthropoda; class Insecta; order Lepidoptera; family Noctuidae; genus Helicoverpa; species Helicoverpa zea. Next base: position 3,887,220 of record NC_061458.1, on the reverse strand, counting down.
CATACACTACTTTAAAATATACCAATAAGTATGTGGAAATGATGAACTATAAGTGAGTATAGGTCGATCTAAATTATGATATTGTTTTTTTGAGTTGATGCCTATAACCATATAGTAATGATTCAACACCCAAACTCCAGTTGGCTCACAATTCTTGTGGTTCATACAAGAGCCAAATATTGCTGCTATTAATCAGATTCCAAGACTAGACGGTAAGAAGAATGGCTCCCAAACAATAATACCGACCTCTCTCGCGCCCCTTTAGATGCCGTCTACTTATAGCTTCGTTTTCTTTTCTATTAATCACCTCTTTAGGTTAAAAAAAATTGTAGTCAATTATTACGAATATTTTAAAGAAATTTATAAAAAAAAACACTATTTGATTTACTCTTTTAAACTACACATTGGTGGACAGGATTCTGAATTTTGTATATTTTACAGAACTTAATAAAATTTCGATACATATTAGCAGCAAACACAAGTTATACTTAACATTTCCACTTAACAATACACAAAAGGTACGGTCAGCAAAACAAGTTCGACGGCTCCTAATCCCACAAATTGTACCTGTAACGTCAGCATAGCTGCATAACCCAAAACTGCTGACAACATTTTGAATATGCTTCATACACCTATTAGTTCCATATTCGTATGCATTACAGGTCGCTTCGGATTTAACGTAATCCGAGAGGATAAAACGTGACGGCTGGTAAATGCATGTCCACACTCATACATTTTATATGGCCAGTATATACGGCACTTGATTTTGTCTGCGGTTTTACTTGTATGCTGTTAAAATTGTAGTTTAATTTAATAAATATAATTAAAACTCTTTAGGTAATAATGTGTGATTGATCAATTTACCTAAGTTTACAAAAGATAAAGTTTTAATACATAGGTTGTTTACTGACTGCCCCACGCTAAACACATCCCTATAACACAGACATGTTTGTGGATCGCCAAATGGTTCATCAGTCTATTGACTTAACATGTCAAATAATCATTACAAAAGTTACACTCGAACTTGTCGGGCGGACTCATAGAATTTTCGATTGAACGAGCACTCCCACATATTGGCTTTGAGGAATCAATTAAAGTTTTCATCAGAATTTGGAAACTAATTTTCGGTTTGACAGAGTCAGCCGTTCGGCCAACCACGGCCAGGTAAGTTCGTGTCATGGACGCCAAACTGTACTTTAATTAGTATCGGCACTTTTAAATTGAAACTGTTCGATAGAATTTAGGTTACAATGACAGTTTTGTATTAACCTAAGTTAGGCGCTGCACGAGACGGCTTGGCTTGAAATAATTTGGCTGGTTTGTTTGTTGGGCAATGTTATTATTTAAAGTTGTTTGAAATTGGATTTGTTTTCTTTCAAATTGAAAACAGATATGTACGATGTTCAATTTCTATAGATATGGATCAAATACCAAGTTTGAAAAATATCTTAACGATAGAAAATTATATTGTTTACTGTTATTTACAAATCGTATAACAAAATATAATAAAGTTGTCGAATAAATAGTGTTGTTATTGAAGAGAACACCTATTTTAAGTGAAGCTAGATTCTGAAAGAGAAATAGATAATACTTAGTGTCTAGAAAAGTCTGAGTTACAATTTTTGTGACAGGGGATTTGTCACAAAAATTTGTTAAAATATTATTATGTCTTTCAATCCTCGTGGGATAAGTCACTGTCAGGTAATATTTGACACTTAAATCATAAATCTAAGTGCGAAATAAATAAATCTTATTTGAAGGTAAGTCAATATTATATTATCGGCAAACCATAAATCCTTACTAATATTATAAATCGGAAAGTGAGTTTGTTTGTTTGTTTGTTTGTTTGTTCCGCTTTCACGCCGTAACTACTGAACCGATTGCTTTGAAATTTTGCAGACGTAAAGTTAGAAGTCCGGATTAAATAATAGGGTACTTTTTATCCCGAAAAAAATAGATATTCCCGAGGGAAAACAAAAATATTGTTTGCTTGATGGATGGATTGTAGATGGCGCTGTGTGTCGTTTAAAACAAGGTAATATATTGCAAACGAATATAAACATGTAAATTTAGAAGCTAAATGATACGATAATGAATCCCCGAAAATGAGGAATTCCCGAGGGATGATGTACAATTTGTTTAATCGTCTAAACTGTTTTTTTTTACATCTACTTATATATTGCAAACGAATATGAACATATAAATTTAGAAGCTAAATGATACGATAATGAATCCTCGAAAATGAGGAATTCCCGAGGGATGACGTACGATTTGTTTTATCGTCTTAACTGTTTTTTTTACATCTACTTATCCTGAATTAACTATAATTCAACGAATTACTAATTGGTATAAGTATTAGTTAAGTTATTTCGTTCTTGAGGTATGCGATAGATGGCGCTGGGTGTTTTTAAAACGTGGTAACGATGTGTTTTTAAAATACATAAGAAGTGGAATGATAGCTTTTTAAAACGTGGTGACGTTGTTTTTTTTAAGATACGTAAGAAGTGCAATGATATCTCGCGCTTTAACCTGTAGCTCATTGTTCAATCGCGAGCTTCCCGATAGCTCGATAGATGGCGTTGTGCTTTTCTGTATCGTGGTGTTAAGGTTCGCCGCGAATTAGTCTGTTTTGAAATCAGTGGGGCCCAGTAGCGCCAGGGCCAGCCGCGGCTGCGGGTTGTTCGAAAGAGGTACCGCGGCCCTGGTATATAAAAGGCCTAGGACGGAACACGACGATTTTAGTCAGTAAGAGTCTGACACTCCCTCACCGCTGCTAACCCACAGCGGGAGGGGTGAACCGAATTCCACGCGGGCGAAGCCGCGGGCGGAAAGCTAGTTAATCAATAAATTTTCACATACAGAGCTTAGATACTTAGCTTAGATGTAGTTGTAGAAATGAGAAGCCAGAATTCATGCCATGTTAAATATTAGCCGCGAGATAGCAAGTATGACTATCTCAAGCTGGCATTCTAAAACAAAGGCATAAATCATAGCTTGAATGCAGAAATATATTTAGTATTTGTCTTGCTATTCAGTTTATGTAATATGGACTGTATCCGCAAACCTACGTATTGAAATCCATGCTTGAAACAAGTCTTTCAAAAACAATCTTATACTTTCTTTCAAATAAAACACAGGCAAAAGTAATTTAAGTTTGCAAAGCACTGAGAACAACTAACATAATTTATGAAAGATCCTCAACGAACTGTAATACTGTATTTACTATTCAATTTCATTTTATCCGAATATTTGACACGAGTCTGCGAAGTTCGATTCCGATTTATCGAATCGGAAAGAGTGGAACTTATTCCCTTTATGGCAGAACAAAGTAAAGATAAAAATGAACCCGTTAGGACTGAAACACAGCACTAAATTAACTTCTCAATGGCGGGTCAAGCGCGTCTCATATTTCGGTTGTTTTGTTTCAATTAAAATTGCGCAGTAGTTCGTTGAGGCTAACAAATAATTATGAACTTGTTCGTTTGCTGCAATGAGAAAACTTTGTCTCTTTCAACTTTAAAATTATTTGTCACGCTTTATGATTAACATGCGACAATGTTACGCGAAATTTAAAATGTCTGATGGAAAATTAACCTTTTTCCCGAAACACGTCAAAACAATTTCGGTGTAAAAATTATATCGTTTCACAAAAATGACTAACAGGCCCTGCTTATTTAGTGAAAAGGACATTGTTCAATTTTGGCCTAAGAACCGATGTGAATATAAATTATACTATAATTTTTATTTATTTTTATATTGTTTGAAACATATTTTAGTATTCCACGGACACTTCAAATAAAAAAATTCCAAATAAAAAGTAGGGTCACAATTATTGATGCCTTATAAAATGTTTCCGTCGGCCAGTGCTGCCAGTTTCGGAAGTTTTCGGGATTTCGGTAAATACGGATCGAATTGAGAACCTCCTTTCCGAAGTCGGTTATTAAAATTAGTTGCTAACACTTTATTCATTTAAATACCTAAACTGACTAGCTAGAAAAAAACTAGTATTTGTATAATGTTTTAAGATGGTTTTGAGCGAAATCGCGAATTTCTAGCTTGGCACTCGAGTAGGATTATAGTTTTCGTAATTGGCAACACTGGTGTACTTCAGTCAGTTTGCTAGAAGTCAGTTTGATAGCTTTGCGACTATCGTTTCTTTTGTGATTTTCTATGCGTTTCATGGTTTTATTCTATATAACAACTTTGGCTTGATTACGGACTCCGATTAGATTGCGTACTTGGTAGACTCGGCTTTGTGTGAAGAACTGGATTTTACTAGCATTTTCGGATATTGCTCTGTCTGTGATCGAATTTAGTTATATTATAATTACAACAATGGATGCAGAATATAGTATATTGTATAAATTGTGGATCTGCTGGAGGTTCTTTGGTATTAGAAAACGAAGATATACTTCGTTGCATACAACAATGGACCGTTCCCCGTATGGTAAGTGGTCTACGAAAGTGTTTTTCTAATTTTGATAAGAATGTTACTACCTACTTATGTTTTCATAAGCACACAATTTCTCGGTTTTCAAATCAATTGCCACAATTGCAAGTTACTTGATATTTACTAATGTTTTTTGTATTTATTATTACAGGTTGAAGCTCATGACCTTATATGTACGACGTGTTGGTCTCAAGCAGTCGAGCATAATAAGATGCAATGCACTGTTGGACGCAATTGTGTACTTTGTAAGAAGCTCCTACCATCAGGCATACTGTTGCAATTGTATCTTTGGGCGTAGAACAGTGGGCTGTTGTGCCCACATAATGACTATTATCTGGTATTTAAGCTGGGCGAGATACCAAAACTCAATTGAACCCCCTGCTCAGTTCTTAGATAATATATTATTGAGAAATATTGATGATTAAAAACCTTTAATTGAATATAAATATTGTTTTTATTGCACATCCTCGAAAACTTCTTTCATTGTTATTGGTAAACCTTACTTTAACTGTTAAATTATTTTGTGTGGTAATGACATTTTTAGTATGGTCTGTACCTTCTTGGTAATAGACCGCGGGTTCGATTCCCGCCTTATGGCATGTAGATAGCTAGGTAACTTACTAATATAAAAGTAGTATCAATCATTTAAATAAATAATTCTCTATCGTAATAATATCGATATTTTATGAATTGTGGTGAATGGAACTCTTCCATTTTGGATACGTTTTATCACAAATCCAAAGTGGATTCACTATATATTAAGAAACGTAACGTTGAAAGCAAAAGCGTTTAGGTAGTTGTTTTTCATAAAAATTCTAAGCATTTATGAAAACTAGTCACACGCCCCGTCTTCGCACGGTGGCAATATAAAACATTGGTGTTAACCTTCCTCTTGACCTACTCTATATATTAAAAAAAAAAATAAAAAAAAATCGCACCCAAATCCATTGCGTAGTTTTAAAGATCTAAAGCATTCATAGGGACAGACAGAAAATGCAACTTTATAAAATGATCATTGTCAAAGAATTATCTTAAACTTGACTATTTACTATCTCTTTTCCTAGTATCTAGTAGAGTAGTCTTTTCCTAGATCTAGAAGAGAACATATAGAGCTGTACATAGTATTGTTGATATTTTGTATAGTGTAGTTTGGTAACACTACTCTGATATTTCACGCAAGCTTGGTTATTTTTTATTTATAACCTCAAAATATTAACTTTTTTCGTAATTATTTTAGTTTCCTGAAGTGTCCGTTCGTGAAAACTTATTTCATAGGATTCCATATAATTTTAAGAGTTTATAGAAGTCACTTTCCATTCAAACGGTTCTTAGGCAGAACATGTATGGAGCCGGAACAATGTCCTTTGCTGAAAAGTTAAAATGTTTTCATTGAATAGACGTTCTTTTTGTTTACTTTGAAGTTCTTTTTTTATTAAAAAGAAATTCCTTTTATTTGGAATGCTATAATATTTGTTTGACTGAGTGTATCCTATATAGGTAGAACACCTATTGTGCTTTGTTACTTATTTGACAAAGGTATAATAATATAGGTAGGTAGTAGGGGTGCACAGTATAATAGTATGCATGGAACATAATAACGTTAAATTAAATTTTAACCATGTTATTTTACTGTACTAGTCGGGTACCAACTAAAAGCCACTATATATTTACTGTATATATGTACGTACATAGAGCTTCGCTCATATTCAATTACATACATACATATCAAACATCAATACACTCGTATTTTATCGCAACGTTAGTTCGAGGGACACTATTTGAAATGGGGCAGGATAAATCTAACAGTGTGTTCAAAGCCCACGCAGATTGACAAACTAAAGTTCATTGATTCGTCAAACGTCAACACGATACTACATTGATAGTGGAACGGAACCCTTTAGAAATCATACAGAAAGCTCGTAGATAATGGCGACCAGATGTAGGGTACCTATTGTTAGGCATAACGGTCGCCACTCACGGAAACACTTGTCAGTGTCGCAGCCGCCCGTTCAGATAAATGTTGTATTACACGTTATACCTTACTGCTCCAGATATTACGGCTCTTTCACGAGGCGACAGCTGATAGACGTGCCTATATCTTTGCTTGTGAGCGCAGCCTGTGGGTTGACTAACTAACTTTAAAATAGGGACGTGCTATCGACATGTTTGTGGTGTGGCGTGTCATAGTTCGGTGACGAAGGTTTTGCTGCGTTACTGATGTAGCTTGTGTTCATGCTGATAGTATATTGTGTAGACAACTTTGTAGGTGTACTAAATAGGTTATAGCATTTGAGAGTTTTTGCAAAAAATATTAAGAAGTTGGAGAAATAAGTATTGTATAAGATGATATAATTTACTTGGATTTACATGGATACAAACGTCTGAAGATATTTGTAGTTATCGATTTAACTATGTAGACAATAGAACAAGTTTTATCCCTAAGTAGGCCAATTTTATAGAAACCATAACTATTTTTTGAACTGAAAAAAAAAGACAAATATTAATCACCGATACCAGATTTTAGACCACAAATAAATCATTTCACCGATTGAATTTTCCTTCTTTATTGAAATTCTCTCGCTAAGTGTTGTGAGTCCTGTAAAATATCCGCGCTCAGTGCCATTGAGTTTCAGTGAAAGTATATTTTACGAACGTTCCCCTAGTCTCATGGGAGCTGGCAGGGTGGCTCATTTCTATTTCTTAGCGAGGACCACCAAGCAATATACATGATGCTTTCTAACCTGCTGTAATTTGTAACAGTCACGTTAGTGAAATGTTTTATGGCTGTGATAATGGTTTGCTGGTCGCTTCAGCCGTATTTTTATTACACCGACTCGTACATTTTTTATTAAGTTTCTTGGGCATTTTATATTTTTGCAAGTTGAGGTGTGTGCGTAAAGAGAATTACATTTTTAATACGGTTTTGCACTTTTAAATATGAAGACTTAGGTACTAAGCCGACATTATTTTACCGATAATGAATAGCATTCACACTGGCCGATTTTCTGCCAGGTTTATAAGGGCGTAGCAAAGCTAACGCCTACCTATATTCCATCTAGAGCAAGTTATAGTTAAACATACAATATCTACCTGTAAAACGATATGTAACACAGCGTTAATTGAATATTGATATCACTTTACAGGGAAAGCAAAACGCCTGTCGACGGCAGAACGCCACAGACTAGACTCGCAAACGTATTGACAGACAGGCCATGGCTTACACGATCAAACCGCAAACCTGACATTGTTTGTAACGAATGTTCTAAAGGGAGTGTAGCCAAAAAAAAATTACAGGTATTTTCCTCCAAATGCGTATTTTCTTAAGGGAATCCTGAATTTAAGTATGTGAATGTAAGTGCTATTTTAATCAGTATACATATTCTAATAAATTTTGTACGTTAAACGTATCGGCTTGTTTAGTCGTGCAAAATAGTCGTAAAGACTATATTCGAAATAATATCATGGCATTTTTTGTTAGGATATAATAAAGAGAAAGAAATGAAAAATCTATTCAAATTGTGATGGAAAATTCGGAACAAGAAAATTCTAGTTATTAAAATATTTGGCTTTAAGAGTTAAGATGTAAAGCCTGAATAAAACTTATTTTGAGGTCAAGTGTGTATAAATATTAGTTTTGTCTGAGTTTAAGTTGAAGAGAATTGTTCATTAAAACTTGAAAAATATATAGAATCTGTTGGAAGTTGAGCTAGAAATTAAAACTTAGATTTTGTATGAAACTGAATATAAGTTAGAAAATATAATTTTTTGAATTTATGTTGCATAACTTAAGCTTGTAATATGCGAAAAACTGAAGATAAATAAATCCGGTTTTCAATTGTAAAATTTTCTTAGAACATGCTCAACAATTCAGCATTACTTGCTCAAGAATTGAATTGAAACTAAGGTTTCAGATTCAAATATCGTGCTTGGGGTAAGGCAAATATAATTTTCTATTTTATATTTTGAAAATTGAACATGGTCTCTTTCCAATCATGTCGGAGTCGGCATTAAATCCAATCGAATGCTCAATTATGTAAGCTACATACCAGAGTTTTAGGCGTGACAGCCAATTCAAACTTCTCAACCCTGGCAACAAGATACCCCTTGATAAACCCATAACGGTCAGCCGGGACCCAGAGTTTAATACGCGCTTTGACACACTGAGGTACACGTTATCACAATATGATATGAGATGGTCTGCGGAGTGCGCTAAATATTGTTGGTCTGTCTAAACATGCTGTTGTTATTTAGCCACGAGCATATTTTAGTGCATAACATTGATTATTTTTCGCCACTAGCTAGATAATTATGCCAACGAGTTTTAAGCAAGTGACATAACGCGTTTGGATGTGTCTCTACTGCGATCCACAAAGCTCAAAAATGTAGGTACCTTTAGCGCGAGAAATCTTCTGTATTTGCTATGGCATCCTACTTCTCATGAACTAGTACATTACGCTTATTATTCACGTCAGGTAAGGCAGTGTCAATTATTCTGCAAACACTTGTTGAACCACGTTTGGCATACGCGCTGCTGATAAATTGAATTATGATATGACAAGTTGGCAACGTTGCCGTTTGACTAAGAATTGTTTTAAACCAACTGTATCTGGTAGCGGTTTTTGGAGATGACATTTTTGGTGTTTACGTAATGTGTACTAGGCACCTAACCTATAAATAATTACTTATAGCGGCCCTACATTTGTATATTATTTAATAAGTCAATTATCCTGCTCTTCACGAGTGCAAAACTCTTGTGATGAATTTTACTTATTTCATGCTAGACTTATTCTGAAAACTTTAAAATAAACTGCCAGTTTACTTATAGCCGTAAAAAGTATATCCACATACTATACCATTCATGAACAATCATAAAGAGGAATCAACAATAATGTCAGTAAATCTTTAATTAATGTACTAAGCACATTTCGTTTAGTTAAACACAATTATAACTTTACCATTCACGAGCCTAATAATGAAATTCCGAACAATAACAGAGTTACTGTATAACCGAACTCCGAGACCTATTGTTGTTTAGTTAAATATTTAACTATCCTCTCATAAGCACCAAATTAGTTATGCAAATTCTTTGAGCTCAGCATATTATTACCCGCATCCTTTTAGGGTCTAATAAATAAACATGAACCCGATTGAACCCACGGGGAACCAATTTGATCAGATATCCACTAAATGCTAATTTAATTTTGAAGATCTACTGAGCAGAAACATGAAATTTTCTGTGAATTTCCTCTTTTATACACCAGAGTGCTGTCGATCCACCCTTATTTAAGTTATAAATTGTCTCACTTACATATATATTCCACTTTGGGACATTTAAATTCGTGTCAAAAGGTTTTTCAATATTGTTTTAGTATACGTTACTTCATAAATGACAAGTTTTATTTATAAATCCGCCTACACGCCTACACAAACTTGATTTATTGGACATCGATTTGAATCTACAATCTGATTCGAAGGAATATTTTGGTATCCGATAAAAATGGTTTGGACTCTAAAAATAAACTGGGACTAACGTCACAAAGTTTAAAGACCTTTTTCAAGATTTCATCTTTTGACATTTCATTTTTCACAAACTTTTATGTGTTATGAAAAAATATTGATTTTGGAACTTTTACCAGCAAAAAATAATTCATTATCCGAGAACCAAATGTTTCTTATCTTTAAGTATGAAAAGCTACTCTTTTACCTTTTTTGACTACAGTGTGTTTATGAGTAGGAAGAAGAAGAATTCTAACTTGTTTTTAGAGGATTTTCAGTAAGTAGGTTATCACCTCACTGAAGGAAATATTCCAAAAAAAGGTTTACTATTCAAAATTAAGTAACATTTATTTTTACACTTTTGGTGCAGTAGAGTAACGCAATTAATTGGCGCGTCACATAATTGCTGCAAGTTGAGCGGTTAAACTGTTGGCGTGTTTGTACATGGCGTTCTTTGGGCATAGTCACTCCTGTTTGAATTGCGTGGCTGTAAAATGTTATTTTGATGTATTTGAAAATTACAGGTTCAGTAGAAATATAAGTTACAAATATTATTTATTAACAAATTGGCATCATTTGGCGCGGTCAATCTATGTTATTGCGAGTTCATTTCTGTTTCACTGGGCACACATTTTTGGGCAACTTGATCTTTGGCTGTCGATACGAGTGTCATTTGGCCCTAGGTAATAGAGATGGTAAAGTCATATAGACAGTCGCTACTTGTAAAGCACTGGTACTTACTTTAGTTAAATTGGAAGTCCACTTTAACATAGTTAGGAAAAGGCTATGTTCCGTGGAGAGTGTTATCTCCTCAAAACAAAACAAGCCTGGATTAACTTAACGAATAATTAACGTTCGCTAATAGGACGCCAGAACTTACATTATGCATGTTCAACAGATGCACTTATGCAATGAATTAGTAATGGAATTATTACTATTCAATTTAGTGCTGGATTTATTATTATAAGCTGTTACGCAATTAGCACTTACATAATGGACTTACTAATTCAGTTACAAACAACCCAATTGTTGTGGTCTTAGTTTCAGATAATAGCTGAGTATATACCTTGATCTAATAATATAATTTTACACGGCGTATGAGTTCCTCAACATCGATATTGGAAACACAGTATCTAAATAACTTGTCCTATTTACAAATACAGTGTAGAAAAATCGTAAAAGTCGCGTAAAAAACAAAAGATTCAATTGTAAAGTATCGCATAAAGTGGGGACAACGACGGGAAAGGGCAGTGATGGAAATCGCCGCAGACGACTTACCCGCCTGCGGAATTGCGAACCTAATGGACACAATCTTCAGCTATGAGCGCTCAATCGAACTGAGCCATCCATTGCCCGGTTTATATTCAATAGCCTAATAAAATAAATTCAATAGAACCTCTTTTTTTCAAACTTCGGAACTTGAATTCAATAATCTCATCCTTATATTGTTTCCTGAACAACTCTGTTGTAGTTACCAAGTAATTATTCACCATCCATATGAACACTGAACAGATTACGAGAGTACTTTATTTATTAACAAAGTAATCTACTAGCCATGCATCAACTGTTACACAACTAAAGTTAGTCTATAATTACATCACTAATATTTAATATTTCATCGCAACAAAACAGACAAGTTGATATCTATTGGGGCGATTACACAAACAAACCACGGCTGAATCTTCCAAGTTATTCGTTAATAAAACAATAAGCTCCATGACTTTTTCTCCAATAAAGAAATGCTTTGAATTAAAGGAATGTACGACGTTCTCCGCAGGGAGAGCGAATATTTATTCCTGCAGCGTAACTGAGGACTCGCAATTATTGGGCAAATGTTTACCAAGCCGAGTGGCCTCTTGCTCTGTGCTCTGTACATGTGCCAAGTGCTTTCCCATTATAGAAAAGTACTAGTTGCTTTCTCACGGACTCGCTGCGAGCACAATGAGCCAATAAAGCGAGACTAATACTTAGTAGTTGCATTTACGTTTCTGAAGGGGCCTTCTTTAAGATCATTTAACTTATTGAATGCCTTTTCAGATTTAAGTCCTGAACCCTAAGAAAATGAATAAAACATGTCTCTATAAAGAAGATACATCTCGCAAATTCACGTGAACAAAATAAACATAGAAAAGAAAGCTCACAAAACATAGTAGTTCACAAATAAATGTCTACATTCACAAGCTTCAAATATGAAATTTTTTGCAGCATTCTTGGAGCAAACCTCTGAAAAAGCTCTCTTGTGAGCATATAAATCTCGACGTGGAAGATAATCGGGTTGGCGGAACTGATTCGCTCACAAATTGAATAAGAGGCACGGAATATACCCCCGCGAGACTGGGTGCCGGCGGGGGGAGGCGATATCCCGCTTAAACTGTGAAACATTCCACTTATAAGCTATTCCTGGGTACTAATGAAATGTTAAAGTTTGTCGGAACTAGTGTTACGTCAAATTGTACCCGAGTGCATTATTAACAGCCAGACGTACGGATTTACGTTTTGTATATTTTATTAATCGTATGTTTATTTTATGTTCTATATTTTTTAGTATTTAAAGTAACTGTACAGTCAAAGTATAAATGTACGGAAGTATATTTTTTTTAAAGTCTAAAAATGTTTTACACTTACTAAAAGACTTCTTTAAGCCATACGAGATACTCAGCAAGCCTCTTCGCAGATACTTCACGAGTGACATTTTTATGAAGACGCCGAACAAAAACGTGTGAACATTTAATAAGATCAGTGTAAAGTTCTTTCAATGTCTCCAGGCTCTCCGATATCCCGGGAAAGTATTTCATTACTTTTATGTAATTTAGCGGAAAATCAAATCTTTCAATGAGATTATCCCGACGTCCGTAGGCGACGCTCCGATGAGTTCGCGCCTTGCTGTACTTACATTTTTAGCGATACAGAAATATAATAGTAGATATTAATATAGATGTACAGAAATTTCTTGAAAGGGATGCAATTGCTGTCTATTTTTGAAACAAAGTCGTGGTGTTTTAAGTATCCATTTTTATTTATACATCATTCGAACTTATTCACGTAAGTATCTTCTTTAATTTTGAATGTTCCGTTAGATAGACGACTGATAGACTGACATAATTAATGACTATTTTTAGCTCGAAAGTCGGTAGAGACTTAATTATATTAAGAGGTAACAACACCAAAGTCAACTTTAGTAAATTAAATGATTTCCACAAAAAGCAAAAAAATCAAACATTCAAATACGATTATAAACTTAATCGTTCGATAACCAAAAAGGAACCACAGACTAAGGCGAAGAAAAGGCGGGATTTCTAAATGGCTAGCCGATAGCAATTTCATTAGTTCATTCCGATTTTCGCGCGTCTTTGACTTTTCTCGCCAGCAAAAAGGCCACGGCCCGTGGTGGCTTTGACGGAATTAATTGAAGTTTTCGCGCGAAAATACCTAACTAATTAGCGGTAGTTCGGCGGACGGTTGCTCCACGCAGGTAACTATGCAACTCGCTCTGTGAATTTCGCTTTTCGCCCTACGTTTTCCGGAATCGGTTCCGTATCTGTTTGGATAACATTTGGCGTTTGAAATAGTTCTAGGAATTTTGTTTTTTTTTCCAGAATTAAAGGTGAAAGTGCAGTTGCAGTCAACAATTATTATTTATGCTGCATGCTAATAAAACAAAATTTGTTACGATCATGAATCATGTAGGTAAATTGAGGATAAAACGTAGTGCAAACCATAAATAAATTAATTACAAACACATTGACAACTACTCAAAGTCAAAATAATTAGGGTCACTAATTTGACCAAAACCACGTAAACAAACTCATATTTCAAATTGATTAACGTTTAAACATTCAATTAAATAAATAGAAACGTTTAAACTTTACGACGCAAATTAAAAACAGCTTAAACGACCCTTCTTATATATGTTGGTCGAATTTTATTTAAAAATCGTTCATAAACTGATCGTTAGAGATAATATGTTCAGTATCTTTTCGATTTTGTAAATTCAATTACATTATAGGATCAGAGCAGTAAATTCCTCACATTATACGGGTATAAAAAAGCCCAGAGAAAAGGTTCGGCTCATAAATATTTTACCAACTGCTCAACATCTATTCCTGTAGGCCGCTGAGCGTGTTACTACAATTGTTTGCAGTTTCTAAATAGTTATTGGTCTTAATTTGGTAGGTACTATCATTCTTAGATATCAAAATAGTTATTTGATTTTTTTAAATATAAATATAAAATCGTGAAACTACTGAATTAAAAAACGTAGGTCTTATTATTTTGTGCTACAAATACAGTGCTTATGTCGTACAGGCTACCATTTTTATCGGTATTTAGAATTATCATTTTTCCTTTTAGAAAAACCTTTTGAAAAATCCCGTTTCTCAAATGCATCTGCGATTCAAAAGCGTTATTGCACATTGCTGTTTTGTCCAAAAAACTATTATTTGACACTATTTGAGTGATTATAGTACCTAAAACTAAAAAGTGTGCGAACGACTCTATTTTGTTATTACTATTTTTGCAGGTGTTAAAATGAAAATTCTTTTTGAGCGAATGTTATGTCACACCTCCGAGCTCGGCCTTCAAACAAACTTTTGAAAAAAGCAGCGCAGCTTCAAAATGATATTTTATATTTTCCAAATTATTTGCTCACGAGTGTTTCGCTATTTCTAATATTAATAAATAATGAATAATGTCGCGACACCTTTTAACACATATTTACAAATATGTTAAAAAAAAATACTTTTTACCAAACTACTCGTAAAAAGTGTTCGGCAATATAGTGTGCCATTTTTCTAACTTTCCCATATCGCTTTACAAACTCTCGTGCTTTATCGAAAAAGTACTAGAGATTAATGAAACATGGTGCTGATTATAAATTGTGGTGTCGAGGGAAATCTTGCTTAAGTTCCCGCCAACAATGGCCACATAAAATATTTCTACTAATATTCTCATTTATATGAACGCTCTCGGGAAGTTTTACTATTCAATATCTTGCGTTATAGCTTCATAGTATAGGCCATTCTTTATAAATGGCTTTTCAAGCATATTGCCTTTATTTTAAAACCGTATATTCTGCTTTGATCGTAAAAACGACGTTAAGTTTGACAAATATTGCATGTGATATATATAGGTATACCTATCTGTTTATCTATATTTTCATGTTGTCAAACAATTTTTTTTTTTAAATATAACATATTTTTTTTTTTAGTATCTGGATGAGTAAATTATAAATAATTATGAGTAGTACCTACGTCACATTTTAAAATGAAAGTACAACCAAAACTCAAATTCAAAATAATAAACCCTTTTCATCGCTGCCTATTATCTTTCCGATTGATTGATTAGAAATAAAGCATCAATTTTATACACTTTCACTTTTAAAGCATAACAAAAGTAATTTCACAGCAACTTGAGAATCATTGTCTGGTAGAACAAAGATGGCCGCTTGATTTTCAAGGGTTAATCTATATCGAGTAGGCTCTAAGGGAAAAGTGATTTACTTACTTTAATATCTTCTTTAGGCAACAAATAAAATTCAAAAGTTTTATCGAATTTCTAATTCATCATTTTAATGTGAAGATAAGTATTAATGGGATTATTTTTAATTGATTTGTAAAGGCATTGTAAAGCTTTGTTTTTTTATGTTGACTATGTTCGAAGATTAGAAATGGATTCGTGCGTTCGATTATATTATGGCGTTCAATGATGGGTTAAGTGATAGGCAGAACTTTCAATGTTAATCAGTAGTTTGTTTTTGTAATGTAACTATAATAATCACAAAATATTTTCATCGAAAAATTAACACGATCTGAAGTATGTTGTTATGTAAACAGTACCATGTTCTCATTATCATATCAACGGTACACGAACCGTGTATTTAAAATATACCGAAGCCAGTATTACTTTCGACAACGTGTTAATTTCAATTACATCGTTATTTTTACGCCAATTAACCACGGTGCGGTTTATTTGTACTGCGGAATTCAGCTAAAATTTCGATGCACAGTATTAGTAAATAAAAAAGTTTATTTTAATTTTATTATAGACCTTCTTTCTTTTGGTTCTACTGTCTTAGACTGAACGACTAAACGCTTCTGTCAAAGTCATCCAAGATTTAAAAAATAATCTGTGCAACTTATTCTTTTTTTAAATCGTGTTTTTTTTTTTAATATTTTTTTTTGCTCCATAAGGTGATTTTCAACCGTTTTTTGTTTGCTTTTAATAAAAAATAAATAAGTCCGTCTAAAGGGAACGTGTGCGGTGTTTTACTGAGTAATGGATTCTGTACAAAATGCCTCGTTGTAGGTTTTAAATTGATGTTATGTAAGCTGTATTATTATGAATAAACATTTAAATAATTGGTTTGGTTGGGATTCTTTATTATTTCATTTTTAAAACACGTAAATTTTGTAACATAGATCATATTAGGTCATAGTGAGAGTCCCAATCCTATAATTCTAACAAATTAACTGGTCATAGTATTTCAAAAATAAATCACCTAGTAGAAAAAATATACTACCAGCACAGAAAGCACTATTAAAAAGAAGCAACGTTCCTATTTACGGTAATATCAAGATAAAATAATAAATGCTTGCTCAGTGGGCGCTTAAGCTGTTTTAGCGGCAAAGTTACACGGGGTAAGTGGGTTTTAGTGTCGCACCGTGCATCCTTGCGTAAGTTTGACCGTAGCTAACTTTGTACTTGCTTTATGTATCGCTTGAGTATAGTGCTGTCGTTATGTGCTTAGATGAAAAAGGTGCTCAAAAGTGTAAGCGACTAAGTTGGGTTAATAATTTGAGATTTAGACAAAAAAACTATTGGTATTAAAAATTGCGTTTACTAAATAATACATAGATATTTTTATTCTTTATCATAATATCTGTTTTTTTAAAACATCCACATAAAGCTGGAAAATACTGGCAGTTATAAAGAACCTTGAACACCTTTGTTGCATAAGTATCTATGCAAAAATAAATGTCATTTTTTCACAACTGCTCTAGCTCAATTTAAACAAAAAATCCTCTACTAATTGAGCTAGAATTACATACCAACGTAATATTCAAGTTTCCTCACTAAAAGTAGGCTAATTATGCGAATTAATAACTCCTGGTGTATTTGGTAAATTGTTCTCTCTCGTGTTTAATGGAATAAGAGCTTTGTTCCTGGCTGCCAGAATTTGATGGTAATGCACTAGTGTATACGCTAGTTTTATTGGATAATCAAAATTTCATTAGTTGCAACTATTTTGATGTGCAGCTGTTGTTTAGCTACAGAGTAGATAATGATTGATTGTGAGAAAGATAAATTGCAGAAATTTTGGAGTTTAATAAATACTGATATATATTGAGTACTTATCTAGTGAGCTTGGTGGATCTGGGCCCTATATTAAGCAGAGTTTTTATGTCTTCCTTTATTCAGTAAGTAACTCATTAAGACTATTTAGATTGAAAGTGATTTCTAAGTCTTAACTGCTATTGTCTCTAAAACAACCGAACAATTTCAAAGGAGTAATTAAGTTTCCCGGTAATATCTAACTATGTACAAAACATTTCATTTTCTAACGGTTTATTATCCACAACAGTATTCTGTAATTTACATTTGTATCTTACGAATTCAAAGCAAGTTGGGTCCGTGCAATTCGATGCTATGATGCCACGGTCGGCTGCCTAGAATCGACTGCCAAATAATTGATATCTTCTGATCCGTACTGAAATCTGACTGTGAGATACCGGACGTTTAGATTTATGTCAGACTTCGGGTCAGACGTCCGTAGGGCCAAATATTATCAGACGTCTTACCGTCTTACTCTCAAATCTCAATGCAGCTGTTATTTACTTACGGAGAGGGTTGAATTACAAATGAATGAAGCGAATTGAGCGGTGTTGTTGCAAGTTTGACGTTGAATTTTGCAATTATTGGTCTAGATTTTGTTTTGGGATAGAATTGTTTGGTCAATGTCCAGCTAGGTTACGTAAATGAATAATTTTAATCATGGTTTTTTTAGTTATTTTATATTAATAAGTTCAATTATTTTCTATAAAAAATACATTTTCAGGTCACTAGAGGTTTATATTTGTAAGTTGTACCTATGTTTAATTCCACGCAGAAGAATAAAGGAAGAGAACATATCAATAAACACTCTTAAGTGTCCAATAACCAACGAAGTAAAAGTCAAGATGACATTCCAAAGCTTTCTACAAACTGAAACATAAATACGTAACAAAATAGGGGAGCTAGCTTAAATCCTCTCGCGTACAATAATGTTGTCGCGATTCCGGCTGGCTTATCTCATTGTCATACGAAACTCCTGCGTTGTCGCCGCAGACGCCATAAGCCGACGACTCGACGGCTCTAGACACCATTTAACAATAGCCAAGCGTGAGCGGCACCAAACTAAACCGATACACATCCTCCGCTAATTTATTTCAGACTATTAATTAATTACGACTTTAAATACGTAAAATGTTAAGTCCTAAAATAGAACAATAAATTAATTAATTTTAATTACCCTGTCATTTTAATGTTATCACGACTGTATTCACCTCTCATTTTCTAATTGGTAGGTACTAAATTCTAAATAACCTTTGTGTTTTACTTTTCAGAGATTGTTCTACTGTAACAGACAAAGAATAAGTACCCGAGTGGAAAATACCGAAAAGACTCGTTTATTTGTTACGTAACATGACACGATAAGTTAGAAACACGTAATATGATCATTAATTAGGTGAAAAGTACTTACCTAATTAGATTCGTTGGACTGTATTGAATTCGGGATGAGGTGAGCCTGTAACAAGAGACATTTGAATTATTTAGAATCCTTTAGAGACACGATGGAGTAGTGAAGCCTTGTTATTAACAATTAGTGCGGCGAAAGTAGGCCATTTACCTTGTTTGTACGAGGGCATTAAATTGCTAAGTACCCTTAAGTAGGTAGCGTTTACATACAAACTTGATTTTCTAGACGCGTTATTTTTTTCTGAAACTGAAGTAGTTATGATACATTCTTTCTTATTCTTACTCGTACTATTATGCGAACTCAGAATTACTGAACGGATTTAAATGTGGTGCATGGATACATAGCTTGAGAAAGCACATTGGCTTTTTGTTAAAGGATAAAAATAAATGTTGTATCGCAATTTTTGCTTTATTATAACTTAATTTACAAGTAAATGAATACCATATAATTATGTTTTTGTAGTCCTTAACTTTTTTTCTAGCAAAAAGAAAAAGTTCTTATTTTTCTTTATTTCGATTTAAGAAAGTAAAATGTAATAATTTTGTGTGGAAAGTAGACGAATACCGCGTTAAGTGTTCTCTGAGATACGGAGAGTCCCACGGGAACTTACCTCTAATGTTCCTTAGTAACATGAGGAAAGAGCAATTAGGATATTATGAAGCTAGTACGTACATACATATCTTATGGAGCAATGTTATTTCTCTTATTCCCCCTATGTCTCTATGATAAATGAAACATAAAAGGGGTTATTTTCCTTATTGAACGAATACCTGACATTTTTATGTCACTTACTTTAACAGTGTTTTGTAAGCACATTTTTCATAACGTCTTGTTCCTGCTTGGACATTTATTTATTTCCTTTCTTTCATGCTTTGCAATTATATGATTGAGTCAGATCTACCTATCCATAGACATTATTATTTTATTTTTCTTTATTTAATGATTTAAGTAGGGGGGAAAATAATCATCATCTAATTGGGTAACACAATGTCTCGCGAAAAACTCCCGAGCTTCTGATGGGTGGTGAGAAACTTAACTGTATTTAAATGTTAGTCGGATTACTTGTAGTTGGTTGGTAATAAATTAAACTACAACCTTATTTATTCGAAGTCTCTCAAAAAACAAAAGCAGCTTGCCTTTATAAAACCCGATACAGGTATAAAACCTAATAAGAACCTTCAAACAACATCGCAAGTAAATCTGTAACGCGATACAAACCACTGGTTCGGAACACGATAGTTAAGTGGTTAATCTAACTGTCCATTGGCTTGTATCGACAGTCCTAAGCAAACTTCTTCGCGAGAATGGTGTTTGACTGCGGCCAATAAACGTGGAGATTTTTTTATTGCTGTAATGTTTATTGGTTGTTATGTAGTTTCGTTTATTAGTGGGTTAGTTTGGTTTTATGTTTGAAAGGAGGTCTCTGAATCAAAGAAGTAAAGAGGATAGTTTTGAATGAGTTCGATTTTTAAATCGTAAAATTAGGGCCGTTTAAAAAACAAAAACTAGGCGTATTCATTACATTGTCTGTGATTAATGGTCATTATTTACCTTAAAGGCAATCCAGGAACTCGCAAAAAGATTTCTTGTAATAGTGGCATCTGTAATAGTGGTTAGAGTGAAAATACTAACATGCTCTGTCTTTACAAACTTTCATAAAACTACATTTCCTGTGCGCAAGCTCAGGTAAAATTACAAAGAAAATTGAAACAAAAAAAAAACTTTACTCTACTCCTTACTTTAATAGAAATATAAAATTATATCCGAACTCCGTTATAAAGGTTTTACACAACAGCTTATTATCTTTACAAAGGTTACACTGAACACGAGACTTATAAAAAGAGTAAGAATTTTTCAACCAAACAGCTTTGTGCTTCCTAGCTTTGTCCATCTTAATGTTCAGGATAAAAAAAGGAATGTAGGAGATTCATTGGGAGTTGGTGCACGTACGGCAGTCGCTCGGATCAATCAATCAATCTCAACAGCTCGTAAACGTCCAGCGCTAGACGGGACCGTCCGTCATAGTTGGTAGTCGCAGGAGGCGTTGGCATAATCACCGGAGGTTTCGCACGAGTGGCCGTGCAACGGAATAAAAGCACCTATATGTGTTGTGTGGGGGACCACTGAAAATCTGTCCTATTCTCTCCCTTGATTTTGAGTGCTTTCTTGTCAGTGAAAAGGTGCGATAATGTGTCATTTTTTAAATATGTTTCCAGTTTTTCCATAAGTTTTAAAAATGGACCTGACACACAGATACAATTTATTAACATATCTCTTTGTATATTTATAAACTTTCATAATGAAATAAGAAATTGTACCTATTCAAAAATATTGATATTTTATTCAGTAATCAGCACTTATTTATTCAAAGTTCTATTTACTTTACACAGTTCTTACATAGGAATTTCCAGTAAGTAAATCTAGAAGGAATTAGGAGCAATGAAAGCAAATCATTATTTATGCCTTGTTGTGTTCTAAGCTTTCCTTTCTAGGAACTTATTTTGGGTAGGTAATAGAAGAATCTTGTTTCCAAATCCTGTGTTTCTTATTCTTCAGAAAACATTTCCCTGTTCTTAGTAGGTACCTATTATTTATAGATACCTACTCCAATAAGGTTAAGTATACCAATATCGAAATAAATATGTATAATTTAGTATGACCTCAAATGTCTATATTCATTCAATAAATCTATTGAGCGTTGATTTCAAATTGATGACAAAAATACATATAACTTAGGTACTTTCTTACTAAAAGATTTTATCTCTAACACACATGATATATGATGTTTTGTCATAACAAAATAGTTCACAATAAATAATTGCTGCAAATGAACAGTTGGTGGTACTATCTAATCAATACAAACAACTACATTCCGGATAGTTGTTTTTCACGAGTAAATAAAACGGGAAGTCGTCTATCTTAAGAATCGTTTTTCTAAATTACTTAGGTTCGGCCGGGACCCCATTAGTCGGTACTCGTTACCTCCGAGACAAATGGTGCGAAACGCGAAGAGTTGGCGCCTTTGCCCAGCCGTTTATTAGTATTAACAAACTTTGCCACCGACATCATTTATACCAATGAAAAAATAAACTAAAGCCCGCTCCACTGAATTGTGTCTTAATTGAGAACTATACCACCTTTATTTTCTGCCGACTTCTCTTAATTTACAGTTTTAATGTACAGTTTAACTTTGTTTAAAGTTTCTTGTTTTATTTGCACTGAGTAAATAGAATGTTTAAAAGGGACATTAATGTTCACAATGAAGCCTCCGACAGTATGTTTTAATTTAAGCGAAACTCATCAGCTACTATCATGATATATCGAAATTAAAACATATTCCGGGACGTAGGTATTAATTTGTGTGCTCTCCCGGGCGAGGGCGCCCGACGAAAGGTATTACGAAAATTTAATTGAAGTTTTGATTAAGCACTGTTGCATATGGCGGGCTCATTGATCACGATGTTATAAAGCACAAGCTTAAAAATGTGCTCGACATCATTACCGACTACAATATGACTTGTTTTGCTCACGACGCCAAAACTGTCGACGGCGCCTTTATCCCCCTTGCATGCCTAGCTAAAAGGCTGTCTTCAATACTTACTGTGTTGCCAACCTGGCATGATATAAAAAGCACAGGACAGCTTTACATAAAGGAGCTTAGTCGTATTTATTGTCGACTTCAATAGCTTCACCTTTCAAAGTTAATTGATTGGTAGATCATATTTTTTTCTACAGCTAAATATCAAGTTTCAACAAACTCACGTTTAATTACTAGAAGTTTCAGGCTGACTTAGCTAGAGTAGAATTCTAAAACAAATTTTATGTTTCGCTCACCCCTTTGTAAAATGGAAAGTCTTTCCTCGGATTTGCAAAACGAACGACGTCGACTATCCGAAATCTGAACATTGGATACTCCTTTGCTCGTTTTAAAGTTAAACGTCGCTCTTAAGGGCAAAGGCTTAAGGTGAAAAGTGTATTGGATAAGCCGAGACGATGTGACATTTCGTTTTTAGCTACGTAAACAAATAATGGGAGCAAGGGATTGATGGAAGTGAATGAGTCCACGTCCTACGCAAACTTGTGCAGTATCCGAAGTACGGCTATTGTTGTATTCAGGACGTTTGGGATGTTGAACCACTGGGAATATATTGATCTTTTATAGTTTATTCAATATGGAATACCTGAGCAGATATCCCCTCAGCCGACTTACTTAATTATGTAATTTTTTTTATATATATTTTCCTATTAGGTATATTTAGGTATACTATATTTTTAAACCATGTCATATTTGATACTTCTTGAGACAGAGACTAAATATTTTTTCAATTTGCTGAGTAGGTCAGTATTATCTACTATGTGGATTTTTTAGTTTATACTTAATACATCTATCAGGACAAAAAAGATGCTTGTCTAAAGGTACTGAAACAATTGCCTATCACACTTGTTTTCTTCATCACCAAAAAAAAAAAAAAAACAACAACACTGGCACAACAAGATTATGAAACAGTAAATATCTGGTATCACGTTCGATCTCCAGGGCATACAAAGTGGTATTGGGTGTTTCTGTCAGCTCCAAGGTGCAATTGAGTCGGCAAACAGCGTTAGACTCGCCCACCGTCTCGAGGGACACAGTTGCGTCATCGATGGGCTGTCAGTATACCCTAAAACATCCCTGTCTGCCCAAATTAAGGTGCGTACTATGTAGCAGTGTTGACTTGAATGCCGAAGGAAATTAGGAGGCTATTGGAGCACTTACATCGGTAAGTAAACAGGAATGATATTAGGTTATGAGGGCGTGAAACTAATCGTTCCATTTGCTGTGAAATTTTTGAGGTCGGGAAATAGGCTTAACTAAAATGCGTATGTGTAAAGAACAGGTTGAAAAGAGAACATAACAGTTCAAGATTTTATTTTATTCTTAAATTAAACAGTTATAAATAAAATTCCCACCATCGTAATAAATAAAAACCTCATTCATTCCAACCTAACACTTTGCAAGACATTGCATTGTAGAAACGGTTGAACAAAACGCCATCCTTTTAAAATTGCGAGGGAAAGTATAATAATTCGTATTATTATATTCGTGTCTGACACTAATATCTCGGCTGGACCGCCCGGAGCAACTGCAAGCAAACAATGAAACAACTTTAATAAAAGTAAATCGTATTAGCACCTAACTCGGTAAGATGGTTTATTGTCGCCCGAAGTGATGGAAGAAACTGCTTTAATGATCTTACGTGTGATCATTTGTGCTGTTGTGAAGGCTTTAATTGTGGGCGTGTGGACGAGTTTTATTGCCAGTGGAAGAGTGATATGAGTTAAGATATTATGAGCTATTCTTACAATTGCAATAGATATACCTAACTCGTGACAAGAGTATGTATAGGTATAATTCATACCTTTGTAGACAGGTGCGATTTTTTTTTAACGACGTCAAAAATCATCAAATGAACCCGTAGCCCGGCAGAGGTGTGATTGTTCTTTGAAATTAATGAGTGTTGGAATAAATATCTACGAAAGTAAAAATAAATAATGTTCTTAAAAGAAAAGTATGTAATGAAACAATGATTGATGATTATAAATCAATTTGGCTGGTTATTTGATGATATTAAAAGAAGATTTTCTTTCAGGCTAATTGTTGTAAAAAATCTATTGCCATTTGTAAGTAGAAACTAATTAAATAGCGACAAGTTTGACAAGAAAAGACTTTTAATGATCAGTTAGACACCAATTAGGCCTTTTTTTTGACATTAAAACTTGCCTAAAAACTCAAACTTGTTAATTTTTTGAAAGTAATAGGTACGAACATTTTATTTAATGTCAATGTACTATATCATGTTTTACTTATACATATAGGTAAATACGTAATAATGTACGACAAGTAACCGAGCTAAAATTGAACCAAATCCATCCTTTTAATATGACATAACAAAACAATTACAAGCACAAACCTCGTCCTTATTTTCCTTTCATTTAAAAACCCACTTTCTAGAGCGTTATATAGAACTTAGTTTTCAATCAATAACTTTAGATATTTATTTTCGCTCCTCGCTGCGGGCGCGGAATTCTTTTTTCGCGAAATGGTAAGTAAACCTTCTTAAGACGAACAAGCTCAAATTGCTCGAGTAAAACATAAACAGAAACTTTGGAATAAAATGGCGTATGAACTTAAAACATGCCGATCCGAGCAACTTGGCGCAAATAGAACGACTTGAAATGAACGAATGAATTAATTACCGACTGTACTATGTTTAATATTAAGTAAGTTTATTTGCAGCAGCCCCGGGTTTGTCCAGGAACGCGATTGTGTATTGTACAGGTGAATTTGATATCGGGAGCCGGTCCCGCTCAGTTCAGTAGGTGGCACTACATAACGTGGAAAACAACGGGATTTCAGCCAACTTTGTTTGCCCGAGAGGAGTTAAAATATATTCAACTATGCGATAGAAGTTTCCGAGTTAGGGATAGCTTATTTTTTCAACTACCCGCTGCGGCGCACCATGAAAAGTCGTAATTAACGTGGCTTTCACCACGACCCCAGCGAATAGTGCTCTCATAGAATTGTCATGACAAGAATACAAAGCTAGTTGTATTGTTACGCGAAATAAAGCCCCATTTTTTAATGATGCCTTCCCTAAACATTGCTTTCGGTAAGCGGTTCCTAAAGTTTGATAGGAAACACTTGTAATGTGAACTTATATTGGAATTTGGGAGCAAACTTTGTAACAGGGAGATTATCAGGCAACTATATAGCTACACAAGTTTCTAAGGTTTATCTGATGGGATTATGCGTAACGCGGGGTTATGTCGCAGATTATTGGTTAAAACTTTTCAAATAAAGAATTGTAGCATTCTTTTCGAAATGCGGGTGATAAATTGTGTGTGGGGAGTATTACGAAAATGTGCGATTTTTTCATAAAGTTTAACGCCGGCTGTGGTGCAGGTGGGGGGTTTAACCGCTCTAATGAAGCCAGGATGCGCCCGCACGTTATTAAGGGATCACTCCCAGCCTTTTATGCGCTATGAATAGTGTGTTTTATTAACTTTATTTTAATGCTAGCCGAGTTTTTTTACCATAGTTTCTACAAATATGAATGTGTTTTTTCAAGATTTGCGTTTGTATTTATTCATGTGGTTTGCGGAGCGTTCATTAACAATGTATAGAATGGAATAACATACCTGTATGTTGAAGTACCTACGCTGTAATATATTGTAGCTTGGGTATACCTAATAAATATCTGCATACTGCAAGTATATACCTACATACCAACGGACATTTACGGGTAATTTATAAATCATCTTTCAATTAAACATAATACGAGTGAAGTAATTCTATTTAATTTAGCTTACTTATATCATGAAAATGGTGCGTTTTAAAACTAAGCTCTAATACTAGCCTGTAAGTAACCTCTTCGAATATATTCCCTGTAATAAAATCTCAAATAAATAAGTAAATAGCGGCGTAGTATCTCATTTAAATGTTCAGCAGGTGTACATTAAGCCGACTGGATACAGCACTGTGGCTTCACCGAAATTGAATTTAAAAAATATTACCAACTCGCTAGCTTGGCCGCTCTCCAAAAGACAATACTTACCTACCGTCGTCTTGTATACTCATTTTAAAGGAATAAATACTTACAGCGAACAAATACTAGTGGGCACACAGCCTTGTTAGTAAAAGAGTCATGAAAATGATGTTAATACTGGCTGCAATGAAAAGCGAAAAAACGGCTTAATTTTTAGTATGACTGTACCAAATAACCCTTAGGGCGGTTGTACACGATGATAGTAACTAGAGCGTGAGTGCGGGTACGTTTAATGCGTACAGCCCTGAAGCCTACACTTATTTATTTACATGATGCATGCATTTCTACAGCTGCCTGAACATGTTATATGTTATCTACATATTTATTTACTTTCCTATGTAATTATCATGTTTTCATCTCTGACTTTGTTACTACACTGTTCAGGTCTGCAGGAATAAAGTTGTTTATAAAACAAGCGGTAATATACCTTTGTTTATTTTTCTACAGAAATCGTGGGTTTGTCATGTCCTTTAGTTTCATATTAAATGTTTCGGTTTTCTTGGCCTAAAGGCACATGTCAATTGCAAGAAAGATAAAATTAAAACATTGTTTACAATTTACGTCGACATTTCTGGGTTAAGGATTTCTGTGGTATTTGTCTTATATCTGTTTATTGCAAAACTGTAGTAGGTACTTTTCTTTGTGAATATATTTTGCTTTTGCATTTTTTGTTTCACGATTTTATCATAATTTGATCTTTCAAATACAATCAAAGAACGTAATTTACCTTGATCATAAAACTGAAAGTCAAAAAGCAAACGGCTGAGTCAAGTCCGTATCCCGTGAAAATATTTAGATGATCGTCGCACAGGTTTGTGTTTCGGAAGCAAACAACAGCGTTACCACCTCGTGAAACTTTTTACATTAGCCGTACCTACGTCCCGAGTCTGTTTGTTCCGTGCCTTCGAACCTGCTTGCCAACTACGGCGCACAAGTTTGGGGTCTCATTTTAAAACTCCCAACCCGCGCCCCGGGTAAATTTTAATCATAAAGAGACAATAGAGATGAAGGTATACGCTAAACTTTGCACAGACTGATTTACGCGATATTTTTCCGCCGTATTCAACTGCCTGATTTTATTTGCAGTTATTCGCAACGACTGCCTTTAATAATAGTCCGCACAAATCTTCGTTGCGGGCCCGATATTAGCACGAATGGCCATTTTTAGGTAATGGTTTGGGGGAAGCGGGTTAAGCGAGGGCGAACGGCTAACTAATGAGAAATGTTGGCTATTTAATAGCCTGCAATATGGAATCAGGTGTTGAAATATTACCGCTGTATGAGTGCTCTACATTTTTGTGTAAGTAAAATGTTTCAATAAAAACTTTAAATAGCATTGTTCTAAAATGTACTTTGTGTAATAAAGATCCCTATTATAATAAAATTTTCACTAATTTATGACATTTCCATCTCCAGCACTCCGAAAGTCAGGTATAATAAAATGATGTCTTATTTCCTTTTATAGGGAGCAGTCGTAATGTAAGGCAAAAATGTGCCACTGGAAACTGTCCAACGGACACCATCTACACCGGAGTAATATATTTTACATTCAATTTGAGGAAAATGGAGTCCGTATTTATGTTTTATTTACTGTCGTAATGTTGTCACGGATCGTAACATTGAATTAACGCGATTTAGATTCTTGCGCGATCATTAACAAACATGAGATCTCCGCCAAATTGAAATTCTAATTATTATTCTGGTCCATTATCTAGTTTATTCCCCACTTTTTCATAATTCCGCATTAAATGGAATGGCTAAGAAAGAAACTTGCAGAAAGGACGAGCAAGATGAAAAAGCTTTTCCTCCAAATAATTTTAATATTCAATTATTCAAGATTTTCAATTTTCAAGGAAAAGATTATAAGATTTCTTAGCTGGTTTAAGCCGTAATGAGTTTCCGGTATAACAGTTTAGTGGGATGAGGTTTGGAACCAGTGCTTCATTTGAGCAAGGAATCTATTAACAGAATTACCATCAAGTGGGCCTCTGGCCTTTCGCAGGCGTCGCGGGTCTGAGCGCGTTCATTCAACATTGAAAGAGATTGCACTAATGAAAACAACTTTAGAGCTTCAGCTCTTTAAGTTTTTAAACACTGTTCAAGTTTAAACTATTAGCTTCAACTTGCAAGAGGTAAAAAACTAGAGCTCTTGAAAAATTTAAGTGGTCTAGTTTGAGATTGAAAAGTAATACAAATCCTTTGCTACATTCAATTGTATTTTTGATTAACATTTCTAAGAATGAGGTAATCTCACTAGATAACAAGCGTACGTTCCGAATAATGAGATCCGATGAGAGAGCGTAAATCACTTTATGTTCAACAATCTGTCTCTGAGGAACCAGTTAATGTATTTAATTATTTTCTGAAACAGATTTTATCATTGAATCATCGTTCATTTAAAATTTATTGGCCAACTTGTAAGCGTTACGATAAGCCGCGGATTTGAGGTTATGAAATCAGATAATAATATAAATAAATGTGAGAAATGTAGGCATTTGGTGGATTCTGCGGGCTTTATACGCCAATTAATTCCTTATTACGGATAACGTTTAATTTATTCATTGGGATTAAGTGCCGTCTGAAATATTAGAGTTTTGGTAATTGCTTGCTTGTGGGACACAAGTTTTAGTATTAAACAAAGCCCTAAATAGACTTTTCTTTTGGTAAGTTCCGGTACCTTCATTTTATATTTACATGAAACTTCTTACTTTATGGATTACTGAAGTCTTGATAATGTACAACGCTTAGGTACATATTTTTGTATTTACATGGAATGTTCGAGAAGAGTGATTACCGCGTAAACACTATTATGCTGAAGTACCCAATTAGGTAGACGTCAAAACAAACTGAAGTTGTTCAGAAGCCAATATTTAATTTAATTAATACCAATTTTGCTTGTTGTTTGTAATTAGTTCTTGTAGTCGAGGAGGTATAATATATTTTTATTTTATATGAATCTGTAAGGTTTTGTAAGTTAACCTACAATTTTATCTGTTTTATTTGTTTATGTATCAAGAAGCTACATAGGTTATTCCAGTGCAGTGTAAAACATTTTATCTGCTAACTTTTTTTACAACCTAAGGTTTTATCTGCTAATTTTGACTGTGGGGCACTCCCACAGTCAAAATTAGCAACAAAAAATGCGTCACCAAACCCAATTGGAACAAGAAACTACAAGCATTTCAAACCCTCAAGCAAAGAAAGCAAAACAGTTTACATCTTGCAAAATTTTTCAAATTCAATTCCTCCGCGACCGTTCCTTTACTTTGTTTAATGTTCTGCAGGTGTATTCTTGAGTAATAGCTTTAGTTCCTTGTAGGTGAACTAAATGTCCGGTATGAATGTTTAAGTGAGCTAAGTTGGCCCTATCTGTCGTGGTGGTGTTATGGGTGAAGAACAAACCTCTCGGGTGTGGGTTGGGTTCTGGGTCAGGCAAGTACCACTGCAGTCCCCAGTCACCAGTCCCCACCCTTGACAGTCGTTATTTGTAGTAAGAAGCCACACACCAGTCTAATCAAGGGGTATTGGGTTGCCCAGTTAACTGGGTTGAGGAGGTCAGATAGGCAGTCGCTCCTTGTAAAACACTGGTACTCAGCCGCATCCAGTTAGACTGGGACCCCAACAAAGTTGGGAAAAGGCTCGGGAGATGAGGTGTATTTTTGAGTAATAGCTTTAGTTCCTTATAGGTGAACTAATGTCCGTTATGAATGTTTAAGTGAGCTAAGTTAGCCTTATCTTGTGAAGAGAGGAATTGGCCGTGTTACTCTAAGCGGACAGATAAGTCGTGAATATGGAATTTTGTTGCTCAAAGTTATGATATGGTCGAAGTTTCAGGTTTCAGCTTTTTTTATGCATTGAAATGTGGGTGGAAGACATTAGGTAATTTCGTTTCGAGGATAGGGATGCCTAAAATACGTTTAAAACCAATTTTAAATTTTATGGTCAGTAGACTGATAGTTGACCAATTAATTGAAATGCAATATTATTTACGTATATAATTCAACTGACTCTTCAGTCGATATATTATTTCAATACTCAGTAAATTACAAATTAATTCGAAAATTACATTTCAAAGAACAATTAGTGGAAATCCGAGTACAATAGCTTTCACGATAGTCATTTGTTTTTTCATAGCTATTACGTAGATTTTAATGAGGCTAAAGTTACTATTTCGGCTAGATTTCAATAGGCGAGCCTAAGTTAAAATAATAATTATATAATCTAGATAGACTTAGTATTTACTAAACAATAGAGATTGGAAGATTTAATGAGTAGCGTATCGCAGTATTATATTTTAGAAATTAGTGTTTATACAGCACAAACGAAGATTATAATTTGCTTACAGTTGAGTTTGTGATAAAATGTTTAGTAATTGAGAGTTCAGGTGTTACTTAATTTTGCTAGCTGTCAACTTACAACTGAAAACCGATTTTACATGAATTGTTAGGTTCGGCATGGCCCTAACTATAAACAATTATAATGTTCATCAATGCTAAGTATTTGTATGTTGTGATAATATTTAAATTAGCCGTTAAGCCTACTTTGTCAAAGTCAAGTAGTTAGTTCTACGTTAAGTTGTACTGAATTTGTATACTGCCAGTTTCTGGACTCGATTGGAATACACAAATCGTGTTGCAGCCAGTTACATGCATTATATAGTTAGTACTCCGTGCATTAAGTTCGATAGCCAGCTTACCGAACGTAAGCTTCAGTTTAAAATAATGTATTAGGAACTTAACCCTTCGTATGCCGTGGAGGCTGATTACAGGCAACAAGCCAGCTAAAACCTATATTAACTAACCTGATGGATGCTGCGTTTAGTTATCTGACGCACACACGCCACCAGCCGATTGCCTGCCACAGCCAAGCTGAGCATAAACTTCAATTATCCCTCGATAATTGTTAAGCGAACCAAACCCAACTCCCAAACTGATACAACATAATTAAGTATGTTAATTAATATTGAATTTTCATTAGATATCTTCGCTCAGATCAAATGGACGGTCGCAACCTTTTGTTTGACCCAATTTTTCAAAAATAAAAAATATAATTCCACACATATATCCCTGTAGGGAAAATATTTACTTTTTCCTCAGACCCCTACGTTTTATCATTTGCATTTTTCATGACCAACTCAATTTAGTAGCTACCTACCGTTTCGGGTCCGCTGTATCTGCTTGAAAGTATCCTATGGGATTTCCTAAGTTAGTTTTTCTACGTGTAAACTGCTTGAAATATTCAAGAAAAATGGAATTTTGATATAGAGTACTTGATTAAGAATTCAAATCTCAGTAAAATTAAAAATTTTCGGAAATTAAGTTTTGCTGACTCTACAAAGGTACCTTTTATTTTCCACTTGTGTCACTTCATAAAAGCGTCCTTCATCCTTAAAAAAAATACAAACTGAAAAAACCAGAGCGCTAGTCGATAAAATACTCAGTAAGTTAAGTCTTGACACAACCGAGGCAGACATATTAAAAGCACATTGACATAAAAACAGGCTCCCGTAACCAAAAGCCCATCTAGCGAAATTGCCATCCGCTTGCTCATTACCGATGGAGCCAACCGCTGGATCCGATATCCCGGCGCACGTGACTAAAGGAAATTGAAATCTCTATCGGTTAATCGAAATATTGAATGGAATTTCTAAAAACAGAATTTTAATTATCCATCAATTTCGACTTGATCACTTCGAAGAATAGTTTGCTATTGATGTTCATTTTTTTTAAACTATTCCATAGATTATAGCAGATAAATGTCAATTTGATGAAGCGACACGTCTATCAGAAGATCTGTGGTGTGCCAAAGACAAGATTGTGCACTTATCTACTCAGCATAGAACCGTCTTAGAAATTGCTATAGATCGATGTATCAGTGGAATTATTAAATTCCTCTGAGTTTCAGTGAGAATTGAATACAAGGAGTATTGCATTGGCAATTATTCGCCGTTACTACGTGTTGTAAAATTATAAGCATAGCAGAAGTTAACATAAAAGAAAACTCGTAGTAGGTACATAAAACATAATTCAAATTATATCAAACGATGTCTGTTAAAATATGACGTCAAAAAATATACGAATTACGAGTATAATCGTTATGGTTTAGAAAACCTCAGCGGATGGAGTGGTTTTGTTTGCCTTCATACCAACCTACTTACGCATTGTATTCAGAACCACCTTTTAGAGTCGCCTGAAAATAGAGAAGGTGGAGATTTTTTGATTAGAAGATAAGGTGGGAGGGTCGGTGTGTTTCGAACCTCTGATGGAACCCTCTTATTATGAACCTGCACGGCCTGCTACTTGAACACGTCTGCTTGCCACAATCTCGAGAGTCCTTTATTCCACCATTCGTTTAATTTCGCTTTTTTCTGCTAAACATGCGTTCGACACCGCTACTATGAAATGTTATTGATCCAAAGCAGAAAAACCTACTAATTATTCCCGATCAGATCATTAATTTCTGTACTTGGCAGCCAAATAAGGTTCCTATAAAATACACACGATAATAAATCTTGCGTAAAATTTGGAGGTCTATTTGAAGTGCCTTGTTTGTGCGAGGTTAAATTCTTTACCAAGTTAATTATTTGCTTTTCTACGGTTTGATTTTTATTTAGCTTTCTGTTTTGTTCCCGCGAGTTGTTTTATTAATGGGGCACAAGATTCCCGTTGTGCGAGTACGTTAATGTATGCTTTTCATGATGAGGGTCTATACGGAGCTTGTGAAATTAGCTAGGCAGCATTCATGTGTATAATCTGAAACGATTATAAATTATTAACGAGCTCGAGCTCAGTCGAGGCGGCCTGCATGACAGCAAGGTGTAAATGGAGACAAATTCGTCAATTTATATGCGAACAGCCTGCCTTTGAGAAGCGATGACGCCTTTGGCACTTCCAAAAATTCTATCGGTTTTCTTCAACTATAATTTAGTGAAGAAAATTACACCGTGTATTTAATTTAGGTTAGGCCTCGGCTTTGTAAACTAGTTACAGTTAGTATTTTTTCGTCTGTATTTGACATGATTGTAAATAAGAAGAATTTACTTGTCCTATTTATATACTGTAGTACTTTAATGGCAAACGGCATGATAAAAACGCGTTTTTGTGTCGTGTTTAAAAGCTTTATAAAACTTGTTTTATTATTTGAGCGTATTGCCAGTGTAGTTTCCAGAGCTGAACGTATTTAACGCCCTAGGCAGTAGCTGGTATTTGTTTTGATTAACTTTTGCTGCGCAATAATATCGCTCTTTACATAACATGAATTACACGAATGTCTCCAAACATTTGTTCACCGAAACGTTAATAAGAGTAAATTCCAAATTCAATTTAATAAC
Organism: Helicoverpa zea; assembly: GCF_022581195.2. NCBI lineage: Eukaryota > Metazoa > Arthropoda > Insecta > Lepidoptera > Noctuidae > Helicoverpa > Helicoverpa zea. The sequence goes on along the minus strand of NC_061458.1, from coordinate 3,853,624 downwards.
AGCGAGGCACCAACTTATTTATCGAAAACAATTTCCTTTCAACGAATCACAAAATGTTTATGTCAAAATGTGTACCGAAGCATTTTTCCCCATCTTTATTATTGAATTACTGGATTTTTTATGGTTATAATAAAGTCTTATTACGTGGCAAACGTCGGGGCTCATTAAAAATCTCTTTTCTCGTAGCTTGGCTTTAATTATCCGTTTTCTTTGTTCGCGGGCGTCAGGCCCCTGTTAGTACACTGGCGAATAGTGCGCGCTGGTGTCCTATAGACCTCACGAAAACCTCGCGAATTATTGTGCCGTAATTGATTTATGTAATGTTTGTGGGCCATGGATTCAGTTTTGTGATTTGAGAATTTAAATCGCATTTTTTTATTAGATTCCTGGTTTGATTAGGTCAGCTAGGGAATATACATAGGTTTGTACCAATCAACAACAATGTTATCTACTAAGATCTAGTCGTCGATTTTGTATGTTATTTATAAGTGAACACCATAGTTCTATTCAAAAATAAAACAAAATCAAATCCTCCTAGTGCTTCAGATACCTACCTATATAAAAATGTTTGCTATTTCTGTTCGTTGCATCGCAACACTTCATAGTTTTATCTAGTACAGTTATCGGAGTACAGATTTATTTATGTTCACTCCAGGGATAGCATCGGGAAATACAAATACCTACAGACCTACTATAGTTTAGACAGGAAATTCAAGTTAGCTTTTATCGTTCATTTTATTGTTCGATCCCAAAAGAGTTATCATATTTCCGCCAGCTATAGATTTAAACCCTTAATGGCCGCTTGTTCGAAGAAAGAAAAGTTTTTTAGGCTAAAAAGGTTACATTAGATTTATTTTCTAAGAGGACAACCTAGTGGTCAAAGTTTCGAAGTCACTTTGGTGTTAGAAACTATAAGAAAGCAACGCAAAGTGCGATTGACCGCAACACAACAAATCACTTAGCTTCGGTCTAATACTATTTGCAACCGACCACTTTTTGCCGCCGACGTTATTTCCCTTCCGTTTTTCCTTCCTCTTAACATTTTATCAGATTAATATTAGACCACTTCGCGACGATTCACTATCGTCCTCCATTTTGTTTTTTTCATTCCTCTAATTGAAAATTCTCGTTAATTAACTGCGACAATTATTGAATTTAGAGAAGAAATAAAAAAAAAGATTGAATAACCATTTTTATTCACTTGCGACGTTTAGTTATTAATATTGATTGATTCTTGAGGGAGCTTCTGTGATAAGGTCTAGACTTCAAAATTAAACGGAGTTTGTTGAGTGAAGAAAGTTAGTATTCAAAAATCAAAGGAAAGTCATTTTTCACTTATTGAAGACAGATTTGAGAGTGCGATAAAACATTTCATCGAGAGAAAACTTATTAAAAGTTGTAAACGGCTACATTGAATGTTATTTTCATAAGCGGTTCTAGGCCATAGCTACTTTTACTCAAAAGAATTTTTAAATTGACATAACATGCACTATAAAAAGCTTTGAAATATTTCACGGCGCAGAAACCGCATACAAAGTCGAATTTCGAACGCCGACGAAATCGTTCGTTAAATCCCGCACAGGTTCCTACATTTGTAATAGACAACAGTATTATGATAAAAATGTTCGCGTAACATCGCTGAATTTGAGAGAGCAAGAGATAATTTTCGGCTCCATTTACTTTATTACATTTTGGTGGGGGTAACGAGCACGTACGAACTGAGTATCAAATATGTACAGACGTAGCTTCACATTGGGGTATAATCGTTTGTTACCCAGGAAGTCGTATTCTTCATGTGATGTTAATATGCCATTGTCTTTGTTCAGACTGTACTGCTGAGGTGAAAAGTCGGAACATGTCTTAGCTTTGAAGTCATAAACTGGAAAGGAGAGGAAGACTACATTGATGAATATAATTCCGTAACAAAAAATAAGTGCATTTGACTTCTGACAAATTATTTGAGATTGACATTCAAAGTGTGATTATAGGTTCATGTGTCTATGCTCTCTTACATTCATGCGGGTGCATGAAATTTTGCGACATAATTATTATAATTTTAAAGACCTTACTCAACGACCTTCAAGTGGATCCCTGGAATTCGCAAGATATGGGCACTGAAGGATCGGTGTGAGAATGCTTGAAAAGGACCTTTTAGGTATCCCTTACCGTACCTACTGTGGCTGATAACATAATTATGTCGCCATGATGAGCGTCACTGGTCTTGCTAGAGAATTATTACTATTTGAGCATGAATTGATAACGACTAAAACATACATGGAATACGTAAGTAATGATATCTTACACTCAAATTCCAATTTCGAGCAGGTGCATTATTCAGCAGTGGCTACGTCCGAACGATCGACAGCCGCGAGAAATCCGTTTGTAATTGATTGGACCGTCCCGTCTGGCCGTTCTTTCACGTTCCCGCTTTTACTCTACCACGGATTACCGTGATTGCTGAACCGCAGCCACTAGATCAGTTAACAGCCAATGGAAAAACCGATATCCAAATAACAACAAAGCCTTTAAAAGCGGATGATTCGATGAAAGAAAAGAATATTTTATTGACATTGGCTGCTCAGATTTCAAAAAAGGAAGAGTAAGTTTTTTTTTTTTTTGCTTTTAATGGCTGAATGAAAACTTGTTTTTTCTACAAAAAGGACAGTAGCATAGAGCAATGACAGAAAAGTATAATTGTAAAGGATTCGATATTTGAAAATAGGCGCATCGCTTTTTGAATATGGAGGACTGTTTTAGTAATTGGTGATCAAAGTAGGTTTTTATTTAGGAATACAAACCTTAGACAAATTAATTTTAGATGAATACTATCCGATCTGCCAAATACAGTGAGTTCTGTATAGTAAGGATTAGCAGGTATGCGATTACAGCAGTAACAAGTAAGTCCTATTGCACTATTAGTTCGACAGTATTGTGCTTTAAAACTTAATGCGGGCTCTTGTGGTAAGTGGGCATTCAAGTTAGTTTGCAAATACACTTGAGCTTAAAAGTTAATTTATAATAGGTATGAACAATCGCTATCAGATCATGATAAATAAGAAATGAGGTGTAGAAAGTAGATATGGGTTTAAATTTATTTCTTATCAATTATTTATAGAATTTATCTGTGCGTTTCTATAACGATTTTATTAAGAACTTTAATATTTACGCCATATAAAAAATAACCTTTATAACCTGCGCAATAACATAAAAAAAATCCAGAGTATGATGATAATTTTTACATATCAAATCTCAATCAAATTACTTGAACACTAACGCTCCCAACCCGAGATCTTCATTCATCATGTTTACAGAGTGTTATAACAAAAACTTGTTATGTAAGTAGCATGTGGCATGTAACTAAAGAAGCTATCATGTCAATATATTACGATGACATGGGTTGCCAGTCCATTCATCATAATTTGCCAAACGTTCGAGATCTTTCTTGCGGTACCAGTTGATGTTGGGGTAAATGTTTGTTTCTACTGGTAAAACTGTTTCTGATTTACAAAGTTTTTCAGGAAATAATAGTATACTTAGTCGCTTTTTATAAATAAATAATGCTATTTTATTGAGGCGTAATCAAAATCGAATGTTAACACATTAAATGTTCCTGAAAGTTAATATTATTTTATTAGCCTATGTAATTTAATTACACAAATTGTGAATTAGGTAATCCATCGCCTATCAATTTATCGTTATTTGAATATTATTTAAGTTGAATTAGTGCCTAATTTGTTATGTTAAATTCAAATCAAACTAATTTATGTTTATTTTAAATTAATTTCACAGAAACAAAATTGTTTACCTACAATATGAGGGGTTCCAATGTAGAGGTATTTTAGTTGTTTAATTACTATGGCGTATGCTAATGATACAGTCTGAGTACTTACTAATACGATATGAGTAATGAGTACAGGGATGTATGAGTGTTAAATGATATACAACGTGTTACAAATGTCCGAAATAATGCTGGTAGTTTTGTCTTGTGTTTTGTATCTAGTGGACATTGCAACAATTATGTTTATAACCTACAACAGTGATATCTATCTTTATCTGTTCTTTTTTACTGTTTTTATGTTAACTTGTGTGACCAGCTACTGCCAGGTTATAAGTCCATCTAGACCGGATGACGAATAGAAGCCAATTTAAGGAAATCTCTGTAAGGTCAGAGATCTGCCAGCTACGCAGAACATACATATTTTCACTTTTTTATTCTCCATTCTCTGAGTCTCACAGCTGCTGGTATCGCATAGTCTGGGCAATTTAATATTACCGAAGAGAGATATCCTATATCCTACCTACCATTATATTCAGGTGCGAGAACGCGGGTGAAACCGCTGGAAAACCAGCAGAAAATAGTGCCATTCTTTCTGTTCCTGATTGAAAGCTTAAACTTCACCCAATAGTATGTTCCCAGTGCACAAACCGATCAACTCTATTAGCTAACAAAATACTGTGGGATAAACTATTTAGTGCATCGACAACTTGCTACCAGGATATTATAGTTATTAGGAGTTAACTCTGCTGAGCCAACGCCGACCTTAACAGAATAATGTTGTTACGAACAGATATCGTCCATTTGAACGATATTGTCTCAATTACTCATTTTATTATGAAAATACTTGAAACTGGATACATAGAATATTTTTTGTTTTATTTTAGAACACTTTTAAGGGACTATGTTTTAAATATTCATGGATATTTTACTAAAATGAAGCGATGTTGTAACTTTTTTTGTCAAAAATTTTCTGACTGTCTCTAGTGTGTAGGTACCAGTCTATTTGGTACAAAATAAGGTCAGTTAAATTTAGTATAGAAATCTGGTTTATCTAGGTAGGTCGCTGCAGTCTAGACGGGAAATATTAGTTTGGCAACTTCACCTGCAAATTGATTTTATCTTACTGAGAAGGACATCAAAAATTCGCTTTTTGTGCGCACGTGATTTTCAAATAATAGTTTTTTCGTAAAACTAGGCCTTTTTATTGTAATCCGTATTAGCTGGGCATTATACCGTAGCAAAATGAACATACTTCAATTGTTTCAGGCACTAGCAGTAGATACCAGTTTACTTGGCGTTTGTGAAGGCAGAGCAAGTAATACAATTTCCGTAGGAACAACAATTTCCCTACCACAGTTCCGAGAAGGATTCTGTTCACTAAAACCTCTCCAGCTTTCATATTCAGCGAATGGAGAACTTCAGGATATTTTCCGATATACTCGTAAGCTACAAAATACTTGATACTATTATAGATATAAACACAAAATAGTTAAACGGAGAAAGCTAGTAATGGCATAGGTCAGCCGTGCGGTGGTCCAACTCCGTCACATTTTGGCGCCAAGCCAACAACACGCTAAGATTTGTACAGTATCTTATTCATATTATAATAGTCCGTTCCGTAACTTGTACGGAACACACGAGACAAATTGTACCGCTCTAATATCAAGGTATCACATTATGTAGGTAAGTACATCAGGATCCATTTACTGTCAGTGGGAAATGGGCTGAACCTGGTTATAAATAGGCAAGGGACGATCCACGCTCAGGTTTCGCAGTTCGAGTAACATGGACAAAAAAATGTCAGTTACCCGATTCTCTGAGTGACAGAACAATACGTTTAATCTTCACGTTGTAGAAAATGTGACACGAGATAGAAAGCGCCCGGGTATAAGAAAACTTCAGGGTTTTTTACTTTTTCCACCTATATTAAAATACCTTTGTAGAATGACGCTTTTGATGCATTAGTTCACTGGAATGCGAAGTAATTGTTTTGTATTTATTTTATAGTTTAAAGCGAATGCTTCGTTGTTCTGTTGGTAGCAAACGTGACTGCAGACTGCAGAGCTCTGACTAGTGCAGAGCCCGTTCTGAATTTGATTCCCAGGGCCAATTCCTTCTCTAGCAGCCCAAAGTCTGAAATGGTTACCTACATTACTTTCATAACTCTTACGGCGTTTTTGGATATAGGAACTCGTCTTCTTTACACATTCAGAGGAAAACTGACACGATATTATGGATCTTGCAACGAAGCAGTCTGTCCAAGTGTAAATAAGAGTAATGATTACCTTCAAAAGTGGTTAACAGACGCATTCATTATATTCAGACAGACAACAGCGAAAATAAATTAGCATTTGGTGGAAGCAATTCGAATAGGTTAAACAATTCTAATGAAGAAACTTTCAGGGTTCTGCAGTTAAGTACACGAAGCCATAATATCCAGTTCATCTCGATTGTCTAAATACATGGAACGTTACCTACGTTTGTACTGGCTCCTAGTTAGGCAAACGTTAGTTAATTGGCGTTAGCGATCCTTGGTTTGCTTCAGTATTACTGAATAGAAATTGAAATATAATTTGTGATTTGTGTCACTGTATTATTTTGATTACATGGCCCTTTTTTATTCATATAGGTCATATAGATAAGTATGTAAATATTAGCCGTGCCCGGAAAAAGCATGCGTGAGCTGTTCCTATTTACCAAATTACATGCGAATTCTGGTCAGATTTAGATGAATGTAGGTACCATGTAAACAATTGAATTGAACAACATCACCTTCGCATATCTGAACAGCACCAAAGTCCCTCTACGGTCAAGAACTGAACTAAGACCTCTAAACGAGCATCACACATGTCCGTCTGTATGTGTGAAAATAAACATGTGTAATATCACAGCTGATAGTGGATGCCGTCCTACCGCGTATTACACAAACACGGGCTTGACGGAACCATTTGTTAGGGCCGGTTCTTTGTAAGCGTCTCGCTTTGTGATTCCCGTGTATATAGCGTGAACATTTTGACAAGTGGAATTTGTTCTGCAAGAGAGGGTGGAAATATACATCTCGGCAATGATAATTTTGCTTCTGTGAAACTGTTGTGGTACTTTGATTAAGCTTCTGTTGTTAGTTAACTTGGTATTGTGCTTTATTGTGTTGGTATGCGTTTGTTCGGGTTTTATTTGTGTCGTAATTGAGTTATGGCGGATGATTTTGCAAATTGGCTTTTTGATCGAAGTATTGTCACCCCTTATAAAAATGTAAAATAAAGTGTTATATTTTATGATAATTACGTAGGTATCCAGATGAAGAGTGTAGGAAGGGATCAAACATATCCTAAAGTTTTAAAATACTTTCCTCTACTGGAAAAAATGTTCCGATGTTTCCACGTGAACAAGCGAGGCCGCGAACCTATTCGAGTGAGTCCCTCGCACGGCCGAATATGACTGCGACAAAAAGCAGGTTCAAGCCAACCCTCCTGAGACTGAACAACAAACAACCCGTGAGTGTAACATGCAGAATTTTTTGGACGTTTAATTTCCTCCTTTAAAGTTTTAATTCGAGACATAAAGCGTGCTTAAAAGCGTTGTCTGGCAAGTTTCATCATCGCACAGATGCTTCGGTAGGAAGCTTACTTTGCACACAAAGCCTACAAGTACAAAAGGCCCTGCCTCCGCTCCATTTTGTGTCTGACAAGCCGGGAAGTCGCGGAATGAGACGCGTCAACTCTGTTATGACGTCACCCGTTTAAATGTTTAAATTTCGAAGGATCGAAGTGACAGGCGTTAGGATTTTGTTACTCCTTGAGCGTGGCCTTTTTGATGGAAACTTTTTAAAAGTTTTGGATTTCGCAAATAACACAAAGTTTTTTTAATTATTTAAAAATACAATCGCCTACATTTTAAAAAGTGTTAAAGTATTTCACTTCTTCTAATTTCAGATATTTTTTGTAGTAAAGATACCTATCTGTTTTAAATTATGTATTTCACAAACAACTTAAACCAGTACTTATCCAAAATGATCGAAACTATCCCAAACAGTGAACACATGAAAATAAATTGATTGTTCGTGACGGATACTTAGTGGCAACACCGTTGACTGTAGCTAGGGCAATAAATAGAATGCGATAGTACCGGCCGGCGGTCGTGTCACACGCACCTGTCTGACGATTAAACTCTACCGTATCGTACCGTCCACTATAATCTACGACGTTTAATTTTGAAGTCAATCTTCAGGGATGCCCGTAATTTTAATTAAGCATTTCAATTTTTTATATATTTTTTAAAATTGGTAACATTAATGTTCCTTAAATTAACATTCCTTACTGGCCAGAAGGCCATGACATTAAAAATTAAAAAAAAAAATCCTTACTGGCCGAAAACAAAACGGTCATTCCAATTTCAAATCAAATCACAAACAAAAAGTTCTAATTTCGAAACAAAACTCTTTCACATTCAAACATAGAAACGCAAGTCTATCAAATCTGAAGTTACAAGGTTCTATCTACATTTATACAGTACAAAATGAACCGACGCATGCAACTCAGCCCTAACAGGGAAGATACGGTGTTGTCTACTCGGCATTATTATTTTGGCAATAATATCATATTATGCTTTCAGACGTTACCCTCCCCCCTCCGCCCTTCTACCCCTCCTCAGCTGGCAACGACGAGACACAGAAATAGTATTAGAAATTCATAGTCTATTATTGAACGGATACTTTCGTATTTAGAACATTGCTTTTGTGTTTGTAAATGACTTAACTGCTAATGGTTTGTTGCGGGACAGTATTTAGGAAGAAGGTGTAGTTTTTCTGTTGTCTATATGGTTAGATTTAGAGAAATATATTAACATAATAGTTATGTAGGTAACGGAATAAGGAAGATTTTTTGCACACTTTGAAACGCGTTTTCTTGTAGAAGAAAAATGGGATGTCCTATGATTATTATTCGTAGACATTTTAATTCATCGTTTTCCAAAACCTTCAATTGTAATTCAAAGGTTTTGGAATTCTGCATTTCAAACCTCATACCTTTTTATCAACACAGGTATCCATCTACTACACACTACCAATCAAAAAAAGAACTAAAACACGAGTTACCAATCTAACCGCACGACTAACATTCGAGTTCATAAATTCGATGCGGAGTTATGTTCGGGTGACAGATAAGAGGTGCGTACTAAACAATACGCTTCCGTCTGACGCCGGGTGACAGCGGGGAACTGGTGCAGCTACCCTACGCTGTCAATATTTATTTTATTTGTAACCAACACGTTACAACTAAACATAGTTGTGGGAGTTAGTAATGTTGCTTTATTAAGAGACAGACTGTTATTCCCGCGGTTTACTCGTACCGGGATAAAATATAGCCTTAGATACTTGGGAAGAGTGCTGAGAGTTTCCATCAGTGAAAGATTTTTTCAAATCGGTTCACATCGGTACTTTCGGAGCCTTTGGGGTACAAGCAAATAAAAACTGATTCCTCTTCATCACTTTAATATAGATGCGTTTTGATAATTCTGGACAATATTAGCAAGGAGAACATTTTACACTTTCATGCGGAGTAATGTTTGGGTGACAGATAAGAGGTGCGTACTACACAATCCGCTTCCGTCAGACGCCGGGTGACGGCGGGGAACTGGTGTAGTTACCCTACGCTGTCAATATTTATTTTATTTGTAGTTAAGTTGTGAGAGATAGTAATTTTACTTTATTAAGAGATGATCTGATAATTATGGATAACTTTTGTAAGGAGGTTATCGCTGTCAGCTATCGCTGTACTTCGGTCAAAGAATATGCATTGCTTTTTGGGCACGATCACCGCAAAAAAGGCGATGCAGATAGGTTTTTTGATACATAATTTCTCTTTTGAATTTATTTGTTAATTAAAAAAGGAGAAAATGGTATCAATAATAAAATTACCAGATTAAAATAACATTTTTCCTCCCCACTTCTCTATTTTAACAAATAATACTTAGGTACAGAACCCGACATACAAATCTTGTCACCCTAACGTAATGCATGATAAGACTGTAAGGAAGTATGTACTGGGAAACTTTGGCATGCAAACTATCTGATAAGAGTAGTGCCTGTGATGTTACTAACTTGTAAATTAAGATAACTTATTTATTTCACTTATTTGTAAATACTTATGTATTGTATATTCTTCATCAAAATAATAAAATTCAATATCTTCAAAAGTTAAATTATCTCCAACTTTTAAATTTAAGAAATAATCTTCAGATTTAATATTTTAGAGTTTATCAAAAATACTTTGATACAGAATACAGGTCACGCCAACTTCCCAAGACTTAGATAAAGATCAGATTTATTTTTGGCAATATCATTTTAAAATTCAAGAAGACGACATTCAAAATTTATAATTCAAACGGCCGAGTCTTTGTTAAATGTATTAAGAACTGCCAACCTTTACTCCGTCATTCAGAGATCGGAAGTTGAAAAGCGTTCAAAAAGGTCTTATCCAAAGAGATTTCATTATAAAATTTTTTGGTTTAGAAGGAAAACCTCGTTTTAAATTTCAGAAGTTTTAAATGCGGGTATTTTATAATACAGCGATGCGGCGTCACCTTGTATAATGCCTTTGTGAGCTTCTGTTAAGATATAAAAATAGACTTTCCTAAGATTTATCGCAGTATAGCTACGTTAGCTTTATAGCCTAGAATGTCTTTGATAAAAGCCATTTTTTCATTCCTGTGTAAAAATAATCGCACACATAGGTACATAACACGATATTTGAAGAAATTCAAAATAGTTATGATTCCATTCAATAGAATGTAAACATTAAAATATTTCCGAGTATTTAGAAATGTTTAGTCTCCATTATGAGTGTTAATGGATGTTTAGTTTAAATTGATACTGTCCTTTAGATTATTTGATATTCTGATATTAATATTACTGTGAACAGATTTAGACAAAATATAAATTATACTAGGAATCTCTTTATAAAGTATTTCCGAGTAAATACTCGTTTGTGAAATAATATAACCCATTACTGGTAAAATATATCACTATACGTCGTTTGGGATTCTAAATTCATATTATTGGTAAAATATGGTACTGGTAATATATAAATACAATGAAGAACAATTAATTGTTACATTTGATATTCAAACACAGCATTTTCAGCTACTTTATTATAAAATAATTTGTTAATACAATGCTTAAATTAAATTCCAGTTATCAGTACAGTAAAATATAAGCTAGAATAATAATAAAAGCCTTAAGTTTAAGTTATTTACGTAAACTTACATAAGCCAGCATATCAACACGACTTACCTGAAACAAAATACGTAGACATTATAACACAAAATAATACCTGACACGTGTAAAACCATTAACAATATTAAACTAAGAACATTAATTTTAAAGCCAGGATCAAAACTTTCTAAGAATTTCAGTAGAGCAAGTGATTTTTGACAAAATTGTCTGCCCCCATTGAAGTGGCATCCGATCCCCTTAAAGATGAAACATTTTGAAACAACGACGGATATTATTACTGTCTAATGTTAAGATTGGAAATGTGCTTCAGACATTATAGACAGATTAAATATACAAAAATCTTTGAAGGTTCATTTTCTATTCGAGTCCGGCTGTGTTTGTTTTGGTCGTGATGAGTCTCTATTTGTAACATCAGCTATTTTGCTTACTGCATTCAATCCTTCTAGAATTCCACAATACTCACCAAGTTATCACACACCAGCCAAGCCCAAGGTTCACGAGGGAGCATTCTGATGAGTTCAAGAACACACCTATAATATGGTTTGTAAGACAACTACAGGACAAAGCACTACTATGTCTATAACAATTTTAATGGAACATCGATATAGATAGTGGTGCATAAACTCAGAAATTTGCAAACACACACTTCTCAAAAGCGTAACTTCACGTCTACCTGTAATCACCTGTGTGAGTCAACCGAAAAAAACTTGAAGTTCTTCCGACGTACACAGTCGTAAGTCGATGTAAACATTTCGACTGTGTCAAGTATAGCTACGATGTAGGTGAAAGCCGGAGAGGGTTCACTACACAAATGTTCAGCGTCGTCGCTCGCGGCGGCACTTCACGAAACATCCTCTGTGAGACCCGTATCTACGTATAGTGAAGTAAGTATAGTTACGATGTTAAATAACTCACTGACGGTTTCTAAGTTACGATGTTTTAAATATTTTTTTTGTTCATGAGCTTTTGTGGAGCATTCGTATTGTGAACAGAATTGAAATGTGTTTTTTTTGTGGCAATTTTGTTTAATGAACCTAGGTACATATTAAGCCTTACTGCTATTGTTTTTGATTTAAATGCTAATTATTAACATTGCTATTTGTACCATTTCTTTAAGACGCCACGTGTATTCAATGATGCATTCTTGTTTCGAAATAAAACAAAACAGTAGATAATTGGGGAATGTACATATAAATAACAATATCATACACTTCAGCTAACGAACTACAGCGTAAACCTACCCAATTTACACGCTCTAAAACAACTTACAAAAACACACCCAAACATTACCTTCAAGTTCAAAAAACCCTTTCTTTTCAAAACCACGAGAGGTATTTTCGAATCAAAGGAGTATAATTATCGTCGTTTACAGACGGAGGTCGTGGTCATCGGGAAATGGGAAGCGGACCCTCGGGACTTCACGCGTGGATGAACAGAATTATGTCATTGAATATGTTTATGACTTGATTTAATTACTTGGAAATGGGGAGTTTATTTGTAAGGAGTGTTCTGTGAGTATATTATCTGATTCTTCGCAGAAAGCTACATATATGCCTGCAATATGCAATTATATTTTTAAACTTTATTCAATTACACATTTTTACTTTACAAATTATACATCTATATACATATACTATGATGATGATGATGTCCTCCTAGCCGATTATCGGCTACGGCGGCTGTTCTCATGTAAAGAGATTAGCCAACTACGCAGGACATATTAAAGTGCACGAGCAATTGCGCAGACACAGGTGCACTCACTATTCCTTCACTCTCATAACCCGATGGGACGGCAATCCGACACGACCGGTAAGAGATCAGGCGCAGGACCGACATTTACGTGCTCTTCGATGCACGGGTGTATCAATCACCAGCTTCCAGGCTCCGGGCTGCTTTGTGAAAGTCTTCTAAAACCCACAAAGCGATTTCAGCCCGACTCGGGAATCGAACCCGAGACCTTGTGCTCAGCGGCCGCACTTGCGACAGCTAGACCAACGAGGCAGTTAAACAGTTAATATCTAAGTCAATATCTAAGTCACAACAAATTTTAGTAACTGACACGAAAACTCTCTGAAATTCGACTCCAAAAACTGGAACTTTCTCGCTCCTAAATTTCATCCTTTCCGTAACGCTGTCATTTTTAAATAAGGACCCATTTGGTACGGCACACATAGATATATACAGAGATATATGTATGTAGGTACATACATAACATCGTTACATTTGCGATGTCAACTTTGCAAGGTTTTCGCGCCGGAGAGGGTAGTTCGCTCATTTTCTCGTACTAACGTGTACGTAGAGTGCTTCTTGTTGGCCGCGAATGAATAAATACGGGTAAAAGATAGTACTGTTTTTGGTGGGTTAATTAAGCGTTGTCTACTTTGATTTAATAATGTTGGAATGAATTGTTTCATACATCAAAATATTTCTTTAACGTAATAAAAGTCTCAGTAGGTGTCTAAAGGGCAAGTAATTAAGAAAATATTAATACCTTACAAAACTAAAGCAATTACCAACAAAACAATCATAACAACTAGACTTTCCATCAAACCCTAAAAACATCACAAAATTCAATACCCACAAAATTTTAATTAAAAACCTAAACCAACTATTTATCCCACCAAAAGTTTGTGTAACGTTACTAAAATCATCTAAAATTCGTGCAATCTCGAAAGCTCATATCGTGTTACTTAGAGCATCGATTTTTAATCTAGTCTATTAAAGTTAGAGTGTTGGCTGATTGCTCCATCAGGAGCTGTAATGCGTTTAGCAGTACGTCACTAGTGCTAAGAGCAATTTGCGCCTACGTCTTCGACTTACCCTTTGTATAAGTGCGTAAGTAACCACAGGATTCCACTCAAGTATGCCTGTGTTACTCGTACTCAGGTATTGAGTGAGTATGAAATGGTATTTTAGTTATGATTGTTTACGCTGGAATATTTGAGTTTCAGTAAGATTATTTCTTTCATCTAGGCTGTGATTATTCTATAGATTTTAAAATGATTCTTAGTAATTCCAGCCCTTGTTATAAGCTTTTTTTAAGTTTTGAAATAAAATTAATTTCTAAGAACAATTTTTTATTTATAAAAAAAAGGAACTCTGTCGTCACGAACTAATTAAAACTTAGATTTTCACCCATAATCGTTCGAGAGTGACCGATAATACCTTCGCGTAAGATTTAATAAAACTTGTAACTTCATAAAACGTGTTCCATAAAAGCTTAATCAGATAATAAGTTAAATTCAAGTTAGCATATTTCCCTTGTTCTCCCACATTATAATGAGAATGCAAAGTTTCTAGACTTACATGCATGAAGTGGAATGAGTTGGGTAATCACTTTATAAAACCCTATTTACGTACTGAATTTCAATCTAAGAATTATTTTCTGTTCTTGCTACTTTTACTTTTAAATTGAAAAGTATGAAATTCAGTTTAAATATATACTGTCGTACCACAAAAACTTTTAAATGTAGGTATGTTGAAGACTAGAAGAAAAATGTCAGATTATGACGTTGAAATAAGGTCCGTTTTGCAGCCACTCTTTTTATAGACAAGTGTTCACCAGATGTTCAAGTTTTTGTAGTAAGGCCGATATTGTATACGCGTCACAGTAATACTTTATTAAGACAACATAACTAGGAAGAGTGATAGTTTCTAGTTTCTACATCATTTCTCCCCAGCCAAAACGTACACTTGAACCTGATTTGCTTTCTATATAAGATCCGTTGTATATTTTTCCCCCAAAACTTTGGTCTTGCAAACTAGGTACTGGCCGTTGTAGTACATGCTAGAAAAGTACCGGTTGATTGGTTTCAGGTACTCAGTGCTCGAGAATTCGAATAGCCTAGGTTTTCGGATGGATTCCCAAAACGAGGTTGGCCAAAATAGTTTTTTTCTAGTTCAGCCTTCTTCGAAAAGTAGTGGAAGTAAATCATACGACAGTATTCTGTTTATAAATGTATATGAGATTTTAGTTTCTACTCTCAACTTACTCATAGACTATTGCTTTTGTTAATTCTTCTTGAAAACATCACATAACAACAGCTTTCATTCGCTTACAAAAACGCAGAAATGATAGTGACAAATTTTGCCAAAAACCACACAGGCTGCAAAATCCTGTTCAGTTCGGGATTTTTCCAAAAGTCACCTTCACAAAGTAAGTTTTCTGAAACGTTGGGAACTTTATTTGCTTGCTCTGTGACGGGGCATCACAGAAAAAACTCATATTTCCGATTGATGCGCCTTTTTGAGATCATATTGGTTACGCATACGGACTGAACACGATAGACGAAGTTGCGAGAAAATTTAACAAACAAAAAGGATTGTCAGTTTGTCGTATTAGTTTGACGTCCAAATTGAAAGGGAGGATGTCACAGGAGTACAGTATAGTTAGTGATAGGAATTAACTTTTGGAAATATTGAAGTTAAGCTCACCTTTGTGCATAAAGTTTCTATGATGTGTTTTTTAAAATGATATTTTTTTTTTGTGCCAAAAATATAAACAGAGTACGTATTTAAATTGTTTTCGTAAGTTTTAAGCAAAGTTATAGGCAGTAAGAATGACTCTTAAATAAATAGTTAATGCCGTTAGTGTGTTAGAAAGTGAAAATGCAATTATTTCTTGTGAGTACAATAAATCAGAAATATTATTGAAGCCTGCTTTGTATTCTCGTTATTCTCCCAACTCCGTATTATAGACTAACAAATCTATTTAACAAATCTATTTTAACTTTTATCAGTTTCAAGGAATCCCGATTTATGAGTATAGTTTGCAAGCAAGTTATAAATAGTTTATGGATATCAAAACATATTGTTAATGTTTGCGTTGAGAGTTAATGTTTTAGCGGTAGAAATGTACTTCGGTTCGTGGTCACGTAATTATGTTTAGTATTCGATACTATTACGGTTAAATGTAATAGGAGTTTATTTGATAACTGTATCAAGCGTAAGCAATAAAGTTGGGTAAATGTGTGGTGTTATTTTTAAAATGCAGTACACAATATACAATACAAACGCAAGCGCGTAGTTAAGAAACGTCAGCAATAGGCACATAAATACCAGAAAATGTAGAGGAATGTGTAACATTAAACATTTCAAAAGAAACACTAATCTTTTTGATCCCTACCTTCTTTGTGCCGTAACGAAAGGGCTGGCTGATAACATTTTTTTGTACTCCACTTTGTTGCTTTACAATTTACATTTAATCTGCGAACCCTTCACAATTTGAAATATTTATATCAGAGAACTGCGAACAGGAAACTGATTTTTATTATATAATAATAAATTCCGGAATGAAGGATTTAGGCCGATTGGTTGCATCGGCCGTTGTAGAGGACAATATTTCAACGTTCGATATGAACCAGGTAAAACATTTTTTATTCCGTTATGAACTTGTGAAAGCTATGTTCACTTTTTTTACAGAAAAAAAAAAAATATTTTCGTTTCAATACGCCCAATTCAAATGATATATGTCTAAAATAATTATGGACATAAAATCAAATATCAATGACAGCTACAAATATTAATTTTCAGAGCAAACGTAACTGTGTATTTTCATCAGTTACGAATGATATTGATTTTTAATTTAGGTTTGTTAATCTCGATTGCGCGATCCTATTATTAATGGTACAAGGGCAAAAGGCACCCGGGCAGTACATTAAACACTTCGAGGTACTGTTAAGGGAAAATGGACCTTATTTACAAAAAACCGACACGTACCTTATGAAGGAAACACCCTTGAAGGGCCATAAAATATGATTTTACCTGACGTTACATTGAAAGATGGAAAAATTGCTGCATTATAATGGTTTATTATAATAGTTATGGTGATTAAACTGATTTATAGCGTGCGAAAAGGCATTGTAAATATAAATGTGTTGAGTTTAAAATGCAATATTTTTCTCATTTTTAAACAGATATTTATCAAAATTTCAATATCAAGTTTTAATTGAACCATATTTAAACGACCACTTATAGATAGTTCAACTCAGATTTGCGCGCGGCCCTATGTGTGCGTCGGCTTGTAAATATACAACTTTCATTCGTGTGACAGTGACGTCGTCCGAGCATGACGTGTTCTCATCGCTTTTTGTTATGGGTACAGTCGTTTACGAAAATATCTAGTTCTTCACGGAGAAAATGTTTTAAGGAGTCAGGTAGCGTTTCAAAAAAATTAAGCAACATTCAAAGCTTTTTATTATTACATTTTACAGTTTATCATTATTTTCTCATACGGCTTTTCAAATTGACATTGACAGTATCTAAGAAATAAATGAAGTGAAATATCTAAGATGAATTAAATACTCCTTACATATTTTCTAGCTCGGGGTACGCGGACAATAAATAAATGTGTGGACTAAGAATGTAAAAGACCTATAATTTTGTATAATAATGGAAACAAAATGTGTGGGGAATTTTAAAAAATTATATTGCTTCGCATAATGTCGACCAAAATAAGACGGAAATAATGAAACTCATAAATGAACGTTTAAGTCAAATTGATGAAGGGATATTGGGTAATACTTGTCGACATGTACAAAAGAAAAAAGAAGAATACTATAGACATTTTGACATGGAGTCAGAATTTATAATTAACATTGGTGAAAGTAGCGAATCCGAAAATTCATCATTTGATTTTTCAAGTAGCAATACAGAATCATTATAAATAAATAAACTAAATTACGTAATAACTGTACTTTAAACAGCCATATACAACCCCTAAATAACTGTATTTGTACCCGACTGTACCTCTTGTCACGCACACAAAGTCACTGTATATGTACAAGGGTTACCCACACATAGGGCCGCGCGCACGACTGAGTTGAACTTACTATACAAAATAATTGTAAGCAAATGTTTAATAATACACACCCTGTTTGGGTACAAACAAAACACTCTCTACGTTACATTAAGTTCGGCAAATGTCAAGGAAATCCGGAACTAGGAGTATTTTAATACAGAATTTATAAGCAAAACCCTTGCAATGTGGCAATGGGGATTACAACCCGTGTTTATAACCCACATTTCCTTTTTGATTGAATTAAATGTATGGAAAATATACGTCAGATAGGTAAAGGATAGTTCTTATTATTTTGGGTTTTGAGCAAAAGGTAGCTTAGATATACATACGTTAATTGGTGCAATGTTGAGCATTAGTTGAGAATATTTAGCTTTGTTGTTGCTTTGTTAGTAGGTAAAGAGAAACATATTGCGATAGTATTTGACGAAGGTTTTAATATACCTAGGTGAGTATGTTTATGTAATGTTTTACGTATTGAAATATAGAAAGTAAAGTTAAGGATTTCTGAAGTTGATATTCCACTCAAAAAATCATTAACATTATATTCGAAATAATCGTAAATACAAACGAATATTTAGCAGACAAATATAATAACACAGTTAAACCAATTACAATAGTCGTCAGCGTCACTGGATTATCACTGTGTATCAATTAACGCCTAATGTGATTATACCAGCCTTCGGAATATTTCCCTAACTTACAGCCGTCTTAAATAACCAAAGTTAGCTTTAGAAACCCACCTGTTTAATAGTAAATATTTACCCACTAAATACCCGGAATTATCATACCGTTAAAATGTCTTCGCTAATATTAAATACGCGTTTCGACCAAACTTTGTTAGAGTTGTTAATTTTATCGAATTGGCTTGCAGACAGACAGTCTTGGGTTGAGATCATAAACATTTCAATTAATTAGTTTCCTTGTAACCGGGTCATCTTAGGGACCTTTAAATTGTCCCTTTTGACGAACTCAATGTTTAACATTCAAAGGATCGCACTCTCATCAGTGGAATTTAATGATTGTACTGTAAATTGTCATGATATAAATTAAAATGTTTTTATAAACTTAAGACACAGGGAATCTTGGTGTAAGGTTCAGGAATCAAAACAATTGTATGTAATTTCTAAACAATAAATTATTCTTATTCTTATAAGATCCTTAAATACCTAGCAAATATTTTCCTTAAATAAAATTACTAAAAACTACATCAGATTTATTCAGACAGATAACCTCTACTAACTACTAAGTTGAGTCTAACAAAAACAGCGAACTGCTTAAGCAGACGTTATCAGGGACTAAGTCTACAATAAGTTGTGAAGTGCTACACGTCACAAGTTAATGTAAATGAACTCGGCAAGTGCAGGTGTGGGACTTGCAAGTTTAAGCAATCTCACGCCAAACTAGATTTGTGTCTTTAGCCAGTCGTTTGTGGCGTCTTTATCAACTTTCGTGTGTTGCTTTAAAAATGTTTGACGGTTGGCTGCCTATAATTTTGACGAAGTTTAAAATGGTGCTAGGTTTTTTTTTTTGTATTTTAATTTTGGAAAGTTGTAATGATGAACACCTGCAATAATAATGGTTGCATTGGTTAAATGAAAAACCGCACGTTCTTAAGGTGCATTTTGAAGTGTTTTCTAAAAACGTCTTTTTAAAGCTTGAACTACCAATACATTTTTGAAATTATCAAAACCCAAAGAAATGACATCAATATAAATCAATTACGTTATAAGCTAAAGGGTCCACGTCCGCAATAATGCGTGGACATAAAGTAGCTCATTATTTACTAGCGGAACCAATTTCACCCGGATGGCTCTTATCAATTGAGCGGAATAATAACCAGCTGATCCGAAATAAGTTCTACCTCCGTCCCCACACGAGGACACTCCTCCAAATATTTGATACACTAGCTGGTGCCCGCGACTTCGTCTGCGCAGGTTTAGTATTTCGAACAATATGTTTACAAATTGTAGCCTATGTGTTATTCTGATGTATAAGCTATATTATTGTAGTTTCATTAAAATCCATTCAGTAGTTTTTGCGTGAAAGAGTAACAAACATCCATACATCCATACATACAAACTTTCGCGTTTATAATATTAGTAGGATGTCTTACGTCATATTTTATTTATGTTACGATCTTCCGTACGTTACCTTCATCTGATAATACAAATGGAAAGTAAAAGACAATTTTCTTCTGACAGTTTACGAAGTTTCTCTTCAATGTAGTATATCTATTTCAACAAATGTTTTCCCGGAAATACTATTAACTTAACTACACTCAAGCCTCGCTTTAGCTGCTTTATATTCAAAACATTATCAAACCGAAACATAAACAAGTACTTACCCGAAATAGACAAATGAAAACCGGATAAGTGGAGTCAACCATCCGTTTATTTGGTGAAAACAAAATAATGTATCGCGAGCCGGCCAAGCGATCCGCTCAGTAGGTAACGAAATGAGCTGCTACGGCTAGAACACCAGAGTTCCATTACGTTTGTCTAGCGACACTTTCCGAAAGCGAGTCGATCGCTGGCGCTAAATTAGGATTGACGCCGACAGGTTTTGTAAAAGCATTGCACTGTTGAATTATTAAGGCAACTCCGGCTGGCTCTATATTCGTACCGCCGGCAGTCAACGTCTGCCTCTACGTGTACTTATGTACTGCTCTATAAACGGAACCCGGCTCATTTTCAATTCTGACACCCGGATAAAGTGGTCGCTGAATGAATATAAGCCGCAGTAGGCAATTTAAAAATAAAAAAGAACCTTTTAAACGATTGAATGTTTGAGGTTTCAATGGCGCGCCGGCTTTCAGCCCTGATTTAGAAATAATTACTTAACTAGTTAACTGAGCATACTTATACAACGTAACCAGGTAAATTACTATACAACAACGAACTATGTGATCAAAACTATGCCTTCGGAAATTGAGTTTGGAGCTTATTGAGAGGGGAAAAGTTTGAAAGCAATTTCGTGAAAATTTAATGCTCTTGCGAACTTATGAGAATGAGGAATTTGAGAAATGAAACCAACACTGAGCATAGCTAATTTGTTGCGAATTTTTAATGAGGTCCACCGACTCGGGTCCGCCCGTGACGTCACGCTTAAGCTCCTACTTGATCGGTTTGAAGCGCTAACTTAGGGGGCCTTTTTCCCGGCACATTGTAATTTTCTTTGATCATTTTGTAACGAGAGGGAGTAGTTAAATGACTAAACAGATCGTCCGATCTGCTACTGGCTCGGCTGAGGTCAAACGTTGCTGTATAACTTCACGCTCCAGAGAGCACATAAAGCCGTTTTCATAGGAATATTGGCGGAAGCCTGAAATTCTGAAAATCGTAGTTGGTTTAGGATTTCAGTACCTCTCAGTTATTTGCGTGCGGAGTTTATTCCTCCCTCCAAAATAAGTCGATGGAAAAGCAATTCTTTTCTTTGTTCCGTGTTGTTAAAATATGAGGAGAGTAACCATTTTTCTGAAAATTATCTTCTTTAAATAAAAAAAGGCTTTAAATAAATGTATTAAGTAAATGTAATAAATAAATATATTGGAAAACAAACGCCATTTTGCGAACATTGGCAAACATTGACTAGTCCTTTGAAATAAAAAAAAGAATAAACTACGAGTCTTCTCTGATAGGCAGGTACTTCGAAATGTTTCTGAATAAGTACAAACAATTACAGGTTACCTGTATTATTCATACATTTATAAAAGGGTAAATTAATTCAACAGCGGGCTTTGCAGGTTGAATGAGTATTTCTATTAATCCTCAATTTATTAAAACATATTGCTAAATTAAAATTTCAAATTAATTCGTTTACAAAGTCACAGAATTATAAATTTCGGCACGGTTTCATTTTGCAATTATGAAATATTCGATTACGGCTGAGTTTTGAAGACTAATTGGGCATACAATACCTACATTATTGCAAAAAAAACTGTCTGACTTTTCTTGTACCTACCACTTTTCTATATTTACTACTTTTCTATAAATAGGTACGTTGCATAATCCTAGTTATATATTAAATGGTCCATTAGCTTAATCAGTCATTAACTATTGAAATCTTAAATCACAATTAGCAAAAACCTTTAAACAGCTAATAAACCCAATAACCGAATTAAACAACAAAATCTATTTGCGCAACCTAGTACCCCAACTACCGAATTGCAGGGGTGTAACTCGTGCCTACAATAGAGCAAACTAATTAGCACTTTACACTATTTGTTTTAGCGTCGTGATTGCTTTGTCGCCTTCGGGCGAGGACGAGCACTCAACAGCCCTAACAAGAGCCGTGCCGTGTAACTAAGAAACAGGCTATTGTTATATAAGGTAATTGTATTTATAGGTAATGTAAAGATTTGAAATTTATATACAAATTGATGTTTTTGGGGTATTTGTAATAACTTTTATTTCCTAACTTCACGGTTTTCAAATTTTTCAGTCATTCGGAAAATTTCTCGTAACTACGCGTAAGCTTTAGTTCAAATAGTTACTATACCGCGCCGGGATTTAACGCTCTTAAAATCTCTAGAAGTTTTATGTAAAATACGCCCGTAATCGTTGTTCCCAAACATTTGAAAACAAAGCATATTGAAAAATGCCATAACCAGATAATAACAAAACTTCTGCTTACAAAGGTATTTTAGCCACGTGGCTAGTTTTCCACCTGGGAGGCCTTCCCTTTTACACTGACGTAGTTTTGATTAAGAGCAAGGGAGCAGGCATAAATTCCAGCGGCATGAATCAATAACCTGCACTCACACTTAGGCACATTTGTGTGTTTACGTCACACAGCCATACACAGACGATATTTTGACGGGAGGCTGGCGCGTTCTGTTTAGAAATTATACGCCAACAAACGCCAACCGCGGGCTGACGGTGTAAGCAACTTCGTAGTTTGTACATGATATTAATAAACACGCAAATAACGATTTGTATCATTACCCTGTCACTAAATGGACGCAATAAATGTGGTAATGATGACTTATTTTCTGTTTGACGGGCACTGAAATATTTAATGGCGGATACCGCTGATAAATTTAATATTGCGTTAATGTTTCTTGACATGCTGGTTTTTTATTATCACTGAAATGGTGCCTATAATTGTAGCTACGTTTAAGTTGGATGTAAAAAACGTTAAACGAGGAAAATAGAATAGGTAGTTAATTTTAACAGCATTGCCAATCACTATGCAAACAATTTGTTTTATTCGTATCAAAATTAATAAATCAAAATGATAACCAATGCATTATTTTTGTAACAACACTCAACTGTTTCATTGACATTCATTTGAAATTCGAACGCACAACAATCACACCGCAGATTATTAAATTCTGCTTTCAAAATCTGTGAATCGATTAGAATCAGAGAGAATAGAACAGGTTCGAAATTTTGAATTAATCGTAAACCAACGCTCATCGGAATGTTATTTATGGTTTATCCAACGTCATCGCTTTGACATGTGAAATGATTTTACGATTAACTAGTTTTAGTTTGATGAGATTAATGCTTTTGACCTTTCATCGATATTGGGCCGATAAAGTAAAATTAATGCTCTAATTGTCTAATTGTTTGAAGAATCAATCGGACAACGAGACGACGTAGGATTTGTTATAATCTTATCTTAGTGATCCAGATGATCCAGTATACTCAACTGAACTAAAATATTATATTTTACATAGATGTTAAATAAAAAAAAAATACTTGAAACTTTCAGCGAATTTGTCCTTTATCACTTAATTACAACATTGCGAAGCTAAGGCTATAAAAACTTATTTAGAAAAGACCATAAAGATACAAAATGTTCATAAATTAAAAGAAATAACGTTCCTTACAAATAGCAGAAGAAAAGCACCCTTTTTATAAAATGTTTTAAATAGGGCGCTATTATGAAAACCATTAGCATTGTTTAGCATTGTTACCAAAACAAACTTGAGGTGGTTTTAAAATGCACGACAATAGAGGTGCGACGGACAATATACTAGCTATACAGACCTACATGTATATTGTGTATATAATTTTGATCACGTTCCGCAGTGTTGTGAAATATTCAACAGCATCGATTATCGGCTCACTTTGTACACAAACAGTTTTTTATTCAATTTAACGAAGTGAGAGGGCGATCGCGACAAGTTTAGAATATTTTAGTTGTCTCAAAGACTTCCCGTTTGGAAAACGTTTAAGAGGTGTTACCTGAGTGTGATTTTTTAATCTTGTTTTTTATGTGGCTTTTTGATGAAAGTTTTCATGTTTTTGTGCTCGGAAATACTTAATGGTTTTTTATTTGACACAATCAACATTTTACGTGAAATATTTTATACTGTATTTCGCTGAACTCGTGATCTAACAAAAAGTAATTGAGATTTTCAATTTTAAGGTTGAAAAATACTTATCGGACAGTCAATTAAAGTTTGAAAATCCCTACAAGATCAAACGGCAACTGTTAAAACCTACAACATAAAACTCCTTCAAAAGTTTTCGTATCCGTAATCACTTTAAATTTTATAACACAATGTTGTGGTTTCTCGTCGTATCGAGATTAAACAGCAAATTAAATTAAACTCCGCGTTAATTCCAATCGAATAAAGGCGCAATTTGCAATTATTAAGTCTTAATTATTATTGCAGATCAATTTTAATAAGGCGCATTTACCCGTAATTAACACGATTTCATTTTATTACTAGTTCTGTAAAAATTAATATCATCTTTGCTGCGACTGAAGCTTTGCTTGCGGTTATCCTTTTACATGATATTAGATTTTCCTTTACTATCTCATTTAATTTTATTGCCAACATTTACTTGATACTTATACCTGTTTTCGCAATATTCTTTGGCTTCCATTTTCTACACAACAAGTAAATCGAAATATTTCTGACAGAATGAGTTTCTGGAAAACGGAGCTATATTAAAGTCGAAATTACTTATCAGGGAAATTTCTTTGGTGGGACAACTTTTAAGCATGACAAACAAAATCAAATATTCATTTATGTAGAACATACGGCTTCATTGCCATACTGATTTGAGACTTGTTTGCACAAATCTTGTTAGCGGGGACATGACGCTTGCGCTCCGGACGAAATGAGCTCGTTATGTGTATAAAAATATAGGGAGGAAATCTCCAATATGTTACGTTATTGACATTAACAGGTATTGGCAAACACTGTTCACTCAGTCGACTGGGCAAATGTCGTTTACCACGACTTACATTAATGGAATTGCGGGTCAATCGCTGCAATGTTTATTCGTTAATCGAAATTGATCTTGTTGAGATAACCTTTTAAAAGCTTTTTAAACTTGGTGTCGTCCGATAAACGAATTGAAATACATGTGTGTTAATAACAGGAACAAGTGTATTTATTTAATATAAAGAGAAAAACTAATTATGTTCTTGATACTAAATATATAATGTTATAGCTTTTATCTGTTTTATGCAAATCCATAACCACAATCAGCAAACAGAGAAAGAAATATTAATTACATCCTTATTGCTGTCCAGTAAACTTCAGAATCTTAAAAAGAAAATCGCATTCCAAATTCAAATAAAACGTCAAACTTTTTTGTTCATAATTGATTTAAGAGCGGTGCTGACGGACAAGCCTAATTCGCGCAAGTTTTTAGTTACAGATACGATCAAACACTAAATCGAGTTTATCGTCGGAATCGGGATTTCAATCACCAAGTATCGAGTGTCGAGTCTGCCGTCAAGTCAATCAGAGTAAATTGAACATGTCACCAAGCACTCTTATCAAATGGACGAACGTTTTGCAGCGGTTTTTTTCGAACGAATTTTTTAAACGTATGTTGTGGTCGTTCCGTACGTAAAAAGAGTTTGTAACAATAAAACTGCACTATGAAAATGATAAATACACTTTTATCATACTTTTTACATAGTAAAACAATATCATCTATGCTCTTGGTTAAAAAAATGCGTATTAGCTAGAAAACATATTTTCCTTCTTATAAATCATGACAAACACTTTCAACAAAAATATTCAGAAGCAAACTGCTAATTCACTATGAAATATAGATGTAGTCTTTGTTCCACGTCATATTACGTGTTTACGTGAAACCATTAATCTGTGTCAAAACCTTCGAGTAAAAGGTAAAGTGACCAATTCCGAGGCGACCCTACTCCGAGATATTAGCAAAATCGCTACTGACTTGATACATTAACCGCAAGACTTGACGAGAACCACTCTCCCCACAAACTCACCTAATGGAATTAATGCAGATTCCACTATAATTTGTTCCTTTTAAAAATAAACCCTCGTCAAAAGATATCTTGATAACTTTCAGCTTCAGCTTTCACAAACTCATATCGTCTCGTCTCCGCCATTGTAAAATTCACCCCTCTCAAATAACAAGTCAAAAACGTTGAACTTGCCAAGTTTCAAAGTTCAGATTCGAATGAAACTGAACTCCAAGTTGAACAGTTCCTCTGAAAGCAACTAAATATCAATGGTAGGACTCTATCAATTTTAATTACTTGCGGCAAATTTCTGAATTACAGACCATTATCTAAATGAAAGCGAAAACGCCCGCTCGCCGGTATTCCGGCCACCGGAGTCTAAACATTAATTTGTTTCATATTCTTCTTCTTCAATGTTTCACTTTTTGTTCGTAAAATTACAAAACAAATTACATTTATTCAACTACTACCTGGCGGAGACATATTTTGTTATTATCTATACGTTGTGAGGGAAGTAGGAAAACAATTAAAATTTTAATTACACACGTCTGGTACTGATGTTGTACAGTCAGTCGGAACCTAAACGTATTGTTGGTCAGGAGACCTAAATACCCATTTGTTTTTCACAAATTAAAATTAATTTCTGTCCCGAACAGAATTTTACTCACGTAATCCTTTCTCAAAAGTATTTACTTAACTGCTGTTCACTACATACATTTAATGTTTTTGCGAGAACTTTGAATAAATACGTTACAGAATTACTGAAGCGTATGTTTGAGTTAATGGTACTAGTGTGTAAGAAGAAAACTTTTACATTTGAATTAATATAAATTGCTTTTAAAATTACTTAGGTAGTTTAATTTTAATTTCCACTGAAAAATATTCAACCAACTACGTTATAATGCTGTTGTGTTCAAACAGAAATTAATAGAACTTACATAGAGTAACGTAATGTTTTGCATCGATAAGCTACAAAAAAGGCTCAAATAAATGAAAAAAAGCAACCGTAGCTTATATTTCAATGATTTCCATAAATAACCGTTCATTAAAGATTTTTCACGATAGGACAGTTTACACTCTCCTCAGCTCTGAACAGAATAAAACATTTAAAAAGAAAATGGGGAATCGCCATTAGTGCAGAGCCGATTAGCACAACATTTTCTCCGTATTAGTGTTTGTTCAAACGAGGCGAGTAACTCGCTCACTCGACTGCGACAGTATTTGTTATCTAGAAGCTGTTGAGTCGAGTGCGATATACACGATACAAGGTGCTTAGAACTAACAACTGTTATCGTCCACGTAATATCATGTTTATTTACTAGACTTTAGATATTATTGCCCTTGTCTTAGTTTTAGAATAATCTTCAGTAAAATCTTATTATAGTTTTCAGTTTCATTTGTTACTGAAATTGGAGTTAAACAGGTGTAATTTTTTAAGTCTTGAAAAGAATTATCAAATTAATTTTGGTTCGCTCGTTACAACACAACCCCATAATTTACTACTGGCTTGCTAATGTTTTGCTTACGATATCAACGCAGCATCACTTGCATCCAGTAGTTCAAACGTGTTACACCACTTAACAGCTACATAGTGGATACTTAATCGTTTTGTTTTATTGTACTCAACGGTTATTTTATTTTTTTATTCAAACGTACTCCATAGGTACTTCAATTTGTAATAGCTGCCGTGAAAGGGCTAGTCTACAAAGGCTTCACTTAAAATAAAATCTATTACGGAACAGT
This sequence comes from Helicoverpa zea, assembly GCF_022581195.2. Classification (NCBI taxonomy): domain Eukaryota; kingdom Metazoa; phylum Arthropoda; class Insecta; order Lepidoptera; family Noctuidae; genus Helicoverpa; species Helicoverpa zea. The sequence continues at coordinate 3,825,886 of NC_061458.1, read as the reverse complement.
ATTTGGACGTAACATGAAAATGGGTTTTCATATAAACCAGACAGAATTTTAGTACCGAAAATAGTACAATATCGATAGCCATTAAATTGTTCTGAAATGAATATGTCCATGGTTTTGTCGCTTTTCATAATACGTAACAAAAGCTTCTGTGGCATTTACTCGCTTAACAGATTTCAATAAAATACTTTTTTAGTTTGGAACAACATTTTTAAATTTGGAATTTCGTGTTCATTTTATTATGCCAGTAAATACTATACTTGTGTTGTCTGGATCGGTCGAGTGCGTGGGTATATACCGGCGGTAAGTAGCTTAATGGTCTGGAACACATTGGAAATTTGCACTTACTCCACCTGTTTTATTCGACGGTATTTATTATTTTTAAACTTGGCAGTAACCGCGGGCTCCTGCGATTGTGGTAAGTCTTTGTTTGTACTAACGTAATTACTTAGGACTGAGTTTATTTATATTGCATTTTAATCTGAGTTGTTACGGTGCAGTGAAAGAAAATGCTTTGAATTGTATTAAATTAAAAGAAACTTAACTCCTGTCGTTGTTAAAGTAAGTCGTGAGCATTCTGGCATCGAAACATAAGGAAGTTTTATTATACATAAGGATTTAGTGTCGCTTAAACTAACTCATGCACAATTTTCAAATAATATTAAATCCTGTAAAAATTAGATTTCCGATTTGGAATTACAGTGGTCAACCAGCTGTGCTTGTAGGCCACCTGAAACCTAGACTGGCGAACCTAGCACAGGACTGGCGATTTTGGAACATTTTCTTCTTAAAACGATGCACTAGTGACGGTTTCTTAAACTATACTTACGTTGTTGAGATTTTCCATATTAAATAGGTATTTTGCTAATGGAGCTTTATGACTTCTTATTCGAATTTGACACTTAGTACCTACCTATATTGAAAGTGTGATATATTTTTGCATTTTATAAAGTTCACGCCGTTAACATAATTATTTACCTTGCCAATACGACAATATATCGAAACATCTCCGTAACACAAATAAAGCATAAAGAAATAGATTAAAATCTTGCTGTTTATTGTTGACTCAACAAACTCGAAGCACGGAGAAACAAGTTAATTCGAGCATGTTAAATGCAAATTATATCAAAGGTAAACATTGTACGTTATCCATCTACAACGGCTTAAGCTGTAATCAGGGCCAACCCGTTCGCGGCGCGGCGAAGTGCTCGCAGACAATTTAGTGGCCCAGGCCAAAACGTCCCTTGACCTTCTGACCGAGCGACGTGACTGAGTTCACAACTCCGTCTGCGCCCGACTGGACATAACACGCGGATGCAGACGCTCCTTCATATTTAAACAAACTCTTCGCTGCATACGTTAGCGAATAATTAACCAACATGAACGTACCCGTGTTCATCAGAACACACCAGCAATTTAGGGTTGTATGAAAGTAAATACGCTTACAAAGAGACTGGTATAAAATGTATTTCAATACTCATATATACATAAATCTGCGTATGAATATGTAATATGTCGGATCCCGAATAAGGTCCACAGCTTTGTGAGCTTCTAAAACAATTTCGGTAATTGGATAAAAGAGAATAAAAGCACGATTTGGGTTTATAAAAAGGTAACCAAAATAACGTCTTGTTTAGAATAAGTACGTTAAAATATTTAACGTTGTTAAACGCGAAAATAACGATGGAAATTGAAGCCGTTTTTCGGCTTTGAAAAACCGTTCTTAAAATGTATTTTATGCGATCAACGTTTTACCGGGTTTATAAGCATATACTGGAGGAATCGCTTATGTATTCTTATCACTGCACGATTATAGAATATTCAATAAGCAACCATTAAATTTTGAGAGAAACGTCTCTCTGCAAATGATCTATACGGAGCTGTGAAAACACTCTTTTAAATATTACAGGTAGCATCCGAAAAGTTACTTCGTCTGTCAGGCAGGAAAATGCTTGAAAGTGAACCGATACTTGGGAATAAACTGACAAATAAAACAACCTTCGCACAAAAGTTTAGCAAAACTCGTCTTGACGTGGAGGAACAAAATGCAAGTTTCATGAGGTCAGATTAGCTAGTCTCTTAGAAAGGCATCAGGCCCCGATATAATTCACTTATAACTTTTGTAAGAGCAATGCTTTGTCGAAGTAATTTAATAAATTAGTAGCTACTCTATATTAATATTTGATTTCAGTTGCGTGATCAGAGATCGAACATTACGAACAAAGGCATTATTTGTTTTCTGTGTATTTATCGTTTCTTTAATAAATCGCTAAAGCTTTTTTTTGTAATGCTTAAGTAAACATAAAAGAAACAAATAATAGCTGATGCTTAATAATATAAAGAAATGTGTTACTGGTTTTTCTATGGCATCAATATTAATGCTGAATTCGGCAATCCGTTATTGTTTGACTGTAGGGACACAAATTATACATAGTTTAGAAGTTGACAAGGGCTCAAAGCGCCGTGAGAGAATTTTAATGGCGTGAATATTATATCGGTACGGCCAGCAACAACCCTATGATGTCGCTGGAGGATTTAGCTCCAACCTTTTTATTGAAATAATAAATGTAGGTTCGAGGTTTTATTTTAGACTTTCAGGTTGATTTGTATTTTTTGGCTGTGTGAAATTTCGCAGTACTACTACTTACTATTTTGGCTATAGTTGTTTTCAGAGTGAAAGTTAATGGGTTCACAGAGTTAAATTATTAACCTCAGAGAAATATAAACAATAATTCGACTCGTTAAACACCGCAATATTATTTGTAATTAACAGCACATTAATACACTATTTACACAGCAATCGTTAAAATGTTACCGTTGAATAAAATCATTTAAAGCTTGAAATAACAACTTAAAATCAATAATTAGTTTTAAAACACCAACAAAATAAACACTTTGCTTATCTCCTAAAAGTACATTTCACATCAGCACCAAATCAATAAAGGTGTAAATTAGGACTGCAGAATCACCAAATAAGTGATTACTTTCGTGACGTCAAGCATAAACAATGACCCGGGATGAAGGTGAGGTTCAATATAGGCTAGTGCGTGTCGTCGGTCGCTAGGGCTGCACCTTGCGTCGTCGCACGTCGCTTGCTAACGAGGTTGGCTCAAACAATCAGAAGTCAAGCAGAAATTGATGGGGTGTTCCAAACCCCGTACTCTGACGTACCACCCGCCTTAATTAAAAGACTTCACTCAAGCGTAATTCGCAATATCGGATCGTCTGTCTCTGTGATGTTCTCAACTCTATGGATTTCGATAAGACGGATTACACAATCCCGTTGAGTGTAGTCCATTGTGTTGATAATTATTTCGCTGTACAATTACTTTATTGGAAACATTTCGTTGTAAACAATAGTGACGGAAGTAAAATTAATTTAAGATTAAGTATTTAACCTCCGAAATATCCTACCAAAACATTTCAAACACCAATTCTCACATCAAAATATTGTATTTAACATCTTATCCAAATCGAGCATTACGGACCTTTATGATCATTCATAAGGATTCAATTACCGAATCGACAATAGAACAACTCGATTACTCGCGTGTTACAATTGATGTCAAAAGGGCACGTGATATCGATTAATTGTTGATAAACGTTTTGAACTATAGTGAAGACGTAGGTTTGCGAGAGGTAATTAAACATCGAGCGGCTATTGAGGTCCAAACGTGCTTATACGGCTCTATCAAGCAACAATAGGTCGGTCGCAAGGCACACGTCACAGCTAATACCTTCACATAACATTACGTAGGCAGACGTGTTGTGATGTTCAATTAGTTTGAAACTGAATTCTGATTGAAGGAATTTGGGTCATGAAGTAATCTTTATAAGTTACTAAACTAAATGAATTAATGTGAAATCGATCATTTAAAGAAGGGAAATTTAAGAAGGTATCATATCAAAAAAATCTGATCTGTTAAAATCAGCTGGTGTCTAGGTTCTGCATTAATAACTTGGTCATATTATCTCTATACACAAACACGCACACAATTAACTGTTAATTCTCAAAAAAATAATTCTAGATTATAGGTAACTACGCCGAAGTATTTTATTTATTATATTTGTAAAGTTTGTATAATAATATGTAATTCAAACTAAAATTATTTCCCAAACGCCACAAGCAATGGAACTCGAGTTTAAGAAACATTATTCCGACTGCGTTAAAAGGTCGTAAAAGAAAAAAGAGAAGCATTTAAAAAGCAGTAAGTTTCCCCTAGCGTTTCCTTTGGCTTCCTTCGTTACATTCGTTTGCAGCAGATATATAAACATGGTTGATACGCTACATTGGTTCCCACTTCATCCTAAGCTTTTAAGACTTAATAATATCTAGTAAGTTAGAGTTATTAGGTAGGTACTCTTGAGCTAACAACAGAAGTGGTCATCTATTGATTTCTGTCACTTACGCGAATATAAGACATAATATTAGTATAGATTTAAATAAAACCACTTTTACGCATTGGTCATCTATCTATGTATTATAGGGCATTAGGGCAAATGTTTATAAGACATTAAAGATTTTCTAGACGAAATGATTGAGCAATTTCCAATTAGAAAATGTTTTATGGATTCGATTCCATTATGAACACCTGTGATTCGGTTCCATATATTTATATATACAAGCTGTTGATTTGCATTTGTGCCATAGTTCAGGAGGAGGACATACAATACGTATATAATCGATTGGAATTACAGTAGATGGGAAATAACTAATATGCACTGCTTTTTTTGTCATTGTAATTTCGTGGTATTTCAGAAGTAATCCAATTTTATGAATGAAATTTATGAGTGATCGTTGCGTATGCTTTGTGTTTGCGTTTGTGTGAGGGCGCAGCACGGTTTTAAGGCCATTATAGTTCGGCCATTCAGAGAATGCGTTCCTGACACGTCGCGATTGAACTGACGACGTAACTTTGCAATGGCGTTGCAGTTACGATAAAAATATTTTTGCTGGTTGTTTACCGTTTTAACAATTGAGGAGCATTAAAACAACATTATTATATCAATAATCAATGAATGTAGTTACGTCGTCAGTTCAATCGCGACGTGTCAGGAACGCATTCTCTGAATGGCCGAACTATAACACACGCGCCAAGTTTAAATAAGCTAGATGACATTTACGGAATTCCGAAAAAAAATTAAAGAAAAAAAATTACGTACGAATTTTTTTATTGATTTGGGTCGAGAATCATTAGCATAATTACCTCCTTGAATATGGCACGGATGCAAATCAACAGCTTGTATGTATATAATATGCAAATGATATTTATATGCTTTTAATTACACATCACAATGTAAGAAATACTCTTACTATATAAACACTGTTTTGAATCTACAATTATATTAGATTCATAATGAAAATGCACTAGCTACACTAAGCTGAAAAGTTTCAATGGAAACTAATGTTGGGAAGGGACAAAAAGTTGACACTGCGCTATGACCTAAAAGTTCAGTCTAGATTGGTGAAGAGAGACATGATTTATATTAATGCTTTCGCCTTTCATTGTTTATTCGTATCATATCGTTGTAACTGAACGTGAATTTAGTCTTTAAAATGTCTAGAATATTTCATTATTATACATTACGTATTTCATTGCTTAGTAAGATTTGGTCTAGAGATAGTACATATGTAGGAGGTACGCTTCTTTTTTGTCCAGGTGCGGAAAGTAGTTGCCGCGGGACCCTATCTAGTTTACTAACTTAATTATGTTAATATGATTCTCTTACATATAAACTACATGTTAATTGCCCCTAACAATTTAATGGTAATTTAATGACAATCTATTCGCAACTACAGTTAGCATCCCCTGTAACACAACACAGTATGGTGACAATCAATATTGTTCATGAGCTAATCCTTACGTCAATTTCCGTGAACAGGCACCTAATACGGCAGTGCACCTAATTCGATGTTGCACCTAATACAGTATTGCACCTAATTGTGGTCACTCGGCTACATCAGATCAGCCAGCAGGCGTACTGAATGTTTCCTGCTTGGATTGTGTTTAAGTTGAGCACCTAAAGTTCCATGTGAATAAAAGTGGGTGACAGTCATAGTTGTATAGTCAGGGCAGAGCAAAGACAATAAAAGCAGACTCAATGGAACAGAGAATTGTACTGCAGCTAAGTACCTAATTGAAGAAAACAATTGCAGATAGCATATATACAAAAAAATTATATGTACGTTACCAATTAAATATAAAGCCAAATAGTTAACTATTATATTTTGTCACTATAACTCAGAAAACAATTAATAACTGAATGTAAGAGCTTCTTTCTATAATCCTCCGCATGATAAGTAAAGTATTTATAAAATTAACTGCAAATGCTCATTGATTCTTTTGTTTCGTTTTACGGCTGAATTTAAAATTATACACATTTTTCATGTAAGCAGCTTACGTTGCAACCCTCTTTTATTTCAATACTTTTATATTAATTCCCATTACACACAAAGGGCCTTTAATAATAATGCTCATAGTTTATTCATTTTAATGGTTATCTTATTTATTGTAAAATATTTTTATTGGCAAAATAAATAGGATCTAAAAGTTATTATACGACAGAAGAACTTAAGAGAATTTCCTAGTCGTAAAACACTTGACGATCAATGATTTGATGCTCTTGTTATTTCAATAGTTCATTCTCACCTAGGTTCTCTTACATCACTTTGATATTATAGTGGGTACACCATTGACCGAAACCTGAGGTTAGACATCCCGATTTTCCTGTTACCCAACATTGTCCTGAAGTACCAAAACGAAATGAAACAAAAATATTTCGCAGGTACCTACATCAATTTACAAAGAAAAATATTTAGATTTAATCCTGATCCTTCAAAAAGCCGGCCTTACCTTAAACACAGTACATTAAATCCCGTTGTCCAATCTGTAACAAAAACAATACGTAGCGTCAGTAAGAGGCAAACGTGACCCAAAAACTAATGGCGGCTTCAGATATAAGACAAGCAATACACTTATCATGTCGTAAAACTGAGGAGGTAACAGTTTATTGACCCTAAAGGCGTGTTATCGTTACATTTGCATAAGGCCACGCATACACACGACCTTATACTAACCCTTCGTTTTTACGAGCGAATGTGTCTATATGATGCTTGTGTAGAGCGCACGTAAATATTTTTCTTGGCGTACTGTGTCTATTTTAATTTGTAAGATATATCTGTCTATTTCAAGTAATTTCTTGTCTGAAGTATGCTAATATATAAATACTCATAAATAATCGTTCACTTATGATTTCCAAATAATGTACAAGTGTTGAGTATTATGTGTCCTTGGCCTAAAATATAAGGACAAAATACTTTAACATAGACAATTAGCCTCACTTAAACGCCTTACAATAATATCAAACAAAGGACATTGAAAAGTTCAGTAACTTAATAAAGGCGTCCAATTGTATTTGAGTTTTATTTTTAAGAAATTCTAAACGCGCTCCCCAGAACAATAATCCTTGTTTGAATGCTAATTAATTTGAATTAATTTCACACTTTGAAAAAGGTATAATCGAATAGACAATGCTGAATTACTTTTTGGGGAATATTTCGGGATTGTTAAGGAACCTGGTATTATGTTAAATTTTGTCTAACATTTTATTACGAAACTTTTTCGAGACAGCTTTTTATACGATGTCTCGTAACTGTTAAGTACCGCGGAGTTTTTCAGTTGATTGCATCCAGAAGTTGAATTTCTGCTTCTTACGTCGCGTCGGGACTCATTCAGTAAAGTTGGCTAACTCTTAGAAGTGAATTTGCGCAAACAGAATTTTGAGCAGCATGCTAATTTACAAGATATCGTATTCGCATTAACAATACAAGTAAATTACGAAGCAGAAAATATTGCTGTTTGTTCTTTTGGAAAAATATTTTTTATTGCATTTTGAATAGTTACACCTAATTGAATTCTAACGAAGGAGTTTTATTTTAATAATAACAAAATTAAAAAACACTGATCAGTTAATGCCGATATTATCATTAAAATTAACATAAACAGCTATAGGTATTGCAATTTAAAACTATAGTTTCTATAAATACTTTTGGAATTCATATTTAATATGATTTATAGCACGTTTATAAATATAGATTAAATACCGTAACACAAAAACACCTATTCTATCAAAACTATCAAAACAAAATAGTTAGCGTGTTATAATTTCAATGGCCATGCAAAACCATGTACAATGTTTGCAGTATTCGGCTCCATACAAAGTTTCGCCGCAGCTTTAAATAATATTAGTATACAAGCGGAAAAGCTCAGTTTTCAATTGAAAAGTTAAATTTTGCAATCACTAACAGTGCGCTAGTCAAACTTGAACCCGGGCGGGGTTTAACGATGCAATTTAGTCTTTCGCACGGGTTATACACTACTTCCTTTATGTGTATAAGTTGGGTGAAGGTAAACTGAATATTTTATTGATCGGTGATTAGATCGCTGTGCGGGGAACTATTCTATCGGTATTCTTAAGAAACTTAAATGTAAATATACGCTACAAGATTAGTAATATATGGATTACATCCATTTCACTCAAATATTTTCCAGAAAAAGTCACTCTTAATTTTGTAGTCTGTGGAGGTCTGAAATCGGCAATTCGCCCCGATCAAGCGTGGCGACGAGGCCTGGGCTTTGCAGTGGTTAAATAAAAGGCTGACATAAAATATCAACAGTTCTAAAAAGCACAAGGCTTTTTTTCCCAAAAAAGGCAAAATACTTTTATTTACACAATCATTCTACAATTTCATCTAAAAAAACCCCAATAAAACGTAAGAAAATTCTAAAGTAGAAGCAAAATAATCTTAAAGATGGTAATAATATCGGATCCTACTTCATAAACTGTAGGTACATCAACGGAGCGGTATTATTATGTTTACCCCAGGTAAATTGTTTACAACGATTTACATATTTTAAGGTAATTATACCACAAACTTCACTGAAAGCTTTCAATATCTTTTGCTAAGTCCATAATTCAGTGTTTGGTAAAAGGTAAGAGGACCAAATTGAATTTTGTCATTTAATCGCTTTTGGTCCTTTTAATCCTGGGTCATTTTAAACTTTGTTGTAAATAAATGTGCCTATTTTCGGTTAAGATATTTGTTGTAAACTGGATTTTCACACTTTATACGGAAAGGCCTAATGTATTTATATGTCATGCAGGTAGTTTATATTTTGAAATAAGATTTTGCCATCGCACTTTTACTTAGCAAAATGAAAACGAGAACATATGTATTTGGTTCATGTATTTTTCTTTTTTTGTACCTGTAAATACATCACGTAAAATGGGATTCATTAAGCAAACTTAATTGTTAATTGACATTAAGTAGGTACTGAGTGGTACAAAACCACACTACATGTACAAACAAACCCGCAAATAAATTAACTTTCTGCCCGCAATGTACAAAATCTACGTCACATGGCGTGTTCTCCATTATTACAATAATATTTAGCTAATTTGTCAGACAGCTAGCTGTCATAAATACAAGTTTGGAATTCATTATGAGTTGTACTCGAGGTATCTTTCCGCAATGTATCAGACTGCGAAATTAATAAACGTTGTATTTTGAATAGGAAAACGCGGAATTTTCCTAAAGAATATTTTCAACAATACTACCAAAATTGGAAGTATATCTACTAATATTATGAATGTGTATGTTTGTAAATGTAATAAAAGTAGGTACAAAAATACTAAAATTAAAGGTTAATTTTAAGCAATTGGTCTGCAAAAAACGGGGCAAAAATTCATCAAGACTTTTGTAAATGATTTTTAAGGCAGGCACAACGACGGAATGGCTAATGAGCCCCGCATTGGGCTCTTTGTTTCAGCATATTCATTACCTGCTTCCATCGCCGTTTGCTTACAAAAAAAGTATTCATTGTTTTCCATCTACCCTCTGGAGAGTAAACAAACAATATCTCTAACAATTTTGGGGTCAAGTGATTTCGTCCGGTGAATATTCAGCAGATAATTATAACAGAAAACAAGCTTAATTAGCACAAATCGCGTCCAAAGAAATTACTGTCGGGGAATTTTTCCAAAATGTTTTGATGAAATTAACAGGTACGTTAATTGGGGGAAGCACAATTATGTGTCAAAGAAATTAAAAAAAATGAATTAATATTTTAATTTGTTTAATTAAAGCTGAATTATTCGAGTCATCTTCAAGTGTAAGAGGAGTTTTTCCTTCCCTGTAGGAAGCACTGATAAATTAAAAATCTGTGTTCTCTGTTTAGAAAGCAGAAAGTCAGTGTCGTTTAGAGCCAATTCAATTTTTTATTCTGACAATGCTGGCTTGCATTTTTTACTCTACATAAAACGCTGGTGTTTATTATTCATAAACCTCTCCACTATAGGTACTGCGGTTCAGGAACACAATGTGCGTGGTAAAAATCAAATGTACAGCAGTTGTATAACGGGTACAGTTGGATACGAACATAGCGATAATATTATTATATTAAGCCACAGAACAAGACATGAAACATACCAAGTTGTACTCTTACTAGTTACTAGTTTCTGCCCGCGACTTCGTCCGCGTTTAATTCGGATTCAATCGAAACGAAAATTAGTTAAAGGTTATGGGGAAGCCCAATTGGGCAATGAATTCGCTTATATTTAATAGGTTTATATTATATCAATTTGCAAATGTAAGAAATTTCGCTACATAAGCACTGTGCTTTTAATTTAGGAACTAACTCTTTAGAATGAATAAAAAAATATAAAATAATAGATAATATAGCCATACCACGAAATACTTAATACCGCACCAGAGACAATACTCCAAAACTGTTCACGTTAGTTAGAATATTAGATGAAGTGATGTTTGAATGAAACTTCTTAACTCAGTATAAACCGGCGACTTCGGATCTACTGGAAGGAATCAAGTTGTAGTTAGTTACACCGAGTCGCTGCCGTGGCTTATTGCTGCACCCAACAGATTTAATAGTTTACAATCGCTATGAATAATGCAGTTTTGATAACTTCGTTGTTATAATCGAATTTGGCCGATGAAGTTGGAATAAACAATGCAATGGTTTTTGCTGTGGATGTTGCGTTATTTTGTGTAAATGTTATTGTTTGTAGGATTTGAGAGACAAATGATTTTATCGATTTATTTAGTGCAAACAAATTGTTTTATCGACGTTATGTAAGAGGCAACAAATGGTCGTTTCGTCTCTACAGCTTATTAGCTACCATTTATTGATGCTTAGCAAAAAAAACTATGAATATAAAGCCAGTAAAAACTCAACAAACTGAGTACAATATCCCCAAAACGCTCGCAGCACGGCATGAAATCTTCGACTCCACCAAATATGGGTAGCAAAGAGAATTTTTCGATGTATAAAGCACCTTGGCGGGAGTTTGTGGACGGCTAAGTGTTGTCGAGTAAATCCGATCAAATATGTATGGGGAAATTCTAGCGGCAGCCAGTTTCCGGCCGTTCGGCCTTTTGCATCGAAAACTGATGCATCAGTGCGTTGTTGCAGCCGTTCATGTTTTATGATGTTGAGTGTTTTCTGCGGAAAAAAGTTATTTAGTTACGCGTGCTCGTAAATGTAGGTGGTTGAGTTTGGACTTTAGGTTTTGTTCTGATGTAAAATTTTGCCGTAAAGTTTTACTTTTTCGTTTGCTAATAAACACTAAAAATATCAAGTTACAAGTTAATTTAAAAAATAATGATACTACTCGTATTTTAAAGCTCCCTAGCAATAGAAGGCATAATGAATAAAATAGCAAAAAAACTTTGGTTAACCTATAGATTTTGTACCTACTTATTTATCACTAGACCTTCACTCCGCAGTCCTGGGACTAAAAGGTTAATATGATAATATTATTGTCACAAGATTACAGTTGTAATATTACCCTCATTGATCAAACAGACCGTCTTCGCCGGGGACATGTATTGACAGTGACCCGACGTCGATATTAGATTTAATTTGAATGAGACAGATTCTACAACCAATCAGAGAGCACAATTGGGCCAAACCTGATTTACCCAACCCTTCGTTTACCAATCAGAGTATCAACTTCAAAAAGTCCCAGTAAGCTTACCCACACACTGCAGCCTAAACAGTTGGCCGACAGTTGACCAACATTTTCTTTTTAAGAAAATCTTGTTTCCAATTAAAAATTTCAGTCACTTTTGTCTTTGTAATATGCGTATTACCATTCATCTTCATACTGATTTATGAGCCCAAAGAAACTATTGACCGACTAAAAGTTTACAGTAAGCTCTAAAACCTATGACACTATTTTATTCACATTTGCTTGGTACCAAATAAAAATAGACAAAGCTTTTGAGTTTTATGCGCTTTGCAAATGTTTTACACGAAACATGACACGTGCGTGACACAACAAACGTTGTAGTAGTCATCGAAAAATTACACGAAAACTAAAAACAACGTCACACACTGACCTCACAGGCAAGAGTTACCAATTGCATGTAACAGACTGTTGAAAAATTTTTTTTGAATTGGCTTTGTTATGTAGGTAGGTTAATATTATGTTATTGGAAGTATTTTTCTAAATATGGCAGGTGACATTATAGAGTATGTAATTTTTGATTCATTAATTACATAAATATGTGTAACAGTTTTATAATAAGAATATTCAAGGGCTTGAAAAATGTAAGCCATCCAAAATAAAAAAAATCCGTTTTTATGGCACAAATGTCGAAAATTTTGGACCTTTACTAAGATTCAAAGTCAGATATTTTTAATAATTAACAATTCTCTGTATGTCACTCACAAAGCGACTTAATTTAGCTTAAAAATACTGTCAAAATAAGAATAATATTACACAAATAATAAGTTCGTCCATTTGAGTGAGCACGTGCCAGTGGCTATTCATTAATTATTGATGTTGTCGTGTTAAAGTGGGCACGTGTCGCCGAACCCTGACCGTAAACCTTCTGCATGTGCAGGGTCAACAAAATGATGCTGCGTTTACTGAATATGTTTCTTTATATTTTTAAGGCATTTTGGAAAAGTTAGGGTTAGGTGCAAAATATTTTTAGATTTAAATAGACAGAAATATAATGTTGGCCTGTTAATACGAAAGTATTTTTTTTTTGATGATAGTAGGACATTCTCCATCATTCAAAACAGCATATTATTGTCCCAAATTCAAAAACGTTTATTCAAATTTGTCTCATAAATCAGTAATTCTCGAACGTCGAAAAAACTCACAAAATATGATGTAATTCAGTTACTCAGATATTTTAATTTAATAACGATTATCTAAAGTGTATCTCTCTTTGTTTATTATCAACGAAATATAAAATAATTTGTTTCAAAGATTCTCCTTCTATGTGGCGAATAAAACAATGTTTATCTAACTTGGATTGAGAAATGAAAAATGGGAGTTGATAGTTGCGAACTGTTAGGCACGCTAGCAAACTGGGGATTACCGATAATGGCCAATTTAAGTGCTAATAAATTTTGTTTACGTACATCTTGTAACATTGGGTCGAGCCTAATCGGTTATTGACGAGGTCAATCAACCTAAAAAGCCAGTGACTTAACATTCCCAAGTTTACAGGAAAATTATGTGAACTTTACCCATAAAAAATATATGTACATATTTACTGTAAATTAGTAATTTGGTTACGTTAATATAGCGCGCGATATATTACAGCGCTTACGCACACGTCATCTTGCTACGCAAACACTAAGCTACGGCGTAGCACGTTTTGCGCTACGAAACTACGGCAATTTCTGCAACACATAATGAATTTGAATTAAATTATGTAAGTAGAAAATATTATTAAATATTAGTTCTACCAAACGTAGGTATTTTTTGCTATACTAAAAAAAAAATAAGTTACATCCTTGACTGCAGATTTCATGTGAATTTTATACAACACCGTATCTTAAACCTGTCTCAAATCGGTTACCTACAAACTCACTCTAGGAAATTATATTTGCACCTCAAGTCTAAGACTGAGCTAGGAAAAGGCCAAGTCATATGCAAGTGACAGTCTCAACGTGATTGGCTTTCAGTCCAGTCGTACATACACTCAATTGATATGTTTTGGAAGTTGCGTGTGAACTTGGAACTAGACTTAGAACGTTGTGTGTATGTAGCTTATTATATTGAAAGTTGATAATTTTGACATCAAATATCAACTAGCAATTCGCCTTGGCTGTACTCAGGGCATTTACCGAACTTGGTCTTATGTGTCACTGTATCAATTGTTGATAACCGTATGATAAACCTCATGGAGTAGTTTTTGAGTTTATTGTGAACAGATATTAATATACGATCCAGGACTTTGTTTCATAAGTAATACAAACAAGGTCGCATATCCTCCTCAGCGGTTGTTATAAAGCAGTAGGGTAAATATACCAAAAGTTAAGTAGGAACCCCTGTGCCTAGGATTACCTTAAGCCATCAACTGCGAATGCTACCTGATCGCAGTCATTGTTAGAGTCCCATGTCAGAGACTGTCAGACGGATTTGAGAAAACTCTGCCACTTAACCTTATTAGCAAAACCTGACTACCTATATAGGGTAAATATGACACCATGAAAAATCGGGAAAACTTTATGTTAAAACTAGGCATTTTCTCGCGGTTTCACCCGTATTCTGTAGAAACTACTACCCGTACCAGGATAAAATGTAGCCTATGTTACTCGGGAGGAGTTTAGCTTCCCAACAGGGAAATAATTTTTCAAATCAATTCAGTAATCTCGGAGCCTTTAGAGTACAAACAAACAAATAAATATTTTCTCTTTAGTATACTAGTATATATAGTATATAGTTGAGAGTTGCGGTAGGGGCTCATGCGGCTTGGCCGAGCATAAAGTTGTTCTGGACAGATTGTATGATCAAATTGTTGGAATACTATGTGCGGCGGCTAGGCAGTCCAAACCGGCACGGGAGGGGGCACCGAGGCGGGGTAGGCGCGTTTGTGGGTGGAACAAATATGTTAAAGACGCTCACAGAGAGGCTAGGTTTAGCTTTCAAACCTGGACACAAAACAATCGTCCCTCGTCAGGTCCTATCTATGATGAAATGTGTGAGAAGCGAAAATCTTTTAAAGTAAGACTGAAATATTGTCAGAATAACGAGGAACAGCTTATTATGGATAGGTTAGCTGAACAGCGAGTTACGAAAAACTTTGGTAAATTTTGGAAGTCCACTAAAAAGTTGGATGCGAAGACGGGTCTCCCTGTGACTGTGGGAGGGGTGTCTGAACCCGGAGATATAGCAAATATGTTTAAAGAACATTTTAAAGTTCAATCCCCACTCGGTCCCTCATCCCTGGTGAGCGATTCTGGGCCCGGCAGTCATGAAGGGAGATCTCCGATAATTTTCTCAGCTAAACAAGTTAGCAAAGTTATCAATAGTATGAGCCGAGGGAAATCTCCAGGACATGACGGGCTCAGCATCGAACACCTGAAGCACGCAGGTATCCATCTGCCGAGAGTTCTGTCTATGTTCTTCACAATGTGTATTAGTCATGCATACTTGCCTGCTGATCTAATGAAGACCATTGTGGTTCCCATTGTGAAGAACAAAACAGGTGACATCTCGGACAAATGTAACTACCGTCCTATTTCTCTCGCTACAATAATAGCAAAGGTGTTGGACGGTGTGCTTGATTCTTATTTAAGTGATTATATACATCTTCAAGACGCACAGTTCGGGTTTCGACCCGGACTATCAACCGAAAGTGCAATCTTAAGTCTCAAGCATACGGTTCAATATTACGTAGATCGCAAGACGCCGGTATACGCTTGTTTCCTTGATCTCTCCAGGGCATTCGATCTTGTCTCGTATGATGTGCTCTGGGGGAAGATGAGAGACAGAGGTATACCGGTAGATATATGTCGAATTTTCCAGTATTGGTATGGTAACCAAACCAATCAGGTGAAATGGGACGGTACACTCTCTGAGCCGTATGGGTTGGAGTGTGGGGTGAGACAGGGAGGTCTGACATCCCCCCTGCTCTTCAACCTATATGTAGATGACCTCATAGCGGAACTCAGCAGCATGCGTGTCGGATGCAGCGTTGGTGGAGTTAGAATTAACAACATTAGCTATGCAGATGATATGGTGCTGCTGGGTCCGTCAGCAGGGGCAATCAGAGAGTTACTTAACGTGTGTGAAACCTACGCTGCTGCACATGGTTTAATTTATAATGTTAAAAAATGTGAATGCATGGTCTTTAAGGTCGGTGGCAGGAGCCGTGAGGATGGACCTGATCTATATATTAACGGATCAAAAATAAAAAGGGTATCAACTTTTAAATACCTTGGTCATTTTCTTGCTGACGACCTTAAAGACGATGCAGATATTGAGAGGGAGCGGAGGGCTCTAGCGGTCCGAAGTAATATGCTGGCCCGTAGATTTGCTCGGTGTACTGACTTAGTGAAAATCACACTTTTCAAGGCGTATTGCCAGAGTATGTACACGGGCAATCTATGGGTCAGTTACACTAAAAGATCGCTGGATGTGCTGCGCATCCAGTATAATAATGCTTTCAGGATGCTCTTGAGACTGCCTCGGTACTGTAGTGCCTCAGAGATGTTTGTGCGAGCTCGCACTGATGGCTTCCACGCTATCTTGCGCAAAAAAACGGCATCGCTTCTGAGGAGAGTGAGAGACAGTTGCAATAGCATCCTGAGAACAGTAGGTGAGAGCTATAGCTCTCCAATCATGAGACAGTTTGTGCAAAGGGTGATGGGTACTAACACTAGATAATAAGTTTTCTAATAAGTTTTCTGTTATAGGTATGTTTTACTAACACTCTATGGATTATTTTTTATCCGAAATAAAAGTATTATTATTATTATTTGTATGTCTCTTTCTGACCTCGGGACTACAGAGTCCCGGATTTTTGAGAGGCGAACGTGGGGCCGAAGCCAACACGCTGAAGCCCTTTTGAGACAACTTTAATGAAATGGTGACACAAAACCGACGATTATCCCTGTATACACTATAGAAATATACCCAAGGACAATCCCCGGTTCTGTGCTAAACTATTGCTAACTATGGATGAAAACTACTTGGGCTATTGTGATGGGATGCTAATGGACTAGGAATGGGGGAAACTACGGGAACTATGGCACCTGCCGATGACAATGTATTAAATACATGTTAAAATGGCAGGTGGAGACTCGCCAACTCACTTACTGGGCCCCCGGGAATCAGTCACTGAAAAGCAACAAGAGGGCAACAGGGACATGAGCGGCTGAGAAGGGTGAGGATACCTCGGCGGACTTTAAACGCAGATCACGCGCTCCCTGTGGGTCCAGCATCACCGGCCCACTCGCCACTTACCACGAGGCACCTACCCTCCGAGCAGGACTAACCTTGCTCTAGCGACTCCACTCTGACCGGCCGATGAAGGCAAGCCAAGAGGCGGGAGACCTATCCCCCGTCATGCTTCACTCCGGCAAGCCGGAGGTGGGGGACAGTATACTCTCCCTGGAGCACTCGGATATATAGCCCCGCGGGGTCGCTACTCCCCGTCATCCGCCTCAGATGCCCTGCGGGGCTTATTATTATTATGTATGTCTCTGACCGACCACGGGACTACAGAGTCCCGGATTTTTGGAAGGCGAACGTGGGGCCGAAGCCAACACGCTGAAGCCCTTTTGAGACAACTTTAATGAAATGGCGACACAAAACCGACGATTATCCCTGTATACACTATAGAAATGTACCCAAGGACAATCCCCGGTTCTGTGCTAAACTATTGCTAACTATGGATGAAAACTACTTGGGCTATTGTGATGGGATGCTAATGGACTAGGAATGGGGAAACTACGGGAACTATGGCACCTGCCGATGACAATGTATTAAATACATGTTAAAATGGCAGGTGGAGACTCGCCAACTCACTTACTGGGCCCCCGGGAATCGGTCACTGAAAAGCAACAAGAGGGCAACAGGGACATGAGCGGCTGAGAAGGGTGAGGATACCTCGGCGGACTTTAAACGCAGATCACGCGCTCCCTGTGGGTCCAGCATCACCGGCCCACTCGCCACTTACCACGAGGCACCTACCCTCCGAGCAGGACTAACCTTGCTCTAGCGACTCCACTCTGACCGGCCGATGAAGGCAAGCCAAGAGGCGGGAGACCTATCCCCCGTCATGCTTCACTCCGGCAAGCCGGAGATGGGGGACAGTATACTCTCCCTGGAGCACTCGGATATATAGCCCCGCGGGGTCGCTACTCCCCGTCATCCGCCTCAGATGCCCTGCGGGGCTTATTATTATTATTATATATCGATCTCAGTGGCGTGCACTTGGAGAGGCCTATGTCCAGCAGTGGACTGCTATAGGCTGATGATGGATGATACTAGTATAGATATAAAGAAGATTTGTTTTTATTAAGAAGAGCTATTGCCTGATTGTGACAGATTGTCTGAAATCTTTTCTGAATGAATAAATCTGTAACGAGTGAACTAACTTGACCTCGTCATATCAGAATATGGACTTCTTAAGAATCGCTTCTTATTTTGATTGATCAGCAAAACTTGCCATCTATTAGAGTTAATTAATATGTAGTGACTGACTAAATTACTGTGTTTTTGACGAATGTGACTCGTGGCTCAGTAATAGCCGCACGGAACGATCAATCAAGATCAGGTACCATCTATCATTACGGATGGACGATACAAGCCATATCTATATATTGTATAGCACTTAATAGCTGCACTTGGTTAAAATTAAAGTTAATATTAAGTTTTGTAAAACAATACTTTTATTTATGATAGCCAGGTATATAGCAAACTACTTCCCGCTATAAAAAGTAGTCTATTTTTGTCTCCAAAATGCCTACATATGTTGTATATTGTAGGTACTCTTTCTTCATAATATATCCAGCCATATACCCTAAGCCGGTATGCCCCTATGTAAAAGTGTATCAAGGCAACTGTTTGACAGATAGCTAAAAATTATAACATTCAAATTCAGAATCACTCACAAACTCTAGCTAAGATAAAAAACAAATGACAATTATATTTAAAAAAATGCTTCTACGTACAGATACACCTATACAGCATGTTGGTTATTCACGTTGTACTATGAAAGTTTTGACGCTGACATTGACAGGTCGCTGTGTGCAGCAAATCGAGTTCAAGGGATACAAATGGGGAAGGTTTTTCACAAAACCTGCTTGATGAATGAAAAATAACCGAACAGAAGTTTTTGATGTGCCATATTTTGACTTACGAAGTTCACAAGAATACATGCTCTATAATTGAAAATGTATAACTCTATTCAACTAGTTTTAATGAATATTTGGGCAACTACACAATATATTACATAAGTTATTTAGTTATTAAAAAGGTAATCAGAACTTTTAGATACTTTTATAAATGAACAAACCTACGCCCAAATACATAACCTTAGTAGTACTTACGTGAAAGAAATTGCAAATATCCGAAAACTCGTAAAAGACTTCGCACCAATTGGGGATCTAAATTAAACCCTATAAATTGAACGCACACAAACATAGATAATGCGCTTTAACTTGTTCAGCGGCGTAATATAAATTTACGACTTTATTACTGCTGGGAATTGAGTACTGTCATCCGAACATACTGTTATCAGCCTCAACGTGTTCCATTATTGACACCAAACTCCTGAATTGCGGGTGATATTTTTTGACTTTGATATTTTTAAAGTGACTGGTTTAAGGTTTCATGCAAATGCCTGATAAATAATCAACGAAAACTCTTAAAAATGCAAATTTTTAAGATTATATTAACAGCTCTACAAGCATATTAACCAATTTTATATAATGTATCAATGCTTAAAAACGGCAAACTTGATTGACCTGGAATAAAACTCTTACACTCGTACCTGAGAGACAATCACTTATTACCTAACACTCAAACTACGCCTTTTCTTTACTTAATATAAACATTAATATTTGCAGCTATTTTCTACGTAAAGGGTGCGATGTAATGTTAATAATAATATGCAAATAAATTCATGTTTAGCTGTTATGCGTACCTACGTCAAATCTGAGATGCGGGTCGTCTTTGCCCGTGTATTAGTGAGCTACAAAATGGATTAAGTCCCCTCACGAGTGGAATTATATTAATAAAAAATTAAAATGTTAAGGTACGAAAGTTGCTTTATATTTTTTGGTAGGTATTTGAATAGAAGAGGAGCATATTTGAATAGTTTAGTTAAGGTTGTTCAGTAATCTAACCATTCTACTGAATACTACTTTCATGTTAGGATTCCTTATGTAATATACTTAGGTGTGTGCCACCTATTTATAATAACGTAAATTCAATATTGTTTCTAAGCTTTAGCTTAAAGAAGGTTAAAAGCTGTGCTGTTAATATAAAGATTGTCATTATTGCGAGTGACAAAATAAAATATATTTACAGCCCATGAAATATTTTAACGACGTCACTTCTGGGATTCGTTACATCAACATGTTGTTACATGGCCACGTAAATAATTAATATTAATTACGAATAAATATGAAAAATTATAATGATTGGTCAAAATAATATGAATTAAATTATACTCGCTCACTGGTATATTCGATTAATATAAATATTACAACATATTAAAATGAAAAATACAATTGCAAAAGCTTTCCCTCGATTTAAGTTTTATCCCTTTTTCAGTGTCATCGAGTTTTCAAAATTAATTTCTCTTTATTCGTAGGTACAGTGTACACTTTGTAAGCTATGTAAGGAAAATTGCATAAAGAATGTACGTCGAGAAAATTATACTTAAGAGTTCATGATATTTATTTTTGTTAGGTATTGTAACCACAGCATAACTCTTGTGAATAAAAATTATTTTAAAAGTAAGTTAATCTTAAGGAATTATATATGGAACAAACATTCCGATGAGGCTTTTTGGCTTTTGGTAAAAAAAAGTAATCTTTTAAAATGATTCTATAAAACAGACGGTTAACAGAAGACACCCCGAAAAAAGACATGTGTATTTTTTTTTAAGAATAGTAGTATTCTAAGTAGGTATGTGTGGGATTAGTTCGCTAGGTATATTCAAATTTGCATTTATTTTATAGCAACACTGTCTATAGTTATTCTGTGAGTCTCTCGTCATAACGCAACGTGTCAATTATTGAAAAAATATAGAATAGAATATAGGTATCAAAAGAGCTAGACTAGCTCTACAAAAACCGCTTCAAGCAGCCACAATTAAAACTAACTACTATGCCTCTAATAATAAGCTCTGAATTTGTTTGAATGTGCTAACCTAATGATGACGTTGCATAAAACATTTCACTAACTAATACTAACTACTTCAGTATAATGAGGTGAGTATATCAGGAATTAGTTCTGATGGTCAGCTGTTTTGTAGGGAGCATGATGAAGCAGGATTTTCGTAATAAGTTAGACAAGGGTCCAAAGTACCGTGTTTCGTGTAGTCAAACACACAGTGTACAAAGTGGGGTGTGTAGTTTAATTTTTGATTTCAGTTTTTTGGCTAGTGGCACGGTTAAAAAATATACTGTTCTGTTTTTTGTAGCGAACAAATAAGCAGAAACAATTGAATTCGTATGCAGCCTTTAAAAGTATTTCGTTAAATACGCTCGAAATAGTTAACTTGGATTGGTCCATAAAGTATATGAATATGTGATAAACGGTTATTTATTTATTACATATTTTAAGAAGATTTAACACAAATAAGAATTTGTTACTATTTATATTAGTATTATGTACTGAAAGAGAAGAATCAAAAACAAAAGAATCCAGCACAAAGCCTTCACATTCTCCTTAAAACATAATACTACCTTTAGAACGACAATAAAACGTCAGAAAATAAAGAAACAAGCTCTCAGCTCATTCGCTAAAAGACATTAAGTAAGACTTGCGAGTCTGATATCAGGTCTGCATTCAAATGAGATATTCAAAACGTTAGGAATACGTACAGCTTGAAACTAACCCCCTCGTCCTGCAAACTGACCTGCCCTAACTTGATTATCTAGAGAGCCTGACGAGATACGCTCGCTGGAAACGACAAGGCCCAACTAAAAAGTCTTATCGCATTTCTTTGACATTGTGAGCATAAATTCGGCTGCTTTCATTTTTGCTGTATAGCCAGATAATAAAATGAATGGGAGTCCTCATGATTTAAAATTAAGAATAAGATTTTTTTTATATTCTATTTTTAAAACAGCTTCTTTTTCAAAATTGTGTCCTCTTTGTGTCTTTATGAATCTGTGACATAATACCACGTCTATATTTGTACTTATAGGTACTTTTGTCATATCTAGAGTACTCTTATATCTTCGTGGAAGTAGACATCGTATGTCGCAGCACACTCATTCAATAATCTGATTCAATTTCGAGTGAAGGTACAGTTTCATGCTTACTGACGTCTTATTTAATATTCTGCTCTTGTGTTCGTTCATCTATGAACTTGTGTTTTGGGTAAATAATATATAGGCAGGTAAGTTTATATAGGTATGTAGAAATGTGAAATGTTTTGCCCGAGTTTATTTTTTTTTTGTGTTGATATTGGTTTAGTGTATGAGGTTACACTTGTCCCGATGCCGTACTAACGTTGTCTATCACGGAAAATATTACAATATAAGCAACATTTTATTTTATCTTCTTCAAGATTTTTGATGAACGGTTTATTGGTAAATCGTGGGTCTTTTAAGTAAATTGTTGAACTTCACATTACAAAAAAAAATGTGAGGTTTTGAACATAAACATTTAGGTCGTAATATATTTGTAATGGCCTACGGCATTTATACATACCTACACCATCATTAACTTTGACTTATACATAATAATAATCTTCCACGCCGATTTCGGCAACGGCGACCACTTCGACCCTAATGGCGTGCGTGTGCTCTCATGTGGCTGGAGTATCCAATTTTGTGCGTGAAAGTCCGCGCACACTGCGGACATGTCAGGGTACCAGCCACAAAGTTGTAGTTGATAGCTGCAGGTGGTCGAGCTTTCAACTCATCTCGTTTGGCATCCAACTCAGAAAGCCGGCGTGCTTCAAAGTCAAAGACTTTGGCTTTAACGTGGCTTCTCCAGTCCCTGCGGTTGGATGCCAGATTCTCCCACTGAGACGGGTCAATGGAACAGCTTTTCATGTAGCGCTTCAGCACATCCTTGTATCGCAGCAGCTGTCCGCCACGTTTCCGCTTGCCCTCCTGCAACTCGGAGTAGAGGATGCGCTTGGCCACTCTAGTATCCGGCATGCGCAGTACATGCCCGCACCAACGAAGCTGTCTCCTCATGAGGTATGCTTCAATGCCACCTACATTGGCTTCCCTCAACACTTCTGTGTTACGCACACGAACAAACCAACGGATATTTAATATTTTGCGCAGACATTTGAGGTGGAAGCGGTCTAGTTGCTTGATGTGGCGTGACCATGTTTCCGCTGAGTAGAGTATACAAGGCAACACAACTGCCATATACACAGAGACCTTTGTGGATATCTTTAGGTCATGGGAGTTGAAGACCTTCTTGTCGAATTTGCCGAAAGCAGCGGCTGCAGCACCAATTCTGCTATTGATTTCGGCGTCAAGGTCGCACTTTGATGTTATAGTGCTCCCCAAATATCGAAATTCATCGACCTGCTTCAGCACATCTTCACCAAGCATAATGGCCAGTTCTTGACGTCCGTGATTGTCTAAAGACATCACTTCTGTCTTTTTGATGCTGATTTTTAGACCAAATGTACAGCACTGCTTGTGAAGGTTCGTGACTAGCTGTTGCAGGACTTCAGGGGATTCAGCCACGAAACAGAGGTCATCTGCATACATAATGTCCTGTATATGTGCATAGGACACCTTTGTAGTCGCCTTGAGTCTATTCAGGTTGAGGGACTTATACATACACCATACACATAAAAATTTTGCCACAAGTTTGCAACGCTTTTATAAATCTTAAGAAATTATGTTTAAATAGCAAAAATATAATTTTATATCAAAACTTTCAAACTACATAACACAGGCAAAGGCACTTAAATCATTACTGTCAATGCTAATTACTATAACCCCAGATTATTACACCAGAAGCAATGATAACTAAGCTATGATGACAGCACTGGCTATATTTTACACTATAATATAATTGTAGGGCCCGTTAATAGAGGATTTTCCGACATCTAACCCTAAAGGGTTAACTTGCGTAAAATATGTCTTTACGACTAAACGGAGCCGACCGTCGTATACAATTAGGTATAATTATTACGTGAAACACGATTTCATAATATGAATATCCATTAAAATAACGGTATTTACTTTTACGATATCTATATAAATAAACATCCGATATTCATTTTATTTTCAAAAAAGTTTTTCACATATACATAGGTAAATTAGTGTTATTAGTAATTTTTGAATAATTCCAGCTTAGTAAATTATGGGCTATCTGAAACTGTCTGGATCTACTCTCAACTATTAGCGATATAATCATAAATATCATATTTTAACAACCAACAAAAACTAATACAAGTAAGTGCATCAAAATTGAATCTAAATACAAAACACCTGAACCAGTTCATTTATCTAAACATTCGCATAAATCAACAATTATTATGTTACTCATAAGCACCTACATAAAATGCACGGCAATGTATATCTATTCTACGTTTCTAGTGTACCTCCGACAAACGTTGCTACGTCATAATAAATTGCCTGTTTACCATTATGCGGTAGATACGCTCCTCCGTTGGCTGAGAACTAACAGATTGTACATGTTATTATAGCTATTTATCTGCCTTTTACACCTGCATCAAATATTTCTCAGGTCGCGGGAAAGATTAGATATTAGGTGCTCTCGTTTTCTTGGGCCGATTGGAGTTCAGTGTTTCTTAGAAAAATAAATAGGCGTCGATGAAATCTATACCTACTTATTAGTGTAAATCTGAATTATTTGTTTGTTTATTGGATGCACTAATCTGAGTTACTTCAGTGGTAAATACTCTTTTGAGGAACGCTATACTTCATCTTTATTAAAATAGAAAACTTAAAGTACTTAGCTAAATTACGATCTAAATATAAAATGATTTGATGCCACTTGACCCGTTTAGTTCTGCATTTTAAATTCTCCGTAAATGCTGAAGGGTCCCAAAAATAATACTAAAAGGTCTATTCATTTCACGAGATGAACGTTAAGGGTATGACATGATGAAAATGAAAATATATCCGACAGGCTCCCCAAACGCACGGAAGGTTTCCCAGCCTCCTTTGTTTCGTAACAACATGCTATTCTTTGTAATCGCCTCAAATCCTTTCCAAGGTATTAATTTAATGAATTTTACTTGTCATAAAATTAGCCTGTTTTGAGTTAAGGGTCCGGACATTAACTGAGGAGAATGAGCGTGTAAGAGGGCCGTAATGGTTAATAAACATAATTATGTAGTGTTGCCTGCAACTGGCGGAAACTTTGTGACTTGCATTTTAATGGCTAACTTGCTCATGTTCAGACGTTTATTTTGGTACTGTTGAATTTGTATTGAGTTTGTGTGTTTGTTGATTTGTTTGCTTCTATTTTGTGTTTTGACTAAAGTGTTTTAAAGACTTTAGTGTACTATATACCTACCCCTATCCATAAAAGGTCTAATGTATAACTCTAGCTTATTTTGTTTTCCTTAATGCTAATAAAAATCTCAATTCACCTGTTATTTACTACATGAAAATTCACGTCAAAAATAAGCAACATTTATAAATGTGAGGGCAACCCAGAAAATTCCATTTACACAAGGCAAAGTGCTCCGACGCGCAACGTCAAGATGCATCGTCGAAAATTATGCATCGCGGCAAGTACATACCGAAATATTGCAAGCAACAAATAGCGGGCTCGGTGCTGCCTTCCGCAGCATCCAGAATTTCACGGATTATTTCGTATAACGATTCTTAACATAAATAATGTTTTACAGGAATTCCTAAAGCCCGATTCCCGACGATCCTGCTTAAAATGTAAGCAAACATTTAAAGATAAATAGGGGTTGTCCGTTTGAAGTCTATCATTATTCACTTCTCATAAAATGTTTACAAAGAGAACTCATATTTTGGGAATCAGGATTCCTTGTATACTTTTATGTTGTATCGGTAATACTTTGTTAAGGAAAATAGAAAAAGTATGTTGAAATTCGCTCATCGTGAGTTGGAAACTGAAAGTAGAATTATTTGGAGGCGATAGAATGAAGCGATAAAATGGCCGAACACTTTGGCACGTGAAGAATGTTCATAGCGCAGCGCTTAAACCTAATCACATAATGTATGGTCGCCGGCACTTCCACACTCATATTGCTTTTTTCCGTATAACTTTCGGGACTGATATATTATTTAATAAGTAGGTAGTATTGTATGAAACTAAGTTACTAGTTATAATAAATTCAAAAACAAAATTTTACAGACTTAGTTTTAATTAGGTATAAAAATCAGCATTTACCATAAAGTATAGGTATCCATAAGATGGTTACGTATTCAATAATTTTCCTCAAAATATCGTTACTGAAGAATTTTTTAATATACAGCAGATATATCAGGTCAAGGTGAAGTTTTTCATGAGAGAGCGGAAAGGAAAGCACTCATCTCCGGATAGGGACCTTTGTATTGTACGTAAGTGGACCAAAACTTTACGATTTTTTATGTGACAAATTATTGCTACTGGATTTATATTTTGTTTGGTTTTCAAGAAATAAGGGTCACCTCCGCCGACATCCTTTATTTTTTCGGGTAGTTCGGTACCCACAAAGTCACATCTAATCGAATAAACCACAGCTACATTTGAAATCTAGAAAAATCTGTGGATAAAACCTAAGAATGTCTTATCAGAGTGCCTCAAGTAACTACTTCATTCTCAAGTACACTAAGGCAACGTTACTTAAAACAGCTACTCCACTAGGTACACATATTGATCGCTTGCACGTGAACTTTGAACGCGTGAGACCTCATAAATGTCCACATTATTTGAGAACGAACGACAAATTCGACGCATGAAAAGACATTAAACTATAGTCGAGTCGCCTTGCGCCACCCGCCATTCAAGCGCACCTTTTCAAAAGCTGTGCACTCCACTTTTCAATAAATGCTCAATGAATACCCACGGTAACCTGCCTGCTTCCCTCAAAATTAATAACGTTTTCGATTCTTCCAGAACGATCGAGAGTTTCATCGAATTGTGATGGAATAACTGTAAATAAACAGGACTTTATAAATATTCACGTGATAAAGTTAGGCGGTTTTGTTTTTTATTGCGGATTTCCGAATTAATTGGTTCATACTTTTGTTGAGCTATTTTTAAATTGGCTGCCTTCTTGCCCAGATTCATTTGATCCCTATTGTGTTTTATAGATCCAGTAAATAAATATAAAGTTAATAACTCACGTTGTTACCTACTCAAAATTTTCTCTTCACGACCGCTCAACCGCAACACGCATAAATTTCCAACGACAAAAAAGGTCAATTAATTAGTTTCTTGAGAACAATATACGAGTGCCTATAACAATAAAATAACAAAAGGGTATTCGTTCATGTTATTTCGAATTAGCTGGCTAGAACAAAGGTTCGTAGCCCATAAGAATGGAATATTAATGGAATGGAGAAAAGCTCGCATGATGGGGAAACAATCAACTTGTTTGTGTTACCATTTACAATATCAAATTCCGGCGGTGCGGCTGTGAAGATTCAGTAAACTGTGAATGTTTTAAAATTTTAATGTTTTCGTTATATTTATTGTTCATGCCGTTATTATTTTGCTGGGAAACCGTGTTATGTGTTGAGATCAAGCTTGTAGAGTGGCTTAAAATTGATTGATTGACAAATGTTGTGTTATTTGTGTTCAATTGCTTTTGTTGTTATTGCTTTGGGCGTGTTAATATACCTTGTACCGTTATACCTGTTACAACAATATTGTTATCCGTTGTTGTGGAAATGTAGATTATATAATGATGCCTTTATTGGTTTATGAGAACGTTCATGGGATATTGTGCTTTGTACACAAAAAGGAACCTACTAAGCTCCTCCACGTGTAAATTTCCTGGTGATTCAGTACATGTTGCTTTTATCTTATTTACCGAAGATTTATGAAAGCCTCACACTACCTCAATATTATAAATTCTAAAATACTGTTGAAGTAGTCATTTAGAAAGACTTGACTGTACAATCAATGTTTGGACCCTCTTCTACTTAAAAAGATTACCCAGTATTGGGACAAAAAAAATTGTCGCGATTGTGTTCTTAATAAAAATACAAACAAGATTGACATTGACAATGAAACCACAGCCATAATAGTGAACTTCATCTAACGACGATGATCCCACATTATGTGTTGCGCTCTCATTATTTCTCCCTAATAGTTGTTTTTCCCCACCGCCAGCTAAGTGCAATTTATATTAATGCCGTCATATTTTCACGTTGGTTACCCGCATTTTCATATTAACTGTGGACGAAGCTCCCATGGTAATGTGAAGGTCCCACCTTCGTCATTTGTTTGCAAGCTGATTAAATTTACACGGCTAACGCGGTTCCCTGTTAAATTAATTCCCTTAATACGTGTGCTGTGTAAGATTTAAAAAAATAATCCGGTGGCGAATCCTCGCTGTGAGTGGTGACGTCACTTGATGTGTTACCTGTGACCCCTATTTGTGGCTGGATTTGTAGTTTATGGACATTTTAAGTCGTGGGGAGACATTGTGCACTCATAAAATGGATAGAATTGTTTATTAGTTGTGTTTGTTGTATGTTCTGTGGGTTTGTGATGTTTTTGTATAAAATGAGAGTTATATAAATGGTTGTAAAAATATTTTACATAGATACAAATCCGTACCTACCATCAAATTTTAAAATCTACTTCACCCATATAACCGATTGAAAAAAAAAATCGAACAATGTATTAAAATTATCATATTACGTTTTAGCAACCAAATGGAAACATAATTTTTTCAACATTTTTTGTACAGGGCTGACCCAAAAAAAGAGTCCTTTATGGACTTTACATAAATAACGGGATGGATGCGTAAATAAATTCTTCTCGGACCCAAGCTTACGGTTTTCTTCAGTTATACAAATATACATGAGGAAAAAAACCGGGAACAAAAACCGGGTATAATCTTTAGGGGCACCCCACACGACCGGCTCAACAACGCTAGCCGGCATCACACTACTAAACCGGATCCGCAAAGCGTATTTTCTTTGAAAACCGATCCCCTGAAATGCTTTACTCACACGGGTTGAAGGACCGACGTCAGGCTTTATAAAAACAACCCTGACTTATACAGAACTCACACCGGTATTATTCGACTTAGTTGGATTGTTCAGTGCTAGAACAACTTTTAATATTGGCGTTGGGACATTTTTACTTCAGATGAAATAGTAACGTTTTGGAACGAGCAGTTTCTCTACCAAATATTCATGAGCATTGCGAAATGCTAGTTAAGCTTATCAGGCGATAATTGATCCTCCATTTAGTCTCAGTCTAACACAATTATTCATCTAGTCTGCCTTGGGGCGGAGTGCGAGCTAGCATCGATGACAAAGCAGAGAGGTGCAACGTACACTGGCCACTTAGTTTCAAGCATCGTGTCAGTTAATCCTTCTTTACTGGCAACATAAAACTAGTGCAAATAATGACGTGTCGGCGGTCGACAAAGCTTCAGATGTAAATGTTAGACCAACCCATTAAATGAAGTGTTTTCGAGTTCCTTTCAACCAAATTTAATTTTGAATTTACGATTTGCTCCATGAAATCCAATAACAGTGCTCACTAAATGATGATGTTTCTAAAGGTTCTAATTTGAAATCCAATTCGGGAAGGCTTTTTGACTGACGGTATTCTGTGTATTTAGATTTTGGTTCTGTTTTGCTGCGTGCGGTTCGGCAAGGGTCTGCGCCCTCCGTCCCCTGAGCGTCGTTAGGGGTGAGAAAGGGATTATGCCAGTTGAATGGGCAGCAGCGCTCGTCTATGTACTAATGATACAGACTGTGATCACCAGTTTACACGCCACATGTTAGATGTGGTGATTATGGAATTTACAGTCCTTGGAAGATATTTCTTATGCGTTTTTTGTTGCTTTTTTATTGTTATGTTTGTTTGTCTTGGATTTTTTATCAAGTTTGACGTTAATTTGTTCTTATCTCAAAACTAAGCAATTTTTACAAGTAGGTACCTATCCATAAACCTCTGTCATGACTATTGGAAGAGTTAATCATAAAAAACAGTCATTTCTAACTTTTATATGAAAATTATAATTGAAAGTCATTCATTTTCTTTCAAAAAATTGTCAAGTAAATTATTGAAGTCTGGAATACTAACCACTTCAAATCATCTTATATCATAACGAACGTAAATATAAGATCGGGAATTGATCTCAATGCCCTGTTTGGGCCACAAAAGCGAGACATAGGCGTCGTATTGCCTCCTATAGTCTGTGGTCGTCACCACAGACCGCAGGCTGACAAACTATATACCTGTGTACGCTCAGGTAATATTGTTGTTAGCGTAGATTGATGTTTAGCTTATTGACTTCGTTTTATACTAGTATTGAATGTATTTGGGGAAACTTTATAGAAAAACTGGAGTTTAAAGATAGCTTTGAATAAGACGTAGGTATTGAAGGAGCTAAGGAATGCTGTGATGAAGAATTTAAAAAGAGCTATATCAATGACTAAGGTGATCTTCACACTGCCCCGCATCACGCTGCATCTTGCGTGTCGACGCACCTACGCGCGTTCCTGCGGGAGTGCAGATCTGCATCATCGTGCGGGTTTTTCACGCACTCACGCGCGTAGGTGCGTTTTGTAAATTCACGCACAGCGAGTTCCATTTTCAAATATACACGTCACGCCCATTAAAAATCACGCGCGGCATTGCGGGATTCAGTGTGCCATACCTTGCGTCTCGCCCCGCACCTACGCGCGGGGGTGCGTGTTTCTCCGCATGTATGTGCGTGATCCGCATGAACGCGCGTGGATGCATTTTCAGTGTGTTGGACTATGCGTGTTTTCCATACAAACGGAGATATTTCCATACAACGGAAAAAAACGCATCCACGCACTACGCTGCATCATGCGGGGCAGTGTGATAATCGCCTTACACTGAAAACTAAAATCACTCGCTCATTTTTGGAAAGGAGTTTAGTTAAACATTATTGTAATATATATATGCAGGTACGTTGATGATTTCAGATTAGATTATTACGGGCCGATACTTATATTATTTCATTTGCATGTATATGGAACTTAAGTAGATATACAGTTGAAATATATAACCTTTGTACAGTACTCGCTAGGATGATATAGGCAAAATAAACACTACTGGATTATTCTCTACAGCTAATACATAGTTACACATAAAAATGCAAACTAAAATCCTTTTATATTTTGTTTTGATTGATTGTTGAATACGATACCAATTGAAAGCGTGACATTTTGCAATACTGACCTATTGTCATAGGCATACAATTAAATAGATTGTCCGTTTGATGAAAGGGTGTAGGGTTGATTTTGCGCGATTCGATACTAGAATATAATTAATTGAAAACGTCAGTTTTTTTTAAATTTTACAATTTTTCTAGTACAATTAAGTAGTAGGTATATGAACCTATCATCTTTTACATATTTCTTTGATATCATAATGTGATATGAAAGAAAGGGTAACTTGTTCTTGCCATAAAGTAAAGTTCCTGCCCATCTTTATTTATTCACAGTAGGCATGATGACAAATTTTTAAATTCCTTTGTATGATGTAGGTATACGTCTATTTTATATGAAAAATTATTAATTTTAAGAAAATGCGAAGTTTTTTTATCAAATAATTGCATTTTTCTCTGTCCACTTTGAATCCGGCGCGAAAACGCTTGTCAGTGTCATGTCGTCACTTGTGACGTCACGTCTGAGATTACAAGACGCAAGTAAACAACGCTCGTGTTAAAATTAAGTTTTTTGTGTTATTAAATATGAATTCGAAAGGGCATAGGTGTTGTGGGGTCCCCCAGTGTAAGAACACATCCAAAACAACTCCTGATAAGTTATTTGTGTACGTTCCTCACAATAAAAAAATACGAAACAAGTGGCTTAAACTTGCAAGGCGAGATTCAAAAGCAATATTGCCCAGGGTACAACTTTATTTTTGTGAACATCACTTTGATGTAAGTTATTACATAGTTCTCTAGATTCTAGCATAGTTTATAATGTAAATAACTATTTCGAGATTAGGTTTCATCTCTCATTGTTTTTTAATTAAACTAGTATACTTACATGGAAGTTTTAACATTTCTAAATTCAGCTGAACAAAAATCTTTATTTGATGCCAAAAACTTTCCCAGCATTATGATATCAAACTAGGCAAATTAGCGCTGTTTGCCTTGCTAAATCCGGGCTCCATAACTCGTGTTATAAACGATTAATTAATTAAAAACAAAGATCGCAGTGGAAGTTCACAATAACGAAATGTGACGTTCGCGCGCTTTCGCGCGAGTTGTTTTGAGAGATGACGTCACGAGCTCTGATTGGTGTTCAAGATATCATGGCGGATTGCCTTATTTCGTAATTTTATTTTATAAAAATACATATTAGTCTCATTATTAATAAAGAAAACAATGCGCGTTTTATATTCCAAGCTTCAAGTTTAATTTAATAAATATATTATTTTAATGATTTTTGATTACTGTCATCATGCCTATTGTATGGCTGGTACGAACTGACAGATTGAGTGAAAAAAAATGTCTGAGAGTTGCTATTCCTCTTTGTTATTATTTTATTTGACATCTCTTACATAAGATTTTATGTATAACAAGACTTCTTTAAGGAATTAAAATGTTACAGTGTTTTGTATCTGAAATACTTGTTTCAGTCGAAATCCCGTCAGGGAAAGAGTTGCTTATCGACATTGTGCTAGCACGCACAAAGCTTGTCTACTTGAAATGCGGTACTCGTACGCACATACCTACACGATATACTGAAGAAAGGAATGAAGAGAGAAGGACACGGGTAATTAAGACCAATCAAGCAAAGAACTAAAGCTATCAAAACTGAGACAGAAATGATGCAGAGCACTATGTTGAAGCAACACAAAATCGTGGCTTGTATCGAAGATGACTGACCCGAAATATTGGTTTAACAGAAAGGGAGAAGAAGTAAGGAAAAGAATTTGATTGATGGGAATATAATAAAGTCTACTTTGATTTTTATGCACCCTAATAAAGCGAAATCAAGCGCGTAGAATTTTCGCTACTGACGTTTTCTTCTAGAAATAACATTTTCTTGAATAAAAACTTACCTATAAGTAGACACAGATGTTTTTAAACAAGTCACCTTAAGCACCTCCCAACTTATGTCAGCCGAGACTATGTCGGAACGAGCTATTACGAAGGGAACATAATCTTTTGATACCGTAACGAGCCTTCATTTTCAATAAACTTGTTTGACAAATTGGTTTTGTCTTAATGCCCCGGTTGAGGGGCTCACCAATAACTTCTGTTTTCAGTATCTCTTTTCAAACTGTTGTTTAGACCTTATCTCTCTGTTTTGCGACTGTTCTATTAAATCGATTGAAAAGAAAGGCGTATCATCAAACTTGGGATCTCAGGAAACCTGAATCAAGACTAAAAATTACAAAAAAGTAAGTCTCAATAATTTAGATAGGATCTATTCTTGCTTCCATTAAAGCTTGAAAAACAAAAACGAGTATTACGTGTTAAAACATCGATGAGAAAATTGGTTTTACTATCGGCCGATACTTGAGTTTGCAATGTGTGGGGACTGTAGGATGCACAGACATTCATAGTTAAGTAAAAGACAATGCAAGGAGGGTTGTATCTATTTCTCACATGACTCTATCAGTTCACAAACCCCTTATATATAGCCTGAGGCTATCACACAAACATTAATGACTAATTACGCACATGGAGTGTGACAACTGCCAATATTGCTTAACCGTAGTCCATTCCATTCCGATTTCGACGCACTATAGCAGTTTCAGTATTCTCAGAATCCAATAATTGCAGATCACTCTCAATTACATGTGACTGAATACTGTAATCGGCGCTTGGTATTCGACGTTCCGGGCATTGCGTATCTCTTCCAGTAATTTACACAGAACTAGCCTTACATAGGGTAATAGGAAAATTTGTTTTACGCTTGCGATGAAACGGCTCCATTGATTATTAAAAATATTGGTACTATAACAGGTTTGATAAGGTGCTTGGGCTTACTTATGGGTACAAGATGTAGTTTCCAAAGATGGTGAAACCGCGGCAATATGCTAGTAAAGTAATAATTTGTCAAAACTAGCTTTACATAGGATAATAGGAAAATTTGTTTTACACTTTCTCGATGAAATGGCTCCATTGATTAAAGAAAAAAATGTTGTGGTATTAAGTTTGGCAAGGTTCTTGGGCTGCCTTTTTTTGGGTACAAGATATAGTTTCCAAGGGTGGTGAAACCGCGGCAATATGTTAGTAAAGTAATAATTTGTCAAAAAAGGTTCGCAGACTTGTATCGAAGACGGATTGGGTAAGATCGAGGTTCAACCTTCGTTTATTGGAAACTAATAAGATTTTTGCCTTGTATCCAATTACAGGTAACGTTTCTATATTGTGTGTTATTTGGTATTTTCATGGCTCATGTATTTTCTGGTATCATTAATTATGACTAAAGTAAGAAGTCCAAATGTAAATATTTCGGTAAACTGTGCAACTAAAAGAATATTGTTAAACTGATTGTTTGGATCTCCAAATTGAAACTGAATTAATATTTCTGAGTAAAACTTTCAATCAATATTTTGTATTTTGCGTAGGATTTTAATATCAACGAATATAATACATCCTTCCTTTGACCTTTAGATATAGAGGAGTGCTAAACAATTAATATAGTTTGATTTTTGCACCACTTTTTTTTTATTTTTTAAGTCACTAACATTCACGTTTCATTCTACACAAAATTATCCGTTAAAAGCCAAAACAAAATGACAAAGCAAAAATAAAAAAAACAAATACTCTAAAACGACTGTACAAAAAAGGATAACCAAATAAACTATATCAAATAAAACAAAAAGCGGCCATTTTAATCCCGAAATGCAATCCCAATTTGAATAATAAAATATTTACTTACTTGTCATTGTAACGACATATGTACGGATCCCTACTCACTATACGGTCCCTTTCGCTAAAAAATGAATGTGAAAAAGGCTTTTTTTTCGCTCGCCCTTAGTATACGTGCCGTGGATAAAGCTATGGTAGGTTGTAAAGGGAAATGTGATCATAATCCGTTACTTCCATATTTGTTTGGGCAGCCTTTAATACACTCGCGAGATGAAAGTATCTACCAGATTTTTCTATCGATATTGATTTGTGTATAAATTTTTTTACGTAGGTGATTTGTCGACCTTTCTTGTGACGTCATCGTTTTGGATTTCGGAATTTGTAGTGACGAATATGGGTGTCGTAATGATCTACGGTGAAGGCAGTAGTGGCCTGTATTTACGGTTTTGACTTACAAATCATTCGAAGTCAGGAGGGCGGGAAAACACAGAGAAATTACTGGTAGGAATGGGGTTATATATAAATAGTTCAGTATATCTTCGAAATATTCTACCACTCTTTCTCACAAACAAATGTTAATTGGGAATTTAAAAACTACTATTATAATTGTTACCTTGCTAGCCAAATGTTTGTACTGCTCCAGTCAAAGCTACATCATTGTCTAGTAATTTGTCTTATGTATTTACCTGAAACAAAATAGCAATACATTAACAAAATCAATCAATTTCCAAATAACACTCTCCATTCCTTTTCAATGTTTTTTATCAACCATCTATTACATAATTTCCAATCACTTTCCATAATAAAAGTTACGTTTAAAGGTTGTTTGCTCCACAACCGCGTCTGAGCAGACCGATGTCTGACGTCAGAACTTCGCACAAAGCAAGTTTACGCTATGGGTAACAACATAGGCGTACCTACTCCCGATTAGGTGGCCAGGGTACTAGAATGAGCTCCCCGACTTTTGGTAACTTGAGAACTATGGGGGAAGAAACTGTTGCGAAAATATTTTAATTCTTTCAGGTAATGTTGCGTAAACTATATGATGGATTTGTTGTGTTTTATGCTGTTTGATAAATACAGGAGGTTACTTTTTTAATGTACTATTACTACTGTAGAACTACTGTACTGTAGATTGTGTAGTACAAAAGTTTAAAATAGTATGTATTATTTGTCTCAATATAGCTAAATCAAAAAGTCTATTGCAAATCAGTAGCTGCAACGTATAAAAACATACCAAACAGGTTTCAAGCTAAGAGTGAAGTTGTACCAACATAGCAACCAAGTTGTTCATGACATGTCGCGTTATGTTGCCACCTCGTTCTCCAAACGCGTGTTGTCTTTTGTTCAAGAACTTTAAATTCTGTTGCCATTTTAATGGACTTTTGTGATATAATAACAGAATTTTAAGTAACGTGGCTGTGTGGTGGTGTGAGTTGAGTGTGGTTTTCGGGGAATTTTAAAATATTTTGATCAATTCCAGTTTTATATAAGTGAGCTCTGTTAGAATTCAAAAATATTTTTTATAAAAAAAAATGTTTAAAGAATACATGTAAAAAAATTATTGGTACTATCAATTTCATCGATGCAAAGCCTATTTACAATTCTTTCCATCAGTCTTGGATATAACATAAATCAGTTTTAGCTAAGCTAACAAATAAGTACGTATCACACAAATTAATTCCAGTAGATAAAACAAACTTGTTACATTATTAATCTGATATTACAGATCATAACTTCAATGCCAGAATATTCGATATTCAGCTAGAAACAACTGAACTATACCGCTGTTCGTATATTAATTGTATTTAAACTAATGAACTATTTATAACGCTACGACCCTCCTTCAAACAATCCGTTTTGTAATACAATCTCAATATGCCCAAACTACAAACTTTTCCTAACTTTGTGACGATGTTTTGAGCAAACAGAGCTATGCTGGATTTTGCTTAGAGCTTCTGGCAAAATCCGAGATTAGCAAAGTTTTCAGATTCCTAAAATGTAATACTAAACACAGCTCTAACCTTCAGTCAAGTTTAAGTAATAACAGAACTATTGAGACATAGCCCGAGTCGATATTGTCCACTAACTTTGACCGCAACTAGATTAATGGAAATCAATTTAAATCATATTATTAGTGAATGTAAACAATAATCGGCAATGCGAGCATTGAACTGTAAAACGAAGCCACCTAAAAATATTTTCCATTCAATTACTTATGCAAACAGAATCGTGAAATTTTATGCAAAATCATAATATACGCAGCCACCGGAAAATTGGGGGAATTAATATTATTATATATTGGTCAAATAACGGTGAAATTGTGTGTCAAAAGCCCAATGTATTTAGGGCTGAACTATAAATGTATATTATGAATATAGACAACTTAATGGGACTTTTTTACTAAGCATCAGTCTTGTCTTGGTTAGCCCGGTATGGGTCCAAAATTTTTAAGTAATTTGAAGTTAAGCAACAGAGTTCTTTCGTCCATTCCTTATTGCTTCTGATTATAAAGTCATTTAGCTTCACATTTTAATGCTTATTCAATAAAATATAGAACAATGTAAGAGATTACGTAATTTATGTCTCATCCGCTATCAACCAAGCAATATAACCAGTACTACTAAAATACGCTAAAATTCTACGATAAAACGCGTTCAAAATTTACGATCTGTTTTTCAACGATAACACAGTCTAATGTAAGTGACAGTAAATTTAGTTCGCTCTGAATATATCTAGTAAGAACAAATTAGTCACCGCTACAAACGTGTATAAATAGTTCCGTATTTCAGTTACTGCGAGTATCTATTGCTGCTCAGATAATGTGTTACTGTGTTGTAAGATGGACGCCACCAATTTAGATGTCATCTTTCTTAACAAAATTTTGCTATTTCCTTTTAAAAATAAACCACTTCTTTATTAAATACTAAGACATACATACATATGTGTGTATTTATATACATACGTGCTCCCTGCCGCAGGTATCCTGACCTATATTTATATTCAAGAGAGCATCTCTGGCTAAAATGGCAATACACTATACATACAGCCTACTGAGCAAAAGAGACCTCAGCTGCATGTTGTCCAAAATTCTCACATTTTTTTTTTTCAGATTTTGAGAAATTCTGATGTCTCTTGTAAATTAAGTCATTTTCCACAGCCCATCCGTTTCCTGACAGCGATAAATGCAGCTTAACCTCACAAACCGATAAATCAGCGAATTGTTATTTAGCTACATATCCTCTTGGGACAGACAGACAGACACGATTAATAATCTCCCCCAGCACGAAAGATATAGAGAGAATTATAAATGTGAAGACTAATCTCTAATTTACTTAGCGTTTGAGAGCTCGGAGATTAGAAAATTATTCTATAGTATATTCTCAAAGGTGTTATTACTGTGTTTTAGCGTTACCTCTCTAATGCTGAAATGAGAAAGTTCTTATGTCGGTTTCTTTGTAACTAAATAACGACGAAAAAGCTTTGTGATTCCGGATTAAATTTAAAAGGGTTGGGTCATGCATATTTTTGTAGAATATTCTCTATTTTAACGGAGTAATGCAGTAAGTAAATAGAGAGGTATTTTTAGGGATAAACACAGTTTAAATCTTAGATTTAAACAAAATGGACGATAGCTACTGGCCTCTCCAGAATGGACCGTTTCAATTAGTTGCTTGCACACAATTTATCTTAGTCGCAATTGTACTGGCGCAGATAGCGAGTGTATTTAGCACGTATTTTCAACGAATTTTTAACCACCACAAATCTTCAGCTCCGCCAAATTTAAAAAAAATATGGTTTAATTGGTCCTGTAATCTGAATCCCCAGAATCGAGAACGTCTTTAAATATCTACTCTACTATGTGATCTGACAACTATGAGTGAAGATATGTATCGGAATACAATATCCATACTAACAACCATCAAGACAATAAACTAGGTTTGTATTGGATACATACTAACAACCAGGCATTGTGACACTAGATTGTTAGCAGAGAACAAACACCGTCACAAAATACCAACATACAGAAAAGACGCAAGCCGGACATACCAACAACAAGATCCTAAGTCCAAGAAACGGTCCACAGAAGCCATAAACAAACTCTAGGTGGGTATCGAAACTAATCAAAAGTTTTCACACAAAGATCTCGAATGCAGTCAAAGCAAGCAAGACATTGCTGTTTTATTGATGGTACTAGGAAAACTTATTGAATTGGTGTAACTGAAACTTTGAAGCGGTGTCGGGTTAAATATTGACTGAATCGTGTCTCACAAACTGCAGATGAAACTTCCAATACTGGGTTTTATTTTTCAATGTACTGTTAAAATGTTTTGAATCGTTTAGTACAGGTACTTTTATGGCATTTCCAGAACGCGTCTTTACTAAGAAAAAAATCTTCATTGCTTTTTGTTGAACGTCAAATTAGATATGGTTAAGCCACCTGAAAATACAAGCCTTTACGGTCTTGTTGAATGTATTCCACAAAAAATATAATGTACCTACGTCTATCCTTTCACTGGATAGAAAATCTACTCTATTATGAAAACAAAGTGTTAACCAAACGCCAAACGCGTCGATTTTCCCCGACCAAGTTATAGGGACGCCACACAAATAATCATAGGTGATCAACCGAACAAATTACTCCAATAGTTCCTCCAACTACACTTAATCCGAATAACTTCCACGAATTTAGCATATCCTTCGTTCTAAATTAATAGTTGTCCATTTATTCCGACTAACAATTGTAATAAGGCGACAATAAGAGATTGTTTGAAACTAATTCCGAAGTTATCTTGAGGTTGGTTCGAAGACAGTTCTAAGGCTGGGTGTACACAGTACAACCGACTTTAATTCCGCACCTTCTGTGCGCTCAGGCAGTCGTGCATCCCTAACTAGCGCCAACTTATTAGCATGTCTATAGGCACTCGTGTCTACACGCCCTATTGAGCTGTATTGGTAGCTGTCAGTGCTGTTTTTGATAGTAATTGATTGTTTAGAGCTCGTGACGTCATCGTGTGAAGTAGTTTCAAGTGTAGGCTTTAGGATTTTGTGTGCGCTTCACTGTTTGTGTTTCGATTGGATGTTCAATGGTGTTGTAGATTCTGAATATTATTTGAAGTAAAACTATCATTTAGAATACGTTGCGTAACATGTTAAAGTTAACTTTTGAATTTTATTCCTTAAGTAGCGTCTCCTTAATTAGCTCCTTCTTTTTAGGAAGTCCGTTGAAAAATACTGTATAATAAATCTGTACCTAATATATATACACTACAAAGTATATGGATTGTGGACGATAAGTGGCTATGCGGATAAACTAGTTTTAATTCAATTTACGCTTGTTTCTATGCTAGATTAGGTTCTAATGCATGTTCATCCATTTCATTTTGTATAGAATCCCCTCTGTGGTATTTTAGTTCAAAATAATTTTGTCACGCCAAATTATAGTAGGAACCTAACATACAAAAATGTTGTTTTGAGTACAGTCCAAAAACAACCAATAAACAAATCGCACCGAAATTAAACGGCGCACTAGTCACTTAATTAACCACGCTTGTGGCTTGTTTGTACGACGGCGCGGCAGCGACGCAACGGCACGCAGCACGACCGTCCCTTCCCACTAGGGCCACCATCTCGAATTTACCCAAACCCGGACAAACATTAAATAAAACCCAGACATTTGGCGTAAATCCCATTTTTTCTGGGGACGAGTCCAATTTTTTTAAAAACAAAACATTACTTCCTTTTTAATCCATTTACTATTACCATATAGGTTCAATGAGGTGCTTCCTTACATGAAAAGTGTCCGGGTTTGAAACCCCGTCCGGATGGTCCCCGGACGGCCTCTACACGAGGACAAATCCGGGGACCCGGACGGATGGCAGCCCTACTTCCCACCTACTAATAACATTTGCAAAATTAAACAAGTGGTTATGCGGAACCCCGCATATGCACAATTACAACGGGCAAGCCTGCTTTTAGCACCTAGCCACCCAATAACAATTACGTAAACAGACCGTAAAGCCGAGTACAAAATGTTATTAAATAAGTACGTGCGCTACATGTAAACCTGAAACTTTTACGAGCTTTGATTTCGCCTTTTGTGGCTAATGATACCTTTTGCTTGTAGGTGTTTCGATAGGAGGTAATATTCTTTTGTTTCTTTTTGTTAATGGTTCAATGTTTTTTTTTATTTAAAACACTTAATTTGGCCTTTAACAGCCTTACTTATAAACGTGAATTAAATATAAGTAATACTTGCTTAAGCATGTCTTAACTAACATTTAATCGCTACTTAAGACTTTAAGTAGTGATTAGTTAAAATGTTGCTTAGAAGGTGATTAGAGATTTTATAAGTAAGGGGGTATATCTTTTTATATAATACAGCCAATGACAGCTATTGATTAGTAAAGTTAAATAATTTATTGTAGAGATGCTAAATACCACAATGTTTTTTCTGTGTGTAAATAATAAAATCAAATTTCTTTGAGCGTTCTGTTCTTTATAATAAAAGAATTATGGTACAAACAGTTTCAAGATGAATGAAGTAACGGCTAGCACGCTTGAAAAACTTGAACATCTTTATGGATTTCATATAAAAATCGAGAACACACTGAAACTAACTGAAGCACTAGGAAAATAATTGGCATGAACCGTCCATATTGTCTGTGAGGTGCTTACAAAGGGTATAGACAATCTTTTGTAGTCAAAGCTTGAAGATATCGCTAAATTATTATTATAAATAGTTACAATAATAAATTGAAACAATGTTTGCAAATATCGTAATTTTTGTATTGACAACTAACACTAAATACTACACAACTTATTTTGATCAGAAAAGTCTGTAACTAAATGTATTGGAAGCCCAGTAAATCTCCAAATTAGTCCGGAAAACCGTCACGGTCTAACACCGCGGGAAAATGCGAAGAAAATTCCTTTTTCCTACCACTCTTGCCTCGTGTAGGCTGACCTTCATTCTCGAAGTAAATCTTTAGGTAGATTCCAATATAAAAAATGTGTATGTAACTCAGTTTGTCTATTATTTGTACCAGTGTAACCAAAAAGCTACCTACTTATTATTGGTTTCTCCTTAATTTCTATTCGGATACATAAGTACAATATTATGTCCTGAGATTTCTGGATAAATATTAGGAAAACAACTTTATCATTATCAGTAATTAACTATTAATAAAATACCCTAGTAAATGGTTTAGCCTCCTAACGTTCCAATAATATGGCACTAAAAGAAAAATAAGTCGAAAGAGCTTATCTCCTGCATTTACAATAAGCTTTACAAAAAGTCATAAAGTTGGCAAAAACTATGTTTCCAACGTTTTACAGTATCGTAGGCGAATGTCGAATGCATTCTATTGTTTTCCGATGGCAGTCGACAAGAGATGGATGTCTGTCATTGTCATATACGTACCTGTGTAGTATGGAATTATGCTCGCACGCCAATCCTGCAGTAGCGTGTATGACATATTGAATTGGAATGGATGCTATTTTAAATATTATCTACTTTGTACATATGGCTTGTGGCTGAAAGGCAAGGATTCTTAAGGAGATATATCTATTTGTTTAGCTCCTGATCCCCTGCCGATTTTATTTTACCTACTACCCATATTCCAAGAAAACACAATGGCAAGATTCAAAGACCAGTATTGATCAGTGGATTTATTTAGGGTGACGTCATTTTTTCCCAGCAGTGTTTTGAATCAATCGAGTTTTTTTCGAGCCGAGGAAAGCTTTGCTTGCCACACAGGATTTGTACGGATTTGTCGGCTGCCAATCTGTGCCGCAACCGCTGGGGGCGACCGAACATTTCGACCGGATAAAAAGGTCCTCTTATTCCTTGTTAACAGATTCCTGAAGGAAGTTTCTAACAAGAAAACACAAAAAAATATTCCAGTTTCCTTTTATTACGGCAACAATGCGACAGGTGAATGTTCCCAGTACTTATTTTGTTACTCTTTGCTGCTTTGAGGTACAATCATTTAGAGAATCTTAGATTTACACTCGACCGCTCCGAATATAAATAGGGCCTCGGAAACGAAAATTTAATTCGGCTCGTTTTCCTCCGACTTTTATTTCGTAATCTAAACAAGAAAAATAATGCTCGCCAACAAAGTACTGCGGGATTTTTTCCCGGAGCGGCTAACTTGTTTGGTGGGAGGGAGATAAAACAACAAGGGCACAGGTGGCAGCACTCAGCAAATTATGCAGAACCATATGGGCACTAATCCATCAAGCGATCGGGATCGTATGCCGGCTTCCATTAATCATCCTTTATTGATTAATGTGTCTCCACACAAAGTAAGTAATTTACTCGGCATCAACAAATTGATGAAGTGTGCCTTGATTTTTTGGTATCATCCACCCTCAATTAGGGTAGTTATTTAGTGGGGTTTTATACGACGCGCCGTTATTTGTTGCGTACCCTTGCTCCGTATTACGTTAAGGGTACGGGTACTATGTTGTATGAGCATATTTTATGCGAATAAGATTTTCAGTAAAGCCACTGAGAAATAAAAACCAAAATCTGTGTGAAACCCTTTATAAAGCAGAATTGGTGATAAAATTACTTCGCAATAAAAAATACCTCGTTACGAAATCTGGGTGACATCACGAAAAATATTGAGGTAAAACGTATGTATCTCATTAAATAGTTATGACAGACATATTGTTTAATCCCGATGCCATCCCGAATGGTCTGTTATTAACCCGGAACATCAAGCCGGCGGGTCGCATAATTAATATTGCAAATGTTGTTAGCAGTTAGAGTACGGATTGTGTGAGCGAATGTACTGGTGTGGTATGTACCTACCTACCTGCGTTTATAGTGGACACGGAGATTGGTATAAGCGTGCGCGCAGTTGTCACTGTCATTATGGGAAAAAGAATTTGTGAGCTTTGTTTTTGGTATCTTCTGATACGGAATCTTCTTTCTCCTGTCCTGTTCCATGTACGGAATCATTGTGATATTAATTACTTGTAATACTATAGGTAGTTATATAGATCACACATTATTAGTTTATAGATGCTAGCTGCCTTATGGATGGTAAAAGTTGGTTCAGTAGTGGATGGTAATAAGCTGATAATGATGATAATGATGATGAAACATTATGCAGAGAGATGCTGAAAAAGACTATCTGCAAAATTACGTTTTCGTTTAGGTTAAAAGAGTTTAAGGTCATTATAAAAGCTGTTTTATAATATCATACTTTACAATTAACTTTAAATAAATGTACACCAAAACTAAAAACATTTATCATCATCATAACACAAAGTTAAACATATTAATGTATTCTGTTTACCAAGTTAAAATGTTCATACAAAATTAAATAATTAATTACTATTTATAATAGCATTTTCTCTATTATCCGAGTTCACAATTTATGTAATTAAAGTTGTGTTCTGGCTTTTATTACGTGTGAATGTGATAAACAAACAT
Source organism: Helicoverpa zea (assembly GCF_022581195.2). Classification (NCBI taxonomy): domain Eukaryota; kingdom Metazoa; phylum Arthropoda; class Insecta; order Lepidoptera; family Noctuidae; genus Helicoverpa; species Helicoverpa zea. The sequence continues at coordinate 3,781,472 of NC_061458.1, read as the reverse complement.
ATTAACAAGTTAGTGTTGTGTGACCTTGTCTAAATAGCTTTTGCGAACTTTCATTCAGTTGCTAACGTCATTAGATGTGGCTTAGTTAGTCATCTAGCTTGTCATTTATTCAATTTTTGGCTAAAATATTACATGAACTTATTTATAAAGTAATGTATGTATAATTGGTGCCAGATTGCCTATTTCCATTCAAAATTTCACCTTACTTGGTCCAGTAATTTTACTGTAAAAATTACGGTGAAACATGAAGATGACAACTTTCGAACGTAAGACAAGAAAGAAGTACGAGTTTCTAACTAGGTAATAAGTACAACCTTTGTAAACACTATGTAACTCAAATTCTTTGAATGCCTTAGAATACTGAAAATCATGTAAATAACATAAGATAGAGTGGGTGCCTAAATATGATTAAGTTTTCAAATACGATCATAAAATAAAAATATGGTAAATCAGAGACAGATATTTATCAAGTTTATACACGAATATTTTTTAATTAGTACACAAAAAAATAGGGCTCTATCTGTACCCGTTACTGATCATATTTGTGTAATCAAAACTAAAAAAAACGAAATCCCAAAATTGTCCAGGAAAATTCGACATATTTGGTAAATTCATAATTGAATCAATCATTCATAACAATTGCTACTAGAAAATACTACGCGCAGTGCTATCTCATTTTGAATGCCATTCATAGATCCCAGCAAACTCGCGTCTAAGGTCAAGCCACGCCCCCTTCTGCGCCAGCGATCCCTTTTCAAGCGAGCGAGAAACAGACAGTGCTAATTTATTAGCGGAAGGGTGCGCGCGTTTTTATTTTTTACAATTGTTTACGTTTTTACTGTCGCGATGTCTTATCAATTTACATCTCGGGAGTATACGGCGATGATACGAGCATACTTTTTGTGTGGTGAGAACGCGAGAGCCGCAGTACGTATGTACAGAGAATTGTACCCAAATGCTCGCCAGCCGAACGTTCGGACTGTGGTAAATGCCTACCAGCGTTTACTCGACCACGGATCATACCGAGCACCGGCTCATAGCCAAGGACGTGGAAGACCGGCGTATTCGCAGGATCTGTACGACGATGTCGTGGACTACTTCGAAGAAGATCCCCGGCGAAGTACAAATGACGTAGCTCGTCATTTTAACATCAGCCAGTCCTGTGCATGGAAAATAATTAGTTCGTATGGATATCATCCATACCACTACAGAAAAGGTCAAGAATTGACCACTGTGGATTACGAACAAAGGATGACATTATGCAGATGGATACTCGACAACACAGAAGCAAATATCCTCTTCTCAGACGAGTGCATGTTTACGCGTGTCGGATTGTTCAATCAACACAATGAACACTGGTGGTCAATACGCAATCCAATGTTAACAAGGGAGAACTCTTTCCAACACAGGTTTTCCATTAACGTCTGGGCAGGAATTCTCAACGACAACATTGTTGGCCCGTATTTCATAGAAGGGCGCCTTACTGGCGAATCTTATTTAGCTTTGCTGCGGAATATGGTGTCTGAAATGCTGGAAGAGATTCCATTAGCCAATTTAAGAGATGTCTGGTTCCAGCAAGACGGCGCGCCTCCGCACTACCACAGCGCAGTGCGTGAGTACTTAAACGAGCAGTTCGGGAGTCGGTGGATCGGTCGACGCGGCCCAGTGGCATGGCCGCCACGATCTCCTGATCTCACGCCATTGGACTTTTTTTTGTGGAGTGAAATTAAACGACGAGTGTACGTTAGTGAGCCTACAAGTGTAGAACAATTAAAACAGCGCATACTGGACGCGTTTGACGAAGTAAAAAGTAAACGAGACATACTTTTATCATTAAAAAACAATTTAATTAAACGTGCTCGTGTTTGTATTGAAAATGGTGGTGGACATTTTGAAGGACAGCTAAAATATCTGTAAGTTTTTTTGTAAATAAGTAGGTACGTAAATTCTAAGGTGACATAACAATTATTGTAAATATCAGCTGATTCAAACTTTTTAAATACGCCAAAATTACTTTTTTTCACAAGTTTTACAACTTTACTTATTTGATTTCTTTTTACCACGTAATCTTTTAATTTAGTCACCTAATTTCTTAATAATTCATTTTGAAAAAGTTGGTAATTTTGTTGGTCCTAAGCCCAAATAAAGTATGAAGGAAAAGTTTGAATTGAATAAAAGTTTATTTTCCGTACACCTTTTATTTTACTTTTTCTTAGTTTTTAATCGTAACGCATCTATGCGTTTTAGTTACCTACATTCGTTATCAGCTGTTGGACGCGGGGCAAGTTCGAGCGAGAGCACGCGAATGCGAGAGCGACAGAACATTATTAATGAATACTACTATGAATGACCTGGAATAACTTGTACAATGTTTCCATGAATTGAGTGAAATTTTTGGATATAACTTATCGCTAATAACTTTGCTGATTATGAATATTAGTCTTTGAAACTTTGCATAGATAATACTAAGAACTTTTTAAATGAGCCCTTTAAGTTTGTGCACTAATTAAAAAATAGCGGTGTATAACTTGTTAGGCTATAGATGATGATGATGATATATATGATATTATATGATATGATGATGATACATAATCATGTTATCTATAATATGTAGTAGTCCATTTGAACTGTCAGTTATTGATTGTTTGAGATAGTTTCCAAGGTGAGTCGGATTAGACACAAGAGCAGCTTAACCTAGTATGTTGGCTTTAGCAAAGTCACGGTACGTGTGTTATGCGCCCTCAATTATCAGAATATGTTCCTTTGTTTCCACTTTTTCACCCATATCTTGGGAGCACGTAGCTTCGATCCCAGATGTCAAATGAATTCTTTCTTAACACTTAATTCAGCCTTGCTATTGTGAAATCACTGTTACTCAGCTGAATCCGGTTAGACTGGAAGCCGACCCCAACATAGTTGGGAGAAGGCTCGGGAGATGATGATGATATTGTGAAATCACTAGGTACTCCCCACGGTTTCATTACTATGCCGATAGAACAACTTCCCCCACACCGATAAAACTAAGCCTGTATAACATAGTATTCAAATGTACCTGTGTGCCATATAACTGCCAAGTTTCATCAAATTTTTTCTAGTAGCTTTTACGTGAAAATTACAACCACACACAATATTATCCATCTATTCATAGATTGGAACTTTCACTTATAATAGGTAATGTAAGTGTATAAGCGAAATTAAAATTAATAATACTAAAATATAAGGCATTAAGGATAAAGATATCATTAGACTTGATCATTTAGATCTCTTCATTAATCTGAGCGTACCTATTAATAATTTCCCTCATTAATTTCAAGCGTCTTCGCTTTCTATTCAATGGACTATCTATATTAGAGTAATCATGTAATCTTTTTTATGACTAAGTATAATGTTTTAGAAATCGAAAACAAATGTTTGATCAGTAGATACAAACTTTGTTATTTTTTTCTAGGGATAAGGTTCGCCTTTTCAATTCATTATGTAATGTAGCTCTTTCTCAATATGGGTGGTTTATAGATAAGGCATTAAAAACTATAATTATTAAAAACATAAGTAGTTAAATACATATATTCCATCAGTGTACTAAGTAAATTCTAGTTTGATAAAATGCAATTAAACGCACAGTTATGATAATTTCATTTAATTAAGTGCAGCGTTTAAACTAGAAGTACCAGGAAGCCAGCAGTGGGTAGGAGGTATGTAGCTTTCTACAGGAACGGTCATTAGTGCGACTCGCTCAATGATCAACTGGATGAACTAAATCATACTTAGTTCATAAAGATTACATCGTTGCAAATTAAGTATAGAAAATATTTTCTCTGGTTTAGGATATGGGGAAGAATATTAGAGACCAATTATGTTATAGTTAAGGTGACAAAACGTAAAGTTTTTTTTTATGTCTTCTTCTTTTTATTATCTCATTAACTATCAATTTCGAAGTCTATTAAATTATTTTTGAATATAAATATCTTAAGAACTTGATGCACCCCAAAACAATCATAAGTAACTCTGTTCACTAGCGTTACACCATTATTATCTCATTAACTATCAATTTCGAAGTCTATTAAATTATTTTTAAATATAAATATCTTAAGAATTTGATGAACCCCAAAACAATCATAAGTAACTCTGTTCACTAGCGTTACACCATTAACACCAATCCTCCCATAAACCCTGTTTTAAAACAAAAACGCATCAACTACATTCCAATTTCAAACCACAGGCGACAAGCAAAATACCTTAGCCTTACAAAAAAAAATACTACACACATTGCAATTCCAGTAGCGGTATATCTTAGGCTTTATACTGACAGGTAGATGACCTATAAAAAGGCTTCATATGTACTGTAGAGCTAACTCTCGCCTAGAGAGTGTCGTTAGTCAGCAAGTAACTGGATAGTCGTGTAGTCATCTAATACATATACGGCCTTATTTGTCCAGTGCTTGCGTTCTATATTATCTATGGAGTTATGAGTAAATTATGATGGCGGCTATAAGCCGTTAGTGGTGAAGTTATGGTTTTTGCGATAATGAATTGAATAATTAAGCTTTCGTACCTAAATTTTAATATTTTAAGGAATATTATAGGAGTTAGGAAGAAAGAGTTAAGCTAGGAAAATATTTTTCCATTACTTTTTTCAAAACGCGAGGAAACGTCATTCACAATTTCAGTAGTTTTGTTGTCAAGTACATTAGACGTTTTTGAGCCCTTCTAAAATTGTTTGGTTACCTGAAAACACCGATAAGTTTATCTAGACCCACACAAGTGTATTAATAAATTAGTACTTAACCTTTCATCCAAACTAATATTATAAATGCGAAAGTAACTCTGTCTGTCTGTCTGTCTGTCTTTCTGTCTGTCTGTCTGTCTTTTCTTCACGCCTAAACTACTAAACCGATTTGTGTGAAAGGACAATGGGCACTTTGTATGGGATTTGGTACCCGCTCCAACAGTAACGTATGATATATCATTAGAAAGGTATTTACGTGAACAATAATAAAAACTACGGGGCTAGCCTCAATTAGCTGTCCGATCCGAGTAACGATAAAAATTGAATCGACATAGAAACAAGTATGTCATCCATATATGCAAATTCATTAAGAGGCATATGTCGTCAGTATAATAATTTTAAACTCAGTTAATAGACATCTTAAATTGTTTGAGATACACTCTATTATAATCTAAAGGTTGTAATAGTCTATGGAGTCATACTACGGAAACACAATCGTCATCTGATTTGACAAAAGTTCAAAACATTTCTGAAAACACAACTAATCATTTTAGTTACATACTATCTTTAAACATACTGGCTTCCATGTACCTACACATTATATGAAATAAAAAAAACCTGTTATTAAAACACGATAATCATTAAACATTAATTGATTGTAAATACTGAAAGACTTTCATCAAATACATAACATATACATTCTGCGTGAACTGCAAAGGTTTGCACACAGACTTTTTTTAAAGCAGTGGGCAGGCAAACATTCTAAGAAGGCCAAATTCTTGTTTTTTGTTACTTTACCAGTTTTTATTCAATACAGTTGGATTTAAGAACTACATCTACGTTGATGATTTATGAACATTATACATTCTATTAGTCGATGTCACGCGAAATGGACAAGGAATTGGGACTAGTCGTCATAGTAAACATTTTTTGGCTTGCCAAGACCTACGCAATGGTACTAGAATCAACACTGTTGGACAGGGTACCAAAACGCCCATCGTCCTTTGGTACAGACATAGTTTGAAACTTGAGAAAGGACATAGGATAGTTTTTATTACAAAAAATAAAAATAAAAAATAAAATTTATTACGGACATACAGTGCCATCTATTGGTCAAATGTCGAGCTGTTCCTATGCTCCGTAGATAGATGGCGTTAATCGCGCAATGGTGTCATTACACGTGTTCGGTTCATGTTATTGTTTTAATTCATCCTGCGGGAGCGGGAACTTCTCAAAAATCCCGCGAGATCGGGAACTATGTGGGTAAAACCAAAAATCTGCCGGAAGTCACTATTCCCACGCGAACGAAGTCGCGGGCAAAAGCTAGTTCTGGAATAAGGTTAATCGAGGTGAGATTAACTTGTAGGTATTAGCCCTCAAAATCCCTAGTTTTCACTTACCTAACATCACTACAATATTGCTTAGATAATAATATGAATAAAAAATAACACTTGGTATTTTGTAACAGCTATTTTATAACGTGATCGAGAATCGCTGTTATTTATCTTAAACAAAAATCACTAGACTGTGATTTTTAAATCATTCTCCCAATAACGAATAGGGGTCTCTTGCGAGATCTCTAGGAGAGCCAACAGTGCGTGAACATCGAGACTCCCCCCCCTACCTACCCTTGTACATGGAGGTATAGCAACTAGAAGCCTCCTTTTAGCTAGGTGACCTGTGTTTAACAAAAAGGCTGGCTTATATTCACGGCTTGTTAAAAAATAACAATAATATTAGGCTGCGCTACCATGAATTGGCATAATACCATTGTTGTCCAGATTCATTTCACATCAAGCTTCTAACCACTCCACTTCTTCTAAACACTTCTTCCACTAATATTTGGCATTAGTGCCATTAAAAATTGTTTGTCACACTCTTTTTTTAAATTAGTTTCATTTAATATTTTTTCTGACGAACCTATTTATAACTTCAATATTTTCAGTTTTCGGTTAGGTACCTGGATTTAATTACACTCTACCGCATTCAAAATATAGGCCCCCTACTTACGAAAAATCATATTAACCGCGCTATAATCGTATTCATAGTATAAAAATCGCGCAATTTTCTATATGAAGTTGTGAAGAGAAATGCTCCAAGGCTCCATTGAACAGATTTTATTAGCTGAGGAACACCACACAGGTCTCATAATCCAATAACTGTCTGAGATGCTGTAGACGATCCATATTTCAAATAACCACTTCATAATGCTGTTCAGAAGGTTCACTAAGAGCGAGACTATTAGGAGCAGAAGTTGAGAAAACTGGTGAATGGGAAATAGTGAATTTAAAATAGAAAATTTATTTTTACTTCACCATTTCTGTACTATTGGGTATAAGTAAATTTTTTGCAAGCTTCTGTTAATATTTACAGACCCTGTTTGGCATACATTTTGTCATATTTTTTTTAAGTTCTGTATTTATTTATTAAACATATATTTACTTTTATAAATAATTGACATATTCTTGTTATTGTTATTAACAGCCAACTCCAGTATTTTCACTCTGATTTATTAAAAAAGAGAAAAATATTTACAAAAGTTTTTACATATTTTTTTGACTTATCTTCTGTCTTCTTTCTGTGTCGGAACTCCCTAAGTTGTATAAATGTTAAGTCAGTGTGGAGTTATTATGTAGGGGACTTATTAACATTGCCTTTACAAACGTCCTCGCAACGGAATCAAAATTAAAATTACCTGCTTAATAATGATGACTGTAACGTAGAAGGAGGTTTCGAGATATGTTTGGCAGATTTAATTAAAATTAAATGTGAAATGTTTTTATTAAAATAATTTTTAATTTGAATATGTGCCTAATAATTTATAAATACGCATTAAGTATTGTGAGGAGGTTTTATCTCTGGGGCCCTAAGAACAGATATTGGCCTCTTGTATTTTTCATGTTATATTTCAAAATATCTTGTAAATAACGATAAAAACGCATAAATCCATTTTAATTTAAACAGAATGTAACAAAATATCGTTATTCTTTAGATTCAAAATTTTTATTTGTCACTTAATAAAAACCCTGACTTCAGCTATACGTAGTAATTATAAAAAGTAACCCTCGCAGAAGAGACTCTTCGAAAATCATGAATCGACGTCTGTCCTCTTTACATATCAAAATAAATCAAAGAGGGGTTACTGAAGCATAGACTTCTTTGTATAACATGACGACTGAAAATCTGTCTCTCAAGCAAGAAAAAACATTGTACTCGACTTAGCACACATGTTTTCTTTATAAACAAAACGTAGCGTCGGATATCAGTCTCTTTTGTCACTAGTACAAACAAACTATTTACATTATCTTTTATGTTTCATTTTTTTTTACTTTGTTTCATTGTTTTATGTCTCTTTTATTGGGACTTGTTGAGTTATTCAATGATTGAACAGAAAAAGGATTCCTAGTTTTGTGTGTTGGTTTTTCGAAAAATAATGGGTGGTAAAATAATGTGAATAAACAGCTAGGGATCGCTTGTTCATTTAACTCCCACAAAACGTATAAATGACTTAATCACCGACTATACTGTCATTTGATTGTAAACCGAAAAAGTTATTTTTTTCCGTTACTCACAAATTGACAACGAACTAAAGCTTTTTACTCAAAAATTACATGTGCGAGCGCCGCATACTTCCGTAACTAGTGTTGTATTTGAACAAAACACTCGATCTCCGAGTGCACGGGTGCCGTCATTGTAGTTGTCGATTTATACCGGGTCAAACACTCGAAATGGAAGCGGCCGGTCTCTTGTCATTGGAATCGAATCGTTTGATTAACTTGAACATGAACATCTCTATATTGTAAAATGTTTGTGGTTTTGTGGTATAGGCTGTTTTAGAGGTTAATTTAATAATTGTCAGAATAATGTGGAAGAAAAATGCGTAGTAGCTCTCTGAATATTTTTAATATGATACGTGATCTCTTTTCTATCGATCTCAAACCAGTTTTTCAGGGAAATTAAAGTCATTTATTTAAAATAATCTGAGAACGTGACAAAAACTATTTTCTTGCACTAATTATTTCAGGAAAAGTCTCTTTATCGGCGAACAGAAAGCTTAGTTTAATTAAAGTAAATACTCACTAGGTAGTGTAAAGTGGTCACATATTACAAATCGTCAACGTCACCCAATACTCAGCTACCTCAAAATTCAGAAGACCTGCATAAAACGCAGTTCACCAGTTTGAATAACAATGAAATCCACTCGAAGTCGAGACGGTAACGTCCCAAAGCTACGACATACGTCACTCACACACTCACTCGCACACTCACGTAGGTGCTCTCAGATATTGAAACGAACATTCGACTCTCATATTGACACGAGAATCTCCTTGCACCGATAATAATGTGATCCGCGGAATCGTATTGAATGGTGCAAACTTTTATACGACTATTAAATGGCGTGGTGCGTTTTATTGCCATTTTATGTGCAAGTGTACGTAGATATAAGTTAATAGATTATTTTAATAAAATAAATATTCTTAAAAATAATACACCATTTTTTAATGAAAATTTCACACTGCTTAGCTTTTTTTCAAAATTGGAATGTCAAAATTCAAATCAATGAATTCCGCAAGATGGCTGCCGTTCCAGAGACAAATTTATTTAATTGTATTTGCAAAATAAAAAGGAGAAAAATAAAGTAAATTAGAGTGTAATTTTAGTAAAGTAAACAAAATAATTTCTTTAATGCTAATTTTGGAACCTAAAGAAAAGACCTAAGTAAATCTATTTAGTTGTTTCAATACTTATAAATAATACTCGGAAAGCTTATCTTGGAAACACAAAGTTTCTTTCAGTAACCAAAACAGAAGTTTATTTGGTTCACCTCCTCCTGATCCTGTTTAGAATAAATTACTTAATACCTGTAGGTACCTACATAGGAAGTTGTGGTACAAAAATATTTCGAGCTTTGAACTTACCTACTAAAATTAACTTCGACATTTAATGGTGACCTTTAGCATTTATGAAATAGAGATACTTACTTTTAGAAAAGACTACTCTAATATGTATTTTTTTTTTCAGAAGACAAATTTAAATATAATGTAATAAAAGAACTGAAGCTGCGGGATTGTACGAAAGAGTTTTCGAGGCCGGGGTACATAAGGGACTCCAGAGGGAAAATGGTGGGTTTTAGTCAATAAGAGTTTGATACTCCCTCGCGCTGCGCCCACAGTGAGATCATATTTGATGATTAACCATAAAAAAACTAGGTCATGTACTATATGTATTAATGTGAAGAAACTAATACTAACTAAACAATATAAACAGTGTTAATGCTACAAACAAGTTGCGCTGTGTTTAATTGGAAATCCCAGGGCCATAAACAAAGTTCGTTCATTTCAACTGGTAAGTGCACTGTTTGGGCGTTAGATAATTATAATTAAGGACTTTGTCTATGTGTGTGTAAGTGTAGATGAGAGAGAGAGAGAGATTTGCAACAGGAAAAAACTATGTAGGTACTATGTAAATAGAGGTCTGGTTTTTTACTGAAAGATTTTTTATAACCACCCATGTGTAGTTCAGAAAAGGTTCACTAAGAGCTGAAAAAATAGTGTTTTGAACACATTCTCTTTACGACTTTCTTCTTTTGTTAAACATAACACCCCTTATTCCCACAATAACATAGGCACATAATACCATTAAAAATACAGGAAAAAATAAACGTGTTATCTTTACCAACGGAGTGGAAGTTTATCGTGAAATCTCGTGCTTTTTCCCGTGTTAATATCAATAGAAGCAGGTGAGCTCATTTTGTATGAATTCGTCGTTTTCATGCTTCTTTGATCTCCCACCTCAAATGTTGAGGCATGTAAGTAAAATTACCGCATCGTCTGTATTCAAATATCAATTTTTGTATCAAAGAAACTGAAATGTCTTAACGTAATATTTTCGGGGAAAGGAAGTAAAATTATTTTTGTTGTAGACTTGTATTTGGTCGTTTGAGTGAGGGAAATAATGATGTTTGCTATTGATTACCGCATACATATTGTACACTAGCTTCCGCCAGTGGTTTTACTGTCTTCCCGTGGGAACTTCTTAGCCTACCCAGATAAAAGTATTCTATAGCCTTCCTGGATAATTGGACTAACACTGAAATATATTTTCTAATCGGTCTAGTGATTAGAAGAGCAGCGGTACTGCTTGAACGCTCTAATCTCACAAACAAAATCTATTGTTTGCTAACACTTATTGTAGTTATTAAATAACCTGTTTTAAGTAAATGATCTAACACTAGATAAAGTATGTTTTTCAAACTTAAAGCTGTTTCTAAGCTTAAGCAGAATGTAATTCTTGGGTTACAGAAGACTTAACCCGCTTAGGACTCTGATGTTCGGTTAACAACAACAAATGCCTTATACTGCCAGTAAGTAGACAATGGCTGAACTTAAATAGATAATCAGGAGCATACAGTACCAGTAACTATTAGGTAATTAGGTACACAGCTTAGGGATTTTTTAGCACAGCGAACAAATTTAATACCTATAGTAAGAGGGGTGCGAAGGTTAAAGTAGTAAGAATATTGGAAGTAGAAAAACTTTATCTATGCCCAAGTAATAACTGGATTTGAAAAATGTTTCCTAATATGAACATGAATGAAACCTCGAAGGCGCAATGGTCACCATGCCGGACTGCCAAACCTGAGGTCCCGGGTTCGATTCCCGGTTCTGTCGACATGTCTGTGATGAGCATGCTTGTTGGCCATGGTCTGGGTATTACAATATATATTTATAAATATGTATATCGCACGCCCAGAACAACACTGCACTAAGTCAAAATAGCTTATTTTTCAGAATTGACGAAAAAGTGTTATCTCACTTTACGTCGCAGTTTTTGTGAATGTCTTGCACATTATCTGTGAAGAATCCTATGGGTGTCAGGATTATACAGTGCAGTAAATTCTAAATGCGTTAATTAATCAAAATAAAGCCTTTTTTTACTTACTTCACTGTTTTGGACTGTCAGAATGAAATGAAAAAGTATTATTTCGAGTTATGTCTTTTTTACTGATTAATTATGAAATAATGCACTATTATTCTACAGTTTTTGTGTAAAGATTCAATGAACAATAAAAGCTTATTTGTTTTGTTTTCAGGAAAAGATCTATTAACAATGAAATAAAACACGAAATTTTAACAAAATCAGTAGGTATATATTTTAAACATAAACCATTACTTGTTACATGTAATACTTAAATAAAAAACAACAGAACAATCTTCTCTTAATCATTAAACAAAAAAAAGGCAAATTTCGCTGAAATAATCATATAAAATATTAAAACAAGACAGTAATTATCAATAAACTCTTTGCCTCTCTAAATTACCCAACTGCCAAAACTGTTTAAAAATGTCTTATCGTACCAACTTGTCTCTTTTATTCTTGCATTTCTACTATGCTCGGTGTTTCTCTACGTGATCGAATCGTAAGGAGATCCGTAGACGAACTAAAGTCACCGATATAGCCCACCGAATTAGCAAGTTGAAGTGGCAATGGGCTGGCCATATTGCTCGCAGAGCGGATGGCCGATGGGGTCGAAAAGTGCTGGAGTGGAGACCACGGACTAACAAGCGCAGCGTAGGACGTCCATCAACAAGGTGGACAGACGACCTTATAAAGGTCGCCGGAAGACGTTGGATGCAGGTCGCCTCCAACAGGTATCTGTGGAGATCTAAGGGAGAGGCCTATGTTCAGCAGTGGACGTCCTATGGCTGAGATGATGATGATGATGATGATTTCAACTTGCATTTGTCACCACAAGGTCTATAAAATCTTCTTCATTTGCTATGTTCAGATAAAAAAGAAGCAGGTACCTCCCTATCGTGTACTTCATCGACTGATGCCGATTATGTGTAGCTGTATTTATAAATATAATATGTAGTTTCTCTGTTGTGATAGTACCCATAACACAAGTTAATTAATAATTTAGTGTGAAAAGGTGTCCCGACATTATTTATTTTATTAATATCGATGTGAGTTATATATGCGGATACTTCTTCATTTATTTTAATATCTAGACGAAGCACTGAATGAAACGATTGTCCTGTTATCAATTCAATTAAGTGATAAACATGAATTAATTTCTCAGCTTAAATTCCTTTTTAACGTTTTTCAATATCAATTTACGTTTAAGCTTTATTGCTGCAGATCGCAATACCTTTTGTTTATTGTTTTGTTAGCTTTACGAAATAATATTTGGACTTGAATCTACTTTGAATTATTGACTTTTAATGCCTGTGTGATTTCACATATGTAGGTATTTATGTGTTAGAATCACAGAAAACTTCTTCGCGAACTTAATAAAAAATAGTACCTATCTAACCTATATATAGGAAATAACATTTCAATCACTTCATCTTTTTTACCGTGAAACTTAAATAAATAAACTCACTATCCGGATTTATAATATCTATTATTAGTAGGTCTCTATCTACTGCAATACCAATCCCAAAGTATGCAGTCAACTTCAACTAAAAGCTATCGTTAGTTAACAGGTCCCGCGTGACTACAAAATGTGTATTCGGATAAACCACTCGTAGATAACACACAGATTAAATATGTATTTTAGTACCATATCATAAACAACCCGCAGCCAGAGATGGAATTTAAAAATGGAACTTATAAGAACATGGCTGACACAACGTTCTTTATATTTGAAAATGGAACATTAAAATTATTGCAGATTTTGTTTTGCCAAAAGAAGTTTTGAAAAAGGAAGGGCCTTTTCGTTCGGAATATGATGTTGCTATAATCGTCGGCCTATTTATGTATTTACCAATATAAGTACACGCAATTAAGAGGAAATTACAGATACGGCCAATCAACTACATAAGGTAGAATTGCGGTTACGAGCAACCAAGTACAGCTAATAATTTCCCTTCAGACAATTATTGCGCAAGGAGCACAGGATATTATTTCACAAACAGATGCATAGCTACATTGCTTTCCTTCCCTCTCCTGCCTTCCTAAGCCGAGGAACTCGACAATAGTCGAATATTGTATATTTTGACACTTATTTTCGTGGCTACATATCTAATTAGACTGAACCTAGATTTGGATAGCACATTTTTTTATGTCTTTATTTATTTTTATAGGTATAGTTACCTACACGTAAGTACAACCTGCTATTTAAACAAAAACTACAGGTACTCGATACAAAAATTCCAAGCATTATAATATCTCCAACAAATATGATATGAAACGTTCTACTTCGCAAAGGGTTTAGTTCAAGCGACATCTCTTCCCCTTCGACCAAATTTGATCTCGAACCCTGTTCGAAAAACGCGTGGCCAGTGAACCGTGTCAGATTGACAACTGACGAAATACCGGCAGGCTGGGGACACATCGACGGCAACTCGCGGAAAAATTCCGATTATGTAGAACGAGGGAGGTCGGAGTTTACTATAAACTTTTTAGACTGCGTTTGGCGTTGCAGGTACTAGATGGTAAGGTTATTGACGACGTGGCTTTAATTTTATTTAATCTATGGGAGTTTAAGCACATAAATTATTTAATTGCATGTCAATGAAAATGCAAGTTTACTTTAACAATATACTTTTCCGTCAAAATCGTAGCCAAAAAAGACAGAAAGTTTCAAGATATTATATACCTATTTCATTATTAACATAGAGCATTGCATTGCATATCTCATAAATAATGCAATATGTAACTGAAAACAATAAAATCAAGCACAAAATATTCACATCATTGACATCGCTACAGCAAAATTAAATCCTATCAAAAGAAATGCGCACTTTTCTGCAGCGTCGGTTGTAAAGAGAAATAATAAAAATCCCTTCAGTCTGTAAAACAAATTTATTTTCATGTTCTTTGAATCCGTTTCGAATATTTAACGAAACACTGGAAACAGGCGACAGACTGCTAAACATTATATTATAAAGTCGGACTATTGTGAAGAGTGCAATAAGCCGGAGACAATGTTTTCCAAAACAATACTGTTACATGAAGGCTTGACTTCAAACTATAAGTAATGTCTAGTGTTAGATGTTAGTGTGAAAAGCTTATGAAGTTTTGATACTTTTCTATGTACGAGGCACAGGGATTTATGGAATCAGTTCAGTATTTACACACTTTTTAGAATGTGAAACTAAACAGTTACTTACTCCTACTTAAATAAATGAATCAACCTTATGGGCAGTTCTGCCTATCAAACATATTATAATTCTAAATTATGTGAGTCATCACAGTTTAGGTTAATACGTAAACCAATAGCCACGGCTAACAGTCCAATAACTAAACCCAGTGATTCCGAATAGAACGATCTCAATAAAACGTGACTTGACCGTTCAGGAATCCAATTTGAATTTGACAATTGATGCATAAAGCAGCGTATTCACTAGGGAACAAATGTCCCGCGATATCAGTCGCACATTTTCTCTTTAAATTGTAGACTTTGATTGGCCGAAAATACATAAGTTTGTATTTAGAACAGAAAAGTAAAACATGTGATGCTGTTTTTTCAATTCGAATTTCGAAGTTGATTACCTTCCACGATTTAAACTGCTAGACAATGGAAAATACGGATATTTATAAAGAGCGGAATATATTTATTTTCACATTTTCTGAACAGCAGAAACGCAGAACGAGAACCGAATTCAAAGCAAACAAAGAGAAATATGAAATTCGCTGACTATTTTAAACAATTTAAAAAGTCACCTCTTTTAGTTTAAACAACGGCCCAGTTTCCGAATAAATTTTAATGCCTTTTCTCACCGATGCACCCGAAAATAGTAGGCAGAAAATACGACAAATCAATATCGGCTGCTGAGCCAAGCCCACTAAGTTATTTAAAATGCAGTTGACACTTCATTCGAGTGAAAATGCAATATTCGCCTTGCCCATGCGGAAACACGGTTATTTTCAATCGCGTTTTTGTCAAAAATATTCTTTATATTGATTTCGATGGCTTTTATATTATTCCGATTGTTTATTTAATTATGATGGACAATTTGTTGTTGTTTCAAAGTGTTTATTTTATTCACAATTTCTGCGTTGATACAAGATTGTAGATTGAGGCAGGAATACGGACTATAATTATGTCCACACATAGCTAAGTACAAATGGAGGTGGTACCACCCTGTTTCACTACAAAGGATCTCTTCATTAAATTATTGATTTATGCGTCATTAAATTTCACACTATAAGTATTTTAACACCATGTACCACCATATGGTGCCATATTTTCCTCCATAAGATAGATGCTTGTCAACAAACATAACGTTGGTAAGCGGTTGACACTGGTCTGAGCCTTACAAATGATAGTCTTCACTCCTACATGCAGGTCATATGGTGGCCAGCACAAATCCTGAGGAAATTCAGACATTGTTATATCTTGGTGAATGATGTTACTAAATATACTTGAAGAAGGTTGGTATAGAATGTAAATGGTCGAGTACTTTTCTATGATTAGGGGGTTGCTAAGCACTTCAAAATTAAAAGAAAAAATAAGCTTTTTGTAAGATAAGATCCATTAAGTCTTATAACACTAGATTTGTTAAAAATCAATCCTCAAAAAATATTTGTCTTAAAAAGTAAGCTTTTGTAGTTTTATCGTTTAATGGACTCATGATACCAAAATGCAGAAATACAAATGCAAGTAAGAATTCTTTGTTGCAATTCTCAATAGAAAAATACTAATATGTTAGCACCATACAAAGGTGACCTATTTTTCTGACTGTGCGTATAGAGTCCTAAGTAAAATTCGATTCAATAAAGCTGTTCATTTATGCTGGATTTTTAATTGGATTTCAACAAGAAACGATTGGTTTTGCTTACTGACTGATGGTAGTTTTGATATAAACCTCATATGATTCTTCCATGAGGTCCCGAAGACAATTGCAGGGCCTAGTTTAGGGACCACAGAATTGAAAAAAAATCTTTCCAAAAAATCAATTGAGTGTAGTTATGAGTGTACTTATTATTTTAGAATTACTTTAGCTTACTTAATGTAAGATTTCTAAATGTAACTGTGGCTCAATACAGTTATTTACGTAATATATCTTAAAGTTTAAAAAATCAAGATTAACCTCTATTTTACAAGTAGGTAGGTACTATTAATTCAAGTAAAGGTTAAGTTAGAATTAAGTATAACGAAGTATTTCACTGAAGTTTAAGTTATTTTATTTTGTGAATAGAATAAAGGTCCCTTCTAGGAAGTGAATGTTTATTTGATCAGTTTTTAATTAATTAAGTAGCTGTCGGAATTTAATTCCAATGTTTCCTGACAAACGAAGTGTGTTTGTCGACTTTACTTTCCAATGTTCTTTAGAAACGTAATTTATAGGTAATGGTATTATTATTGAACTAACTGTTACCCATGATTTTGTCTGTGCCTCGGGGAAACTGATTCTTGCATCCGGATAGACAGTAGCATTATGTGATAGGTAAATAGGTTATATTACCTGTTCAAAACTAGTAAAATATTCACATATCCAAACCTTCACTATTATAATATACGTTTTGCTAAAGTAGGTACTGTTGTATGTATCTAAGGATACGATACGTGTAATTCCATAATACCGAAATATGAACCTGTTATTACCTAACATATTTGACAATGTATATTAGTTATTCAACAAGGAAGCATGGTCGTTCTATTGAAAGGAGGTCCCTTCTTAAGAGCTTAAAACTTCAAAGCCACGTGTGGCTTTCTGAACGTCACATGTAAGTACCGGGATACCTTCTAATTTTACCAGTTCCTACTTTGATTTCCTTCTATTTTAATCAGTTTTGGAACCAAATAATAAGACAGAAATACTGAACAATGGTGAATCATTATTAGGAACCTGAAAGAAAAAAAAATAGTTCCCTCTAATTCTATAAGTACATAAGCCATTTAACATAATAACATAATTATTTTATACTGATCCACATCATCATCTTCCTGCCCTGTTCCCAAGTCATTTGGGGTCGGCGCAACATGTCTTTTTCTTCCAGTCCTCTCTGTCAGACGTCATACTTACATCCACTTCCTTCTGCTTCATGTCCTCTTTCAGGCAATCAATCTATCTTTTCTTCGGTCTACCGCTGCCTCTCCATCCATCCACATTATCACATTTATACTGATCCACAATTACTACAAAAAAGTTTAGGTAAAACCTTTTGGCACAATGTGTATTATACCTAAGTACCTAATGAATACAAACGACTACTCATACAAGTATATCAGTTTTTCAGTCGGTAGCTGGATACTCGTGTTATTTATTCACTCAGTTACCGTAATGCGTGTTTGTCACGCTCACTGCCTCAAGTATTTTATATGACACCTTGCTTTAGTAGGTATGAGGTTCAAGAGGTATAATATTAATAATGTAAGTTTTCATATTAAATTATTTAATTGCAGGTTTCAATAAAATAACATACCTTTTTACATGTACTTTCTAAGTATATCTTAGAGACCATTGGCTGTGTTTCGGATGGCACGTGAAACTGTGGGTCCCGGCTGTCATTGAACATCCTTGGCAGTCGTTACGGGTAGTCAGAAGCCAGTAAGTCTGACATCAGTCTAACCAAGGGGTATTGGGTTGCCCGGGTAATTAGGTTGAGGAGGTCAGATAGGCAGTCGCTCCTTGTAAAGCACTGGTACTCAGCTGAATCCGGTTAGACTGGAAGCCGACCCCAACATGATTGGGAAAAAGGCTCGGAGGATGGATAACATAAACGCACAGACTTCAAGAGTATAAACGACTATTATCCGTAAAAAAGCGTTTAGGAGTTAGCACATTTATGGAGAGAGGCTATTTTTTTTTAGTAAAATGGTATTTTAAAAAATCTTCATTTATTGTAAATATGGCTGACATGGAAGAACAAAGGAACTATGGATACTAAGAGATTGGACATGAGAGAACATGCTGCGTCAACTCCAAATAAAATTGCGATAAAGGCAGATGGTGATGATAGTCACCTACTTTGTAGTTAAAATAAAACTTTTCCAACAAGATACACTGCACCAGAGACAGTAATATTGTAATCCAATTTAATTGAATTACAATACAAGCAATGTTATACGTCAGTAATTAAATTAGTAACAATAACATGCTCATACTGGGAATCAACAGAGCTGGTACTAACAGATCTTGCTTTATCTCTGAAATGGCATTTCTGATTAATTTACCTACATGAGAATTACCGGGGCTCATGGCTAAGTCACGATTAATAATTTTATTTAAACTGGAACATTACATGCTTAAATTATAAAAGCTTTCAGCGTAATATACAATCTACTATTGAGTTACAAAATCCAAAACCTTTTGGAAAATAAATACTCTTATGTTCTTTTTTTTAAGTTATAGGTGGTATATTACCAATAGTCCCTGGATTGCTGATTTATTGTCAACGTTTTGTTCCCTTGAACAGTTTATTCACTTTTTCCATAAATACCTACGAGTAAGGTAATCCCAATGCCATTACAAATGTAGGTACATTTTCTACTACAAAGATAACCGCAAACTGGCGACAAGAACTGCTCATAAAGTACAATTATTTTTTTATTCTATGGATATGTCGTTGCAATCTGTGGTTCCACTAAGGTTGCGGTTAGATTGCTCACAATACATCTCGATATCTGTTTCATTGACATAACTATAAAAATGGCGCTCTAGCCGTTTGTCGGCCACGGCGCCTGTTTTCATATGCTACTTAAAGAATTCAGTCCGCCGCGCAGGACATCCAATAATAGTGCACAAGCATTTGAGCAGACACAGGTACACTCCTATTCCTTCACTCTCATAGCCCGATGGGACGGCAATCCGACACGACTGGAGAGAGATCTGGCGCAGGACCGACCTTAACGTGCTTTTTGATGCACGGGTGGATCAATCACCAACTTCCAGACTACGGGCTGCTTTGTAAAAGTTTCTAAAACCCCCAAAACGATTTCGCCCTACTAGGAAATCGGGAACCTCGTGCATAGCTTTGCGTTATGCGACAACTAGACTAACGAGGCACACACAACTATCGATAAATCAGTATCATATCGACATTGAGCCGGCAACATCACTAATTATGCATATCGTATGTGTATTATTCGATAATCAAATTGTCGATATAAATACCTATTGGTTTTCCATTGAGAGTAATTATTTCCATTACATATTCGGGTTATGGAGGACGGATTTAGTCATGGAAGTTATTAGTGGTTTGTTATTGAAATATCAAAGCTTGTTGTTCAATATTAGGGCTTCCTGGGAGAGCTTGTATGTAGCTACTAAGTATATTGTTTGTGGTTCAGGTGCCAATGTAGTTACAGGCTCATGAGCCATTAAAACTTTGTCTCTGGTATTGCGTTTAATCGACTTTGCCTTGGTCTACCTCGATTCAGGATATTCAAAGCTGGTGGTGACTATTTGCTGGTATTTTGACTTGATTGCAACAGCACGAAAATGCCTAAGTTTGTAAGGATGAAAATATGCATGCATGTGTGCATGTGTCCATGCTAAAACTACTTGGCAGTGATACAACTTATATATCAGATTGTTATATGAGCTGCTTTTTATCCATGTACGGGAATTAGTTCTCTCAAGCCTGGGATTTCATTCTGCAGTCAAGTACCTTGTAATCTAATCTAAATATTTAAATTACAACATACAACTATGACATAAATATATACCTACAACTAGGGTACATACAACCTCAAGCAATGCAATCCGGTACATAATTACCAAATACCAGCCTCAGGAATCCGCACCTAATATAAATAGTTAATAGTATTAATTCTATATGACGTTATATGACACCTAGTGGTCCCGAACGTGCTTCACTACGTATAAAGTCTTCTATTTTGTTACAAAAAAGGTGATAGATGAAGAATCGCTCTTCCAATTTTGTGCAAACTTAACATAAACCATCTACTGAATTGTCCGAACAAACCCTAAACATTTGGTTTGGATAGGTGAGCCCGTTCTTCAGTTACTTATAAAATTACAACGAAAAGTTTTCATTATTTTTTATATTAATAGTATTAAGTATGTAAATAAAACGACTTTTAGGGATTTAGGGATTTAATCCCGACGTTTCGGATCCTTTACAGCATCCATGGTCACGGGCAGACTAAGGTGTTGGTTGTCTTGATATTTTAGTTACACACAGCTACCCTACATTTTGTTGCTTATTACTAACAATCAGTATTAAAGTATTATTAATTCTACATGACGTTATATGACATAAGCTGTTCTGTTCACGAGGATTGCTAGTCCTTTGAAACCTGTTCAGGAAGAGCCCGCTAAGACCTGACAGGTTGTTGACACTATCGCGCACCTACGTAAGTTGCTCTACAGTTACGTGTGGTGGGCAAAAACAATGGACATCGATTTTGATATATTTTTATTTATTTGTTTTTTTTTTGTACAATTGGTACTAATGTTTGTGTGTTTTCCGGTAAAATATCAAATCTCTATAGGATGGTAAATTATGTACGTTTGATGTATTTTTTATCGCATAAACTAAAAAAACTTAAGAGAGTAAAAATTGCTCCATTTCATTGAAGTGAAAGGTGCTCAGACTTTCACCCAATTATGATCACCTCCTCAATATGAAGTCTTTTTTTATTCTAACTTTATCCAATCTTAAACCCCATATTTCATTAAAATACCAAAAAAAAATCACGAGACAAGACTTAAGAGCATAAAATGCCCCATAAAATGGTGGGGCAAAATTGATAACAACGAAAACTTTCAGAGCATTTTATAAGTACTATAACGAAGAAAGTGGGCACTTATCTAGTACCGCCGATGTTAAAAATGCGTTCGAGACTTTATGATGTGAAAGCAATAAAATCGATTTTACAACTCGCTTTGAACTCGAATCGAATGGAAATTCCGTTTTATAGCTTGTTTTTCTTCTAATGTGTTCCATTAGGTAAATAAGTTTGTTAAGACGTGCTTAATTAGAAAATACGTTGGTACAAGTATAAGATTTCCCGGCCACTGCAAACTTTTAGTCGGCTGATAGTTTGTTTGGGCTCATAAATCTGTATGAAGATGAATGGAAGTACCTGAAAACTTTGAATGTAATTAAGATTTTATTTATAAAAAAATTGCTTATCATCAAGTCAACTATTGGCCGACAGTTTAGTCTGCAGTGTGTCTCTAAGGTTTACAAAATAAACACACAAGTTCTAAGCATCAATATACTTGAAACTGTTATCAAACGGTTCGATAATTTTGAAAAGATTCTGTGCTCCATATTTCAAATTTTGGGCTCGCGGTACCTTCAATTATATTACGCTTGGGGTGAGGCCTTAAAATCCATAACGTGGCGTCGCTTATAGCATTAAGTGTGCATTTCCTTTATAGCTTCTCCGAGATTTTTACATCCTTTATTCATGGAGTTTTCAAATAATATTCTGTATAGAAATATGTTTAAGTATTGTTGTAAGTAAAGCAGCTGGGGATTCCTGTGTTATTGATAAAGTGTCTGACTTATGATATCTTTTGTCAAATATAGTTAAAAATTAACATGTGAAGACAGGCCTGCAAGGACAGTAAGAGAGTTTGAATCACGCTTCCATTATAATTTTTCTAACTTACCTACTCTTTACTTTCATTGCAATAAACAAATGTATTTCCTTTACAATATTTGTAAACGTCAAAAAAGTCCAGTTGCAGTACAAAACAATAAGTAGATATTTGTTAGAATTAATTAGCTCCGATTGAACGTGAAAGGTATTGTTAATAACTGTTTTATTTGATCTTTAAGAGGTAAACAAGGAAAATGATCAAATGTTGTGAAAGCTCTGCGAATTAACACAATACCATTTTAATTACATTTGACTTTTCTTGAATGTTAAATAGTATATTGTTTATTTATCTAAGACTTCTTATTTATATCGTAATACTGGATTTGTTTTAATCAAATTATGCTAGCAACACAAGACGGTCGATTTCCTGAAGAGGTTTGGAATGTAACTTCAAAATATTATTGTCTGTCTTTATAATTGTAATTTTGAAAATTACCCTAAAATCCTTATAGAATAATCTAAAGGTACAACAACAAAAAACACATATATGTTAAGAACCTCCTTTCTTGTAGTCGGTTAAAAAAAATAAAACGCCACCAAACTTTGTTCGTTGTTTGTTGTCGCTACAAGTGCTTAGCGACACGTTGGTTAGTAAAAACTAATCTGTGCATCCATTGCGGCTTTCGTTTCGCAGTAAGCGAGTTTCACTGGCGGCGTCTACTTGCCGACCGGTATCTTGGGCCGTGACATTCAACCAAGCCTAAGAAATGATTCAACCTCACAAGGGTACTGCATTTTTGCATCAAAAGAATAATATTTTATTATATAGGTACATGTTATTAACAGTTTATTTTCAAATGTAATACTATTCGTGTACCTATATTATGTATCTTTAAATTAATAAAGGGCGTATAAATTGGTCCTCATCGTTGTCAGCCGGTAATGCACAAAGGTGATAACAAATATTTCTTGTTGATTTATTATGACAGTGAAGTCCAGAATACAGAAATGCTCTCAAGATTTGGAGATATAGCAAAAATAGATATAGCAATCTTGAAGTATTTATTTCAAGTATTTTTTAAAGACATCATTTTTTATAGTCGAGAGTTGCAGAATTTTTGCTTGTATCTCTGGACTTTTGGCCAACAGTTGCTAGCAAATATACGCGAGCAGTTTCTAATTTCAGGATGCTAACATCCTAAAGCAAAGAGCTTGACAACAGAAACAATCCTCATATTTTTTTACTATCTTCTCAAAGTTTCGTAACGTCTTTTTTTCAGCTATAAAATAAATTACTAAGTTAATTCACAAAATCAAACAACCATCAATAAATATTGAGCAAGCCCACCCCATTGGCTGAGTACTGCGTGGGAATAAAGCAACGGGTACACTTTTTATTATTATTATTATTCTTTATTGCACACATAAATACATTTGACACACTGAAAACGGAGACATTATGTACAACGGCGAGCTTAACC
Source organism: Helicoverpa zea (assembly GCF_022581195.2). Taxonomy (NCBI): domain Eukaryota; kingdom Metazoa; phylum Arthropoda; class Insecta; order Lepidoptera; family Noctuidae; genus Helicoverpa; species Helicoverpa zea. Next base: position 3,757,795 of record NC_061458.1, on the reverse strand, counting down.
CAGTGTTGGGTTCTCTTACAGCCAACCTTAGAGTGAAAGAGTGATTTGATGGGGTAGGGCGAATGTGCAACGTTATACTAATAACAATAATATATATGTATAATATCTTAATAAATTAAATATATACCTTTTATAATTATATAAAATATATACAATATAATATATACAAATATATACACAGGTCATAATGATAAATAATGTTCCTTAACTCGTCTCTTAAACATATCCAATGATGAGCTCTCGCGTATAGAATGCGGAAGGGTATTCCACAGCCTAACAGCACGAACAGTGAATGATCCATCATAGCGACTTGAAGTGTGGGATGGGACACGAAGCAGAAGAGATAAGGAAGAGCGACAAGGTTTGCCTCTGGGAACGAGGAACTCAAAGCGTTCACGAAGGTAACTTGGAGTGACAGGATTGTGAAGAACAGAGTAAAGAAAAGAAAGAACGAAAAAGAACACTTTGTGTTTTTCTTCTGCTCAAAGATCACAGTGAAAAGCTTATGTCAATAACAAAAGGATGTATACTTCAATAGAATCCCCTTCAGTATTTTAAGAGAAATTAATTGTATCAATTTCCGACCTGATCTTTTAATTCATCAAATAATGATCTGCCTAGCCCTTTTCCAACTATGTATATTCTATACTACTTAGAAAGATTGGTTGTCAGACTTTCTAGCTTCTGACTACCCGTAAAGACTGCCAAATATTTTGAAATGACAGTCGGGACCTACGAATTTGTCGAGCCTTAGAAATAAGGAAGAACTCGTAATGGCAAGACTGTCACTCATCCACGAACCGACCTTGCCAAGTTTTATGATCCAAATGATTTTGACCTGGCCACGGGCTCGTCATCAAATAATGAAACAAGGATGCCTGAAAGGTTTTCTAGTTTTTTTCAAAATATACCAAGTAGATGAAATAAATGTGTTTTACACCAGAGCACTATATCCAAAGTCAGCTGAGCTTCCATCCTTCAATACTATAGAACTCTTTTTTCGTCTCATGATTGATACATATCCACTACATTTTCTTGGTATTCTTGCTATTTTCTTTTCACTTTTCAACGAATACTTACTACAGGTAAACTGAAATAAATCACTTCTTTGTGACATCCCTTTTGTATTTTATTTGGGGAATTCAGATAATTTTTACTTTCTTTTATAATTCTAATACATTATTTATTTCTGCGTAACTTTTACTAGTTTTTTTTACAAAGGTACGAATATCTTTTGTTCGTTTTGTATATCCAGAGATGACTTACTGCTTTATTTATTGTCAAGGGAAACAAAATTAAAGTGACATCGTTTCAAAGAGCTTTGAAGGCCATATTTCAGGAAGGTATTATCTTACTTAAAGTAACTGTAATTACGTATTATTCTCTAACCATAACAGTCAAGGAAAATTATCATTTTAAAAGTACTTAGCTACATGAGTTAGATACAGTTTAACCAGTATGTCTGGGTTCAATGACCATGTCCAGATGTTATTCAGATGTCGTCTCGTGTATCCTAGCAACAGTCTGGACTTGTTCTCAATAATTTATTGATTATTACCCCTCTTATTACACCATTATAATATAAAAGTTAAAGTTGAATAAATAACAAAATAATCAATTGAAGAGTTTAAAAGTTATCAATTGATATGGAGGTTAAAATATCAGGTTATAAAATGGTGATATTATTTCAACTTTTATAGGGATATTTTATTGTCAGTTAACTTAATACTTTTTAAGCTTATTTTTCTGTGACATTTGAAAATAATGGCTGTTACTACACCTAGTACATTTTATTTCTTTTGTAGTTTGTGTTGCTAGCGATTTTACTCACGTAATACTGCTTTATCAGGGCACTAGGGAAGAAGGTACTTCTTTTCAAGGATAAAAAGCATCCTATCTTTTGCTAGGATGATTGTAGATTAGTACTAAGAAATACATGACACATAATCTGAACGATGAATATAGTGTTATAGATTTTAAATTCTTCTCATTCAAGATGTTATCTATCCTCGACTCAATAAAATAAATGACCTAAATCCAACGGTACAATACTTAAATAATGCATCAATAGGCAATAAACACACCACTACGAAGGTAATCTATTAACACTAGCCGTAAATCCTTGAAGTAGCCGTTAACGTAAATACCATTATACCAGTTGTACATCACTACAATCCCACTCGGGTCTGAAGAAAAACCTGTGTCAACTTGTAATTTTTCTCCCCACCCTAATAGATTTTATCGAAGTATGTTCCGTAAAAATTGTGGCCGCAACCCTCTATTGAATAACGTACAGTCTCATGTAATGGAATATAAAATATGAATAGAGTAGCACTTTTTAGCCATACAGGTCGCCTACAATAACTCTTGAGTCCCTACAGTGGCATACGTCTCCATTTTTGCACCCCGAGCGAATATAATTTAGCCTTTAAAGAGCCGAAAAGGGGAAAGTTCGCGATGTATTTTATTTTATTTGCAGGAATAAATAACTTTGTTGACGTTTGTGTTATAATTTTGTGTTTTTACATTGCAGTACGTTAATGTTTTCCATTTGCTTTTCGCCGTTTTCCAAATTACTTTTGATACACGTAACGTAATATTTTTGCGGAGTTGATTTTTATAGATTTATTTTTCGCTGAGGTAAAAAATATCAAAGAATAATATTTGAGATAATTTCCGGCGTTTGGGACTGACGTGACTGAGCTGTTGATGCGTGGTTTTGATACTCGTTATTGATGTTGGAACTCTTCTTGAATAAACCTTGGATTTTAAAAAATAGGGTTCGGAACCAAGTTAATGTTTTTTTTTACTATAATTCAGAATAAATCTCGCAGAAACGTTACAGATAATCTTTTTACAAATCCCATTTTAATGCCACTTATTTACGTGACTTGTGTTTACAAAGACAAAAGAACAAACGCAATGTTTACAAAAAAAGGTAAACATTGTAATATTACAAACAAAAACAAGAGAAAAATAAATTTGAGGTAAGTAATTGAATCAAAGAGTCATCAATTTTCATTAAGGTCCATTACAATAATGACGTGCTGCCAGAAAATGAAACAAACTCATTGGGATAACTTTTTATCTCAATGAATTCTTTTATACCCTTGACGATATTGTTGGGAAATTAATATATCAATCCAGGTGTAAATGAATAGGTAAAATTAGTGTGGTTTATCTAGTTTATTATAGCTATTTCGAATGATTTAGATAAGCAATTGAAATTTAAATTATGTGACATATAGACAAAAGTTATGCGACCTTTTTTGTGGATTTCACTACTTCATCTAGAAGTTACTTACTGTTTTAAGTATATCTGAAAAGATGAAAAGTTTTGAAAGGGGTTTGAATCGACTTATTCAATCCATTTAGAAATGAGAGTTTAATGTCTATTTTTTCATTCGTCACAAAAAAATGTGACCTTAAAAACCTTAAACTCATAAAATACAGGGCTGATAATAAACAGTATTTACTAACCCTACGACAAACGTAGAAGAGATCAATTTACAAGCACACGTAGACACATGACCCATACAAGTTATGTGACCCATGAAACCGCACGGGACTTCGACAGAGCTCTCCTACTTACTTATAGAAAACCTCTTCCGCAATCCAATATCTTAACCACCAACAAGGATTGTATGACAAAATATCCCATATCGACTTTCAAAACAAAATACTTTCATAATGAAAATTAAAGACTTTATTCCCATATAAATGTTAAACAAATTCGAGCAAAAACAAACTTTGCTCTTATTTGTTACTAGCTGTTGCCCGCGACTTCGTCTGCGTGAACAATATAGAATTTCCAATTTCGTTTATTTAATAATTCATTGCTCAACCCCCCTAAGTGATAGCGTGATAATATATAGCCTATGTGTTGAACCGGCCCCCAAGTAATAGTCATGCAAAATTTGATTTAAATCCATGCAATACTTTTTGAGTTTATCCGGGACAAACATACAGACAAACAGACATACAGACAAAAATTCTAAAAACTACATATTTGGGTTCAGAATCGATTATGGATCACCCCCCAAGTATTCTTTTAAAAAAATATTCAATGTACAGTTTTAACTTTCCTACCATTTTATTATATGTATAGATACGAAATTGTCGACTTATTATTCCAATTTGTATTATTCGAGAATGTTCGATTTTAATTTATGACGGTTTAATAAATAGTTGCTAATAATAGTTTGTAGCCGAATTAGGTGAAAGTTTCAAACTTCCGCCATATCTTCGCCCTTTCCCGCGCTTTTGTGATTTTCGTATTTTATTTGGATAGTAAAATTCTATCTATACTTTGTATTTAGTAATAAACAAATCGATATTGCTATGAAAGAAGACTTCAGTGAAGTGATTATGTGTGGTCTTTTCAATAAAATGTAATTATATGACTATAGTAAAAATCTGTGTTACATGAAAACTTTAGACATGCATTCTTCTGAAACAATTGTGTATAAAATACTACTGACATATTTATTTATCACGACGTAACCAGTCACAATATATTACTTTAAAGACAAACATAAATCGTTTTAGTGGGAAATTAGCAGAACTCTAAATGCCAACATAAAATTTAAAGTCCACTTTAAACAAAGAATTCCACTCAGGTGTAGATTTATATAAGAATTAATTAGCGACACGGATTGCCCACCACAAGATAATTAAAATTATGAAATAATTAAAGTTGCTACCCTCCGTTTGTTTAGCAATCACGCTGTGTCAAGATTAAAGCTATCCAAGAAAGATCTTCTCAAGGACACTTAAAAAAACCAGAAGGATTTTAAAAAGCAGACGCAGCAGGTACTCACCTAGTGCTTGACAGATGCAAATGAGACCGGGCGGCGCGGGGCCGGCCGCTTTTCTATACGGACGCTTTTCCTTTGCCACAATCCAAACAATCCTTTTTTGCACCGACCTACAGAATTATACGAAGAGCCGACTAACCACGTGTAAAGTCTTGAATCTAACGATCCTTCAATTTCACTATGAAAAGTCCAAAACAAAAACTTAGGTAATTACTAAATGAAACTTTACTGACCGTAGTTCGGAGAGCTGGTGATCGGACCGTGGAAGGTATTTCACGAAATAAAGGGATATGTTTTTGATAAATGTCGCGTGAGACGCGGCACGCTCGATTTAGTACCGGTAGATTTCGGAGAGATCGTACGTCGCGGGTAGGAGAGGATCGGACACACGATCGGGGAGACCGAAACGATGTGAGTGACGCCGGGCCGTGCGGCGCCTCCCGCCCGCCGGCCGCGGCTGCGAGCAAGAGGGATGCAGCGAGCGAACCCCCCAACTCGCGAATATCGCCACTCGGATCACCTCGCCAGAGTCTCAAGTGCTCTCCGCCGCCAGCAACGCTCTCTCCTAGAGGGAGGGCTCCCGGCTGCCCAGGAACAAAACGGCACAACTCACATCCACCAACACACTCCCGTTTGAAACTTAAAGCTGTTGTTTTAAAATAGAATTTGATAACTAGGTCACGAGATGAACACCTGACGTTCGGCGTCATATCGAAAAACGTATGCCCCCGTTGGCTAGGTGTAGCAAATACCATAACGAATACTTTGGCTGAACACGCGCCATATTATGCAACGTTACGTCTTGTATCCTCCGGCCGAGCTATTACCTAGTTCAGATGCTTTCGACGATATACTTAAGAGGGAAGTTTTGCTTTGTTTAACAAAAAATATTCCAGTTTAATGTAACTTATTCAGCAATTAGGATTATGTAGTTTATTTGTGGTACTTTTATGTTAGGGTGATTAAATTATGGTAAAACGCGTTCCCGGAACTCCTTTCTCATGTGGCGGCTGCGATCGCGAAGAACGCACACAACAGCCATCCATCAATCAATTAGGAAAGGTTAACTCCTGTTATTTATTGAACATAAACTTCTAATGTTATAGTATTTGTTTCTTACCGACTTCGGTTCTAAGAAAATGGAGTTTTCACCAAATTATTTTATGCTCGCTATTAATTTTATGACTTTATTTATTGTGACAGCGATTGGCATTTAAATGGCCTGAGTTTGAAAGTTTATCGCTATACCTAGTAATCTTGACTGTAAATTAATCTTTTCAATAAGTCTCTTTTATGTTGTCTTAATAATACCTATCTCATGTCATGCACCTAATAACTTCAACAATAAATGTTTAAACCATTAAAATAATGAAGCTCTAATGTTCCATGTAAAGCTGTTTTAGATATTCTCTGGATACTTTAATCCAACCACATTGCAATCAATAAAACTTTCTAAATAAGAACATTATTTTCCTTTAACAAAACAATGTAATAAAATATAAAATGTTACGATCGTTACAAAACAAATTCACAAACACAGGTAACACAGCGCTTGGTGCAGCGACTGCAGAAGGAAATCATAGTATTTCCGCGCGCTTGGAAATAATTTTATGCGAGATCTATAAGAAATTAGCTTTTAAACTGTGAAAATGTTGCTTTTGCAATACTTATTGTTGTTTACTTAGTTGCTTTGCGAGGTTTCAATTGCTTATTGATTCAAATGTTTATTTTATGCGCCTTGAAATTTATTTGTTTGTAGAATAATTTGCAGGGAAGTAGGATAGAAAGCTACATTACCTTATTATATTATTATGCTTTACTGTAACTTGAGTATGAACATCAATTTCAGTTAATCATGCATAAACTCCTAATTGTTTTATTTCCAAGAGCCTAATTGTTTTAATTTCATAAATAATCAATATAATGCCTTCCAATAGAAAAATATGTTTGAAATTGTCTCCTGCCAGCTATTTTCACTCGAATGAAGGAAACAAACGGTTGCTTTTAAAGCCTAAATAACCAAAGTTCCATAAAACCAGGTTTACTCTACTTCTGTTCTTCATCAGTCTTATCAAGAAGAGTCACGTTGCCCAGGTTACTGGGTTGATGTAGTCAGATAGGCAGACGCTCCATGTAAAATCCTGGTACTCACCACCATCCAGTTAGATTTGAAGCCTACCCCAACATTGTTGAAAAAGGCTAGGCAGATGATTATTTACCGTTCCGAGCTGCTATAATACACAAATAAAGCGATGTATATTTAGTTTTGGCAAAGTGAAATCAATCTTGTAATCGTTGTTTGTTACGCATCCTGATTAATTATAGACGTTCTTGCTTCGTACAATGACTGATGAGACATGTGCTAATAATATCTATGAAGTTGGTTTGTTTGTCTGTCAAATTTAAGCTTCATTTGACACCTAGATGGGCCAGAGTTATTAGACTTACAATGTTAGATTTCCCTGGTGCAGCCTGATGAGTTAAGATGACTTTACAAAATTGTAAACTTAAAAATGAATGGAAAAAAATTTTTCTTAAGTGGTTTATAGATTTGCAATAATACCTTATTACTACTACTTACCTAATTCCCACCTTCACATAATGTTTCGCCTAGCGTATACGATACCGAAATAGGCTTGTGCATATAATAATGGAAATACTGGAACGATAGTAATATTTTATGTAGCTTCTGCCTAAATCTAACTTTTTTTACAAAATTCAACAAATATGGTGTAATTAATAAAATTAATAATTATGAAAATTGATATTTACTACGTAATGCTCCTAAAAGCTTAGCTTTTAAAAATAATAGCAATTGTTTACTTTTTAATTTGCATTTGTATGAACAGCGCTGATTGTTTAAAAAAGTTAAAAGTATTTAATATCAATATGTGCACTTAATTATATAAATGCTTGTTATTTGTTTACAGCACATTCACTAATATAAAAATTGAATGTTAGTTAGTCAATATGTACCTACACCGTGCTGTCTAATTAATCTACCTAAAAATATAATTTAGACAACAGTTACAGGTACTATCTAAGAACACTGAAAAACAATATCTTCAAATAAAAGCAAAAAAAGAAGATTTATTAGACCATATTAATACGAATTACAAAGGTATCAAGAAATATAATAACAGGCGAACGTGGTGTTAAAGAATTACTGAAACATTAACGTAAACGTAAACTCTTCGTACTTGAACAGAAAAGAGCTATTCTCATTAAATCGTTATAACTAGGAAGTTTTCTAAGAACTTTAAGTAGTGAAATTAATAAAATAACATATTTTACCTACTTACTTAAGTTTTGCTAGTTAATCACAATCATATTTGAAGACATAATCCTCTAATTAGTGTTCTTGCAAACTGTAGACTAAATAGTCGGCTGACAGTTGGCCCGATATGGTAAGTTTTTTTTTAAAGAAAAGCGTGAAGCCTATCAAAAATTTTCTTTTACCGCCCAATTACTGATCGTTGTAATTTCCGCACTTCCATTCATCTCCATACTGATTTATAAGCCCGAACCATCTAATACTTAGTCGACTAAAAGTTTGTAGTGTGCGCGTACTCTAAGGTCGACTCGCAAATGTTTTCTCCCAATAAGAACACTTTGGTTGTTACATCAGAATCTTAACAACATTACGCTCAACTTCAAATCCTACCTAATAAAATAGTAACAATTTGAAAAGGCCATCAAACAACGCGCATCCGAAAACATTGTCGATAGTCTTTCACATTGTTATTTTTGTTACATTTCCGTCTGTTCGCATGATGTAAACGTTTAAAAGAGAAATGTTTAAGCGAGCATTGGCCGGAACTTACCGTCGAAGCGGGTTGAGTGTAAACATGCGCTCCACCGAAACATTTCCAAGCTTTTTGCCAATTTTATTTCAATGGCCGTCGATATTTGCTGTGCTTCACATTATAAGTGTAGTTATTGATAAATAGAATTGTTTGTTATATAATAATGGGAGGTTGAGTGGTGTTTCACGCGTCAGTTTTCCGTGTGTGGTTTGTCAACTTTTCAGTTTGGTAGGACGTTCAAAGCTTTTTACATGATCGCGATAATTCAAATACAGTGATCCATGTATTACAAAAGACGTCTTAAACAAAAGACTATCGATTTATCTACAGTTAAGATAGTAAACAACCATAAATAAGATACTAAGTCTACTATAGATTGAAAAACAAAACTGAGTAAAATTATAAAACTGTAGCTCGTTGTGCAAAAAGTATGCAAACAAATTATATCGTAATAATCTTCACGGTTGTTTTTCCCAGAAAAGTAAGTAAGGTACATTATCGAATGGCCGCAGTTTGCCAATGTATTGAGTCCCGATGGAGAAGGGTCCGGCCTATTCATTGGGAGTTCCAATCCTCTATAACTGGGATTTTCTTTTGTAATAGAAAAACCCAATTACCGGTTCACCCTATAAAGTTGAAAAGTCGAGTTTATCACCGAAAAATACCGAATTTATAAACCCATTTTCTTAAACAAACTCATTTTGAAAAATTATTCCGTATGTAAAATTACAAGAAAATTAATTATTCTAGTAATTTAATATCGTGTAAAGAAACCTTTAAATGTATGGAAAATAAGATTTAATACCTGGGCTTCGTTTCTTGCCGTTAATTAAAATTTTGATATCTGGTTTGTTTTTATGAAAAATACATTTACACTTATGTCTTTATGATGCAGTGCCACATCGAATCCAATCGAAATATATAACTTTTGAACGATTTCGTTTTGATATGTACTCACTATTGTTTACTCGCTTGTTTTACCGCTTTCGCGTAGGTATCTCAGCTGCAGCCTGATAACAATTCGATACGTTTGTGTCGGCAGCACGCGTGGCTTTGCATGACACATACCAATATGTCTCACGACGTAGTGCCACAAATCAAAGTAAGTATACCTATAGCATTTTCCTAATTATTTTGTTTTGCAATTTACTCGGTATTGCTTTGATCAGTATTGTTTACTTACAATTGTTTTCTCACATTTTTTGTATCTTCACAGCTTTCGCGTATCTCAGTTGCAGCCTTATAACAATTCGACACGTTTTTGTTGGCAGCACGCGTGACGTTGCATGACATATACCAATATGTCTCACGGCTTAGTGCCACAAATCGAAACCTATTACTTTTAAATTATTTTGTTTTGATATTTACTCACTATTGTTTACTCGCAATTGTTTTCTCACATTTGTTATATGGCCACAGTTTTCGCGTATCTCAGTTGCACCCTTACAACAATTCGGCACGTTTGTGTTGGCAGCACGCGTGACTTTGCATGACACATACCAATATGTCTCACGGCGTAGTGCCACAAATGGACGTGTGTTGACTTTTAAATTATTTTGTTTTAGTATTTTACTCAGTATTGTTTACTCACACTTGTTATATCGCCTCAACTTCCGCATAAGACTTATTCGGCAACTCGCTCTACTTTTACTCGGTATTGTTTTGATCAGTATTGTTTACTTACAATTGTTTTCTCACATTTGTTTTACCGCTTTCGCGTATCTCAGCTGCAGCCTTACAACAATTCGACACGTTTGTGTTGGTAGCACGCGTGACTTTGCATGACACATACCAATATGTCTCACGGCGTAGTGCCACAAATCAAAATGCAGATACATAATATGTTTTCATTATATTACTACTTTGGGGGAAGGCTTTGCCCAGCAGAGGACATCTTATAAAACGGCGACATTTACTCAGTATTGTTTACTCACACTTGTTTTTTCGCTTTCGCGTATCTCAGCTGCAGCCTTACAACAATTCGACACGTTTGTGTTGACAGCACGCGTGACTTTGCATGACACATACCAATATGTCTCACGGCGTAGTGCCACAAATCGATCCTGATACGGTTTGTCACCCTTTGATGGATGGATTGCTGTTTCATTTACCCAATTCCCTGTTTATGCGTAGTTTTTTCCTGTTATTGTATTGATAAAGTGAGGGATTTTTGTTTGGTGGAGCTGGTTTTCTCGGGGGATTTTAAGTTTTATTAATGAAGACGAGAGTAAGCACATTGTAATGTTTTACCTTAATGCATCTTTAAATAAGTATCTATCATTATCAACAAGCACTCAAAAAGTATCATACAAATGAACTCTCTCAAGTTCTACTGACTACTTTATTATACTGTCTTGTTCTGTTAATTGTTGGTTGAAACAATGGTGCTCAGCTGTGTCCTGTTAGACTGGAAGCCGACCCAATACGGTCGTCATATTGAAAATCGCCTAACGTCAGCGTAAGTTAAAGCCTATTCCAAAAAAGATCCTGCTTTTACCAGAAAAGTAAACTATCAAAGATTGCAGCCATACCAACCGCTATAATATAGGTATTCCAGACCCCCAAAGACAGACCTTCACTTTACCTATTATTCCATTTATTAGCAACCACGTCACAAACTATACATATCAATACAAACAACACAACACGCCGAACAATCACACGTGTACACGAACAAACAGAACAGACCACAAATTGCCAGTAATATTAGCTTACGTATAGACCTAACTATCTAGACATTCTGCACTGAAACTCAATAACCAAACGACCATGACTAAACTGTATCTAAGTAGCTAATAATAATATACCATCGGCTGTTTGTTAAGGAGTAGTTTGTGTATGGAGGACTCATTGACTAAAACTTTGGTGAATAAAGGTGATGAATTTTATCGTGATGTTCAACAAATCTCGCAAGGTGATTCCGCAAATCCTGTGAGATCCGTTAATACCGCACAAATCCATGATCCATCGTACATTGTAGATCTTCCAAATTTTGCTACATTTTGTAGCATGGACTACATGTTCATGGATTGTTTTGGTTCCTTTCTAGTTTTTCCTATCAAAGCATTTTGCCCCAAAACAACAGAATTGGTATAGTATAAAAACACGATAACTTTTCAGTAGAATAGTGGGTGAAACAGTTTTCCTCACTCCTCCATTCACTACATACTCCGCGCTGTCCACATAATGCGGATGTTTCCCGCGCTCAAGTTAAACTAACTTCCGGTTCCGGTGTAATCGCATTTCCTTTGTTTCTGGCGCCGGTGAAAATTTGCAAGCAAAATGTTTATATAGGAACTTCGCCGCCTGATAATATTGTCACGTTGATTTTATTAATATTGTTATTGATGAAATTCCATTGTTTAGTGCTGGTATTTATTTATTCATAATAGAGCCTTTTCTGCTTTCAGCTTTTTTGTTCTATCTTTCTTGCCTTAGAATTAAAGTTTCCTGATTTTTTTAGATTCATATTTGAATCGGAATCGAAGCAGTAACAGTAACGGATCTAATTACTGTGCTTATACATTAACGTTAGTTAACTGTAAAGGTTCAATCCTTTTAAAAAGCCTTTCAGCTACTACTTTGTCTTTTTTGGCCTTGTAGAAGCAACATAGGTTTTTTTTTTCCTACACTATTTGGATTCGAAGCGCTTCGAATCGCTTCGAATCGCTGGTGGAGACTCGTGGTTATTAATTTCGGAGATATAAAATAATATCTTCGGGTCATTTAATTTTACTAATAATTCCAATATTAAAATATTTTTTTTAGTAATAATTCCAATATTAAAATGATAAAACATCAATAGCACACAAAATACGATTACCAATCTATGTGTAAAACTTGTGACCGTCCCATGAAACGTCATTTGAACGCAACGACTGTTAATTACAACTATCGATTAGTTTGTGCCGCTCACGCATCTAATTACTGTAGCTGATACATTCACGTTAGTTAAAGGTTCAATCCAATTTTGAGTAATCCTTACTAGTCTGTGATGTTATTAATGTGTAATTGTGAGATACAGTTCGCGGCTAAAAACCTAGGTAAAACTAGCTTAGTAATACTTCTGTTAAAATGTATGTGTCCGTGTACAGTGTATGTGTTTAATAGGTAGGTAGGCTCTTTTCAATTTTGCAAAAACTACCGAAAGGAATTTGCTGAAACTTGGCAGCTTATGTATCATACTAAATATTGCTATTTTTTGCTAGTGAGAAGCTGGTTAATACAGTTGTAACAAATTTTCGTAAAAACATTATAAGTGATCCTTTTTCGAACAGAAACGAATTTCATCCCATTATTTGGCCCCACACTCCACAACTTCTACTTACCACTATGTATAAAGAAATAATATTTGGTTAAGCAACCTTTAAATATGAAACCGAAACAAAAATCAGCGCTTATACAGAATTTTACACAGGCGTTATCGTGTTATACACCTGAATGTTCAGGAGCCCTACTAAGGATTATCGTTTTTACATGAAGCCTTATTTGTAAAAAACGGTATTGAAAAAAAATATGACTGAAAGATATCGACTTATGAATGAATGCTTTAAATATTGTTTATTAAATATAGGATTAAAGGAACGGGCATTATTATAAAAGAATGATTGTAATCTGAAGAAATCACCTCTCGCACCCAGATAAACAATGGCCTATATCCTTTTTTGGCTCCCGAAATGTACCTACCATTTATTTTTAAAGCGGTTTAGCAGAGCTCTCAGATTTTTATCGGTGATATCAGATTTTTAACAAAGACCTGAGGACACATAAATGCAATCAATTAGAAGAATATATTAATTTACGGAAATGTCTTTCAAGTCAACGAGCCCCAACCGCAGAAACTTTGGTACTCTCACGGTTACTTACTAACTATTGTATTGAAATTGTCCTTAACACCACACATACCTACATTTGCATGTATTCCCAAACTAGAAGATCGGAAAGCCTTTGTAACACATAATAAGCGTGCCATAGTAGCGGCCCATGTTTACATTCGAACGGGGCCCAATCACGCGTACGCTTCGCCACGTCACAATAAGATAGCACGCTATTGTCGTGTATTTTGTTCATATTGAAATGGCCATTATTTGAAGCGCCTTCCGCGTTACAATGTTGTCTCGATGTTAGATAGGAATCATAGTTTGATAAGCAACAATTGTGCCTTTCATGCCTGGTGTAGTAGGGTGCTACCTATATGATATGCTTAGTTAGGTGAAGACGGTATTGATTGTTGAGGAGGTCAGATAGGCAGTCGCTTCTTGTAAAGCACTGGTACTCAGCTGAATCCGGTTAGACTGGAAGCCGACCCCAACATAGTTTGGGGAAAAGGCTCGGAGGATGGTGAAGACGGTATTGGGCCTGCCGGGGCTGTGGGATTGTTCGAAAGAGTTACCGCGGCCCTGGTACATAAAGGGCTTAAGAAGGAACGTGGTGGGTTTAAATCAATCAAGTCTGACACTCATTTGGTCGTTCGTTTCACTGGGTCATTTGATGATTTCCGATCAAAAACAAAAAAATCTTATATTTGTAACTCAGTTCAGAAATAGTAGATATGAAGATCAATTTCTTAAAACGCTGAAAAACTGCCATAATAAACTTTATTAGGGAAGAACAGCAATTGTTTTTTTTTTTATTATTTTTAGCCGTAAAACTAATTAAAGTAGGTGACAAAATGGGCGGTCTTATCGTTAAGAACGATCGCTTCCAGACGACCTTTCGATGGATTGAGACAAAAAGGGGAGGAGGAAGCAGTCAGGTTGATATAATAAGACTAAATTCGGATAATGATAAGGCTTAAATCTGTGTGCAGATTTTTGCATTAATTCTCTCAAATGTCAAAGTTGAGTGGGCAGTGCAATACGAAAGGAGAGAAATTAAGTTTAATGTCGCCATCCATACAAATATATACAGAACCTTACTATGTTGAGAACACTGTCACATAATATATGAATCCTTAAAACCTTATACCTATGCAGAAGTTTCACATAGGTGAATTATTGCCTCTTATATCGAATATTTGCTAGAGCCAATGATACAATTATAGTTATCGGCACGAATCTTGAGCTCTGACCTTCACCTGCGCAGAAGTAATTTATTGGGTCCCTTTTGTGGTATGAAGTGAGGCGCGGGGGCGGGCTAAAGCCGTGATTGGCCCTCAGTGCATCGCGTCATAGCCGTCACTCGGGATTGGTTCTTTGCTAATAAATCACTTCTGCGCAGATGTAGGTCAGAGCTCAAGATTCGTGCCGATAACTATAGTTTGTTAGATAAATAGAACTCTGGTTCGATGACGAGTGCTATCCTATTCTCCTACCTCGTCTGTAGGTACTTTGAGTTTTAACCTAGATACAACCCAGAGTATGTAATATCTAGTAGGCCTTCTCTATGGAAAGAGGTTTTATTCCACACCGCTAACCACAGGAGTATTGATTGTTAGTTGTGTTATCTTATATCTGTTAAACCGCAGGTGGTTTCAGGGTTTGCAGGTAATGGAACGCAGATGGGCTTTTAGCTGCATACAGTACTCTCAAACAGGAATAATAGGTATCACGTAACATAGGTACTATCAGATCCGTTTTCACTGAAGGCTTAAAATCATGTACATATATAGGTCATAGAAGGCTCTCTATTTCTTTGGTATCTTTGCAAAACAAGCTACTACACTAGCTTTGGTAGAGGCAAAAAGTGTGAGAAATTTATAAAAAACACTCTGAATCTAACCTCTTTAACCTATCAACCTCATTTCTGCGCTTCTTATTTTCATTTGGCAACATTTAAGTCACGTACTGGCCAGCTGCAAAATTTTCGCAAACAAACGTAGTGTAAATGTACAAATAAGTAAGACTGGCCACCGTCCGGTGAGGTCCGCCGTCCCATGAATTTAGATTGCAAGTTTATTCCAAGTTCAAATTTCATCCAATACGCTCCCTGCTATGTATAATTTGATGTGGGAAATATGTTTCGGGACATGCATCAGCTGTCTTCAGAATAGAACTAGAATTTTGGAACTGACGAATTCTAGCTCTAGGTTGCAATTTGTAGATATAAAATAAAATATAAGATTAAAGGGTAAACAGTTTTATACCTATGTAGATGTTAATTGTTAGAAAATTTTCAGAAATGATGCAATAACTAAATATACGCAGTTTCGTTTATGTTGCTTTAACTAATGAAAGAAATTGGTAACATTACTCCATTTACAGGACATAATCGATAAGTATTAGAATTTTCTGTATGATACAAAAAAATATATAATTTGCCTACAAATAATATAATAAATAAAAGGATAACAATACTGGCATCTCGGAATAACAACGCACAAATCCGCCATTTAAAACGGATAACCCCAGCAAGACATCTTGACAGGCACCTCCAACCTCTACAAAATAATATTTTCTAAATAAAAACCGGTAATTTGCCTGAAATTCTTTGTCATGATGACATTGTATTATTTGTGTAACATATCCCTTCAGCCGTTATCTACGTAACACACGCGTTTGAACTCATAGACGCACAAAGACGCCTGACTGACATGACAGCTCGAATGCCTCTTAGAGTTACGCTATACTATAGTTATGTGAACTTGAAGTATGAATTAGATAATCTAGTTATTTGTGGGCCTACCTTATACGCACAATTTGTAAACTTCCAATCAAACTACCTTGCCTACCGCATAACTTATAGGATCTATGTACTTGGCAAGCATAGAAAAAAGCTCAGAACTAACCTTTTCTCTAAATTAGCTGGTTCACGGTAAAAGTAAAAACTCACAGTTTATTTGCAAAAAATTGACAATCTGTTTATTAACTGAGGATAATTTGAAACAGAAAAAACTTCGAAAAAATAACTAGAGTTAGTAAACTATCCAACCACGAAAATTTTCGATTGTTCAGCTAGTTTGTATTTTTATGTTGCTCAAACATGTCCGAGAAATCAAATCACTTGAAAAGCAATATTTAAGCGCTCTATATCCTAGCCATACTGTAAGAACAAAACTGTGTAGTAACTTCCAGTTTAATGCGATCTAATAGAGCGTCTCAACTCTGACTCGTAGATATTCAGTGTATGCTTTAACTTTCAAATTTAATAACCGATTCTGAGGGAGTGTCGCGCTCACTTTAATGTAAGGGCTCCAAATCTATTCCGTTTTAGCGAAATAAATCACTGATTCACATTCAGAGTTCACTTTGTGAGCTCTGAATTTATTAGGATGATACTTTTGGGGTTCCGTAAGATAAAAGGTGTGAAGGAACACTTTTAGTACTCGTAATTGGTTGAATATGATTATTTATTTTAATTGGTTTACATTATAGTTTTCTGCGCAGTGGTTGAAATGTTATTTTCATAGGGTAAACATTGAAGTTTTTCTATCCATATAAAAAAATATAGAAGTAGAATTCTTCTGAAATCTTAAAAATCTCCGCTTTTATATTTCATTCATTCATTCATCTCAGTCATAATTATATTTAATGTAGACTAATCAAGTAATTTACTATTGAATTGCATTTACCACAATATTATAATTCTAATAAGCCTATATTACGATTAATTATGTTATTCATTCATTCATCACTAAAATCCGATAACAACATTTGCAGTTAGAAGAGCTTAATTTGTACTTGGATTTGGTTTGCATTACACATCTACTCGTGCATTTATAACTTTTAAATATATTTTTTAAATCATATTATTTACATTATGCTTAAAAACTGTTCTATTACACAAAGCTAAAACTAAATGTTTTGACTTATTTATTAAGTCTTATTTTTCAACTCTCACTCACAGGAACAGGAGCTGGAACAGTCATTGAAGATGTATTCTTTCTCCACAACATTACAAACTTAGGTAGCGTACCGTCTAAAGTAAAACTAATATTTACTAACATACGTACTCCTTTATGTACTTCCTTATTTACTCCCCTTATGAACTTCCATATGTACTCCCCTTATGTACTTTCTTATGTTCTCCCCTTATGTACTTTCTTATGTTCTCCCCTTATGTACTTCCTTATATACTACCCTTATGTACTTCCTTATATACTCCCCTTATGTACTTCCTTATATGCTCCCCTTATGTACTTCCTTATATACTTTATTATGTATTCCCACATTAAATCCTATCACGATGGGCCATTTATCTGGATCGTCGAAGTAGATCCCACGTTTCCCAGCTTGTTTCATTTTGTATTTACAAAATGAAATAAGATACCACACTCAATTGTCTCATCATCGTAAGTTTAGAATGTACCTTTGTGTAGATGCAAAATCGGGGATAAACCCATAGATTGGGTTCCTTTAGTGCTGCCAAAACTTTAAAACCGCCATCATCCTCCGAGCCTTTTTCCCAACTATGTTGGGGTCGTCTTCCAGTCTCACCGGATGTAGCTGGGTACCAGTGCTTTACGAGGAGCGACTGCCCTATCTGACCCCCTCAACCCAGTTACCCGGGCAACCCAATACCCCTTGGTTAGACTGGTGTCAGACTTACTGTCTTCTGACTACCCGTAACGACGGCCAAGGATGTTCAATGACAGCCGGGACCTACAGTTTAACGCGCCATCCGAAACACAGTCATTGGTGTCTAAGATATACTTAGAATGTACATACAAACTTAGAAAAGTTGCATTGGTACTTGCCTGACTGAGAATCGAACCCGCGCCCTCACACTCAAGAGGTTGGTTCTTTGCCCACTAGGCCAAAACGATCTTTCACGACTTTATAACCACCAGCAATCAGCTTACTTGTAGGTATGACTTCTCCACGAATGAAGTGTAAATACAAAACACATGAAACCCACACAAAGAAACACATTGTATCTCAACATCAAAGTAATCTTAATCGTGACAGATTTAACTGAAGTTTGAGCGTACGTGATCAATTAAATAAGGGAGCTTCGGCACATATTGTACACTAAACTTGGTTCAGACAACAGATGTACGGGTACATTGTATTTTATGTGTTTAATGAATGACTGTTTAATCTTTTACAATTACTAAAAGTAGTACTAAGTATTCTAGTACACAAATTGCACAAATAATAATTGTTTAAAATGGTGCTCATAATGCCTAATTTATGCTTTGATTACGTGAACAAAATATGTCAATACCAGATTTATTATGGGAACATATGTATGATTCTTATGACCTAAAGACAACTGGGAAGTTAAAATATTTCAATTTACAGAAGTCAAGAGTTAAGTTAAGAAAATCAAAAGTTAAAAATAAGTAAATAAATAAAACAGTTTACCTTCAACAAAATCCTCAAGTTCCCGACAGAATGTTATGAACACGTCTTAGAAGTGATTTTGTGCATACACGCCGCCGACCACTGAACTCCTGCACTAAGTTTGCACATAAGTTAACGCAACTGACGTTCACTATTATACCGTATAATATTGTGTTGTTTTAATAAAAACTTGCTGAGTATTGCTATTGTTACAGGTAAGCAGAAAAAAGTAGTGTTACTTTTACAGGTAAGCAGATAAAAAATGTTAGCTTAGATGAACTTAAACATAACTTGCCCTTTCATTCAGAACAGACTTTCAAATTCCTCCGGTCCATCCGCCCTTGCCCAGTTCAGATTAATTGATTTAAGTGTAACGTAAAAACTAACCCCCTTACTTATAAAAATCTCTAATCACCTTCTAAGCAACATTTTAACTAATCACTACTTAAGGCCTTAAGTAGTGATTAAATGTTAGTTAAGACATGCTTAAGCAACGTTTATAAGTAAGAATTTTCTTAAACAGCCCTTAAGTATTACTTATTATTTAATTCACGTTTATAAGTAAGGCTGTAAATGAATAGCTGTTTTTTCAGGAATTCTTTTAATTTACAACAGTAAAATATATATAGATGAACAGTGTTGTCACAAAAAAATTAAACAGATGTTGTCCATGTGATTAAAGAAAATACGCATAAACACATACACTAACCTAATATATACTTAACTTCTTTTGTAATAGAGCCCAATAATGCTTTGTACTGGTCATTTAAAAAACTAACAAGTCTGATCAGTAAAACTGTTTTAATTTTTTTAATACTCTGTAGACAAATGTAAATAGCAGCAGTAATAAATAAACAGAATGAAATCGTTACTTTGTAAAGCTGAAATTAGTGAAACGGCACAATTTGTAAGTTTACGGCAATTCAAGTTTATTGTATTGTTACAAGAGTCTGTTCTTGAGAGTTCATTTTATTAATCTCAACAACTTGTGAATGTCTTTAGCCTTAAAGACAAACTGTTTATTTTAAACGGCCCAGTTTTACTTAATTTTCATAATAGACGGAGTTGTCGTGAATTTTTAGATGTCAAGTTATCATTTAGTTTGGAAGTGGAATTAACTTCGGTCTCGCAAAATATTA
Source organism: Helicoverpa zea (assembly GCF_022581195.2). NCBI lineage: Eukaryota > Metazoa > Arthropoda > Insecta > Lepidoptera > Noctuidae > Helicoverpa > Helicoverpa zea. The sequence continues at coordinate 3,737,810 of NC_061458.1, read as the reverse complement.
TTTTGGTATCAACTTTTTTAGCAAAATGTTAGTAAGAAAAACGTCAGGATTTTTTTTATATATTTAAGAGCGCTATTACAAAATCGAATTGCTCAGTTGTAGGTAAATTAGACGATAGCCGGCAGCACTTGCGCATGTGTGCGTCTAGTGAAATACGCAACGCACACCTGCGGACCGCCACGCGGCACAAACAAACTTGGGACTTTGCCACTTTTTTCCGAAATAATTTATTGTTTTTATAGTTTATGAAATATTATTTGTACCGATGAATTTTATAACCTAGAATAGCTCGATTGAGTTTCAATAAACAAGTAATCGTTTACAATTTTTAAATTATTTAATCGACAACCAAACTTTTCACCATGTTTATCAATTATAAGTAATTGATTTATAAAAAAACTAAAATCTATAATTCGTCTTCCATGTATTGTATCTTCATTTTCCTGCAACAATGAAAACTAGGAATGTAGATAGTTTATTAAAACAAATATGTCACGTATACCTTTTGCGGGTGACAAAAAATACTTACCATATTATTTGTACTGGTATTCAATTGAGTCTGATAGTCTGAATTAAATATGCTTTCATTATCCTGCAAGAATCAAAGAAGTCCAATTACATTATTATGCAACAGCGAAACTAACGACGATGACATTTACGTACATATTTCTTTATAACCAACATCAAAAAAAGAGAACCCAATCTATAACATTTTCGAATTAGAATATCATGGCCTAATACTTATGTATATTACATTTCAATCAGATCATTATATTTATTTATTTATTTATACTTCATGCACATTTCGTACAATGGCGGACTTAACGCCTTAGGCGTTTTCTCCCAGTCTACCTTTAGGTGGTGGAGAAATAGCAGTGGTAGGTGCAAGGTTTTTTGTTTGGATAGTTAGTTTAAAAGTATACAATATATATATAGATAATAATACATAATATACATACATACATATAATTGCCAGGAGAGATAAAGAAATAGATAAAAAAAAAACAATCTACGGTAGCGATTCTGCCAATTTCCTATGGATGTGGTCGCGTAATTTCTTTTTGAATGTATAACGACTGTTAACCATCCTGACTTCCAGAGGTAGCTCATTCCAGAGAAGAATAGATTTAACAAAGAAGGAAGAGTGAATGATATCTGACCGGTGAGCAGGGCAGTGAAGAAGACGATTATTAGAGGAGCGGAGATAACTTTATAACTAATAAATAAAATAAAACTCACTAGTATCAAAACGTGTTATAGTCCATTTATTATAACATTAGAAAAAAGAGGCTCGCAGAAGCAGGAGTACGAAACCTTTTATTTTGAAGTCAAGTTCGAACAATTTTAACAGATAATGTGTGTGATTTTAGTGCCAGTGTATGACTTCTATGTACGGCAAAGTGCATTCTATCTATCTATCTACTCGTTACGATGCTTGGATAGACACATGAAATAAAAAAAAATAGTTGCAATCAGTTTATTAAAAACAACTTCATCATAATCCATACCTATTATGATTAAAACAAACCAAGTAAATAAGACACAAAACATACTTAACAATTTAGTCACTGCTACCATCAGTTAATTTATGTATGCTGACATAGGCGGTAACAAAAGTAATAATTTTATCTATAATCGTTTAGCAAGTTAAATACCAACTATTATAACATTTTCCAAAGACAAAAGTGTGAGATTTATTGCAAGGTATTAAATAAGAGAAAAGGTTTTGCCACCCTAATGATATAATCGATGTGATAGATATAAATATGAACTCTTTATTCATCATCCTCTGATGATGATGAAGATTCACCAACGTTAATAATAAACCTTTCTACAACTTCATCCATTATACCATCAAGTTGGCAAAATCTTTCCTCTTCTTTAATTGTATGGGCAATGCAAGATTGCCATTTTTCTGCAGTTATATTTGCGAGTGCTTGAGGGAGCAACTGCTGCACTTCCTTTAATTTAAAACTTTTATTGTTTTGTGCTACATATCCCTTCATTTGAGCCCATATTAGTTCGATTGGGTTGAGCTCGCAGTGGTAAGGTGGAAGGCGCAACACTAATACGTTCTTTTCTTTAGCCATGTCATCTACAACAAACTTTTGGTACAAATGTTTTACATGTTTCACTTTCTCTAATAAAGTGGCCCTAAGGTCTTTTTCCTCAAAAGGAATATTTTTGTTTTTAAGCCATTCCTGAATATCTGCCTTTCGTGTGGCTGTAGTTGGCAGCTTCTCCACTTTTCTTGAATGATAAGGCGCATTATCCATAACAATAACTGAACCACTCTCGATTTTGGATAATATTAAACTGAACCACTTTTCAAAATTGTGTGCATCCATTTCAGAATGGTAGTCTCCATCTCCCTTTTTGGCTTCAAATATTAATTCACCATTCATTAAAAACCCATCTGTTGATCCTGTGAAATGAAATAAAAACAAATCAATAATTAAGTACTGGTGGCATAGAATACTTGATCGCTGGAAATAGATTTTAACCTTTATATAGCCACCGAAATTAATTGCAGCATTAATGTACTTGAACAGATGATTCTAAAAGCATAAAGATCTTACTCCTAGGGAAAGTATTAAGACTTAACCAGTTTTTAGTGACCGAAAATGGAGTGCTCATTTTATTAAAATGCTTTGTTAATAAATTAATAATAAAAAAAGTTTTACCAATATGGCCAATGATAAGCCGTTTTCCTTTTCCAGTTGGGTTCTTTAAACCAGTTGATAAGCCTGCTCGGTGTGCTTCCTTTGAAGACTTAACAGTACTGTCTTGCCATACTTTGCTTTTTGTGTGTCCTGGAGGTTTAAAATTGTAGATGTAAACATAATATTAATTCAACGTATGTTGAACTAATAATATTTCACTATATTGTTTAGCATAAAGGAGGTTTTATATAACTTGATTAGCTATTTACCGAGTTATGTAAAACCCCCTTCTTCCAGACTTCACAAATATTAGCAGCACTATACCTTCATTTAGCCAAGTCTCATCTAAATAATATATTTTTTTTCCTTCATTCCTTAGTCTCTTAATTTCATGGAGATATTTCACCCTCCATAATACAATCTCCTGTCTGTCGATTAGGGCACTTCTTCTACTTCTTTTAATATATGTAAATTTTAATTTGTTTTTAATTAAATTATATAAAGTGCTTCTTTTAAAATCGGGTAGAGACTCATCACTATTCACGGCTTCCAGAATCTTATCCAATGTTGGTAATTCATTATCAAAGAAAAAAGAATGAATTTTCCTTCGTATTCCACTTAATATTATATCATCATATTCATCCGATTTTGAATATTTCCGTTGGCGAGGAGGAGGTGATTGCAGGCGACCTTCTGTATTGTACTCTTTGAGGATATTATACACTGTTGCACGAGATATGCCTGTAAAACGATTAATAGTGTATGTTATTCATCCTCACAAAGCATGCTATTTTCAAATACATTTATTTATTATAATAAAATCCCTGCAATTTCTGCATTGGGTATGATCTTTACCTGCAATTTCTGCAGTTTTATTAACTAACTGCGTCATATAAGCAGGAGTACTTTCTGACTGGGACCCCTTGATGTCTTTATAAATATTTAAAACTGTTGTTTTTTCTGCAGAATGAAGAGGTGTTTGCTTTGATCGCTTTTTCTTGGGAGACAATATTTTAACGTCGTGTTCAATTTTGGGGCCACGTCGTTTTGGCTGTTGACGTTGCTCAGCGTCACTAGCAGTTTCAGTACGTACATGTTGCGCTTGCAAGCCACTCGGGCCTGCACCGAGATCGTCCGTGTTCATAGTTCAACAAAATGTACTGCTTTGTATGAACAACACAAAATTACGTAACACTAATATAGTAACAATAACAAACAGAAAAACAGTAACAAATAACAACTAAACCACGAAAACTCAACAATAACAACGAAACAAGGCGTAGCATTCACAAGTATCCACAAGTGAATAACAATATGTCAAATTGACAGTCGCAGATAGATGACATCATAAACCAACAAAATTAAAAAACACGTGCTGCCGCAATTTAGGAAGGGACAAGGTAACATTTTAGATTTGGTTGAGTTATAGTTACATGAAAAACGTTCCGAGCACTATCTGCCCCTGCTTCTTTTAGATTTTAAACATAGACACGACATTATTTTATTTAAAAAATAAATAATATTAAATGAAGGACTTGTAATTTAAGAACGTAAATGGCTTAAATAAGTACAATTAAGTGTGACAGCTGTTATTTAAAATGGTTTTATTTAACTCCTCATCAATCTTGACTGTAATAGTGTTTATTGTGTTTTTATTGCAAACTGTACTCCTAAAAGAGCCTTTTTTTACTTCTGTCTAATGCTATAGTAAATGGAGTATAGATGCGTAGGTTGCGCTATATTTTTCGAACTCCGGCGAGTTTACGCGGCGCCACAGCGAGCGATACGTCCCTCCTCGGTAAGCGCCTGGCGCTGACTAAAGTTGAACACCGCGCGTCACAAGATTTATATTGATTTTTGCATTGCAAACAAAAATTATTTTAAAATATTGTTTTACTTTTAAATAGACCAATTTTTTTTTTCAAGCTTTATAACAATACCACCTTAATTATTAAATGTTTTTTATTTGAATTTGGATTATACTTTCATAGATAAAAAATATAGTTTCGTACGGAAAATTGTCAGTAACTCTCAGTTTTATAGAATTATTTTTGGTGTAATACTGTATGAATTGTAATAAATTGATTTAAGCACTTCCAAGTACAAGATATAGTTGTATCTTGAACATTTTTATAAATGGTTAAATTGCTATATCCTCGGAGTACCGAAGCATCAAAAGATACCCAAAAGCAACATTTTATGAAACATCCTTTGCAGAGACAAAGATTTTACTGATGTACGTGGACAAATTAAAATATTTATTTAATACACTTTCAAGATAAATGATCAAACTTTCTGAATCTTATTTTTGTTTTTCTATTGTGACTATATCCAAAGCATCAAAACTCGTATAAAACGTTTAAATTCGCGAAAATTTGTGATAGCCCTCTTAAGCATCTGATATACAACAGAACGGTAAATTATTCTGTCTTTTAGGGCCAACCCATATTAGTGACTAGTTTTTTTTAGATTGCAACCTTATCGGTTATTTGCAATGCATTTCTTGATTAGCATAAAACAGCGACAAAAGCTCATATTAGGTAAATCAATCATCAGAAACCTATTCCTTAAAAAATCTGTAAGTAAACAAGCTTCATTCCCATTTCTAAACCGTTCAACCCACAAAAATCGCACTACGTTCGCAGGAAGAGCATGTATTTGAAAAATATCAATTTGTTGACTAACAGGAGAGGGTTAGAGTCGCACGTGACCGCAATACGGAGCGAAGCAGAACAGATTCGAAGAAACAACTCGACGCGACATTGATAAGGTTACAGTGAGCGGAAAACTACGTGAATTATTTATCATATTTGTTTAGGCGACGCCTGTCTTTCTGGGTAGTTTTTGTTTTTGCGTATTGGTTTATTTGTATGAAAATATACATATTTATACTTTTTTTTGTTTGTGTTAGGTTGTACAGAGAAGGTCGAGGTCAAGTAGGTATCTTTTTATGTAATAAAAAATTCTGGCATTAATATGCATCGGGTTGGATTGAAAAATACATAAGTCCTACCTAACATGTTTCTTGGATCCATTCAAACACATTCCTTTTCAAGTTTTATTTATTATTTTGATTAGTTAATTTTTTTTATTAGTTTTATTTAAATTGAACCTGCACACTTATTACTTGTACCTAAAACTTCCGAATTACTATACAGGGTGTGTCGTTCACAATCACATTAAATCCTATCGTATATACTTTAAGATATTCTATGGCGAATTGTAAAAAAAATAACCTAATCCGTTCAGAGTCATTTTTCGTTTTTATAATTTACAACATCATGTGTAAAGCAGAGATAAAATTAGGAGTATCGAATGTTTTGATCAGTTGACAGATGTCAGTTTTCAAGGGAGAATTTCAGTTGTTTATAATGACTGACTTTTATATGGTGTTCTAATTTTCGCACACTTTTATTCTATTTAGTTTGTTTGAAAAATTCATTTTTTTATTTTTACGTATTTTTCTTTTTTCTTTGTGTTAATCGACATATATTAACCAGTATATTAACGCATTTCATTTAATGTGATTATGAACGACACACCCGATATAATACATTGAACAAATATAACAACTAATCCTGAAACAAATTGTAATATATTATCTAACGGCAGTGCACCTCGAGGAAACTAACAAAGTTGGTATCGTTAAAAGTTAAGAACATTTTGAAGGGGTGCGTCGGTCGTGCATTGTTGTATGTTCCTATTGTAACTTACAGATAACTTGATGGTTAATTTAATTTTAGTTTCTGTTCTCAGAAAACTGGGAACCACAAAAGTCAGCTGAGTGAAAAATATAAAGCATTTTATCTTTAGAAAAACAGTGTACATAAAGTATAATCTAGACAATATTATCAGCCAGAAAATACCATTAATAATTAGAAAATAATATACTGAGGTAGTTACACTTTGATAACACAAACACAAAAAAATCAAAAGTACGCCGATGAAAAAAACTAAAAATATTTTACAACCCTAACAAATAAATACAAAAAGATTTAGGTACTACGTACTAAAAAAATATTTTCTACTTTCGTATGAGAAACCACAAAACTAAGAAAATAGATATTTAATTAGCCAATTAATGCCCGATGGGATAAACGTAGGACTATTACAAGTAATGCGAGGACCAGCCAAGTATATCGGATAACAGAAGTTGTTTCCACGAACAAGATATCCTAATATTTTCCTTTGACTTTTCCCGCTTTTCCGCATTATTTTTTCAGTATAATCTAGTGAATCTTTAACGAGAAAATAGGTTTTGTCTGTCGATATAGCTAGACTATTACTGAATAGACTAAAATTAAATTGAGCTTAATTTCCAGTCTGAGCTAAATTGTGAGTTTGTGGCTGTGGGTATCTATATCTTTAACACTTTTGTTACCTACTGACAGACCGATTCATAATAGCCAGCTAAGTAAATATTTTATTTATTCCAATAGCATGTCTTTTGCTACCTACCATACTAAACTTCGTTGTGAGACGTCATACCACAAGTAACACTTATCTTTCATATAATCTATCCATCGTTTCTTTGGCTTTAAGACTCTTTTCAGTAAGCTTAAAGGTCTCTGCACGCAGCGGGCGCGGCGCGGCGGGACGGGACAGGACGCGACAGGACGCGACACTGAGCAGTTGTAATGTACTAGATATTACGCGTCGCGTCGCGTCGAGCGGGACGGCTCTGTGTGGCGGCGTTCGTAATATCTAGTACATTACAACTGCTCAGTGTCGCGTCGCCGTCCCGTCCCGCCGCGCCGCGCCCGCTGTGTGCAAAGACCTTTAGACCTTACTTAGATCAGTATTTCAAATCACAGCAGAAACAAAATACCATCACCATTAGCTCGATAAATTCGAGTGTAACTAGACCAAATATTGTCGGGAAAATCCCAACATTTGACTAACAGTGTTGGCAACATTAACCCAAAACGTGTTATTGTTTATTTAGCAGCTTGTTGGACTACAAGTGTTATTAGAGTACTAGCAAACATTATCATTGAACTGAATGGACTGAACTAAGGTATTTTTGATGTTCGTTTTGCTGTGTTTATTCTGCATTGACACGTTTGAACTCGTTTCTTACAATATGTTCCTGATTTATTTAGTTCTAAAGTGATACATTTGAAACAACACCTTACTTCCCTTCGTTTATAAATGGGCTCCCATAGCATTTCTTTTAAATCAACTAAGTAGTGAGATTAGCGTATTCGACCAACATAGATTTTTTCCATAATTTCAATTAAAATAATTCCCCCAAAAAAGTAAAAGAAACTCTTGTAAGGATCCGCAAAGTGTCACGGATGATCATTATGCTCAGTGCTCGATGTCTTACGTGATCGCTGGCTGCAAACGCGACGTGCGAGCATTCAGTAAGCCGAGCCGTGTCAGCCTGCGCCTCGGAGATAAGTCACGTTTTCATTATACTAACTTTGGATTAACCAACGTATGCTTACGGATATATGATGAGTCTTTAGCGACTAAATAGCTCTTCTTATGTGTGGAGTGACGGAATTTGGGAATAGTAAAGTCGTAGTTATTTTTGTTGCATTTGTTTAGTCCGAAATTTGTCTTAGTTTAATTGATTGAATATTAATTGATGAAATTAATAAACATAGCAAGTAAATAAAATTGATTCTAGTTGCACATTCCAAAACTTTAATTCTATTAGAGATGGATGGGCACGAAATTCAATGGTTAATACTCTTTTTTACAATAACTAAATACTCTTTTCTTGTTTTGACAATTTTATCAATATAGATCTATTTTTTTTTGTCTCAGAAGAGAAAAAAATATATATTAAGCGTCAACTTCATTATTCAGATCTTATATAAAAGAATTTCAATGTAAATAAAGTACTTATTCCTGTAAATTTTACATTATTGATTCATTACAAAAGTTCTGAGAAATGCACACTCTTTGTAGAGCCTGCATTTGAGAGCTTAAAGTTTTCCACGAAAAGAATTTATTGTTAACAATAATTTGTACAAGTAGGCAATAATTTCAACCTTTTTACTATCCAACTACAGAGGACAGGCCTCTTTTCAGACACAGATAATAAGCGTTGACTACCAAGCTTGCTTTAGGCAAATAGGTGATTTTTAAAAGTCTCCAGTATTCCTCAAGATGTTTTCGTTAACCTATAAAATATATTTATGACTAAGTAAAGTTACATTCGTTGGTTCTTGCATAAACCGGAATCGAACTTACTCCCCAGTGAGTCCAGTCATTTTACCACCAGGCCACGTTTGAAACGTTGCTTACTCTAAAATTGTTAAAAATATGACTTACACTTAGGACTTGTTTTTGCTTGACACCCGTAAGTATAGAGAAAATATCTTAAACTTCATTTTATATGAACCCCTTTGAGTCAGAACGTTAGCATAAAGTTAACCAAGACTCAAGAATCCTAAGGGACTATAAGCAAGACGGTTTCTTTATTTATCTTCGCGTTATTTTCCAGTACAAGAGAAACTTCACATACCTATGTATTACGTTAAAACTACTAGTGTACTTGTAAAAGTAGGTGTCGACTAGTGGTTACTGGTTGAAGCTTAATTGTAGTTTGCGAGTGTTTGCGCGTATTACCGATAGTGGGAAACCGAAATTCGTTGCGTGTCATGCATTCGTTGCGGTTGTTACACGTCGGTCGGCGTGCACCTTAAATCTTCGACAGATTTTTCGCTTCTACAAACACTAGGGGGAAACAAATTATGAGGGATTTTAAAATTGTCGTGTGTAATTATATAAAACATATAGCATATTTCATGCCGTTTTGATTATAATTGGCAGTAAAACGGACCGGGCGATCGGTCTCTGCCACCGTTCCGGTCCTGACCCCATTACGGACACATATTAATTTTTCGCATCCGGTACCGGACACGGGCCTAATTGAGCTCTTTCACCTCCACTCAGCATTCACGATGATTAGTACAAACCGGATTATACTGGTACTTATGCATAATATGTGGCCATATTTTTTGCATGTTCTACTCATAGGTGTTATTGTGTATAAAGTTTTCCATAAGCAAGTTCATAAGGTGGTCAGATGGTCCGACAAAAGTTACGGGTAAGCGCTGGACTGCTTGCAACCGGTAATTTTGGAAATCAGTTTTTGATTGGAGGCTTATGTATAACAATGTTTCTATGGCTGAGATGATGATGATGAGTAGGTACAATTCGTGTTTTGATTTGCTAATGTGATAATCTAATGTTATTAGGTAGGTACTTGTGGACGTAACTGACCACAAAGGGATTCGCATAAAATATTTACAACTAGGTATGGTCTCTATATTAGGCTATCTAAACTTATGACAACTTACTTCTTCGATATAAAATTAAATCATGCACATTGACCAAATCGATCGTTTTCGCTTAAGTATAAGACATAACTGAATAATAACATAATCATACCAGAACCCTTTTATAAGTAGGTAAGATTTTATTATAATTTCATTTTAATATCTCATAAAACGCTGCTAAAGTACCGGCAATAAGCGAAGAAAATCTAAAATCAGATTAACTTGGATAGTGCCTTAGTACATAAAAAGAGGAATCTCTGAATGAATATTGCGTGCTTATTGATATTTTGATTCTCAGTTATTTTACAGTTCAATAGACCTATTTCTGCTTGAAAAAGCAAGAAAATTATTAAAGACTTTTAATTTTGCAAACTGAAACTATTCCGAGTTAAGTTTTTGTAATTGAAAAGTCGTATTTGTAAAATGTATATGTAGCTGACCAGTGGGCTGCATGTAACTACCATTTTCATAAAAAAGGAAATAATATATGTTTGTATAGATTAAGATGATATGAGAGCTTCTAAAAACAAATAGAAACTCAGATTCTATATTCAAAAATATACAGAAACAAAAATACCACAAAAAAAATACAACAAAGAACCCTAAGTAGTTAATGAAAGGCAAAAAGTATGTAACAAAAGCAAAAATAAAGCCAGGAAAAGTATATAAGTAGGTACGGTAACAAAAGTAATTACCGATAGTGAGCGTAACTAGCTCACTTTACGGACGAACGGAATGTAATTGCGAATCAACAGCCAATCACAGCTTACTGGATTACTAATCAGCCAATACTATTACGCATGATGAAATTCGAACTTCGAACTTTTTTGTTTTGCGATGCGTGAATAGAGTAGGAGTTTTTGTTCTGTTTTTGAACTGTTGTTGCTTATTTGAATATGGAAGCTTTTTGTGAGAAAAAAAACCGTATGGGTCCCTTTCGAAGTGAAAATCGATTGTTGTTCAAACGTCACACTAGTTGCAGGATTCCAAAAAGTCTAAGAAAAACCAGAAACTCCAATAGAGCAATATGGACATCTTTTTTAATACTTTTCAGTAAGGTTCATTCACTGTTAAATCGTTATCAAACACACCGAATTACACAGTTAATTAAATTAGCAAAAATTCCCATACCTATAAAATATGTCGTAAATTCCAAAACGAAAACACAAACAAACTGCATGTCAATTAAGCGTTTAAACCCCGATATAATATCAAAGGGTCGGAAAATATGATACGGAACGCTTGTACCAAAACCAAATGAATAACTCGAATTCATAGACTGTAAAATCCGGACTTCGTAGTTAGCAGATTAAATTGTTACAAATTATAGGTAAGAGTATAATAATTACGTGTAATAGAGCGTCGGTAACATAAAGCTACGGTTTAACTGCACCAGCTGTGTCTCGGGAGTTGTAAACGTTGGTATCGTTCAGAGTGTTACTGAAGACGATTTGTTTTAACTGTTGCCTAACTTTGTTAATTCGGAGGTAATTGTTGAGGATGTTTTAATTAAAAGAACTTTTTAAAGGTTTATTGATAGCTGTTTATATGCACAATGTATGTCAAAATAAATGATAACACCCTTAACATGGAAAAAGAGTGCTAAGTTTAATGAACAACATTTCTATAAAGTCGTAACACTTCACTGTAAACTTAAATTAAAATTACTATCGGTTGAATAGATCCAGAGCTTAGATACCTCTTCCAAACAGACCTAAACTTCTTAATAATAATGGGAAAGTTGAATTTTTTCCGGGAACGGAAAATAGTTAACGTTGAATAGTTATTGCAAGACAAAAGTCAAATGGTACCAAATAGCTGCGAGTGCTTGGTTTGTCTACTGTACTTTCTCGGTATTATGGTAATCTATACTAATATTATAAAGCTGAAGAGTTTGTTTGTTTGTTTGAACGCGCTAATCTGAGGAACTACTGGTCCGATTTGAACAATTCCCTCGGTGTTAGATAGCCCATTTATCGAGGAAGGCTATAGGCTACTTTTTATCCGGGTTCGTGCAGAGGTTCCCACGGGATGCGGGTGAAACCGCTGGCAGAAGCTAGTATATATTATTAAAAAGAAAAATCCGTAAAAATATAGAAGACATCCCAGAATAAAAGTACAGATCCATTCCGAAAACCCAATCATAAGAATGCAATTAGACGTTCATACTCTATGCTCCATATACCTACACTATATTTATTTCCCGCCAATACGGCGGCCATTTTGAGACACTAGCGACCTCTATTTGATAGCCGTTTTATCGTAGCCAAGGACGGTTTTTAGTAGCCACTTCGTAGCTTGAAGCGATGCAGCTAAATGCTCTGCCATAATTGGCCATCGAAATTATAGCCCAGAAAATGTCAGACCGTAAAGGAAGACGTTCCCAGTCACTTTTATTGTCACTCAAACAATTTAGGCTTTTGAGAATGACCTAGTTTATGAAAGCGTATCTAATAGACGTTATGTTGGATTTTAAAATTAATATTTTATGAATTAAATTTTGATATCCAGAAACCTTGTCAAGAGTTGGCAGATTAAGCCCACCCACACATCACAAGAAAATTAGGGTTTTGTTGATGTCCACAGTGCCCACCACGGTAGATCTGCCACTAAATCGTTGGTTGCTTAATGGGTCTAAAATCTTTGGCAAAAAAATCAAAATACCAAGCAGAAGGTTTATACCTCTGAAAGGGAAAAAAGGACGGTTTGGTAGCTTCATAATAATCACACTTTTAATGACTTTTTCAAGTGAAAATTAATATTTTTTATTACAAATTAACGATGTATTTTTAATATAATGGCGTATCGCTTTCAAATAACGTATTCAGATTTTAATTAATTTCGCATAAAACGATACAAAATGGGAATTTTTTCAATCACTTAGCGAACGACATTGCCCGAAGCGATATACGGCAAATACTGGGTTATTTGGCTCTCGAAATTACTGGGTAAAAAATATCGAACCTAATATAAAGGCAAGATATATTTTCTACTCAATTGAACTTAATCTGTTAACGTGTTTTTTCCTACAATAATCTCACATTTTTTCAAAAAGTTTACTATGATTATGAACTGAGGTCATCCATCTGCACAGGACGTTATTTATATTCCGTCACTACCCACCAAATACAACTGGGAAAAGATCAAGCTCAGGATATGCTGCTTAACTTATTTACTCTATGTACTAAACCCGAGAGTCTGAGTACGCCAGAGAACCTATAAAAATAAAATCATACATTCATCATTCAGTCCATACTACTGGTATAATTACCCAAATCACATCCAAAATAATTTAATACTAATTGCCTGTAATACTTTGCAAATACGTTATGCGAGTTCCTGCTAAATACTTGAGGTTTTATCACTCCCGAGAGTCCTAAAATTTGGAGAACTCTAGTTAGAATAAGCTTTGCAGTTGGGAAGATACGTAAATTGCTAATCTGATTCATTAATTAATATAGTGCTTGTGGGTCTTCTCGCCATAAATCTATTATCTAGGAAGGCTTTGAGGATGCGAATGGGACGGACTTTGGCATGAAAATGTTAACTTTACAAACTAACAATTATTTACTCTAATCATTGACAATCTTATCGACACGGTCAGTAGGTCAATGTTCTGCCCGTTTTTTGACAGCTGTCAAACCATTTGGTAAATATCTAATTCCGTTCAGTCGTTTCAGCGTAGGTATCTTGACTCTAATAAAACACCAAAAAGTTCTAAAAATGTGATTCTGCCTTAAAAGGCTAAAAATAAAAGTCATTTAAAAAATGTTTCCCAAAAAAGTTGAAGTTGTTTTGAAATTACGTACTGAGGGATTAAACTTGAAGTCACATAAATTCAAATTAAATCAATCGTTGCGTGTAATGTAAGGGGCTGCAAATGTGCCACAATTTTTAATGTCTGTTTTTCTTCTCGCATTCAGCTTATTTGCTTAAACTGAAAACAAGCATTTGTAAATGTATTAAAGTACTTTTTAATGCTTTATGCTGTTAAGTTTGTTTCTAGGTTTTGGAAGTCATTTTGCAGTTAAAACTGAAGACCTTTTGCAGTTATTCGGGAGAGTAATACTGTAGTCCAGATATTATTTTCATATGAAAAACTCATGAAATATCATTTTAAGCTGTTTTCATGGACAGATTCATGTATTATTTTCCTAGAAGCTTTTCCGTGAAATTCACTGTAAAAAATATAGGTAGTCCTTCCATCAACTTCAGTACCTAAGTGCTTTAAAAACGACAAACAACTTCACTTTGTTTTTCAGATACAAGCGAGCGACATAAAATGTAGGAGAGTGTGAGATAACCGTATTAGGCAATAATAAAACGCGACGCATATGCTGTAAACAACTTTCATGTTTTGCATTTTTAACGATGATACACGTGTACTCAGAATCCATAGATATGGTAGATGATATTCTATAAAATGGTGTCTTGTGGCTAGATACATTAAGCAACAATTTAGAGCACGAATTTCAGGTTACAACTAAAATTTCTTGGTTTAAAATCGTGTGGATACCTAATTAAAAAAAATAGCACTTTATATAATAAACCTCCTTTAATATTGATTAGACTTCATGCAAGCCAATTTGTTGGTTTGAGCTACTTAGCTTATCCTTGAAACTGCGCAAAACTGATTTTTCATGCGACATTGCCCCGAGCGCGGAACAGCCAATAAGCTGTTATTTGGCTTTCGAAATTACTAATAAGAAAGAAGGTAACATAATAAAAGACAAGACATTTCTGAGTTATGTGAGCTATCATCGAATGTCTTATTCTGTGTCATATTTTTTATAGCTAAACTAGAATAGAAACATTGGGAAGTTTACAAACTTCTTTGACTATTCCAGCAGTTAAAATAAGTGGACGCAATCAATTAGAAAATATTTTTTAAGGACCAGTTTTTCAATCGCCAGATTTTATCTGTTTGACGTTTTGTCAGCGTGTGTACAGAATACGTCAAACTGCTATATTTATTCCCAAGACAAAAGTTAAGTGATAAATGATCGAAAAATTTACTTTTAATATAAAGAAGTTTAGACACCCCTTCCACTATTGAATAGCAATAAAAATTGTATCTCTAATACGACACAGAACGTCGTAATAATTTCATAGTTATACCTTCCCGCTTCACATCATTCGATCAAGGTGCTTATACCAGAGCGGTCATCATGTGGAAAAAATTCAAAGCATTTTACAACAAAGAAAATTACGATTTTACTAAAGGGTACATCGATGGGTATGAGTTTCATAAAACATTCTATCAAATAATGGTCGCCTTCAAGGTTGCTGATTTAAGTAACCCGAATCCACCATCGTAAGTAAATCCCGTTAGTTCTTAACATCTAATTAATTTTATTCGATTAATTATGAAAGTCCAAAGAAGCTGGAAAAAGAATCTCCATGCTATTGTTGAATTTCGGTGATATCACCTAACTTTAGAGCACCTAAATTTGTTTAGGATATGACAGGATCACTCGCTGTAATGACAATACCATCAGACATAGAACATTCCTTATACATTATTCTAAATATCATGACCATCATTACGTTACATTCCAGATATTTCAATCAAAATTTGGTCATCTTCATATCTGGCTTCACTGCAATAACGTTCACTTGCACCTCTATATTGCATGGATTCGAGAGTTTTGATATACCTCTCATAACAGAAGCAGGAACGTACACTATCGTACTCTTCTACGAGTTGCTGATAGTTTCCTGTACATGGCGATATTTACCGCAGTTTCATCATCTTCTGCGAGCTATTAAGGATGACTTTCATTATATTTGTACGACAGGAGAGAAATACAGGTTTGTGAACAAATATATTTCTATTGCATTATTATTTTTAATATTATAGATATGGTAATACAAGAAGGACTGTTATCTATTTTTTTTCACTAACTTCGAAAAGGTTCTTAGTTTAACCTGTATGTGTGGATGTAAGTTTGTGGGCGAGTATCTCACGTCTGGCTGACCGATTTTGATACGTTTTTCAGCACAGTATTAATCACACTTAGGTGGAGTTTTTGGCTCTATTTTATTGAAGTATTTTTACGATTTTCTTTTTGGATAATATTCTAATCCCATCTTTTTCAGAGTGCAGTACTTTCAGGCTCAGTTAAAAACTTGGAAGATCTGCATAATAATGTCTATATTCACCGTGGCCATTCCTGCGGGGATGATTACATTTGCTACTCTATCACTGGTGTATTTCCTAGTTACTTATGACCCTGAGGTCGGAGGCAGTCGACCACTTTTGTTTCCGTTTTGGATGCCTAACGTAGACTTTGGCGCGTCACCAGTGTACGAAATGGCATTTATGTTCGCGAATGTAAATGTTATCATCTACGCTTATAATTATATCTGTAAGTTTGAATACTTTTTTATTGCGTTAACTGATTCTGACGACATGGCGAGATAGCTAAAAAAATCTTCGAAGTTAATAAAAAAAAAAAAAAAACATTATTATTTTTTA
The DNA here is from genome assembly GCF_022581195.2 of Helicoverpa zea. NCBI lineage: Eukaryota > Metazoa > Arthropoda > Insecta > Lepidoptera > Noctuidae > Helicoverpa > Helicoverpa zea. The sequence goes on along the minus strand of NC_061458.1, from coordinate 3,721,374 downwards.
TGTTCATTTTAAATTCTACCTAATAATTTTCTTGTCTAAACTGCTGTTATATTTCAGTTATGATCCAAACACAAATAGTTTGGATAAGGCAGATAACTTCAAAAGTTGATATCGTCAATTGGAGTATCCAAGACTTGCTCGTTGACATACGACCAGCTACTTCTGAAGAGGAATCAATGTATTACAATTATTTAATACAGACCCGTATGAGGGATATCGTTATACACAATCAGGCTATGTACAGGTATCATCAGTTTCAAAACTTGCCAAAAATAACATACATACATCTTTCTTCTTCTTCCTCCTGCCCTGTTCCTCTTCTTGATATACTCTTTATATACGCAGATGAGACCACTTGGAACAGGTAGTAAATACAAAAAAATACACATATGTAGCAAGGCACTTCTCTATTACCTACTTATTGCATACATGAATTTGTTAATGCATAAACATAGTCACGTCACTATGCCTAGAAATGTGGCTGCTAATTCAATTAATGTCCTTCGGCCAGTAATTAGGCCATGTCCACTGGACATTTACGGCCACTCATGCTATGGTATGGACCAATTAATTATTGCTTTCTCCAAGTTATTATTGGAATTCGAATATTGGGAACATTGGGGCTAGCCACATAAGTACCTAGGTATATTTATTGCAAAATACTTTGCATGCTCTAGCAAAAAGTATCGTTTAGTAAAGAGTCTTCGAAGAAGTTTTGTTTTTTATTTAGCTGGCTGAAAAGAACGGTTATTTATTAATACTTTTCTTGTTCCTTTTTCAAATGATTATAGATTAATGGAAGATTACGCGATTGTGTACAAGAAGTTATTGATGTTCGAACAAAAATGCTGCGGTCCAGTGGTTTGTTTGACTTCTTACTGTCTAGCATCGGTAATGACTTACTTATTTCGTTGTATTTTATATTTGAATAACGAATACTATCAAATGATTGCTACGAATATTTTTCAGAAATTTGACGAAGGCGAGTTTCAAGCTATATTGCTATTGCTCTGCATTGCTACTATTGTTTTGCATTTTATACCGAGTTATTTATGCACTTTCCTTGCTTTTAAGGTACGTTGAATTTACATACGATGATTAAATCCAGCACACTCGCTAAAATAGTGCCATTTTACAAACACAAATTATTATGAAAGAACAACAACACAACTTAACAATTCAACACAACACACATGTAACTTTAGCGAGTTGAGGAGAATAATTATCTTTCTAAAAAACAACTCACATATAAAGATGGACCTATATTCCACTAAACAATAATTTACACGTACCCTCAATTTACATTTTCAGGTAAGTTCTGTATGTGACGCTTGTTGGAGCATTCCTTTCTGGAATGCAGGCCCCGTGATACGAACTTACATGGTCCTTATAATGCAACGCTCGCTACGACCCTTGCCGCTCCAGGCTGCCGGCTTTGAAGACATCTCTATTGAAACATTCTCCAAAGTAAGTTAAATAAATAAAATAAGTAGCGAAATAACTTTGAGTGAAGCTAAAGAAATTATTTTAATTTTCAGAAAATGACAAACGCTTACTCAATGTTCAATATGCTGAGACAAACTAATCTCTAATAAGCTGGAACTTAATTAACAAGCCACCACTGTCTATTAATCTGCTAAGATGCACAGAACAAGATGATTTAATTAAATGATTCTATGATCCTTATTAGTTTTATTATACCACTCGTTTCCTATTTAATCTCCCTGAACGGGCCATTTAGTACCAATGAATTCGTAACGATGAAATTCTTGTCACGTAAAGTTGGCGCCCAACGTGGGACAAACAAACACATCGATATTACCTGGTAGTAATATTATATACCTTTTCTGTTGTTTTGCGATATTTTGAAGCAAAGTATAAGCAGTACATAAAAGGAAATCTCAATATTTGTGAAAATAAATCGTGTGGATTTTTTAGTTGCCAATAAATGAGTACTAGTAGGTACAAAGCTTAAAGCTGTACTTATGCAATACTTCCATAGAACACTTAATCACAATCACGAGAAGGAATCAAACGCCCGTAAAGTCAGACAGACACTATAGGGCACTTTCACAGCGCAATATCCAATACAACACGTAAATTATTACACTCCACCGGACACTGAAAATAGACAAGAAGGAAAGAGGCGAGCTTTATCCAATAATAATTCTCACTTGAAACGCTCTATTTGCTCGCCGTCGCACGATCTGATATTGAATATGGATAAAGTGAATTATATTCCAAACGGCGAGCGTCGACTCGTAGAGTTTCAGATAAGCGGATTACTTACAAGTTATAATTGGTTCTCGCTATTCGAGTGACTAAGAGAAAAACCCGGAGTCATTTCAAGCACCTCTTAAGTTCTTAGATAAAGGCAGAAATTTCTTTTTTCCCCTTTTTTAATTCGTTATCTGTGGTGAACGCAGTTTTGCGCAGTTTAAAATTTATAGCAGTCATAATAGAGATTAACGAAACAATTCGTGGATTTCATACGACTGCGTTTTTCGAAGCAGTCTAATACAAAAACTAAGACAGAAGTTTTGTTGGTATCTGCAAAGGTTCTGTACTACCTAGAACTCAGTAGACAGACAAGTCAAACTACAGACAAACTACAAACTAGGATTATATGTATGTGCCTTCACACTAATTTGCACTTCAACTACACTCCCAAAACAGCAACAACAAAACAAGCAAACATCACCACAGATTTACAGTCACATGAAGCTTTTACCCACCCAGAGTTAAACTCCAAATCTCATTGCTCCACAACTGTATTCCTAGATTCAATTCATTCGTACGTTGCATCCATTAACAATATTTCCATCCAGTATGTAAAAAAATGGTCACATCGAATGAGCACAGTTAGAGGACTGACCATGTTTGTAGCTAACGCAATTACCAGTGCCGACAGCGTCCTGCAATCTGAAGCCGATTCAATTAACAGCGGCTTTTAAGTTCATCCATTGTACGTATGTCTACTGCTGGGAGCGTATGTATGAATCATATTTATCGTTTATTGAGTACGATACTTTTTCGTGTTTGGCCTATTTCGTTTAAGAATCCTAACTGTGATTCGTTTTTGTGAATAGTCATATTGGAATTAGGGGGTCCTCCCAACGCAACGGTATCGACTATTTTATGTAAAACCTCTTGAAATGACCTTTGCTGTAACAGTTTTGTAACAATACCTAACAAAACCCACCATTTCTTCGAATACTAACCACCAGAGAACAATCACTATACAGCAGAACCGAGGTCCACTTAAAAAAAAAATAGAATAAAACCTGCATGGAGTCTGGCCCAGGGTATGGTGTTGCCAATATTTGATTGTTTCCGCGCTCCACCGGTGCGAGGCTCACGCGTCAGTCATGTATAGCCGTGCTATGTACTCAACCCAGTTTGAACCACGTGTTAACTTTTGCTATGCAAAAACGATTTTTACACTCAACTTGCTGCACAAACTAAGTTGTTTTTGTAATCATTTTAATTTTGAATATGTTCATTAAACCTACGCGTGGCATTTCTTCGTGCTATCCTATTTCTAAGTTTCAAACTAAGCGCCAATTTGTAATTTCTTGTTTGAATTGTAATAAATCTTGTTTGTGCTAGAAATTGATTCTTTAACTATGTTATTCTCTTAAATTAAAAGTTTTGCTTTTCACTCATACACTATGTATATCTGGCAATCAAATTTTCATTGAAAACTGTAAAGAAATATATGAAATTCTACTGTTGAAGTTCCTGAATAAATGCTTAGGTATAAATATGTCCTAATCTCCTTCAAGCTTGATGAATACTACCATAATTTCTTTATTTATTTCTATAAAGAGACACGTTTTAAGTTAAAGTACAAATTTTTGTACAAATAATATAATTTACTGAAGAAAATTCTAGACAAAGTTTTTTTCGTCGTCATTTTACGTGGCGGTTACAGTTGAGTGAAGACGCCAAATGAGCCAGTGGGGCACTAGTTATCAATTTATGTGAAACTACGAAGAAACTTTGTTTTTCTGATAGCTAAATATGTTTGAAATTCTTACCAGACAGCATTTACGTAAGTACATACTTTATCTGTTACGATTAATTGACCGTTTTAATTTGTTTTTTTTTAATCAAGGAGTCCACAGTATAATGTTTAGTAGTGTCGATTAGTTGGCCTACTTTAAACCTACCTCAATTAGTAACGAAAGTTTTTTTTATGACCAAAAAAAAAGTTTACAAAATGAAGTGTTGCTTCATTACACATCATTGACATCACCTTCTAAAGTGTCTTTTTTAATGAACGTTAAATATTTTATTCAAATTATTAAGCGTTATATGAATAGCCCCTAAAAAGGTGGACCTTTCTGTCACGTTGGAGATAAAGAGGAGTATTACAAAATGTTCAGTAACATCTGCATTCTCGACTTGTCGACCGCACTCGGTGGACAGTGGGAACACGAATCGTAGAAACAAATGAAACAGTTACGTACGAATATGTTTCTTTTTTATTTTTAAATGCCAAATAAACATTAACATAAACGAGTCAGAGAGATTTACAGAATATAAAATCGATCTACTATTTTAAGTCAGAATTGTGGAAAAATGTGTTCCAGTTTTTCAGCTATGACGAATTCAATATTGTTGAGATATTAAGGATTCAATCAAGTTAGTTGAGTACCTATTAATACTTTTTTTTTGTTTTAGAATACAATATAGTTATATCCATATACTATTTCCGAAATTCTTTTCTTCTAATAACACTTTTTTGCTACAGCCAAACCTAAGGCCTTATTCTAAACCGATAAGAGCAGTTTCTTCTTCACAGGTACACAACATGTTTAACTTACCACAAAAATACAGCAATTCTGGACACACAGAATACCCACACATCGCCTCCATTCGGGGATCCTTGCTAAACCTATTTGCCGGACCGACATTATCGGCTCGGCAAATTTCTACAATCTCTGTCCCTTTGTGACCGCCACTGGTCATGACATGTCAATTACGATATCCTGTAAGCCAGCTCTTGATACATTATAATCACATTATATTCTATTTTCAAAGGAAAATTCAATCGTTATGTCTGGTTAGTAATGGTTTTAGTTGTTGGGTGTATGTTTGAATTGGGTCTTTTGATGTGATGAGGTGATGTAGTTTAGGAATGTTGAATGTATCTGAAGATAAGTTTCTAAGTGTTCTTACTTTATTTTTGCTAATAAAAGAGATTATGAGAGTAAATATAACCTATGTACCTTAAATCTTTTTTTACGGTTACAGAACAGGAACCTTGTTAATTGGCTCGCAAATATTTTTAAACATAAATTATTGATGCTTCTGTTCCACCTAAACTGTTAATGATCCCCAATTATTGCCATTTCAACAAAATATTTGCACATAAAATTCCAAAAAAAAAACGGCCAATTAATCCAACACATCAAACGAACGGTACAGATCCTTTATAACACCAATCACAGTTTAATGACGTCATATCCTAGTTATTGGTGACGTCACCAATCCGGGTGTCAACGCAACGAGCCCACTTAACGAATTCGGACGCAAATCCTGCCGCCGTCTGATCCGATTAAAAGCGTCCGAATTTTATGCTTATATGCTCGTCTATGTTTGGGGTTTAGGGTTATTGACTGTTAGCAAATAACGAACGTGGGAACTGCGAAAAGTTGGGTGAGTAAGGAATGTTTTGTAAACGCTATTACGTTACCGTAAACTTAGTAATATAAGCAATTAGGTGTGTAACTCTAACTATTTTATTTGCAGACACAAGATTAATATTTTCTAAAAAGATAATACCTATTTTGTACTTTATGGCCTCTTACTGGCACAAAACAAAAATGGCCACCATCTAAAATTCGAATTAATTTGAACAATTGAAAATAGAACGACTATAATAGCTGGAAATGTCACAGCGACCTGAAGGCTGGAAGTCCACATTTACATTCTATTTATACCCTGTTATGCAAGCCTGAATTTAGCTTAACGTAAAAGCTTTTCCCTGTATGTGCAGTAGCAATTAAAAACCTTTTCAACATTGTCTTATGGATCCGATAATGGGCAATGATGGCGTATTTCGGATGAGTTCGTCGTTGCCGATAGACTGTTGACATCTTCTGATTGGATTTTTGAACGAACTCTGCTTTTGTGTGGGAGTTCTTATTTCAGGGGTTGTGTTTACTTCGATGGTATATTTTAGGGGTATGCTTCTGTTTCAAGTTCAGTGTTTGTTATTTTGGTTAAACTATAATATTTTGCTAATCTTAATTATTTTTCTCTTTTTTTATATACTTTCTTATTTTCAGTAAAGTATGTACCTACATAAAACAGTTAAAAAATTACATATTATAATACTGTTGTCAAAGTCCTTTCTTGAACTGTCTTAGCAACAATATAACATATTCTGCCTATGAGATACATAATAACAGGAACATAAATGTGCAAAATGTGTTTTGATGAATTTAAATTCGGACATGAAACACTGCTGATTTGATATATGCAGTTCCCAAAAGTGATTTAGTACTAAAACTGTCGCAAATCAAAATACAAACAACACCAGTTTACACCCAACAAATAGCACTTTATTCTTTTTAAAATATCAACAATTCAAAATAACGGGCACGACAGCGACACGGCTGACACGTCCGCTAGTCACCGCTGCCGAGTTTTGAATGACATCTTATTTCCTCGGCACACTAGCGCCATTCATGTAATACCTACCCACGTGCTTCTGTTGAACGTTGTCGGAACTACCGTCCTACTTTACATACTACATAAACGTCATTGTTTTTGCGTTCCAACTTGTATTAACATGTCATTTGTTTTGATATGGTTGATGACGGTTTTGTTAGTGTTTAGGATCTAGGTTTAGTGAGGGATTGGTCTGAAATATTTGTTAGCAATTGTCAGAGTAACTAAGTCCAATTGATTTATTTCAGAAATAGAAAATGCTGAATATACATCTTCAGTTTCATTAAAATCAAAAGTCATGTAGGTGCCCAAAGTAACTATTTCATTATTTTGCAATTGAATATAAAACCAACCATTTAGAACTTTGTGATTTATGGAATGCTTCTAAAAGGAAGTAATTTTATAAAATTTCACGCAATAATAAAACGACGCTACATTATTAGTACTTGAGAATATTATGCAAAATAAAGGTTCAGAAATAATTTATCCAATTTGATGTAACACTACCCAAAGGGCAACACAGGTAAGAGGTCGGTTCGCTGTCCCGGCTTTAGCAAACCGCGTTTGGGCTCCCGAACACCTTTGTCCGGTTAAAAATAAACTTGTCTGCCGACTGTATTGTGTTTCCGAGTCATCTCTATCCGCAGCCGCTAGAATTCATTTTGCTCTTATTTTCTCTTCAGTGAGTTGAGTTGCGTTGTAGGTAATTTTATTAGTAGCTAACATGATCGATTCAAATAATGACTCAAGTAGGTAGTTATTTGCTTAAGATGTTAAATGTTAGTCACTGTTGAAATGATTTTGGTTGAAATTCTCTTGGATTTTCATTAAGTAGGTACTTGAACGCTTATTAGAAGAGCAGAAGGGCGACACGGATATCTTCTTCTGTTGACACTAACCTAATTTAAATTGGTCACGACCATTTAAAAAAGGGTATCAAAACCTATCACCACTATCAAAAAATCAATTCTCCTCACCTCGCATTTAACGAAACATTTACGAGTCCTCAGTCATTTATAATTCAAATTACGGAACTCAAGCGGGCGTAAAGCGAAGACTATAACTTGCAGGTCCCTAAGACCTCGTAAGTAAAGAACTGTTATTGCAGGAAGCAGGTTAACGTTCGAGAACGACTTCACAGGCTGTTGGGTAACCAGCGCACTGACGTTTAAGTGCACAAAGAAGGGTGGTGAAGCTCGGGTACCTCTTAAATAGCGGAACAAGATTTTTTGATTTAAAAACCCTATGACTGTGACCTATGACCCTATGGTATGCACTTGTTTTTGGTATAATTTAATTGATAATTGTAATATCTGCGCTGTATGGTAATTATTACCTATTTATTTATTTATGGCTTATGTTTAACTGATCACCAGATATAGTAACAAATAGCAGACAAAAATAGTAAATGATCACCAAAATGAAACTCGCATTTTAATGTAAAACTATAACCAAAGTTTTAACACTTTTCTATCCTATTTAAGTGAAATTACTCCAAAATAAATCATGCATAAGCCAAAAATAGTAAATGATCACCAAAATTAAACCACCATTTTAATGTAAGATTATAACCAAAGTTTTTAAATTCTGCTATCCTATTTAAGCAAAATGAGTCCAAATAAATCATTGTTATCCCAAAAGTAGTAAATGATCATCAAAATTATACTAGCGTTTTAATATAAAATGATAATCAAAGTTTTTACATCTTGCTATCCTGTTTAAGTAAACTGACTCCAAAAAAATAAGTTCGGCCTGATACAATAAATGTAATAAGATTATGGGGACCCTTTTCCTGCACTAGGGTGGAAAATTGTCTATTGCATGCCTCTAACTAAACAGTGCGATAAGAGTGTGTTTTCGAGGGAGTGTATTGAGAAACACATTCTTCTTCTTCTTTCTCTTGCCCTGTTCCCAATTTTACTTGGGGTCGGTGCAATATGTCATTTTCTTCCATTTTTCCCCTGTCACTCGTCATACTGACACTCACGCATGCATTGCAAGCCGGACACATAACTTAATATGGCATCATAATACTTTATTTGGTAATAAGCCTACATTTTATGGCAATCACAGTGACTTATTTAGGCAAAAATAATACATTAATTTGGTCGTCAAGAGTTGGTGATCATTTACTAAATTTGGTGGTCGAATACAATTTAAAGTGAAGTCGTGACTAAAATAGCTGGTACTATTACATTTTTAGACTTTATTTTTCTGGTGTTTAGTAGATATTTCTGGTTACAAAACTAAGGGTATCAAAGCATTTTATGGTGGTCATTATATTTGTTCCCTTTATTTATTAAGGTACACCAACGACATTTTTGTGTGGAGCATCACCTATGTGGAGCTTTCATATTTTTTCAAGTTGAAAGTCTATTTATGTTCCATCATTTTGTTAATTAACTCTAAAAGTCGATTGCAACATGAACAATTACAGTAAATTCATGACACAAACTTCTAGCAATCGTTTATTTTCAAGGTGCTATTCATACTTTATTTTTTAAATATTGAAAACATTCACGACGTTCAGAAGATAAAAATGCCATGGTGTAAATCCATGTTTTCTTAGTAATAGTGCATGGAATGTGCTTCAAACTTCACAGTAGTGGTGACGCTTTGAAGCAAACTTTCAAAGGCCACACAAAATAATGACGGAGAATTGGAAATCAAATTCAAAATGTATTTTCTGTTAGTCAAGAGTTAGAGTTAGTTCTGTAAATTCTATGTTTTTGTAACGTTAGATACTTTTAATATTTACTATTACTTGTAAATTTAGTTTCCATTAATATCTTCATAATTTTTATAATTATTTATGGTAGAAAATATTATGTAAGTACCTATTCAAATGTTCAAAAGATTTAACAAACAAGGTGTGTCGTTGTATGAATTGAAAAAAAAATCACAAAGTCGCAAGCAAATGCTAACTAGAATCGATTTTTTTGTAGTGTTGCAATAAAGGTAGTCAATATCTAAGTACGTACTTACTAACTTTTATTACACTTGTCAGAGAACGATACAACCCCTTGAAACTGACCTGTGTTCCATCTGCATGATGAATCCTGACGAGACCAGCTCTGGCAGTCTACAAAAGAGTTCGCACTCCATCCAATAAGTCGTGAGTAAGCAATATCGTGCCATGACCTGTCTCCTGTGTATTACATACATGGAGAACAAAATGACTAGCGGAGGTGCCATAACGGAAAATCGCCTAAGAAAGCATCGCGCCAAAATGCGGATGTGGGGGCACGAGGAACGTTCCTGTTTTCACCTTTTTTATGTTGAGAAATCATTAAATGAGGGGTCATCCTCTGTGAGTTAGCTACACTCCCTATCAATCATGTTCCTCCTTAAGCTCTTTATGTACCAGGGCCGCGGTAACTCTTTCGAACAATCCCGCAGCACTGTTTTTGCCATTATCTATAGGTACGCCTTCTTTAAACCTGACCATTTTTTTATAGTACCAAAAATCGTTGACAAAGATCCCGAACGCCTCTTCAATTCACTCGTAACCGATCGTTTGGTCATGCCCACCGTGCGAATTTGACGCAGAAAAGGCGCCTGACCTACCTGCATTATCGCATCTCCGCTCATCTTTCTTTGCTCCGTGTTCGCACACGTTTAATTGAGATTCAAATTATTCCGAAAGAGCTCGACACTTCGGCTCAATGGAAACCTTTTGTTTACATCGACGGCAATAACGTACTGCATAATGTTCAGATGGACAGAACAAAGTTTGTTTACTGGAAACAAAACTCGCCTTTTTGTTACGGAAATTGCAGTTTGCATATTTTTAATTTATGAAAAATAATCGTATTAAAAGAATTATATTTTTTTTAAGTTAATCTCACCACGTCTTTGAATGAAGTCCTTTTAAAACAAAACATTTAACTTTGACTTGAGTCATTGAAAGAAGGTGTTGTTAAAAACACTAGTTATTAGGTAATAACACATGTAAACATTCGACACTTCTACATAAACCATAAATTTTATTATACTGGTACCAAATGTGACATGTGATAGCTAAGGCCAATAAAATACTTACATTAGAAGTCATGGTGGTTTACCTTCATACAATTTAATGTAACAACTGGGCGTGCCGTTTTTGAAAACGTACTAAGTACCCACATAGGTACATGTACTGGGAGTGCGAGATCAATGGCGAAATTTCTGAACTTCTAACCAAGTCCAACACTTGTGATAAGTTAACCCAATTATAACATTCCCTGCATCTGAAACCTTGAACTTATTTTAAACATTGTGTCTACTCGAAAAAGCAATTCAGCGTGAGAAGCCAAAAAGTACACTCAACAGCCCCAAACTTCGTCGCTTGTTTGATTGAAAAATCTTTGTGTGTTGTGACTTTTTCCATATTTTAATTTCCGTTTTACTGATAACCGTTGTTGATATCTTGTCAATCATGTTGTCATTTTCAATTTTGTTTCTCTTGTGAAAGAAACCGGAAAAGTGCGAAACGGACTCCCATACTGAGGGGTCCGTATGGGGATACGGACCCCTTGGTTTTGTTCTGATATCTGTCCAGTTTTGACAGCATAGGGGATAGCTGAGTTTGTAACTATTATTATTTTGCGGTAACGAAATGATAATGGCGGCAACCATGTGGTTACTGTGGGAATGATAGAGGCAGTTACAGAAACAGTTTTTGACGAGAATCCAGAATATAAGTGAATATATTTTTGATGCATAGTTTCTCTATATAATTTTATTTCATCGTTAAATTAAGGTCAAATATTAAGCTTTTTCCACACTTCCAGGTCCTTACTTCCATGCCGCTTCTTAACTACTTTTCATTGTTCATCATAATAATATCACACAGTCTTAGATACCCTAACCCTAAAAATTCTAAACCCAGCGACCCACTCGAAAGCTATGAACTTTCAAAGCGATGTCAGTAATAAAGGTGCATGCAGACTCATCGGAGGCGGCCGTTAATAATTCATGAACCTGCTTAGTGTGCTCTCGTCATGCCACACTTAACCTGGCGATCGGGACACCCTTTATGTAAAGTTCAGGGAATACTTTTTTAATTCTTGCGTTAGAAAATTTTGTTTCGTCAGGTGTTTTATATTTCGCCTTATAATAATTTCAAGTGTAGTTGAGTATTCAATAGTCTAATTTAGGCTGAAAATAAGTTTGATATATGTGTGAAAAAGGCTTCTGATCGCACTTAGAATAGTGCACAACACTTTGATCTCGAAAATGTGACACTAACTTGAACACTAGTAGGTAGGTATACATATATCATGAATCCAACGTAGGTAACCTTTTCATCATACCAAGCACCGAGCTAAAAGACGATAGTTCCCTATGCCAATGGAGCATAGTAAATACACTAGAGGCTCGGCTCTAAGGTTAAGGCCGCCATTAAGAATTCATAGAAGTCAACTACCAGATACAAAATGTCACAACATTTTTAAACACAAGATGAGGCAATTTCTGTCTAATGCTCATAATTTACTAGCATCGTGATATGTATGTTAATTTGTTGTTAGCATTTGACACTGAGATTACAATTTGAAGAACCGAGGTGATGCACCTGTATATCAAGTTCGAATATCCGGGTTCAATTACAGATCGGATAAATGTCGAAGTCACTATTCTAATGTTATTGAAACTTTAGGGTATCTTGGATACGCTGAAGAAAACATATCAAAGAAAATCTTCAAAAATAAATTATACATAACAAATTAAAAAGGAATATTGGACATAGCATTATTATCCTTAACATTAATTTGAAAACTGTTTCTATTTTGTTGCTCGTAACCATACCTACCGTTTCCCTGAATATATTCTCCCTTTCCATCACGAACAAAATATCTTACCTCTTGTCATCCCCTCCACGTTTTCATATCACTTCCAACAATAATATTATAAGCCAAAGATTTTGAAAGCAAAGCCGATGAAAGAAAAACAATATATCAAAAAAAATCCTATACATAATAAATGTTATTTTCCCTTTATTGTGTCACCTCGTAGTTGTATGAAACATGAAGATATCAAGCGGTTATCCGTTTATATGAAAAGCTTTTAAAACAATTAGTCGTGTTGTTCGATAAAGGCTTGGAAGCACTCAATATAATTTACGCGGATTCAGTGATGTATCAATCATAAACACGAAGCGATGTTATTAATAATATGAGATATTTTATTGAAAATAATTTCGTTGAAGTGATTTATTAAGTATCGTTTTTTACTCGCTGAAAAATAAGGGTACTCTTTGAGGTCGTTATTTTCTGGATTATGTAGCATCACTAATTTAAGTTGGCTATCATTTTTTTATGGGAGTGAATTGTTTTCTAAACGTATTTTAAGATGAAATGAATGAAAAATACATACGTGTATATGGAATGGATGTTAACATTGCTTACTTTCAGGATATATAATAATAGGTACCTGATGTCTTCCTAGCCGATTATCGGCTACGGCGGCTGTTCTCATGTAAGGAGATTAGCCAACTGCGCAGGACATATTATAGTGCACAAGCATTTGCGCAGACACAGGTGCACTCCCTATTCCTTCACTCTCATAGCCCGATGGGACGGGAATCCGACACGACCGGAAAGAGATCAGGCGCAGGACCGACATTTACGTGCTGTCCGATGCACGGGTGAATCAATCACCAACTTCCAGGCTTCGGGCTGCTTTGTGAAAGTCTTCTAAAACCCACAAAGCGATTTCGGCCCGACTCGGGAATCGAACCCGAGACCTCGTGCTCAGCAGCCGCACTTGCGACAACTAGACCAACGAGGCAGTTTATAGGTACCTAGGTAAAGTGTAAAGATTGCCTGGTTTCGATATAAGTATCCTTATGTAATGTACTCCTAATCGAATTAACCAATTAGATTCATCTGAATAAGGCGATTATCACACTGCCCCGCATGATGCAGCGTAGTGCGTGGATGCGTTTTTTTTCCGTTGCTTGTAAATATCTCCGTTTGTATGGAAAACACGCATAGTCCAACACACTGAAAATGCATCCACGCGCGTTCATGCGGATCACGCACATACATGCGGAGAAACACGCACCCCCGCGCGTAGGTGCGGGGCGAAACGCAAGGTATGGCACACTGAATCCCGCAGTGCCGCGCGTGATTTTGAATGGGCGTGACGTGTATATTTGAAAATGGAAGCCGCCGTGCGTGAATTTACAAAACGCACCTACGCGCGTGAGTGCGTGAAAAACCCGCACGATGATGCAGATCTGCACTCCCGCAGGCACGCGCGTAGGTGCGTCGACACGCAAGATGCAGCGTGACGCGGGGCAGTGTGAAGATCACCTAACGTTACTATACGTTTCTCTACGCTTTCTACAGCCAATGAGCAAAACAGCTCTCCCTGTACTATACAAGGTGTTGTTTTAGTTCAAGCAAGTAACTGTAAACTTTTTTCATGGCATAATTGACACATACCATAGCATGGTATCGTACCGTAAATCATACTCATTAATAACGTGGGAGTACCTGAACGTTGAGCTGTCAAAACCTCGAAAACTCTTGTTCATTACCTAAAAGTATATGTATAAATTATTTCATTGATTACCCATGTCATTTAAAAATCTGCTCTAGATAATGCCCCATGTATAAAACAGCATCTTGTATAAACTAGAACCAACTAAATATAACAGTCGAGCACATCACAGCAATAGATGAACCATTTTGAAACATATTAACCTAAATGATTTACTCCACTTAACACATCGGCTCGGCACCGCCCCAATGAATTTTATTTATGCCTATCACTTTGAACCGAACCACTACCCTGAAAGGGTTAATTAAGTGAAAGATTCTCATAGCCTGTGGACTGAATGATCATGTTAGACAAATTAGAACGTATTATTGAGCAAAGAACCCATATATAAACCGGCGATATAACGTTGTACAACATTTTTCACCCTTAATATAGACGTATGGGGGAATTTCAATAAAGCATGGTGAAATTGTTTTAAGTAAAGTGAGTACATAAGGGTGGGTTTGGTTAATAATGGCATATTGGTTTGGTACGATATTGGTCGGGACATTAGCATTTGGTGCGGTATGCATCATGATCATAGGCTTGCTTGATGGCATAATTTACTTGATTCTCGTGATTGCCGAAGCTATGTATAGTTAGGTAAATGTTATCGTTAACAATGACACAGTAAACCAGTTAGGTGTACCTATGCTCAAAAGTATTTATCATAATTAATTTGCCTCAAAAGTTACTGGCCCTTAGAGTCGCCTGGTCCTTCTATTAAATCTGGAAATGTAGGTGCTAAAATGAAGTTTTAATTAACCTATTTCAAAATAACCAGTAGGTATCTGTAGGTATAAAATCAAGGCAGAATTGTTTGATTACTCTAACTAAAGTGATAAACACGGTTCCCATTATAACAGCAGTATAATATCGGTGTAGTTAATAGCCTGAAGTCATGAAATGTATAATGTTGATTGGTCTATACTGTCTACCTTGAAGCTATGAATTTTGTACGTTTACGGAAACTCGTATACCTATTGTTGTTACGAGATCTAGTACCTAGTTTATATTGAATCATAGTTTATTATGATTTTTAAAGTACCTATTGATCTTGGAAAAATACTATACTTAGTCATAAAATTATATAATTTTAACACCCTAATAAAACTGTACGTATCATAAAACAATCATGTTATGCTTTAATTTCCGTATGTACGAAGATTTAAGTGCATTACCAACCTCTTTTTAAACGCTTTAACAAAGTTTACCAGGGGTTTACAGCAGTTCTATTTTTAAAAAGAAAGATGTCGTTTAATCAAACAGTCGTCGCCGAAGCAGGTCGTTTGACTGAAGCTAAATTTCGTTAATTACGAACGTAACTGAGAGCCACTCTGCATTCTAGGGTTGATGCCATAATGAGAAAAAAGCAAATACCTGTGTCAGGCGAAAATCGTTGTGATTCTGTGACCGTTTCGTGGAAGTAATCCTGTATTTTGTAAAGTGAGAAAGTGACTTGCCTACTGCTTTATAAAAGTGAGTTAAGTAGTTCGCAGGTTCTTTATTGTGAATTTATATCCACAATAGGCCCGTTTTCCTTTAAGTAGCTAGTTTAGGGTTTTAGTTTGGGAACATTAATGAAATGATATTACAATAACTATGAAGTCAACTCCAACACACGTGATTTTTTCTCACATTTCAAGGAAAATTATAATTACATTTAATTTACCTATATTAACAAGTCCTCTTTAACAAAGTAGATCCATAATATTGGAATTTAATAGGGCATTTAAAACCAACCGCATGTAAATTGAGTTACACGGAACTCATTCACTTATGGCTTGCTCAAGTAATTTTATATTTCCATTATTTGAAGCACTCAACAAAGATCAATCATGCGTGCCTTAAATTTCGTATTTCTTTTCTTTAAAGATAATATATCTTTGAGTTATCTTTTCCGCTACACGGGGGTGTTATTTTCGTTTGTCGTTTTCGAAGTGGATTCCATGTAACTTTGCACGGGTGTCAAGTTTCATAAGAAATGTTGGGAGTAGCCAACAGCCATCTTTTATGCAGGCCAGTGGTTATTTTTAAGATCAGAGTGGAACTAGTTCCTTTTGTGCTCTTAGAAAGAATAATTATTACGGAAAAGTTAGCTAAAGTACTACAGCACATTCAAACGCTTAAAGCGATGTAGTGGAACTAAAAATGACTTTATCATGAAAAAAAGTTTTTTGTCTTCGCCAAAGCTCTTCAACCTGTATATAAATGGGCTGATTGCTGAGCTTAGCAGTATGCGTGTCGGATGCTGGATTGACAATGTGTGCGTTAACAATCTTAGTTACGCAGACGACATGGTACTGCTGGGCCCCACAGCTGGCGCAGTCAGGAAGCTGTTACGTGTGTGTGAGCGATATGCCAATAGTCTGGGCCTCGTGTACAATGTGAAAAAAAGTGTATACTTGGTTTTTGAGACGGCAGATGGGAAAGTGCCGCAAAATCCGGTCTTAACTTTAAATGGATTACCGTTAGCCAGGGTACATACATTTAAATACCTGGGACACTTCCTTACCTCGGATCTCAGAGACGAAGTAGATATTGACAGGAAACGCAGGGCGTTGGCGGTACGTGGCAACATGTTGATTCACAGGTTCGCTCGTTGTAGTAAGGAGGTTAAAATTACACTATTTAAATCTTACTGCCAATCCTTCTACACGAGCAGCCTGTGGATGAGACATACTAAACGATCGCTTGACGCCCTGCGTGTGCAGTATAATAACTGTTTCAGGATGTTGTTGGGACTGCCGAGTTTCTGTAGTGCGTCAGGTATGTTTGCCTCTACGCATACTGACGATTTTCACGCGATAATGAGAAAGAAGATCTATTCCACACTGTCCAGAGCGCGGTCTAGTTCGAACAACTTACTGAAAACATTATCTGAGAAGTATGACGATCTTTGGTTGTCTCATGTAATGAAAGTGCTGGTCAGAAGACCGTAATTTGATATATTGTCGCTTTTTCTTTTACTAACATAATTCTAAGTTTTATTGTTACTAACACAGTTTGGGCCTAGTTGCCATTATTTCTTTTACTAACATAATTCTAAGTTTTGTTGTTACTAACACAGTTTGGGCCTAACTTAACTACTACGTAACTTAAACGTTAACTTTACTGCTACGTATTTTTTTATTTAAAAAATCAATTTGACCGATCATCAAACGCAACGACAAAAAGAAAACTACAACACAAAACGACATACCTAAATATGATATCAAAATATGAAATATGAAAAAAAGTATAAAGTTCCGTGAAAAAATGTTGAATGAAATTCAATTAAAAAGTGTGGTGTGTAACAGACGTTCGCTTTTTTAGCGTTTTCTATTTACCCAGTTCATTCTTTTGTTCGTGGCGGAATTTGACAGTTCAATTTTAGAAAGAGAGGTCGGATTACCGTAAAACCTGCCAGTACGGAGGTGTAGACATCAACAAAGGAGGATCGTAAAAGAAAGAGTATTATTTTATAAGGTTTATTATTTGCTGGATATGTGAGTGGAGTATGTGAGCAGCTTTTTAGGCATTGATAATTTGTTTACACTCAGTAAAGTACGGAAAACCTGTGCTTGGGGTTTAACGATTACCCATTGTAAGTTAAGTGGTTGTTTCTTCCTTTTTTATTAACTAAGAGCTGTAAGTATTCAAATTATGTTATAATAACCCGACGCAGTACCCTCTATGTTTAACACAAAAAAGCAAACAAAACGTTTTCCACACAATAGAAGACTCTATATATAGACCGAAAAAAAATGGGAACACCAAAATCCATTTTCAAATTCAAAAAAATCGCCGGCAGCTCACCGCCGTATTCGGACACGTTTCACAAACGCAGGAGCCATGTTTCTATTTCGATTACCGAAATATTGGAAATAAAATATAACCGGTATCGTATTTCCAGGCGACAGGCGGAAATAAAGCTTGCCGACAAATCGACACGGCAGCCGCATCGCGGTGTAAGAGTGAGCCGTCATACAAGCCAACATTGACGAAATTGTATCACCTACCTACTGTACAAACAGGGTACAACCCTAATGTATGGATGCATCATAGACAAGACGTGGGACTTTATTTCTATACGTCAGAAAACCTTCTTAAAATTGCAGTTTGGATGACATTTAGACAAAAGAATATAAAACAGTCGCTAAATAATTTTCTTTGACCAACTCTATTGGATATTAGGAGTAGGTAGGTACATGTGCACAGAAGGTCCAAATCTATCATGAGAGACAAAATAATTGGTTTAGGAAACACTTTATCATCAAGGGCTTGGTCAAGTAATGCGAATTTGTAACGCTTATATCTGAGTCAAGGCTAATTACCATTGTTTTTGGATGACCACGTTGCCTAATATTTCATAGTTCAAGTAGTAAGTGGGTATTGTGCAACTGTTTTGTTATAAATCTTCAAATAAAAACTGCTGAACCGAAGCCTATATTCTATCTTAATTTGGGAAATGCTCTGCAGGAAATCTTCAAAACATGTTCATTGTTTTATTTGGAAACTACCTATATTCTTTTGTTGCTCAATCGGTGCTATAGTTTAATAAAAAACATCTCTTCGTTAGGTGGAATTTTTTTCCTGTATGGGACTTTGGCAACTGATTTAGATAAACTAGGATCATGCACATAAAGTAAGTACCAGGCACTCAATCAAAGAAAATGAACAACAACTAATTCCCCCTTAATATTTTTATAAACTTCCTTTTTTTCACTTTATAATGAAGTGTTCCAAAGAGATATAACTACCATAGCCGTGAGGATCTATTTTATGAAATTCGTTGGCGCCTCCCGTGTACCTTGTAATATCTGTTTATTAAAATTGGAAGCAAAGCTCGTTTGAGCTTCATATTACTTTATTATTTGTAGCATCCAGTTTCAAACGGGTATTTGTGAAATAATAATGCGTTCAAACGAAAAATCTTAATTTTGTTTTTCCAAAATGTTGGTCTTTTGTGTCGAACGAGTATATGCTGTGAAAAGGTAGCGACTTCATGCACAATTATAATCTAAGGGTGCTTACATAAAGAAACAGGTTGCCGGTACAGACAAACCTGTACGGGTAGGTAGGTACCGATCAGTGCAGGTATAATATTTCAATACAATCCTATTCACTCACTTATAAAGAAACAGGTAGGTAAGTTACAACCAAGAGGATTTATTTTTTGTTTCTATATTCCAAAACCGAACCGATTTGAAAATTTGTTTCGGTGTTGGAAAGCACCGAACACTCTTCCCGAGTTGCTATATTTTAGCCGGGTGCGGGCATTAGTCTCTAAGGGACGCGAGCTAAACCGCGGGAAAACAGCTAGTGATAAATATTTTCTTAAGTAGGTATTCGAATGTTATTGAAGACCAGTACAAAGGGAGTCGTTAAAAAAATATCAGTCCGTGACGTATATTTAAACCCAGAAAAACATTGATAGCCTCTTTAACTGTCGTCAACAAGTATTGATGAACATCGCATTTCTTAATTGTTTGTCATTTTAGCGCAGTAAATTACTTTCTTTGGACTCAGCGCATAAATAGTATCGCAAAAGAGCCTGTTTGTAGGTACGTTTGTTTATTCGACCGGTGGTTACTAAACCAAAAGGAATACAATTATCTACCAAAAAAAAATGAAATCGGTATATACATATACTTAATCATCTTAACACATGTGCAATCAAATCGTAGAAAGTAAAAACTGTATATTTACCTAATACTTATTAGAAAAATACACATTAGGTCCCCATTAAACTTAACTATAAAAAGTTTGTAGGTACCTTTTAGATATTTTAATAGATTATTATTTCATGAAATGTGAAACATAACAACATTATTAAATCAAATATGTACGTGTTACATATGATGGAAATTTCACAGATGCATCAAATTTTTCCAAAAAAAATTTTATTAATAACTTTTTAAGAACTCAAAATCATTCATGTTTTTTTATTACTTCAAAGAGATTATAATTAAAAAAAAATCTTTAGTAACAAACAAACCTGAAGATTACTTCTACAAAAAACAGGGAAACTGAAATAGAGAAATATTTTGAAAAATAAATTACCTTTTGTAACGGAGACAAACCCGTTGGCACAGTGTGTATAGTTTCACTTAAAACGTTATCATTTTCGTGGAAATTACTTTCAGACTTCAGGTTTTCGTTCCAAATACATACCTACGAGTGTGTATTTCCATAGTTTACTTAAGTCGCATACTTGTATTCGTTTTCCCTCAGTGAAAGTATTGTGAAACAATGAGCGGTCGTGTTGTGATAACAGGTATGTTTTCTATATTTATTTATAGGAAATATTTATTTATTACCTATTTAATAAAAAGGTTGCGAGTTTGTGACGTTGAAGGGGATAATCTGAATCTGGATCTACTGAATCGATCTCGAAAATTCTTTATTGTTGGAAAGCAACGTTAGTTATGAGTGTCATAGCGTAAACTCGGAGGTAATTTCTCCGGCATGCGGGTGAAACCGCGGGTGGAATATAGTTAAGTGTAAAAGTGTTTTGCTGTATAACCCGTGCCGATAAAGAATGGGATTAGAAATCGCGACAGCTGTATTCAACCCTCGCTCATGTGCTATAGTGTATGAGCGAGAGGTTAATACAGCTGTCGCGATTTCTGATCCCATTCTATATCGGCACGGGTAGTAAGGCATTTCAGTAGATTACTTAGCTCTATTTTGTATGAAGAATTATATAAAGTGATTATTATGATATTTACATATTTCCTCCACAACAAAAAATACCCAACCAATAGGTGTCTCTTTATTTTTTTACAAGAGTTTATTTTAGAGCCTTTTGAAAATAAACGATTGAAGAACCGTATGAATTTTCTAATAACCCTTTTTTCACTGACACAGCGTCCGATTTCCCAAAAATAATTATCGATGCACCACAAAATAAAGTGATCCTTTATCCTCTTCACACGTGGCGATGTGGTGCCAATCCGTCCCCTCGACACGTTATCACTCTTCTGGAAGCTCACCTTATGATGTGTTTACGGTTGAATGGAAACATTCGGGGTGTAGTGAGCCATTGTAGCCGAACGTGGGTGCTGTCTATAATTAATGTGACCAATGGTTGCTTGAAAAACTGCTCTTTTGGAAACTGTTTTGTTTTTTTTTTGATGTATGGTATAGGTAGTAAGATATTTCTGCAGATATTATATACGATTTATTAGCTGAATTGCCAGAGTTATGTTAATGTATAGGTACGAGTAGTACCTTTAGTTAGGTATCTCACAGTTCAGTTTAGGTATTTGGTCAAAAATGTGCAACTTAATCACTTTAATTTTGTTTAAAAAAATATGATTTCAACTAAGCTCCGGTATATTTTTAGTAACCATTTTTTTCTTTGTGAAAATGCCTTGAAAATAAGCAACCAAAATATTGGGGTTTTAAGACTTCCACGTTCGAGTTCTAATTTGAAAAATAAACTCGCACTAAAATTCTTATCACTAACATGTGTTTTTTTTTTCTTATTATTATGCGTAGGTAAACTGCCGCAAACATAATGATGTGATAATCTTATTTCACACGGAAAATCAACTTCTCATTTCAAGGTGATAATCACTATTCAAGGTCATTTGGTCTATAAAAATTTGCATTTCATATTTCGGTACTACGTAATCGGTATTGCGGAACCGGAACTATATTCCAATATATTAAAATGATATGATATGCATATCGAGTTCATATTTATTTATATCCGGAAATGTTTAATTTCTAACTGCATATTGACAAAATATCATTTCCTTTAAATATGAGTGATATGTATGACGCGGTTACAAGGTCACTTTAGATGTAAATGTAGTAAGAATTAATGTTTATTTCTCTACAACATTGTTATATATATATATATTATCTACAACTAATTACAATTAATTTGATTTATTATTTAGTCTTCATTATTTTCAAAATTACCCCTATTTATTCAGGCTGTAGTTTAGTACTGGCAGCCACAAAACTGCTGAAGTACCTACCTACTCATTGGTCCAGTATTTGTGTTAATCATGATTCGTAAATGAAGAGCTCGTCTGTCAAGCCAGGTAGCCACGTTCATTACCCGGACAATGCCGAGTGTTTTTCACGATTAAATTGACCGTAGAGAGGCAATTTGAACAGGGTGTCTGTTCGTGACACCGTTTCGGTCAGATTGAGTTTTTTAATTTTTCGTCCAGCCCTCCGTTTCTGAGGCTGTAGGGATTAGAGAGCACGTACGTTTATAGTGTATTTTCATTGTTTTTTGGAGTTGCGTATTGACTTTAGTATATATACATCACTTGCATTTTTGAGATGATTTGTTTGGAACTTGCACGTGTACTTGCCTATGTATGTATGGCATTTTGAAGTGCCTTAACTCAAAAAGTACTGGATCGATTTCGAAAATTCTGTACTTATTAAGATGCTAATGGCTATATTTTATCTGAGTAGATCATAGTTCCCTCAGGACCCGGACGTCGGGTGATAGGTACAGCGAGAAAAAGCTGAAGTAGATTAAAAATATATTGAATTCTAGTACGTACAGTTTATTACTATTTGTAAGTTTTGCAATTCAAGGTCAAAAAAATATAAAATAACATCCATATTAAGACGTAATGGCACCTACATCATATTACCTACGACAACTTCAGCTGATGGATCTAGGGATCCATCACGAATTATTCTCAATTTTCCTAACCAAACAAAATATAACTGACCAAACACATCCAAAGTCAGTAAACAAATATCCATGTTACCACGTTAGTTTCCCGATACAGGTGCGGCGCGACTTTTCAATTATGTCCGCGAACGTCAATGTTTATAAAATATTTTTTCGACGCAACCCATTCGATATTTGGCACACATGGACCAAACAAATGATCGTTGATGGACACGAAGTTATTAAAAATACTGTACGTATATATTCAGAATTTCAATTTCGATATTTTGCAAAAAAAAAACGTGTACGCTTCGTGGGCAGTGGCAAAGATTCGGTCGCCTAACTGGATTAGCATTGATGTCAAGCAAGCGTATTCATTATGGGATACTTGATTCTTTTCAGTCAGTTGTAGACTTGTAATTGGAGTATCTACTGTCATTCTGTAATAACTAATTCATTGAATTTTTCTTGTGGTAAATATGTTTTTTGTAAAGCGCTTACGTGTCTTAATAATTTAGAACGTATTAAATCCATAATATTTTGAGGTTCAATAGGACTTATCTCGTCTTTTACCTGTCCCCAAACGTAATCTTTATACTATTTTGTATACTAACAAATATGAGGAAATAATTACCGAAAAAAAACTATAACTAACACAAACTAGACAACAATAACAATGTATTACCCTAAATAAGTGCAAAATACAATATAATAACTTACTTTAAAATTATACAAGCAAGCTACTTTTAATTATTTTATTAGCACATACATTTCCTGGCCACACGACAAACAATTCCGCGTTATAAAGCATTATTTTAATACACAGCGCACCGCTAAAACTAGTTCCCGTCACAATTTTGAGTATGAATTTTCACATGCATTTTAACTTTATGAACTTGTAACACATTGATTAATGTATCCCAGTAATAAATAAATCACAAAACAGCATTTAATTTGATATAACAGGCTCGTTGAGCACCTACAAATGAAATCAATGGCACTTAACTCTTAGTATTCCAAATATTTACTTATTGTTCTAAAGACAATAGGTAAATATTCCGCCATACCTGTAGATATTTTTGTGACATTTATTAATTGCAAAAATACACTCAGGTACAATATTTTAAGGATATCACAATCAATAGGTGAGAGAAAAATTGGGACTGTACCTAATTATAATCTGTTCTATATTTACCTAGATCACATTCATTTTATCGTCTGTCTTTCCCTAGACGTCTAAAGTTTTCCCAACTACACTGGGGTCAGCTTTCCAGTCTAACCCAATGCATGAGCATACCAGTGTTTTACATGAATCGACTGCCTATCTAACCTCATCAACCCCAGATAACCCCAGCAACCCAATGGCCCTTGATAAGCTTGGTTGTCAGACTTTTTGGCTTTTGGCTTTCCGTAACTCCTTCTAAAGATGTTTAGATGGCAGTTGGAAATAGTATTTGAACAAAATACATTTCAGTAAATATACATTTTTGCTACAAATGCATGACAAAATCTCGCCGGTAGTTTACTTAATATTTTAATAAACTACTTGAGAATTACATTAGGTACCTACAGTTTTCAAATCTATAAGTTTATACCAATGACCTGGCTTGACCTGAGCCTGAAGTTGAAAAAAATAAAAATATTTGTATAAAGTAAGTAGAATATGATGTTGATCTTTATCGATAATAATTATTTTATAAATATGGGGAACATACGGTCGGTTAACCCTATGGGAAGCTATTTATTAGCTCGTGTTACGGATGCTAACATAACTAAGGTATTTGGTCCATATACTTACATCCGACATTCGAATTGAGATCCCCCTTCTTTTTAGGAATTCGGCTAGGAATATAATCTGTTTCAAAATATCGCAATGATTGCAAATCCTTTGGTTACCCCTATTCGTCCCTTAAGCAATTTTACCCCTATCAAAGTACCCCTTTGGTTTCATACAGAAAACCAAAACGCGTTTATTTTATTTGTCAATTTACAAAAAAGGTATTTTTACCCTTTTCCTACTCTTTCAATATTTATAAGAATGTCTATTGATGTATGTTGTTATTTTTATTTATCCATAAGACAAAATAGAGTCAGCCATAGAATACAATGCTGTAGGAATTCGCTTTAAATAACTTAAACAACTCCGTGGAACTCAGTATGTTAGAACACTCAGAAGATACCAGGAAACTAGAGCCTATTGTTTTATGAAATAATAATAAAATTATATCACTTTATCGTAGGTCAGGCCATTCAATAACTTCACCATGCTAATTAACAATATCATTCAGGTCTCTGTGTTCGGAGGAACTTGTTTACATCTAGACCAAGGTAAATACATTCAATATTCATTAACATTAATAACTATCTAAATTAAGAAAAAAACAACAGTGGATAAAATCTTGAAGATTTTAACCATCACAACAGTACAATTTTAAAATTATCACAGCTCATAAAATTACAAAAAAAAAAAAACATTTAGATATCTCCTCTTAGTATTCTTTTAATATCATCATTAACAATTTCATTGACTCGAGTACCATAAACAAACTCCAAATGCGTGAAATCTAAAGATTGATTTAACTTGACACTTTTAACAATATTTGGTAGTCGCTTCGTAAGTCTTTCGACATCAATTGGAGTGCTAAACCAATCAGACTCACTACTGAACATATAAATTGGCGCGGTTACCAAGGATAGGTCGTAAGAAGGAGGCTGCGTCGATGAATAAACCTCTTGATTTAATTTCGATCCGTAATCAAATCTTTGGAATTGTTTACTCAAATAACTTTGAAAATAGTGAACAAACGTCTTCGTTGATACTCCGGCAGGAATATGACTAGCAAGCACTGGTAGTTTTTCTGGATATAAATTACTTATATTCCTAATGCCATAACTAATATAGTACTCCAACTTACACAATATATTCTCAGGCACCCCTTCCCGACACACTTTCGCATGATAAAGATTACTCAATACATTATTAGCAAACACATCATACACTCCGATGCTATCAAAAAAAGTCTTCAATAAATCTAAATTTTGTGCTAAAATGTTCATAAATGGGTACTGAGTGTTCGTTATCCACGCTATCGGAGCTAGCAGTATGGCTTGATTTATCTTCTCGTTATACTCGGGTCTCGTGCTACACATGACGAAAAAAATCGCCGTTCCTTGAGAAAACCCAATATAGGACAGGTTACGTCGAAACGTTGTTTGGAGTACATAATCAATCACTGCAGGCAAATCTTGCGTCCCCATCTCTTCATAGCTGAAATTCCAATATTCTTTTTTAGAGAGGTTTTTGATGTGTCCCTTGCTATATTTATTCCCCCGGGCATTGTATATCCAAACGTCGTATCCTAGATCCGCTAATTGATACGCCACAGATTTAGCCGGTCCCAACACTAACCACGAATCTGAACTGTCACCAATCCCATGAACTAACAACACTGGAGGTCCACTGCTTGGTATCCTATAGGAGTTCACTAAATAACCATCGTTTGTTATCACTGTATGCCTTTCAGGCCTGTATCCGTACTTAGCTATTAGCTGCAAGGAGTTCAAATAAATGTCCGAATTTCGATCACGGAAGTCTACGTCGGCACTAAGTTTTATTTTACGCCTATTCTGTACGTATCCGAAACAAAACACTAGGATAATGCACCGAAATATATTCGCGTCACCGAAATTCATCGTGATTGCGAAACGTCTTGCGGTAGCAAAAACAAAAAATCATCTGTAGTTGAGCACACACTGCGGCGTTATTTACTCGCTTATTGTCAGTCAATGCCATGCTGCGGACAGCCTGCTGCCTAGGATCAGGTGGCTCAAACCTCAGGCGACGGCCTACGGTCACATTCGTGACGCACACCCAAAACAAACAGTCCGGTATCACAAACTTGATAAACACGTTTGAACTTTTTAACACCTTAATTAAATTAGAATGATAATAACATCAAAACCAGTTACGTATTACTACGCAATATTTTAACAAATTAAGTAAATTATTTATTTATCATCATGTAACTGTCGAACTTGTTTTTATGGAAAACTGATTTGATTGACCTAAATTCCAGCTGCGGTTACAAATGATTGTTATATTATGGCAATGGAAACATTGACTGTACACTGTGAACCTCATATTTCAGTTACATTTAACGGTCATGAGGGAATATTTCCAGTAGAAGTTATGCCTAAAATAGATTGTTTTTAAACTACCGGTATCATATTGTAGTTTCGTAGATATGCGGAAATATCTGATACTCATACGGTTTACCTCCAAATTCAATAAACAAGGTTGGTTACTTTGTTTAAATTTAACTTTTACTGTCAATGAACTATGAGCATGCGTGTGATGTGAAGTAGGCCTTCACAAATTACATAAATACTTGTCCTTACACATATTCGTAGGTTCCATAATTGCTATAATCGCGTTCAAAGTGATATGTTGAAACATCCTCCAACAAATTGCTGATGAAGTGAATCTTGTCGGAAGTTATGCAAAGGTCTAGGACACAAACTTGTGCCTCACAATACTCCAACGCTTATTATAGCTGCTTAAGTTCATTTTGGTATGTTTCGCAAAGCAAACAAAATCAACGTGGATAGCTCTTATCGGCAAGGTTAAGCTTCTCGCTGCGGTTAGTATTCGAATGGCATATACTTCTACAATGATTATGCCTATAATTATCAGGTAATGTTCCTTAAGGGAGTTATGGGAATGGAGTATCGCCTTTTTCTACGAAGAGATGATGAGTGGTGTGTTTGATTCGCTTCCATAGTAAAACTAGTAACTATTATAGTAATCTGTGGTAAAACGGTCAAGCTCAATATGAAATTTGGAATCGTAACCTTTAGGAAATAGGGAAGTAAAGTATAGGTAACAATGGTATTTTTTATTTATTTTAAGAAAGCATCTGCGAATGAATCCGCGAGCCTATCGAATTAATTCCTATTGTGTTTGGGAGGTTTGACGGGCATTGTG
Source organism: Helicoverpa zea (assembly GCF_022581195.2). NCBI lineage: Eukaryota > Metazoa > Arthropoda > Insecta > Lepidoptera > Noctuidae > Helicoverpa > Helicoverpa zea. Next base: position 3,693,553 of record NC_061458.1, on the reverse strand, counting down.
AAACTGGTCAGTCCGTGCCTAATAGTTTCGTTTTGAGTATCTTACTGAACGCGTATTTGATTAATTTGGAAAAGATCGTCGCCAAAATAAGGGTAACTGGGGTCTTTGGATACAATTTCATCTGATTGATGGCAATAGGCTCGCCCCTACTGCTAACCAGCAAAAAAATATGACCAATTTGTGCACTGCTTATCCGTTTGAGGAAAATACGAGTCACATCATGATGGAGGTATTTTGGGCAATTCTTAAAAGAATTCAAGTGACCTCTTGTATTGGGAACATTAAACTTTATCTCTTTTCAATGTTGTTTAGTTTATTTAACGGAATACTATCCTATGTAAAAGTCAAGGCTATTGGAGAAACACCCAAAGATATTCAAATAAGTACCTAGCTGTTTTATTTATATCTTGTGTTAGCTAATTAATTCATTGATAACACTTATGTTTCAAAGTATGCCCATAAAATAAACATTTGTGTCTATCACATTAATTAATATTTCGATAGACATTAAGTCACGTGCACCACAATGAAAGCCCGTGTTGGTATTAGGCCTAAAACGATGATGAATCAACATTCGCAAAATCCTTTATGAAATGGTTATTATCATAATATTGAGTAATCATTTCGTCATATTTGTAAACAAAGGGGTGCATGCACGCACTGACATAACCATCATTCAGAGATAGAACTCGAGAACGCCGCTAGCTCGGCATTTTTTTCTTTATAACTCTATTGTTTGTGCATTTTTCTATGAATGGAGAAAAAAACAATGGTATCATATCAAAGAAGGCTATAATACGAGGTGACCGCGGTGTCTGAACTCATTTGTCACACGAGCAAAATGAGATCAACCAAGGGTCGAACTTAAGGTTAGTGAACATTTCCTTAGTTTTCCTCTATTTGTCTTCCTTGGCCTTTTTCTTAAGTCAAGGGTTATGATGTGAATAAATTATAAACAGGTATCACGTCTTGTAAGTTTACTAAAAGGTTGTGTTGGTAATAAAAACAATCATAAATAACTAGTGCCGGTATTTAAAGTGTTTTGTGAAAACTTACCTATCATCAGTCCTAGGTTTTTCTTAGTTAAAGTTAAAGTGGATTGTTTTACCTATTACATTGTTATCAATATGCTGCCAACTGACCCTGTGCCTGGGTAACAATTAACGATATCAATTGGTGAGTTTAATTAATAAGTACCTAGGTACCAATAACAGCTTCGTGGGGCAACCTGTGTTTTTTTTTTAATTTTATTTAATAGCTAAAGATAAAGGTTCCTAATACCTTAGTGTAATGTGCTATTCAATCACGATCTATTAATTACCAGACACTAGAACATTAATGCGTGAAATTGACGTGACGCGGAGCGTAAAGTTACGGTTATTATTCGAATCAACCTACTTTCCATGCTAAAGCCTAATTCTCGAAACTTCTTCACAGCCAAAGTTGTCGCCTGTCAGAGCGTCCTCTAGAAAAAGTGCAAAGCAGTAAAGCGAATGTCCTCTGTCATGGCCGTCAATTCACTTAGGGGAAGTCGATCATGCCCCGCTTGATACTAAAAGCTACTAAAAGCCCTCCATAAAAGCAATAATTAAATTGGTGTAACTCAATTTAGTAAGGCGATGCTGTCGAAGGTGAACCTACCTATGTATGCGAACCTCTTTTGTGCAATAGACTTAAACTATTTAGTGCCTGTGCCGTGTTCTATTTTTTACCTTTGAGGCCGCTTCTTGGAGATTGCTCAGAGCTTTTTGATATTTTTATGAAGAACTAAAATTATTAATTTTAGGTTTCAATATTGCATCTATTTGGCCCTTAATAAATATTTAATTACTTTTTTACTTATTTAATTTTTTTACATTGATATAAGCAATCCCAACAAAACGTAAAAACGTTATTTTTTCGGACATCAAATCTTCGCGACTGGTAACGCCATCTCACGAAATTAAGTAAAACTGTAGAAAGGAACTCCACGGTTTAGTTAGTTTTAGAAACGTGATTATGACCCAATTCATAGTAGGGATATATTAATTTTAGCATTTTAAGCCTAAGCTTTATAACTCGTAGTTGGCAGCCAAAAGGAGGACTGAGGGAAAGCCTGCTTTCACTCCTATTATATACTACTCCCTGATTATATCCTTAGTAATTCCTTATGTGCTCCCTTTATACCGACCCTTATTTACGGTTTCTATATAATATCCTTCCTTATGTAGGATGTCTTTATGTTCTTTCTTGTGTAGGTAGGTATACTCATTAGGTACTCGCTTTCGTCCATCTTTATGTACTTCTCTATATAGGTACTCTCGTGTGGTTCTTATGCTACCTATCTTCTTTTCTTATTTACTACCGCTATTTGCTCCCTTCAATACTTTCTTATACAATCATGATTAAGTATATACTTACCTTAATCATTTTATTAGAAACACATTGTATTCTAAAAAGGGAATAGAACATTTAAATAAAACTACTTTTACGGACTTTATCGCGGTTATATTAATATTATTTAATCCCGACGTTTCGGATCCTTTACAGCATCCATGGTCACGGGCAGACTAAGGTGTTGGTCGTCTTGATATATTAGTTACAAACAGCTACCCTACATTTTGTTGATTATTATTGACAATCCGATTCACGCAAAACGAGCTCACTGTATCCTTAGGTCGAGCAGTTGTAGGCTTGGATTTTGATTTAATAGTTTCTATGATGGGATTCCAAGCAGGTGGTATGCACCAGCCATCTTCTCTATTGAAATTTGGATGTTTTTTTAATTTCAATAGCCTCGCGAATCATCCTAGGTAGGAATCGGTTTTCTTTTGCAAGGACTTGTGGTTTCTGACTGTGTTCACAAACTGCTGACTGTCTGGAACGGCGGTGTTTGACATCGGCGATGTGTTCTTTTACGCGGGTCCCTATGCTTCTTTTAGTTTGGCCTATGTAAGAGAGACCACAATCACATTCAAGCTTGTATATATCCGCATCTTGTAGAGGTATGTGACACTTGACAGGTGGTAAGAATTGACTGATCTTCTTCAGCGGCTTGAAGTAGGTTTTGATTGAAGCTCGCTTCAAGATGTAGCCAATCTTGTCTGTGACTCCTCTTATGTATGGAAGAACAGCAGGTAGACGCTCAACTGTGGCTGGTTTCACGCGGGTTCTGCAACGAGGGCGCGGTACTCGCCCTCGTCGATAAAAACAAAAGTCGGTAAAGGATCCGAAACGTCGGGATTAAATAATATTAATATAACCGCGATAAAATCCGTAAAAGTAGTTTTATTTAAATGTCTAATATTCGCGTAAGTGTCAGAAATCAATAAGGGAATAGAAGAAGAACACAAAACACTGAAAGCAATAACACAAATTCGTGATTATTATAAATATTTAAAGTAATTTGATCTCGAGTTTATAAAATATTCAAGACATTTTACACAATATTTTATAAACCACCATGAGAATTTAGATCATGTTTCGGAACTAAACTCCTTTCATAATCTGTGGTAAAAAGTTTTACATCTGTCAACCAGACAGTTGGACAGCTGACTGTCATCTTGACTTTCGTCTGGCCGTCAGTCAGTTGACCATTTATTTTTATAATGAGTGTAGTGTGTTTTTGTGCTCATTATTTTGCAGATAATAGCATATTATTACGAACTGTTGTTATATTACTCGCGCACAAGGTTATATGAAATTCATGCGATTATTTACTTAGTTTCATCGCTACAAACGGAGTGTATTCATTTAGTTTTAAATAAAAATAACGCGGTGCAAAAGTCGTGAGTTCGTAAACTTTTTTATTACTGTTGAGAAGTTTTCTTATCAGGGTATTTAATTATGTCAGGTTCCTATGAAGAGCCACCCGAGATGAACACATTGAGTCAGGTCATCGATCATGAACATATGGTCAAAATAACTTCGAATTTCTCAAGGTTGGGAGGTAAGTGGATTCTGATTTCTATTAATTAATTAAGTGGTGCAAAAATCAAGAAAAGGATACTTAAATATTAAAATTGTCATATAAGTATGTAGTTGTGTATTGCATAATTATGTATGTAGGAGAAAGTGCAAAAATTGAGTCAGCACAAGTGTAAAAGTATAAAACTTTTTGCATCCCCATTTTTTGAATGTTTTATGTGATAAACACACTGTGTACAAGACCCCTAAACTATTACTGTCAATTAGAATATTTTTTTGTAGCTGTAAGTGTAATGGCAGTTGTTTACATAAAAATAAACTTTTATCTATTCCCACTTTTGACCTATATCTCTAAGACATTATATATTTCTCTAAGATGACCCACTGACGAAAACATTGTCCAGAAGTTTCTATTAAATGTGTTGGTAAATGCCAAAATTTCAGTATACAAATAAATATTTTATAATATTAAGTTTTTTTACTAACATATTTAATAACAGAGGTAACTAACTTAATTAACATAATACAATACCTAAGTACTTTGCAAATACTGGTAATTACACTGAATAAGATTTCTATAGCCTTCATAAATTGTTTCCTCGCCTCATATTAACTTTTAATAAAAAGTCTTGCTACTTATATAGTATATTTCAGCTGTGCACATACTTATTGAATTAATAAACAATATTAATTCATGTAATGAAGTAAAACAATAAATACCATATAATTATCTTTTGTGTTACAGACAGATGTTACTTGGAAAACGCTGGAGCCACATTATATCCGGAATGTTTAATGCCTATTATACATGAAGATCTTATGAGCAATGTCTATATGAATCCTCACTCTGACAAATATACCAAAGACTGCGTTGAACAGATCCGAAGTAATATCCTCAAGCATTTCAACACTGATCCGTCTACCTACACTGTTGTATTCACAGCGGGAACCACTTCTGCATTAAAACTAGTTGTTGAATCGTTCCAATTTGCTACAGAAGATGCCATTGATGGTAAAAACTGGGGATCATATTTATACTTGAGAGACAACCACACATCAGTGCTTGGACTTAGAGAAATTGCAGCTGATAAAAATGCTGATATTGTACATATATCTCATGAAGATTTCTTATTAGCAGTTAAGAATTATAATAAGCAACGTTTGATAAAAAACAATAAGTTTTCAAGCAGTAGTAATGCCAACACATTGCTGGTATATCCTGCTCAGAGTAATTTTAATGGCTTTAAGTACCCTATAGACTGTATGGATAGTATAAGAAATGGTTGTCTGAATAGCCATTTGAGAAAACAATTGGTAACAATTAATAATAGCTGGTACATTCTACTTGATGCAGCTTCTTATGTGTCAACAAGTAGACTAGATCTGTCTAAAATACAACCAGACTTTGTGTGTATGTCGTTTTACAAGATATTCGGATACCCAACTGGATTGGGGGCAGTCTTAATTAAGAATAGTAGTAGCCACGTGCTTTGCCAAAAGAAATATTTTGGAGGCGGTACAGTTGATTTTGTCTTAAGTACAGAAGATGTTCATGTGAAAAGAAAAGACTTATATGAAAGGTATTGGCCAAAAATCTTCCTTAATGTTATTCATGCTTTGCTTAATATGCTATGCCACACATTAAGTATTAAATTATTTATGCTAGAACACATCTCTTTTTTTTCAACGCTCAAAGCGATGATGCATAGCATATTCAAAGCAAACATAAAAACACTTGATCACTTATTTTTGAATATTGATAACTACTTAAGTTGAAATACAGTAAAATATTCAAATAACTGTGATGGATACAGCTGTATAAAATTTTAATTGAAATATTATTTTTCTTTCAGGTTAGAGGACGGGACCATACCGTTTCTATCAGTACTAGCTTTAAAACATTGTTTTGATACAATGAACCAATTGATACCTAAAATAATAAACGACGACTTAATGGAGACTATATCACACCACACATTTTACCTAGCTAAAGACCTTTATTATCAACTGCATGAGTTAAGGCATGCAAATGGCAACAAGGCTGCAATAACATATTTGGATTCAGACTTTAGTGATATAAAGAAACAAGGTGGAATTGTTACATTTAATCTATTAAGGGACGATGGATCGTATATTGGATTTGTGGAGGTAAGAACTGATTTAAATCCAAAAAATCTGTAAACAGAAAAATGTATCTGTAACGTCTGTAACTATGTACCTAGGTGTAATATTCTTCCAGCTGACCCTGTACTTTAAAAAAGGGTTTTGAGTCTTCGATTGGAAGTAATTTTTTAGTTTTTTATGTTGATACTTAAACGAATTTATCGCTATTGGTTTAGGTCAAGTTAATATTTGAACCTCGTACAGAACTAGTTATGCACTGGTAATCTCACTTGAAGTGGACCTATAAACTGAAAGCTAGATACGGTTTTCGCTTTGGCAGTCCAAAAGTTCGCACATGTGGGTTTAACACCTCTTTTGGACTTAAACAAGACTTCGCAGTGACTCCGAAATTTCCGTGACGACAAAAAGTTTGGCAATAACTATAGGTGCCTAGCCTAGTTGTGTTTTACGATCATTTCTGTTCAGCGTCTGCACTGCGTCATACGCTATTCTAAACGCATACCTAGTATTTTTCTAGCTTTTACTGTTTTCTAGCGTAGGCAATTGGGCATACCATATCCAACCTTCCCCAGAAAACCGACGTTTTATTCGACCTTCCAGGTGTTCCACTAAGCATTATAGCTTAGTGGTGTTTTCTGTTTCCAAATATCTCCTGAACCTTAAACTTTATAAGAATTTACACATCATGTCCATATCTTTAATAGAAATACAGCATTTTCTAAAAACAATGTCTTCAGAAATTGTGTTCCAATCTACACACTACATCTACCTACAGTTTCATGGTCCATTATGATCTATTGAATCTTGTAAACAACTGGATGACGAAAGATTGTTAAGTGACCGCCTTATCATTATTATTTGTGACGCAGTTTTCGCTTTATGCCGAGGTTCCAGGCTAGTGTTACCCGCAAACAGTGATGGATTAATAATATTTATCAACCGCGTTGATCATTTATCGTTATTTATAATGTGATTGACAAATATACCAAATATGATAGATACGTATATGTACCACACGCACAGAAACAATAGAAACAACGACGTATCTACAGTTATGTAATTTTTATCTTTCTCATATCGTATTCTCTTTTAATAATATTTACTTAAGGATTATGATGTGCCCACAAAAGATAACGTTATTCAGAAACCGAAATTGTATGTTTTCAGTTTCAACACATGGCGGATCTATTTAACATAAGTGTTCGGACAGGATGCTTCTGCAATTCAGGATCATGTCAGCGACATTTAGGGGCGACCAACAAAGAATTGAAAGAAATATTCAAATCCGGACACGTTTGCGGTGATGAAATAGATCTCATTAATGGAAGACCGACAGGAGCCATAAGAGCATCATTCGGATATTTCAACACTTTCAATGACGTCGACAAACTAGTCAGTATGATATGCCGATGCTTCGTTAAAACGAGAATGAAACCAAGAAGACGTAATACAAACAATAATACCCATAAAACTTTACTGGAAGCATTGAAATCTCACAAAATATACAACGGCATATCACATTCGCCGAGCATAGTAAGCCAACAGGATTTCTATTACCATGAACTTGAAGATGTAACACAGAACATAGAAACCACTATTACAATCAAAGAAGCTGCGGTATTTCCTATTAAATCATGTGGTGCATTCAAAATAAGGACTTCCTGGAGAATTGGACCCAAAGGCTTTGAATATGACAGAGAATGGATGATTGTTAAAGATAATGGCGTATGTCTGACACAAAAACAAAATCCTAGAATGTGTATGATAAAACCGAGAATAGATCTGCATAGAAGAACAATGACGTTACACTTTGAAGGTAAGGAATGCTCTTGAGGGGTAATTGTGAGAAAAGCTTGCTTACACACAGCTAATATACGGTGTTATTTTTTTCAGGTAAGCACCCAATAACGATGCCTTTAGATATAACTACTGACAACAAACTCAAAAACTCGTCACTCTGTCACAGCAAAGTTTGTACGGATACAATAAAGGGGCACGACTGTGGAGATGAGGTAGCTGACTGGATATCAGAAGCTTTAGAAGTATCTTACTTACGACTTATCAGACAGTCAAGTGAGGACAACAGAGTTCTGAAAAAGCAAACGGAGGGAGAGAAAAAACTGCTATCATTAAGTAATCAAGCCCAATTTCTTCTAATAAACAAAGCTACAGTGCGATGGTTACGGAAAAAGATCGCCGATCCTCTTTTTACGGACGATATTGAAAGTTTAACGGACCGTTTTAGAGGAAACCTTATTATTGAAATGGATGAAGAACTAGCCGAACGAGATTGGCACAGGGTCATCATTGGGAATCAAGAGTTCAAGGTAAATAAAACTTACAACTAATGTTAAGAATATTGTAAACAAACATAGATGTCTAATAATAGTTCTTATTTTCGATCTTCGAACTTCGAAGCCATTAGAAAATAAATACAATTGAATTCGAGAAAATATCCTTGCAAAGTTGAATCCTTCATGCACGCACAAAACAATTTCTTCTTTCTGTCTTTTAACAAACCACCTACAAATGGGAACTCGAATTAAATCATGTTTGTGTGTATATTTTTTCAGGTTGAAGGCCAGTGTCCTAGATGCCAGATGGTATGCATAGACCAGCAAACTGGTGAAAAAACCGTAGAACCTCTAAGAACAATATCCGAACAGTTCGCAGGAAAACTGCGGTTCGGTATTTATTTAACTTATTTAGGAGCAGCCGACGGTTCCAAAGACCGTCTTCTCAAAATACATTCGCCTGTGAAACCAATCATCAATGATGATGATATAAGTAGATGAAATATTTAGGTAATTGTGTGGTTACATCGTATTTTAATTTAAGAAAAATATATTTTCTTATTTGGGGTAGAAGTAAGGTGGTTGGGTACATCTAATTGGGTTTAAGATTAAGTATAGTAGATACTGTGAAATATGGGATGTATATCAGTGATATATTCTTTTAAATCTTATCTTCTGGGGCTATGATCCGTATCTCATCAAGTAGTCATTATTTGAGGGTAATTTTGATTGAATTGAATACTTGCCCATGCTATGCTTCCGTAGACATATGCGAATTGACATTTGTTATTTAAATTCCAAAAAAGACATCTAGAATAATAATAAACAAACATTGATTTTAATTTGGATATTACTTGATATTTTGTCATGCCCCAGTGATATTAATAAATCGTTTAACATCCCACTGCATCTGACCCTTAAATATATTTTTATAAACGTACATACAAGAGCAATGCAATATTTGTCATGACAATATAAGACCTTCATGAGATATGGACCTGTCCTACACCATTAACACATTATCTCTTACTTTTATTGTACATTTTATACATAAAATGAAATATTGTATATTATGTTTATTTTTTAATGTATGTAATAATGAGAGCAGAATTTACGGCTGTGATTTATTGAAATCGAATAAAATACAAAATTTATTTTTATTATAGTTCGGCCATTCAGAGAATGCGTTCCTGACACGTCGCGATTGAACTGACGACGTAACTTTGCAATGGCGTTGCAGTTACGATAAAAATATTTTTGCTGGTTGTTTACCGTTTTAACAATTGAGGAGCATTAAAACAACATTATTATATCAATAATCAATGAATGTAGTTACGTCGTCAGTTCAATCGCGACGTGTCAGGAACGCATTCTCTGAATGGCCGAACTATAAGTAAATTTATATAAAATGTAGCTTTATTTATTTAAGATTAAAGGTACACTATGAGCCATAGAGACATAGAATTATGGATGCGAAGTGAATTTACCAATTATAAACTTTGTTTTTAATTAGGTATATAGGTACAAATGCTGCCTTTTATATTTGGAAAGATTATATACGTAAAAAGAGATCAAATAAAGTTTTTTACGATTTTTAAGCTTCCTTAAACGTGAGCCGCATACCTTGCCTTTAAGCATACTATTATTATAAATGAATGTTTATCGCCATTTAAAGTTTATCCTATTTACATATAGTATTTACACATTATTGGGTTGTTTTAGCTATATTATATATTTTCTTGTATAAATAGGCACCTCTGTATTGTGAGGCTGATAATTGTTTAATTTGTAAATATACAGTAAGATTCTATTACAACCATAGAGGTCCTCTGAAGAACTGTTATAAATTATTTTGAGATTGGTATATTTGTTAATTCCTGCCTGGCGCAACCTACATTCCATTGGAAATTATATTTCATGTTATTATGTAAGTTACGCAGAGATCTCTATGGTAAAATGAGCCAAAAAGAAACTGCTTTTGTAAAATAATTAGGAAATTTTTAAATATTATCTCAGACAATAATATATATTTCCTTTAGAAATAAAACTAAATATTTTCTCATTTACGTTTATTATTCTATGACTAGTTTATATTACAGTTGTTTTGATTTTAATATATTCTATGAAATTACACAGTTGATTGGTTGTTGTCCTTTGATTAACCTAGGTTCTTCCCCGAGTGATACATTATTGACCACTTCAGCAACCTCGTCAAAGTCAGGTAGTGCCATCGTCTGTAGTTTTGAATATATTAATTTATCATTTACTTGAACTTCAAATGAACCTGTAATAAAAACATTTTTTTTCTGCAAATCCTTTAACAGTATAATTAGTATCTTCTCTAAACACATTAACTTCAGAAATATAAAATATTAAAATACATAGTGTAATTTTTAAAACAATACCTACCTTGCCGTCCACGCAAACAATTCACGATTGCATTAGGAGTCATTTTATTAATAGTTTGTCTGAGTGCTAGACAATGACCACCATAATCACAGACACCACTGGAAAATGTAAAGCATTCAGTTTAACCGAATAATAAACCCATTACCTATATGAAATGCAAACATTTGTTTTTAATGTTTAAAATGTTGTTTGATAAGTATAAACATATCCAAATGGCCTGATATTTGAAATTTCTTTACATGGATTTTTATGATTCCGTTGAGATTTAGCAGTAAACACAGGGGCACATTTTCTGAGCTACCAAAAGCACAGGATCATTTAAAAAAATTACAGCAAACCTAACCTCTTCTCTACACATGTTTTTTTTTTTAGTATTAAAAACTACAGATGTGTTTGAGTAGCTGTCTAATCAAAATCAATTCTAGTCTCTAATTCTAAATCATAATAAAAGCATTTGATATAAGTTTAGATTATAAAAATACGATACCAGTATTCCACTTTTACTTTGGGATTACTTGGTTTCACGTTGGTATGAGTTTCATCCATTTCATTATCCGCCATAGTAAAGTTTGATTAGTGACTCTTTCTCATGTTAAACAAGAATTTGAATGAAATTTTGATTTGAAGATAATTAGATCTTGAAATGAATCCACTTGTTGGTAAACTTAGAACAGCTGATTGATTTGATGGATTTGTAAATGTTGCCAACAAATAATCCAAGATTCCAAGCAATGGTCAAGCAAGATGAACATTAATTTTGGTTAAAAAAAGAAAGTAGGGGTTTTGAAATCTACAAAATAAATGGCGTTACGCAGATGTGGCCAACGTTTTAATGGCATTTTATACAAATGGCATTATTAATAGCATTAAACGCTAAGCGATAACTCGGGTGTCGGTTTTTTGGACACATCAAAGGGTTTTAGTGCGTAGCTTAGAGCGCTAAGTGATGTTGGCTACATTAATGCCATCTCATTGCACGCATGCAAGGACGAGTGTAGATACTTTGTTTAAGCGGTAACTGCATTTTACGAGCACGATAATGGAATGGTCAAATGAGAAAGCTTTAGTTTTTAGAATTATTTTGTGTGCCTAAGTTTAACCTCTTTAATGTGTGTTTGTTAACGCGTTACTTCATGAGGGATTAACTCTTGCGGCATTGTAACCTAAGTGTAGCCAACACGCATTTTTAATGCAATAAGTAACGTGCAGTTGGCCATTGACATTAACGTTAACGCTAACGCAGGTGGAGCAGGAGCATTAGAGAGAATATCAGAAGCAGCAGCCTGGCAGCCCCGTTGTTATCAGTCAAATGCCAATTATGTCAATTGTCATAGTCAAACTGACATTTCAGTAATCGATCGATTGTTAATGTTTTTTCATTCTAATTTACTTTGTGTATTGTGTGTACAGGTAAAAGTATACAAATGATTGTATTAAGATAAAAAAAAGTTTGTGCAAATCACTCAACAAGTCCAAGCAATCACGCATGGGAGGTTGTATACTAATGCACAATTTCTGGAATTTAAAAGTTGCACTCCCATTAACAATATGGACTACGATTATCTTATTAAACTTCTTTGTGTTGGGGACTCTGGGGTCGGTAAAACAAGCTTCCTCTACAAGTATACTGACGGCGTTTTCCATACACAGTTCATTTCCACAGTGGGCATTGACTTCAGGGAGAAAAGTGTGGTAAGTTCATAATTGTCCTTTCATATTTTATCGCCTATTTAAGTGCCCACTTTATCTCGAATTGATACAGATAAAATTAATTAAAGCGAAGAGGGTTCGTATTGTTATTTAATTAAGTCCTTGAAATTAATATTAATTTAATTAGATTGGATATTGCAATGGTTGAATTTGAATTTTCCATGTTTCAGATTTACCAGCAAAATGGGAGACAGCATCGAATTCACTTACAACTTTGGGATACAGCAGGACAAGAAAGGTAAATAATAGATTTATTCATCTTAAGAAAATTGTATTCCTAATTTAAACTTAATAGATTTATGGATAAAAAAAATGTGCTTTACAGATTTCGCAGCCTGACCACAGCGTTTTATCGCGATGCCATGGGTTTTCTTTTGCTGTTTGATCTCACCAATGAAGCCTCTTTTCTTGAAGTTAGAAATTGGATTGAACAGTTAAAGGTACCTATTAATTTTCCTACTAATTTGTTAAAGCTTTGATTTAATTGAAAATACCTATTATTTATCCTATCAAAATAAAATTAATAACAATGTATTTTGTTCTGATTTCAGACACACAGCCTCTCGGAAGATCCAGACATAGTTCTGTGCGGTCACAAATGTGATCTACAAGAAAAGAGGTTGGTTAACCAGAACCGAGCAAGGGAGTTTGCCAAGAACTACAACCTGCCATATTTAGAGACAAGTGCCAAATCGGGTCAGAATATTGACAGAGCCATCGAGATTTTACTTGACCGCATTATGAATAGGTAAGAACTCATTTATGTACTTATGGTATTTTCAATCAAATTGTGAAAGAGACACAAACATAGGCACATCTGTATTAAAAAAAATATGAGATTGAGAGAGTAGAAGCTGGTAGAACTTTAAGTGCCCCAAACTATCAATGATACCCTTCAATTTTATTGTTCTTTATCTTCTCCAGATTTACCAAGTTGGGTAAAAGTAAATCCCAAAATAGTGTGGATTAGGCACCTCACAAGATTATAATTTTCTTAGTAAGACCCCTGTTTTGTTATAGAATGGAGTCATCAGTAGAGTATGCAATGCTCTGTGCATCAGGCAGACGGCGCCAATCTCTCCAAAAACTACAAGCAAGCAAAGACAAGAAGTTTTGTTCATGCTAAACGTTTTATAATCTGTGATTTGATACTGTCTTATACACTCTACTTACCTTGAAAAAAGTATTGCTATTCTATACAATTTATGAAAAATATTTTTTATTCTTCGCAAAGGTTTTATATTGTAACTTGGAACCAAAAATTATTTATTCCTAAAGGGTCTATGGTTAATGAGACTGATTTTTGTTTTCTAGTTCCTGGCTAAGTATTTGTTTTACATTCCATAAGCCATTACAACTGAATCATAGGTTTAAGTTTAAAATGATATCCTACCTAGTCATGTGCATTTATTGTTATATCTTTACTGTTTTTAGTGTTAATGATCTGATCTGCTAACTTTGTAGTATTTTTATGAGATATTTAATTGTTCAACACGTAATGTTGTTCCATGTTTGAAATATTATTGAGAAACTTGAATACCTTTAGAAAGTTCACTCCATGTCAATAGTGCAAGAGGTTCTAATTTGTTCCTTACGATAAGTGCAGGGTACCTAACCTATCCTAGTCAGATTTATGGTACACAATGGTTTCTTTAAGCAAAAGTCTTCATAGAATTTTCCTGTTATGAAAAATAACTTTCAAAAATTCAATTCCGTTGTTTGTTGCTTAATGGAGATCATACACATTGCAACACTTTGTAAACTCAAAATTAATTTGTAATTCGTCAAATCTGGTGAAAATGTGAAGAAACCAAACAGTAAATATCATACCTGGTACTTACCTAATGTTGTCATAGCGTATACTTATTATATTCACTAGAATAATTATTTAGTTACTAATTTGCTTGTTTTTCGTTATTGAATGTTTTGCACAAGTGTGATATTTTAGTAGCACAAATACTTATACAATGTACCCTAAGCCCACTGAGTTGATATACAAATGTTTTGTAAAAATCTTATGATATTTGATATTCAGGATTTTATTGAGGTACCCTAGTTGTAATGTGTAATCTGAATGAATTGAATTGTTATACAAGTTTACATTTTTAATCATATTGATAATGTAAGTGGACATTTTTGTAAAGGTGTGTTTGGACTAACCCTGTAATAATAGTGGCAATGTGAATGTATCAAGATTCCACCAAAATTGTCCGCGCAAAGGTTGCAGTTTCATTTGCATTTTAGAAATGTAATCGTCGCAGGCAAATTGTTTCTGTTGTCCAGAATAAATATTTGAGCGAATTACAGTGGAATCTCAGCTTTATGAACCGGAATACTATAATAAAATTACCAAAAGCTATAAATTAGCAAAAGATTCTAGTGTTAGTCCAAACACACCTATCGTATTTTTAAAATAGACTTGATAACGAAGTATTTTACGTAGGAACCTATTTGACGAAGTCACGATATCTTAAAGTAGCGACCCAATGACGCTTCTGTCCCCCCTAGTATTAATGAGGAAGAGTCCGTTTGTCGTTAATAATCATACCAGAATTATCCTCATAAAAAATAAGTATTATAACGTAAAACATGCCCGTATGAAACGCACACAATTAAAGGCCCAGCTTCCACTAAAGCTTAGCGAAGCGAACTACTTTTTATACGATTGATAGGATATCTTCGCTCAAGGATACTTATTTGGCGGAGGCGCAGTGTTTAGACAACGAAATTCTATTGGTTGTTTAAAAACTTATCCGCACCGTTACGCTTTGGTGGAGCCTGGGTTTAAATAGTTCTCATATTCATTTTTGTCAATTTAAAATTATAAACGTTTTATTTACGTGCGCTGTTTTATTTACGGGGTTTTATAACTTACTAAATTATACCAATATTAATTAATTAAAAGTCTTGCCATAATCATTAAGTTTATCATAAAGTATTGTAAATTCTAGTAATATCTTATAAAATTCGCTATTAAAAGCGCAAAAATTAAAAACGAAATTTTCGTAATTATTGTGATCGGCTTAAATATTTATTATTATTAAATAATATTTTATAATGTATAATTATTATTAAAAATAATGAGATTTACCCTTGACCAAATCGCGATTTATATACATACCTTATAAAGTGTCAATTTTGTGTACAATTATTGTCTATTTGATGTTTTCTGTGTCATTAAATTAAATAATGATTAAAGTTTATATTTTTGTCTGATTTTCATCACTGCGTTGTGGAAACAAACTTAATGAAATCAATACCTAGACCTAGACTGGAGTCGTAGCATAGTCATTTAGAAAATGGTGGTGTACAATGATTTCAGTCGGTTGTGAACAATTTCTCGTTTCGGGAGCGGCGCCTGCGAATCGTTCAATGAGGGTTTTCGATACTTTTTCTGCCGCCAGGCGGCGCTTCGTATGCGTCAGGTCCAAACAGCTGTCAAATAGTATGGAATTGTAGGGTCCGAACTTATTGTTTATTGAAATTCTGTTATATTGGAAGTGTTATTGATTTTATTATGGACTACGGTCAGAATAAGGTTTCCGAACTAAAAATTGAGATAAGAGAGAGGGTGCAAAAGTCACTGGTACTAAGGAAAAGCTTGTTGAACAATTTGTTAACACAATATGATTTAGTTTTTTTTATTTACTCAACCTCAATAGTAAAACAATAATGCAGTGCTTTAATTATAAAATAAAAAAAAAACACTAAAATCGTTCACTATTCATAGTAAAGATAAGCACTTTGACAGTTACCTGGACCTGACGACTCGGTGCTGCCACCTGGTGGACGCCGTTTTAGAAAACCCTCATTGCGGAGATATAAAAAGTAGGGGCTTAAGGACCTAAGACACATCTGTATCACAGGCTTGGGTATTTGACGAATGTGTAAATAGGGGTGGCCTTTCAATCTTCCCATTTATCTATTATCTTATCATTCAATAAGGGTCAATTCCCACTGAAAGAGCAGCGGCCGGCAGCGGCCGGCAGCGGCCGTAATTGCAAGGGATTGAGCGCGAGCGCGGCGGGCCGCGCGGCGCCGCACCGCGCCGCGCTCTTACATTTTCCGTGCTCTTACGGCCGCTGCCGGCCGCTGCTCTTTCAGTGGGAATTGACCCTTAAACACGTTTCATCATAAAATCTAAATTCGGCACCAATTTAATTAAACGAAAAAAGGATTTGATTTATGAATTCCGCCATGCAATATGTGGATTCATTGTCTTCGAATGTAGCCGCGTTCAACTTTTTTCCAAACAGTTACATTAATCTCAAACCGTACTGAGGGGTCGTGGGTGAGTTCACCAAACTGCGATCATCTGGCCCCCCTGCACGCACGTGATACGTCTGCCTGCAGTATCCACTCAATATCCACACAATTATTAACTTTAAAGTTAGGAAGATAGAGTTCGAAATAGACTGCGCTGTGTTAATAAGCTGCAATACACAGCAACAATGCCTCTCCAAATGAACTCTGTTGTAAGGACATAGTGTCGAGATTGGCCCTTCTGAAGGACGCGACCCCATCACGCAGACGCGGAAGCTCGCTACTACGTCACACTAGCGCTAATCTCGCTCCTACTCAACGTTGTTTTCGTTGTTTCCTCAATACTATACAATCATGTGAACTTTCTTAAAACAATCAAATAAACCTTTATTCATTTTAGTTTCTGTATGTTTTGTGTATCGAGGTTTCCGTGTGGGGCGCGACTTACTCGGGCGTGTGTAGTGTGTAATAGTACAGATTCGCCCGCGGCTAGCTTCATTCCGTTTGGCAGTTTGTTTATGTGTTGGAAGACAACAGATTGGTGCAGCCGGCTTCTCCGAGCTCCGTAATTCGAAGCTCCGTGTGTTTTCAGTAAGACGCGAGTTATCAATGAAGCTCCTTCAATAGTGCCGATCGAAACTTGGACAGTGAACGAAATATCCGCAAAATTGTACGCGGAGTGAATATCCGCGTGATAGTGAAGTGTTGACGTTTTGCTCCATCGAAGCGTTAAACGATACGATAACGATATAAGGAATATTTCAATAGTTAATTATAAATCAACAATTAGATATTTAAGCAGTGACTTTTGGGATCATTTACGGTAAGTTATTATTTTATAATAGCTAACTAATAAGTTTAGTTCCTTTTAGTAAATACTTATACCTAAAACAATAGTAAACTAGATTAAAATATAGGAAACAAGACAACAGTAAATTGGTACCTATAGGCTAAAGATGCAGTGTCGTAAACGTTTTTAATTACTTTTATAACGAACTCTTATTGGATTCTAATTAGGTAGAACCACAGACATTATTTTTATTTTGTATTTATGTGCTGATTTAAAAAATAGTGTAAGTGTAGATAGGAATTAGGCGCTCTACGCTCTACCTATTTAATGGAAAATAGAGTGTAGGACATTTTTTTCTCTTATTGTAGTCGTAGGCTGTGGGACCTCGTAGCAGCTGCTACAAGGCCTACGGGCTTGCTACGACAACGTGAAATGGCGGGGGTTATCAACCCCTCGACGTAGGGGTGTCACTCAATAAATAGTTGGACTACGGTCTCCGATAAACTAGAAATGGTTCGTTTTTGTAAATGTTCGTTCGTGATTAAATGAATTTTGTGAAAGGCACAGGAGAGCAGATTGAAATAAAGAACGGACTTTTTTGGTTTACATTTTCTTAACATTTTATGTTAAGTCTACTTACAACAGCTTTTGTAGTCAAATTATTAACTAGCGCTCAAATGAGAGATATTAGAGCCTTCAACCATTCCTTTATAATCTAAATCTAGTTAGTACCTAGTTCCAATAACATTTAAAATCAATGGAAATATTTCCTTTCAAATTCAATTCGAATAATTAAAACTGTCGCAAATGGGAAAAACAAACCAACGTTACTTACACAAAGTGGTTAAGCGTGAAAACAAATCCGTATGCGGTCAACATTTGTCCTAATGAACGAGTTTGCAATCACAACCCAGATTACTTTCGCACAACACTAAACTAATATTAAAAATTCACCATTTAATCCCGGGAAAGGAGGTTAGCAGCGAGTTTAACTTCTATAATGGGATCGTATTAGGTACAGAGATTTAAAGGATTGAAAATGCGATTGCAGTAGGAAATGTTGAAAATCGGAGAGGAATTAAGATCTTAAGAAGGATTAGGAGCAGTGATTTTATTACAATAGCTTAGCTACAACTTTTTGGCCCTCTTTGCGATAATTCATCTAAGTACCTAATTCATCATTAAGAATATCCATTAATAGGTAATAGGTATTTATCTCTTTTGATCTGGGGACCTACATAAGCGATTATTGGTCAACAGTAGCAGCCAGTGATCACACGCAGCTTTCCAAATGAGAGAACATTATTTTATCCACTTATTAACTCATTGGTCAGAAAAGGGAGTTTGGAAGAAAACCTATCTCGTATATCCAAATGAGCATGGTTTCATTAGAATTAGTAGGTATGTTCTGTATGTATACCAAATACGCATTGTTGAATAGGTAGGTAGAGCAATATTCACCGGGTGTATTTCCAGACACAAGTCTACCTAGTCTAGTTCATAAAGCTATGAATTCTCGTCTGAGCGAGGACGGTGGCGTACCTTATGCATGAAATTAGTATGTCAGATTTCTGACACAAAGCAAACGCGTGTCTAGACCTAGAGCTTATAGCTTAACTAATATTATTAAAGGAACAATTTGGCATAGTGTTAAGTGGAACATCTTTCGCTTACAAATTGCTTCCTTATAAAACTGACGCAATTTCTTCCGCTGTATTATATGGTTAATCATCGTGTTTAACCATTAAATAGGGAGGGAGTTTAAAGTAGATTCTCATGTTCTATTACTACCAATTAATTTTAATTAATCTTAATAACTCGTTAATTTACACGCCGCGTTGTTGCCAAAACATGCTAGCATCAAATGTAATATCCTTGTGATCCCTTTTAAGTGGGATCATTTCTAACATTCACATTCAGTGATGATACAATTTCATGCCTTTAAAAATGATCTGGGTGATAAATGAGTTTAACCTACGTTATTAATAGGATCAAGTTAGTATTCAGCTGCTGTATTATGCCTTGGTACAATTTTGAGAGTCGCTGTTGACCGTGGTCTTTCAAAAAGCTCGTCCATAATGAATATAAAGACAGCATAACAACATTCACCACATTCATGGAAGACCAAGAATTTGCATCGGTCTTTCTAAAATTTATTTCATTCAACTGTTGATATTCCACCTTGGATCTAGCTCAGTTTCCCATAGGAATCTAGGCCAATGTAGCTCTTTTAGATGATTGAAATATACTGTTTACATACCACGCCAAAAGCGAGTAATTTATTGCCATCCACGTGATTCATGAATATTTTCGTGTTTCCGAACAAGATGTGAAGAAATTGTAAGGCTAAAGAATTTTGATGAAGTTCAAAGCGGTCTGACGTCAAAGTTTGATTGACTGTTTCTGAAATAAACGGGATACATAAAGCTTACGGTATTCTGTTTTTAGTTGTACCTGGAATGTTTATTTTTAGATCAGTTTTTCTTGTGATCCGGATTCCAGTTGGAAGACTGGTTAGAACATCCGAAATAAACGCTCCAGTCATAGTTACATATAAGTAATTAAGCCTAAATTCTAAATCAAACTGGATTGAGGAGGTTAGATAGGCAGTCGCCTGGTAGGTACTCAGCTGAATCCGTTTAGACTGGAAGCTGGCCCAACATAGTTGAGAAAAAGGCTAAGCAGATGACGTGAACAACTTCGATATAATCTTGGCATTCACCGTAGCGTTCATATGTGTAATATGTAGTTATAGTTTTCAGATAACAGACGTAAACAAAACGTATTTCTATACAACTGTCATAGTTATTTCTGTAAACTAAACTATGGTTAGACTGTTTACGTTCCACATCGAGTAACTTCTCGCCTTCATGTAAATTATAATTAATCTTTCGTAAAACATGTGTTAACGTGCCAACTAGAGCGTAAATTAGTAATATTAGTATTAACACGTTCCCTGAAAATTGAGTTTTCAGTAATTAGGATGTTGTTTGTGACAAATTAAAAGGTTTTTGTTAACCTTCAAAGATGAAACAAAATATTCCTACAGCATTTATATTTTTAAAAAACCTTTGAAATAAAACTGTGGAATTTGTCAAGACGTCTTTCAATTGAAACGAGAGAATATGAACGTGTTCCAAAGTTAAGAATGTTGAGTTACAACCTCCATGGTTTCTTGTTTACGCAATAATTCCGAACTCCTTTTTCGATAAACCTAAACCTAAAACCTATTTTGTTTCCTCCACCATAAAACCGCATTCTCCATAATAATCCCGTCTTCTTTATGTGTTTGGTTAGCAGGGATTTTCTTTTTAAGGAGTTACAAAATGTAGCAGGATAGCGACCTACTTCTTGGTCTTGCATTAAAAACAATCTGTTTCCGCGTTTTATGCACCTGTATAAAAGTTAACCTTAGTAAGTATAATAAGTCTAAGCAGATTTCTCTCCATCTAATCTACTCTCATATCAGTCTTACGGTCTTTCCCAATATTCAATCTTATTGTCACTTTGCTTACTAGAGATAGGAACTTGTCTAATGCCACACGCTTCGTTAGGTATCCTACAGCTCATCATCATCTTACATTTAGGTAATACAACATCTTTTCTGAAGACGAAATCTACTAAACCCCAGACGAAGCATTTCCTCAAGGCTCATTTGATCCCCATCAAAATTCCTCTGTCCATTCAATCATTGTTACCTCACACTCCATAAACTCAATTGTACCGTCATTGCTAATATTAGCGTTCTAAATTCAGCCATAGTTAATCAAATTGCTCGAAATGAAACTGTAGTATATACAACATGTAACGTAATTAACGCACACCCTCAAACACCCTAATTAGAATATTATGTTATAATCATAATACATACACTGAATTTTTAATTTAACATGTATATGCATTGTTATTTACTAAATTAGTTATACCAATTCTTGGAGAACTTTTTGGTCATACTACTACGCACGCAAATATCGCGCCGCGCGCCGCTCGACTCGACACAACATAACGAAACTACGGAAAAAGCCAATAATATTTCAATTTGTTATGACTATACAGGGTTAATATGACAATAATTTCCGTAGTTTTAATTATTTTTGGGATAAAAAAATTCCTATATTAAAAATGATATAAATCGATTCAGTAATCGATTCTGAACAAACTAATTTCAGGATGTGCGTTAATTAAGTTACATGTTGTATATAGCCATATAGCTAGGTATAAGTATGAATTTTATGGCGTTCTAGATTTCGTAATCTGAAATTATAGTGGCCTGAAATTAAGGGCTTATTCAAAAGGCATTAATCTAATTTGCAAATGGTAGTTTATCATCTGGGTTGTGGCACTTCGAATATGCGTTTTAAGGCATAGTACTTATCATTAATTTGATATTTTTTTTTTAAGTTTAAAGAGCAAAAGACTACTGGATACAATTCATACAAAAAATAAACAAGTAAAGTTATAAAAGTAGCTGTACCCCAATAGTTTATTTTAAATTGGTGCCCTTTCACCAAAAGACAAACTATTCGAACAAAGGTTTACTAAATAATAAATGATAAAATAATAGAGCCATTTGTAGGGCACTCCCACGCAACTTATAGGAGTCAAGTAAGGGTCACTGTTTGTGAATGAAGCGCTAAATGCTTTCTTTATTATTTACAAAGGGCTTGTGATGTGATAATAATATATTTTGTACTAATGGTTTTTAAATGCAATACTATTTGGTATTATTATAATAGTTACCATTGATGTTAACCTTGGCAATTCGTAGGAACATTTCTGATCGGCCTATCTACTTTTGGATTTAATTAATTACTACAAGCTTATTCTAAGGATTTAAATTGTCCAGGAGCTTCTAATATCTGAATAAGTTTGCCTTTGATGACTATTTATTTTTATACTATCCCTTAACCCAAACGTAACAAAAATGTAATGATTCCTTTATTGATTCAATTCTGTTCACAATATTACGTGACAAAATTAAATGCACTTACTAATGATTACATCAGACCACTTACGCATAACATCTATTTTCTCCTATTAGCCACACTGTGCACTATTCACACATTAATTTAAGCCACACTTTGAATAAAGGATCACTGTTTCGTACAGTGTACACGTCACTTTTGTTTATTATTATATAATTCTGTTTGCATGACCTGCCCCTGAGCTTTTCATGAAGTATTTAGATCAAGTGCATTTTCCAAATAGAATTTTAAGCCACCTGCATTTTTAAATGAACATAATCTTTGTTTTTGGTTAATGGATAATCATAATGGAACACGAATAAATTAAACAAATATGGCACCGAGTCAGAATAATTTTTACATGTTAAAGGGACTAGGCCTCTTGATATCAATAAACCAACCCACTTCACTGTGAAAATGACAAAAACTATTGAAAATAAACCAATTCTAATTGAAGCTACAGACCTATTTATAACAGACGTATTTGGTAAAAAAGCGGAGGTCCATAGCGTGACTAAAGTAATTGACGCACCCTTAACAGCCGTGACACAAAAGTCAGCTGTGAGCGCTTGCACATTCGCTGCGCATTTACACTTACGTATGCAGTCTAAGATACATACAATTACACAAATTAACATACAGACAGACATTCCTACTGCTGCGAATCACGTAATGAGTCTGAAACTTAGATCATGTAACCAACTGAAGGCGCCTTTGCCATGCCTTCTCGTCTGTTCGTAGCTGCAAGCTCGCTGTCACCAGTGACACCCAATCTTAGGCTTTTTATTTTGACTTTACAGAATGTTTTAAATTGGACACAATACCTACAAGGGTCACGTGTACCATTATGCTTATACAGCTTGTGTTTGTCAGTTAAATGGGCTGCGGCTATTTGTTGCGTTGCCTCACCCACGTTCGTAAAACTGGCAGTCATTTTTGCAAAGAGACTTGTGCTCATTGCAGTTCCCGTTGGTTAACTGCTCTAAAATTCTGAACATTATCATTCTGGTTTGTCCTTAAAAGATTCATGTAATGCGATATTTAACAGATGGTAATTCCTCCATTTGAATGCAGCGCTGTTAGAGTTTTATCTTTGAGATCACTTTAACTCTCACTAATTAGTATTATCTGTTTGGTATGTGTGTGGAGGAGTGAGAGAAGTAGATTGGCCTTCTTTTATTGGAAAACAGGAGCTACGCTACATTACATTTACATCTTTGGTAGGTTTTTAGTCGACGCTTCTATAGACTTTACTTTCAATGGATTTTGCTATAGGTTATGACTATTCTAGAAAAATAATTCGTAGGAACTATCATTATGTCCTGTGAAGAAAAACATGAAACAGAATTTAAAAGTAACAAAATCAAATAAAAATGCGTTTACACAAATTGCGGAAGCTGAAGACGGCGCGGTCTAACAGTTTTTCTTTCCAATATCCGCCATGATGAGTGACGAGGAACATCTTTAATAGAATATCACTTTAAATTGAAATTTTCTCAAGGATCTTGATAACGTTGGGTCTTTATGGGCCGACAATGACGGGGCCAACTGTCCGGGGCCTTATCTGGCTGACCCCAACCCTTTTCACTGCCAGTCCAGCATTCCCTGCCTATGTAATGGTGATGACCTCATGAAGTGAGCACGTATGTACTTAAGTGCTAAGGTACGTCGAAGTCACATGACGAATTTTTCGTTCAGTATGGAATAATTGGGGTTTGCGTTTCTGTGTGATGAAAATTCTGTGGTAGAAAGGTCTCAAATGTACCTAAAGCGGGTACTTTAACTCCGTGTATTGGAAGAGTGATTGTTATTGCTTACAGATTAGTTAAGGGAAAGTTAAGGGCTAGCAGATTCATGTCTCACATACAAGCCTCTACTATGTATTATTTATGAATAGATTATTTGTACACACTAAGAAGTAATAGTCAAACCCGGAACAGTTATCGGTAGACCATACACGTACGACTTGTCTTGCAAAGGGATGTCATTTCGCTGTTACATCTGGTTATGTAATGAAGTGGTTAGTGGAACAGTAATTTAAACACGGCAGGTAATTTATTTGGTAAATAAGAAAAACCTAAATATATACCTGCTTCATAGTCCATTGTAAGTGGAACATAAGTATCCTGCTTATGTTCGGATTGTTAAAACGTTAACAAAGCTATAATACCTAATACCTACCTAGCTCTAAAGTTATTTAAAATCTTGTAGCTTTTTAAACTTCAGTCGTACAATTTCCTACCTGAATATTGCCACTTCAACTATTAGAGACACAGTCTATTTCATGATATAATATGCAAATGTAGTGAACAACACCGAATTCTAGACTATTTAATAGGTCGTAATCATTTTACGAGTTTCAATTATGTGAGGATGACGTAGTTTGGGCATTAGGAATAGTGTCCGAATTAAGATTTTATTGCTACTTACATCGTAATGATAAGTAGGCGTCGAGTTGTAAGATGAAACACCCTGTTGCTAATTTAAATATTTATTTGATGAACACACAGTAACATAAATATACTGAAAATAAAATAGTGTGCTTGTTATTGAACTGACCGGCATACATATTTTATACGCAACACGAAACTCGATTAAATTAGTAAAATTGAAATAAAATTATTTTTGGGCATCCGTGCAATAAAATAACTAGGTACTTTGGTAATAACTATGAATACTAGCTTAAAATTCGTGCCACAACGAAATTAAATTGGTCAGATGCAATTACGGTCCCATCATCAGTAATAACCAGATAATTTTATTAATCCATTAATTAAATAGGTAATAGGTATTGGTTCATCACGGTTGTGTTCCTATGATGTTACTCTTTTAATTTTATTATAACATGAAAATAATATTGGCCCAAAAAAGAACTGAGACCATAACATACTCCGACAAATAAATGTTATTGTTTCAAACGCAGACTTTGAAATAGTCAGATCAAGAAAAAAATCTTTGAGCAAAAGTGTATTAGAGACATTATGAGGACCACTTTTGCAATCAACTGTAGGTACCCACGTAACATGAAGACGTAACATGAAAAATCAATTTTAGACACCAAAAGAAGACTTCCTAAATGAGTATTTGAAGGTCATAACCGTCAATTAAACCTACTATTACTTGCACTATAAACTCATTTAAACACTTCCAAACTATACTTCTATTCGTTTGCCCCCGGCAAATCTGTTGGCAGATGCGTCTCTAGTTATCGGCTGACCGTTCAACCCTCCCCAACGATACGACCCGGGTTTGTTATCGACGGATTTAGTTTTTTTATTGCCAGCTCTGGTTCCCTTTGCCTTATCCTCGAATTTATTGTGGCTGTTACTGATTCATGATTTCGGAATATATTATTTTGGATGACAAAAAAACTGGTTTGATAGTAACTAATTTGTTAGGTAAAAAGTCTAATTTTATAATGATTAATGCACTTTACATCAGAAAGACCTCAAAAAAACAAAAGGAAAGAATCCTTCTCCGTGTGAGAGGAGGCCTGTGCTCAGCAGTGGGACGATAAAAAGGCTGTAACAGTAACAGAAAAGTCTAAAAACACAAGTCTTCAATAGTCTTCATTCAAAAGAAAGTTAAGAAGATGTTGTTCGACTGTTTTAGCTAACGTCCAATTAATCGTGATGAAGTCAATTTTCATACAGAAATGTCCTTGGAAATGGACAAAAATCTGAATCGTAACACTATACTTAATAACATAAAAACATTTTTGTATACTATTTTTACCTTTTACAAAGTTGAATACTTAGTAAACAGTGGCACTCGAGCCAGTAACAGTATTACCTCCTTTTGTCTTATTGCAACTTCCAAGACAGAGTTTTCTTTTTAAGGCTATGCAGTTGAAAAATTTTAACGAAAATTGTTTACGAAGTTTTGCCGTTAAGATACCTACGTTTTTCCCTTATATTTTTTTCCTAACTTCTGTAGTAATACGCCATGTTTGTTTAATACTGTATCAAAGAATTCTGTGTTCAGATAGTCTAGTAGTTTTTCAAGAATTACAATTATTTTTGTAAGCTTTTCTCCGTTTGAAGCGGGACCGCAAAAATACATTTATTCTTTGGTATTTTCGTGTAGGTATAAAAAGTCTTTTTAAAGCTTTTAAAGCGTTAAGTTGCGGACTTGTGAGTAATTATGTGAGTGCATTTATCAACCGAAATTAACAACGAAGTCACGAGAACCTGCTTTGTCTGCAGTTTCGTGGTGGGAAAAAATTCGCAGACAGAAAATATGCATCAGCGCTGTGGTTGTGAAAAATCCCTGTGAGACTATCAGTACAGTCCCTAGGTACTATCTTTACATTTAATATTTTCTTTTTTAAGTATTTGAATGTAACTGAATCGGTAAAAGGCCTATCTCCATTGTTTCAAAGTCTTCAGTCTTTGATCAGCTGATTAGTCATTTGAAACGATTGTTATTTTTGTGTGACCTTTTTAACCAACTTCAATAAAAGACACAAAGCTCTCAATACGGATGTGGCTTGGACCTGTGTTTTTAGAGTAAAAAAGTACTGGATATAAATCGTTTGAATAATGGTCGAGGATGAAACATGGTTCTATAATATTTTAGCCGATTTATTGCACAAAATATATTATAAAACGTCATGATAAAACGTATAAATTTCAAAAAGGATATTTTGTCAGTACTGACCAAATGAGGACTTGGCTAGATTCCAATGGAAATAAAATTGCAACTTTAAAATGTGTAGCTGTTACGTCACCAATATCCTAGTAAAATGGCCGGACCAGTCCAATAAACCTATCTGAACAACATTTTACGGAACAACGTTCAAAATTCACGGTTTTTCTATAGTATTTGATGGCAATGACAAAGGGAACATGACGTGAGCAATTGTATAGTAAGTTCAACTCAGTCGTGCGCGCGGCCCTATGTGTGGGTAACCCTTGTACATATACAGTGACTTTGTGTGCGTGACAAGAGGTACAGTCGGGTACAAATATAGTTATTTAGGGGTTGTATACGGCTGTTTAAAGTACAGTTATTACGTAATTTAGTTTATTTATTTATAATGATTCTGTATCGCTACTTGAAAAATCAAATGATGAATTTTCGGATTCGCTACTTTCACCAATGTTAATTATAAATTCTGACTCCATGTCAAAACGTCTATAGTATTCTTCTTTTTTCTTTTGTACATGTCGACAAGTATTACCCAACATCCCTTCATCAATTTGACTTAAACGTTCATTTATGAGTTTCATTATTTCCGTCTTATTTTGGTCGACAAAAGCAATGCAAGCAATATAAAAAATTATATTGCTTCGCATAAGCGAAGCAATATAATTTTTTAAAATTCCCCACACATTTTGTTTCCATTATTATACTAAATTATAGGTCTTTTACATTCTTAGTCCACACATTTATTTATTGTCCGCGTACCCCGAGCTAGAAAATATGTAAGGAGTATTTAATTCATCTTAGATATTTCACTTCATTTATTTCTTAGATACTGTCAATGTCAATTTGAAAAGCCGTATGAGAAAATAATTATAAACTGTAAAATGTAATAATAAAAAGCTTTGAATGTTGTTTCATTTTTTGAAACGCTACCTGACTCCTTAAAACATTTTCTCCGTGAAGAACTAGACATTTTCGTAAACGACTGTACCCATAACAAAAAGCGATGAGAACACGTCATGCTCGGACGACGTCACTGTCACACGAATGAAAGTTGTATATTTACAAGCCGACGCACACATAGGGCCGCGCGCAAATCTGAGTTGAACTATCTAATACTTTGAAATTTGCTGTTGCAATCGTCATTTGTTTCCGAATCTTCATATGCTCAACTGTCAAAATGCAGACCATAGCCATCCAAATTGTCAGAAGTCTCATATTGTAACTTCGACCCTGATTGTAAGTGTAACCATTTGTGGACAGCACAATCACATCTGCAGAACGTAGGTGTAAAGCTGAAATGTCTTGTGTCAGCAATTCCACATTGATGGTTATTGCAATTGCTTTGGAAACACCGTTACCAATATCAATGTAACAATAAAATTAGACCATCTTACTGCTGGACATGAGAATGTAATGATCATGATCATTCATCATGATCATTCACCATTTTCATCTATTTCTGTTGGAAGCTTTTCTTGGACCGTCCGCGAAGAAGCCATCCAAGTCTTCTCTCCAACGCTTTATTGGTCTTCTTCCCATAGGTATATGTGTTACCGTAAGATTACAAACATCGTTAGATTACAATCTATCTCGAGAGATTGTAAACTGTCGAATTATTGTGAACCGTAACATCTGATTGCAATTTAACGCATTATTTTTCGCTATATTATAATCTATCGATGAGAAATTGTCAAATTGTCAACTGTCCGAAAGCTCTCTCTGATTGGTCAGTCTTTTTGTAAGATCGACCAATCACGACCAGCCGTTCTGTTCCCATGGAGTTCCCGTAGAGTTAGGAATGAAATAGAGGTGTCAGTTAAATAAAATAAATGCTCTTCAAAAATTCTTCAAGTATTAAATTTATATAAAAATCTTCTTTCTCCTGCCCTGTTCCCAAATATTACTTGGGGTCGGCGCAATATGTCATTTTCTTCCATTTTCCCCTGTCACTCGTCATACTGACACTCACTCCCTTCCTATTCATATCATCTCGTAATTTATATAAAAATAACTCTTATAAAAATACAGTTAGGTATTTTGTCTTCAAATACAAACTAATATTTAAAAATAAAATAAAAGGGGTGCTAATTAAACAGGCTTCTTTTTAATATCATTATTCGCCCCCAAAAATGTATGTTGCCTTCTAAATTACTAAGTCAGCCACAATTAATAAAGCGTCGAGCATCTAAATAATACTATCTTAGCCACGAGTTATCTTCCACTCTAAATACAACTCAGCATGATGGTTATTTTTTTGCATCTAAATTTGTAGCATGCATTCTAACAGTAAACTTCTTAAATACTATTAAATGACATCATAAAAATATTTATTTACCTTCTAATTTTTTAACTCGTACCTACTGAGTTTTTTGTTTAAAATATAACACATCCCATATTAATTGACCCAGCATGGAAGTAAGCATGCAACATGCAGCAAGCATAACTTCTGTCACGGCTCCGGCGCTGCGGGGCTCCGGCGGTCCCATGCGAGCTTATCGTCGCAGATGGTTTTCACGCTCACCACCGCAGCTTCGGCTTGCTGGCCGGCGGAGCCGGCCAGCCTCAGCCGCGGCGGCGAGCGCTGAAACTACCTGCGCCTCAGCTCGCAGGCCGCCTCGCCCCTCCGCGCCTACGCGGTTTTGAATTGCACTCTAGGGGTAGGGCAGACAAGACTACGTGGAGTCGGTTTTGCAGCGATTCGTTTTCGTCACTAACTTCAATTTTTAATACAATTTTTAATTGTGTGTAATTTGAGTCTTAAAAATTAAGTACAATTTTTGATTTTATAAAAAATTAAACCGTCACTTATTTTTGCACGTCAAAGAGCTGTGACACCGGGAGTTGCAAAGAACATTGTCTTTTTTGACGTTCTACCAATCAGCGCGCAAGATGCATTCCGTTCTACGCCAGTTGACAATTTGACCGCTCTACATCGCTCTCGATCTTACAAAAAGACTGACCAATCAGGGAGAGCTTTCGGACAGTTGAAAATTTGACAATTTCTCATCGATAGATTATAATATAGCGAAAAATAATGCGTTAAATTGCAATCAGGTGTTACGGTTTACAATAATTCGACAGTTTACAATCTCTCGAGATAGATTGTAATCTAACGATGTTTGTAATCTTACGGTGACATATGCAACAAAAAAAAAGCAAAATTAAGACTGAATCTGTCACATTCTCTAAACAAAATCGTTTGAAAATTACCAACTTTGTGAGCTCAGAAGAGTATTGTAAACAGCTCAATGCTCAGTACAATGAGGTACTTCGGTACTTCGCTCGCTTACTAATATTATCTTGGACCAACAAAGTGCTCTTTGAGACGCCAGCTGAGTGCAGTTAATACCACAAAAGCGCATAGTGACCCAACTGTTACTCATTATGACATGCAATGTTGGACTGTTAGTGTTTTAAAATGTATGTATGGTTTGATGTGGGAATAATGCTTTTAGTGTCTTTTTGGTAATGCGGGATGTTCCTGGAAATATTGGTATGAGGCGTAAATATTTCTGTTTTGACATAAGAGAAAAAGGAAACGGTTAGTTAATTTCTAAAAAATAAAGAAAGAAAGAAAGTCAATACTTCTATAAAAAGTCGAGAAAATATTAACTAAGAAAATAACAGATAATCCGATATCCCTATTAGCTTTTAATACAATCTATACAGAATCGCAAAGGAGACAAGTAAACAAAGAAAACATACGACAGGTATGTAAATAATAATGTCGACATTATAATATTTATTGGCTTCTCATTTCTATGTAAATTGACATGGGACGGGGAGTGTTTTTAAGTACAGTACAATATGGTTATTATGTTACAAATTGTATCAATATGCCAATATTGAAGTAGGAGGTACTCAGATTTCGTTGACTCTGAGCAAATAAAATGAAAGAGAGAAAGGTCAGGACTATTCTGTGTTCGAAGAAGTATTTGTATAGATCTCAAAACCAGTGTTTGTTTCCTTAAAAATGTATCGAAATACAAATACAATAGGTACCATTAGTTACTTAGATTGATAAACAATATAGTAGTAAAAACGTAAGTTTAAAAAAATATTTCTTCTATAAAAAAGCTTTTGTATCCCTAAAACCAACTTCGGGTCGATGACGCAAGGCATTGTCAAAAGTCATGTTTGAGTCCAAAGCAAAAACATCCCTAATAATACTTGAAGATTGATCCTATCATGACTTTGTATAAAGGCCTTTAAATACTTGAGGGAGTACAAATAGCCTGAAACTTACAGAATTTGGTAGTTATTAGTTTTCGGTCTCAGTTGACTGAGTTATCCACACGTCGTTATGTCTTAGATCAATATAGGGATTATTGGATGTTACATGATTAGGTAAGGTAGGTATTGGTTTCTATCATCGATATATATGTACTACGTACTAGATAGAACGTTCCGAACAAAAAGCTTACCACACTGAACTGCAGTGCAGACTATGCAGTGCCCAAAATGGCAAATCAGAGCGATTTTGACACCTGCGTCAGATGGATGTCTATGAAACGACAATTATAAAATAGAAAATACATATCAAGGTATAAACTTACACATATAAACTAATTCGAGAGTCAAATTAGTAAAATTACACGCTGTTCATGCTATTACAACGCTTGTATATCATACTTTTCATTTATAATTCAATTTTACAAATATGCATTAATTTGTTCCCGCCCGCCATCTTAAATTATGGATTAAGAAAATCGTGCAGAAACAGATGTGCCATAAAACTGGCAGTAGGTAAAATATCAATGAAAACAGATTTCACTTTGTCATGGTATGTTCTTACTTTCAAGAAAAAATAATTAAATTCGCGAAAATTTGTGATAGCCCTCTTAAGAAAAAAAAACATCGTAATTAATATTAAAAACCCTAAAAATAAGTTCCTGGTTTTAATATATTACATGATTTTGCATTCAATTAGATATAAATAAACTTTTTGATATATTACATGATTTTGAATTCACTTAGATATAAACTTTTTGAGTAATGAAAAATGTAGGCAAAATACGAGCGACACTTCTGCAATTAACATCAATGAGGATGACTACATGTCACAATACGTCATCGAGATGTCAACAGACGACATAAGCGGGTAAATTATTTGTATGGATGTTCTTGTCTATCGCTAGAATATATGTCAATGGTTTCTATATAACATTTATATATATATGTGTATCTTATATTCTAGTACTGGGTTAAAACCATTATCATTGGTTGGAGTATCAAAAAGACAATACTGCCAAGTATTAGGTATAATATTCTGATTGATTTCGTAATTTGAACTTTCCTTTTTTAAGTTGGTTCCATGGATATTTAATGAACAGCCTTTTTGAAACATTTAGAGCCAATTCATCCGAAAACTTCTATTTCGAGTGCACAAAGGCTAAGTACCGAATGCACAATTCTAACTCAATGTTGAGAAGTTAGAATGCTACTCTGTATCGTTTCCCGGTTTCCTCATTTCCCCATTTTGTCTGTGTAACATTTCCCCGTTGAAACCCCAATTTTCCTGTTGAAGGACACGGTTCATTTATTTCAAATGTATTTTTTTCTTCTTTTTTAATACAGCAGGAATCTTGTTAGTAGCTTATACACTCAGATGTGAAAATGTGTAGCAAATATGTCTGAGCAATAATACAGTCTCATTCTCACTAAGTAAACGTGTATATGTGTTACACACATACATGTATGTGCAAATATATATCAAGCATTTCCCGCGTTGTAAATCCGGCCAAATGAAAAGTGTCGCGTTTTATATTTCCAGCGGAAAGCCGCGCTATAAAGTATGTTAGCGATTTGAGTAGAATATGCATTTAGTGGGCCGACAGCCATAAATTCAGGGCCACTGAATGAACGAGCATCCGTTCCCGCAACATTTTGCGGGCTTTTGTTACTGGGTCGCGAGTTCGCGAGATATGGGCTAGGGAAATGAAACGAAAAGCACGGAAAAACTACAAAACTACTGCGTTTGGTTTATTATTGTTGTCCGTTCGTGCTAAAGGGCTTCGTGCTTTATGAAATGACTGCTGCAGAATTAAAAAAGCTGTTGAACTATCTCGTCATTGTCTCTACAGTGAAGCCTATTCATATTGTAAACACGAAGTCTGGATGTTTATGGAAGTTTGTTACTTTTTCACACGAAAATGGTTTAGCGTAAACATTTAACCTAGATAAAATTTATAATAATTTGTAATCAGTAAACATTCAAAGTTACACATTCTCGCAATTCAAACAAACTAGTCATACCAATCGAAATAATAATGAACCTCTTAATTTTGCACCGAACCTCCAAAGTACAGTATTTACAACCGAAGTTGCAAATACTTATTTTCGAAACTTATTAGTCGACAGCGCTGCAAAAGTTCACTTTTATATTTGTTTATCTTAAGACGATTAAAATTTTAATGTAACTTCGCTTTACCGGCAAATAAGTCAGTAATAAATCAACATTTTCTCAAATAGCCCGCAGTATCGAAACTTGGGAGATTATTGATTTATTAAACAGTTCATGGGACTAAATGATGACTTAATTAGTATCGAGCCGTTTTGTTCAACCATTAATTAGGACAAAGCTTTTCCGTTAAAATGTTTTAAATATTCTTTCTCAAATACTGTTTTGATCGATCGATCTATACCCAAATACAACTTATCACGTCGATTAACGTAACGTCGAGTAAAATTTTTTATGATTGTTTTCAGCTGAACGTGGCCCAAAAATTAGCGCAAACTTCCACCAGTCCACGGATTTTCTTCAAACTTAATATTTCCTCTAATGTACTTAATGACAGCTAGTTACTGTTAAGCAGTTTCACAAACAAAGGCAGGTCAACCTCTTAACGACATCTTGTTTCCACCATAATTACCTGATCTCCGTAACGACCAGCAGATCTCATTATTTCTTACCTATTACGTAATTATACTAAATTGCTGACTCTAAATTGCATGGGTCACACGATGATTCAGAACATCTTAGAATAATCAACTTTGAGAACTGGCCAGCTTTATCAATAGAAATGTCTCATAGATGATGCACTTATTCATGGAATTAGGAAGATCCATTCTTACGTGATCACTAAGAACAGCTACTAAACGCGGGGTATTTTTGAACAAAGAAAATATACAAAGACTTTTCATATGCTGATCTGAAAGATCGTCTAGCTGGAAACATACTGACCTCTCGTAAAATTGTTACGAGACTTTAACTTCACGAAAACTATAACTGGATGACGTAATACTATTGAACGTTCCTAGGTGGCCAGTCCACGGTATCAGCGTCAGATATTTACGAACGCGGGTAGCTCATGCAATCACATTGACCTAGATAGTTCCAACATTATAGACCAGCCACATGGTGTACGTTTGAACGTAATTTTTAAAACTTTAACTTCAGAAAGTTCGGAAGCATCTGTAATAACATATCATTGAGAATGTGTGGGTGTTATAGTGAAAGAATGTTTTAAAATGGGAGCCATTAGCGAAATTTATAGAGATGAGAGTAACAGAACAAAACAGATATTGTTCAATGAGATGCTTCTCTAAGGTTACCTAAACATGGTTATAAATGAATTGGTTCTGAACGCTAGGTAAATATTGCAAATGTTGGTGCAGTTAGTGGTTTAGTTTAATATTGAAGTTTCACTAGACTTGGAACTTGTCGACTTTGAGTGGTTTTCAACTTATTGACCGCACATACAGAGAAGTGCTTCGGTGAGTTTATAGGTGGCGTGAAATTGACAAAGAAAGAGTCAACAGCTTAGCTTGCTCTCTGGACCTGAAGTTCGAAGTTTATTGAAACTTGACCCAAGTTCAACACTTGTGTTTTATTCTTTTTAGTAACACATTCAATGTTTAAAGGATAAACTTTGGCTTATGTGGAGGTGATTGCAAAAATAGAAAAGACACCTCAGTAACCATTTGTGTCTTTTGTGTCTCCTTCTATTGTTTAGTTTTTGTTTAGCTGTAAGTTCTCCATAGTGTACTAAATAAATAAATAAATTAATTTACAAATCTTTAATATTGTTTTTGGGTAAACACCTTTCATCTGAATATTGTATATCAGAATCCAAAATAATGATGTAACCACGAACATACCTTACAAGGTGAGACAAGTGTACACAGATTTTCGAGCAGGACCCTTACAATATTGTGTATCATGTTTAAACATGGTATTGTACCGTGGGAATAATAAATTGGGATCGAATAAGGTGTCTGGAATAAATCAAGGTCCCAGGGCCCCTCGCCGCAACCCCCCCTGTCCTCACCGTATTGGATGAAGGTGTATATTAAGTTGTAGACATTAAATTGGATAGAATAGTGGAGTAGTGTAACACGAGAATGAAGCAGGTACTGTGACAGTTTTTTTTTGTTGATACGAAATGGAGAGGAATAATATTGATTTGTAATGAGATCAAAGAAATGAAAGCAACAAAGAAGCTATGTGTTTGAGTGATTAACTTGAACAAGGCTTGTTAGTAAATCTGTAAGAATTTGAGTTGTCTATACAGTCTTATATCTTGCGTATCGTTAGTTATCGCATTGTTGACTATGTGAGCTTTCACAACAGCCAACCAGACCTCCCACGAAGTCAAACTTCACGTTTATACATAATTTTGTATAAGCCCAAATGACTCACCTAATCATTTATTAATTGGCTTACAAACTTTTTGGGACCTTGGATTTGTTTGGACCGTTAAATTAACGCTGAAATACGAAAATGTTTCTCTAATAACACTAAACATGTTGCCAGGATCTAAGGGGGATAAACCGACTCCCTTAATAGCTGGCCCTTTAGGAATCACTAGGTGAGCCATTCGAACTAATAAATTCGGAATTCTTGGACACTCCTAATTCTTCCACGAAATATGGAAAACAAATTTTAATGCACAGATTTAGGGTTCAAATTGGATTGCGTGGAGGGTGTTCGGGTGCTTTCTGTGGTCCAAGGGTAAGGGTCAATTTAATTAATTACAGAAACCACGACATGCGCCCTATTAAACCTTTGTTACGCGGTGCTATTATTTTACTTTCCGCGATTGTTGTCGGTATTTATGGTTATTTTGTTTTTTGGTAATGGAAAATGGATAATGTGGAGTTATTTTGGAAAATTCTGTTGAAACCATAAACTATTAAAGCTTACATACAGTACCAACGTTATTATAAGAATCATCGCAAGACTTCGTCCAGAATAAATCCCGTAATATAAAAAGCCAATAGCATGGGATCATGAGAAGCTAAAAAAGTTAATCTCCTTAATCTGTTGGATTAGACTACATAAACCTTTAGGTCCATAACTAATTAGCACAATTTTCATTAAAAGTTTCAACTAGCAATTAAATGTAGCGGCCAATGTTAACTCAGATTGTAATTTAAAATTTTACGTCGACTTTAATCTTAATTAATCCTCACCACTATTAAAAATACGAAAATGAGTTTGCTCACTCCACTTTCACGGGTCGGTTGTTACAGCGATCTCCGTAATGTTGTACATAGACATTGCTTGTTAACATGCTGATAATAAGGCTCATCTGAAGTTGTACAAATATAGGTACGGCTGGTTTTCTCACTAGAAATGAAGAAAAACTAAAAATGGCAAGAATACGAACCATATCGCGAGTTCTGAATTTGTAAGGAAGGAAGACATTACACACAATATTTTTGTATAAACTTAAACAGAATAATAAAAGCTTCTTTAGGGCCAGGTAAAGATCTCCAAAAGCTACTCGGGCATATTGTGAATAAATATTTTGTCTTAAGTTTTTATTTGTAGGTCTGTAGTATATTACTTCAGTCTGATTGATGACATCATCAGGTAATACTGCCCTACGTACCACCACAATCTTTAGCGAAACATTAAAAATATCTGACCACGGTCAAGCAGGGTAGCCAAATATTTTTAAAATAAATGACTTACATCAGCATGTACGCAGACTTATAAACATTGTGTAATGTTAACGTTATATTTAACCTTCGATTAACCAAATGCAGGATGAGTCAGTCCGCCGGCTATTAAAAGCTCGACTCTTGGACTGACGGTGATCTATTTACGTCAATAATGTCCTATGCTTCATTATTGATTGAAGATCTAATTACGATTTGGAAGACTTTGGTGTAGTGTACCTACTTACAGGTGTTTGAGAATTGGTAAAGACTCTGGTTATTAAATTATGAGGTGAAATGAGCGATCGTAGAACATTGTTTAAGAATTGTGTGATTAATATTACAAAGAGTCATACTTCTTGATATTGTTATTACCCTTCACATGATGCTGTATAAATTCATTGGAAAGTATAGGTACCTGCCGCTGGGCAGAAACCAGGAAACAATATAATCCTGTTATAGAAAAAAATGGCTGCATTTGACAGATTTAGAATTGATAGTCCCACCCACGGTGGGGGCAGTTTTGACGTCAAACCAATCAATGTTTTACCTCAAACAGATAGTGTACCATTTAAATCTTACTTCCTTATGAAATCACTTAAACATTTCAAAACGAAGCGTCGGATAATCCGGCGAAGTAGGTCTTATCCTGGCGCACTTATCTTTAGTTCGGGCAAATACGAGTTTACTGGTAGAACCTCTTCGATATTTAAATACCTGCGTTTGCTACGTTTGGAAAAATCGACGATAATTATTGTCAACTACTTGATGCATAGTAAGTAGTGCATATATGTCCATACTCCTTACAAATGTGCTGTCAGGAAATGTATGTATGTTCATTCCACCAAACTTATCTTTCCTACTGGCCTTGCTAATGGATATTTACCCATATTTCGTAGTGCTGCCGTTGCATTCACTAGGTAGAAAAACACATCAAATTAAACAATTTAACCTTACCTTTTCCGCTGCCAACATGTTACTTTTATACGAATAATATCCTTTGACAAACAAGGCATACACAGTACATCGTTTAGGGGAGATTCCATTGTAAAACGTATCAACATACGTTTCCCCATAATTTCCGAAACGCTACCTATGATATCCACGGACCTGACATGTGGTTGCCGCGGCTATTCATCCGTCACTCACACATCCGACGTATATTGAGCCTTGTTCTCGAAATCTCCTCTTCCTCCTATATACCTACAGCTTATATTGCACAACTATGTGTATTTGTGTGTGTGACTGTCTTTTGTTTGGTTATATTCTCTTCTGCGGAAAAAAAATCCTATTGTTAAGTCGTTGGCCGTGTGTTCGTCTATTGGTTCAGATAATAAATATGTGGTCCTTGCAACATTTACAGGTTTGATCAAATGTTATGATGATGTGCAATTTGTATACTCTTCATACAAAATATTACTACTATTTTGCAAATAGTAATGTTCAAAGATAGCGTGTGCATAATTAAAATAGTAGTTAACATGTCACTTGTTAATGCACGGAGGATGCCCTTGCTCATCAACCTGATAACCTTTCCTAGCCTCTTACATCACCGACAGAAATGCTTTAGTAGCGATGTAATTACTCCTAGCAAAACAAATATGATAGGTACTTGTATACCGTACTTCCTCGCAGTACATACGTACGACAATTGAGCAATTAAAAGTTGATTGGGTAATGCGTAGCCTATAAATCTAATTGTCGTCGTGAGGAACGGTATCTTAAATTGCTGTTGTAAGTTTGTTAGGCTTGTAGTTACGGACCTCATACTCGTGTTATATGAAGAAAGGTGAAATAGAAAAAATAAATTGTTATAACTAGCCATAACCCTGAATGTGACACTAAGTAATTATTATATTTGGTGTCACTAGAATTCAGAGAGGCGATATATGTGGATAAAAACCCCAAATTAAATAAGTAGAAAAAAACCAGGCTTGCGATCAAACTCGTCGTATTGCTTATCTACCTCAATGTTGTTTTCAAAGCATCATATTTGGTACAGGAGATGGAATATTTATTGGCAAAATTAAGGTAACATTTCACAGCATCAGGAAATGTGCAATATCTTCCGATACAATATTCTCTCCGAAACGCAATACATACAACTATGTAGCAATGTTCTGATTTTGCCTAAGCCTAAATCCCCGGCGATAGTGCAAGTCTCTCAACCGCAAGCATCGAAGCCTACTAACTAAGATGTGACTACGCTCTGTGGTTGCGATGAAACCAGTGAAGAAGAAATTCCATCATCGATCGTAGACGCTGCTGCCGATTTACAAATACCAAATGGATAAAGGGCTAAACTGTTGTAGCCTAATACCTACTATGACGGTGAGATCAATAGCAGCTGGAATGTCTATGAATACACACTAGTCACACTTTTTGGAGAGATCCAACCATCCCAATCATTTAAAAGTGGCTTTCGTTAAAATGTGGGGTGTGGTTTTAAAATTCGCAATATGTACGTTGGATCACTCGGAAAAGCTAATCCAACACGCAACATCCAAATACCCGATCATCAGACCACAACAAGTCCCCATCAAAATTTAATTTGGGAACGCAACCAGCGTAGTGTCACCATAACACGAGGTATGTTTACATTTGTCAAGCGATGCTGTTCGGCTGCAGTCTGACCGCAATGTTTCAGTTAGAACCCGTTGGTAACAGCGGTGCCATCCACATGTGCGGTTTTGTATGTTAGTGTTTGTATTGCTGGAATTTGGACTGTAATTGGAATATTATTGATAATTTTGTTTTGTACAACAGGCCAATTGGTTAAAGGGAATGGTAGAGCTACATATTGGTATACTGCGAATTATTTTGTATTTCGTGGAATAACATTTGTCTGCTGAAAGAATCTTTCATCAGAAATAAGGAGTATCCTTCCAATATTTTTATGTATTACTTCTTCTCTCATGTATTAATAAGCCATAATACACACAATATGCCTCAACGAGTCCTCTTATAATTTTCCCCCCACCCACTCTTCCAAAAACCTAATTTAACACACTAATCGAATTTAAGAAGACGCCACTCCCAATAGACCAGTAAAGTAACCATTCATTAAACAGTGTGTTAAGAGTAAATTGAAAAATGATTCATAGAGAGCTCATACGGCCGACCTTCGTACTCCTCTGCATCATGCTCTGAAAATA
This sequence comes from Helicoverpa zea, assembly GCF_022581195.2. Classification (NCBI taxonomy): domain Eukaryota; kingdom Metazoa; phylum Arthropoda; class Insecta; order Lepidoptera; family Noctuidae; genus Helicoverpa; species Helicoverpa zea. The sequence goes on along the minus strand of NC_061458.1, from coordinate 3,653,403 downwards.
ATTCAACTGTTGGACTGACCTCGCTGCGAATAAAATTACTTTTGGTTTACGATACTGCTCTTTACCTAGTTCATGGTGTAATACTGCATGAAAATTATATTTGTAGCAGTCAGTTTAAATGATTCTGTGAAGAGAGGTTTGTGACTGATTAAAAATGTACAAGATACTGATGTCCAATTTATTGAACTTTACTTTCATGAATTCCATGTTAGAGAACTGAATGATTGACCTTACAACGCTCGAAGAGGACTATAATACGAAAGCGATAATCAAATTCGGCATGCGACCAAAACATTAATTACTATGAGTGTTACACCAAAATATCACCGATTTCCTAAATAGTATGTTTCATTCAAAATTGATTTAATTAAACCGATAATACCACCCGACACTACAAAGCAACCATCGTTAAATAGGTTAATCGATTTTCATTCAAATCTCGAGTTCCGTTTAACAGCATCTGTCTACTAAGTATAGATTATTTTATGAACTTCTTTATGGGGTATTTAAAAGATCCCGGGGATTGCTCATAAAACTAAATATACCCAACTTGTTAGAAGTGATTAAGTAATCGAAGCGTTTGATAGATATATCTTATTCCCCTATTCCAATATCGGAAGCCCGCAACTGCGGCCGCCGAACTGAACAACATAATTACTCACTTTCAAACTACTAAACTGCTCAATAGTTGGCATGTCAGTCCACATAAACTGCATACTATTAAGTTAAACGACGTCACATAGTCACGTTACTCATTTAATTTTATTTTCTGTTTGTTACAGGCTCAAATCCCAACGCTCAAGCATCCAGCACAAAATTGACTGAATATAACAAAATTGTGATATAAAAATGACTACGGGCTTCCACTTTACGCTTTAATATTTTGTACGACATGAAGAGAAGTTGGCAATCCATTGACAGTTTTGGTTGGAAGTGAAGTTGTGTATTGTGAATTTGTGAGGCAATGGAGTGAAAAGAAGGCGATGACTGCGAGGGAGGTGGAGCTGACAGGCGGCGCGCCGTGGGGCTTCCGCATGCACGGCGGCACCGATCAAAACCAACCACTCAGGATCTCAAGGGTTCGTTCAAATGCTTTCTACGTTATACTGAACATACTTTCACGCGAACGCGACGCTTACAATCCGCGCTCGCGAAATATTAAACGTTGCTGCGGCTTTTACTTCGACACGCAGACACAGAGCTCCGGATTCATAAATTGTTTCTAAATTCAATGCTGACATTCATAATACTTTTTATGGCATCCGCTAAAACCTTTCCCTACAAATCGGATTACGTCAACAGAGCTGCGGACGCTTTGTATAGCTAAATGAAATCAATTGGCGCGAAATAAGTCTTCAATAATAAAACAGATTGCAATACGAACTGGGTTCACGAGAATAGTACTGAGTATTTCTTCAAACTCCTCACAGGATCAGATTACGCAATTAAAGTTGGTTGTAAATGGTGAAACAGCTCGTTCTCGTCGAAAGCACTTTGTTTGTGGGAACTCGGTACAATTTATCAAGAGAATTGTATTGTTGAAAGGAACTACTTGTTATATTACTCAGTTTGCCGACTAGGAGCGCTGTATCTGGTTATTGAGTTCTTTTCTTTGAGCAAAATAATAATTCGCATTACTGATTTAACGCTTGGAAACTTTTTCCACCTGTTGATTTGTTGTTATGTAACTATGGAAGCTATTCTTTTGTTATTTCTTTTGTTGGATTAGGGTGAATATGTTTAATGTCCAAAGTATCGTAATGGATTACATTTCTGTACTAATAAAGCTTATATCTCAGGAAAAAATAATTTATAAACGTAATACGCAAACAGAATATTTCATCATAAACAAAACAGACAGAAGAAAAAATACCAACACTTCACAAAAGAAACAGCAAATGTATTCTTTAACACCTTTTTTATCTCTATTAAGGAGCTTATCGTTTCAGTACCTTGACTTTTATTCATATTTAAAACTGCTATAGCTGTGAACTCGCACAATCGCTCAAAGAATACAAAAATAAAGACTCTGTCTTTATCAAAAGCATATAATTCTCTTTCTACACGGGCCTGTTTAATCCTGTTGCCAAAAGTTTATCAATCAGAACTGCACCAAATAAATCTACACCTATTTTATCTTCTTCTTTCTTACTTTTGGTTATTTTTCCAGCGATACAGTGACAGCCTGGAGCGAAGCCTCCACGTAAGTAAGATTGTGCCAAACGGTTTGCTCGCCAAACAGTAATCAATCATTTCCTTTAACAACGCCGAGATCTTCCTTAATAAAAATTGTTTTTGTTTACTAACCGAAGATAACGGTATCCGTGACATTTTTCTCATTTGTCTTGCTTTTTATTGGACGGAGATATTTCTAACCACTTAATTCAAAGTTTGAATGAGATTGGACTAATGAGGTGTGCTTTGGGAATCTTTTTTTTTTTTCCGACGTCAAAAATCATCAAATGACCCCTCCCGCTGTGGGTTAGCAGCGTTGAGGGAGTGTCAGACTCTTACTGACTAAAAACCGTCGTGTTCCGTCATAGGCCTTTTATGTACCAGGGCCGCGGTATCTCTTTCGAACAACCCGCAGCCCCGGCAGGCCTTGGCCCTGCTGGGCCCCGCTGGGGTTGCTGACATCTCTTTGAGGAGCGCGTGGAACAACGCGCGCCGTCGACACGGGTCTGTCGTCTAAGTAGACAGAGGGACGATGAGCCACCCGAACTCACCGTCCACAGACCCACGCCTACGGTGGCCGGGAGTCATCTCGCGACACCCGGCGCCCATGGTGTCTACCTGGTCCAGCGCGGCGGCCGGGATGAGAGGTGCGAACTCTCTGGCGTTCCGCCTCCTCCTTCTCGAGCATGACCGCTTCGCAGAAGGAGGCGACGGCATCCCATTCCCTCTCGCCCCGGACCATGGCCTGAACCAGGGCCGGACGCGAGAGGTCGCCGCCGCCTAAAGCCTCGACGAGGACCCGGCGGTGCCCTTCCCATGCGGGGCACACCTGGACTGTGTGGTCCACCGTGTCCTCGGGGCTGTCCGCACAATGGTGACACCCGGGCGCCTCCTCACGACCGATGCGGTGCAGGTACCTCCCGAAACAACCGTGTCCGGTGAGGACCTGCGTCATGCGGTACGTGAGGGCGCCGTGACTCCTCCCGAGCCACTTCTCAAAGAGGGGACTTACCGCCACGATGGTGGCGTGCCCTGCACTGGGTTGCGACAGTCGCTCCCGCCAGGCCACCATGAGATCGCGCCGGAGCTCCGCCCGCTGCGCGACAACTTGCCGCGGCAACGGGGTTTCCCCCCGGCGCTGAGCCTCCTCGCGCCAATCGTACAGGCGCAAGAAGACCCTCGCCTCCAGATCCCACGGTGGCAGTCCAGCAAGCAGGCCAGCTGCTTCGCGGGAGATCGTGCGGTACCCCCGGATTAGCCTAATGGCTATCACCCTTTGGGGCACGTTCAGGTAGTGTACAGCCCGCGGCCGTACCGAACGTGCCCATACCGGGGCCCCGTAAAGGGCCATGGACCGCATGACCCCCGCGTAGAGTTTACGGCAGGGGGCGTTTGGGCCTCCCAGGTTGGGCAGGAGCCGCTTGAATGCAGCACCTGCCTTCTCCAGTTTGGGGCCCAAACGTCGGAAATGCTCGACGAAGTTCCACCGGCCGTCGAGGACGAGTCCCAGGTATTTCATCGCCCTCTCGACGCCGATGGTAACCCCCCCCACCGTGACTTGGGAGCCTGAAGGTGGCGCGTTCCGAAGCCCATGAAAGCACATGGCCTCGGATTTGTGCAAGGCCACCTCCAGGCCCAGCAGCTGGATCCTCTCGATGACTGTCGCAAGCCCGCGCGTCATTATGTCGGCCGCCTCCTGGTGCGACCTCCCTTGTGCCAGAACCAGCGTGTCGTCAGCGTAGCAGACCACGCTGACGCCGCTAGGGAGGTCGGCGTGCTTTGGGAATCTGAGTTTCAAGTTATGAACTGGATATCTTTTCCAGATTTTTTTACTTACTAAAAGCATTAAAAAGATTCTTATGCAGTTATTTTATGATAAGCATTTGTATGACTGCATGATTCTACATTTAGTCGCTACAATGGAATTTTAAAATTAATCACGATCTAGTTTCTAAAACTTAAATAACTATAACAATTCGGTTTTTTCTACTCAAGTTACATACACACATATTCTTGTACTTATTAGCGTTATGGTGTGGGACCCAAGTTAGAGGTGTTATGAATACGTTAATTAAGTAAGTAGTACCTTGGTTGCTTTTGCAGAGCTGAAATCCGTTGCCATCATGCCAGTTAAAAATTTCAATTTAAAGCACCTATAGTTCGGCCATTCAGAGAATGCGTTCCTGACACGTCGCGATTGAACTGACGACGTAACTACATTCATTGATTATTGATATAATAATGTATTTTTGCTGGTTGTTTACCGTTTTAACAATTGAGGAGCATTAAAACAACATTATTATATCAATAATCAATGAATGTAGTTACGTCGTCAGTTCAATCGCGACGTGTCAGGAACGCATTCTCTGAATGGCCGAACTATAATGCCTTAATATATTTTTAGCTGTCTTACAGCCAGTTTCTTCATTAAAAGTAAAAGCCAAAGTAATGTCATAAAAAAGTAACGGTCAAATTCGTTTTATCTATTAGTTTTGCTGTTACATTAGCCTTGAAAAAACGGATAGGACCGCTACTTTTACTTTATGACATTACTTTGGCTTTTACTTTTGATGAAGAAACTGGCTGTTAGTATAGCCAAAAAATATCTTCCTCAAATTCATCATTGTTTCTTAACCAAAGAGTTTCGCCCCTATATCAATAGATGTCGCTGACAGTGAAGCAAAGCCCTCGCTTAATGGACAAGATATCGTAATCCCTTTGTATAGGCAAAGATTATTGTTTGATGGCCCGATGAGGAAGATAGGACCTAAATTAAGGGCCGTTTCCTTGTAAATGCTTATTTATTGTATATAGAAGATACTAAGTGGGTTTTCGTGGAGTTACGATTATGTTTAAGGATCTAAATAAATGTTTGTAAGGTTACTGTAAATTGTTTTTGAAAATACTAACAGGTTTGTGAAAATTAGTTTCAAATCACCATATATATATGAGCTTTGAGCGGTATAGTCGCCATCTTATAGCCGAATTTCAATAAAAAACTGACATAGGTACTTATCTAAATTTTTCAGTCAAAAGTACACACTTGAAAAGGATCAACTAATGAATAGGTACTATCTTCAGGTATAACATGATTATCTTACAGCAAATTATTCCACTAATCCTTTAGAAGTTGACTCAAATCCCGTGTCAAAACGTAGCTCTATGTACCACTAAACCAGTCGTTGTGCTCCATGCTGAAGGTAAACGCTTTGAGAGATTTCCATGTCTGCGTCAAATCTAAGGTGGTGCTTAAGTCTGTGCCCACAGGAAATCTTGGCAAGAAGAGGACTGATTGTTATTTAGTGCATACTTTGATGTAGGAGAGAATGATCAGCAAATGTGGTAGAAAGGGTTTTATTTTCATGAAAAACATGAGTTAAGTAAAGTTACAAAACACTGGCAGATGCATCCGGTTAGATTGGAAGCCGACCCTAATATGTATAGTTGGGAAAAGGGCTTGGAAGATGATAAGTTCAGGGAAAGGCCAAAATATACGCCAATATTATATTTGTACTTTACTACGTTTTGTAATTATGTTTTTATTTTTGCCCTGTTTATTTTTTCGTTTCTTGTCTAAGCAAAAGTGCCTACCTAATTATGACGTCATCACTTAATCAACGCGCCATTACGCTGACATATTCGCAGTCCAGAGACAAACTTATCGGCCGGCCGAGCTCGTTAGCAGGCCAGAGATATGTCGTTAATCTTTTTTAATGTCATGGTGCCCATTTCTGCCGGCCAGTTTATGCAAACTGTACTGCGGAACTTGACTTGATCGTTAGATGGCACAAGTAGTGGATACTGCGAATGCTTCCTAAACAGTGACAGCCAATGAGGATGCGGGAATTTTGGGTATGTTCTTAAGGGGTTGTTTTCACATATAGAGAGGTATATAACAATATGTGAATGTAAAGTATTATGTAAAAATATTACGATGTAAGCACTTTTCTGTATTTCATTTTGTATACGGATTTGAATTGATAAATAACTAATTGAATATTTAAATACTGCGTACAAATAGCAACTATCCAGCTAGAAAACAAACAGATTAAATAAAAATATCAACTACTAAATTGGATGCATTTTAATTAAACTACTTACTATGCACATAATTATTTGTTAATCGATTATTCAGTAAATAGGGGTTCATAATAACACATGTGTTTGAATCTAGTTCAATTGTAGATGAAATTGCCAACACATAGTTAGGACGTGATCTCGAGTGTTGTGCATTATATTGCTGTTCAGAGCATGCGATTATAATTTAAAATTTCTTGTTGGCAACACAGGCAGACTTCGTGACTCCTATACTAGCATAAACTATGGAGTTTTTATACGGGTTTTATTGAACTCATTTTATTTTGTTTGAAAACAATATAAAGTATGATATTAATATTTATTTCCCTTTTGTTGAATTATTTAAGAATTGAATTAATCAAAATTAAATAATGTCTACGACACGATCACTATTCATGATTATCACGATATATTTTTCAGTATTTATAAATAAGCATCCTAAATTCAAATCAACGTTAATAACACAAATCTTCTGCTGTCCATTTGTGTTGATTACTTCATTAAAATAACAACGACCAATCATATTAGCGGATATTACATTTGGCAGTTAATTAAATTGATAGGATTCCGAAATCTGTGGGATGGACACTGATTACTAAGCCCATTTATATGTGCCTATTATAATAAAGCTTATATGTTTGTTAGCTATAGAAATATAATGAATTGTATTTATTAAACATTGTATAGTTCTGTAATTCAGGAATGAGACGGAAACAAAATAAGTAAAAGGTACCACGCACAAGTTGACATCATTGATTGATTGATTTCAAAGATGTCATAGCAATAGACATGCACAAAATACTCGAATTAAACAAGGAAAACTCAAATACCTAAATAGTAAAATATCTTTACCTAACAAAACATAAATTTGGGCTGAAAAGTCGAAAATTAACTGGGTTCAAATGGTTCTGAATAATTCCCAACTTTCGGAATTTCGAAAGTTTTCTGAAAAGTTTGGATATTAAAATTAATAGACGCGGAAAGTCAACTGGAGCAAAATGTTGTGTTTGAAGTGTACTTGGTTATCAACTTAACATAGGTTGTCTTTGAGAACATTTAAATCATTTAACTATGTATTTTATCGGGTTTTACGATTGTTTACTTCTGATTATCCGTGTCCTAACGGAAATATTACTTGCTGTCAGATAAAAAGTTGGCAATAAATAAATTATTGTGATGTAATAATTTACATGTAAGATTTCATAAAATCTTTTCAGTAGTATTTGCGTGTAACGGTTACAATCATCCTAATATCCAAACTATCACGTTTATGGATAAGCAAGACGTGATCGAGCTTTTGTTTATCAAGTACAGATAAAATTGCTATTTGCACCAATTTCCATCATGAGACGAAGGGCCTAAAAATTGGATTGGAAAGTGTTTAAAAATTGGATATACACCTACAGGAATGGCAGATCTAAAATGATCATAATGTTTAGCATACCTAAAGGTAGATAAAGAAATACTCTGTACTCTAGTAACTCAAGGTCCTATTATACCTATAATAAGTACCACATTAGGTCATAATAGTAAGGTTAGTAGAATTAATCGCATCAACAGATCAGAATGCGATTCGAGACAATGTATCGATCAATGCTCGAGTTAATTCCAGTCAATGATTACATCTGCATACACCTAACATTATTATTGACAGCCCAATGTTCTGTAAAATGATATTGATAAAATATCTCTCGATTACAACTTACTTTAATTAAGCAATCGAATAATTTTCAATCTATATTCATTACTATATGAGCTTAAGTACATAGTACCTTGGAATAATCTGAGGCAGGTTTAGAAACCGACCAATTTTCCGCTAAGAACTATGTAGGTATCTTTTACTATCTCCTACAAAACAGACCTTCATATGCCAAACAATCTAATAATATGCAAAACACGAAGTTCCCGTAAATCGAAACGCAGATATTATGCCTTCCAGCTAGACTTCATACAATTCCTTCTAAGAGTTTCTGAACATATTTAGGAGATTATTTGTAATACTAGTCTACTTATTTTAATTCATTACATCAAATTCAAATAACAAAGATGTATCCGCGATAACTAATATCACAAAACCAATACTGCAGGAACAATACAGGAATTGTTTTAACAGCTTTATTTTTTCCAACCGAAATGAATTGTCTTCAATCGCATTCAAGATCACGTGCCGTCAGAACATTTTTAATAACGCATTTATTCATAAAGACGTCTGTAGTATTGCATTCAGCATCCGTGATCAGTTTCAAATTAAGTACTTAATAAAAATGTTAGGCCTCGGCCTCGAATTTTGCGGGCAGCGGGGCGGCAGCGGCGGCGGCGCGGGAGCGGCAGGATCTTACGCGTATAATCAAATGGACCGGCCCTCGAATACAGCGGCGCGGGAGCGGGCAACGAGCGGTGAGCTCCAGTCAAAACGGTGACCGCCCGCGCCGCCGCCGCTGCCGCCCCGCGCTGCCCGCAAAATTCGAGGCAGAGGCCTTATGGTTCTTTAACACCGTAGTCCGCTATGTCTGCTTTTATGGCAACAACAAAATTGCTGTACCTATAGTTTTGCATACGGTTTCCACCAAATACAGGAACAAACATATGCATAGCTAGTCGCTGTACTAGTTATTTATTATTTTAGAATTAAAGCGATTAATTATTTTGCGTCTCTTGTTTACATATTCCCAATAATCTTTTGTACCATGACGCTACAAAAAAAAAACTACACTACAGAGCACGGATCACAGAATTATCCACTTGTAGTTTCCAGTTGGTGTCACCCCTGATCCTCCATCCCCGGGGTGACGCCGCGTCAAAGAGTAAGCGTCATTACGCAGAGATTGCGAAGCTCTCAACGCTTTGTCGTTTGTTCGCGCGTAAATTATACCTACGCGCAACAATTAAACGTGCTCATTTAGAAAATCGTCATCATGCGACTTTACGTTAACATCGTAACCCTTTATCGCGACACGTAGGTGGTTTTAAGGCTTCAAATTAATGTTTTAATCTCATTAATCTGTGTTTAATTTAAATTAAGCGTTATTGTTCTACTTATAAGTAGTATCTTTACAATTAACTTTCATGTCTTAGTGATTAAGAAGGTAAAATATCGAACAAAATATCATATTTCAATAGATATCTATAAATATTTAAAACAACCAACGAACGAAAATAATTCCAAGAAAAAAGACAGAGTCTCGTTATCGGGTATCTCTGTCTCAAAGCTAGAAAGCATTCCGTTTACTACGAATCCATTAGTTTGTATTGATTCCTACGGTTACCGTTTTCCGAATACAAAGGTAAAAACCGTGGTAAAATTGCACGGTATATATAACGAAATAAGTAGGATAAATTGGGCTTAGGATTCGAGTAGATATGTCGAGTGTATGATCGTAAGGCCACGCACGTGCGTTGAGGAGTCACGAGTCGGACGTGACTTGCATACGACCGCAGAGTTAAGTGACTGCCCAATAACGGCAGACCCCCAATAGTTCCACGACTTATTGGTTTTTTGTGCACATCACTACTGGTTGGAGAGGGCTTAAGGACCAATTGGAATGGTGCCTTCGATGTTTTTGTAGTTTAAAATTGGTATATCCTTTCAAGTGGGGTTTGCTTATTGTGTTAGCCAATTTCGTTTGAGTGTGTTAGGGTTAGACGGAATTTCTACTACTTTTACATTTAAAGTTTATTTTTAAAGATGGTAGCGAACATTTTTACGAATTTATAAGCCACATTCGCTCTAGGAAACGCATGCAAAATTCATACCTACTAACTTAATCCCACATTTAAAATACTCCATACGGATCTTAGTTTAAAACGAATAAAGTTGCATTCTTGGGACTTGATTTAATTGCACTAACAAGAGACCGTTCTCAAGTTGTGCATTTAATTATAACAATCTGCAAGACGAAACACTCCTGGTCAGAAGTTTCGGCGGCGAAATGTTCCGTGTTCACCACTGTTCCCCACTCGAGTTCTCTGAACATCTTATAACGAGACTCATGTTGTAAGTTTAGGGAAATTAAGTGGATCTATTGATGAAGAGTAAGTCGCATGTGTTTGGGGAGGGTTCAAGCTATGATCGATAAAATTCGTATAGTGATAAAAACAGAATATTTTCCTTCACAAACGCAGAAAAGGCAATTTCATGATACTTAAAACAAAAATGGATTTTTGCTAAGAAGCATCAACTTCTTCTTGCTGATAAAAGTTACTTAACGGTACAAAATACGTTATTTACAACAAAAAATATACCACACAATAGAACTGTTAACATAACCGCATATCACCATTACCTTACAAACGAACTTAACCCGTAAATAAAATTATTGACACCACGATCCTCAATTTCCATATATTGAGGAAACTCTTACCGCTTCGAAGAAACGCCATTAATCCGTAACTAAGCTCGAACGTTTGGTACACGATAATGCTCTTTGTTCCGCGACTTACATGGGCTTCAAACAATGGCTTGCACTTGCAATTTGAATTTCCCCTACACGAGCAACCGCCTTTTCTTTTCCATATTCATCGCTGGCTGCAACTGTTTTTACCTTCTTAGGGTAAGGCTTTGTTAGATTTCTTTTGTTTTGTACAACATCTATAGGTCTTGAGGCTGCCTTGTTGGTCTGGAGGTAATCCTAAGATTCTAGATTAGCTTGCTGAGTTACGAGTATCTTTCGAGTTGCTTTACAAAAGTGGCTCGTAAATATGCGTTCGGCCAGTTTCTTTTGCAAAATTCTATCATACTCAGGAAATATAAGTACACTCTAAGTACATCTAGTATCATGTAAGCACATCGTTATAATATTAGTAGCCTATAGCTTTTTCCGTAACAACTTTTGGGATCATTAATCGAGAAACGTCATTATCAGCCAGTAAACAGAGCCGGGTGAACTAATAGACCGTGACAATTAGCCACCGTGGACATATTGCCATAATTCACTTTCGAAATTGAATTGCTGATCGTAATTTGTTTTGGTAACGTACCACACAATTTTGCTGGTACACAGGTAAATGGGTGCTACATTCTCTGTATATTGTACACAACTGTGCACTTTCTAAAGAGTGAATTTTTCTCTTATTAACCCTTATACGGCGAGGCAAAAAGGGCAATGTTTTAATCCAATCTGCTGTGCTTTTAGCTAAACTAATGGATGCGCACATGTTGTAAAAATAGGTCAGTTATCGAACAATATTTAAAAAGCTAACTCCCGTTCCAACAGACTCTTCTTTTATCGATACAATTTGAAATATTTCCCTGTATCCTAATCTCATATTTTTTCCATACAATGTAAAGTCCTAAGTTCATTGACTTGTCGAGAAACAGAGTCCTAAGCACGATCGCATGACTTAAGGCGGTCTTACGCCTTCGTCGCGCCTTCGACAAGATTAATATTCGAAGCGAGTGATGGGCAACATAACAATGGGTGTGTGTCCAACGCGCATGCATTTTCTATAATGCCCATATAATGTTTCGATGGAATTGGTTAGTTCGCGTGCTGCCTCTGGGCCTTAGTATCGTTTACGACTTTCTTTGAGGAAGGTCCGTCTCTTTAAAAATATTTCCTGCTGTGGTAATTTAGCAGATGTTCTTTTGTTTTTCATTGTTGTGTGTCAGTTCGTAGCAATGACCTTTCTTAACATAAAATCGCGTGTGTAGGTGTATGTGTGTGTGTGTGAGTGAAGGGTAGGTTCCCCCCGGAAATGTTGAAGTTCTGTTCACCGGCGGCTAGGAGGAGGGAGCCCAATGCGGTTTGTAACTTTATGTTGCCCTATTCTGTACTTCCCTTTAAAATTATACGCAGTTACGTACATACAATCAAATATGGGTTTTGTTTACAAGCTGTCGTACTTGCCCTTCAAATTGTGGCGCCTGGGTTCTACATTTGTATTGATCTTTAGTGGTCTATACCCAAGTTCGACCTTCATATTTGGTATAAACCACATTTTCTAACATGTTACAATATTACTTAATATTGTTGAGTTTCTTATTAACTTATCTTACTTTGCTTCCATTAAGGTATTGGAGAGGGAAATATTTAAATAGGTACGCATGGTTTTTTTGCAAGATTTTGCAGATTTATAGATAGTATTAGGTATCGTGGTGATTAGATATTATGGCAATAGAAAATTGAATTTCACATGTACGTAATTAAAATTCTACATAATAAAGCTCCAATAACTTCAAACAAAACTAAACAAACAGACTTAAATACAAGAACATCAGTGAACAAACACTTTGCTGTTTAGTTGCAGCCGGCTCTACTCAGCGTGACAAGTGCAGATTGCAAATGAAAGTGGCCAGTGTAGGTAGCCACAATACGCCCTTTGTACTAAAGTAAGCTAGAGTGTACTATCTAAGATATAAACAGAATAAAACCGAAGTGCAATAGTAACGTGAGTTAACAATAACATAGATAGACGTTAGTTGGGAAGGTATGGAAGAAGACATTCTTACTATGTACTTTTGACAAAAAATAATCTTTAAAAGATAATAACGTGGCCGTTCTTATAACTGAGGATGATGTTAATACTTAACCTAGTCAGCAACAATTTTACATAATTTGACCTAGAAAGTTTAAAAAAGGCATACTGTTTTGAAAGCATGCGGGTTGAAAGGGCTACTTATAAAGTTATGAATGGCATGTTTACTTTATTAATCTACTTTGAACTAGTGGTACTCGCAGAGGTTGTAAAGTGAAATCAGTTCGTGTTGTATTTCAAGGGTTTTTACCCCAGTATTTACTCGCCTTTGATAGTGTATGACTATCTGGTTATTTCCCTCTTCTTACATTACCTCTCCTCTATTGCAAAACTTGAGTTTTATCCGCGATACCAGTCTTGAGCAACTTTTGTTAATTAGCTGCTGCCATCCTCTTAAAATCGTTGGTCCATCATTCACATCTGACTTTTTTACAGTGTTCACAAGAACCCATGCCCGTTATATGCGTTGTTCCTCTCGGGAAACTACATAGACTTCTTATTCTATTAATTGAAAATTCTCTCTCTTTCCAGGTGAACCCTGGTCGCAAGGCGTCTCTGAGCGGTATTCGCGAAGGAGATGTGATCTCTTCCATCAATGGCCGGCCGACGAAGAGTATGAGCAACTCTGATGCTCACGCGATGCTCAGGTCCGCTGGCCCTGTACTGCGGCTTGGATTGAATGAGTATGTATACCTTCTTACCTATTCTTCGTAAGTGTGGGAGATAAGGATAGTAATTTTCCATGTTATATCCAAGTCATAGTAGTCCTAGTTCATAGTATAACATTGCGAGATACACTTATTTATACAAAGGCAAGTCGTAGAAAAAGACAAAAGAAGACCTTAGCTTTTGAACAGAATGCTATTATTCTCAGAACTTTTATCGAGGAATAACTCGTCTATAGTGATGGCAACCGCAGTCCGTTTTCCTGATGAATTTTTGTGGCGAAACTAAACAACAGGAAAACGAAGACAGGTTCGCAAAAATTGCCAAAAAACAACAAACATTTCCAAATAACTGAGCTACGGTACATAAACGTGGTCCGCTCAAATTTCCGCTGGCTTCTCCGATTCTCAGACTCACGAGTTTCGATTTTGAGCTTCGGCTTTAATCCGATCACTCTTCAGCACACGAGAATCGAACAGTGGCCCGTCTGTAGATTAGTCATGACGTAAATTGGACCACTTAAGTTTCTCATACAGACTCGCAAAATGGGATCGCAGCCGACATGTCAGGACTCCAGTATTCTAATCTTTGGGGGCAATGACAGCTTTAATTTTACCACGAAGCTGGTAATGAAAACTCAGCTTTATTTATTTAAGCTACTGAGTTCATTTTACATTTTTGGGTTGTGGCATAATGAGGCTTTAATGCACCTTCAAATGATAGACGTAGCTAGTTTCACGTGTCATCTTGAGAAAACTTATTTCAGCTTATTATCGTAGCAAATTGCTACTAGCTACGAAATTATAACGTAGCATTACCATCATCGTCAGTGTTTTAGAAATGTTTCTCTTTTCATTCGTTTGTGAAATAATATCAGTGTTTATCTTCTACCAAATCTTTAGGGCCCATTTCATTCCGAATTTAACTAGATATTCAAACTTTGAATCCGTTACCAGAATACTATTACTAGTCATAGCTTACAAGACCCCTAGGAAGCAATACTAAGTTTCATTTGAAGTTACCTCATTCTTAAGTTTTAATCTAAGTTTTGTTGTCGCCAGAGACAGGGAGGTGTCACCAAGAAGAAGATCAATTGGCAAAGGCTCCGAGTTGAAAAGTAAGTTTTAAGTAGACTCATGACGAACAGACGTAACTACTCACGTGTTTGTATATTTAAGGCATAATAATATAGAACATAGAGAACTTCTTAATTCCGGGTATTGTTTTACCGGGGTAATTCCCAATATTCTGGTAATCTGTGGTTTTGCTACAGAAAGGGATTTGATATTATTTGTATGGGATAGTAACAGATATGAATATTGGGAATTACCTTATGCAATACCTAGGTACATGAAGTTTGATAATTAAGAACATGAGAAGTACTCAATACAGAATCCATCCTCCGAGCCTTTTTCCCAACTATGTTGGGGTCGGCTTCCAGTCTAACCGGATTCAGCTGAGTACCAGTGCTTTACAAGAAGCGATTGCCTATCTGACCTCCTCAACCCAGTTACCCGGGCAACCCGATACCCCTTGGTTAGACTGGTGTCAGACTTACTGGCTTCTGACTACCCGTAACGACTGCCAAGGATGTTAAATGGCAGCCGGGACCTACAGTTTAACGTGCCATCCGAAACACAGTCAATGGTGTCTAAGATATACTTAGAAAGTACATACAAACTTAGAAAAGTTGCATTGGTACTTGCCTAAGTTGGGATCGAACCCGCGCCCTCATACTTGAGAGGTTGGTCCTTTACCCACTAGGCCACCACGACTTTTTTACTCAATACAGAATCGATTTAATTAAACTCCATATTATAATGGCGCAACGAAGTCTTGTTTATTACGATGATATGTACCTAATCGTGGTATTTTTAAGCAATTTTTAGTTCAAGTTTTGGTTTATTCTTGTCACGAACATTGAACTGTCAAACGCAACATTTTGTTGAGTCAAAAGTGAAATCTTTCGAATATTGCTTTCGAACAAAAAATAAACAGATATGTGTTGATTCCAAAATTCTCTGCGCTCTCACAAAACGAAAGGATGATAAAAATCCCTGTATGGATTTAATTTGGTAGTTTACACACCACTTGTTGTTTGGAGGTTTCATGTAAATAATTTAAAAAAAATCATAACTAAGCATAACCAATTTAATTACTAAGTAAAGACGCTTTGGGCATTGCAACTATCCTAAAAATAGAGAATAGAGCAAATGTTAACATGACGTTAATCTTCTGGTTTTGACATTTTGGTGTAAACAAACTTGCAAAATGAAAACTTTTCAAAATCATAAATAACAACAATTGCAATTAAACATAAGTGAACATGTTCCAGAAAAAATAATATCAATAGATTGCGAGTAAGAAAAATACGCGGTTTTTCAGAAAATCAGCTTTCGAAAATTTGGTGTTGGAAAATTTTAAAGAATTTTCTGTTTAATATGTCTGAGTAACCAAAGAATCTAAACAATATTTTCCACTATACATAATTATTTTTAACTAATTCCAGCGATGCATCAAGCTATATTCTTCTCAGTATTCTTTCACATTCAAGAATACTGAGAAATGTTAATTAATTAAAAAAAGTCAAATAAACCGCTACTTACGATTTAATACCTTTAAAAAATTGTGTTATAAAAACCGAAGATTTGGAAGAAGTTAAATCAAAAACAATGAAAAAACTTTTAGAAGATTAAAATCTAAAGTTAGTGATGTTAGAATATGACATTGCGGAGGTATTCGTTATCTGGTCTTTTCACATTTCACTGTTGTGTTTCCCCAGAAGTTTCTCGGTTCAGCAATAAAGTTGTGGCAATAATAGTTGTCATGGCCTGTCTGATAAACAAGTATTTCTTCAAGAATATTATGAAACTTGTGAGTTGATTCCTATTTTTATATTATTCTATATTTCTTAGAATCTTCGGTAATTACCAGCAAAGAATATACTGTTAGGTCTGAGAGAGAAACAACCCTATTATTAAAGCAACTAAGTTATAAACGTTTAAGGGGAAAGGAAACATGTGTCCATTTATTTACTACTAGCTGTTCCCCTTGGTTTCATCCACACCCAGAGAGAACTCTTTTCCACAAACGGCCTACGTTTTTTCTCATTATCCGCTCCCAAATTACATTCAACAGTTACATTATTATGGATCGTTTCCATATATACCTAAAGTTTTATGTTTTTAGCAGTCAGTAGAACCTACATTCTGTGAACTACATACATTAATGATTTGATTCAGTTCACACCTCGACGGCGGAGACGAATGAGAAAGTTCTTCAACAAAGGCTTGAAAAAATTTGTGAGTTTCAACTCGAGTAATTTTAAAGTGTCTGTTCCAGTAGAGAGCAGTAGCTACCTAGTTAGATATGACTTTAGTCTAGTTACGA
The DNA here is from genome assembly GCF_022581195.2 of Helicoverpa zea. NCBI lineage: Eukaryota > Metazoa > Arthropoda > Insecta > Lepidoptera > Noctuidae > Helicoverpa > Helicoverpa zea. The sequence goes on along the minus strand of NC_061458.1, from coordinate 3,636,621 downwards.
TAGATACTCTTAGAAAAATCAGTAAAGACTTATTGAAAGCAAGCTGACAGTTTTCGACAGCAAGGGCATACTGCATATATGTGAAACTACTTATAAGCCGCTGCAAGTGCGATCGGCAGCTACAGTTGGCAGCTCGGTTCCAAATAACACCTATACAAAACAAAGGTTAAACAAAGTGCCATACAAAAAAACAGTTATGTGTAGCATTTTTTGAGACCTTAAATAAAGGAATACCTATAAACTTACTTCGATCAGATCATACATAAGTTCCTCCAAAAACTATAATGATCATTACGTCCAGGTTATACAAGTTTAAAATGAAAATGATTTCTCAAAATCTTCTCATCATTCAGAGAGGCAACAACAACATCAAGTATTTTCAAGGGAATTCCTTGTTACGTAAAGCGGACTACCCACTACTTCAGCTTTCAGTTCCATGCTTCTGATTGGCTAAACTCCGGTGCATCAAAGCTTTCGTCGACAGGATTAGCCTGGAACATCGCAAGCTTAAAAGTACTAGCACACTACAAACTTTTAGTTGGCCGATAGGTTGTATTTACTCATAAATTAGAATGAAGTAAAGACTTACGCACATTACAAAGATCAGGGGATCCATTCTGCTTATTTAATAAAGTGTCAATTAGATATCAATTGCATTTCAATAGTAGTTTTTAACCTTAGCGGGAATTCTGCTGCTTGTATCATACCCACTGATAACTTTGGTTGGAATCAAGATTTTCTTAAAAAAAGATTTTGCCAACCGGGTCAACTGTCGGGCGACTGTTAAGTCTACAGTCTACTCTAATGCGGGAACTCTGACATAATATTTATGTATTTCACCGTTGACTTTGTTGAATATCGATTTGTATTTAAGCCTCATTTTGTTTGCTAGCGGTATCATTGTTTATTGTGCGAATGTGTTTTGCATAAGGAGTTATAACTGTTTCTTGGTTAGCATCTTTTTTAACGAAAAGTTTGGTCTTATTTAGAAGCTGGATTTTCTTAGGTTTAAATAATTACGACAAATTCCACAACAACTCTTTTGTAGCTGTTTGAGTATCTTAGCCTGGTTGCCAGTTCATATATATTCGTCGGACAGATAAAGGGTGCTATATTGCTATGAAGCTGAAAGTTTGCAAGTATGTTTTGCAAAAACTGCTCAAAAGTTTTACAGTTAATACCCATTTTTTTTTCTAAATAATGTATACCAGAAAATAATCTAAATGTTCAAAATCTAATGATTTTATTCACAGAAGCATTTATTTAAAAGCACATTGTCAACAACATAAGCATAATTTGTCAGTATTTTCAGGCCTATTTCCCCACATTCTTATTCATAATGTTTCGGCAAAGTGGCTGCACGTGTTTCCGCATATTCACAATTTATAAAGCGCATAAAAAACTTTTTTACAAAAAAATTAAACCGACTTCCCAAAACACTAAAAAGCAAAAAAAAATCTATTTTTAGGTGCATCGGCCTAGAAGTCGGTGTCTAATGGATGTTACTAAGTTAATTTTGCCACCGACTTCTAGGCCGATGCACCTAAAAATAGATTTTTTTTTGCTTTTTAGTGTTTTGGGAAGTCGGTTTAATTTTTTTGTAAAAAAGTTTTTTATTTAAAGCTTTTCAGTGATACGAATAGTTGTCACTATCCATACAAGTGAGAAGTTCTCATCAATACAAAGAATATAAGTCCAAATACGAGGTATTTTACATATTCAGTTGTCGAGTTCCCTCGACTTACTTTCTCTGGTCTCCATCATCAGGTCAGCTCCAAACCTTCACTGTTGCAAAGGTCTTGTCAATACAAATAATTTAAGCCCAAACACGAGGTAGTTCACATATTCAGTTGTCGAGTTCCCTCGACCCTCTCTGGTTTCCATCATCAGATCAGCTCCAAATCTTCACAGTTGAATAGTGCTTTTAGGCGTACACCTGAGTGTCAAGTTTTTACCCTATGTATGCCTACAACTTTCGAAGGTTGCCCTCGATTTCTCAGGGTTTCCATCATCAGATCCTGACCTGATGACTATGGGACCACCTCGGGAGTATATCCTATCAAACAAAAAAAGAATCATCAAAATCGATTAATAACTGGCGGAGTAATCGCGTAACAAACATACAAAAAAAAAAAAAAAAAAAAAAAAAATACGGTCGAATTGAGAACCTCCTTTTTTGAAGTCGGTTAAAAATGTCACAGCCAAAGGTTCAAAACTAAACAAACATTTCACCGTTTACCTTCTAGCTACCCGCATGAAAATCATGAAATTCTAATATGCTAATCCAAATAAAAGATACTGAAAATCTACATAAACGCAAAACTAAAGCAATATAACTTGTTTAGTAGACAAAATATGAGCTAGCGTATAAATCAAGGAAGGTGGAATACTTCTCCCAGTCTGGAATATTCCTTTTGTGTAGTAGACATGTATTACTTTATCGCACGTCTGCATATGCAGAGCCCCATTGCGAAGCGGGGACTTTATCGCTCCTCAGTTTGCCAGGAAATGTTGAAAGGCACTGCAACACTAACTCAACTTTATGTTTGCGTAACTAAAGTTCAATGTTGAGTGACACAACTTCCTTTAAATGTATTGACAGGCTGAACTTTATGCCGCGATGTTCGTTTTTAGTTTTGTAGTTAGACTTTAAGTTTTATTTACATGGTATAGTAACTTGTTTTATTGGTCTTCCAGGGCCTTCGCATCTAATAGCTGAAGTGCAAAGCGGTAGAGCGACTCCCCAGGCTCCCGTATATGCTACCATCCGACCGTCGCAATCACCGCAAAGTCGACCTTCACCGTCAGCCATTCGAGCATCCTTAAACTCTCTTCCCGCGGCGCTTAACTCTACACCGCTCGTTAAATCAGTGGCACAGAACGAAGAACCACTTAGATTCCATCCAACAAATCCATTTTTTACGACTTTACCCTCGAATTATTCAAGTGGTTCGAAACTTCCCGTACCGAACGGTAGGGCGTCAATCTCCAGCTTAGATAGAAATAAATTCAAAGATAGTTCGTCAAATATTGACTACAGTTCAGACTTGAAGTCTCCTACATATTTTACGCAAACAAACGACTCTGGGCCTAGCAGTCTTCCGTATTCTTATCACAACGAAAATACCAATGGATATCATTCTTATACACCGACAACTACTGCCAACGAAAAATCTGAATTCTCTCAAAGAAATCGTGTAGATCAGTTCCAAAATCAAAGTCTTCCAAACAACGCACAAAGTAACACTAAGAATCCTTTTGATACGAAAAGGAATAGTGATCCTTTTGAAAAATATTTGCGACCAGAGAGCAAGTTGAATGGCAAATGTGAATATGAAAGTAAGACAATGTCGGGCTCTATCAGCGACAGTAATTTCCATACGAAGGAGGAAATTACAAAGCGTTCGACGATCTCTGAGCACAAGATAAGCGAAGTCGAAGAAGTGAAGACTATAAAGAAGATAGTGCTGAATGGGTGTGACGGTCAGGATAGTGAGGAGCGGTTTAGGAGTGACCAGCGGTCGATGAACACGAGTGATATGAACGGTGTGGAAACGCCGCGCACACATGCAAAGAACATTAGCTTATTGTCTCATCAATCAGTGAGGAACGAACGTGAGCGAGGCACTCCGATACAGGAACGTACGGAGTACTACAGGACGTTCAATCAAGATGAAAGGGACTGCAGCTCCGTATCTAGGGCATATGACTCAGCACACGAAGAAAACAGATCAGGTAAGTGCTTTTGTATCTGAATATTATGAATATCAAACACTTCAGTTCTACGATAAAACTGCTTATGTTAGGCACTCGGAAAATATTTCAAAGGAAAATTCTCAAAAGAAAGTGAATGTTTATTATATCAAACAGTTTGTGAATGTACATAGGATGCAATTTAAAACACGTTTCCAAGAAATTGTCGTGGTTTTGTTTGCTCAATATTAAATAATATTTCATAGAGAAACAATATGTTGTTTATTTTACGTTGATAAAAAGCACAATAATTAGATCTAGGTGTAACACGATGACAAATTAAAACAAAATTGTCGGTTTCACTGACTATAAATCATTTATACCTGAACCAAATCCAAATGAACTGTAACAAATACCTAATATAAGGGATATAGAACATTATTAATTCCCACAGCCAAATAATAAACACGACATAACTGACTTGCCACCGCGGGTCGTTAGAGAAGCTTACATTCGGCACAAACATGGTTTATAGAGATGAGTTGCGGAGGCAGGCGTTATGTAAACTTCAATGTGTATCAACCATTATCGTTCTACATATCTTCTTTATTACAGAATAATAACTATAACAGACGTTTTGGTTTGTATTGAAAAAAAAGGAAAACAAACTGATTTTAAAAACAATTTCAGTTTTGGGAAGTCCTGAATGACATTTGGTACTTTTATCCCGGGGAAGAATTTTCTACTTTACGCACTGCGAACTGCTAGTACGTTATGGATCCTTATGATAGAAAACTCAGTTCCAGGTGTTCAGTTTTTCGGTTAGAAAATATTCCATAGCTGTTGCTATGAACGATGAATTATATCCGCGGTATTAAAACAGGCTTTTTCCTCAATATCCAGATCCTCGATGTGTGATATTGCCTATCCCTTCAGGAAAAGTAGGCACTCATATTTTATGTCAAATTACTAGGCAGAATAAATTAAAACGAGCTAGGCCAACAAAATTGTTTTTGTTCATCCCTAGCGTAGGTAATAAAGGTTTACGGCTATTTTCAGGCGAACCCATATATTGCGAAAGGAAACTTAATTTGTATGACAAAAAAATGTCCCAGGCTCACGATATTAAACGGGAAAATAATAATGTTTACGTAAAAAGGTTTTGTAGTGAATAAGTATTATTTTTTCATGTAGTGATAATCTCGTTTTAATGTTACTGTGGAAATGCGTGTTAATTTTTTTGGTCTATATAAAATGTTATCGCTAGGTCTTTTAGAGCGTGAATAAAATATGTTTCAGGTAGGAAAGTTAATAGGTACAATTTTCTTTTTTAGCGGCTGAAATGTAGACGTGTAATCGCAAAAAGCTTGATAAAATTAAAACTTAAATTCGTAGTTATAAGGAGATTTCTATGCTGAAAAGTAAGAATGTTTAGGTAAAGCTATAACAAAGTGTACCTACCCTAACAATTTCTAGGAACTGAATTGGCTGGTACTTAGTTAATTAAAAGAACTTCGTGTATTATCAAGCACGAGGTATATTCAATAAGTATTCAGACCATTTTAGTGAATGTTATCTAATTAATAACCTAGACCCACACAATCTTTGTTTTGTTTTCTGTGAGAATTATTCAGCTAGAGCTTGTTTCATTTGTTCATTTTTTACTTAATAATAGGGTCTATTGCTAGAAAAAGGATGTAATTTCTTCATTCCATGCCGTAGAAGCAATCATATTAAAAATTTTTTACCTAATTATTTCAACTATCCCTAAAATCACTCAATTAAAAACGTCTGTTATTGTGATTTCTTGTACCCTAGAAATATTGATTATGTGATCTAGTATGGTGATTAACGCTCAATCCTCTCCGTGTGACAGGAGACCTGTGCCCAGCAGTGGGGCTATAAAAAGGCTGTCTCGATTAATATTTATTAACCTGTACAACCCTGAGCGAAAAAAAATGAAGTTATTTATACTTTGTAAGTTAACTTCTAAATTCTACATCATTATCGAAAGCTTAGTTCAACATTTCTGAGACAAAACTCCAAAAGAGTTCTTAAGCTATCGATATTTCTGAAGGAGCATGAAGGATGATTTAAAATGCGACCTTATTGGACTGGAAGTCGTTCGACATTTGAACTGGAAGTCGTTCCACATTTGAACTGGAAGCCGTTACACGTTTGAACCCTATGACTAGTGTTTCGGAGAACACGTTAAGTCGCGCTGTGTTATTTTACAGTGATAGTAAGGATGGTTTTAGAATGTCAACCGTTACCATGCCGAGGGACCCGTATGTAACACTAGCTTGTACTGGTGGTTTTACTCGTGTTCCGTAGGGTCTACTTCATGTGAGGTCACGAAAGTCGTCTTTGGTCCTCGTGGCACCTCTCTAAAAGGCAGAAGACGGCACAAAAGCTGAGGTTTTTAGTGGGTGCAAGCCCCACATAACCTCACCGTCTCCCCGGGCGGTGTGTGTCAGGCATTTTCCTCAGCTGAAACAAAAAAAAAGAAGGGTCTACTTCATGTACCTGATAAAAAGTACCTTAAAGTTTTTTCGATAAATGGGCTACCTAACACTGGAATATTGTTTCAAATCAGACCAGTAATTCCTGATATTAGCGAGTACAGACTAACGCAAAACACATTGGTTAAAATGAACAAAACGTCGTTGTTGCTGAAAATATGAACGGAATTTAACATTATTAATTTATACATTATTTTATGGCTATTTTTATTACATAAATCTTTTTTAATCTTCCCTCAATCAATTAAGTGGTCTGTTGCTACGGTTCTTTCGTATCTTTTTTATTTCTACATTGCTTGGCAACAGAACAATAAAATAAGATAATTCTAAACAGAGGTCAAGAAAGCTTAAAGCCGGGATTAATTTTAGGAAGGAATATTTATTAAATGAGTAGGTATTTACTTATACCTAATTAAAACCTCTCTTAACGCTGATCACGTTCTTGGTTCTTTCTTAGAGAAAAAATAATTAAACGACTTTTTTATTACGTAGTTATTATCTTAACACTGCCTTTAGTAAATAATGTATACTAAATATAGGTAATAGAGAGGATTTCTTTTTTTGTGTCGATACTGGCTTTGAAACTATTGAACCGATTTGAGAAATTCTTTCACTGGTAGAAAGCTGCACTCTTCCCGGGTTACATAGGCTATATTTTATTTTATTAGTTACCACTAGACGCGGGTGAAACCGCTGGGAAACGGCTAGTGCAAGATAAAGTTTTATCAAAATTACTAACCTCCTTACTAAAACATCATAGCAACTCCCTCCAACTCGCGTTGCTGTCATTTTTCTTGTAGGCGCTACAATAGCTATATTTAGACTTTCATCATTTTATACAGAAGTTCTTGAATGATGTAACGGAAATAGACATTTGACCTATTTTTTGACATTCAAACGATTGTTTCTGGCTCTCCAGAGTTGCTGTGGTTTCTTTTAGCGACGGAAATTGGGCTTCCTACCACGAAGATACTTTTGTGACACGCTTTGGGAAATTCGTACTTTGATCTTTGATAATTTGGTCTATTTGGATAATGATGTTAATAGTTTGTGGTAATTAAGTATATATCTATCCTATTAGGTCTGAATGTTTTATTTGATGTATCTTTGATTATAACTCTATATTAGGAGGTAGTTAGATATGTAACGTACTTGTAACGTATCATTTATTATTTTGCTAAATTTGGTAAATGCAGTAAGTAGTTATAGAAGGTGTGTAGTGGTTCTTCCAGGATTAAATTCAATCATATTAATAAAATAATACCTAATAACAGTTTTTATCTACCTATTTAAATAATTTACTTGAATGCGTTCATCATTTTATGATACCTACATAGGTCTCCCCAAATTTCTATGTATGGTTGTTTGGATTAGCTACATATTGTTACAAATTAGATTAGAAAACATTTTTAAAAATTGCCAGACATTTCTCAAGCTTAGATTTAGTAGCTTAAGTTTATTTGACCTTAACGAATGAACAACTGCATGTCTCAAACAAAATCCCATATCCGGTTAAACCGATTCACCCATTTACAGTCGATTTGCTTCAGTCTCAGTCTGATTGCTATACGTCTCTATGCTGCCATTGAACAATCATTTGTAGCCAAATCCAGATTAATTACGTCGTCGTAATAAGCCCGGCCAAGGTCTCAGGGGCTTGACTTAGGGAGCGGTGTCACGGTCTGTGGGTCTTCTGGATATCGCCTCCTGAACTTCGAATAGTCTTAGAACAGTATCGTCGCCGCCTTTGCACAACGTTCATCAAGACTTCGTAGAGAATAGTCGCTTTTAAGTATTAATACTGCATTTCTAATATGGTTAAATTCCTTGTGTGTTTCTCCCAGTGAAGTTTTCAAGGCAAAATGAACTCCCCTTGCTTCAAAAGCAGCCCTTATATTTTCCATCCTGTGTCAGAGAACTCGTCGACTGAATCGGAAGATAGTGTGGACTCGGGTCGTGAGAAAACCGTAGGCGATGGATCACGAACGAAATATAGCGATCCGAAGCTCAGAACGATTAATAAAGTCAGCATTAAGATATTGAAGGCTATTGAGAAGTTGACTTGTAATATTAAGATTAATAAGAAGCCGAAGAAGGTTGTTCCGACGTTGGTGAAGGGTTCGTATTTTTATTAAACGTCTCCACAGAAATACATAAACTGACTATCTATATTTGTTTAGTTAATTATAGATAGTTCAACTCAGATTTGCGCGCGGCCCTATGTGTGCGTCGGCTTGTAAATATACAACTTTCGTTCGTGTGACAGTGACGTCGTCCGAGCATGACGTGTTCTTATCGCTTTTTGTTTTGGGTACAGTCGTTTACAAAAATGTCTAGTTCTTCACGGAGAAAATGTTTAAGGAGTCAGGTAACGTTTCAAAAAATGAAACAACATTCAAAGCTTTTTAAGGTAGAAACACATTATTGAAACGCCACGCCACACAACGTGTCGCCACCCCATGAGCACTGTGCACATTACCAACACGTGATGCCACGACACGCTCGCAATTTTTTAATTCAGTCTATGTGCGGCGGTGAACATGTATAGTCGTGTACTATGGATCTTCTAAATAACGAGTCAGATGAAGATTTTGAAGATGGATTGATGCAAATTTTGGGTACATATATGTTACTAAAACGACTCAAGAATAAGAAACAAACTAGACGTTACTGGGTGCATGAAATAAATGAAAAGAGAAGTACGTGTGGTGAATATCATGCTCTTTATCAAGATTTACTTAATGACAGCGAAAGATTTCATATGTATTTTCGGGTTACTAAAACACAATTTGAGGAAATACATGAATTTATTAAAAATGATATACAAAAGAAAAGGACAACATTTCGCGAAGCAATCAGAACAAAAGAAAGACTTGCTGTATGCCTCAGGTAAATAACTACTAGATATTTAAAAAAAAATAAGATCAGACTGTCTTTTAAAACTTTTCTTCATGGTCAAAACTATCATAATATTCTTTCAAATTAGTATTTTCATTTGGCAACTGTCCAGCTTCTACTTTTGACACATCATTTTGTGCTGATAGAGAATGGTCGTAATATCTATATTGAGTCACATTTGGATTCGACATTATTTGATTCGTATTTAAGTTATAGTATAATGTAGTCTTCTCTAAATCACGCGATGTTTGGTTAGGGATAATATTAACCGGTACATTTTCTTTTTCTGTTGTCCTAGTGTGTGTATATGGACTTTGATTTGGTTTTACAATAAATGGCTTATTAGAATTGTGAATTATATTATCACTAGTAATATTTATCGGTGTGTTCAGAATTCTTTCACGGTTATTAAGCATTTTCATTTCCGAATCATGTATTAGCTTATGTAATTGAAATTTTATTTCAGCTTGGTCTGTTTTAGGTAACTTCTTCAATTGTTTACTCATTGATAAAAAAAAATAGTCATTTTCATCCATGTCTGGTACTCCTCTTTTCTGTCTCATATCCTGCGTCGTTTTCATTACATCAACCATTTCTCGTAAAATTTGAGTATCACTATCATTTTTGTTTGTGCGTCTCGGGGTAAAATTTAGAGTAGTACAAGCTCTTGCAGCAGATGCCCTGGAAGAAGAGGACCCTGGAGTAGGTGAACGAATTATAGGAGGAGGTGAAAGTGCAGATTCTTCAGAAAATTGCAATTCAGAGTGTTGTGTTGAATCTTCATCATTTATATCAGCTAAGTTTGTAACAGTCTGTCTCCCTTCTAAATGTGGTAACAGAAATTCCATCTGCTTCTCAAATTTCCAAGGTACTAAATTAGTTGCTGCTTGACCGCTCTTCTTGCGGCGTCTTTTCAATGCATTTGTGAAGCAGTTTCTTAATTTTGCCCATTTATTTTTTACATCTTCAACTGAAAGAAAAGAAAAATAATTAAATTTTTTGTTATAGGTTTTTAGCCACGGGCAATTCATTTAGATCGATGGGATTCAACTATCGAATGGGATTCAGTACCGTACGAAACATTGTGCAAGACGTTTGCAATGCAATTTGGAAGAAAATGGGTCCTATTTATATGCCCAAACCTACAACTGCAATTTGGCAAGAATCAGAAAATGGTTTTAGAAATTACTGGAATTTCCCAAATTGCTGTGGAGCAATAGATGGAAAACATGTGAATATTATTTGTCCTATAAATGGTGGTTCAAATTACTGGAATTATAAGGGAACTAATTCAATCGTGTTACTAGCTGTAGTAGATCCAAAGTATAGATTTTTAGTTGTGGACGTCGGATCCTATGGTAAAAACAGCGATGGTGGCATATTTGAAAAATCCATTTTAGGAGAATTAATAGAAAAAGGAAAATTAGAATTGCCAGCCGCTAACCCTTTAACTCCAAATTCAGAACCATTGCCACATGTGATTGTGGCAGATGAAGCTTTTCCCTTAAAACCATTTTTGATGCGACCCTGCAGTAAGAATGACGTTCGTAACAATGAACCCAATAAAATATTCAATTACAGACTCAGTCGTGCTCGACGAATAGTCGAGAATGCTTTTGGCATCTTAAGATCAAGATGGCGTGTATTTGCAGGTCCTATGTCAGTACAACCTGACATGGTCGACAAAATAATTTTAGCAACATGTTGCTTACACAATTATTTGGGCACGGATAATTTACCCTCGAACTGTGATCATCCAGAGACAAATGTGACAGAATCTACCGCCTTTGACAATTTAAATCCAATTCGTAGAAATTCCACACAATATGCTTTTACAGTGAGAAACAAATTCAAAGAATATTTTAACAGTGAAGGCGCCGTTCCGTGGCAGCTTGATATTGTGAGGAGAGGTAGACAACATTAATAACATGGCTACTCTTCAAAAAAATCACAAAACTAAGTTCATACGAGATATATGTATATTTAGTTAACATAGGTCTTCGGGATACCCAGAACGTGAAACCTTTTTTAATGTAAAACACCAAAACCTATAAAGTAGGAACCTCTTTGTGTCTGTGTTTTGTTTTATCTTTTTTTAATTTTTCGTTGTCAAAAATAAGTCTTGCGGAATACAACTCTCTTATATAATTTTCACGAAGCATTTTTTATTCAATTTTATATACAGTCCTATCCAATAGGTATATATATTCAAGTAAAAAATAAGTATATTCTATTTTGTAATAAATAATATTCGTAATAAAACTTACCTGGTGTATCCATTTCCCCTGCAATTTCTTCCCAAGCATTATTTCGTACAGTATGGTCCCTGTACTGAGCTAAATTAGTATTATATAGAATAGGATATCGTTTCACTAATTCTATTAATTGTTCGTCCCTCATTTCCAAAAGATGCAAATAAAATCCGCGTGCAAAATCAAAGAAAGTTCTCGAACAAATGACGCGTGGCGTCGGGTCTGCACTAGAAACACACTGCGAGCGGTGCGTCGGGTGGCGTGTTTACCCCCACCACCGGCGACACGTTGATCTGGCAGTCAGGGATCGGGTGGCGTGTACGCGCATGTTGTTGCGTCGGGTGTTTATAATGTGATTCTAGGCATAGAAAATAGTACGAATTGATTCCACTCAACACGCATCACGTTTTGTCGGGTGGCGTGGCGTTTCAATAATGTGTTTCTACCTTTATTATTACATTTTACAGTTTTTCATTATTTTCTCATACGTTTTTTCAAATTGACATTGACAGTATCTAAGAAATAAATGAGGTGAAATATCTAAGATGAATTAAATACTCCTTACATATTTTCTAGCTCGGGGTACGAGGACAATAAATAAAAGTGTGGACTAAAAATGCAAAATACATCATAGGTATGATTTTTCAAGTAGCGATTCAGAATCATTAGGTATAAATAAATAAACATTAAATTACGTAATAACTGTTTTTCTTTAAACCGCCGTAACGTACCCCTAAATAACTGTATTTGTATCCGACTGTACCTCTTCTCACGCACACAAAGTCACTGTATATGTACAAGGGTTACCCACACATAAGGCCGCGCGCAAGACTGAGTTGAACTTACTATACCTATATTTAATGTTAATACACGCACTAGTCATGGTTTTTCCCGTGTCTCTTGGGAGCTCCATCGCACACTTCCTTGGTAAATTAATTCTCTAATATCTACTGAAATAATTCTCCAAATCGGATAAGTAGTTCTTGAGATTAGTGCGTCCAAAGAAACTACTTTATACCATATGTAAGTATAGATTAGTACCTTCAGCTTAGAACATCGTATGTGTTGTATGCACACTAACATCACTCCAGTCATTAGTAGAATTACATATTTTTTTGCTTTTTACAATACTACGTTTACCTATTAATAATAATATCTGGTAAATACGACCACATTATTATCTAAATACTCACAAACTCGGTATTATTGTGTTATCCCAAGCAATTTGCAGCTGAGCTCAGAAGCTTCAAGTTATTATAACTTTTTTCATACTCCTGTAAAGTAAATAACCTAGGCACTCTATTAATTATCTTGTCTAACGGTAATACCAAATAGAACCATGGGTCTTATAAGTTTTATTGTGGCCTAGTTACCGATAAATTACTTCGAACAACTTAGTTATAGTGCCTTCTCTATATTTTTTATCATAAAATAGTGCTACGAAGGAATAAGCTCACATACATAGATACATACATGCCATGTATAGGCTGATAAATACATTACCCTCCTTTGCGTTTTGCAGTCGGGTAAAAAAGAGATAATTTGATAATTATGGCTTGAAAGCACGCCTGTTAGGTCCTGTAAGGTCCCACAAAACATTTGGTATAAGTATATTTTTACCCGACTACCAATAAGAGCTATATTGTTTTTCATGTACGTATTAGCGCCTAATTAATATAAGTACCTGCCTGTGAAGTCAATTAAAATTAGTTAAATATGATTGTTTTGCAAATAACTCGCCCTTTTATCAAACAAATACACAAATGTCACTTACCAGGGGTCAAATACCTTATTGACTCATTGATGAAACTGTAATACTAATCAGAGGATACATGACACCCCAACCAATCAACTTTATGTCATTCAAACAATTTTTAGTTTAGTTGCTTTTGTATTAAGGTTCATATTCCATTGCATATGATTTTATTGTGATAGCATCGTTTAGACGAGCTCGATAGGGCTTTGCCGTCAAATAAGTGTTAATACGAGTATCACATGAAGATAATCGACAGCGTGTTAGCTTTCAAATGATCGCTATTAAAGCGGGTTTATCATGACTTTTTATTTACATCGATATAAGAAAGTTAACTATATGGTGAAAATAACATTTTACTTTCTTATGAATGCAGATGAATACACATTCTGCGCTGGTTCTAATTTTTTTTTCGATTTTTTGTAAAACTTGGTTTATTGATAGTCGTTCTATTGATCCAGATTTGTCATTCAGTTCTATTGCCTAAAGTTTAGCCTACAGAATAAGATATTAGGCACCGAGGATCGAGTAGATCTGTACAAACCACGAGTATATTGCTACCTAACTGTGATGCCGATGAGATTAGCCATTCACTCAAGCCGTAAGGACGTCTTAGTCTTAGAGCTTGTAAAGCAACATGAGTTTTGATAGAACCCTCACTTTTAATTCTGGTGTGAGAAACGTGATCATCGTGTGTAAAAGAATTTTAAAATATTAAAAAAAAAAATCATAAACGATTTTTTTTATTTATTTCAGAATATTAATGGACTATTTTTTTCTCTAAATTACCGTACTGACAGGTTCGCTCTCTGTCACATACATACTCCATGTACGCGTACTTAACGTTTCCCGTTTAAACAATTACAAACGGATACGGCATAATAGAGCTATGATCGTAAACCACGAGAAGAGTTTGTTCTAAACAATTTAGTTTAGAGGGTTCAGGAAGCAGTATACCTGCCTAGCTACGTATGGGTACAGGCAGCAAAAATAATCCATGAATATACAATCAAAATTACAAAATTTGTAAGCACTAGCTGTCTTCCCGCAACTTTGCCCGCGTTCCGTGAGAACTGCTGCCGGCCCGTACAAAATATAACCTATGTTACTCGGGAAGAATTTTTCTTCCTAACACTGAAAGGCTTTTACGAATCGGTTCAGTAGTTTTGGAGCCCTATGGGTACAAATAAACAAAACAATTATCCTTCTGCATTACAGTAGTATAAATTACCTAAAACCTTAAACACAAAAACTGTGTGACTTGTAATTCTCAGTTATTCAGATTCTTTTGCTCAGTAGTCGGTTCTTGGGAGTTTTAATTTTAATTTCGTTAATGTAGGTAGGCACTTTTGTTTCTGACTGTACATGGTATAGTTTCAGACTTTAACAATATAATATGTTGCGAAGCGAAGCCACAACAAGCCCCGGATAGTAATAGGAATAGGTGAATAGGGGATCGATTACCTAATTAATAGGTTCTGGTACGCCTTTGAGGTTTTCCGATAGGATCCAATTATATAGGAATTTAAAAGGCAATTTAATCAGCTTCCAAATGAATAAGTTAGAACTTCTAGTATATATGTTTTTTTCGTCTGAGCTAATTGTCTGTCCGCTGTATTGATTCAGCAAAAAAACAACTAATACACTGAGGACCTGACTGAAAAAATTAAGGCATTGTTTTTTGTCACAAAAATCTTGATTTTATGGACATATCAAGTATTGACGCGATAGAATTGAAAAACATATTACCAATAACTGTATATTATCAATAACTGTAGGTACCATATGTGATAAATAAGTATATAGGTACCATCTTTTCTTTTGGAAATACTTCGACGTATCTATACAAAAAAATCTATCTTACAGACTTTCGCAGTCTACGGAAAATGATACGAAAAGAAATATGTTTCATAATTTCTAGAAATATCCTACGTAGAATAACCTAGTTCTGTTCACGTGATACATTTGTTAAATAATATCTAAGATCCGGTCCAATGGCTGATTTTTGGCAACCATATAATTTGTTTTGGCTCAAACTGTTCAAGCAATTTAGTGAAAATGTTACTCGCATACGGAATCACTTTAAATGTCGAGTGTACATTTGTGTGTGGGAATTTGTTGTACATTAAAATAATTTTATGTGAAAACTAGCTTCTGTTAGCGGTTTTACCCGCATCCCATAAGAACTACTTCGTGCACCTGGATAAAAAGCAAAAGAGTACCTAACCCTATTTTCTTTCTATATGGTTATCTAACATTGAAAGAATTTTTCACATCAGACTAGTAGTTTCTCAGATTAACGCGTTCAGACAGACACGCGTTTGTCACTTCGTATTAATATTTATTTATTTTTTATTCGAAAATTATTAATTAATATTCACCAGATTTCCATTCTATAGAAAAACTGCAACATAATATTATCCCAGTTAGCTAACAAATAATTTCAATAACAAAATAAAACCAAGGATACACATACGGGATACAATGTCAGTAATTCCGTGAATGATCGGAAACACGCATTGGTAATGCGGCCCGGTATTTATTTGTAATAGTTCAATGCACTCGCACTATGTTGCACAGAAATGCACATGTTACCCAGACATTCCCGAACATTCCCCACCATTTGACACGATATGCTCGTATTAGTTAGGGCAATTGCAGACTAGCGCTTTTTTTTGGCGTACACAGTGTTTTTGACATACGCGTCTAAAGATTACAAACCAACATATATTTAGCTCTTCAAAAACGTCTGACATGCGTATTTTATCATGTAAACTCGAAATAAGTAATGGGAACTGTAAAAACTTCAGGTTTTACAAGCTTGTAAGCATATCAAAGGACATATGTATATTTTGTGCCAAAACGCGCCAACGTGAACGCTAGTTACATGCAGCACGCGCTTCTAAAATCGCGCTTAAACATGAAACGCTCGTGTAGAACCGTCCTTATGTGCACTACTAAGTATGACCATTGCCCGAAATAGGCAACGACGATAACATTTTGTAGCTATGCCAAACATGCTTGCAATGGTCAATAGATATTTTAGGTCGTACTCACTAAATGTCGCTGTTCATTAGGAAGTTTATGGAAATGTTAAACCTGTGGATACCGTACTTAAAAGCAAATAACATACTGAGTTTTTCTTTATTTTTTGTGAAAGTGTGATCCTAAAAGTGTAAATATGTTTGTACATACTCAGAAGTTTGACGTTTGAAAATAAAAGTTTGGTTATTCATTTAACATTATACTTAGCACTCTTTCTTTTCACGTAACTTAGGATGTTTGAAGAATATTTAGGTATAATTAATTACTTATTATTAGGTATAAGTTAAACAGCAAAGTGGTGAACTTAGGCCTTTGTGAGGTCAGTGGACGTCAATCGGCTGAAAAGATGACGCAGAAAATTAACGGAGTACCTATTCCACTTTCAGCAATATATTTTTTTTGCACCAATAGTTACAGCACCAATGCTGTTACATTTTTAGATTGGTGCAGCAAGTTTCATAATCCAATTAAGACATTACAAATAATAAACAAAAACATTTGCATACATATCTAAATTCTTAACATTTCAGTAGCTAGTTGAAATGTACTTCACAGAGGATTATATTCACAGGCATTCCTTATTAAATATAATGCAGGAAGTTTGTTTCGCCGGGCCATATAATGCAAAACAAATTTCTATGTTTACATCGCATGGTATGCTACCATGTGGCTCATATTATTGCAACCAAACTATATGTAGTGTAGTGCAATAAGTACGAAGCAAGTAGGTAGGTACTCAACAGATAATAATATTGTGTATCTGAAAGTCGTCATGTTTCAGATTTTTTTTTGGTTCATTGAAACGATGAAACATTTCTAACTGACTTCTCAGTTTGACCTGTAGGTGTCTATGTATTTTTGTGCGCGTTTATCTCACTTTTGGCTGAACTGATTTTGATTTTTTTTTCAGCATAGTAGATATTCTGTCAGACGTAGAGAGAAGGTTTACTTACGGTACCTATGTTATTGAATTCGGTGGTATTTTTTTAGCGATAATTTATTCACTCCTAACATAAAAAAAATTAAACCGACTTCCAAAAACACTAAAAAGCAAGAAAAAAACTTATTTTAGGTGCATCGGCCTAGAAGTCGGTGTCTAATCGATGTTACTAAGAAGAAGTCGGTTTAATTTTTTTGTAAAAAAGTTTTTTATTTACAGCTTTTCAGTGATACAAATAGTTGTCACTATCCATATAAGTGGAAAGTTCTCATCAATACAAAGAATATAAGCCTAAATACGAGGTATTTCACATATTTAGTTGTCGAATTCCCTCGACCTTCTTTGGTCTCCATCATCAGGTCAGTTCCAAACCTTCACTGTTGCAAAGGTCTCGTCAATACAAATAATATAAGCCCAAACACGAGGTAGTTTACATATTCAGTTGTCGAGTTCCCTCGACCCTCACTGGTCTCCATCATCAGGTCAGCTCCAAACCTTCACTGTTGAATAGTGCTTTCAGGCATATACCTGAGTGTCAAGTTTTTACCCTATGTACCCTATGTAGGCATACACAACTTTCGAAGGTTGCCCTCGATTTCTCAGGGTTTCCATCATCAGATCCTGACCTGATGACTATGGGACCAACTGGCAGCTATTTAGCGTCGAACAAAAAAAGAATCACGTAAATCGATCTATAAACCTCGGAGTAATCGATGTACATACATAGAAAAAAAAAAAAAATCATACCGGCCGAATTGAGAACCTCCTCCTTTTTGGGAAGTCGGTTAATAAAGTGGGTATGTAGGGATCTTAATATCAAAAGTACAGGTAAATCCGGGAGCAAAAGCTAGTTATGTGCAGTTATTAAATAGCTTTAGACTTGCAGACAAAGCATCATCATCATCATCATCATCAGCCTATCGCAGTCCACTGCTGGACATAGGCCTCTCCAAGTGCACGCCACTGAGATCTATTTTCGGCTTATACAAAGCATAGGTAGAGATTTAAAATTCACAAGAGATATTATGTCTTAAGAACCCTTAGGGGACTCTAAGGAAGGATTTTTTGTAATTCCGTAGCGAAAGGGGTGAAAAGGGTTTGTCAAGTATGTATGGAAACGCACGCTACTGAAACGCTGGGGGAAAGTTTGTAGCTTTCCTCATTTACAAGCTTGAAACTAGCCTAGATATAATTAACGTTCATTATTTTTCCTGTTTTTTTTTTAGACTAGTTTCCACCCGCGGTATCGCCTGCTTCCCGTGGAAATATTTACTGCACTGTATTGACAAATTCTGATAAATATAGCCTATATGTAGCCGCGTCTTCGATAAGTAAATATGTGAACACTATTTAGCCTTTCAAATCAGACCTTTTTTATTTGAAATAGTTGCATTAAGCAAACGAACAAATAATCTCTTCGGCTTTATATAACCTTAGTATGAAATCGTAGATTGCAGATCCTACGTACCTAGGTAATATTAGTGATACGATTTAAAGATCACGAGCAGAATCTTATCTCAGCTAGACGAGACACAATTCTAGGAAGTACTTACTTCCTTATCACGGTAGGTCAAGGTTATAAAGATACGAGAAAAGCAGATTGCTCTTCTATTTACTGATGTGAAGTCATTTCTGATAAGAGGAAACAAGGAAATAGTTTTCCTACATTGCATTTTCTTAGGAACTCAGTATAGTACTATTGAACTATGTTTAGAACTGTGCGTCTGGGTATTTCAAGCGATTTCAGCGCTAAATACCACAGGATTGAAGGCGCCTCAAAGGACTAATGAATTGAGCTTTAAATTGTCGACGGTGTGCGCAGTGACAGGTTTCTGGCCCATTGCCTATACACAACACACAATTTCATCAGTTGATGTACAACTATATTACGAAAACACCATAATACCCGTAAACTTACTGTAACCACCGGATGCAGTACAATGCCTTTTCGTTCATCCTAACATAAGGGTGCGCCCACGCATTGCGTTACTGTGATACCCATAGTTCCGCCCTTTTGATTGGCCGAACGGTTGACACGACACGGTCCAATGATACCGTACATTTACAACGCTTGCATAACTATTCTATTGAAGATTTTTCCCGCGCAAATAAACTTGACCAGTCTATTAAGATCCCTGTAGCACTTAAAACATTGCTTTCTGCATTAGAAGCGTGTGTCTCAACTTATATTGGTCGTTAAAACTTGATGAAAGCTATCGAAAGGACGTTTCGGACGCGCCTTCCCACGCAAAATGTATTGGAGTGATGTAATTGGGACTAGAATGTAATAGTGGGATGTTTACAATTTGTAATAATATACTCAATTTTATGGCCTCTGCTAGCGGCTTTGTTAAATGTTTTATAAGTCTACGGCAGCTTTGCAGACTCATTTAAGTGGAATAATTTGACTTTTAGAGATAGTTGTGAATAAATAGAACAACCTCATTGAAACATTTGTTGGGTATTGTCTATGGAACTAGATCGTGGGATACTAAAGTATTACTGTTCCCTACGCCCACTATAAACGTGTAAACTCTAACATTTAAAAGAAGATAATATAGATAAACAATTCAACACGATTAAGAAACCTCAACGTCGAAGAAAAGCGATGCTTGTTTTGATTTACACCATACAACTCATATAACTTTATCTAAGTTCTTATATTATGGCAACACCTCTACCCCAAACTCATAAGTTCATAACAAATACCCTCAAGGGAATGTTCAGCGAACCACCACGGGATTAGTGATTGAAGCATTATTTTATTACTTCCCTAAGGGTGGTTTATTAGGGGCCAACGAGGATCTATGGGGCTGGCTACCATTGCGGATAACAACACCATTTGTTATGGCGTTTACAATATTCATTCATTGAGTTATGTTCTTAAGATGTTGTGTTGAGTATTGTGCTTGTTTATGATTCTGAATTAGCCTGAATTTTGTTGAAATAGATTTAGCTTATTGTGGAGGACCTTAACATGCAGGACGATAATCTTATTGCATATGTATAAAGATGTATTTTTGATGAATACTTGTATCCACCATAACAGTCCGTTTATGCTGCGATACCGCGGTTCGCGGGAAAATCGCATGGTGTAAAAAAGGCTGCAGCGAGAGTCGCTTAAAAATAATAAAAAAATCTTCATAGTTATCTCAAGTTAAAAGAACGTCAAACCTCTTTTGTTTATATCAATCAAACTGACATAATCGCGGTCGACCACAAACAATTAATAAGCAAGTATACAATGACAAATTATTTCGCGTTTCCGTGTCCCAGTTTTTGGTCGTGAATAGGCCAGCAGTGTATCACAGTGATGGATGGTTGTAACTAAACTTTAGTCTCGCACAATTAGCCTGACAATCCACCACACCTTGCCATCAGACAATATATTGTATGTCAATCACAGCGAACACGCACGGTACTGTGCATTCCGTTTGTGGACGAATGATTTTTAGACCATACGACACGATCACGATGCGATTGTATTAATGTTTGAGATTTAATATTCTTGTAATGAATAAAATAATTATTCTATGTAAAAGTCCGTATTTACAGTCAGTTGCAGAAAGATCCGTTAACCACTTCACTGTCCACGATGTAGACACAATAGTTAAACAATCGGTGTGTATCACATATGACTCATGGGACAGGGAAGTTATTAAAATTAAAGCTTCCTTAAATCTATTTTTAACACTTTTTATCGTTTTGACAAAGAAAGGGTCAGCAACAGATTTAAAGAAGCTTTAACTTTGATAGATCTATGTGCAACTGAAGGTCAGCCTTTTAACAAGATGGTGATTGGTGATCCTGTTATAAATGTAGAAATAGAAGGATGTGATGCAAGATCAATTATTATTCCCAGAATTAAAAAACCTTTCCGATTTTTTCCGGAAAGAAATCAACTCGAACCATCAATATAGCTCATTGATATCACGGCTAAGGAGGCTCAAAATATTTTTAGACAAATATATAACGTTTCGCTACTATAAGCGTTTAAATAACGTGTCGTAACATGTAAATAACAAAGGCCCTTTAGTTAGGCATTCGCGTAGTTCCTATAGTCTTGAATCTGATGCTATCGCCTATGTTAAGTATCGGTTACATTCTGCAAGCTACGTTTATGCGCAACGCGATCTATATCTCTATCGTGCGTTGTTCATTGGGCTTTAGCTATATTTGGCTTCTCATCTACAAGCTTAGGTAGTTGTTCAACTTTAATTTTGTTAAGTTTTTTATTATTACTATCCAAATCATTATTCGTAGCTCAATCTAATTATATATTTTCTTCGATTTCTTTCTTTTTAATAGTTTGATCCATAGGGATACCCCTTACCTACTACATATTTTAATAATTACATATTGCATTTCTCTAAATTAGTTTCCAACAGTTACTCATCCGATACTTCAATTGCAATGCCCCCTACTTCACAGTTGTTTACATTTCCAATCCCCCCATATTCCTGGCTCCAAAACAAACGTATGACCGTATCATGCACCAAATAGAGTCAATATTCGCTTATAAAACCCACCGTACCATAGGTGACGTTCAGTGTTTAGTTTAGCGTGTCGCAATCAGAGTACAAAGCTTGTATTTTATTGTGATTTACATACAGAAAGTGTCCATTGTGAGTGCGCGCCCTGTCACAGTTGCCCTCTGGCCTCCGTAGGCCAGCGTGGTCTAGTAGACCGGCCCTCCGATTTTGGTATCTTACTACCCGCGCGTCAATACCCCAAAAACTCTCCATCTCTGTGTCTATATTTTCCCTTTCATCTTTAAAGTGTTGTGATTCAGTAATTTCGCATGTGATTCCATATTGGTGTTCGTCAATAACACGTGACTGCAGTTTTGTTATAGGTACGTAAGTTTGTTTGTTTATTATAGCGTTAGGTGTTAATTTGATGCTGTTGAAAGCTTCTGCGGTTTGGGACGTAATGGCCGTGTTGAGTTTCATAAATAATGGAACAGGTTTTGACTGCATCGTATTTATTGGTCAAAGTTTTTGATATGATGAATCAAAATTCACCATACCTGTGTTTATTCACTAATCTCCCAAAAGTTCCCGAATAAAAAATCGTAGGAAGGTTAAGTTCCAATTCAAAATGTTTACTGAACTACTGCAACTCACTCAAAATTTTCAGACTATGAAAACACTTGTATATCTAAGAATGATCTCATACTCGTGACAGGCTAAAATATAAGTTTTATGTATTTTCCTGAAAACTGATCTTTTTCAATTGGATTTTATTGCGTAAGTACGTAACCGGCTAGTTTTAGTTGTTGTGATCATGAGCGTTCAGTGTTTGACGTAGAATGACATATTTACAGCGGCTGTTTTGACAATGCGTTTTTATGAATAGCTTTGGGCCAAATCAATTATATCACTGTTGGATTTAAATGCCAACATCTGTGTGGTCAGCATATCAGCATATACAGGGTTACTGGTAAGTAGACCGCATCCTTTCATGAGGTGATAGTATAGATATAGATATATATAGATAGATATAGATAGTATAGGTCAATACGGACAAATTTGACCATGGGATATACTGGGCAAAAGTTAACCCGTTTCAAGATAATCGAATTTCAAGATCTTTTCTTAACAAGTCGTCTAGGTACACGTATAAATTTTTATTATTAGTTAAAAGTCTCGCCTTTTTGGAAAGCTAGATAAATGTAGATGTTTTTTAAGTATTCTGCACAAAAAAATGAAGAGTAATATTTTTGAGAAAATAGCTACTAAAAAAGTAATTGCTGTTCACTATAATTTCCTCTGTGATTTGTACAGTTTTATGGTTTGTTATTATGAAGTGATTCATCTTCTATCCAAAAACACACAAAAATCTACAAAAACGAAACTTTTGACTAATAAAAAAAATTTATACGTGTACCTAGACGACTGATCTTGGAATTCGATTATCTTGAAACGGGTTAACTTTTGCCCAGTGTATGCCATGGTTAAATTTGTCCGTATTGACCTATACTATCACCTCATAAAAGGATGCGGTCTACTTACAGGTAACCCTGTATAGGTGGTAACATGATAAAAAACCAAAATTGTTTTTTTAAGGCTCCGAAACGGTTGAAATTTCTTATTTGTAAAATTCTTTAACTTATGGAAAGCTGCACTAACCCCGGGTAATGTAGGGTATTTGATAATGGGGTAATGGAAGTAGTATTCACAGAAAATAGGTGAAACTGCGAGAAACAGCCAGTTATCAAAACTAAACTCACTTCTTCACTCCTAAATCACATTAGGTTCCCTGGCAATTAAGGGTTTCATCCTTCTGGAGACATCTAATAACAATTAAAAAATAAAAGCATTAAGAACTTGCTTAGCAACCAATTTATTTTAATTTGTCGGAGTCGTTAATTACACAATTTTGTTAAGATTTGTTTGGAGAGAGAATAAGAGTTTAATCGTTATCGATCCTGCGTTCCCTTTTAATCTTAGCATTGAAGTACTGTTTAGACTTCCTCAAATTATCAAGTTGTTTTAAGGAAATTCCCCATCTTCATAAAGATTAGTTCAAATAGGGTTTATATAAAATGTTTATGTAAGTCGAGAGTGTTGTGGCACTAAGCCCTACCTATTTACTGTCGGACAAATTTATTGTAGAGCTTTGAAAGAAATCTGTTTTCCTCCATATAAAATGGTCTGTATTTGAAAATAAACTTGATAAAATGTTCTGAATATTATAACATCGATATTAGCTGTACTGTAATCTTTAATGTTTATCTTCATAATAGACTAGACGTGCGTTTAAAAGATGCGATTTATTTAAAGTATCCCTTTCAATAGGTTGTTGGAACATAGCGGCGTGCCAAATGTACCGATCGCATGCACTTCCTAGTACCAGATTCTAAACAGGGGCGACTGGCATCGCATTTAGTTTAAACTTTGTAGTTAGTGGTCAGCTAATCGCAACGCACTGCCGGGAAGTGCCGTGGTTTCATTACAACAACACCCCTTATAAATAACAGTGCAGTGCCTAAATTTAGAATTATCGGAACCAAAGCGAAAATTAATCCAGTTGTACTCGATACAGTTGATATATCAGAAACCGATGCATCAGATGCTGTATCAACATCGGTAAAAAGTTCCACAGCTACTGTTCACTATTCGAATGAAATTTTCTAATCGTATCGATTTACTCGATTCGATATGGTAAGTGGACTATCGTTTCTCGGAACACGTGGGTGGCTATTTACGTTAACGGCTGGACTCTGCAATTCATTATGTGATTCATTTGCATTCATTATAATGTATGTAATTACAGAATTTGTATGAATTTATTTGGTTGTGTGACTAATTTGTTCTGCATCGTTGTTTACATGGGTGTTTTATTTCGTGTATAAAATAAAGGGTACGGTTTTATTGCAACGAGGCATTTTGTGGCTTAAAACTGCATTTTCGAATCAACGACAGTTGATTCAATAATTATCTTAGCCAAAAGAGTTCCACCGTTAAACATGGTCCTCTTTAAAATAATATCCCTCTCAAATTCCCTACCAACATTTCTGTAACTCAAATAATTCTCTGAAAATAATCAGAAAATGTATAATAAAATTCTCTCGGAAATCCTTCCTTGAACAAATAGTGCGCGATAATATTGGTACATGTCGGAGGGATGTCAGGCAAATATAAACAAAGTGAGCGCAACCTTCTGCTTCCGAATAATTTATCGTTTCTAAAGACGCGTCCTTATTTGCTTTTGTTTTTCCTTCTTCGTCTTATTTTATAGTGTAGTCCTTTGTGACAACGTTTGTGCAAACACTTTGTGCGATTACGGGTTTGCCCACTGGTGCTGCTCCTTTTTAAATAAACATGACTAAACTCTTCTGAAGTATTCTTGAGGTATAATTCCGGATATTTTTGGATCTTAGGTACCTCTTACTTTGTGCTTTTAATGTTATTCCGTCTTGAGTATTCAAGGTTTCTTCGTCATTCTGATGACTAAATTATTTTCTTAAGTTCCGCAAAATCTTGAATTGGCATGAAATTGCATAAAAAATAAAGCACAACAAAGTCAAAACCACAGAATTGTAAAAAGTTTTATTTTTGTTATCAAAGGGAAAACGATACCAATACAAACGCATTAAATCTCGTTAAATCTGAAAGTATTGCTGATAACAATGATTTGTAACGCGATCTTTTTGTTTACACAGCGGAGGCGAAAGCAAACGAGGTGGTCGCGAACCAAGCTGTGAACTCACCGAGCACGCCGACTGCTCCCACCCCGTCACCGAAACGTGAGTACAAACCTTTTTTCTACTAAATGACCCGGTTGTTTTAAACAAAAACCCCTTTGTTGTTACGTAACCTGAAACTTTGGAACAACACACAACCAAAAACATTGAATTATTTGGTTCCGAAACGCAAAAACACTTCAAAAACAGCTAAAAGGAAAGTAAAAAAATCTTGCAGCTGCGCTACGTTTGATAAATTTTTAGGTCCTAGATAAGATATGCTGATGTAGGTGGTAAAGATTATTTGAATATTATCAAAACGTGCGATTTCAAAGACACAACTTATCATTCAAGCCAGTCTTTGACGCAATTGGTGACCTTACATTGCCAACATACTGCAGTGTGTCATCTGCTATCAATTTTGGAAATCATTCCGCATTACTATTCAGCAAAATATCATTACCAGCTATTTTTAATTTTCTATCTCTATTGGCGACTTTATAAGCTTGAAATAGACTACTGTCTGTAAGGCTATCTTAGGCAAATTATGAGTTTAGTACTAGATTACCCGAGTCAGGAGCTAAGCTTTATCGTGATACAACATAAACACAGCAAGGAGTGAGATAACAGGATACATTATGCGCTGGTCAGTGCTATTAGCAAGTAAAATGACACGATTGTCATGCGGCAACCTAACTTACTTGTTGTTGCCCTGTTTGGACTGCATGCATCCCTAAATTCTGAGTATTATTTCGCTTTGTAAACACTTCTTTTGGTTGTTTCGCAAATACTTTACCTACTGCAACGTATGACTAACTCAGACAACATGAGGTCAAAAAGATCAGTTTTCATTTTTTAATTGTTCGTGTGAAGAATACAACGCAAAATGCATTCACTGAACGTTAGACTTTCATTATTTAATAAATCAATATAATGTCCAAGAATTTTGCCATACCATACATATCTTGCACTACCAATAATAATCGAGTGAACATTTGATTGTCCCAATATGGCACCGGCGTCTTTGTAGTGCTCTGCAGAATATCAGTAACTTGCGGCCATAACGGATAAACACTGATCTGATAAACACGCAGTTGCATTCTACACTTTGGCAATAGTCTGAAAATAAACTGCAATGAAAGACAAGGTGCATGGCTTCACAATACGCGAGCACAAACACATGTTCATTTCAATACAGAGCGAACATAATTTAACCTTATTACAGTCCGCGCGGCAGTCCGGTTCGCGCATATTCCTCGCTCGTAAATACCGACCTAATTAGAAATTGTTAGTGTGTATCCAAGACGGTCTGAATGTATTTTTGTAGCGTAACAATCGAACAGGTCGGTTCAGTCGACACATTCACCTTATAACCCCTTGACTTGGAGCCAAAAAAGCGGCGCCGGAGTTAGCGGCCGCGGACTTTTGGCACACTAGCACGGATCTATGCGGCGATTATGTCATGCACCGTGATCGCAAATGTTTGTTATTTTGTTCGCACAAATATCGGAATGGCGTTTTATTGTGGAGAAAGCAGAGGACGGTCGGTTATAATTCTGGAGCTTGGAAGGTCGTTGCATCGTTTGTAGCCAATGCAGTTCGCATATTTGTCTCACCCACGGCGTCTATTGCTGAATTCTAGATATTATCGTCCGGTTCATATTTCCATGCATATGTATCGATATCCAGAAGGTGTGCTTTAAGATCGATGTTTGTTTCGTTTATTTTGTTATTTATAGAAAGAGCATCCATCAATGTATTATTATATTCGGATATGATTGATTGAATGTGAGTTGCTAAACTTGAACACGTCAGCTGATCTAGATTGTAAGCTCTGGAAATACCCGAGTATTTTGAATGAGAGTGAAATCCCGATTTAAACACGTTTAATATAAGAGAACGTCTTGACCTATTTGCACGGATGTGTTTTTTTTTATGACTTCGTTTTCGTGTTACAAATGCTGCAGAATAGACGTGATTTTTAGAATTTTGCTAGAATCATTATTCATGCTGTAACAACTTTGAAATCTCTTTGTGAGAATGTTTTGACTTGGGTATTTAATCTTTTTCATGAGAAAATCGGATGGGATCGTAGTGAAACCAGTGTACAAGATTCAAATGATCATACCCTTTTGCTCAACTGACTTGTACTTTTGGCACTTCTGGATTGAGTTTTTGAATAAAAAGATCCCACCAAAAACATTAAATGTAAAAAAAAGCCAATCCTCTACGCAATTCCTCCACCGTAAAAAGTTTTGAGATCGCATAGAAGCCAAGTCCTGTTCAACTTTATTTGTAATAATAAATCAATATTTTGTGACTATATCAATAGTTTTTTTAATATTACAGAATTAAATACTTTTAGTTTATTTAATTGTTATTAAATGACCGTCAGTCAGTATCATCCAACATCAATGAACTGCACATGTACTATGGCGCATGTTTAGTCCATGGTGATCTCAAATTCCAATCAGTCCATAATCAGTAAAATCATGTCCATATAGAATTTATCAATTCAATGGTATTTACACATTATTTCAAGGAGCGACTTTTAACTTGTGCTCACGGCCAAGACATTATTATTGTAATGTGAACAAAACTATTGATATAGTCACAAAATACAAGCTGTTGATTTGCATTTGTGCCATACGTCAGGAGGAGGACATACAATACGTAAATAATCGATTGGAATTACAGTAGATTGGAAATAACTAATATGCACTGCTTTTTTTGTCATTGTAATGTCGTGGTATTTCCGAAGTAATCCAATTTTATGAATGAAATTTATGAGTGATCGTTGCGTATGCTTTGTGTTTGCGTTTGTGTGAGGGTGCAGCACGGTTTTAACGCCAGTAACATACGCGCCAAGTTTAAATAAGGCTGGATGACATTTACGGAATTCCGAAAAAAAATGAAAGAAAAAAACTTACGTACCAATTTGTTTATTGATTTGGGTCGAGAATCATTAGCATAATTACCTCCTTGAATATGGCACGGATGCAAATCAACAGCTTGTATTGATTTATTATTACAAATAAAGTTGAACAGGACTTGGCTTCTATGCGATCTCAAAACTTTTTACGGTGGAGGAATTGCGTAGAGGATTGGCTTTTTTTTACATTTAATGTTTTTGGTGGGATCTAATTTATTTTTTGTAGGTCTCTTTCTTCTCTAAGTATAGGTATAACAAATTAAATTAACTTACATGCAACTAACTAAATATGTTTTTTTTTAAATAAACAACATTTTTTTTAAATAAACTAAAAAAAATCAAAATTGTCGAATTTTTGAATCGAATATCTTTAAGAATGAAAGAGATTTATTTCAGAGGTAGATGGCGCTATCACATGAAATTTGTTTTTTTTTTAGTACTACTTATACTAAGCTATATAACGAAACCATAGCGCGATTTAGACCAGGACAACGCCATCTATCGTGCGAGCATGCAGTATTTGTCGCACTGCATTAATATGAAAGATTTTATCATTATTCATTTCATTTTAACCTAGCTTAAACATAATAACAATACACCACACTACGTAACAATAAAACAAATAGTAACATTTTGTACATAAATAAATAACAAAGTTATCAATGCAGTTAAAATTCATACACAATGTTCTTGAAAAAACGCAAATATAAATTTGTTTCCTATTTTTTTATTAAGTTTTAAGGTTTTTATAATTTTTCCTTTATATGTAGCTAATAACCTATCTTGGTGCCAAATTTGAAGGTTCTAAGTTTGCTAGAAGTACCTTAGACTTTTGATGATCGGTCAGTGAGTCAGTGACAAAATGGTGTAACTTTGATCGCTCATAGCTCGTAAACTATTTATTCAAATGTCTTGTAATTTTGAGACTGAGCTTGTTCTAATACTTACTCTTGGTCATCGAAAACCTAAACTCCTAGCTTTGTTCACATGGAAGATACAGGGGGCTGAAATAGCCGCGAAACGCTTCGAGAAAAGATGGTACGGCCGTGCCCGCTTTGCTCGAGTCTTGGCTGGGGCACTGCCGTGCCCTCAGAATCTTCCTTCCTAGCTGATTTTCAAAAAATCTCGATGGAAAAACCCAGTAGTGTTATATCACTCAAAAAAACTCAGAATTTTTATTACAATTGACGCTCTATTTCAGTGATGACACATAGCGTAAATTCTTTCACGTAAGATTTTTCTTTTTAGCTAAGAATCAGTTATGTCATCGCCACGTGTATTTTGTACCAGATATTTAGTGGGTATAATAACTATCTTTTATTTAGAACTATTATAGGGTGTTACCTCATGGCTGGCGTTAGGCGATTCGACATCGACAGATACGCCTCAGTGGCACTTGGGTGCTATTTTAGGATTATTACCTAGGTGAACTCGGCCATGTACATTGTACAATTTATAGTTTACTAACGAATTGGGTAGCGAATATTCTGAAGAAACCATGCTTAGTTGTTTGTATGTGATTTTATCAGTCTAATCTCGAAAGACTCTTAACTTTTTATATAGCTAAAGAGTTTGCTCATTTGCTAGAATACGCTTATCTCAGGAACCACTGGTCCGATTTGAAAAAATATTTCAGTATTAGAAGCCCATTAATTTATCAAGGAAGGATTTTAATAAGCTACCATTTATTCGCGTGCATGGAATAGTAGCAGTCGAAAACTAGTTGTTTTTATGTTATGTCCACATAGAAGAATATTGAAAAATATTTTTTCTTAACACAGAGTAGAATGATGATTGATTTTGGCATGAAGTGTCTATTCACTACGTCAGAACTGATAATGTATTCCGAGACCTAGTAGTTACTCATAATTTAGCTCATTAGACATGAAACGCTAGAAAACAATTCAACTACGCAGAAATTGCGAAGATGCTCTACTTAGTATTGATCATTATTATTCTTCATACATACTCTTTTGTTAATATTAGTACCTAATTCATGTTTCTTACATCTAGAGAAATAAATGCAATAATTAATTCTAGTATACTGCCAAAAAAGAACATATACAATCTATACGATATGCTTTTGAACAAACTGAAATGATAATTCTCAATGATTTATGATTTTCTATGACTTAATATTGAGTATAGATTCCCGCATTTCGATATGGCTACATAGTAGCACACATGGTGAAAGTTAAAAAGAGAATATTATTTTCATCCTGCATGTTAATAAGAATTTACTCAAGAACACGATTTAATGCCCTAGGATTAAACATAACGAGGATTCTTAGTATTTCATTAGTCAAGGCATTAAGCCTGCATCGAAGGTATTAAATCGATTTTCACATTCTCTCTACGTGTTAAAAGTGAATACGAGTGTACGTACTGATTTTTACATAATCTGATAAAAATGTCTGTAAATTATATGTATGGATGGATTCTTTAAGAATCAACACATTTATTTAAAAATCTGCCGAAGTCGGTAAATCTGCTAGTTTTCCAGTTTGTTAATCACACATCTGCTAATGTAGATACCAAATAGGTTTCGATAAGTTCGGTGCACGTATTGCTGGCTTGTAAGGTCACTATTTAAGTAAAAAAGCCGGCCAAGTGCGAGTCGGACTCGTGCACGAAGGGTTCCGTAAATTACAGTTAAATCAACCTATCTCAAAAACTATAAGAGATACTTTGATCAAACCAAAAATCGTTGAAAGAGTTAATTAGCATGCATCACCTCTATTTTTTTTAGAATTTTATACCCCGTAGTTATAAAAATAGAGGGGGGGGGACATACTTTTTACGACTTTGAGAGCTGATATCTCAAAAACCGTTCACTTTAAGAAAAATGTTTTTTAGAAAACTTTATATCATTTTAAAAGACCTTTCCATTGATACCCCACACGGGTATGTACATCGAAAAAAAAAATTTCATCCCTCAGTTACATGTATGGGGGGCCCCACCCCCAATTCTTTTTTTTACTATTTAGTGTCATATTTTTGTAGCGGTTCATACAACACATATTCCCATCAAATTTCATCACTGTAGTACTTATAGTTTCCGAGTAAATCGGCTGTGACAGACGGACAGACGGACAGACGGACAGACGGACATGACGAAACTATAAGGGTTCCGTTTTTGCCATTTTGGCTACGGAACCCTAAAAATGCAAGCAGGAACTAATTATCTAAATCAAGGATAATTAGATATAATTTCTTATGAATCCATATCATAATAGTTTTTTCGTTCGACAAGAGTTCTTAAGTCATCGAAATAATATATCATCATTGAGCTAAACCCAACGGATTAGAGTCACATTTAAGAACATTACGAGTATCTTACAAAGCAAATACTAGGTACGTCACAATCAACGTTGCTATTTACCTAGCTCTTATGTACGTTAGTCTATTTACACATGCACTTGTATACGTCTTTTATAGTCGTATACCTTTGCAAAGCATTCCATTATTTCTTTACGTGCTTCTTTGAAATCGGTACTAGCTATATAGTTCTGAAACAACCTTGTATTTATACAATGTTGACGGCGGTTTTACATTGAAAAGTATCCTGTTTTTTATTTAAGTTAAAGAACCAAGGAACATAGGTTAGGTGCGTAGGTACCTATGTAAGTACTGCAGTTGTGGTCTAAAATAAAAACAATGCAAATGATATTTACCTACATACAACAAAGTCAACAATTATAACCACATTATGCAAATAAAAAATATTGATGACCCCTTGTAATAAGAATAATGATTCATAATAATGATTCAATAATACAATCCTCAACAATCTGAATAATATTCTGTGGTAAATATAAGTAAGGTAAATGTAAATAATTTGTATCTAATGATTGAGCGTAAGCAGAACAACATAGCGAAGGTTCATCGCAAACGGATGAATGTTTTAGGAACTTGTGAAAAACAAATATACAAACTTTTATATTTAGAAGCACCTAAGTAGCAGTCGCTTCAGGTAAACCACTGGTACTCAGCTGCATCATATTAGACTGGAAGCCGACACCAACATAGTTGGGAAAAGGTTAGGCAGATGATGAAGTACCTAAGTTCTATGTACCTATAACATGAAACTAGTACATACTAATTGAACGTAACAACGTTGCGCCAGTGGAAGTGGTCAATCAGTCCATGTGACCTGCAAGTCTAGATTCTACATAGTCTAGCTGCTAGTTGGGCCCACCTAACCTATTGCCTAATGCGTCATATCCCGTCTTGACTTGTTATTTAGTTACGTGGGCACACTGATTTTTATGGGCACCAGTTTCACTTTTATTTAACAGGATATTTTCTTATGTAAATGGATTAAAAGTGTCTTATATCCTGCTTTGAGTATTGGCAAATCTATGTAATAAGTTTCATCTGGATATGTTCAGTGGTTTAGCCAAAAAACGTAAGAGCAACACTCAATGTTTTTGTGGCACTTAAAATATTTACAATGACTGACATTGCCGATGTTTTTATTAGTGTAGGAGGTGCACATTAAGGTGCAATTTTAGGTGCAATCTTGTCCAGTAAACTTGATGCTTCTCAGCCCAAGTTTGCCAACACGGACCATGTTCATAACTTTGATTGTGTCCGTTGAAGTTGCAAAATTTTGGAACTGCTATCAGTTATGTTGGTTAAGTTATGTGCTGGGAAATTCTAGGAGGTTATATACTCCTGTGGTTTCTTAGTAAGACTTGAAAAATATTTGCTGTTAGGTAGGTTCTTGAGAAGTTTCAAAAATAAAGTGATTACAAACGAAGAATGAGCTGAAAGTAATGTCTTCGATAACTCTCATATAGGTACCTCATAATGTTTGGTACTATTATTCTAATACTATAGATTTGATACTTTTAATATTTTGAAAGAAACATGGTATCAGGGAATCTTTTGCCCTACATAATCACAATAAATATAATCTAAAATGTTTTAGCACCAATTAGCTCTCTGCCTGGATTCGCTCGAAAGCGTTTGTCATCTATTTTTTTCTTCCTCGATCAGTTTTTAACTCAAGTATTGTTCCGTAAAAAAACGTTGCAACCCATTGGTTCTGATCAATGCCATTACAACTGTAGATTTTGATGACTTATTGTCTAACAATTAGACTTTCAGTACATTGTAGAGATGTCTGAAATGAATTTGAATATGTTTTTACATATTTTTGCACTGAATTGATAAGATTATTTTTGTAAGTATTGACCGCAATATTTCTTTATTAGTTCATAAGTAGTAGCAAATTTTATTACATAGGTAATATTCTTGATTCATGGGAAATATTTCTGCCACGTGAAATCAGTATTAAATCTTTGTTGCTACATTTCATTATTATCAAGTCAAGGTAAATTAGATAATGTTGGTACAATCGATAACCTTTGATATCCATTGATATTTATCGATTACAGCGTGCTTCATTTTGTTAGGTTTCCATTACAAAACACGAATCGTCACAAGCGTAAAAGGTCGTGATTTCCTCTTTAACGTAGCTTTTACACATTTTTTATTTTATAATCACGTTTATAGGTAAATCATTACAGTAGATTTTACTAAACTACACACTATCGAGACGAATATGCCGCTGTGAGACAATGCACCTGATTAAATATTATTTTCATCAATATAAATACCACTTCAAAACACAACGCTAACCAAATGAAAAACACTTACCTAAGAGTTTTACCGTCTTACCACAAAAACTTTTAAACGTCAGTTTATGCCTTGTCTAAAAAAATGTCAAATTATGACGTTGACATATGGTTCATTTTGCAGCCAATATTTTATTAGACAAGTGTAAAACAGGGTTTAAAGTTTTTGTAGTAAGGCCCTTATTGTTTAGTGAATCAAACTTAGAATTTAGTTTGCGTCCTATCCAAATCCTAATACGTAATAGTTGCCATTGTGTTTTCGAGTTCCTTCCCCGTTATTCCTCCCTAAAATGGTGAAGATGCGTGTATGCAATATTAATTAGCAATATACGATTTGAAGTGCGCTCGATGATAATACGGTCGGACAGTATTGGTGGCGGGCGGCGGCGAGCCGGCTCCCTTCGTTGTGTAGCGTCGCGCGCGCACCACAGGCGTACACGTCTCCGCGTAAAAATAAAGTCCACGGCCCGCGCTCTCGCACTTCAACCCATTTATAATTATCAGTAAATCGCCGCGCGAGTGCATGACTGCCGCGGCCGGCGACCGCTCGCCTAAAAGAAAATCACATTCGGTAACCTCGAACCCGAATCTCTCGTCCCTGTACACCGGGCCCTTGTTTCACAAACGAACGACGCGAAAGCCCTAAAATACGCTTAGACGAACCTCGACGAATCGTCACTCCTACGCAATAGATACCGGTGTCGCGAGACGCGTGGAGCCGTCTGTGAATGGACCGTGTGTGTTGTGTGATATGATTATGTTGTGTTAGTGATAACAGTGTAGCGATTTTTCCAACATGCCTGAAAGGCCGAAGCGACGTAAAAATAATAAAAACAAACGTAAAAATAAAAACAATAAACCTGAGGCGAACAAAAATAATAGTGACTTAAACAAAGTAGACAGTGAATCGTGTACTAGTCTAAATGATAATGAAGCGGACTTTGCGGAAAGTGAAGTGACTGAAACGAAGGAAATAAAGGATGAAATTTTGCAAACTCCGATTGGAAATGATAACACGGCAGGTAGTACCTCTAGTGACGTAGTTAACTTGAACGGTGATTTAAATAACAACAGTAATGAAACTATAAACGACGTGGCGACCACACCAACTGAAAAATGCCAAGATCTCGATACCACTGATTCTATTGCTTACGTTGTGGAACCTCCTGAAAAAACTGAAAAAAAGTCTCATAAAAGCAAAGCTAAATTGAACAGCAAAGTAAAAAGTAAAAGTTTAGATGATGATGACGCTACCAAAATTATTGATGTTACTGAAGATGATACGGTCGAACCAGGGAATGAAAACGCATTGGCTTTAATAGAAAATCAAAATGTTGTAGTTACGCATGTGGAATCGGACGTAGAGTGGGAGAGTGCTACTGAACTAAATGAAACTGACATACCACAAACACAAGAAGTGGCTACTGGAACTTTATCAGTTACAACAATCCCACTCAGTGTAGCTCAGTGTGACCAAACAAAGTCATTAACACCTGACGAAGAAAAATCTCTTAGATCTTATTTGAATACTCTTAATTTAGCAACACAACCGGAAGGCTTAAACTCTATTGAAATAAAAACGGAAATTGAGGAAATAATCAACCAAGAAATTAAGCAGCGCTTACGCAAAAAAGGATTGGCAGATGACTTCTTCACGCACCGACTTGGTCCTCCCAGAATGTTAGATGTCATCGATGAGGAGGGTAGTAGTGAATCCTCTATGACGTCACGTCGTCAGTCATACCTAAGTGATAAAAGAAGTGACATCGAAGACTTAGATGATGATGTTTTTGAAGATAAAAACAAACCTACGTTGCAGAAGAAAATGATGTCTAGTGCGATCCATAAGAAAACCTTTGGGCAGTTGGTACCCCAAGAATGTCTTTTGGTAGGAGCTAAACTCAAACAACCTGAAGTTACTGAAGCCAGGGGTGATTGGACTATGAAAACTGTGGAAAAAATGACTGGTGCCGAAGTAGTTTATCTAACAGATACATCGAGTAGCACCAGCTCACTTCACGAAATTGGAGAAGAAGATGATGGGGTTGATACTGATGTATCAGTGCGTATGATAACACCAACTATAGAAGTAACTGACACCGAAAACTTCCTCAAAAAATCATTTATTTCTAGTAAGGAAGACAGTAAACAAAATGTTCAGGTGCAAAGTGAACAAAATACCTTGAATAAGACTAGTCAAAATAATGATAGTAAACAAGCTCCTGTTACAAACTCAGAGAAACTAGATAATAAAATTGGAAATACTGAACGTACCATTAAAGTTGAAGTAGAAAATGATAATCTTAAAAATATTTCCAACTCTGGTGACAGAACAAAGGGTGTTGAGCGCATCATAGAAATTATTTCCGATACGGAAACTAAAGAAAGTTCCCAAAAAATAGTCTTTAATAAGACTAACGGCAATAATGAACGAATCGTAAAAGTTGTACGTGATCAAGATGTGCAAAAGAATCCAGTTTCCAGTAACCAATGTAAAGAAAAAATAAATGAGCGTATTATAAATATTGAAGTCGATAAATCAGGTGTAAATAAGAGTAATATGGAAAATGTTTCAAGTCAAGATTCGCATGAAATAGTTATTTTGTCCACAGATAATATTAAAACCAATTTATATGTCAAAGATATTGATGAAAATGTTAACAAAAATGATATCAAAGCTGAAACAAAACAAAATAAATATGATTTAGAATCAAAACTAATTAAATGCGAATTTAACGATGCAATAAATAATTTGATAAAGGAAGTAACATCTGAGTCCGAAGACAATAATGAAAATTTGAAGGAAAATTTTACACGCCAAGACTCTTCAAGCAGTGTGGATTCCTCTCAGTGCACCGCAAAATATAACCCTAATTATTCATCCCTCAATGACATATCTAGCATGACGCATGAGGAAACTAATGTGAATAATAAGATAAATCCAGTACAATTGTCTACATCTACAAGCCATGTCAAAGATGTATTTGAATGTGTTACAGGAGCCACGACTGAAAGTAAGACGATCAATGATGACACAAATGAACCACTAAAACTGAGAGATTTGTGTGTCAGGAATATAGCAACACTGCCATATGGCAAGAAAATACTTGAAGAATTAGCTTCTGTATCTGAACGTTTGCAAAATATCGCACTTTTCGGCACAAATGTCAAGACAATTGATAAAAAGCAAGAAAACGCAGAAAATATGCCACATTATAGGTTACCAGATGTGTCATCTATTGAAACAATAACTATACCTCATAAACCAAAAGATGCCGTACCACCACCAGTAAAGCCACGCAGATCATCTTTAATAAGAAAAACATCACAAGAGGACGAGCACTGGACTGGTATACCAACTAAAACGGAGCCGGTATATGTTTGTCTATCTCCCTCTCAGAAAATGTTGATGGAGAAAACAAATACGGTGATAACAAAAGACGATGCTAGCCACCTTGTAGACATGCATAGAAAGTACGTGGATCGAAGGGGTTACAATGAGCAATTTAAAAATGACAAAGAGCGAGAACAAAATGAAATCGACAACACTCCGATCATACCTTTCAAATCGCAAACTGGGAGTCGCTTACTCGCTTTGATTCGTGACCCAAGTCTTACTAATAACATAAATTCATTAAACCAAAGAATGAATAGCAGTTCAGAGGAGATGCACAAAAGGCAAACAACGACAACATTTTCTAAAAGTAACCATGACCGAGTCTCCAGTCGTGAGTTTTCGTTTAAACCAATTCCCCCACCAAGACCTAAGAAATATTCATCTTCGTTTTATGAGAGTGACGAAAGTTCTGACTTCACCGACAGTTCTATGCGTTCTATTAAGAGTGAACGCAAATTCTTCCACTACTCTACTGGCAACCTAAATAAAGAAATAGAGAGCGACATATCCTCAATACAAAATATGCATCGTTATTTCACCGACACTAGAGATGAAATGAATGACTATAAATGCCCTCGAAGACCTTCACTTCCGAAAGATTTGTGTGAACAACAAATGGAGTACATTCGTAAAAAAGAGAAAGAAGTTGAAGCTGAAATCCAACGCCTTGAAGCTTTAAAACAGAGTGTGCCTCAAGTGCAAAGACAGGGACCCAGAGCACCCTTGATATCGGAAAAGGAAGTCATTACTGAAAGGTTGAGAGATTCAAATAATTTCAGCGTATCACGTAAAAAAGATGTAGTTATGACTTCACAAGGACCCGACAACAGGAAAGGAAAATTGTCCTCTGCATTTAGCAGTAGTCAGGAAGAGTTACTACGAGAGAAAATGTATTCCGAATACGTAACTCAAATGGCAGAACGTGAAGAAAGGAAACAACATCGAGTAATCAAAATAACAAACACTCCTGCCTCCACCAGTCATAATATTACTATTTCCAAAAGTATGCCGATGCTCGACAGTCTCGATTCCAAAGTCAACAATAGAATCGAGAAGGAATTCATATCTAAAGCTAGGGAACGGTGGGACAAGTTAGGTATTAAAGATCCGGAAACTGAAGACGAACGCGATTCTGCTAACAATGTGTACAAAGAACCTAAAGTGATAGAACATAAAATCAAAGTGATTGAAGGTGGTGAGGAGAAAGACGTTAAAAAGTTGCCGAATCATTTGCAAGAGTTTGTTCAGTTCACGGCTAAGGACAGTGAGCAAGGCAGGAGCAGCTCCGGTGAGTCCACCACTGGACCCGCATCCCCGCATCTTGTGATTATTTGTGCAGTGATTATAATTGTGATAGCAGTTGGCAAATACTTTTTGCGTTTGTTGCGAAACAAATGACGACTAACATAACATTGTACATTGTGACTGATGCCCTAAATAATTCGAATGCTTAGTGTGTAGTATTGTTGTTTGTAGCATTGCATGATATGTTCAACCGAAATAATGTAACAAATTATTTATTTTTAGTCTTATCATTAATCTAGTTATTGGACACTTCAGCGTCATTTATATTACATCAACAAATAAATAATGAGCAGGTGAGTTATTTACATAATTTATTACTATACTGTACACGTCAGACGTAATGGCCTACACTTTTTAGACTCAATATCATTATGGTGCGTTTCATTTGCTAAATGGAAATGTTCGGAATGAGTCAGAACATTTGTAAACGCATGCGTATGCGTATTGTGTTATAAATGTATCCAATGAATTTAAACTTCTTATTTATCATATCTATGTCAGATATTTTTATTCTTTATTGTTACCTAATATTTCTTGAAACATTTATTTATTAGCAAAACATATTAAAGTTCAGGGTGACCTACATTTTGAAATTCATTAACTTCTGCACAAACATCAAATATACATTCAATAATTACCAAACCAAATCAAATTTAATGAGTGCATTAATGAATGTTCATTTTGGATCTGTTTCAAATTACTCCAGTATTTTCGTTTTATGATTCGAATAATGCTTCGGTTAGACTCGCGTGGTGTACTGGTCTGATACAAATAGATGTTAGGTAGGCATTATGTCTGAAACAGCTTCCGCACGCGGTTTTAACCCCGTCCTATGTATACTTTCTGCACGTGGATAAAATATACCCTATGTGTTATTCTGATATTATAAGCTATGTTACAGCCAAGATTTATCAAAATCCATCCAGCAGTTTTGGCTTGATTGGGTCACAAAATACCCATGTGCACATTAATACGTCCTTACAATCTTTCACATTTTTATAGCTATACACGGTACATACGGCACTATATACCTACTCATGACATTGTTCGTAACTTGCATTGTGTAGTCATAAAGGCTACGTTTGATAATACAATTTCACGGCGTTAGACAAAAGCTGTTCAGGTGACAGACAGCTGTTTCTAGCTCGCAGTGCGGTATACAGATAATTCTTATCAACAGTGCACACAATCAGAAATGTGATAATTAGATTGAAACTTAATAATTATATCGGTCGAGCATAAATAATTAGTTGATAAACATGTTTGTTGCAATGGTTGGCGTAATTTTTTAGTATATTTATTGACTTACTAAATCATATTGGAAAGAATAGAAGCTAAATAGAAAACAGGTTTTATGATTCACAAAATTGTGAATCAGTTTTTTTACTTCTATATTTATTTTCTAGTAATATATTGCAAGTTCGTAGAGCAGCAATTTTAAAGCAAATAATAAAATTCGAACATAAGTGTGGCGTACAAATTTCGCTATATCAGACAAGAATAATTTGCGTGCCGAGTGAGGCAAGAGCGTCGTCCGTGAAAATATTTGGATCGTCTAAATCTGTGCTAAATGGCCTTTGGTGACTCAAGCATTCGCGTACCTTGTTTTCGCACTGCCTGCAAATATGAATAGGACATTAAAATCAAAGAATAAACAAGAAGCGTTACATAAAAACTTTGTTACGACATTACTCATTACATTATTATCAGTTGAAACAAGTTTCAGAAATATCTCCGAGATTTACGAGTGTCGTACGTATCTATACTTGTTCGACGTTCGTCTATTGATTTTCATTATGTTCACGTGTACGTATTAAGTCTCACAGACTACATTTCCACAAGTATATTAAAACCGCTGAACTTATCTGTTTAATTGAATCCCTTAGCCGTATCGTATAATACTGTTTCAGTACTTTATAGCTTCAATTTATTCTACAATGCACTGCAATTACGGCTAACAATTATTTTCTTCTTCTACAAACAATTACGTTTTCTTTGTTGAGGAAATGCTACGATTGCTTTGTTTCTACCTATAATTTGCTTAGCAATTGTATCTGAGTTTTGAACAAATAGGTATGTTAAATAAATGATTAATGTCAACGTTGATGTGACTGAGGGTTCGGTAATAATCTCTATCTAAATTATCAATCACCGTCAATTAAATTGTCCAATCACGACCGCCCGCCGGCCGAGGGCAATAACGATGGCATTTCAATTAACATCACAACCTTCCTATATTTATCCAATAATGTAATCAACTCATCTTTGTCCTTTTACCGAATAATAAATCGAGTAAAACGTGCTAAGTATTTGGCAATCGATACGATTCATTTCGATAATCGATTGGCTACGAATTTGAACTTGAGTCGTGAAACAATTTTCATCTTTTAAGCCGGGTTTAAAATAGCTTTTGTTACAATATAGTCGTTAATTGTTTTGCGTTTGCCTGTTAAATAAAACTTCAGTCGCTATGGATTCGACACGGTAGTTCAGTGAATGTATAGCAAAGACGTGGGGGACAGAAATACACGACGATATTTTTTGCTGTAGTGAAGCTGCAGGGAAAATTTACACGTGAACGAATCGCATATAATTTTGCATCCGTTTACGTCAACTACATCACGTTTTATTTATATTGCGATGTGAAGCGTCTGTCTGTTTATTTTTTAGCGTTCACTTATCATCCTACATTTTGGCATTTCGGAAAATCTAGACTTGGCTAAACTAAAAATACTTGAACATCTGGAAAATGTAGGGACTTTGGCTAACGACATTCCAATCGGTTTAATGTGCCATTTTGTCGTGCATGCCGAAGCTCGATCTAGTTTTCCCATAGCGAGTTTGTTTGAGACCAGACTACCATGCTGTTATGCCAAATATTATATTAACTAATAATTATAAGTAAGTGTAATAGTCTAGATACCTATTACCTCAAGTTGTTCAAATCAATTCTTATACTTGACACCTCTAGACTGATGATGAAACTTGATGCACAAACAACTTAACACTTAGTGATGTAATGAACTGCAGTATCTAAATATAATCATGACTATATCAATGCTAAGCTATAGGTTATAAACTCTATAAAATACTATTCAAACAAAATCTGTTTGTTTGGCACGTTACTTCAGTTTACAACTTTTACATTTTCACTTTCCAATGTTTCCGAAAATATCTGAAACTTACAGACGCCTGTTTACATCAATGACGCTTGAACCAGTATTCCTTACGTAATCACTCACAATAATAAGATAGGTTAGCTTATTCACCATCATGTACTATTGCTCATACTTACTAAAATACTATTTTGTACGCAAATTATATGTATTATTCAATCAATGAGTTCGCCCACGTCAAAAGTTACACAAGCTGTTTTTTGTGAATTTAGTCGCGTCAATAATATGCAACCCACAATGGGCAAAGCCTCCCTAAAACTGGAAACCTATTGTCATGCTACATTTCATCTCAACTGGTTCAGCTATTTCGCTGGAAAACGTTCATTCAGCATTCATTTCTGATGTTATAATGTATTAGTTCTATTTATTTGTCAAAAAAAATTACATGTTTTTACATACTTCGTATCTACATAGCGTTGTTGTACCTCTACTATAGCTACTTGAATAAAAATAATATTTTGCCAAATGTTTTCGGCTCTTGACATTTAAACGATTGGTAAAATTAATATTATTACAAACAATAACTACGCTAATATAATAGGCAATTCATTTGAATATTGTTTTTGTATGATGAGGACTTTACTTACTAGAATAAATATAATTCACTTATATCTAACGTGAATTTAAATATATGAGTAGCTAGCTATGTTGTACGAATATTTTTATTCCCCTAACTTTTAAGGAACTCACATTTTTATGGAAATAACTTAATGCACCAAAGTAAAAAAGAAACTAAAATTACATTCACATTGGCTAAGTAAGCCATTCGTAGGATCAAATTTATTTGTGGCTTACTCTTGAAATCTACGACCCTAGTAACCCCCTTAAACATTTTATGTGGCTACCAAATCCATAACCAGTTGTCTACAATGAGCTTCTGACGCATATTCGGTGGCTACCATAACCAGGCAGGTTTTCCAAACGGCTAATCACGAGCCAGGAGATAATGTTACGTGTCACGGGCTGAACCACGGAGTAAAGTAAAATGAGCGGAGATGTCATAAAGATAGATCGGGCGCCTACTTCTAGGTCAAATACGTATAGTGTGCATTACCAAACCGATCAGCTACGAGTGAACTAAGAGACGGGTTCGGTTCGGGTTCTTTGGGCATCTGTCAATGATTTTTGGAAAAAATGGTCGTGTCCAAAGAAGGCGTATAAGG
Organism: Helicoverpa zea; assembly: GCF_022581195.2. Classification (NCBI taxonomy): domain Eukaryota; kingdom Metazoa; phylum Arthropoda; class Insecta; order Lepidoptera; family Noctuidae; genus Helicoverpa; species Helicoverpa zea. The sequence continues at coordinate 3,593,715 of NC_061458.1, read as the reverse complement.
TAAAAGACAGTAACTTTCCTCGTCCCCCGCTAACGCGCATTTTGGTGCGCTACTTTCTTAGGAGATGTTCCGTTATGGCACCTTTTTTTAACGATTGCAAAAATCATCAAATGATCCCGGTGGGTTAGCAGCGGTGAGGGAGTGTCAGACTTCTACTACTAGTTGTTCCTTCGTAGGCCTTTTTTGTACCAGGGCCGCGGTAACTCTTTCGAACAATCCCGCAGCCCCGACGGGCCTTGGCTCTGTTGGGACCTTTATGGCACCTCCGCTAGTGATTTTGTTCTCTATGGGCCCAACAAAGAGGAGTGCGTCAAAGCGCTGCGGGCGCGCCGGAAGCGATTTGACTGCGGATGTGACGTCAGAGGGGCTTGTTGTATGTACCTACTCACGCATGTGATACAGGCCGGTGTAAAAGGGGTTTTGTACTAAAAGTGTTTGTAGAAAAAATGAGAAAAAGTAGCTTCGACCGGCTGTTTCATCCGTGGCCAGTGGAAATTCCTCACGTATCCAGATAAAAAGTAAACTGGTACTAATTAAGTATTTGTTATGTTTATTTTTAAGTAAGTATTTGTTACTCGAATATTTTTTCAAATCTTTCTATTAGTCAAGTACAGAAATAAGCTCGTTCAAGGAAACAAGCAAATATGATATTAATAAGTGTACCTCATAAAGATAGGAAAAAAGTAAAAATATGTTGGTATACATATGAACTTTCCCGTTTCTATTATCCTCATCTAACTAATAATAGCGCGAGTAATTTTACCTGAAGTCTTACCCAAAAATAAACAGTTGGTACGTAAATATTTATATTAACATACCTACATGCTTATGAATGGGTCCAACTTTTTTCTCCCTACAATTTTTAAGTTGGTGAAAAAATATGTATTGTAAGTATAGCAATATGAAACACCTTGTATAATGTTCTTTGTGCAAGTAATTTTTATTGACATTGACTTTTTGATTCGTTTGCATACAGATGTCACGGGTCATATTTTGTTGGTAATTATGTTATGTATCATTTCGAATTATTATTGATCAATTTATTGAAGGCGTCGCGTTATTCATCGCGTGGTTTGACACATGGAGATTAAATACTGCTTGGTTTTTGGTGATGTTAAAAAACTCTACGACGAATGATGGAAGATTCTGGGTTCGGTTTTTAAAGAAAGCAATTAAATAAATTGTTTTTTTTTTTTTGTAAAGAAGATCATTTTATTGATGAAATATGAATTCTTGGCAGCAAAATCCTCTAGGAATCAGAAAAAAATTACAGCTACTCAAAAACTAATATCTCTCATAGAAGCATTTGGCACACGGGGTTTCTACCTACCTTTTTTGCTAAAGTCTTTGCACTGAAATATTTTTTTCACACACTGTTATGTCATGTTCAGCAGGTATGTTAATTACAGACATCCTTTCCATGACTTCTCAAAATTTTCATTTTCAACTTTCTTTAGATCAGCGCCATCTGTGTCTTAACGGTGGAACTAAAGAAAATAGTTTCCATGTATCACCGCGAGATGTCTATCCAATGTAGATTATTATTGGAAATAGATAAAATCGAATGGAATTTTATTTAAAATGATTGTAAATGAGTTCATTAGAATAAGGTCAAGTATTTTTTTACTATTCTGTATTGTTTGTGATAAACGACATTATTGTGTCAGTTATCTTAAAATGTGAGTCTTTTTGGTAAAAAGTTTTTTCAAGGCGATTCAAGGACATTGATTAGATAAAAAATATCACTATCATTTACATAAATTCTTACATCTTCATGACTTTATTTGCAATAGGAGGTTAGTAGTGGTAGTATTATAGCATTGACATTGATGACTCAGTAATCTTAAGGTATCCGTTGAACGCTCTAATCTCATGAACTATCAGTTTCAAAAATCCAATTTGTAAAATTATTTCAGTGTTATGTAGCTTATTTAACAATAGGATAGTAGGGGCTACTTTTTATCAGGCTGCTCTAAGGAGTTCCCATAATGCTCACCATCATCAGCCTCTTTTATCGACCTACTGCTAGGCGCGGACTTCCTCTCACATAGAGAAGTATGATGGTGCTAATCATGATGCTTAGCTAAGTTTCACATAGGTATTATGCAGATAGTGATGCGACACAACTCCAATATTTTGCACGAGTCACTAAATACTTGTAAATTAAAATGAGAAGCGACCGAGCAATGTCATGTAGACAAATGTAGGGAGCGAATAGGTTCAGCTTTGTTTGCTGAAGTCTGTTATATCATAGATGACAGTGAACTAGGAGACGAAATTTTGTACCTGTTGTTTAGAACTATGTCTGTATGAAGTCCATATTTATTTACGGCGGTAAACTGTCTAGTAAGTCAACGATATTACCAATGGGCAGCAATGTGATATGTTTATGGTTTGGTTAACAATTCATCTACAATTTGTTTCACTATTGTGGTAATGGTAAACGATTTAATTACCTACATTGTGCTTCTGTAAATTACATTATTAAAATCGAACAGTTCTGGCCTCAGGCTACAACGTAATGAGATTTGAAATTACCAGCAAACTGCATTGTATTGAGCATATTAATTGGAAGAATGGTGCAACATTTTTATATGAAGATAAGATAAGGCAGATAAAGGTGGCGTTTGTTTTGATAATATAGGATGCAAAATTCTTTAAAAGAAGACTTGTGAATCATAGAAAAATTCAGATATCCCAAAATATTTGACTGTGTCTTGGTAAAACTAACACCATCTGAGATCTACAACTATGATTGGTTATTGCCCTAACATTACCTATAGGTTCACATACGCCATGGGAGTCAATAATAATGGCTAAATATAGATTTCATTTCCCTCTTCACCCCTTCATAGATAGTTACATAACGTTATACAAATACAAATATGCAATCTCATGTAAGCGTGTCAATACAAATCGCATAGTTTGTACAAACGTGGATCTCGAATCAAATGAACAGACAGATGTGCTTACATGATAGCAGAAAGCTGGTTCCGATAGTCCTTTGTCTCGTACCTTTGAATAAAGATAAAGAAAAGTTGAGAGGTCATTGACATCAAGCTCATTTGTAACAAGTGCAATATGTAGATGAAGCTTTATCAAATTTCATAGTGCCCACACATGACGTACTTTAGCAAATGTTTGCTTAATTTCAATCAACTCTATTTATAGATGCGTAGTGTTCAATTTACAATGACAGAACAGAAAAATTATTAGGTCCAATATTTGTGTCGTTTTGCTATTACACCATGCGAAGAGCCAGGATTATGCAAAGATCAAACGGATATACTTCAAAAGATTTTTGATGCTAATCAAATCGGATTTCATAATGTTTGTGTAAAAATTAGGGCATGATTTAACGACTCTTAAAATTTATTAATTTACATCTTTAAAATGCATGTTATTATGCCATTTATAATATATGGTATAAAGTATATAAATGCGTTCTGAAAATTGGGGAATAGGAATAGAAAATCACTTCCGAAATGTTCTAAAATCTAACTGCAATTTGGACCTCCTGCTCTGCCTACCTCCTATCATTTTAATAAGTGCGATGTTTCATTCAATTTATACATACGGGACAAATATTTCTACAGTCCACAGGATCCGCTATCAAAGTCTGTGAGTAATTTGTAACACATTTCTAGTTTGGAAGGATCTACGTGACTTTTGAAATGGCCTTCTTGGAAATAAGTCCGAATTAAACCACGTCCTCAAGTTTTGGGATTTCATTTTCTTTGCTTTATGATCTTTGTGTATCTGTATATTATATTTGATTGAACTTCATTTTGATCTAAGACGAATAAAAACACAAGGATGCGCGTTAAGTGACTGGTGACATGACATGAATGCAGGAGAGAGATTGAATTTTATAACAAACTTTAACTTTATGTATGGGCTGTATGGCAAAATTAAGGTTCTCTTGCCTTTTCAATAGAAAGCTGGTCCTAAAATAGCGTGATATAGTGTGATAGTCCTTTTTAATAGAAAGCTGGTCCTAAAATAGTATTTGATAGTCCATTCACATTCAGTAAGAATTTAGCACGTCTATTCAATAATAGCTCATAAAGTTTCTGTTCTTAGAAAGTTCTGACTTGTTAAATCTTTGTAGGCGTGACGGATCTAAGGAAAATGTCAACTACCCACTTTCTTGATAATCGATAGAACATAGGTCGGATTGAACATAGACAGGTTGACCAAAGACGTGTCCAAAGAAATTAATAGGCACATCATCGTATACCTACTTAATTATGTTGTTTACTGAAAGTGCGACTACTGAAAACGGTTAGTTCAAAGTTTCTGGTATTATGTTTAACTATGTAGGTACTCGTACTTCGCGTACCCGGATAAATATCCTATAGGTATTCTTCGATAAACAGACTATAAGTATCTAATGTTGCAAAAAAAACCCAGTCATTCCTGCTGGTCCTGAGATTAGCGCGTTCAAGAAAATAGACTCTTTGGCTTTAGACATTGTGTTTTCAAATAGGTATATTATGTAAAAGCTGGAATTCTACTATACTTACGGATCCTATAAATTGAGATATCACATACGTTGCCTGTGGAACCCAACACGAGGCTGTCTCGGTAGCAAAGTACGACATTAATCAAACATATGCTGTCATCATTATAATACGATCAGGTTAACAGTACTCCATCCCACTTGCCAGTAATATGCCTGTGGTGCGGCTCGTTTACACCGTGCGAGTAATGTATGCAAATTTTTTTTAGTGCACCACCGGATATTTTTGTGTATTTATTAAAAACTTAAAAATTAATATGTGAATTGGCCCATGGCCCATGTAGAAATTTTAGGGTAAGTTTACACTAATCAAACTAATTTACTGTCGTCCATGGCGATTGTCTTTCTGAGCAAATAAGTCAGCTGTGCAAGACATAAAATTATATTGCACAAGCAGTTGGACAGACACAGGACTCTCTTATAGTGGGCCGGCAATCCGACACGACCGTAGAGAGATCAAAGAATATAGTCCATTTCTAATGAGAAAATAAGGTATACCTATGCAGATATACTGCATGCACTAGCATCTTGTTTGCCAAGATATACAGGGTTACTTGTAAGTAGACCGCATCCTTTCATGAGGTGATAGTATAGGTCAATACGGACAAATTTGACCATGGCATACACTGGGCAAAAGTTAACCCGTTTCAAGATAATCGAATTTCAAGATCAGTCGTCTAGGTACACGTATAAATTTTTATTATTAGTCAAAAGTCTGTTTTTTGGAGATTTTTGTGTGTTTATGGACAGAAGATGAATCACTTCATAATATTAAAACTGTACAAATCACAGAGGAAATTATAGCAAACAGCAATTACTTTTTTAGTAGCTATTTTCTCAAAAATATTAGTCTTCATTTTTTTGTGCAGAATACTTAAAAAACATCTACATTTATCTAGCTATCCAAAAGGCACAAAACACACACAAATCTGCAAAAACGAGACTTTTAACTAATAATAAAAATGTATACGTTTACCTAGACGACTTTTTAAGAAAAGATCTTGAAATTCGATTATCTTGAAACGGGTTAACTTTTGCCCAGTGTATCCCATGGTCAAATTTGTCCGTATTGACCTATACTATCACCTCATGAAAGGATGCGGTCTACTTACCAGTAACCCTGTATACTAAAGGAAGATAAAACATAGTTACCGTCATCGGTATCACAATCAACAACGCTTGTAGTAATTGTTGTCACAAGTACCGGAGCTTCGTAAATCACCGTCAGAAGGTTGTGAGCAATATATCGCTCCTACGCACGCCATAAACATCTCACTGAACTAAGGTTTATGGACTTGTGGGGATTATATTATTTTTGTTAGTATTTTTTTTGTGTAGAAATAATGTTCTTTTGTTCTTAGGCGAATAGTGTATGAGTTATTATTAAAAATTGCAGATGCACCGACCCAAAAACAAGTCTCTACACTTGAATTAAAAATCTCAAATAGGAAATAAGAAAAATACTTAAGCTTAGTTTCTCGGCTTAGTAATACTTTAGTATGTCAATCAAGTACCTCAAAGATTTGATATAAATGTAAACATCGATACATAAAACACATTTCCATACGACAGCACCAACAATAGTTTTTATATCCAAACTGCTAAATCAAAGCAATCTTAGTAATGGCAACCCTGCTCAGCTGTAAGCTCAAGACCGCCTTAACTGATAACAAAGGGGTTATAATCAGTTGAATGAGCAACAGCAATGTACCCGAGCGATAGGGAGATCCTTGTACAATGTACTAGCAACACTGTACCGAATCTATAGGAATATCTTCCAGTTCAAATACGGCCTATTTATTGTTCCAACTGCTGGGTAAAGGACCTCTTCCCTTAACAAATAAAATATAAAAGCATAATTATAGTTCTGATTAATCTCCACACTTGCGTTTGTTGATAACCAAACCAACCAATAGTGCCAATGCAATGCGTTTCAAACACCAGGATTTGAACGTTAGCTGGCGTCATGCTTGAAAAGTAACCTTAACCTTCGGGCCATTCCACTTACCGCAAAAGTTAGAATGTTATGTAAAAGTTTTTTTGCAATAATGTCCCTCTAGTTTTAATTTTGTATGTTTAAAATCCGTCCATAAAATAGATACACATTTTATAAGTTCCAAGCATTCTTTAGAAAAACATCTCTGAACAGAAGACAAAACACGAAGAAAATAAAACGTTGTACAGCAGAAATCTAAACAAGCGAACATGTGCAATGTCCTGAGAGTAACGATCGATGATCACCCGTGAGGTGTCACGTTGGCTAACACCTACAGACGCGACTATGTTCCTTTGTATTGCACTGCATTTACTGCTTTCTTTTTATACAATACTACATTTGTAGCGCTTAGCTAAAGCTCAGATTTAAACTTGTATAAAATTGCTTCTATTTTCTTTGAATCTTCCACCCAAAGAAATATTTAATCGAAAATACAAATAATAGAGATTTGTTATGACAGGCAATCTGCGGATGACATAAATACAGGCGAAGCTTCCCAAAATAAAATCAACGATCTTTTTGTCTTCCACATTACAATAAAGGTCACTGGGGCAGACAAATCGATAACATCACTTTTGGCCGTCAATGTTTAACTTGCCATTTACACACGGACGATTAACCACGACTTTACCATAAACCGACAATTCCGCATAAAATAGATGCAGCCAATGTTCGCGGCTTAAACATTGTTTAATATGACATCCACACGATTTAATTTAGGTTGTCAGATCGTCAGCCGGCTGGCTTTATGTAATACAAGTCATGTCAGTGGGAATTTGGTCGAAATGCGGGCACTTGGAATCGTAGTGCGGCGGGAATCCGCAACGGACAAGATTAATTAGAGTTGCGGTTAAATTAATAACAGGGCAAGCACGCACCGTCCGGCCTTCAGACCACCCTCAACAATAGCTAATCAAATCGCATTATTGTTCATGAAAGCGCTTTCAAGATTATTATTTTCGCTTGAAGTAATGAAAACTGCAGGGCCAGTGTTGTTACTAACATATTACATCGATTAACCAACCAGAGTTCGATAAATATCATCGACTATTCAAACGCTAGCTGCTTTAGTTGAGGCTAAGAGAATGATAATCATAAGAATTACGTCTAAAAGTTAGTTTTTTAAGGGTTTGACATCTTCTAGATTTCCTCTATCAAGCGTTTCTTTAACCATGTCTCCCACTTTTGAGCTGTCCATTTCTTCTCTAAAGATACTTACAAATATATCATTACCTCTAAGGTTATGATTACAAAAGAGTACGTAGGTATAGGAGACTTTTAATGTGACCGTATTAGAACCTGTATCATATTATCTACGAGACACTATGCAATTTATCTTGGGAGCATCTGTTACAAAGTGCATAGCGAATTAGCCTTGCATCTTTCCTCGTAGGTTGGAAGAGTCAATTGGCAAATTGGATCGTTTAAGCGGACACAGGGGCTCAGTTAATCTGCCTGTACTTGTGCCATTCAAATCTTTCAATGATGATAATTAGTGCAGAAAACTCTAAGAAACGGATGTGGTCAAATAATTCAGGGCCAAGTTTAATCTTCATTAAAGCACGGGTTTTGGATAGGCAGATAGGCAGTCGCTTCTTGCAAAGCACTGGAAGCCGACCCCAACATAGTTGGGAAAAAGGCTCGGAGGATGATGAATGCACGGGTTTTGGATATAATCAAATCTTCGAAAATTTATTTCTAATACGTACCATCACTCTCAAAGTAGGTATGTCTTGTTGTTCTGATCTACCATTTGACTTAATTCAACTGATTCGAGAACGTAACGTCTTTTTCTTTTTATTCAATCATAGACACAGAATAGCACAGGCTCCCATCGTAAAAGTATCTCCTTCATTGCCCAATGTACGACTTTACTATAGGATGTCTCTATTTGAATGCTCATAAACGCATATTATGAAATCGAGCCTGTTCTCACGACCCGGAATATCTGTATGAGTTGACACACGTTCATTAAACATTCATATAAGGTTCGAATCGACTGCTGAATAATTATGTGCAAACATTATGGGAAATTCTCTAATGACTACTATTACTTTCTCTCATCAGGAATTACTTATTCATCATTATCGTTCTACTTTCCCGTGCAGTGTCTATGTAAACTAATATACCTACAAACTAAACCTAGGTATATTATTATGAGCCTGTCACGTTTTAACGGTGAAATTGCAGATCGAAATTGTTTGCACTTTGTCTCTTTTTCAATATTACACACACATTTCACAATTTAAGTTACTTTGTTTTAAAATCGTTCACTTTTGACCTCTGTCAATTTAGAGTGGTTGCTTACCTTTGAACTTTGCCAAAAACTCAAAAACGGCAGTCAAATACACCATACGTATCAAATAGCCTCTTTTATCACCATCTTAGCGAACAATGTTATTTTGACCTCTACAGATTTTCAAGCTTAATAGTAGAGTTCAACATTTACCTATAGCCGTCTTTTGCGTGATACCCAATGCTTCTAAGGATTTTCGAGGACTAGATTGTGTTAACAGTGCAATCAGACGTTACCACATATGTTTTCGTAGTCACTCAACGTACCGAATACCTAACATTCATCTGAATAGGTCTTTAATTTGAAGCAAGGGTAATTAAATCTTGGCGTCTCAACTAGCACAAGTTGTATCTTAAACTTACAGCGATTTCTCAAGTTTAGGAGAACTGATACAGCCGATAGTGTTAGTTGGGGTGTTAGGTATATATCAAGAAGATCGTATTTACTTTAAATCGATACGCTTAATTAGCTATTACCTGTGGTACCAACCGCGTCCTGTGGCTTCTACCCGCACCTGGATAAAAAGTTGCATTTATTGTCCTTTCATAAACAGTCTACGTCAGTAAAAATATTAGTGCGTAAATCCACAGAATATCCCAAACTATACAGCAGTAATATCAATTGATCCAATATACTCATTCTATAACCAAAGAAGAAAATTAAAACAACACAATCAAATCAAGACCCTATTCTAAAATTCCCTGAATAAAACGGTCGACCCGATAAACTTTTAAATGCATTAAATGCCTCAGTTTAATTTCCTCTCCATAGCTTTGCATAAACGGTAGATAGAACCACTAGTTCTATAATATAGATAATAGAATCTGTGTTCGCTCGCACGACACTCGCATTGGGATGCAAATTACATTATAACATTCAATGATTATGAATGAGTTCACGCCAGCAAATGGCAATGACCCAAGGTCATCAGAATTGACACTAGTTAATACATAACTGTTGAAGTTTATTTTATTACCGGATATGTTATGCAAGTTTTGTGTGACATCATTTGTGTGGGGCCAGGCACAAGTCTTCTGTCTGTGCCCAGCAGTGGGACAGTAAAAAGGCTGACGATGATGATTATTTATGTGAATAGAGGGTTTACTAATTTACGGTGTTGCCGTGCTATTTGACCAAACACAAGACTGCAGTTTTCAAGTAATTTCAGATTACATTTTAATTTTATATGTTCAATAAAAAATTCTGCAATAGCTCATGTAAAATACTTTCACATTTCATAAAGATAAGCAGTGAAATTCGCGTCACCAGATGCTGCTTATTAACCTCTCTGAAAATCCGTAATGTGCATGAAAAAGTTGAACATTTTTCAATTTAATAAATAAAAATCCTGGACGCTGCATTAAAAGTCACCGAGAGTAGAGAAAATCGCTCTCAATTTGGTGAAATCAGACGAATCAGAAATGAATAATGCAGTTCATTTGGCCACCGAATGGCATGCCATGTCTCTGACATCGATATATAGGATAGAGCTAATTTAGCCGTAGCTACTGCAATGATAGACCAATTTATTTTAACCTCTGTTGCATTTCGGAACATTTTGTGTACGCGTTACGAATTTAATTAATGTACAATTCTAATTAGCTCGCCATTCATTTTGCTGGTGTCATTTTGACACTCGTTTATGGAGCAGTAAGAAATATGGCGGAATAGCAACGGCGCTGGAAAAGTAAAATATAATGTAGACTTGAAATGGTGAAGTTCTAACAAATTGTGTTGTGAATTCACGGTAAAACTGCAATGCTTTTGTGTTTAATGGGTTGTGTTGTTATAATATAGGTTAATAGGGTTCCGGTGAATTCACCTTTATGATGCGTCCTTTTAAAAGGACGAGAACGGAATAAAATTATGCAATGGAAGAGCTTCTTGTTAACATACATAATATACTGTATATTTTATTCTTTATTTAATTTCTAGATTTATAAAGCGTTATTATATAACTATATGAAAATTTCAACGAAGTTTATCCTTTCCCATTCCTATACTTACTCTTTGAGAAAGCGGATGACAAACGCTTCAAAACCTTATCGCTGAACTAACTTCATATAAAGCATAACGTACATATAATACGACGTTCATATAACGATAAGTTCAGACTTCAAACATGAACTCGACTTCAATCCTCAAACTTTGGCTATTTCCGATGGAAACAGTAATTTTTACTACCATAGGAACTCGAACAAATTCCGCTCAGTTTTCCTATTCAAATGCAATTCACGTGAGATCGATGTCAGACGCATGTAAATGTTGGCAATGTTTTGTGAAGCCGAACAATTTGTACGAGTATTTGGGTCAAATTAACTAAAAACTGGTCCCAATGAGAATTGAAATCCATAGGGAATGGGTTGTCCAGCGGGGAAGAGTAGACAAATGAAAGAATATAAACTTTGAAGTTAATTTGGGATATTCACAATGATGTTCAGAAAAAAGTTACGCAAATATGTTGAATGAATTTGTATATGCTGTTTCACTACTAGGCAAAGGCTTTTCCCATACTCTTCTTTCCTTCCTCGTCGGAAGAGTGCTGTGGCTTGTCGGCGAGGAAATTCTTCTCGCCAGGGTTTTCTTGTCCGTCAGAAGTTGCCTGATGATCTAATTACATATTCGTATTTATAACTGTGTTTCTTTAAATTACCAAATACTCAATATTCGTTACACAAAAGCAATATTCATTCAGATTTCAACACACTGTGCCATTCAAAAAAATATTATTCAAAAACCTCGAATATTTATTTTCATCTATTCATTCAAGATTTGCGTCTACGGTTTACGGGTTACGGTTTCTACGGTTTGGTCAACTGTCCAAAGAAACTGCCATTGGATTCGGTCGGAGTTTATTTCCAGACATTTTGTTCCAGTTTATTTCTGTGCCTTCCTGCCGCGACCAGTGACGTGCGAATCTAAGGGCTCAACTCTTTTAAACGATTCCACATACCTCATAGAAAAACGTTAGTTTCATATTATATCAAGGCATCTCGTATCTAATTGGATAAACAGTGCTTATTACCTTGTTGTCTCCCTTGACTAGGTAACTAGGTTTTTCTGTTGAAGACAATCAACTATGAGTAATCCGATGTCAATTACGGTCAATTTTACAATGACAAATGTTCGAGAACGTTGAAGTGCTCCTCATATTGATAAAATTCAAGCTTTGGGTTTGTAGGACACACATCAAAGGAAATGCATTATAATCGATCCACTAAATCTTCACTGCAGTGAAGAGCAACAAACACTTGATACGGTACAAGCGACTCGAGTGTTTGCCACCGTATAATGAGCTCTCTTTACCAACTAGTATTATCCGTTGCAAACCAAAGCAGCGAAAGTAATTCTTATCACATTGCATAACTGTCAACTAAATCAAACCACGTATAATGTCATTACCGTTATCTCGCGAAATAACCATAACACGTCGGTTTCCATTGTTTTCCATTTTCCGTGGAGTATCGTCGCGTTATCAGTGTGTGGGTTTAGTTGGCCGGCGGTCGCCACGCTCGACGCACGCTCGCTCGCCGTCGCTTTCCCGTTTCCCGAGTTTCCCGCGCGTCGCACGTAGCCACGGTACGAACCCGCTCCCCTCGCCTATCGCGCTGCATCGGGATATGTCACCCTGATATCGAATTAACGGTGTGTATAAACAACCAGTGTTTATTCCTACGGATAAGTTAATCGAGTTAATGATAAGTTAATGTGTGTCGGCCCCGTGTGTGTGGCACGTGATCGGATTACTGAATCGAGGGATAATATTGTTTTTACTGACGTAAGTAGGTACGTTTAGGGATTTGTTAATGAATTAGATCGCGATTGTGTAAGATTAGTGATAACGAGGACGGCGTGTCGAAGGTCGCACAGATTCACTTGTTTATCTTTTTATCGCTGTGTACTGACGCTATCTGTATGCTATTTGACGTGACTTTTTATTATTTATAGAAGGTTATTTGCTTTGACATTTTCGGAGGTAATTTCCTGTTTGGCTGGCTTAAATTTATAAGATAATATAATTTATTAATATATTCAAAACACCGTAAAAATAAAAGACATAAAAAGAAATAAAATATGTGATAACAATGCGAAGGGTTAATAAACCTGACAGGGTGTGGGTCCTCTTTTTATATTTCACCCTCGCGGTACGTCGGTCACCCCCTCCCGCCTCCATGATGCGTATGCATATTTGGTTTATTGTATACTTGAGGTTAGATATCAACAATATATCTTCATACCAAATGCCTTTTAAATGTCACCGCAGAAAATTCTAACACACCATAGAATTATGGGACAATTTTATGATTACTTTATAACGACCCTAAGGTAGGACACTGCATTAATGAAATGGTGGATAATTTTTAATAAGATGATGTAGATAACAATCAAGATTTAATAGAGATATATTAACAAGTTTATTAAATCAAGGTGGAATCTGTAAAGCTCTTTAATATCAACATTGATGGAGCTTTTATGCAAATTAGTGCGATTAATAATAAATAATGCATAACTACGTATAATATACTGCATCGGTTGTATCTAATTGTACTTTATTGCGATCTCTAGATAATATATTCATTTGGTTGTATATAGATTGAAATCTATCCACGTTGACATTAACCTACATAGCTCGCATTAATTACTCGACATTATTATTTATTTAGAACTGAGGTAAAACATATGTTACCATTAGTCATAGCTTTACGCTTACTATATCTAACGGGGTAAGCACACATACGAAATGTTTCTACACTGACACTGAGTTTTCTCTGAATAAAGATCTTAGAAAATATAGGTATTGTCACTACTTATGACTATTAACTGAAGTTCTATTAGTCAGTGTTTGCGGATTGTAGGGACAAGGGCGTTTGTCATGATATGATTTTTCCTAGAAAAGGGAATAACAAGAGCTGATCCCAACTCATATTAACTTTGCCTAAAGGTTCTTTTATCGTTTCGGAAGTAAACTTACGTTCAATATTACACTATTAACTAGGTTTATTCGTGAAATTCAATAGCAGTATTTAAAGATCTTTCAAAATTGACGGTAATCGTGAACAATTATGGTATTTTATGACTTGACAAAACAATTATTATGGCATACGTAAAAGAACTAGTTACTGTCTTGCATCAATTACTTATAGTCATTGTTAGGGGCACTAATGGGACCCTAAAATGTCTAAGAGTACATCTAGTGCTAAGATTATTCAGGCCACATTAGGGCACATGTCTGAAATAGGCTGAAACATAAATCCTTACCCTACCCCGAAATAAGCTAAAGATTTATTACTATGATACCTAACTACAGATGTTATAATTATTTACACACCATTTTACAATGGTTTTTTGATGCATCTTCTCGGTAATCAAGCCCCAGTTCAGTAGCGACATGGTCACCCCCTATGAATACAACCTTACAAACCAGCTGTTTTTGGTTCCTTGGATAAAAAGGTGGGGGTAACATTAATGTGCCTCTTCCTTAACCTTGTATAAAAACATGCGTGATGTTATTCATATAAACAGCTGACAACAAGTCACCTGTACAAATTACATCATTAAATCTGTAAAGTATTATCCCTTGTAGAGGACATAACCTTCATACAACTTACACATAAAATGACGTCGAATAATATTCAAAGAAACAACATATTTAACATTCCTATCTCACAATCTCGCATTCATTACACGGAAAAGGAAAATACATTGGACAGACTGACAGACTACAGTCTACATGTCGTGGGCGATCGGTAGCTTAGACCAGGTCAGGGTTAAAATACTCAACGTTATCACGAATCTAGAAGAATAGTCAATCTTTCATCATTATTATCTACCTTGGCAGTTCGCGTCAATGAAAATTGAGATAAGTGGGCGTCATTAGGTAATTCTGAAGGGAGAACTAATTTGGAAAATTTAATGATATTGATTAGAACAATCTGTAAATAAATTAGATATAGATCAATTATGATACGACCTTTCATCACGACTATTTTGACCTATTCTTCTTCTGTATAATGAGGCTTTATAGAAAGTATGATAAATATTCAGCTCTCTGAAAAAGCTAAATATAGACAAAAATAAAAATGTCAAGAGTCTCTCTTGACTCCGATTCTATTTCAGCATAACGTCAGACAATCCAGTCTGTCGTTCGTTTAACTAAAACCCTTGAATTAATAAAACTGTTTCAATAGTTAACTTATTCTAGAGCAGTTAATTAGTGCTGAAACAAAAAACAAACGTTATCGAAGCTAATTTAAATTGTCTATTTTCCACA
This sequence comes from Helicoverpa zea, assembly GCF_022581195.2. Lineage (NCBI taxonomy): Eukaryota > Metazoa > Arthropoda > Insecta > Lepidoptera > Noctuidae > Helicoverpa > Helicoverpa zea. Next base: position 3,578,630 of record NC_061458.1, on the reverse strand, counting down.
TAAAGGTTTGCATTGGAGAGGTTCCAATCCTCGAACCTTGTGAGAACATTGTTATGGGTTCACACGGATACCGCTTATATCCTGAGCTGGCATGCTACCACTAGATTCATTGTAATTAGCCCTAGTCTATATGTATGCATAACCACACTATAGAAGAGAAATCTTACATTTCCAAACAAATAATAGAGGTATATTGCTTGTGAGACGTTGACGATTCAACTCTACCGATTTAAGATTGAAAATTTTGTGAAAGAAAATTTAAATTACACGAAAAATACAATAGCAATTATCCTTCATAATTTCTATTTTTTTGGTAGATACCTATAACAATACCTATTGAATGAATGATGACTCGTTATGCAATTAATATAATAGGCATTCTCACAGTAGTCTTATTTTCGCAATGTTACTGGAATACTAAGTCCAGCAATGACTCATGTTTGACCAAGACCATACATGTGTTACAACTCCTGTCACAACTTGCTCTAGTAGCAAGGAAAACGTCAGCTACATTATAATTCGCATAACTTTACGTGAACCATGGAGAACAAAACTAGCGGAGATAGCATAACGTAAAATGTCACAAGAAAGTAGCGTGCCAAAAAGCCGGTGTTAGGCGGACCACCAAGCTCCACTCTTACACGCCTTCTGTGGAACCCGCCCATTATATACAAAATCCAATCTTCGTCAACAGATGAGTTTTGATTTGACGAGAAACCTGAAGGCTTCGTTAGTTCTAGTAACTGATAACGCCCACTGTGCATTGCTTGACCTACAAGAAGACGCCTGACCTATTTTCCCTACGGCATCTCCGCTATCTTTCCTTCCTCTGTGACATGAACTTGGTAAAGGACGTTTGTATGCCTATTACTTATGCCATAATTTATAGACATAATACGAACGAAGGAAACGCAAACATTACCTATTGTACTGTCTTCTGAGAAGTGTACATATTCTGTGTTACTGTTCTTTGAATCAAAGAGATTTTTATGCTTCGACATTTATTTTTTGAAATTGTGTATTATAACATTATATTATAAAAACATTAAGTAATACGGAGTGTCGGAACCTTATGTACAATAGTGTTCAACAAGTAAAACCACAAATTATTTAAAAAATGTTTATTTCGCGACACACATTGACGCTAACAACAGCTGTTAATGACGAAAAATGTTTTCATTCCCACGCAACTACATTTACACCTACATTTCAACAACTATGGCTTTATTAGCCAAAATCATTGTGAAATTATTAAATATGTAATGCATTATGAAACAACAAATGGTTACAACCAACTCATTAGTCTTTACAAACAATTAGTCAAACAAATAGTAGCCATGTGCACGTTTATTTGGAAATTGTAATATTACGCAGATGAACACACTGAATATTTCGTAATATGCCTCCTAAATGTAGGACGCTTATTATTGTAGCATCAAAACACCACAAATGATACATATGTTAAACTACAATATATTGTGAAGGGAAATCAAATAAATTATATTAAGTTAGAGTTCCACAAGGCAGTATCTTTGGTCCATTGCATAAAACGTAATTTTGCTTGACTGTAAATGCAATTACTTATGCACCGTTTCCTTATTAATGAATCTGGTAAGTAGTTTAATAAAACAACGATTTTATAATAAAGTTTTACAATACAGATGGTACTGCAAGAGAAATAAATAGGATCTTTACCGCATAAATACAAAATCAATAAATTCCCATTGCATAAAATTCCAATCTAGAATCTCTGAATCCGACTTATCGGCCATTCATTAAAGATTGAAAGTTCTGTATCACGGTCTTGGGACGAAAATAGATATATTATCGGTTTGTTTGGTAAACACACGTTGCAGGCAAGACCATCACGGAGTATTTGGGTCAGGGACTTAGCACGTGTGTCGTAGAATACGCCCAACCAACCATTATGACCAGTCGGATTATCCCTCTATACTCGGTGAGAACATTAAACATCGGTCCTTCATTAATTGAATATAAACGGATGTTAATTTAGGTTATTAATGGAGCGTTGTTCAAAAATTAATTGGTTAAAAATTTATTTGGGATAGGTGGTGTTCGATTTGGAAAGATTTTTGGATTTATGAAGCAATTAATCCCTAAACGTTCTATTAGTATGCAGAAGATGACTTTAAAGTGAGTCATAAACTCACACAGTGTTATCACCTGCAATTTCACAATACAATATGCACTTCTACAATAATACGTAGATTTTATCACTTTCACTTGACAGTTGACCTGTACATTCTCAAGCAAACCATAGAGAGACCCTTTAAAGATCAAAAGCATGACCAAATTCTTCAATTATAATCTAATTATCCGTAACTTTAAACAATAGCCCTTATTTCACGGCTATAAAACCGATTACTCTTCGCAGCGCCTTCGACCAGCGTTTTACATCAGAAATTGGCGATGCAATCAATTTTCATGGTTGTTGTAGTAAATTGTAAGTCACAGAAGGATTGGAGGTACCTTATATGGTGTTCAAGACTAAGCTTTAGTCATAGAACCTCATAAGAAACTGGTAGACACATGTGTTTCGCAAGATAGTAATACTAGATTTTCTACCTTGTATTCATTTGTTAAGTAATTGTATGTATGTATCGTTGGTTATCTGCAAGTTTTAATCGGTATCGTTTACATGTTTACTAGTAGTTTCCTTTCCTCTCTAGATAACATTACGTTTTAGTGTGTTGAAGAATGATAGTGAAAATCGACTGTACCTATTTATTTATTTAGATTTTTTGTTAATATAGTGAAAATTATCAATTCAGTGAATTATTCCTTCCGATGACCTATTTAAGATTCCAAAGAGCTACCTGATTGTATACCATATTTAATACTGTTATTATTTATCTTGTTCTAGCATGAGTCACTATCAATAATAATCTAAATACAATTAATTACTTCGATGCACTCGGCGACGGTAATCTATGTAATTATCGGTACATATTAGATGATCAACTATAATTTCTGATACGGTTACAAATGGGGTCACATCGCAATGGCTATGATAATTTGAAGTTAATGACAGTTATTGTACATTTAAATGTGATTCAAGTACAAATAATCGTATCCACTTTGTCTTCGTGAAGGGCTTAGTTTACTTGGTTATAATTGGTGCTAGAGAAAGCGGCTATACACATACACACACAGTATTTGGTAATAACTCTCAATTTCTACTGTTTGTTTATTCATATTTGTATGCAAGAAAACGTAGAGAAATTGATCAAAAATGTAGCCTTTCTAATGGGCGTAAAAACACTACGATTTATTTAATGATATGTTCCCATATTGTTTTTATAGGACTTCCAAATTGCAGAACATACTGGATTTGAACGACAGCAAAAACAATCACGGATCGTCTCCGTCGACGTAAATAGACTAATGCAGTTTTTATTTACCAATCACTTAGCGTTGAAAGCAGTACCTATACTTCAGACTAGTCCATGTGCTATTCTCGACAATTGTTAGGCAAATACTCAGCAAATACATATAAGAAAGATCAACAAAACCAGATTGAACCAGATTATTTCTAACACTCAAACATCACGTACAAATATAATTTTAAATCGATTAATTACTGGAATAATTAATCGGATCCAAATCTTGTTGAATGAACCGGAACGGAAACAATGATCGATTATTTACTCGATTAGAATCGAATTCATGGTAATTTTCAAACATTAGCATGGTCTAAGTTCGTAGGTGTTAGATTAAACAACACGTTCGTACTAATTGTGAAATTCCGAGTTACTAAGTAACTGTAATGGGTGAGTCACACTTTCCTTTGAAGAAACTCGACAAAATCGTTTTGACTACTTGCGGAAAAATAAGTAGGTAATAGATATTGTAGATCAAAAGAAGTGTTTAATTGAAATTGACGAAAAATAGGCACTTATACTAAGGCAGACTTTAATTAGGAATAAAAAAACAAGTAGTCTCGTTTTTCACGCAATTTGTTAATTAAGATTAGCAAAGGTATATTCTTGAGAGAGCTTTTATTACATATTATATTATTTTGTTTATAAAAATAATCTTTAGAATAAAGTTTTTACTACAGAACTTATACATTTCAAGATAAATTACTCCATCCCTTTTACTTAAAAGAATCGATTTTCTCGTATTCTTTATATACTTTCTATATTTATCTCACAAAGAACTATAGCAATCGTTTCATGTATTTAAATTGATACTATTTAATGCATTCCCACGAATTACTAGGAGCAGATTAAGATAAATCCTCTGTTATCCGAAGACAGAACCAATAAAGCTACAATTCTCCAGAGTATTAGGTACGGTTGTCGAAGCTACGGAATTATTTCCAACTTTTCCATCCTGCTTCCTTAATTTAGCTCACTTTGTGTTAATGATTCAACTCATTCATTAGACTGTTTGTACGTCACTTCGAGTAGCCGTGACTCAAGCGTGTTGTAATATTTGTATTTTTGTAAATTGACGCGCGTATTCTACCTATATTTAGCTGTCACATCTGTTCTAATTCTATGTTCTATGATATATTATTGTTGGGTCATTACGAAGCATTTGTTTTGAGTTGACCTTCGATTATTTAATGGATGGTAAACAATGCCGCATTTAATTTAGTATTTTGGAAATCTAGGTTAATCTGGTTTATATTGGTTTGTGTATGTTTATTGAAATGATGATACAATGAGCTAGGATGACGTTCACATACACACTACTGCAATCTCGACTATTCATGTGAAGAGCAGGGCAAAAAGGCAGCCTATTACGTCTTGTATGAAATTATCGATATACGATATTATTTTCGTATCGGATAGTAAAAATACATAACACTACTTCAGAAGCAGTCGAGTAAACATTAATCCTCTTATATCAATAAAAGAATTATTATTAAAAAAACAAAATACCCGACTGCACACTAAAAAAAGAGTAAAACAAGCCCCACAATAATATTGATCAATACAACTTTACTGAATATAATTTATAAATATTGATGGAAAGCATCGCAGGCGGGGACCAACAGAGGCTTATTTATAGTCATTTCGGTTGTGCACCATTTAGCAGAATTTTCGTTGGTGGCGGTCAAGGTGGTCCCCGCCTGCGATGCTTTCCATCAATATGTATAAATTATATTCAGTAAAGTTGTATTGATCAATATTATTGTGGGGCTTGTTACCCGACTGCCAAAGAAGGAGGGTAATGTTTTTCGAGTGTATGTAAGTATGTATGTATGTATGTATGTCTGTTCCTTTGTGACCTCCTGTAGCCTAAACGGCTTGATGGATTTTGATGTATGAGGTATCGTTAGATTTGTCTTGATTACGGGAGTGTCATAGGATACATTTTATCCTAAAAGTCCCACGGGATATTTTTTCTAAATTTCCCTTTAAAAAAATATGTATGCGGTATCATTAGATTCATTTCAATCACGGGAGTAATTAATATAGGATACGTTTTTTCTCAAAATTCCCACGGGAACATGTTAATTCTGCGTGAACGCAAAGCAACTCATGCGTTAGCAAGCAAAAAGCGATTCTTTTGGCGATACAATCACGTCGTCTTGATCAAATGCATGAACGTCGTCTTGATCGTCTTGAACGTCGCATTGGCGGTAAATTTATGTTGCGGAGTAACATCACTCGTAATCTAAAGCCAAATGTCGTTGAAATAATTTAAAATGGTACTTACATATACATAGTCTTCTACATCTACAACATTTTCGTTAAATAAAAACAGCTAAAAAGTTATAAATAAAAGAATTATTATTAAAAAAACAAAATACCCGACTGCACACTAAAAAAAGAGTAAAACAAGCCCCACAATAATATTGATCAATACAACTTTACTGAATATAATTTATAAATATTGATGGAAAGCATCGCAGGCGGGGACCACCTTGACCGCCACCAACGAAAATTCTGCTAAATGGTGCACAACCGAAATGACTATAAATAAGCCTCTGTTGGTCCCCGCCTGCGATGCTTTCCATCAATATTTATAAATTATATTCAGTAAAGTTGTATTGATCAATATTATTGTGGGGCTTGTTTTACTCTTTTTTTAGTGTGCAGTCGGGTATTTTGTTTTTTTAATAATAATTCTTTTATTTTACTCTTTTTTTAGTGTGCAGTCGGGTATTTTGTTTTTTTAATAATAATTCTTTTATTTATAACTTTTTAGCTGTTTTTATTTAACGAATAACTTTTTAGCTGTTTTTATTTAACGAAAATGTTGTAGATGTAGAAGACTATGTATATGTAAGTACCATTTTAAATTATTTCGACGACATTTGGCTTTAGATTACGAGTGATGTTACTCCGCAACATAAATTTACCGCCAATGCGACGTTCAAGACGATCAAGACGACGTTCATGCATTTGATCAAGACGACGTGATTGTATCGCCAAAAGAATCGCTTTTTGCTTGCTAACGCATGAGTTGCTTTGCGTTCACGCAGAATTAACATGTTCCCGTGGGAATTTTGAGAAAAAACGTATCCTATATTAATTACTCCCGTGATTGAAATGAATCTAATGATACCGCATACATATTTTTTTAAAGGGAAATTTAGAAAAAATATCCCGTGGGACTTTTAGGATAAAATGTATCCTATGACACTCCCGTAATCAAGACAAATCTAACGATACCTCATACATCAAAATCCATCAAGCCGTTTAGGCTACAGGAGGTCACAAAGGAACAGACATACATACATACTTACATACACTCGAAAAACATTACCCTCCTTCTTTGGCAGTCGGGTAATAAATCTGTAACAAAGTTCGTTGAATGACCTTCGAAATATTTTGTCACTGCCTTAAACATCGTTTGTCATAGTGTAGCTTAACAAAAATGTGTTATGAAACAAGTATGAAGATAATATGACATTAAAATTTCACCCTACAAGGAAAAGCTTTTTGGCGTACATCGATGACATTATAAAAAGTGTATTGTTTAGTTCTGAACACAAAATAATATAAAAATTGTAAGCTGAAACATTTTTTATTGACTTCAATTGAATTTATGTATTTGACATATATTTTTTTAATGTCATTTTTCAGCTCTGTTATTGGGTAAAATTCTGAAAATATATTATGCATTAATCTGAACTTCTGCTTACCCACACAAGTTCAGCAGCCTCGGTTAACGGAAAGTTGTTGAATTTCAGCTGTCCAGGCAGAAAGTGCGACAAGCGATATTTAGGTTTAGAGTTAAAGCTGAAGTTCATACAAATACGCTTGGAAATTGCTGGGTCATTTTTGCTGCCAGGACGAATATTATGTGTGCTTTGACAATAAATTTAATTTTGTGGGAAAGTTTCCTGTATGATATTAAAAAGAGGTACAGTTTGTGTCGTTGCAGGGATAATGACTGAATCTAGTGAACCCAACTAATAAAAATGTATGTTTTTCATGAGCGTCAAAGGCTATATTTCATCGTGTACTTGTAGTAGTTCCAAAGAAACCGTTTAAATTGGCGTGTATAAAATAATTTATGGAAATGTAGTTTATTAAATAAATACTCTTTGATGATGAATCACATTACAAAATCATCTGTAGGTTATACAAATTCGTTCTGTCCTCACAAACGTTGTTTGTATTCATGAGTCCAGTGTGCACCCCTTTAGTCATTTCACCCCTTTTCTTTACAGTTATTTGACACTGGTTTCTGCGACAACAATTTTAACAAATTGACATCCCCTTTTCGGAACAACGACGTATCGCATTTTGTCAGTATCGAAGACAGAATATACATTTATGGATAGATAGGTACATATCGATAGTTCTATCGTAGATATGATAAAATTGGTCATCTATCTCTTTTGGATTTAAATAGGATTCAGCTGTCTTGTATGGATTACGGAGAATTGCCTGGGGAGATTTGTTGCTTTTTTACGTGCGCGAGCGAGGTACTATGTCGTATGAAGCTGAGTATTGGAAACTGTTTGAAGTTTTTTTCTTTCCATTGGGAGGTTCGATGTCTTTTAGATTTACTTGTGGCTTAATGATTAAGATTTAGCTTCGAAGTCCAGGTCTGAGGGGGCCAATGTAAAATCAACCATAACACAAAGCTTATTTGCTTCATTTGCATCCAATGCCAAAAGTTACTTGAATTGAACATATGTACTTTAGTTCATGTAAGTACTCGATTTAACATTATACTCTATCCGCAAGCATCATTCACTATCCAACAGCCATTCATACGACACAACGTTACCATCGCAATCGCAGATACATAGCTCGATTGTGTATGACGACAGGCGCGGCACAGATCGCATTCTATTCACCTCCTCAACTTCCTACATTCGTCGCTCACACGCACACATTCACACACCATCATCCGACTGGACATCGCACGTGAATCCCTTTACTTCGCTGTTGAATTTCGTATGCCTGGTTGGTGTGTATTCTGTGTACGTGTGCGTGAGTACCGATGGTTGAAGGGAGTTAAGTATATGTTGTTGTCTGATTGTGTGATGGGTGCGGCTGGTTCACACAGCACACAGGATCTGGGCTCTATTAGCTGCGCCGGCGATCGCTCGGGTGTGGAGACGCGCCCTGATTCATAAAAATAATTCCGATACAGTGACGTATGGTTATAGTGGTGACGGAGATTTTCTGTCAAAGTTTCCGTAATATCTGTGGTTAGTTGGGTTTCGTCACCATTTGACGTGATGACAAACTTGTCATATATCTTTCCCCAAGGTGAAATATTACTTAATTGAATGATGCTTTCCTAACGTTTCTTCAAATTAAACCGGCTTTCTCGGAAATCTTATATACCTAAGAGCTGTAAACGCTTAATTTTGTGTAGAATACTTTGATTATACCAAACGAAGCGTGCTTAGATTTTCAAAGTGATATATTCGTGTGTAATTTCAACGCAACTTAAACGATTTACACAGGTGATGAACGCGAGGATAATTTGCAACATTCATTCTGTTTTCAGAGCTTCTCTTTTGTAATGATAATTATAATAATTTAAATATTTAAGCGTGTGATTCATTGACACACCTGCAACTGTGTATCGGATTCTCGTTTCACGGAATATGATATTGTAATATCTGCTTATTTTCGTATCTGACAGTGAGCCAATTCGATTTCACGGACCAAGCGCTGCGCTGTGAATAGCAACGCTGTCGTCACGAAAAGGGCGTAAACTATCTTCTAACGAGATGTAGATACGACCTTTTAGAATTTTAACAATAGTATGATAGACTGATTTAAGTAAGTCTAAGTCCTAAGCTTAGGTAAAAAGTTAGGTTACCTAGTTTCCGCACCGGCCCTGCCATTTTCCGCACAAACCCGTAGTATGACGTAAGTTTGTAAGGTCATCGGGGCTAGTGAGACCGACATTGGGGGTCGATTGAAACTAGGGGTGTGACTAGGCAATATGTGGCGATACTATAATTATATAGCAGCAGCTAATAGATAGTACCTTCATTTTACCAACAAGAAGCCCTAGAAAATGTTAAATCCTGTCTTTTTGTCAATTCGCTGTTCAAAAAAGTTCTGATTTTCAGCCTGATTTGAATAAATGAGTTTTAACTTTATACTCTGTATTGGCAACTACAGACTGTAACACGTATAGAGAGATAAAACTATAAAACTAAATGATATTCACATTTCGTTTTGTCTCGTAGGTGACATTTACGATAAAAGTATAGCATGATAAAGTGGCCATTATCTTAAGTACAATATATTTTTATTCACACTTGTATTTATATAAAAGCAGAGATATATAAAAGAGAGAGCAAAGAGGATTTTTAATCGACACAAAACCTTTTTAAAATCTTTTCACATCAAAAAGGACAATCAACGGATTGAAGCGTAGGTATCTACTGAATACATTTTTTTCTTCTACCTAGAGGATCTTCTATTTGCCCATATGATAACAGTTTATGATAATGTGTCTTTGTAATTTCTTGTAAAAAATATAACATTATTAAACTCATCATAATTTTCTACCAGCATCATAACAAGAGAACATCAAAGTGTCGACGTAATACCAAACAAAAAGCATACAGATAGTTGTAAGGTCCCGTTCAGTTTACCCAAGCCGTCCTAAATACATACAGAGATGATAATGAACTCAATATTAAACACTAGCGAGACTCAGCTGATAAATGCTCTGTACACTTTCTCCACAATTATTCTGTGCGCGTTAATTCAATATTTGTTTAGCACCGTTCAGTCCGACCCACAATCCTTTGCCGGTGTTAGGAAGAGTTTACGCGCCCGATTTTGATTGGTCACTGATTTTCTGTGTCCGATTTCTGTCTGAGTCATCGCTCAGTTGGGTGGTTTTGACACGTGTTGTCTAATAGGGTGTCTATTCTCTTTAGTAGCCAGTTAACTGAACTGTTGTTTCGTTTTGTATTTACACTCTCGTTCTACTTATAGTATTTAAAAATCATTCACCCAAAAGCCGAGTATTTTTTTAAGAAAAATCTTCACAAGTGTTTAGATCTGTCGTTATGACGAATATGTGAAACGTAAACTTTGTGACGAATCGAATAAACGCTCGTGTGCCCACACCCTTACCACAACATACTATTAATATTCAACTTATTTTATTGCGGCGATAACCTCACATTGTTAAATTGAACGTACGAATGAATTGTGATAACGGACAATGAGATTCCGATGTCGGATGGCCTTGCTCGCGGCCGTAAAGACACGAGCGTCGCCAGATAATGATGATGTGATGTAATTAAGTTTATTTACATACTACATGTGTGTATAAACACTTTCCCTTATAAAGTCGGAACACGTACATTTATTACGCAGTATAGGGTGTTCTTGTTGCGTCTTCATTGATGCTTTTTGTGTGTTATAAATTATTTTTAGGACTAGTGTTTATTTTAGCGGAATGTTTGTTTCGAGACTAGGTAATACATGAACCTTTAAAATCATTATCAAGATACATAAACATTCGCATTTTCATCGATAATTTTAAATACAGATATATACAGTAATATTCATTTCACATTTTTATTTGGTTATTTTATATTCATATTTTCCCTTTAATAACATTTATTTTTTTCAATATAGCACAAAATCATTCTCCTGCCATTTTATTCATAAATTGTATAGCACTCGGTTTTCCCTCTCATGAATTGAATCAGTTTTTAACTTTGTAGTAGTTAGTAGTATTGAGTATTGAGTGGAATAACATTCATTTAATGTATTTTACGACGTAATAATATTTATTCAGCTGGAACAAAATACAATGGGATATAAACAATAAAGTATTTTATGTACCTATGAACTGTAGTTTGTATTGGATATTATTGTGAACTGATGGCTGAGGACTTAAAAGTTTAACTTATGAGATTAAAAAAAGTAATGAGTATTCAATTATCAGTTAATCCGAAATTAAGCCTTTTTAGTTTAAAAAATATTTAACTATGGTCATATTTAGGTTTAAAGAAATGTTATTTCTGGGTTCGATTCCCAAACTGAGCAGAGAGTTAAATTGTCTAAGTTGTTTGTTATTCATCGTCGAACAGAAACTTTTAGAACTGTTGTGGGTGGTCACCAAAATACTTGTAGGCTATTCGATCAATAAAACCCACCCTACAAGTGTCAAAGACGTAGTTATTTATAAATTAAGACAATCTGAAGGAAAGCTTCAGTCATTTTTAAGACTTTTCATCCTGAAAAGACTTCTTTACTTTTCATGTTAGCTGAAAAGTAAAGAATCTTATTCGTTCAGAAAAGTATTTAGGTTAAAATATATCACAAAGATAGGTCTTGAAAAGGAGTATTGTATGTTTGTTGTCCTCTAGAAATATACTATCCTGTATCATGTTTGAAATCTCACGTAAGGGAAGAAAAGGTTGCTATCCACACGTTGTCTCTTACAAATACCAATAATAAGTATTAAATCAACTGATAACGATTGGAACTATAAAGAAAAACTAGTTTATAACTTTTTAGGTATGAAAATATAGGTATTTTATCTATTTTGATTGTGATTTCCAGAGACGGTCATGATCGCTCCGACGTTCAAGGCGCGCTCGACCTCACCAGGTATCAGACCCCGGCGACTAACAGTCCTACAACTTGTGTATTTATACAGTGTTATTCATATGCTTTGATTGATATAATAAAAGATAGATAATTATGGAAATACATCTATCATTTCAGAGGTAAATTAATGTATTTGAAAAGAACAACGATTCTGAGATGTTTCCATTTCTGAAATGGAGTTACCTAATAATAGAAGTGATACATGCCATATAGTAAGTATGTACCTACATATTATAAAGAAGCGGACTACAAAATACGCTTTTTACATGACTTCAAATAAGTCAGATATGGCATAAAAAATAATCAAAACAAAAATAATGTTTTTGTGTTATGAGCGTTTCAGCAGAAAATACAATTTCATTTTACAGTGTTTTGAATTTGTTTTTTTTTTACAAAGAAAGGTCCGCACAGACAAATGATTCAAATGAATATGTTGTCATTACCGCTTTTCAGATTACCTGGAAATTTTGTTTCCATAGAAATCGAAAGTGTAAGAGAAAATTGCTTTTCTGTAGTATGTTCGTGCTATTTAACATTCATAATATGTTATCGGAAATTCGTACCGGTAAATATTTCCGCTATATTTTAATCAAAGCATATGAATATTTGACACGTGTCAAAGTCGTTTTGATGTTTTTTTTTTCTCATTCAAATTACTTTTTTTTGTAACTTTACCAAGCTTCAGAAAAATAATAATTCGTTTGACAGTTTTTGCCTGTTGCCGTTACATTTTATGTTGTGAATTTTCAATTAAATATTGTGATATTTTAAGTCTTATAAGTTTTTTTTTTAAATATCACAATATTTTGAATTAAAATTAAATTCTTTCAGAACTGATTTGATAGTTTTCAACTAATCAATGTGGGTATGCCGCTTGCGATGTGATTTTACTAAATGTTTGATTTTGATGTGTTTTAGTATTAACAACTTTATGTTGTATTTTTAAACACTTGTACTTTAAGTTACCTATTTTCTATCTGTTTTTTTAGGTGGACACAATTCAAGTTACAGCAAATATTATGAAACGAATATTTTGATTAATTTCTTATGTTTTTGTGTATTGCTTATTATAATTTATACAAATTCAAACAAACGAAATCTCAGATATAAAAATATACACACACAAAAGTTACACTACATAAGTAGTTGATCCCAGCATTGGACATATTTCTTTCTGATTAGTAATTTGTGTCGCAAAACATAATTTCAATTTTCTATTTACTTTATACCTTAGCAACAAAGGTAATTTCATTAATTTCCTCCCGTCTACACTCATCAGAAATATTGCCACTCACAAGAAGTTTTCCCTCAAAATATACGCAAGTTCAAACGAAAACGTAAACGCTGATCCATATGAAAACGTTTATAAGAAAAGTTCTTTTATGAGTGTCGACAATCATATCCGAAATAACCATAAAATTTGGGAAAAGCCGTAAAATGGGTATTAGTCCCTTCGCGGTTCCGCTGACGATGCGAATATCTGGACAGGCGGATAGAAATGTTATATCTGACCAAGCATTTGCATATCGTTGTCATCCTTATTATTAAAGTAGTAGGGTGTTTTATGCCAGTCATCATTATTGGTGCATAAGGTCTTATGATATCTGTATCTAGGTATTGTTTGCTTGAGTAATCGTGAAAAGGTACTTTTTTATGGCATTTTTTTCGCTAAAATGGTAAAAAGTAATGCGTTTAATAAATATGTATTCTAGGCCCAAGATTAACAGAAGACAAGAACAAATTCCCAACAAAAAATTAAGGACGTGTCTACATCATCTCTAAGAAAATTCAAAAGCGTAACTTTCGTCTGAATAAAAAACTTTATGCATATTCGTGAAAGTCACGTAAAAACGTGTTCGCGTTAACATTTCCTATGAATATAAAATGTGTTAGCGACATTAGTGAGACAGCCCTGTAATCTGAGATTGCGCAAGCGCTGCGTGTGGCCTCAGCCTTACTACGTGTGTGAGTAAATATTATGTCATGACGTGATAACGATAAACCCATGCACTTCCTGTGAACTGGTCTTAGGTTTTACTATAAATAGTTATGAGTATAGCTACTTGTTTACATATTTGATACAACAAAATGTCTATAAGTAGATAACTTTGAGAGTATTATTCCAAAATTATTCAAAATCAAGATTGATAAATCGGATTTCTCAAGTCCACCAACTAAGGTGTTACTAGTCCCACTAAAAGTTAATATAATGATCCAATAAAATAGTGATTAGTCAATAGTACGTACTTAACGATTTGAACAACATTCATTAATAACAGCCTTTCACGCCATTATCGACCTTAGCGACAGGCAATAAAATACATTTGAATCCTTTATCGCTTAATACCTAAGTACACTTTCGATTTCGCTTTACACGGAGTAATTTATTCAGAGCTAATGAGAGACTCTTCATGACGCTGTTGAATCTATTAACCTTTCAGTTAGGTATTTCCTTTCAAGGTGACAAATGTATAAACAAGGATAATATTTATTTATGCTAGATAATTCATTTTTTTTTTGTATGATTGACGATTTTATTACCGCGATATAGGCGAGGAATGTTAAATTCTTGTTCCGGGTTTCGGTGTTAAAAAATGTCTTCCGGCTTTGATGGTTTCGGTTTTGAGAATTGATAAATTGATATTGTAAAATAATTTAAATCTGGCTTCCAAAATTCTGGGCTTAAAAATACATAAAGTGTAAAATACTTCCAAGATCAGGGATATGTTTTGAAAAAACAATCTTTTTCTAATCAGATAATCCATAATTAAAAATTATCCTAACTAACTGAACTGAAATTCATTTCTTCAGTCTCTCAGATTTTATTTAGTGTTAGTTTATTAACGCAGGCATTTGCCTAGTACAAGACTAATTAAAATGTAAGCCGAGAGAAGGACATGATTAGGTATTACAAGGAATCCACTCTGTTTTAATTTACGTCAAATATTAAATTTTCTTGTAAAGGAAAATTCTTTATGATAGTAAAATTTAAGTTGCTTTTGCGTTAATTAAAATGTGTTTCCTACTTTTGTGGGCTTCTTGTAAATATTTTCCAAAATAATGATCGAAAAAAAAATCATTTAGGTACTGAAAAAGCAATTTGCGCATGGGTTTACCCAGATTAGTCAAATTAACAGTGTCACCTTCATACATAATATCAGCCATTAAAAGACTGTACATAAACGTAACCACAATAATATTTACTAAATTACTGCATTTGTTATCGTACAGAAGGTATAGATATTTATTATAATAGTTAGCACATGTCTGCCAGACGTAAATTCGAGAGTCGATAATTTGTCACTTACATCATCGCAAATTGCCTTCGAATATTTAAAGAATTTACAGCCTATTAGAGTCAACACGCGTGTAATCGTCCAACTTGTCAAACAAGAACATAAAAATATATAATTTTCGTACTTCGCCCGAGATTTTCTGCGAAAACTCAGACACAATTTTCTTTTGTTCAATAGTTCTAATAGTTACTAGAATTGTATTATTATTATCGATTATTGTTTATTAAACTTCAAGATGAAGAGGGTCAACAAAATGTCATCTTGCTACCTACTTACATAACGCCTTGACACTTTAATGAAGCACATTACTTACTTAATCCTTAAACAGCAAATAAATCATAAATTCCAGCCATTTAGAACCATTCACAGCTAAGTGGTGAACAGAAAAGGGTTTTTGCTTTCCCCAAAAAACGTTTCCTCGGCTTATACAAACAATGAACTGTTCAAAAAGGGAACGTTTCCATTTGTATGAAATCCTTTTTTTTATTCCTTTGCCCACAAAAGGGGAAAAATTGAACCTCTTATTTTCCGAATACAGCTGGGAATCGTGTACGTTCGTCCCGGATTATTTACCTACAATTTTAAGAAGGTTTCGTTTGAGTAAATATAATAATTCTTTAATTTGTTGCGAATAACCGGAAAATTGGGTTCACGAGATCTGTTATTTATTCATTATTCAATCAAATCGATTTGTGGAATCAGCGAACAGTTTTATATGAACTTTTATTTTTATATGGTTGTAGAATTTTCTGTGGAACGTTGGAGTTCGATATAACATTTGTGAAGTTGTGTCGTTACTCGTGTTGGGCCACAAGTTGTATCAAAGCAGCCCCGGCACGTACGTCACTGCGACGTACTGAAAGTTTCGGATTGATTTGTGAAAGCGACACAAAAATCCTTTTACAGGAATGTTCATCTTTCAACATAAAAGTTCTGGCTACAGCCTGAGTATGTGAATCGGGATCACACACCAATAACAACTGAAGGATTCACATTTTTCTTCTAGGTAAATAAATGTATTCTAGAATGTGAACCCCTAAAGGACCAAAGATGACTAAAGAATTTCATTTTCTAAAAGGTAAAAAAATATTTATTCGATAAACTTGTAGGGCTATTCATATTGACGTTCATTATATGTTAATAGACCTTAACCAATATAATATGTACACAGCAACACGTAAATATTAAAATTATAAGCTACCGCCGCGTTCGTTCATTGAACTTTTATAGGGTTGCCAACGTCGGGGACTCGTCAGAATATTAATGGCACATAATATGTTCGGAATACTTGTTACAACTTTTCCCATTATGCCGCTCAGATTTACACCAGGAAAAATGTGTTTGACGCGTAAAAGGCGCTCAGTGGAACTCGATGAAAGTTAGCCATGTTTCGAGATGTAAACGATTATTGCTAGGGCCTGTCAATTTGTTTGATGGTGTTATCTCGAATTTGTTACAATGAAGTGGTTTTTATAACCAGTTTTGGAAGTTCCCTAAACCTTTTATATCTTACTAGCTTCTGCCAGCGGTTTCACCCGCATCCCGTGGGAACTACTTCCCGTACCGGGATAAAAAGTAGCCTATAGCCTTCCTCGATAAATGGGCTATCTAACGCTGAAAGAAATTTTCAAATCGAACCAGTAGTTCCTGAGATTAGCGCGTTCAAACAAACAAACAAACTCTTCAGCTTTATGATATTAGTATAGATTTTCTTGGTAGCTATTTTCTTGATAGAGACAGAACACTTTAATCTTTAGCCAAAGTGACATCATCAGATATTTCGATCATGAAATTAAACAATGACACGGCAGCAATTAATACATTTATTGATCTTCAATAGTGGTTGCTTAATACTCTGAAACACTCCTTGAATACAGAGCAGCTTAATGACAGGTCGCTAAGTCGGTCTCTGAATTGTATTTTAATGAAATTCGTGTTTAATTTTCCTGTAGACCTAATCTCTATTCGGCGACAACTTTAGTTACCACTTATTTACTACTAAGATACAATAAAAGTCTAAAATCTTTCCTAAATATGTTGAACAATGTAGAGTATTATTTTCATCTATAAGTAAATACCAATAGCAAAATAAGGAAAAACTAATAGTGGACGGAACTCGTATAACTCGAACAAACATTTTCCTCACAATAATTCCCTTTTTATTTGCATTCGCATATTGAGGAACGCAAATGTGTTGTCATAGTCGATAACGCACTTATATGTCCCCCCCCTCCCCTCTCCTCTGCGCTGACAAAAGCCTCAGTTTACCTTAAAAGCTCCATTGTACTAGCTTTGTTTGATTCGAGCCCACTAAAAGCCTGGAAATCGAAGGGTTGACCTTTTTCTACTATTTGGTAAAATTAAAACGACTGTGTGAATGTCTAAAAACTTAGGAAACTTAGTAACTCATAGTTGAGCTTAGATTTATTATAGATACATAGTTAATAGGTATAGGTTTACGGAGAGGTGAGCAAATCTGCAGGCTTCTAGGTGCGCAAAACAAGCGCAATTTTAATTGTTGTCAGAAATTCAATCACAAATTCTGTTTGCCTGTGTAGGAACAAAGGCTGCGATATTACTCGGAAATGAAAATTGCACAGCCTTTCCCAGTATCTGACAATCAAAGGACGATAAGCCCTGATAGTAGTAGCTATTTCCTGGAATCTGGCTTTCCTAGTTATCACTTAAAGCTCAAATCTTTCTACTTACGTTTATTCAATAGACTTATTTATAAAATGACTTCCTACGCAAATCACAAAAGTGGTGTGTAGGATGTAAGATTTCTGATTCATAAAAAAATGTGTGTATATCAAAAAGTCTATTTTCTGTTTTATTCAGTGACTTGCTACTTAGGTGGTCGGAACGTCCCACGTTATTTCATAAAGCTATTTTTCTTATATGAGCTATCAACCATGAAAGTGGTGTCGACTTAATCGTGTCTGAACGCATTTATCTGAATTATTGCCAAAAATATAATTTGATCAGTCCTGTAAAGACATATTAAAATTATTTTTAGAATCTTTTTTATTTTGGTAAAAAAAATTGTCGCTTTTGTCCATTTGTTGCTACTATAGTTTGTCGCAATCTCCAGTCTGCATTTGTGCGGTAACAGTGTCCTACATGGATCACGAAACCAATAATCGATCTAAGTTCTACAAAATCGAAGTATTAATTTTCTATGACAAAAAAATATTAGGTTTAAAAAAAAATTATAATGCACAAAGACTCAACAATCTTATTCATATTATCTGTTAAATATTTTTGTACGTTTTAGAGGCGTTTACAATTTAGTGGGCGCTATCAAAGTGCTGAATGGCGGCGATAAATATAGCGAGCACATGTGTTTCTACGCCAGATGCCCTGTGACCTTACGCTCGGCGGCTTGGCCGTTTTATACCACATGTATCACACATACATACATAATAATACATATAACAAAGAGGAAACATTTTATTGTTTGCTTCTTTGCACCTTGTAGGCTCCGAAACTACGGAACCGATTTGAAAAATTCTTTCACTATTGAATAGCTACACTCTTCCCGAGTAACATAAGCTCTATTTTACCCCGATACGGGCAGTAGTTCCCACGGGGCGCGAGTGAAACTGCGGGAAAACAACTAGTTATAAATATTGGCAGCGTTTCCCGTTTTTCACACTACATTAACATTTATTATAGAACAAAGTCTGTATTGTCTTTCTTTAGACCTTGAGCGAGGTATGAAATTATGAACTGGCACCTAATACCAAACTGTTCGCGATTGATGGAGCGTTGCAGGTAATATTAGATTTTGAATGAGTATCGAGTATTTTGGATTGTTTTTTTTTTTGTTATGTAATATGGTCCAAAAATAAACTTAGATAGGTGCCTTCTATATTTGTAGTCTTACAATGTCATTAACTAGAGTAAATCGAAGTAATTTTGCGTACAATAAAAAAAATATTACTGCAAGACAAACTACAAAGACTTGGTTTGTACTTCTTCCGATGACGACGTGTAGTAAATGCCCTGTTCATTTTATATAGGTATTTGTTCGGGCCATAGACTCCAACCAACACTGCACACCGCAGAAACCAGTGATTCACTCGCTAAGCGATTTAACAGTATTGCCTCTGACATATACAGTAAGTGTTTATGAAGCCCTCCCCACTGGTGTAGAACATACGGAAATTAATCGACTTATAGAGGCGAGCGACGTAAAGCCGTGCTGTGTAACCGCTCTTAATATGTTAACATCAGCTTGCATTATGAGGCTGTCATTGAACATCTTTAGCAGTCGTTACGGGTAGTCAGAAGCCAGTAAGTCTAACAACCAGTCTTACCGAGGGGTTTTGGGTTAGCCGGGTTGAGGAGGTCAGATAGGCAGTCGCTCCTTGTAAAACAATGGTACTCAGCTGCACCCGGTTAGACTGGAAGACGATCCCAAAATAGTTGGCTTGGGAGATGATAAGCTTGTATTATGAGCAAGTAAAAGCAAGATTTGGGTAGATGAACAGAAAAATCGTCCCAGGAAAGTATATATCGTTATATTCAAATGGTGCAAGTTACCCTTAATTGCATAGAAATGACATTTCAGTTTTTAAGGTGACAAGCAAAGTTCAATTTCTGGACAATAATACACGAATTTTTATTTTCCTCACTACACTCCTTCCACATCTGTATGTAGTACATTCTATTATCCATGTGACTCAGTGTTATGAACATTAACAGTGACAGAGCTATTGATTACATTGATAATTTGAAATCAGGAGATTTTGTATAGGATGACATGCACATTCCCTGCACTTGATGAAATAGGAAACATGATATGCGAAATCAGAATTCAAGAGCATTAGAGACAAAGATAATGAATGTTATTACAAATGCAATTCTGTTAAAATGTTGTTTTAAAAGTCAAAATGTTTAATGAAGTTCCCACTTTTCAGAAGTTTTTTTAATATGTACATAAACTGTGACTGGTAGTGAACTGTCAGCTAGTTAATTATTCATCAGAGCAGAATATTGAATGGTGTTCGTTTGCGCAATATTTTGGTTTTATCCAACCGTTCGACAATGAAATGCTATTCCCAACTTTTGAATATTCAAATATTTTTGGTAGTTTCCAGTAAAATCTTGCGGATTAAATAACAGTGTAAATTCCGTTATGTTTCGGCAGGCTTATTTGATTTTTTTACGTGGAACAATATTTCGAATTCTTCTTATAACATGCTTCAATGTTGATGACTTCAAAAGAGATGATGAGCTGAGTATTTAATTGCACCTAAATTGATTTTTTTTTAAACTAAAATACTAAACGTTGACGGTTACAAATGCAGCATTTAGGTACCAAAGGTTATTCTTCCTTAAAATATGAGAGAAAAGTATTAAGTCTGTCGTATTTCACTGAAAATACAACTATGATTAAAGTGTACGCAGCCGACATGATTATTTATACGTTCATTCATCACATTTTTCTTTCCCAACCTAGTGTAGCCGTAATGTGTTTACACCATTACACTGCCAAACGATTTTTATACTTGTTATTAAGGCAATAAAGCATAAATTATCTTGTTTCCATATTTACATATGTTATTGGTTCGAAGCTAATTTATACATTTTGTGTATCACATTTTATCTTAGTTTGATAATCAAATCAATTCTGATGTATTGCTTTCGTAATATGTGATGATGTCTAGTTTCAGAGTTAGAAGATAGAGAGATTTGGGTTAAAAGTTGTTATATTTAAATGAATCCACGTGGTTTTGGACTGAAACGAAGAGCGTTGCCATAGAGATTACAGCTTAGTAATACTCCTTTTAGCTTTAAAATTTATAACCAGTTCAAACTTTACGTTTCCTATTAATTCTAATTTTGAGTTCGGTAACATAGAATTATTCAGAATATTAATAGAAGTAAACAAGAAAATGCTTAAAAAAATAAGGATTGCCAAATCTAGCATAGAAAGCTGAATCTTTGTGTGGCATCTCCACATTTAATATCATTGGGCCCAACTAACGTAAAAACAATAAAATCAGTCATAACATGTTTTATTTCAAATTATATGTAAAAATACATCTATGTTTGCACCTAATAAATTTTCATTAGGCAGATACTTAAGCATTCTTCAAAATAAAAAAATTGTGAATATAATATATAAACGTTAACATGTTTCATAGTAAAACAACAGATAATGAATACAATAAAACTAAATTATGATTATTTCAACTAATATAATGAACGTTGTCGATATATAACTGTGGGTATATTATTTAGGCATCGTCTAGCCATTACGAGGGCGACATACAGAAATAGAGATCTATTCACGAGCCACAGATGTGTGTCAACGCGAAGATATTTTAAACGTCCATATTATTCATCATAAAGAATATTAAGGGCTCAGCTTTTGTGTAAATAAAAACATACTTTGTTTGCAAAAAAAAGTTTTTCATCAAAACTCATTTGTTGCGAACTTTTTTCTTTTTTATTCATATTTTTTCCAATAAAAAGATTACCAAGTTATTGGAGATTCTTTTTATGTATTTTATTTGCTTATAGAAACTAAACTAATATTCTATTTGCTTTTTCAAATAACTATTAGATTATTATCTAGTGAATAATTCAGAAAGTTACTTTTAAAGATAAATATTTTTCTTCAATATTTTCGGAATAATTATGTAAATGGGATTCTAGTTACGTATTCTATGTTTATACTTTTATATAAATGAATGGAGGCGAACTAATTCAATAAATTAGTATGTACTGTACCTTGCGATAGACAGCTGTAGATAAACTTTATCAATTAGGTAATTAAAGTATAGTACTTGTTAAATCGATGATAAGGGGACAAGTACTATTTATAACAACACGTATTAGGAATATTCGATTACCTATTTTAGTATTTTCTTTGCAAAATGATACCTAATATTATTAGGATTCCTAATAGTATTGAAATTTTAATGAATATTTCAGTTTATTTTTTGTTTTCACATTACTAAAACAATTTCAGTAACCGTTTATAGTATCCATAAATACACAAGCTTAGATCTAGATATTACAAACGATAATTGTTGTTCCAAGAAGGTTCGCTAAAACACTTAGGCAAGATAATTTTAATTAAATTTCTAGGCCTAATTTATCACCACTATTATGCTCATCGAGCTATTAATCTCACAATTTAAACACTGAAACCCAACATCTACCATTTATTTAAAGTTTAAAATTAACATTTTATGCAATGTTCAATGGGGACGCCCATAAATTCCACCTCATTGAAGTTTTTCATAGCAAACAAAACCTTCGAATAAAACCTCTTTCAGAATTGCTATTCAACCGCAGTCAGTAAATAATATATCGAATGGTTAAACACGCCAAATTACTTCACCGAAAACATGTCCATTTCAATTCGACCGATATATCGGAAAATATACTCGATATTTGTAATCTGTGCGATGTGGCATCGCGCCGCGTCGCACCGCGTAGCTGCGTGCCGCACCGCATCGCTGCGGACCGCACCGCTCTGTCGCTTCCCGCAAATGAGTCCATAATGTGCGCTTCTTTTATTACACTTCATTATCTGTCCAGTTATTTTTCCATTAACGATTCCCTTAATGCGACCAATAAATTCAACCTGTCACAATTGTTAAAGGAAACTTTACGAGAGCCATACAAATGATATCAATTTATCAATCAAGTGCTCATATTTTACCAACCTCACAAAAGATTTAAATATGATCACTTAGCGGACGCCGACAATAATAATAACCATTTCGCGTAAGCTGGATGCCATATTGAAAATATCCCGATACAAACGAGATTGCGTTCATTATCATATTTATTGCACAGCGTTTTTATATGGTCGGATATTATTTTGAATCTGGGACAAGTGCGAGTTTGTAGTAACCTTAACACGTAAAAGGAATAGATCAGTCCGAGTTGGTGGTAGCACGTAGGATGAGTCAGGTCATGTGTCAACGACGAGGCGTCACTGCTGAGGTCACAACACCTGAACAGTTGGCAGACTGACAAGTTGCATAACCGACGAGCGTTAGCCGCGAAAACAGGAAACACAGGCTATTTAAGACACCATTATAAACCTCAACACAGATACACGAACACATCTATGGAGAGGCGGCACGTGATTCATCTTGTTTGTTTTTTGTTTCAGGTAAGTTGGAAACTACTCAATATTAAGTCTTTGGAGACCGGGAGGTAAATGATGAAACATGATGTGAGTGGGCTACAATGTATTGGTGTTTTTGAAGTAGAACATGTGTCAAGAAGCTTATAGGTAAGGGCAAGATCAATGTAACGTTTCCATGACGACAGAGGAAAATTTTGTGAAATGGTATTGTTGACAAAGGCGGTTTGTTTGTACAAGAATTATTTATTAGGGCAAAAGAGTATCCCAGATTCTAAAACTAAGTACAAGCGAGCATTGTCGTATTCTTAAGTTTATTTCCTCGAGCTGAAGAATATCAATAATGAAAATAGTGGTGGAATTAGAAGAAAAATTTACATCCAACAAGAGAAATGGTCAACGGCACATTGAGGAAGCGAGAACTTCAAAAAAATCATAAAAACTATGTAACTCGCGTTGTGAAATATAACAAGTTTACCTTTGCATATGGAATTTGATACGTGTGACGTGAACAGTATGCCCAGCTCGTTTATTTTTCCGCCGAAAAAAGAGACATTTTTTGTGAAAACGTACCCGTAGACGGGTCGGTAGGGGCTTTCAAACATTGGACGCAGGAATGAAAGTTGTGGGATATATCAAAAGTGCTATCATTTTGGGTACACTGTGTCTATTGCACTTTACAATTTCTGAACGCACATTGCCTGGGAAATATTGAAAATGGATATTGGAACATAAATCAAGTACATATTTAGAATTAGATAGACCTAGCTCACCTGATTATGTGCTGTCAGATCTGCCTTCCATCATACAATCGTGTTATTGTAATCACTGAAACAGAGAAAATTTCATGTGACTAAAACCGGCATAATTTCTTTTGATTTATAACTATTCATAAGCCACAGTGCTAGTTTTGAAACTATCGTTGAAACTGAAGTATCCCACCAAAAACATTAAATGTAAAAAAAAGCCAATCCTCTACGCAATTCCTCCACCGTAAAAAGTTTTGAGATCGCATAGAAGCCAAGTCCTGTTCTACTTTATTTGTAATAATAAATCAATATTTTGTGACTATATCAATAGTTTCGTTCACTTTACAATAATATTGACTTGGCCATGAGCACAATAAACTACAAATATAATACAGCATATCTTGGAGAGGTGAAAGTCAAACATGAAGTTTAATATCACAGAATTAAATACTTTTAGTTTATTCAATTGTTACTAAATGACCGACAGTCAGTATCATCCAACATCAATGAACTGCACATGTACTATGGCGCATGTTTAGTCCATGGTGATCTCAAATTCCAATCAGTCCATAATCAGTCCAATCCTAAAATCATGTCCATATAGAATTTATCAATTCAATGGTATTTACACATTATTACTAGGAGCGACTTTTAACTTGTGCTCATGGCCAAGACAGTATTATTGTAATGTGAACAAAACTATTGATATAGTCACAAAATATTGATTTATTATTACAGATAAAGTAGAACAGGACTTGGCTTCTATGCGATCTCAAAACTTTTTACGGTGGAGGAATTGCGTAGAGGATTGGCTTTTTTTTACATTTAATGTTTTTGGTGGGATCTAATTTATTTTTTGTAGGTCTCTTTCTTCTCTAAGTATATAACAAATTAAATTAACTTACATGCAACTAACTAAATATATAACAAACTAAATATGTACACCTAAAGTAGCACGTAAACAATATTTTTTTTAACCTAAAAAATTTCGAAATTGTCGAATTTTTTAATCGAATATCTTTTAGAATAAAAGAGATTTATTTCAGAGGTAGATGACGCTATCACATGAAATTATTTGATTTTTTTTAAGTACTACTTATACTAAGCTATGTAACGAAACCATAGCGCGATTTAGACCAGGACAACGCCATCTATCGAGCGAGCATGCAGTGTTTATCGCACTGCATTAATATGAAAGATTTTATCATTATTCATTTCATTTAAACCTAGCTTTTTTATTCATTTTTTGTATATTTAATACATAATAACAATATACCACTACGTAACAATAAAACAAATAGTAACATTTTGTACATAAATAAATAACAAAGTTATCAATGCAGTCAAAATTCATACACCATGTTCTTGAAAAACCGCAAATATAAATTTGTTTCCTATTTTTTTATTAAGTTTTAAGCTTTTTATAATTTTCCCTTTATATGTAGCTAATAACCTATCTTGGTGCCAAATTTGAAGGTTCTAAGTTTGCTAGAAGTACCTTAGACTTTTGATGATCGGTCAGTGAGTGAGTCAGTGACAAAATGGTGTAACTTTGATCGCTCATAACTCGTAAACTATTTATTCAAATGTCTTGTAATTTTGAGACTGAGCTTGTTCTAATACTTACTCTTGATCATCGAAAACCTAAACTCCTAGCTTTGTTCACATGGAAGATACAGGGGGCTGAAATAGCTGCGAAACGCTTCGAGAAAAGATGGTACGGCCGTGCCCGCTTTGCTCGAGTCTTGGCTGGGGCACTGCCGTGCCCTCAGATAATAAAAATAAATAAAAATAAAATAAAAAAGCCTTTTATTTCTTACGAAAACAATTAATACAAAAAATTTAAACTTATTTCTAGTTTGAATGATCTATTGTTAATTACGTATTTTACATGCATTTTATACTTTTTATGTGTGTAAGAACCCCTCGTTCTCGAAGGTGAAAGCCTCCTCTAGAGAATTCCATGCGTCCCGGTCTTTCGCAGTTTCCATCCAATGTTTGCCAGCCGTATGTACGATATCGTCCGTCCAGCGGGTGGCTGGTCTACCTTTCTTTCTAGTTCCTGATGGACCTCCCCAAGATGTTACTCTGGCGGTCCACCTGTTATCTTTTAGTCTCGCAATATGACCAGCCCAGCGCCACTTCAGCTTTTTACAATAAATCAGAGCGTCTGTAACCTTCGTCTTCTTTCGAATGATGGTATGGGGTATTTTCTGAATTTTTCTAATTTTCAACATACTCCTTTCCATTCCTCTTTGACACGTCCTGATTTTTGCTTGAGCTTGTTGTGTATACTTCCACGTTTGGCTAGCATAGGTTAATGATGGCAGTATGCAGGTATTCATAACTGTTTGCTTAATTTTTATTGGCATGTCACTTTTCATGATTTCTTTGTAACTCCAGTATTTTTTCCAAGCATTTGAAACTCTTCTTTCTATTTCTTGTTCATTTCTATGTTTCTCAAACGATAATTGTTTTCCCAAATATATATATGTATCGACGTACTCCAGCGCTTCGTTTTTTAGGTATACAGGACTCTTCCGATAGTTTGTCATGATATTGGTTTTGCTGCGGTTTATTTCGAGTCCCACTCGCTGGCTTGCGGCGTGAAGATCATCTAGCATCCATTGTAACTCCATTTTATTATCAGATAGCAATACAATATCATCCGCGAATCTCAGGTGGCTTATATATTTATTGTTTATATTTAAACCGCGTTTTTCCCATTTTAATTGCCCGATGACTCTTTCTAACACTGATATAAATATAGTTGGAGAGATGGGATCCCCCTGTCTTACTCCCCTTTTTATCGGTATTGCAGGGCCGGTCGTCTCTAGCCTTATTCGACTACTACTGTTTTTATATATACATTGCAGTACTTTTATGTAACCGGCTTCAATGTTTTGAGATCTTAGAGACTCCCATATTGCTTGATGCTCCAGTGTGTCGAATGCTTTTCGATAATCAATAAATCCTATGTAGAGTGGTTTTTGAAACTCGATATACTTGTCAATTATCATTTCAATAGAGTGAATATGATCCACTGTGGAGAATCCTCTTCTGAATCCGGCCTGTTCTACTGGCTGATGATTTTCTATAGTTTTTCTGATTCTCTTTTCTATAATTGAAGAAAATAATTTGTATATTGAAGACAGTAAGCTTATTGGTCGGTAGTTGTTTATATCGTTTGGGTCTCCTTTTTTATACAATAAGATGATGTGTGACTCAGTCCATTGTTTTGGGACAGTCGCGGTTTTCAGCACCAGGTTAAATAGCTGTGTTAGGGGGGACGCTAGATGAGAAGCTCCTAGTTTCAATGCTTCATTTGTTATACTATCAGGTCCTGGGCTTTTATCAGGTTTCAGTCTGGTAATTCCGTTCAACACTTCCAACTCTTTTATGTCTGCAATATCTGACGCTGTTTCTTTTGGTAGAGTTGAGGCTGTAAATGACTCTACATGATGTTCACTTGTGTACAGGGACTTATAGAATTCTGTTGCAACGTAAAGTATTTCTTTTCTGTTACTTGTAACTTTATTCGAAGCATTTAATCCCTCTATCCAAGTTTTATGAAGTCTCAGCTCTTTGTTGGCTCTCTTTACACTTCTAGTCTGTATGACATGTTTTTCTATGGTCTTCTTACGGTAGTTCTTGTAGTCATTCCGAATATATTTACTTATTAGCTTGTAGAGAGCTTTAAGCTCATTTTTCATACTTCTAGTTTTTTGTTTTGCCTTTTGAAGAACTCTCCGTCTTGATATTAACTGTTTTGTTTTTTCCGATAAAACAGATGGTTCGTTTTCGTGAGTTACAGAGTTATGTGATTTTTTAAGGCCATCTTGTATTGCCTCGACGATTTTGTCGTGAAGTTCCTGAACTGTGTGACTGTTTTGCCATAATTTACTGTTTTCTAACTGTTTATGAACTGACTCTTTATATATGTTTATTTCTGCTTCAGTTTTCAAGTTACTGTGTGTGTTTTTTCCATAGGATTTTCTATTCGCTTTCAGGTGTTGTAGCTTAAATGTCGCTCTTACCAATCTATGGTCGCTGGGGTATTGCACCTTGATTACTTCTATGTTTTCAGCATGCTTTGGAAAATTTGTGAGTATGTAGTCCACTTCGTTTTTTGTCTTTCCATCTGGTGATATCCAGGTCCATCGTTTGCTATCTTTCTTTTTGAAAAAAGTATTTAGTATTGAAAGACTGTTTTCACGTGCGAATTGTATGAGCCTGCTACCTCTATTGTTTTTAACTCCATACCCATGTCTCTTCATAATTGTATCTTCAGTCTTTGGTTGGCCAATTTTTGCGTTGAAGTCGCCGATGACTATTGTATTTTTTCTACATATTTTTAGTGCATTGTTTACAGTGCTGTAAAACAATTCAACATCTTCGTCGCTTGCTGCCGTTGTTGGGGCGTAACACTGTATTATGGTAATCTCAAGGTTGTTGATGGATAGATCAAGAAGCGCCACTCGTTCTGATAGGCCTTTAAAGGATATGATGCTATTTTTAAGGCGCTTATTCACCATAAATCCTACGCCATATAATCCCGGTGTTTGTCCCATATAATACAGTATGAAGTTTCCATATTCTTCTATAAAGTTACCGAGTCTCCTAGTTTCGGCTAAGCCTATGACGTCATATTTTATATTTTTTAGTGCTTCGTTCAGTTCCAGAAGGTGACAATAGGTTGATAGTGTTTTTACATTATAAGTTGCCACATAAAGGTATTTGTTCTGTAGAGGGTTGCGGTCTACGGTGCCCTCAGATATTCCCAGAATATTCAAACTTGTTAATTATAAGAAACGAATTGGTTTAAATATTATTTCATAAAATAATTTAACTATTTCTTTGTTACAATATTCAATTCTACAAAATGAATTAGTTTAATAAACACAATTCATAGAATGTCTCTCTGTTGTGTCTAACTTCGACATTTTGAAAGAGTAACTCTTTCTACAAGCTAACCTTTAAAGTTAAGCTAGGTGTTAAACATTGAAGTAGAAGTCTGAGGAGAGATTTCACCATTCTCTACAACATTTTACTTTGTAACTGGATTAGTTTTAGACCCATGAGTCTCATTGCAGCGGACCTTAGGGATTCATGATAAAGCAAGAGTACCTGAAATATTTCTGTCAACCTATGCAAAATCTTACCGATGATTATAACTTGCAAGTATACGATCCCTTATAGAAATGCCAAATAGTAGGAAGGATCGAATAGAACACTGGAGGTTATATCTAGTCCTTCCCACAACCAATAAAGTCTCACGTACACTGAACTGAGGAGAGTAGAAAAAAAATCGGAAATTCCCAACGAACGTCTAAAAGCTTTTGGGACAACTGCATTAGACTCTAGTCTATTAATAGCTAAGCTCGTTGCATTTTACATGCCTCTTTTGAAATTTTGTTTTCGCAGTGGTTTTAAGCCGGAGCGGTGGCCACTTTGAATAGGCATGTAATGTAAAATATCACCGAAACCGCAGACAAAAACAGTAAAGAGATTAAAGCATACCCTTTTAATAATTAATTTACGTATAGTAGGCTTAGCGGGGAACCTCATCTAAGCGACCTTTATCTACCTAGGCTGGCATTGGTGATGGTGCTACTGACCAACGAAAATGGAATATTATAAATACAGATGCTTGATTTAAATTATATTTTCATTGATATAAACCGCAGTAGTATAAAGATATTTTGCTGAAAATGACGTCTGAAAATGTTATCTATACATATAATAAATCTGTAGAAAAGTAATTTTTGTACATTGAAGAAATTGACAAAAAAAATAGCCAGCATGTTAAAGGATAACTAACAGAACCCATTTCCATCATTTTTGTCATTTTTGTCTGTTTGTCTGTTTATCTGTTTGTTTGTTCGGGATTCACGTAAAATCTACGAATTCAATGCAGACAATGCTTATATACAAAAATTCTACGTAACTTGGGGTATTACTTAGTTTTTGTTTCATCGAAATCGATTCACTCTATCAAAAGATATGATTAATTTTGTGAATTCAAGACGTAAAATATTACGACACGCAATCTGTTTGTCAAAACTGTACATTTGAATGTTGTACTTATATTAGTTGATCGGCCTATTATTAACCTTTACATAGAAAATCACACCTTCATAAGTAACTTCGGAAGAAAAAAAAAATGAAAATTTTGTTTAGCCAAGGTTAAAGTAGCTCCATCTGTGGTAATCTGTGTTAAATAAAATACATAAAATTTGCCAAAGGAGCGAGGTGGTAAATGACAATAAATTACCATACATTCTTTATAGAGGATTATTATTCCAACAGATGGAGTTGTGTATTTTCCGTAATTCACCATATTTTAACACGTAGTGTAATTTTTCGATAGACATTTCAATAGTGTTTGTCAGTTTGCCGTGCCACATCAAAATCCAATTATAATTATTACCTTGATGAAAGGAAAATTAATAGTTCTCAGCCAAATTTAAAACGGTGCCATCTAAATTATTTTTTGAACATTATGTCAAAAATGATGACTTTAGTGGAACAATTAATTATCATTTAAAGTTACAGATGGAGTTCATATCAGGATTTTTTCATAAACATAGTTTAGCTTATCTTCCACTAATGTGGTGGCCTTAAAACAAATTACTTTGAGTGAGTAGTATTAAGTAGACCTTAATTATTTTTTCTGATGCAAAATATGTAAACTTAATCCTAGAAGAAAGGAGGATCTGTCTCTCGCAAGCGCTGCTAAGCGTGAGGTAGGTAGGTAATGTAGGATTCTGTAGCTTTAAGAACAAGCCCAGATACAAAGTGCAGATAAGAAATGGGAGCTTTCTCGATTTAATACCATACACACGTAAAATGCTTTATGCGTCTGAAAACGTACAAATTGCGCGTCGCATACCAGAGACATGCTTACTTTCAACTTCTGATCGCAAATACACTGGTCACGATTACAAACAGTCTCAGTAAGACCCGAGCCAAGTCTAAAAAAACACCTTTTATAAAAAACTACGTTTGATGTCATTCAATCACAAAGACAGAATTGTTTTCTGTTGCAAATCCTATCCACCTGTATCCTATCCTAATCCAGCATGCATTGCAGGTGTGCATTGCACAAAAACCAATGGTATCCTATTCGAGAAGTCAAAAGAGTCAACCGGCCAACGTCAGCTTCTGCGCTAAGCAAGTGTTCTTAATAGTACCATCAGAATTACATTCATCGTTGAATGAGGTGAATAAATTTTCAGAAACCACAATAACAGTAGGAGCCCAAGCATATGATCGCTTCATAGAGCTCTGATTGGCCCCAGGTGACCAAGTCAGGTCTGATTTGTTCGTTCATCAGATCTTTGAAAGTGTTTCGGTGGATACTTACTGTCGTCCTGTGTGACACAAAATATGGTATATAAACGTCCTCCGCAAGAGCGAAATTTTCCCGGTGTGCGGTAGTGACGCACAGTATACAACACTTATGTTTCTTTTGATTTGCTGGCTCCACCAAGAAATGACAAATTGCAAGCGTACATTTTGAAAATCTTGGCAAAACTGCAGGTTTCAAGTACGAACACATGAAGTGGACTCTCACAGATACGTACATTTTGCCTATTCGTGAACTAATGCAAACATTTCGGTGGAGTCCCGGCTTAGGCCTCCCCCACATTAGGCGTGCGCGATCCTCGGGCGTGTGAGTAGCGCGGGCGCCGCGCTTACGTCGCGAGCGCGCTGCGTGAGCGTCGCGTTTTGCTGCCCTGCGGCATTTACCTACAGCGCGCTCGCGGCGCGCACGCGCCGCTCTCCTTGACGTTTAACTGCTAAGGCGTTTAGCGGGCGGCGGGGATAGCGGGCGAAGGGGTAAGAACGCCACTCGAGCGCCGCGTGCTCGCTGCGAGCGCGTCGCTTGCACTCTTCACACATGCCGCAGGGCAGCAAAACGCGACGTTCATGCAGCGTGCTCGCGACGCCCGCGCTACTCACACGCCCGAGGATCGCGCACGCCTAATGTGGGGTCAGCCTTACCATAGTGAGTAAGTGCACAAAAAATCCCCGTCATACAAGTGTTTCTCCCCAGTAGTGAAACTATCCTACCCTATGCGCCTGCTGATGATGATGACTCATTTTATCATCCATCCAGCTATTCCCCAACTATGTTGGTGTTGCCTTCCAGTCACCGAATCTGTTTGAGTACCAATATTTTGCTTGGAGCGACTACCTATCTACCTATCTTCAATCCAGTCTCACTACACAAGACGATATCCATGGTGAAACTGACAGACTTTCTGGCTTCTGATTAGTCGCAGCAGCTGCAGAAAATGTACAAATGACAGCTTTGTCAGACTCAAAGCATATAGACATAGATTATAACTGTTTCCTGAAAATTACTTACGCACCATACGTAGATAATAATTTTCCAAATTGGCTGACTAGATCCAGAGATATTCACAATGTCACAAACTTTACTTCTTTTGTTTAAATAAATGGTCACATCCACAACACAACCTTGATCAATGAATCTATGCGACTGCTAAGTGCTAATCCTAATTATACTGTCACGTGAAAGAATGCACCTACGGGATAAGTAGTATTTTGACGATTCTATATTGCCCACGCAGACGAAGTTGCGGGCAACAGCTAGTTCTACATATTACAGACTGAATATGTAAGGTAACGTTACAACTGCTAGACTTCGCTATTTTCCAGGACATTCATGTCTTAACTAGACAGAGAAAATCTGAGCATTTTATGCTCCGCATTACGCGAAAGACCTTTCTTTATACTAACACAAATTAGGGTGCAACCTTCAAACACTGGGTTCAATCTTCAAACACATCTTCAAACGCTTCAAACACTGGGTTTGTAATAAATTCACCGCGCAGGGCTGTCGCAGATTGTCCAACGCATAATAAGGCTTAAGTCTGCTTCCAGTTTTTCCTCCTAAAGTGATGGCCCTATTAGCATTTCTTAGACAATAATTTAATATCTCCATAGTCTTTTGGCAAAGCGATTCGCTCAATGACATCTTTTTCCTTCTAAGATTTATTCCTGACACTCTCATTTGTTTCTCTTTTATTTTACCGTCTTATTTTTTGATTCCTTTGTCCATTATAAAGGCGATTAAAATCCTTGATTTGAGAGCGAAAATTAATGGGACAAAAAATGTTACCTTTTTCAAAAATATTCTTTTATAATATCGGGTCGATTCGATTTGTTGCCTTTGAAGTTCCAAGTATTCATCTGTATTGAGTACTTCATTCAATGTCTCGGCCTATTTCAGGACCTACAAGTGCTTTTGTAAATGAGGTTTATTTCAATGTCAGTCACTACCCTAATTGTATGGGGAAATGAACAACAACTTAACTTAAGAAAAAAAAATATTCACTCTAATATTAAATTTCCTCACATACTGAGCAACGCACCACCCCACCTAATGTAACAAAGTATGTAAAAGCTAATAACATTAAGTTAATTTTCACGGTCAACGCGCAAACTAATTAATTTCATCAAGCAGGTGACAATAGGCCGTACATGCCATGATTACCTTCTGTACACAAAACACCGCTGAAGTTTCATTTTAATGAAGTTTGTGAGTAGTACATAAATACCACGGAGTAAGGAAAGATGCGGAGGTACCATAATGCAGGTAGATCAGGGTCCTTCTTCTAGGTCGAATATGTACGGTGGGCACGACCTAGACGATCAGTTACGAGTAAAAGAACGACTTCTTTGAGACATCTGTCAAAGATTTTTGGTACATCAAAAAAATATGGGGTCTAAAGAAGGCATATAAGGGCAAAGACAGTAACGTTCCTCGTCACCCGCACACCCTTATTTTGACGCGCTTAGGAAATTTTTCGTTATGGCACCTCCGCTAGTCATTTTGATGTCCATGGTACATACATAAATACCTAAAAATGTATATGTAGGTACAAAAGTAGGTATATGTGGGGTATTTTGGTACATTGGATTTTAATATCGGCCGGCCTGTCCGATAACTAGATTGTTATCGTATGAATACCCGCTCCGGAAAATGGGTGGGCTGGAATTTTGGCGGCGAAAAACATGCCAGCTTCCGTACCCAGCTGATTTAATATCGTACGGCTGACTTCCTACAATGATATCGATAGCTCTACAAACATCTGGTAATGATCCCTGAATCGCGAGTTGATTTTCCTTCCACTTGTGTCCCACTTTTGGGTCGTAGTTGAATAGTAAGATATGTTATGTACCTTATTTGGGTACGGACAATGCTAGTTATGAGTAGTTCGTCATTTCGGAATTAGGTATGGATTTTTTGGACCTCATTCATTGTTGTGATTATTCTCAAGATTTTTCAGTCCTACTCCATTAAGGATTGAATTATAAATGACTTTAACATTAAGATCTGAATCTTCCTTACTGACTGGAAGCCGGCCCCAACATAGTTCGGAAAAGGCTCGGGAGATGATGATCTGAAGCTTCCTTATGTCGTAATCGTACAACTGCTAAACCACTGCGTCAATCGCGCTGTCAAATTAAAACTACGTTTAAATATCATTAAAGCGAATCAAATGATCGTTCCAGTGGCTTCGTCTTGCAAAGCTCACGTAAGCTCTCGTCACGCATTGAGACTTTTCCTGTTGAAACGCCCACACTTACATCCACAGACGCAGTTTTCCTTCTACAATTAGCAGTTCGGGCTTCAGGTACCTTTTAAATAAAAAGAACGTGTAAAAATAGACATCGAATTTGCTTAACGAGAGGTTCTTTTTATGAATTTTCCTTACGGTTTCCTAGGAAGACTTTTTTTGAAGTAACTGAATATTATATTCGGCCAGGTCTTACTCCTCGTTCCAAATACAAATCAGACCAACTGAAGATTAGCCTCCACCTCAAAGCCTCACTTCAACCTCTTTAGAGATTTTAAAATCAGTAGAAATTACTCCTAATAAACCTCTTTAAACAATTGTTTCCACAAAACAGTATATTTATTCTTACCCGCAATTAAGGAGTAAAAACTGCATTTCAGTAACCATCTGCACGAATCTTGCGCTGAACAATTACAAACTATTTCGCCAATTAAGCGTAGCCGTACTTTAGTGAATAATGTAATTATTGCAACCCAATTACATTGTTAAGCGTCGGATACTTCTCAGTGTTTAATCTTGTTACACGGTTTAGAGTTCCGTGTGCTTAGACTACAATTTAAACACTTACCGTCTTACCACAAAAACTTTTAAACGTCAGTTTATGCCTTGTCTAAAAAAATGTCAAATTATGACGTTGACATATGGTTCATTTTGCAGCCAAAATTTTATTAGACAAGTGTAAAACAGGGTTTAAAGTTTTTGTAGTAAGGCCCATACTCGTTTACAAATGAACTGGGTAAAAATCAAGTGTATTAAAGAAAATATATTTGGTAATGTTCATAGGTATTATGTTTGTTCAAATTCTTATAATAAAAATGACTGCTTTTATGTCTAATTATTTTCGTATTTTGAAAATATGCTTTGTATTTTATAGATTGTAATCTAGTAATCAAGGAAATTTACTGGAAAAATACTCAATTTTTAATTACTCAATTTAAAAAAACTTATTTTTATGCCCCAAAATAACATTAAAAGATATAAATATGATTCTCATTCAACACCCGTTCACAAACTTGACGCTTGCAATATCAATGTCCAAAGCCACTGTTTTGAAAAGCATCAAAACATCGGACGCACGCTCACGTTAGCTACGATACCTTTGAGCGAATATGCAGCTGAAAGCTTGACTGAAAGGCCTAACATGAAAAAACTGTTACAATCAAGTTAGGTTTCCTATTGTAGGTACGAAAGTATCGTGTACTTCCTACATGCCTAGATTAGGATATCAAGAAATACAGACAATTTTTCAATTTAAAAGCATAATTATGAACAAGTCAATTCTGGAGCTCTTTGAAGCTTTCCTGATAAACATTATTTTTGTCACCATTATAAACTTAAGTTTTCTTTCTTTGGCCTTCATTGATAATCTATTTATAACTTGACCTACTAACACAACTTTAATAAAAATTTACGAAGATTTAAAAAACTTCACTAATTCTCCACGGAACCCGAAGTTCTTGGTATTTTTCCCATCTCTAGGTGAACTGGCCATTGTGCCTTGATTATCTCAGAGTAATTAAATCACTGAGTGGATAATGTGGGTTCAAGAATGCGGAGTGAAACGCCCTCCTGTCGGAAAAGTGTTGAGATTCAATGTTACGAAGAAAATGGACGGGGAAATTAGTCCGTATTATATAACTCGGGGCTTTTGAAAAAGGCTTTTTTGTTCACATCGTACTAATTAATCATTATGTGAGGCTATTATAATATGGAATATTTCTTTTAACTTAGTATTTGTAGTAGTGTTTCATTTCGGCAATATCATCAAGAGCTTTCAGTAAAAGAACATAATATCACCTGAACCAATTTTGTGGTTATGATAACGTCAGCCAGTCAACTACTTGTACAATGGTGAAAAGTATCGTTGATAAAAGTTGGTTTAAGAGCCCAGCATTTTTACTAAAACAAGCTTTTTTATATAGAACTCATTCAGAAGCTACCTTAATTTTCTTGCCACAGGTTTCTTTTACCACCAGTTCGTTTATACAACACCCTTGCGTATTTCCTAAAAATCTCCAGAGAAACAAATGTAACACAAATTACAACTACGATACAAAGTCACGAGATCCGCACAATTCTCCACAGAGTCGTGTTCCCTTCTAAATCAAGTCCTGAATATCCTCATTCCATAGTCCTCACTATATTACCTACAGTCCTCACTATATTACCAGTCCTCCACATATTAACAGCCGCACAAAGGACTGGTAATTGCGTCACAATTACTTTCTTTGTGTTCACTAAAGAGACCTTTGTTCGCTATTTTTCGATAAAATCATTATTTGCACACCCTTTACTGTGTAGGTAAACGGGAATATTGGAGGCTTGGAATGGTGTTATGGCAACTATTAGTTTCAGATCTGAGTAGTGTTGCAAGATAAGCAAAAAAAATAATTAATTAATGATTTATAAAAAAAAACAATAACGCGTTTAGCATTAATTTAGACAAAAAGGACATTTAATTACCACAAAGTCGCACATTTACTAAAATAATATTAATAAATACAATGAGACCTAGGTATATTTCTTTTGTCTAGCTTAGGAAATATACTGAAGATAAGCTAGCAACTTACCATATTTCCCCATAATGCCATTCTCATTTTTAATTCGACTCTATTGAGAATTCTATACTGTCTGAAAATATACTAGTATATTTATTTTAATAACGCAGTGGCAAATCGTCCAAATTTTTTGTTTTATTTTCGAAAAATTTCATCACTTCTTCCAACGACACCTGAATAAGGAAATGCCGTCATGGATTTAATTGACCCAATCCTTTACCGAACCTTGCACGAGTCGGTCTTCGTTAAGCTTAACCATATTTTCCGCAGCTGTACGTTCTACCAATATTGCCAGTATTAAAAAAAATGCTCCCAATAATGTTGCCACCATTACGGGCTCTGCTGTATTAAAATATTAATTTATTCATTCGCAAAGTTTACGTCGTAAATACGAAAGTGCCTAGCTATGAATGGTGCGGTAAACAGACTACCCTTAACGAGAAAAGTTCCAAGAACTGCAACTAGAAACGACATTTGAAATGTATAGTGCTTAGCTGTGGTGCTATACCCTAACTATAAGTAATATAACTTTTTCTTTAAAAGACTTCAGATTGTAGTAATCAGACTTCGGAGATCGTGTTAGATGAGATAGATTCTGTAATACCTCTTTAGAAAAATATGTAAATGTTATTTATTTGAAAAAAAAAAATAAAGTTACCACAAAATCCTCTAAGTGAAACAAAGCATAAACAACGCCAACAACAAAAAAGATGCCCCATATAAACAACAATCTGTTGTCGAAAATACGAGCGGAGTACCAGGAGTTCATAATGCAATTAGAGGTAAAGGCTGTAAGTTAGCCGGCACGACCACCCGCTGTGATTTGAATCCCAAATGGTCAAACGGAAAAATAAAGCTCTTCTGAGAGCTGCGGAAACGTGATGTACGAGGATTTTCGCCATTATTTTTTAAAACACGAACGCAAAGCGACGTATCATTGGTCTGGTGGAGTAATTGGGTTTGTTACTGTTAGGCTCTCAGTTATAATCCCGGGTTGGAAATGTGCCCAGTTAATGTATCATCGGGCTTGGCAGTTCGCACATAATCGCTGTAACAAGTACTGTCGATGTAGGTATATGATGAAAAACCGTCATGAAGCTTTTGGAAAACTCAAACCAAAAGAAACCAATTATTTCTTTCCAAATAACTAAATACATGGGTATTTAAATTAAAGCTTCAGGTGGGATGAGACAACCACGACCATACCTTTTACACGAGACCATCACTAAAGGCAAACATGCGACCCACTCTGCTATATTAAGTTTCGTGTGATTAGCAGTGCAAAGCTGAGCAGCGGATAGCTCTTGTTTGTTCTAAGCTTTCCATGTCGGTGACGCGACCATTCAAATACTAATATATCCCACATTCCCCGCATACAAATTTTGTACCGCTCCAATCAACAAAAACTGTTCACTATAAAAATGTGCAGCCTATATCCTGGAACGT
Source organism: Helicoverpa zea (assembly GCF_022581195.2). Lineage (NCBI taxonomy): Eukaryota > Metazoa > Arthropoda > Insecta > Lepidoptera > Noctuidae > Helicoverpa > Helicoverpa zea. Next base: position 3,539,817 of record NC_061458.1, on the reverse strand, counting down.
ATACCGTAAAAAAACTAACGGTCGTCTCTCACGTGCTCGCAAATCCTACACACACATTTCACCTGGACACTGCAATAGACCGGCCACACCAACACCAGCGCAAAAAGTGAATTTTTCTCCGTTGTGCCATAATTGGATTCGTTTTCAGTACACTTTTAATTTTATTTGCGTTCACTTTCTCACTTTGATGTCGGCGCACGAGCCACGGATTTTAGATAAATAACCAATTAACGAATACGATTTAATCCTCGACGATTGCGGCATGTGATTTCATTTCGACGCATGTCATTGTGATGTTTTAATCCTTTTAATTATAGACGTTTTACGTACCCCTACGTTTGAAATCAGTGTTAGTATGAAATGGGGTATGATTTCAAGCAACGTTATTAAAGGCATATTGACATTGACGCTCGGTCCGGAACAATTTCAATTTTGATTAGCAAACGTGTGTGCGCGAACCTATCAGTGCGTAAGTGAAGGTAAATATGTGAAGATTCGAGTTGGGGCGTGATCACATCACATCACAGTCCTAACAGGCTAAGCGATTACGTCGACAGGGCGCGGTACCACTAACCCAATTTGTTGAAAACGACCGAGTAAACACACGTCGATTGTACGCCCCACCGAGATTTATTGCAAGATCGTAAAATGCAGCTCTCTGTGTAAAAACGTCCAAATTGAATGAAGTAGGTATATTATTCAACATTGAAATAGAGGTGCTCGGACAACATTTTATGGAGTCTGCACTGTTTTGGACAGACTTGGGACAACAACAAAATTGGAATCTTTATGTAGAAAAACTTTTATACTGATGGTATATTTCTAATTGTATTGCCATGCAGCCAATGAACTCTTGCACTTTTATCTGTAATAGAATTGAGTGCATCGTTCAACCTTCGCTTGCTCGTCCTATAGTAACCGGATTGTGTTCAGATTGACATGTTGCCAGCACACCTTGGCACTGTTGGGCGAGGCGAAATGAGCTCTAATATTTTAAGAGCCCTATTTTATGGTAGCCACGAAATAGCTCTTTGCCCGTGGTCTTAATGAATATAACTGGCATTCTTCCATTAGTCTTCTAAGCTTTTATGGAGTAGCGACAAAAAAATAACAGAAGTTATTTTTATTATAGATCTTTCTATAATATTTTTTTGTAGGAAACTGGTTATTTCAAGTGTTAGCAGCTATCTGCCAAAACAAATGTAATGTTAACTCCCTCTAGAATTCCAAAACAATAAAGTCCAACGAGATCTCAAGCACAGAGCCATTATTAAGAATTCATTGCGACAGATCAAGAATATTTGCGTGTTGTTGGTATTCCCTTTACGTTTGCTCGGTCGTAACATATCTCCAGCTTCCTTAATAGGCTGGCAACACTTCCCACGTCCATATAAAATGTGAGGTCAAACTGCACATGAAGTGAGCTAGATATACGATCGCTGTAAAACTCTTTGGTGTGCCGAGTGAGGATTGACTCACGTCTAATTTAAGAATAACTGAGCAATTGCACCTGAGTCCGGTTGCATCGGCCGTGTTTACAGAAGTTTAACTAATTATGACTAATCAATGTATGTATACTGAACAGAAACAAGACACATATTGTTTGCTAAAGTAAAAGCTTTCATGGTTTAAAAGTTAGGAGGTAAATAGACCAGCGTAGTTTCTTTAGCATAAGCTAGATAAGCCTTCACCTCAAAGTTTTATACTGTCGTTAGTTCTTTATCAACTCAAGTGTGTCCGGTCTAGGTTCACAACTTCTGCCTTACCTACTGCTGAATTTGCTTGGAGGATTTTTAGAGTTTTAAATATGAACATAATTTTCCAATTATCTAAACTAAGGTCCTTTTAAAAAAATCTAAACTAGAACCTCACAAAGCATCATATTACATTTAGAAGATTATATCGTATAAAATGAATGCAGTAAACAATTTGATTGTTCTATGAATCTTCTATAACACTTCATTTCATTTTACAGCTATTTGGAGGCCGGGAGCGCCGCCCCTGGTGACTGGCAACGCAGCGCGGAGCCCGGGAGCTCCGCCCCCGCCGCCACCACCGCCAGTGTGGACGCCCGGCAGCGCGGGTGCTTCGCCACAGACGCCACGCAAGACCTTCAGGCCAGTGCACTTCGAAGAGACGCCGCCCGCCCGCCGTAAATTCCCGGTATGATGTAAATGATTTATGTGGACATAAAGTTATGACTTTTACACGTACTTGCATATAGGCATAAAGCATGTTAATGTGGAGTAAGCAGAATACACAAGATGTATCCTGTTCTTCTGTTTCTTAAAGTCTGCATTTGAAATGCATTAAAATAGCTTCCACGAATGACAATACCTATAAACCTAAGAACCATACAGCAAAAGACACAGACTGGAAAGCACTAGGATGATTGAAGCAAATTCTTTACAAAGCAAATGAAGGCTTCCCAAGAACAAAATATCCCCGACAATCATGAATCTTCCCAATATAAAAATCTATCACAATAATGAATTATGTAGACGGAATATACAGAGCAAGGCATTCTACAGGGATTACATAAAACCTTTATGCCAACCGTCAGCGATACAAACATTTTATCTTCTACAAATCCTTGCAGAGTTTTTCAAGCACAAGGAATCCGCGTAGGTATTTCGGTAGAAAAATCCACAATTTCTGGGCTAGCTTTATAATTCTCTGTATTTTGTCCCTCGTGGAACACAATCGTGGCACAATTCATTATTATTGCGATACACTTGATTCTTTTACACGGCGGCTTCGAAAAACGGCGAAAAACAAAAGCCACGTTTCGGTCGTTGACACTTGCCATTTTCCATCAGCGAATGGTTCGTGCTCGTGAAAAATGAATTGTTCAGTGGCGGTAAAGTTCATAAACTTATTATATACGGAATTATACGAGTACTTGTTTTCGATGTTACATCATTATTCTTTTATTTTACTCTCATAAAAGGTTAGCGTTTTCCACGGCCGTAGACTAAAAACTATTTTATAAATTGGTTTGATTTAAGTCTCCCATTTGCTTTTTAACCCCCGACGCAAAAACGACGGGGTGTTATAAGTTTGACGTGTCTGTGTGTGTGTGTGTGTGTGTGTTTGTGTGTATGTGGCATCGTAGCTCCCAAACGGATGATCCGATTGTAATGCGGTTTTTTTTTGTTTAAAAGGAGTGTCATTCGGGAGTGTTCTTAGCTATGTTTAGTGGAAATCGGTTCAGGTCTTCAAGGTCATCAGCTCGTTTGTTAGGTGTGAGAAGAATGTTACACGCTCAGTTTACTTGCAAGCATGTGTGGGATCTGAAATTTGAAACACTAATGTCTTCTGGAACCACCGAGCTGGTCTGCTGTTAGGGCACGAAGGTAGGAGACGTAACCCTGAACTTCCTTTTAGTAAACCCATCGAGTTTGGGCTCGTTGAATTTGTCTTGACTAGTTCTCTTCAATTGACGAGAACCTGATACTGGAAATGGGATGTGGCGGATGAAACCCTGGAATGCCGGAATGAAACGGATAAACCGATTTATATCTTCGCTGAAAATCTAGAATGACCAAAGGTTTATGTTTCCTCAATCTGTGCAATTCTCCCAGAGCCAGTATGTTATGAGGATTGTTAAACAGCATCCTTTGTCCGAGATCGCATAGAGCGACCCCATCTTAAAATTAAAGAAATTAACTGAAAGAAGAAAAAAATAAGGAGCTCCTTCAAAAAGCATGAAATAAAATTAAATTATAAATTAAAAAAAACCCCCGACCCAAAAAAAGTACGCAATTAGTATGACAAAAGGTTAAAAACGCTAAACCCTATAAAAAGCAAAAAATAACTTTTAACACTACGTAAGTACCAACTAAAGCATGTCAGACTAAACTAAATTTTGACGTGTCGGGGGACCGCTTTTTACCTTCAAAAACACTTACATAAATCAAATGATACCTACCTAATTACAACATTCGTATAAAACAAAATTATATACACAGTTATAAGTAGTATATACTCAATTACTTCTAACGTTAGGCTAATCAATTAGAGCGGTCCCCCGACACGACAAAATTTAGTTTAGTCTGACATGCTTTAGTTGGTACTTACGTAGGTGAAAAGTTATTTTTTGCTTTTCATAGGGTTTAGCGTTTTTAACCTTTTGTCATACTAATTGCGTACTTTTTTTGGGTCGGGGTTTTTTTTTTAAATGTAATATATGTTTACACTTTAGGTTTCATTACTGTAAGCGACACAATGTGGCTGCCACAAAATACATATTAATATGTATCTCTTAACCTTCAAGGATCGCTGGGGCGCCGTGTTTGTGACTCATAAAATATATTTAGGGCCATTTACAACGCCTTTCCTCAACATAGGCAGGACTCCATTTGTTTCATTTCATCATGTCAAATTGTCTAGGGAAATCAATGAATTTACCAAGTAGGTATCATTAATATTAGAAAGCGTAAATAATACTCTGATATTTATAATTTCTATTGTAGAAATTAAAATGTTTTATTATTAATGCTAATATTTGATGAAGCAGACGATGTTATTTGAATATTCCCTTTTATAACAATTCTTACGCAGAGTAAATATCTGTCTCTATCGCGTTATGTTTACTCGGCTTTTCTTCAACTAGAAATCTTTAGAATAAAACCCTGAGGAATCAGCTGAAGTATGTATGTATAAGCTCCCTTTTATAGTAAATGTATTCTTATGGAACCTACTAAGATAGTAATATTCTTTCGAGAAATATGTATTCAGAAACTTTAGTACTTTCGATATTCCTCAGGCCGTAAATTTTCACAACTAACAAAAGGGTATTAGATATTTATTTCACATTTATATTGTAGGTACATAGTCTAGAATAGAAAAGCTGGCTATAAAGGGGATTAAGCATTCACTGAGCAATTTGCTAAGCGAGTTTACTAATTGGTGATTATGTTTTATCTATCGCACCCTTAGAATGAAAGTGACTTAATTCAAAATTCCTGTAATACTCGTTTTTACAATAAACTGACCTTAAAAAGCATAATCTATAACCCTGTAAATAAAAAGAGACCTATTTCTAACTATAACAGAGACTACGCTTATTTCGGTCTCTTTCACTCGTTCCGCTATTCGTTTACGCATATTGTGTGAAAGAGCCAGAACTAGTATTACGTCAGATGCGCTTGCGAGTGAACATGTAAAACATCGGCGAATCTCAAAAAGTGTCCGTTTATTGCGAATACTGCCACGGTAAGTTACACAATATTTTTTGCCATAAAGTGACATTTTGATTAATACGTCTTTATAAAACAAAATATGTAGGTAGTATTCAGTGACCTTTTAAGGATTAGGTCTATTTAGTAAAAAATAATTATAAAAGACAAACGACACTTATAATAATAGGTCTGTCTATGACTAAAGGCATATTCATTATTTTTGTTATTCTTAATATTGAACCTGTTTATTACTAAAATTAAAAAGTTTAAGTTGTAACTTTTTTGGAATATGCCCCTATAATATTAAAGTTGTGTGGTATGTTAAGATATTTAGGTACACAGAGCCACACATCAGTGTATTCAGATCTGTGAATTTCTACAATTTATTGATCGATGCTCACCTTAAACTTTTCCAACACGTTATGATAAGATTTTATTAACCTGATGTGGCTTTTTTCCTACACCGTTTTACCGCACTCCAACCCGTATGCATCCGACAGGACACCCGCCCACTTAACATAATTGTATTGGTTTTTATACCAATACTTTAGCATCCTAATGATATCGCTTGGGAAGTTCTTGATATTTTCTCCATTTTCACCACAATTTTCTCCATAGGCAGTCGTAAGATACGAGGTCGAAAGCCTTGGAGAGGTCCAGAAAACATGCATATACAGGTGTTTTCTTACTTGTATAGTATTGAACAGTCTGTTTGAGGCATAGTATAGCTGTTTCCGTGGATAAGATTGGCTTAAAACCAAACTGGGCATCGTTAAGTATTAAGTACTTATCCAGCTGCTGGTCAATCAGACTGTCCAACACCTTTGCAATGATGGTAGCCAGGGATATAGGCCTGTAGTTGCTCTTTTCACTCGCATCTCCAGTTTTATTCTTAACAATAGGCACAACAATAGTTTTAAGTAAATCCGCTGGAAGATACGAGTGACTCAGGCACAAGCTAAAAAACATTGCTAGCACTCGCGGTAAGTGCTTACCAGCATGCAGCAAATGCTCTATACTTAGGCTGTCATGACCCAGCGACTTGCCTCTCTTTAAGTTGCGTATGACAGTAGCTACCTCCCTGGCCGTAAACCTAATAGGCATGTCTTCAGACCCCCCACCACCTCAAGCCCACCAGACGACGTACCCAGGGGAGACCCAACCCTAAAGGTTCTACTAAATAGGTTGGCGATATCACCAGGATCACTAAGGCCATCAATACTCACAGGCAGACCCGACCTTTGATTCAACCTGTTCGTGGCTTTCCAAAAACTACCAAAATTCTTTGCGTCATGATGACTTGCAATGATGTCCATTTTTATTTGGTCCTTATTATTTTGGCACCATTTCAATTTACTTTTAAAAACCTTTCTACTTTCCACCATTTTTTCATATAAATCACCATTTTTCGGTCTACCAAACAACGTCCAGGTTTGAAAATCCGAGCCTGTCTGTGTGCGTCCTTCACATGCTTATTCCAGCCCGTTATGTAACTCTTTTTGCGCTGTAATCCGTTCTTACAGTTACTTGCGATTGCACCTTCATAGAGTATACGCACAATTTCCGCATAAATATTGTCTAAAATAGTTTCATGTTTTATTTATTTTTATTTTATTTTATTTATTAAGGCAAACCGACAACATATACACAAAAACAAGTATAGTTACAAAATTTCTTACGTAAGTATTTACTGTGTGAATATGTCACTTACAGGTATGCACACCATTTACAATAAGTTACAGAGTTATACTTATTTATACCATTACTGCAGTCAAAACTATGGAAAATGTTCCTTAATTCTACATCTAGTTTTACTACATTCAGTAAATTCTAAGGGAAAGTCTACATTTTTCAAGAGATCATTACAATAATTGCTATATAACTCAGTCTGCTGCAAAGCTCTGTCACCCCATGTTACTTTGTTACATTTAGGAAGTGCAACTTTTGGCCTTAATAACTTAAGATCACACTTTATAATTAGAGGTAAATGGTCCGACCAAGACACGTCATAGCACACTAGCGTCTCTAACAGTGTTCCACGCCGCGTCTGTCACTACGCAGTGGTCTAAGTCTAACCAACTAGTAGAACCATCTCAACTAGCACACTAGTGGAAATAGCAGCCTATTTGGCAACTGTTAGCTGTACAGTAGTGCTTTAGGGGTTCCGAAAGTATCTTTAAGTTCTATTATTGCTTCCGTAGCTGCTCATAGCTGCTCATAGCTGTAAATATCACTAAAGGCAGCAGAAACTGAACCAAATGTCACTCTGGGTTTTACAAGAGATCATTCTACAACCCATTTGCAGCCTACATCTTTAAAAGAGAGTTCAAACAATTATGTTAAAGGTTAAAGCTGCTAAAAAGTTTCTATTGCCGCTGATGTACGCGTTAGAACTGCATAAAGACGCTAATTGTAGACTTTTTAACGGAACTGTTTAAAAGATATATTTATCACTTTTCTGCCACTAAAGGTTTCATTGCAGAAGTGATTTGTTATTTTGTGCAGACTTAAGTAGGAATTTGATCCTCTGTTCTACTTATAGCCAACACAAGGCTCCACAATAGAAGCAGGAGGTTAATAGACATTGCATGCTCATTTGGATACATTCTGTTATTTTATTCACAAACACAAGCAAAGGTCCCGTAGATTTTGTTTTCTCAATTACTGATAACGAATCAGTTACTTGAATAAATGTTATTAAGACTGAAATAAATAAATACATTCAGATTTTTATAACATTGCATTTTAATTTAATACCCTATGTCCAAATAACTTTCAGTATGACAGTGTCTTATTATTTATTGTGTCTACGGAATTATTACCAATATGTGTCATAAACAGACTTAATTCTTAAAAAAACGTAGAATGGAAAACATAATTTTGAAATAAAGTGACTTAATTTGAAACTACTTTATATTTTATGTTAAAATATATATAAAAAAATACTATAAACATAAATTTGCATTGTCATTGTGATCTCAAAAGGCTAATCCACAAATCTGGTAAAAATCAATAGTAAGCCATTAAAAACGGAAGAGATATATTAAGATGTATTAAGTAATATAATTTTTTGATGACGATTTTGCTCATTTCCCACAAATTGAATTTTTTGGATTCGGTCACTTTCATTCTAAGGGTGCGCTATGTGCTAAGCGCGATTCTAATTAAAGGAACACCTATTAATTTCTTGTGAAAGTTATATAGCTAATAACAACTCTTTTATGAGAATAACTTTCATGTTTTCATGTGTCATGCGCATAAAAATCAAAGAGTTTTATGCTTATTTTTTACTATGTTTTTAACACAAATGACTGATAATTTCTAAAATTTTATTTCATTACCCTATAGTCCTGTTTGTCAAAACACTTTCTACAGAGTAAAAAGTTAAATAATTCAATTTCAGTAAATAGGTCTAAAACTTGTTTTCTTATATAACGAGTTTATTTTTTTGTCACATCTCAAAAAGAAAGTTACGTCAAAGCTAGAAAGTTTCTGTAATCTTCAGGGAATATTGTAAACATTGAAATGCTATTAATATTTTATCAAGTTCCTGATCAAATTTGCGACACACCTAAATATTTTTTGTCAAATGCAGGTTTATACCAGTTAAATGGAAGTGATTGTTGTAAAATTTTCTCTTTGAGTCGTTACGCTAATCGCAGTTAATCCAGGATTGGTGATTGCAGTACCTACCATTTATTTACATCAGCATCTTCAACCGTCTAATATTACCCTGTCTTTGCCCTTAGACCCCTGTTAAGGGACTCGCTTATTCAGCGCGTACCTTTTCTGGAGAAACTGCATTCATAGCGGCTTGTATCATTAAAAAAAATATCCTCTTACGACATGAACTTCAAAACCTTCAATAAGTCTAACATCAGCTAACTTTCTTCCCCAGAATTCAGAACAGAACGGCTGCACAAGTGGTTCAGAGAGCGAGGGTAGGCTGAGGACGTCTCACAGCGCGCCCGTGACCGGCCTCAGCACGCTGGGCGGGTCCAACACCAACAGCCGCTTGCCTAAAGCGCAGAACCCTACTGTTACTCTGCTGCAGAAGGCACGAGGTAAGAAAGAACTAAATATTAGTAAAAAAGTCATTTATTAAGTATAATCCGCCTATACCTTATCCTTGGTTGTCTGTAACAGTTCGCTCTTAGCGATAAGACCACCCATTGTGTCACCTAAACTTTTAAATATTTGGGTTTGCTTTTTGGAATTTTAATTGGTGTTCGTAATAAAGTAGATATCAATCTATTTAGTTTTTGTTAAGTCTTATATTTCTTCCATACTCGTACTTGTCTGTCCGAAGTCATATCACAAGTAATTCCGGTCATTCGATCTCGACATAAATGTCTTTCACGCCATCCGTCCATCGTTTGTTTGCTATGATTTCATAATAAAACCGTTAACTCCTAATATTTAAAAAAACTTAAAGCGAGGAGGATATTTTCTTAAAATGTTTGCATAGCCTTAATTCCCGTTGAAAATGATCAGTTCTATAAATATTGAACGTGCGCTTTGACGCGGCCGTAGCGAAGGAAAAGGCAGCACGGTAACAAACATAAGCGTATTATGACAAGCGTTTGATAAATGTCTCTCTATTTCCTCTAAAAATACCCCATAAATATAGAAATAAGATGAACTTATCCATTGTTATACTTAAACCCAAATCCTCTTGAAAACTCTTGAGAAACTCCGCGTTATTATATCTTTTTAATATGATCGTCAAGTCCCGACGAAGTTCTTAAACGCTTATTTAGCCAAACAAACCTTTAACGAAAGTGCTCTAACAATACTTTTAACTAGTTAGGGGAAAACATGAGATTTATAATAGTTTTAATGATTTATGAATAACAAGCATGAAAATATTACTGGGGCACGCAAAAATTTTAATCGTTAGGTTATATTTATGTAGGTATGGAATACATTTTCTTCCCATGCAAGCGTATTTCCGATATCATATAATTGTAGGAGACGAACAAACAAATACCTATTCTCTGTGTCATTCCTTTAGGTACCTTATTACGACTTAAGTTTCTTCCCAAGGCCCTTGGAAAATCCCAAGTACAACTCAGAACTACGCAGAACTTACTAGCGACTGACTCATATAAAACTCGTTTCAAATAAAATCACATTGCAATACTTTCGAAACTATTCATAATTTGAATTTCCAACGGCCTTTCCCGCTCCACAAATGAATGGCCAAGTACCCTCATGATGGCGGCCGGCCCAAAATTACATCGGCCATTTTATACCCAAAAGTTGGATGAATACTTACTCGTAGGTACCGATGTAAGCATCTTAAGACTATAATTAATCCAGCTTAAGCTCAGAAACAGAGCAAGTAAAATGAACGCCTAATGTTTTAATGGTAGCAGCTCGGCTTATAGATTTTGTAGTCTTTGCTTTAATCTCTTGTAGGCATGAATTATATTGCGAGTTGCATTAATGGGAATGTTTATAAAAAATAACTGTTATCTATAAAACTGTGAATTACTGATCTACCATGATCAGCTGAGCAAATCCTTGAAGCCAACAATCTTATTAAAACTTGAATCCATTCTTTCCATAGGTTTATAACGCATTTATATGCAAATTCATATTTTCTAAGCCACAAATCAAAAACGAACTTAGTAGTCCCAATGTTAATACATTTTTCGTTTATATCTCTACCTTAATTAATAGGGTTGAATTGTTTTCAAGTGTTTGCACAGTCTCAGCTACCTCCATTTTTATACCAAAAATGAAGACAATAGAAATGCTCTCGGCTTACACCCATTGTCATAGATTTAATGGATGTTAGTTCATCACTTCAAATCACTAGTACCTGAAAATTGTATTATGAAGAGAACGCAAATTCATTTTGAATAAGAATATGCTCTAAGTACCTTTCTCGGCAAGAAATCATCAGATGATATTAATGTAAGTCATAGTGACGTCATATATCTATACACCCTAGCTTGGTACTCAAGTACTCGTTTCTCTAAGTACTCAAGATCAGAGACTATCATCGTAATTAAAACTACCCCAAGAATGTGTCAAAGAGTTCTCATAAAGAAGAAGCACGTATTATAAACACTGAAGCTTTCTTAACCCACTGACCCACTGAACTCTTTCTTGCTGAATTTTGATCATCTGAAAATTCAAAGTACTTTTACTGAAACTTTAGATTTCCTATTTCTGAAATATTTGTAGACTTTCGAAGGTTTTTTAAAGTAATGTGGTATTTAAGTAGATTATGAGCAATTTTACAAGGAATTTTTATATTGCCGGACGAGGGTTAGATTTTTGTAGAATTTGAATTCTTAGCAAGGGATGAGATATTTTTAGAGCTAATAATCCCAAAGTATTTGTTATGATTCGTATGATCCAATATACGGGATGGCATGTAATGTAATAAATAGCTTTAATTTATTACGAATATTTCATCATCTTTCGCCTTATAATACCTAGCGGATTGTCAACACGACTCCCAAAATTTAATTTGTCACAATGAAACGGGCGAAATGTCGTTAATTAACTAATTCAATTCAACATTAAATAAACGTTTAATTTAACTTAAAATTCGTCATAATTTGTTGAACATTTGGACGAACACAAATACATTTTAATTGCAATAACATTCCCTCCGTGGCAATATAGTTCATGAGATAGAACGGGGCTGGTTCGAGTACCATAGAGTTTATAATTTATTCCGAGAACAGGCGGCGAGAGCGGAGGCTAATTGCCCCCAAACTTTCATTAAATGGCTTACGCATAGACAACACCCCAGAATTTTTAATTCCAAAAAGGTTCTAATTAACTCCATATTGTACTATTATAAAATATATATGTATTCAAATATATATGTTATGGACCATGTGATTAATTCGGGCATTATAAATAATGCCCGAGCATTATGAATAATGTCTAGCTTTATCGGGCCAAGTGATTAATAACTATCTTAACTTCATTATTTATCACATTGCACGGGCATTATTATATTGCTACATGACAGTTGGGCAATTTGATAATAAAGCAAAAAATTGAAGTTAGTGACGAAAACGTATCCCACGTAACGGTTGCCCGGGTAACTGGGTTGAGGAGGTCAGATAGGGCAGTCGCTCCTTGTAAAGCACTGGTACTCAGCTACATCCGGTTAGACTGGAAGCCGACCCCAACATAGTTTGGGAAAAAGGCTCGGAGGATGATGTGACGAAAACGTATCGCTGCAAAACCGACTCCACGTAGTCTTGTCTGTCCTACCCCTAGAGTGCAATTCAAAACCGCGTAAGTGTGGAGGGGCGAGGCGGCCTGCGAGCTGAGGCGCAGGTAGTTTTAACGCTCGCCGACGCGGCTGAGGCTGGCCGGCTGAGCCGGCCAGCAAGCCGAAGCTGCGGCGGTGAGCGTGAAAACCATCTGCGACGATAAGCTCGCATGGGACCGCCGGAGCCCCGCAGCACCGGAGCCGTGACAGAAGCCATGCTTGCTGCATGTTGCTTGCTTACATTTTAAACGTACTGAGTTAAAAAATTAGAAGCTAAATAAATAAATTTTATGATGTCATTTAATAGTATTTTAGAAGTTTACTGTTAGAATGCATGCTACAAATTTAGATGCTAAAAAATAACCATCATGCGGAGTTGTATTTAGAGTGGTTTACTTAGAAGATAACGAGTGGCTGAGATAGTATTATTTAGATGCTCGTTAATTGTCGCTGACTTAGTAATTAAGAAGGCAACATACATTATTCGGGGCGAATAATTATATTAAAAAGGAGCCTGTTTAATAAGCACCCTTTAAATATGACTTTCCTTAACTTTTAAATGCAAAAACTAGTGGATTTTTAAGGCAGAAGTCCTTCATAATTAATCCAAATCATGAGGCTGATTATTTAAGTGGTTTAATATTTAGTTAATTTTAAATTAAATGGCAATAACAATAAAAAATTGAATATAAATATGTTATTACGTTGCTTGTATTACTTTGCCCAAAAGGTCATGGGCAATATGTATAGTGCCCGGTCAATTTGATTATTTGAATAATTATTATCAAACTGCACTCTCATATTGGGCATTTTTCATAATGACCGGGCATTATGTATACTGCTCAATTTATCACTTGGTCCATAACATATACATACATAGGTATTCAAATTGGACGCTAATTACGAGATTTGTTATCTGAACATAATAACACCTACGATGACTAGGCGGTTTACAAATTTTTATCATTCATAATTTATCTACTAGAATACATCAGGAAACTGATAGGGCTTTATGCATAATGGCACTTAACATTATTAACGCTACAGTTTATATTAATAATTGTGATAGTCACTATGATAGTTTAGTTTATTGATAGACACCTTGTAATATACCTACGACGTAACATATATTATTAACTAGCTTTTACCCGCGGCTTCGCTCCCGTCAACTGACTTCTCTACTTTACCCTATTTTTTTTTTCATAAGAACCTTCTCCTGATAATAACAAACACAACAAAAAAAGAATTAGCCAAATTGGTCCAGGCGTTGTTGAGTTATGCGCTTACCAACACATTTTGCGATTCATTTTTATATTATATTTCATTTTTAGATTATCGGCACTAACGTCATAGAAACAATTTTAAGATTTTAACATCCACAACAAAATCCTAAGCCAAACAAAATACCGCAACAAACAAATTATATGCTGAAATAACCTATAACGGGCTTATTTCTGACGAGGATCGACAAACTTTCATGAATACTTTGCTAAACATAAACATAATATTTCAATCAAAAGTCAGATAAATCCGCGGTGTCATATCAGATACCTGGCTCAGCCATCTTGACACATCTTTATTTACTCAGCCAATGTAGGAATTCAAAAAAGATGTATCATATAATGTCTGTTGACGAGGGTTCGTGTAAACTTGGATACAAGTGCGAATGACAACCTTAGGGTTACTACTATAAATGTAGGGAAATAGTGCTGATTATAATGTGCCTAGGTTAATAAAGATTTTTTTAGTGTCTATCTATTCGTCGACCAGTATGACCAGTAGCCTCGGGAATGGAACAAAATTCAACCATATTTTCACAGTTAGCTTTTTGCGAAAAATGTCTTCAAATTCTAGCTGTGAAGTGTGTTATTAAATACAACGACGCTTGATATACGTACAAAATGAAAATGATATGGTCTGAATAATTTTACGAGTGGATTGATAGTTTTCAGTGGAGATTCTGTGTGGATTTTAGATAGGTACTACTAATTGGGTATCCTTTTCAAATGTAGATTAAATATCGGATTTATGCAGATATAATAAATATGCTTATCGAGTCGCCTCGTTAAGAGTTCTTGTGCCAAACTTTTTGTCAGCTGCCAGCATTTCTCGCGACTTAAAATACAGTCTTTCTAATTGCGGTTTAATGACAATCTAATATTTTGTACTTATAACTATCGATAAAATAATTGGAAATAACTATGATTCACGTGTGTTAACAATACCTAATGGTTGTAATTTGATTTTGATTGCTCCTCATAATTGTGTTTCCCTAAATAGTCTATTCATATATTTGGAATATACATTAAAGAGGGTGTTTCTCTTTGGTTTTCAGAAGGTCAGCTTTCCCGAGGTCCCAGCTACATCCAACAGGAGCGAGATTCGGCGCGACTGCCGCGCGACCGACCCTCACCACCGAGAGGCGATCCAGGTATGTATTCTCACTTATGAAGCTTTGTTTCATGATGACCAATCACATTATGCTATTGTAAAAAAAAAGTGATAGGAACCAAGTTTAATAAAACCAATCGATTATAATGAATAAAACATGCTGCGCCGACCCCAAATAAAATTTGGTATAAGGGCAGGAGAATGATGATGATGATGACAATACTAATTTGGTTGTATTCTTTTCTTTTTTTATCGGCATCATGTGTAAAACTACTGATCTCTAAAGTTTACTCAAGTTTTATGGATATGCCAGGGTTCCATGTATGTACTAGTACCTTTGCGCAAATAATTGAATTCTTTGATTTGTTGAATTAGTTTTCTTTTGATCCTCACATTGAACCTGAACTATTTCTTTCTAATACTAATCCCATCTCCATTTTGATTCCAGTTCATGCGCTTCGAAAAGAATACGCGAGCGAGGGCGAAGCCGACAGAAGTGATCACGAACGCGGAGGCGTCCGCAAAATGGCGGATGCCCAAAGAAAAGTTGAAGGAATAGGACCCATCACCAAAGACGGAATGCCTGTCGCACTTAGATCTGTAAGTAATACTACTGAAACTATCAAAATTTCCTAAAGCCTGTTCAGTTATTGTATTTCAATGGCACAGACTCACCATTAGAGATATAGAAGCTTGAAAATCGTTATGTTTTATTAAAATACATAATTTTTACGTTACAGGAAGTCAAAGACCCCTCGAGGTGGTACAAAAAGATGTACGACACCATACACAAAAATAAATACGATGGTAAGCATCAAGATTTTTTAACTTACACGTATTTTAATTAGCCAGTTTCACCAAAAAAGTATTCACTTATAATAGTTATCCTACAGATGAGGTTGGAAATATTGAACTGGTAAATAATTTCCCGCTTCGTGAAACAGGCTTTAAAACTTTTATTTTATCGGGTGTGGAATACTACTATGTTGTTTGAGAGGTTTTCCCCAATATTTTAATTTTCTTTTTCAGACGATTATGTGACTATTCGATACAAAAGTCGTCGAGGTGATTATTTGTATTTTTTTCCAAATTATTTTTTGTTACATCGGTGGCTGTTACATCGCATATTTTGTGCCGTTTTTAAACGCTTTTTTTCATAACTTTTGATCGCCATTGTAAATACGTCATTGCTTTTTAGTGACATTTATGAAAAAATGATGCTGTTTAATAATTCAATGCTTAGAAATGATTTATGAAAACTGTAACTACATGCCTTGTTTAAAGCGTCACTTACAATATCAACAGTGCATTAGATTAAGCCATTAATGAATAATACCGTAAATAATATGACACTTAATAATTTTCTAACAAATCATCAAATGATAACTTCAGCTTTGAAGCTTATTTTAATTAACATTAAACTAAAGACCCAAAAAAAAAAAAATTGTTTTAATGATAACAACACCTGCTGCTTTCCTCACTTGTACATTTTGACGAGAATGCTATTCATTGCCATAGCAACATCGGCAGGAACAAAAATGTAGAAAACAGATACTCATGAAGCCATGAAGCTCTTTATGAGAATGACCATAGAGGAAAAATAAATACAGATTTTGATATTAAAAATAATTCTAACTACAAATTACTTTAAATTAAATGAGTTTACTCGTACATAGTGACAAAAGTTTCTGCAAAGCTTAAACTTGGAGTGTGTGTGCTAAGATTGAAGTAACAAAATCTCCTTCTTCAATTCCTATTACGAATTAATGCAAATAGAACAGTACTAACATCCTCATAAATCTATAGGCCAACCACCGGAACGAGTACTCAGCAACAAATCCCAGTACGCATACTTTGACCCCCGGTCCGGGTACCTCAGCGAACCAGAGGGAGGTCTCAGTAGACTGGGCACCAGCACGTGGAGTGATGCCTACGACAGTGACGTCACGACTGGTCCTAGGAGACGAACGGCTTCGGTACAGGAGGACAGGAGGTTCAACGATGCCAATTCACCGTATATGCCTAATACTAATAAGTAAGTATGACTAAGTAATACTTTAGTCGCCATTGATTTGATAAATGTTCCAGAATCAAAGTACAAAGGACTCTTATCAAAGTACAATTTGCTAACATACAAGGAACATCCAAAAGAACTGCTACTTAATACGCTAATTAGTAATGACATTTTTAAGCGATTGATTAAAAGAAACAAGCAAACTGACTCTTTGAAAGTAAACTTGAAGCAATAATTATAAATTAAGTTTCCAAACCACGAATCTAACATAGGTACATTGTTTTTCTCCAGATACAGCACCCTAGCATCAGCAAGGGCTAGTCAAGAAGTATATAAGAACCAACCGGGAAGAATAGAGAACTACGTGCCTGGCAAGTCTTCGGTAGTGGACAAAGAAGCTAAACAGGTACCTGCACTATTGCCAAAATCATCCCTTGCATTGTTTTCGGGTCCATCATTTGGGATTAAAACATTTTACACATAAGGGGTTTCATCGTGACATGCTTCTGGAATGATCGTCATTGGGAGATATTCTAATTTCATTAGTACTTCAGAAAAAAAAATAGAAAAATCCAAGGTTGAAAGACCTCAAAAATCGGTTCGTATTTCAAACCATTTCAACCTTAGTTTAGTAGACTCTGAATATAATATATCCTAGAGTAACAAGAAAGGAGCGAGAATCACAATTTATTAGTATTTGCGGTACTGGACCGCCTAGATATCATCACCATCATCATCATCATCTTGGGTCATCATCATTCGTACTAACTGTCTTATCCACGTTCATGAAAGAGCAACAACAAGAATTGTTTTTTTCTTTTCTAGTGGTGGGACGAGGTCATGGACATATTTGACGGGGTACGATTTTTTTACTATTATTATTGTGTGTCATTGTTATAACCATTACCTAATCAATTTGTGACTGGTCTTATGTTTTGTAAATCTAATGTCCAAAATGTGAAAGAAATAATGTTAATTGTTAAAGTTTGAGAAATGATCGGCATTGTTGGAGAAATGCCGGTGAGCACCAAAATTAAAATAAATTGTTTTGCAAATGAAAAACAAGCTTCTCTAACAAATTGTGTTAATGAAATCAATACAAGTGTAAATAAGCCGTCAACTGCTGTCCCGAAGCCTTTTGACAATAATGCTACAACAGTACTACCACTAACGTATGTTTTCCATCGCTGTCTGGTTCGTGTGGTGGTGGCACTAACAGTGGCTAGATGACAACTCCCCCCTCCCTCCGTACACGACATTGCTAGCTCGCGCGATACAAAAGAGTGTAAGACTTAACATGAATGTCTGCCTGTGTATCGTGAGCCTTTGTGTTTGCATGCACAACTATTTCGTGTTGTACTATTCGATCAAAATTGATTGTTTCATTGCTATGAAAGGCTACGACTGTTACATCATGCTTATTATCAAAAATAGTATTTGAAAGAAGTTTGAGAAAATTTTTAAATTCATCATCATCATTTCGTAAAGTTATGTCGTCTTTGTTTTGATCGAATAGACACACCTTCCTCACGAATGTCTTTGTTGTAATAGTTTACAGAATGGATAGGTTAGTTACTTTAATTCTGATTCTTTAAATAGTTCCTTCAGCCTTATGTGACTTTACATAATCTTCTGTCTAAATGGGTGCATTATCATAATTTTACTGGTGATGGTGCCATATTTTTGCATGTTTCTGGTGTGTTGGTATATTTTAATTATTATTCAAGTATAAGAAAAAAACTTAAATTGGTCAGAAAGAACTATCCCTAGGTATGGCATGGAACAAATACATTTGTTTGTTTACATATTTATTACAATTATTACCTACTTTCTTTGTGTATTATCTATATCATTGTATAATTTGTGTTCAATTATGAATATCTTGTTTAGTAGCATGTTTTAATTAATCTCACCAATAACTGTGAGGTGTGTATTGTTTTAGAACTGTACCTTATTTTCAAGTATATTAAAGTTAATATTCCTTTGCAGCAAAACATATCAAGTACAACATCTCTACCGCAATCTTCACCCAAAGAGAAAAAGGATTTGACGTCTACGATTCTTTCCAAATCGAACATGGCAAGGTAACTAAAAGTCTTGAAGCTAATAACATAAATGACTACACCATTACTTTTATCGAACTAGCTATCATCAAAAACCAGTAAGATTTCTTAGAGACATGTTCAAAGTTATATCAAGAGATCTTTCTAATATTATAAATGCGAAAGTCCGTTTGTTTGCTACGCTTTCACGCAAAAACTACTTAACGAAGCCAGTAAGCTATAGAGCTCAAAACTTTACTTATGATTAGGAATAAAAACATAGGTTTACATATCTTTATAGTGCTTTTGCAAAACACATTTATAAAACAAACACTTTTTTTCTAGAGCTCTAAAAGAATCCGGGTACGAGTCGGATTCGACGCTTGTGTTCCGTCGTCGCGAAGACACGGAGGCACCGCTGTCGCCTGCAGAGAGGCGCGCCGCCTACAGAGACCTGCAGGCCGGAGGGGAACCTCCTCTTAGAGGGTTCCGATCACCTGCACCACCTAGACAAGGTCAGTGTAGGATTAGTTATTGGGGATCATATCAAACAAAAGAAAGAAAGAGAGAAAGAGCAAAGATGTCAGTGTGTGTGAACATTTACATGAAAAACTGGCAACAGAAGAAAAGAAAAATATTACTCTTAAAATGAAGAATGGTGATTTGAAAGATTATGATTTAGTTTTAAGATTTTAACCTCGTAACAAAGAACTTATATAAAATATACTAACAAAGAAACTGACGGGTAAACTAATACAGCATGTTTTTTTATAACTCGGGTATTAATTTCGGTGTCGGCGTAAATAATAAAAACGTGTTAAGTGCTTCCTTAAACCTTTGACTTATCAATCGGCTGTGCAACGATCAATCGATTTATATTAAAACTAAATTATAAGTTAAACAATCAATGGAAAATTGTATTTTCCGTAAACTCGGCCAAGGTCAATGCAGATCCTATGTGTAACAACCACATGCATAACGGTTGTCCGACGTACCAACTCAAGGTCACCATGTAACGACAATGATGTTTTCAATAGCGCACATATTAGTCTATACGGTTAAACACGAGAGGTAAGTCGAGATTTTTGCCTACGCATGCTATCATTTATGCTATAAGCTATATAATAAGGTGCTGGGTCTTCAGGCGGCTGTACTATCAGGTAATCAACTTGCATGAGCACAAATTGACTCCAAAATTAAACTAGCACAGTAAGTAGTGTTGATCACGGTACGTTTTACTTTGCGGCACATACGTAGTAAACACAGTCACGGTTAGAAAACTCAAACAACGCTTACGAGAGACACAATTAGAACAGGAGCACGTGAGTCACGTTTGTATCACATTTAACGAGTGCAACGAAAAATATCAACACTGAAAAGTGGTTACGTTTCACAGACGAAACGGAGATCGAATACATTCCGATTTCTTCGACACTGACGAAGATTAGAGTACATAAGAAAACACCTAGTGTACACGAAGTCATTTGCTACCCAATAACCACTATTGAAACTGGAGACCAAGCAAAGTTCAAAAGACTAGCTCCATCTTTCTTGAGCATAGATTTGCCAAGTAATACTACCGACTATCCACCCGCTCCGCCTCGAAGGATTTCGTCTAAAAATAGCCGAACTCTCAAGTTAGTGACTTCTACAAGACCTGTCTCAACATCTCCGAAAAGATCGAGCTCATATTCCCAGTCCAATGTAGATTTTCTGAAAGACAAAATAAACCATAAACTTTCTCGTCAGAATACTCAAATCCTTAACAAAACAACAACTGGAACAGATAAGAAATGTGTAATGATTGATCAAAAACTTCCTAAAGCTAGAATCATGTCTACATCGGCACCGCCTGCTATGAGTAGAAAATACAATTCGACCACAAATTTAAAATCTGCAATGAAAACTGTGGGAAGTGAGTCGAGAACTGGAGGCACTAGTAGTTTTGGCTCATCACGCAGGATGCTGCTGCCAACACAATACTCGAACTCTATCCACAGCAAGTATGGTGAACCACACTCTTCAGTAATTATAGAAGGAGGAGCCGGTAGAAAAACACCTATTACTAATATACTTGACAAAGTTACATCTTTAGATAAATTATGGAGTGCGGAAAAAAGAAATGAACGTATCGATGTAACAAAAGTGAGAGCCAAATCTCTGACTAAAGACAATACAAATAAACTTACTACTAGCAAACCAAGTGTAACATCAAGTACAAAGTCCCTTTCACCAACAAGTACTCACAGAAGTAGAGATATGATTCGAACTGCTGAAAAAGTGCAAAAACTTAAAATATCTAAACAACATACTAAATCAAATCCTTGCTTATCGACAAAACCTGAGCAGAAGGTCTCTAAACCGAGCACCCTCCAATCTTCAACAAATCTTTCGAAGTCATCAATTAACATTTCAGCAGGATCGAAAAAACCTAATCAAGTAAAAACCGCTGTAGTAACAAACTTAAAAAAGAAAAAGTCATTGGAAAGTGTTGTAATTAGACCTCGCAGTGTGCCATGTCATGAATCATGTAGTAAAAAGGCCAAAGATAATCCAAAGAACGTTAAAAAAACACCAAAAGTTAAGAATAATAAGAAATCTAGTTTTAAAACTAATGAGGAATATGATTCTGGCAGTCAGTTTGGTGATACGTCAAATGAAACATCTAATTTCGGTTCTTTTGAAAATTTAAGTGCTAAAAGAATCAGCTCAAAGGAAATAAAGAAATCCCATGATGCAATAGTATCCGATACCTTTTTTCAACATTTGTTTCTTGGAAGAGCTTCTACGCCTACCTTAGTATATCCAATGCTGGAACAAAATACAACGGTGCTGCAAAAAGCTAAAATGTTCCAATCTCCTCCTCAAGATATCTGTTCACCAAAATCTTTAAACACCTATTTGATACATAGAAAACCTGTTTCTTTATCACGGTTTAAAATGTGGGATAGATATCCTAGTCCTTCAAGATCGAGAAGTCCTAGGTCAGTATCCTGGCCCGGTCGAATGCACGATGAAATACGTAAATTCGATAGTTTGTCCAAATGTGAAGATTTTGGCTCAACCTCATCCTTAGCAACGGTTCGAAGCAAAAGTGAGCCTCCCTGTAACAAAATTTATTTCTCGCAAACATCTCGTCCAAAGTCACCGACTGTGGTATTTTATAAGAAAGATAAACCTAAAGATTCGCCAACGAGGAGCCCAATTTCGCCTTCGAGGTTAGTTTTCACGCAGACAACGAGACCTGTATCTCCCAAAGTGATTCATAAACGGGAAGTATCACCTCAACAAATCAAACAAAAGTCATTATCTCCTTCTAAAATGATTTTTACCGAGACTGTTCGTCCAGTTTCTCCCGTAGTAACGAAGCGTTCGCAAAATTTACAAGTTGTGACTTCCAAATCTGAACATGACAAATATCCAGCAACAATATTCTTTACTCAAACATCAAGACCAGTATCTCCAAAAGTTCCAAGAAGATCAACGGGTACAAGTATTAGTAGAAGTCATTCTACTTCTCCCGTGTCTATACGATCACCGTCTTATAGGCGAATACATAGCGCTCGTATACAACAGAATAAACAATATGCAGACACGATACCTAAAAGCGTATTTCGGACAAGAAGTGCCGGCGATGCTGAAAGGAAAGTACTCTTAGACAATTTTCCGATGAAAACAAAGAGTGATTCTAATTTGCATAATGGTGACCCAGATTATGACGAATACATTCGCGACATGCAAAATACAAAAATGAGGTCAGAACGCTTCAGGGAATTAAACAGATACTATACTTATTTAGAAAGAGTAGCTGAACTGGAAAAAGCGACATCAACGAGTGATTTACGCCACAGAAGGAAAGATGAAGAAATTATTGACTTTGATCGTTGGAAGAAAATAAGAGCAATAGAAAGAGCCGAAGAAGAATTAAATAATTTATATCGTAAATTGAAAATAGCTCAAACTGAAAATGATGTTTTATTTTACCCCCGAGATCTAAAAGATTTTCGTTGGAATTACGATACTGATAGAGGTTTAAGGATCAAGGAAAGATCAGTGGAAGACCTAAAAGACCACTTTCAACAAATACCCCAATATGATTCATTGGAAATAGATCAACCACAATCTAGAGATACATATAAACCTTTATGGCGGGGTACCAGTGTTGCAGAAACTG
Organism: Helicoverpa zea; assembly: GCF_022581195.2. NCBI lineage: Eukaryota > Metazoa > Arthropoda > Insecta > Lepidoptera > Noctuidae > Helicoverpa > Helicoverpa zea. Next base: position 3,516,767 of record NC_061458.1, on the reverse strand, counting down.
CTTTTTATATCAATAAAAAGGCTGATGATAAATTAGAAAATCGTGTTATCATAAAACCGACAGTCACATTACAACAAGAAACGTCACTAAATGATCTTCGTAAAAAGATAGGTCTCGGCAGTCGTTTATGGAGCAGTTTGTCTATGGAACAAGTCAATGCTTTAAAAACCCAGCTTAATGCCATATATAGCAAGGAATTGGAATCAAAAAATCAAACTCTAAAAGAGCCTGACATAAAATATACTATTGACGTAAAACAAGATAAGATGGATCCTAGCCCTTCCTTACATGTTCGATGTAATTCACTGATAACTGCCAACTATAAATCTGAAAGAGAAAAGCCTGCCAAATTAACTAACTCAGACTCGATTGCTGCAATCTCATGTCCAATTACATCCGTAAAGGAACTAAAAAATAATGTAAATAAAATACAAATGACTCTCAGTGAAAACGAAAAACGGAAGATTTCTCAAACGTTAAGTAAAGAGATTCTAAATAGAATTAATAAATTCGATAATCAGATACAAGCCCCATTGTCTTTGAAAGAGGAAATTGAAAATACCGAAACTAAAGAACAACTTATTAGTGAACCCAAGGTTGATGCAAATAAAACATTAGAGGATAGTTTTAGACAAGAGAAAAATAATAGTACTGAAAATGATCAAAAAAGACATGTTGTTTATTCCAATGAAAAAACTGAAACAACTTGTCTATCTTCAGCTAGCGAAACTGAGACTGCTAGTTCTGACGTATCCAATAAAACGGTCATATACCGAGGTCCTAGCAAAGAAGTACAAAAGAAAGTTCAATACTTTGAATCAGTTAAAAATACTGCAGAACAGACAAAAACTGTCTACCACGCCAGAGAAAATTCAGATGAAAAAGAAAATCCGGATATCGTAAAGTCGACTACAGCAGTGGCTATAAAAGATCAAATCAATGTAACTGAAACAAAGTCTAAAGAACCACAGAAAAATCAAATCGTTCAGTCACAGTCTTGCACAAATTTTAAGGAGCTCTTTGGGGAGAGTGAAAAGAACAAATTTCATTCCCTGCCTTTGAAACCTGATGTGCATTCTAGGTCAGCATCGCCTCACTCAGAGTTATACATTACCGATAGACGGACGCCCGACACGCTACGCTGTTCAAGCGACGAGACCATCTGGCGCAGTCGGAGCCCGTCACCCGACCCGGAGAGGTACTGGCGCGCATACCTTAACCTGGCGCGAGCGGGCGAAGTTCGTCGCCTCGCCCGGCGCTTCGACTCACCGACGGCGGCGGGCGCCGTGCTGCGCCGGTACCGCAGCGATCCTGAACTGGCACGAAATGCATTCATTAACAGCTGGTCGTCTTTTGAGAAGCTTTCATCGCGTCGAGACAGAGGTAGAGCCGTACTTCCCGTAGCGCGGGTACCATTACGAACGACAAATCGTTATATGCCCCATATTGATATTATTTCCAAATTAGCTGCACTCCGTAAACGTAACACCCCTCGATCTAGGTCTGCCGAAGAAGCATTAGAATGTCGTCATGGCGAAGTGGATCAGATTCGACGCAGGTTCGAAACCATGTCATTACTCGGACAGATATACGCTTCCGCTCCTGATGTGAGCGAGTTGCATGACATGGCCCCGTACTTAGCAGGTTCGTGGATAGCACACCGCTATCCAAAGCGAAGCGATAACAATAGATCTATTGAAGATCCCAATGTTTTGGTTCGCGGCCGAACATCGCCTGTAAAAAAAGAAATAAAACGTGCAGTACCAAAAGAATCTATAAAATTGAGTTCGATCCTGAAAAGTGACACTTTCGCGAAACAAGAATTTAATCCGGCGGCACACCGGCCGGCGAATCGCTACGAGCCCCCGCGCGCCCCGCCGCGCCCGCCGCCCGCTTCGTGGCCCTACAGGCTCTCGCCCTACGTCACGCCATCACGGCATACCGTCACATTTCAAGGTTAATTTCTTTAATTTCTGAAGTTTTATTATAACTCAATTTAGTAGACACTAAGTCGTGTTTAATTTTGGAGTAAATTTGACTTTGTAGAAGTTTGCATCCCTCGTAAAAGATTTATTGATTATCGTTATGGGTTTCGCTGTATCGCGTTTCTGCTACTATGCCTGTTCACTTTGCGTGATTGCAGTACGTGAACGAGAATGGTTTGCAAGCGTGCATAAAACGTAACAATATCAATTGATTTATTGGCGAATTTTGATGTATATACCCGGAAATATATTAGATATTTGCTTCTAATAATTGTACATACATATCTGGTGTCAGCTTTAAATATTAACGCATAACGACTATCAATATTTCTTTTATTCCATTGAATGTACATTTGAACGTGTTTTTATGTTTGGTCCCTTACCATTATTTGTTATACACGACTAGAGGGCGACTCGGCACCGGAGCCTCCGCGCAGGACCTCGCACGGGAGCTACTCAGACACAGGCAAGTACACTCATACATAGAGAGGACGTTTCTCCACTGCTCTAGTCACATTCTGTACAGGAATATTTTGTTATAATACTGTAGAGAGTAGTGGAGAAACATTCTAAACCAACATTCGTAAATAACAAAACATCCAAAAATGTTCTCATAAAAACGAAATGTAACCTAATTCTGAACATTAGGTAATGCCTTTGCACAGTTCACTTCCGAAAATCATTCGACGTAAGCTTCATGAGAGCCAACACGCTTATATTCTATAAGATTATGTGCGAATAAAAAAGAAACAATGGCCTTTGTTCAAAACAATCGGTGCCTTAACTTAGTCCTCTGCCCATCGCCGTCAACAGACGGAGTCTAGCGCGAATAAAAATTAGTCAACGTGTATTGTGAATTGATTATGTTAATACAAGAATAGAATAATATCTGTGCCATAACAAGTGAAAAACTACATTCATAACGCGCGATTATCAGTCAGCCTCGCGGCTTACGTCATTCAATTGGATCGGACTTCCAAAACCTGTTGGTTGAGTTTTTACGATTGTAAATAGTTCGGCTAGCCGCTTGATCACACGCGGTGGGCTTGTTGTGCGTAAACTTGATAAATAAAATTGTTTTGATGGAACTCTGCTGTCAGCTCGTGTTATAATATCGAACAGTATCGACAAGTGTTATCGAGTACTACTCACTGATATAATACTTTTATCTGCGTTATCGGACTCAGTTTAACGTGAGCCACCTAGGTGTGTGCAGTGTTAATATGATAAAATAATTCATAAATAGTGTACCTTCAAAATGAGCGTAATAACAAGTGACACTGGAAATAACCGCAAAGTGTCGAGTCGCGAAGACTTTGTTGAAGATGATGGATTTTTCAGTGACGTGCCGGGATCCGGATCATTATCCAGATCACTGCTTGCGTTAAATAAATACGTCAAGAAGAATTTACTTTATGATGAGACAGAGGAATATGAAAGCGATGGCGCCTATTTTTCAAAAGAAACCAGCCCTAATGAATCTCGTTCCAAATATGATTCCGACAGTTTGAAAAGCAACGAATCCGTTGAAGATAAACCTTTAACAAAAACCACTACGGCTACTATTACGTACGGTGTAACAAGCATCACGGAGCAAACAGATGACTACAAATCTCTCCACTTACGAGATAAATCGTTCAATGACTCCGATACAAACTGTGATACAGTTTCAGATAACGCAGACACACAAAGTCAAACAATATCTGAAATTGTTTCAGAAGCAACAGATAGTCAAAATGAACCTAAATATCAACCTGAGTTCAATTCAGTTTCTATGAACAATTTAACTAGTATTGCGAAATCAGCAATCGAAACTAATATAGATGAAGTAGTTTACCGAAATAAACCGACGAATTTGAAAAAAGATGAGTATCGGCATACGCTACATGAATTTTCCGATTGGGGAAACAGGACTAATATCTATCCTGATGTCTATGCTCCATTACCATACAGTGAGTAACTCATTCAAAGCTTATGTTTTCTGATTTCATAACCTTTGTTATGCCTTTTTTATGATCGACTGTATTATCAAAATTGTCATCCATACAAAATTAGGAGTTAAACATTAAATGAAATCATGATTAATCCCCGTGTTGTTGTGTTCATAGCTTTCTGCATTCACAAGTTTTTAATTAATTATTATATTGATAACCTTTTTATCTTCCCTGCAAGTGCATATTTACTGGTATAGATAGTCTTATCTTTGTAATCACAGACTCATCGTCAAGCAACGTGAATTCTTGACATCATTAACGTGACTCAATGTCTTTGAATGCAATATTTAAAAAGCATTTGACCTTAAAAATATGAAATACTTGACCTTTACTTGTAGCTGTTAGAACATTCAAATGACCAAGTCATTAATACAGTTTTGATTACCATCTGACATTTGTACGCTATTGTAAAATGTAAGTAGAGTACAGAAAGACATGAATCTACTAATGTTTTGCTTCAGATCATAGTAATTATTGCCACTTTTTCTTTACCTCGTGACCTAAATTTTAGTAGGCTAATACAACAATATTTTGAATATGTATAACATATTAATTTAATAATATTAACATGATATTAAAATGCAAAATTGTACAACATTAAATTAACGCAAGAGTTAAGAAAATTTCAAACAACCGTAACAAGATATGTTTTAAGAAAAACACCAAAACTGGTGCTATGATATAACCTGCGCAGGCGGCTTAGGGTATCAAAATGTTGAATAATGTCGCTGTTGACAACGCGTGCGTGCCAAGCGAAAGTACAAGTGGGTTTGGCGGGAGATGAAGCTGAGGCGTCGATTCGAGTCGAAAGTGCATCTGATCTATCGCCGTCGACAGTCGGTGACAGACAACGTGCCCTAGCGTTGGTACTTTTCGTGCTGTGTTGTGTCTAGTGTCAACAGTCGTGTATTTAGTACCATGGGCATACTGAAACAGATTAAGAAAATGACTACTCACGGTTTGTGTTTATTTTCTGTTGTTTACATTTTTAATTTCACCATCAGTGTTTTTAACAGTATTATAAATGTTACATGCGTCTGTTTAATCGTTAAGTGCGTCAATAAGTGTGGTTTTAACTACATAATAACAAGTGTTTGTTATTCCAATGTCTTGTGCATTTGATCTGACTTACCTTTGATACGTGATAACGATGTGATAAATGTTAATTATTTTATGTAAACATTAGTGTGACCTCTAATGTCGAAGAAATTAATTCTAGAACGAGTTTTTGATAGCAGTAATTAGTGTCTAATTAGTATATTTTATGCAAACTATAGATTTGAAAAGTCTAAGAATATTTAAGTTTGTGAATAATTTTCAAGAAATAACGCAATTTTTTGACAATGAAATCTGCGCAACTAGAAAACCTTTTTGAAATCGATTAGTTTTATCCAAGTTTTCGATAAAGAATCCACTTGATCCGAGTTACGCTTCAATGACTTATTATGAAATGTTTGGAGAGGTCGACTTGTAGCGAGATACTGGCTTACTTAATTGTAACTCGAAACGGTAATTAAGTACGAAGCTCATTGCAAAATGTCGCGAGATACGAGTACTTGGTACTATATAATGCAACTTAACGAACTTCTCAACCAGTGGTATATGGCAGATGAAATTTCTCAATGAGATGATTAAGACTTCCGATGTAACTATGTACCTACTTGGAATGCACTTAAAGTAACTCGTAGTACATTGGACTTTCTTAGTTATGTGTTAAAATGCCCTAGTGATTTTTGGATATGTTTTCTTATGAAAAAATTAGGATGATAATATATATTTGTCATGGGGGTAGATTCAAGAACTTTATTCAGGTGAAGGATGTAGCTACTTTGGAACGTGGACAAAGTCGCGTTCGAATTACAGTTAACGATATAAATGCATGTAAAGATAAGGTCCTATAAAATGTAGCGTTATCTAAACAATCAACGGAAACAATAAGCAATCAGTAATATCAAACTTCACGAAAATTCTATAATTATAACAATTATAAAGCCATTACAGTAGAAACAAAATTGTAAAAATTGTGTTCTATTATGCGGAATTTGACAATAATAACTACTGCGGTACGATAATAATTTTAATTACTATCGTAGTTAGAGATTTTTAACCGCAGTCTTTTACGATTAGTCATCGGTCCATGATATTCGTCAGTTTGTTTGTAAATGTATCTACAAACCGTGACCTACGACATTCTTCTGTCATTAATTGAATTGTTTATTTGTTTGTTAATTCATTGTTTATTTTGATATCGAATGATAATCTGGTTACTATTACAGATGCGTTGTTATTCAGGTAGTAAATATTCAGATAGTGAAGGCAAGCAAAAATATCTTCCTATTTTTGCAACGTCTTTCATTTTGTAAGATTAAACCTAAATAAATTGAAAAACATTTTCTCATTTTCCAATCTGATCAGGTATTATAATTTCAAATAGCTGCGGAAATTACTTTCTACAGATCGATAGATATCTATCCGATCTAATACAAAGCGAATTCGCAACACTAGCAATCATATCGACATCGATAATCGTAGAGCTTGACTAAAAACGTTACAGAGAAAAGTTACTTGTAATGTTGTGCAAGGAATGGTTGGAATTCCTCTGACGAAACTGCAGAGTCTTTCTTACTATCATCATCCATCCATACTAATATGTATAATAAAGAGGAAAAATATTTACCCAAAATACTCCGAAACTACTAAACCGATTTGAGAAATTGACTCTGACTGAAACTGTTGGTAAGCTACACTCTTCCCGAGTAACGAAGTTTATATTTTATCCTGATACCGGCAGTAGTTCTCACGGGACCCGAGTGAAACCGCGGGAAAATACACACACCTTTAATCAAGGCTTAACTAAAAATGTTATAAAGAAAAGTAACTAGTAATATTGTGCAAATGGAATTCCTTTGACGAAACTGCAAAGTGTTTCTTATATACTTCATTCTAATTTAACCTTTAAGTCCTTTTCCCATAAGGTATGGATTCCAACGGATACGTATTTGTCTATATAGTAATCTTATCTTTGTAACTCCGGGCGTGTCGTAGGTACGTGACAAGCATGATTATCCGTAGAAAGTCACAAACAATTGCAAACTTATTCCGTAGAGTGTCCAATGGGCATATTTGATGGCGTTTGTGCGTCTGTGGAGTGGAAATTACTATATTTACCATGGACACCTTGAATTCGTGTTATCGTTATATTAATAGTACCTACATAAATGATAGAGGTTTTATCGCCTATTGTCATTTCCTGTCTGTTGGATTTAGATTGGTGTTAGAAAATCATTTTCCGATACACCATTTTTGTGATTGATAGCTGTAAAGTTATATTGCCTTTTAGTAAATCGTTAATGAATAACACAACTATTTTGTATTTGTAATCTACGTATTCAATTTTCATTCAACGTAATATGAAGCTTACTATGACGGTCATAAATTAACATTATTTTGTCTTTTTATACCAGACGCCTGCCACACCTCCATAAAATCTCGGATTTTATATTCTTATACATTTTTTGTCATAAAATACGCGTCTGGTCTGACCAGAAACAGCTTTGCTTGAAAATTAATGACCTAATAAGCATAATTTCATAACAACATAAAACACGTATTTTAGGTAAAAAATGAGATCTTCCGTTACTGGGTCAGAAGTCTGTTTTTTATGACACCTGATAATAATTTGTAGGTATTTGATGAAAAAATTATGTGAATAATTTATTTATAGATTTACTTTGTGATAAATAAATTGAGTTTTGCCTCTGTTATATGTTAGACATCTAAATCAGTTTAATTTGATCATTTATTTATTTAGTACACTATGGAGAACTTACAGCTAAACAAAAACTAAACAATAGAAGGAGACATAGTCGACAGAGAGCCATCATACATGCAAAGAGTGTCATTAATACTCAATAGACACTAACCAGTATTTAAGAATTAATGATCAATAAATCAAAATGCCCATAAACTAATTAGCCGATTAGATAACATTTCCTCTAGTACGACACATCGCCTCTTACTTCCGATCATTACGGAATGTAGCCCAAGCCGGTCTTACGTGTCATCACATAATATCCACTTAAAGAAAATCGCCAATCACGGCATTACATGGCCAGAGGTCCATAACATGACGTTGGACCACTTTCACTTTTGATGGAAATAGGTACAGTAGACCGCACATCAGTGGTAACTGTCATGCACCCTAACTCAATAGTAATAAGTACGATTTTCCGATAAAACTGTTACCACTGACCTGAAGTTGACTGTACCTACTTTAGTTTTATACAAAAGGTTGGCCACGCCTGGCGGATTCCGCTAGTTGCTAGTATTGTACTCTTTACGCGGAGATCGGATTTTATTTTGTTTGGAAGTGCAGTATGTTATGTAATGTTATTGTTATTTCCGTATAAAACCTTTTTTTTGTTTTTAACCCCCGACGCAAAAACGACGGGGTGTTATAAGTTTGACGTGTCTGTGTGTGTGTGTGTGTGTGTGTGTGTGTGTGTGTGTGTGTGTGTATGTGGCATCGTAGCTCCCAAACGGATGATCCGATTGTAATGCGGTTTTTTTTGTTTGAAAGGAATGTCATTCGGGAGTGTTCTTAGCTATGTTTGGTGGAAATCGGTTCAGGTCTTCAAGGTCATCAGCTCGTTTGATAAGTGTGATAGGAATGTTACACGCTCAGTTTACTTGCAAGCATATGTGGGATCTGAAATTTGAAACACTAATGTCTTCTGGAACCGCTGAGCTGGTCTGCTGTTAGGGTACGAAGATAGGAGACGTAACCCTGAACTGCCTTTTAGTAAACGCATCGAGTTTGGGCTCGTTGAATTTGTCTTGACTAGTTCTCTTCATGGTTGTAATTGACGAGAACCTGATGCTGGAAATGGGATGTGACGGATGAAACCCTGGAATGCCGGAATGAAACGGATAAACCGATTTATATTTTTGCAGAAAATCTAGAATGACCAAAAGTTAATCTTTATTGATTCTTAATCTGTGCAATTCTCCCAGAGCCAGTTTGTCATGAGGATTGTTAAACAGCTTCCTTTGGCCGTGATCGCATATAGCGACCCCATCTTAAAATAAAAGAAATTAAATGAAGGAAGGAAAAATTAAGGAGCTCCTTCAAAAAGCATGAAATAAAATTAAATTATAAATTTAAAAAAACCCCCGACCCAAAAAAAGTACGCAATTAAACCCTATAAAAAGCAAAAAATAACTTTAAACACTACGTAAGTACCAACTAAAGCATGTCAGACTAAACTAAATTTTGACGTGTCGGGGGACCGCTTTTTACTTTTAAAAATACTTACATAAATCAAATGATACCTACCTAATTACAACACTCGTATAAAAACACGTATCTAAACACAATTATATACAAAGTTATAAGTAGTATATAATTACTTCTAACGTTAGGCTAATAAATTAGAGCGGTCCCCCGACACGACAAAATTTTGTTTAGTCTGACATGCTTTAGTTGGTACTTACGTAGTGTTTAAAGTTATTTTTTGCTTTTTATAGGGTTTAATTGCGTACTTTTTTTGTTGTATTTAAATGATGAGGAAGTTCCTCTGCAATTTTGTAAAAAAAATTGTCCGATTACCGATTACAGCCGGATATCTCACTGGCTGTCTATAAAATAACAGTTTGATGAATTCATCATAATCTGTACCTACATGGCTGTAGTATTTATGCAATAGTTAAACAGAGTATTTCCCTAATAGTACAAGATAGTCCTTGAATAAGACGTAAATACACAATTTGATCAAATTCTAAGTATCTTTAAGCATTTACCAACAGTTGACTAACCACTTCATTGCTATCTTTACAGTCCGTTTACACAATTATGTATGGCTACAGTCTATATTTACCAGATAAAGAAAATCTGTTGTAAGTACTTACTAAGAAAACTTTTCCTTTCGCAAACATTAGCGCGTCAAATAGAAAATCTCTTGATGTTTAGCCAAGCCCTTTCCACGAAGCGAACTTACCTATAGGCCATTCTCATTGCGTGTGAGCGTTTTCAAAAGCAATATTTGCAATCACCTGCTGTGTATAGGAAAGTTGTAATTGCAATATGTTACGTGTTTGATCGTTAAGTGTCCGGGAATATTAGTTGACACGATTAAGTTACTATGTGGATATTCGTGATTTATATTAATTATATTATAAGACACTTTTTAGGTTGGGTACCGCGTTACGTGTGTCTAATATAAAGTGCACAATTCATATACAGTATTTCAACGTATTCGTCAGAATTTTGAAGTAAATAAGTAGGTAGCCTATATTCAACTATAAGCACAGCTGACTTGAGATGACTTTTTCAAGAGCAAAAATACACATATAAAAACCGGCCAAGTGCGAGTCGGACTCGTGCACGAAGGGTTCCGTAAATTACAGTTAAATCAACCTATCTCAAAAACTATAAGAGATACTTTGATCAAACCAAAAATCGTTGAAAGAGTTAATTAGCATGCATCACCTCTATTTTTTTTAGAATTTTATACCCCGTAGTTATAAAAATAGAGGGGGGGGGACATACTTTTTACGACTTTGAGAGCTGATATCTCAAAAACCGTTCACTTTAAGAAAAATGTTTTTTAGAAAACTTTATATCATTTTAAAAGACCTTTCCATTGATACCCCACACGGGTATGTACATCGAAAAAAAAAATTTCATCCCTCAGTTACATGTATGGGGGGCCCCACCCCCAATTCTTTTTTTTACTATTTAGTGTCATATTTTTGTAGCGGTTCATACAACACATATTCCCATCAAATTTCATCACTGTAGTACTTATAGTTTCCGAGTAAATCGGCTGTGACAGACGGACAGACGGACAGACGGACAGACGGACATGACGAAACTATAAGGGTTCCGTTTTTGCCATTTTGGCTACGGAACCCTAAAAAAACGAATTGGAATTCTAACTTCAAAATACTCTTAACTTAACAACCACTTTAACTTAATAACCAGCTAATCACCACAATTTCCCCACAGAATCCCCTCGACGCTACGTGGAGAGTGACGTGAACATCCACTACCGATGCCCCGTGCGCCACGACCCACTACCGCTGGTGCCCGAGCGGGAACTCGCGCGCCAGCAGGCCGAGCACATGAAGAGGCTCTACAGGGAACAGAAGAGGAACAAGTACCTACAGGTAGGTTGTTATCTCCCGGCGCCACGTGGACAGTGACGTGAACATCCACTACCGATGCCCCGTGCGCCACGACTCACCGGTACAGAGTCTCTACAGAGAACACAAGAGGTACAAGCACCTACAGGTAGGTCGATGTTATGGTAGGAGGAAAGCTGGGTCCTGGAGTCCATTCCGGTCCAGTGGTCTTACCACGTCCAGTGGTTCGGGGACTGATGAGATTGATGAGCTATAAAGCGATGGAAAAAATAAGTATCCAGAATGGGCTCTAAGAGCGCAAAGCAAGTGTATTTTATATAAAGAAAACTACATTTTATAATGTTAGCGGTCTATTATACAATGGTAATTGATTCGTATTTTAAAATCTTAAAACAGTAACTACGTAACAAAATATAGGAAGTAGCATTAGTCGAGGTTCTTGTAAAAAATAAACGATTTTTAAACCTATTAGAAGAAATCGATCAATTATAGATACAGCTGATCTGAATCGATTACGATAAAAAATACGACGGTTGTATATTCTAAAATATATTTGCGGTTTATTTGAGCGCTATTTTTGTACATTTATTCGTTGATATATTTATTTTATAGACAAGATAAGATATATTTGATCGCCTTAAAATTAACGGTGCGGTGGCAGAATTGTTAAATAAATATTTAAAACCTGCTTGTACCTTTTATCTCTCAAAGTAAAATTAAAATAAAAGTAATTCAATAGAGCCGTCATACAATTTCACAATACGATTGTTGAATTCAATAGTTTGCAAAACTTAATATAATAGAACACAATCGAATAAATCAGAACGATGAAATAAAAGAAAATCAGAACAAACCGTCTGTCTCAATGTAGGTCGTAAAAAATATTGCAACAAAGACAATTTTAGATCCGATTCTATTACAATTTCTCATCACATTATATCGAATACAATCGGTTGGAACCGAGCATCGATATGCGCAAAAACGTTAAACGGTTTATCGGAATACGATTATCGCGTCAGTCGATGTTACGATTGCGATTAACGATTAATCGTGTTAAACTAGGCGGAGGCACGCGACTGTAGTTTGATCGATATCATGATATCCACTAATTTATTGAACTTGAAGTTTGAGAACTTACGCTAGTAGTATAGTAACTCAGTTGATAATAGGTGTGGCTATGTAAGTATATTATGTAAACTATTATGTTATTATTCGTAGAGAAATTCCATTTTCTATTCTCATAATACGTGACAGACTGAACACACCACTTTTCCAACGATATTGACATGTAATTTAGTTATCTACTATCTAAAATGAAAAGAGCTTTCTTCACATCAATAAAGTAACAAGGTTCCCTGTAAATGTTCATAATAGTTTCTCATTACATGAAAATTGTTTTAGAAGTACAGTTAATATTGTTTACACTTTCTAGTTAATCGAAAATCCTTGTAAGTATTAGAAATTTTTGTGCAAGAGTTTGTTAAAATCTGAGTTCAATGTTCGCGTAAATAGCAACGTTAATATTTTTTCTTTAAAAAAAAATAAGGTTCAGTGAGGTGAACAAACTATCAAGAATTCTTGAACGAAACTATTTAATCATTTGATAGTGTACATAAAATATGTATGTAATCATAGTATGGACAAAGTACACGTATCTAATGGTAGCTATAACGCAATATCCATGCTATTACCGACAAGTTATTCAAGTGAGCGGCGAGCCTATCGCCGTAGTTACCTATGTTATGTAGGGCCAATCATAGGAAATTATAGAACATTAGTTTTCTACTAATCTAAATTCAAAGTTCGTATAGGCTACTTTTATACACCCACACAAATAATTTGACTGTAGGTCTTTTTATAAGAGTTAAGTTATATATTGTAGCGTGGAGTGCAATGGCCTCTCCATTGCACTCCACGCTCATTTTCCCAACCGTGGCATAAAATGGGCAAGAAAAACAATAATAAATTGAGAGTCAACAGTTCGGGAATTGTGCTGCAAGATTACGCTTCTTGCAAACTATTTACGCAATGCTTTCTTATAATTAGAAAAGGCCTACTTTGTCCGGCAATTGTACAATAATTTGAACAATGATGTTAGATAGATATTGCTTTTAGTGTGATGTCACATACATAACCTATACTATTTTGCTCATAACTGTAGAAAAACAATCAGACAGCTGGTAGTAACAATAGGTATACATTACCCACAGACGGTGTTGTGGCTTCACAGTTTATTTTAATCCGAGCATCAATGCCGTATTTATTTACATGTACATAATTATGAACTTCTTTGATACTTGGTTGAATGAGGAAATTCCTCCGCGATTTTGTAAAAAAAAATGTCCGATTACAGTCGAATATATCACAGGTTGTCTACAAAATGACTGAACGTAGTTTGATGAATTGTATCATAATGCAGTGCCTATACTTTTTGTACATGGTACCTACTATAGTATTTCTTCTATAGGCACGCGGAGCAATTAACAAAGAATACAAAGTACTCTGACTACATAATCATGAACTTCTTTGATACTTGGTTGAACTTCATAGTAATATTGTTTTACTCCTCCTCCATAGGGCACAAATTGCACGTGCTAAATATAGGTGTTCAACACATAATTTTTTGTGGCTGTCTAACAATAGAGTAAATTACGTGATAATGTATTAAATAATACATACTTACCTATATATTATCATCTCATTCTCATCCATCAGATAATTTCAATTTATGTTCTAAGATCTGACTAACTTGCTAAGTTCTAATTTGCACTTAGGCCGTAAAATAACTGTTTTCTTCATACAAACAAAACTTTTACGCTTCTTTCACTGAACGCGTAATTAGTAGTTGAACTGCGTAGTAAACAGGATAGACAAATACACCTATTTATGTACTTTTACATCCCGAACAAACGCCGCCGCGGCCACGGATGCGCGCGCGCCGTGTTTGCATACGACCCACTTGACGCACACACAGACACTTTTCACTGATTTCTCTCAGTGTACCCGCGGTGAAAATATCCGCAAATTATCAACGAGCTACTGATCAGGCCCTTGAGAGAAATCTTTACTTTGTACTTATCGCGTAATGCTGACCAATCGAGTTTTATTTACTTTCAAGTAGCGCTGCTTTTACTATGAATAGTCGTTATTTTTATTGCTTTAATTAAATTATGATAAAATAAAAACTTAATTGAATTGAATACATATTACATATGCAGTTTTTTGATCTAATATATTGGTCACGATTTATAAATTGCGAATTTTCTAGCGAAGCGTTTGCCATTCATACGAACTTTTATGGTAATATCGACTAGTTTTTTATAAAACAATCAAAAAATCCGAACGACCTTGCCTCCGCATACCAACGAAAAATCCGTTGACCAAATGACCACACGTATTTTTGAGTCCAGCGCGCTCATTATAATTTCGACCTTAACAGCTTTTCATAAAGCTGGTTTTTAAAAAGAAATCCAAATGTTAATGTTTTTATATTATAGTGGTATTCTCGTATTGTTGTGAGCATGGCACGGCTGGCCCAGTCGCCGCAGTGTGAGCGAAACGTGCGCGAGAGACGATCATGCAGTGGCGGATTTACCAATAGGCCAAGTAGGCCAGTGCCTAGAGCGGCAGATTTAGAGGGGCGGCAAATTTTGCGAATTTTTTTACAGTTTTTTTTTTTTATAATTATACGAGTACACAATCCATATATAAATAAACGATTAATAAACTCACTGTAATATATGCTTAGGTTTATGTGATCATGAATTTTAAAATATTCCAATAGCGTTTCAGTAAAAATAAATTGAAAAATCCGCTCGCTTCGCTCGCGGTTTCTTCATCTTTTCTGGTTTATTCTGCGCTCTTTGAGTCCAATCTAACAAAAAGTTAAAGCACCGAAGTAGCAAAAACAACTGACGCTCTACGCTGACGATTTCTAAGCTGTTCAGGAGGTGGAGGACTTTTGTGTCCCAAATAATTTCGCTTTTGTGTCCTCAAAACTCAACAAATTAAATATTAAAATTCCTCCAAAACAGGAAATATGGTCTATAGTGCAAGCTTACTCACCAACAGAGCAGTCATCTACTTTAGAAATCGATGCATTTTACTCAACTCTCAACATCGCCCTAAAAAAGTACACATACAAACACTGCATAGTAATGGGAGATTTCAATGCTCAGATTGGAAGTCCACGAAATGGAGAAGATATTGTACTTGGCCCTTACATCAGAGGGAAAAGAACAAGGAACGGTCAAAAACGAATAGAAATGGCGATGGAAAATAACATGAGGATAATGAACAGCCTATTCAAGAAAAGAACTTCAAAAAGATGGACTTGGGAATCGCCAGGCGGCAGTTTCAAAAACGAAATTGATTACATCTTAACAAATAGACCAAAATTAATTGACGACTGCGGCACCATTTATCTAAATTTTAATAGCGACCACCGAGTCCTCAGAGCACGTCTGAGCAGGTCAATGGGCACTATTAAAAGTCGACCCTTCAAAGTCAGAAGACCAACACCAAATAACAAACAAATGTTAAGCACTATCAAAGACAAACTGAAATTAGTGACAGAATCATCTTTTGAGGGTATAAATACTCAGCAGAAGTACAACATACTACATGAAATATTGACATTGAGACCAGAACCTGATACTAAATATAATACGAAGGATAAGAAAAACTTGTCAGAGAAAGTAATTACACTCCTAGAAGCAAGATCAAAACTGTTAAATACTACAAAGAAAACAAAAATTATCAGAAACAAAATAAGCGAAATAAGTAAAGAAATCAAAAACCAAATAAGAAAAGACAGAGAACGCACTAGGCGTGAAACTTTTGAAAAATACATAAGCAAAACCGGAGGTATTAAAAAGCTCTAAAAACTTTAAAAGAAAAGAAAAACTGGATACCCAATATGAAAGACCGACTTTCGAAAACGAAAACAAAAAGATATGATATACTGTCAATAGCAACTACATTTTACGAAAACCTTTACTCCAGCAAGAACCAAATAGTAAACACCGACTTAAATAACACCGACGCGGTTCCACCTATACTAATAGAAGAAATATACAAGGCAATAGAAACACAGAAGAAGGATAAAGCTCCCGGCCCTGATAATATCAGCAACGAATTACTTACAGATTGTAAAAACGAGCTAGTACCACTACTTAAACACATTTTCAACGACATATTGCACACCGAGGAAATTCCTGCACAGTGGACTACATCAACAATAATCCTACTCCATAAAAAGGGGGACAAAGGAGAAATTAACAACTACAGACCAATAAGCCTAATGTCGAACATTACAAAATTTTTGCAAAAATTGTCCTAAGGCGAATAACCAAAACTCTTGATGAAAACCAGCCCAAGGAACAGGCTGGCTTCCGGTCAGGCTATTCAACATTGGACCATATACTAACGGTAAGACAACTTTTTGAAAAAGCCAAAGAGTTTAAAGTGCCCTTCTACTGTTGCTTCATCGATTTCAACAAGGCATTTGACTCAATAGAACACAACAGTATCTGGCAATGTCTGAAGAAACAAGGAGTCGACCAGAAATACATTAGGATTTAAAAAAAGCATATACACTAACAGTACAGCAAGAATAAAACTAGAGAAACAAGGGAAACAAATAAACATAAACAGAGGCGTACGCCAGGGAGATCCACTGTCACCTAAATTATTCACAGCTGTACTGGAAGATATCTTTCGGAGACTGGAATGGGACCACTACGGACTTAACATAAATGGCGAAAATCTTACACACTTGAGGTTCGCTGATGACATAATAATACTGGCAAGGAGCAAAGACCAACTACAATACATGATCACTGATCTGGATAGAGAAAGCCGCAAGGTAGGTCTGACGATGAACACTTCAAAAACCAAAGCTATGACAAACGCATTGAAAGACAATATTCTTTTAAACGGCGAACCAGTAGAGTTTGTAAAAGAATACACTTACTTGGGCCAACAAATCTCGGTCACTGATATAATGACAAAAGAAATCGACACAAGGATTGGAAATGCATGGAAACGCTACTGGGGGTTTAAGGAAATAATGAAGAATACAGAAATCAAAACGTACGTGAAAACAAAACTGTATAACACTTGTATACTCCCAGTCTTGACATATGGCTGCGAGACATGGGCTCTCACCAAAGCGCAATATAAGAAACTTGAAACGTGTCAGACGGCAATGCAAAGAAGCATGCTAAATATAAGAAAATCTGATAGAATAAGAAACACCACTATCCGAAGGCGCATGAAAATTGAGAATGTCACAACTAGAATAAGGAAACCAAAGTGGAAATGGTCCGGCCACATAGTCAGAGGCAATGACAAGTGGAACAAAAACATAATATCTTGGTACCCTAGGGACAAGAAAAGAAATCGAGGAAGACAGTACCGAAGATGGGATGACGAAATTAAAAGCATAGCAGGGAATATATGGACTAGAAGAGCCCAATACAGAGCAGAGTGGAAGGAAATGGAGGAGGCCTTTGCCAAAGTTGGGCAAACAGACCAGGTCGTTGGTGTCATCAACTCGTCAGAGTTGTTAGATTAAGATTGTATACTGTAAACAAGGTCTGAATAAAGGCTGAATATTTTTTATTTTATTTAATATATGCTTAGGTTTATGTGATCATGAATTTTAAAATATTCCAATAGCGTTTCAATAAAAATAAATTGAAAAATCCGCTCGCTTCGCTCGCGGTTTCTTCATCTTTTCTGGTTTATTCTGCGCTCTTTGAGTCCAATCTAACAAAAAGTTAAAGCACCGAAGTAGCAAAAACAACTGACGCTCTACGCTGATGATTTCTAAGCTGTTCAGGAGGTGGAGGACTTTTGTGTCCCAAATAATTTCGCTTTTGTGTCCTCAAAACTCAAAAAATTTGGCGCTCGCTACGCTCGCGACTTTTTCACTTTAGGCCGGTTTTATAAACTCGTTTTGGTACTTTACTGTTCTAAATCTTAAAAATTTTGCGCTCGCTGCGCTCGCGGCTTTTTTACTTGACACTGGTTTCTATAAAACTAGTTAGCGCTTTATAACTTTGCAGTGGTATGACTCCGGTTTCTTTATGTTAAACCTAGCAAAAAGCACCATGAATGATTTCTACACAATTTTTAAGTACTTCAATTACAATTTTAGTCCGTGATTATATTGTGTCGTTTTTTTGGGGGGGTGCCACCCGATGGGTGCGCCTCTGATATAGTACCTACCCGAACGAATGAACCGATTTTAATTTAGTATTTTTTTTGTATTACAGGTGTTTTACGGGCGAGTTTCATGAAAATCAATTGAGCCGTTTAAAAGTTACAGAGGTTTTACGCTTTAAAGTCGCTGTCAGATAAACTTGTTAGGTCAACATTAAACTCTTCGGTACATAGCGGGTTGCAAAAATAATCTAGTAACTGACAGAAATATCATTAAGTTCACAATCATTAGGGGCGGCAAAAATTGAATGGCCTACTAGCGGCAAATTTGTAAATCCGCCACTGCGATCATGATATGCGTGCAAATGATTTTCCAAAGCGATTACGTTGAATGAGTGTGTAATTACGTAAATAGGTTCTGTGAAATGATTCTATGAGTGATTCTAGTGATATTAGTATTAATTGTAACAAATACAATAGGATTTCAAATTACCATTAAATAGGGCAATGTTAATAGAAATGTATTCGACCTCAGAAAATCGTGATTTCCATCACGTTATGGAGGTAATGTTTCACTGTTATATGTTAAACCTTTTCAGGAAAACGAAATACATCCAGCCGATATAGAAGCATTCGATGCCTCAATGAAGGTGACGTTTGAGAGAGTGTGTGAAAATGTTCTAACTGATTCTACTGTTTGGGTTTATTCTGCTCTCGTCATTTACCAAAGACATACACACGCTGTATAACATTTTTCGGCCTAACTCATTCCGATATCAGTCCCTTGCACTTATTACAATGAATCATTGAAGTGCAACGGACTTTCGACTTGTTAACAAAATTCAAAATTGGACTTGAGCTTTGTATCATACGCCTTCACATTTTTATTAGTTCTTGTACCAATGCTATTTGGTTTATTCCAGGAGTTGCAGGACATGCAGAATCGTCGACACCAGGACAACTTCACGCCTTCTCAGAAGAACATATTGCCTCTAAACAGATACGATGAAGCTGAGAAAGTGATAGCGAAGGCACTGTATACCTTCAACGGACAGACGCCCAGGGAACTGAGCTTCAGGAAAGGAGAAATGATCCACGTGAGGAGGCAGATCGACAACAACTGGTATGAGGGAGAGCTTCACGGGAGGATAGGCTTGTTCCCTTACAATTATGTTGAGGTAATTATTAAAGGCTATTCATTTTTCAGCAATAACTTTTCATTTAAAGGTTTTTAAACTTTTGCGATTTGTCCACTTATTTAATCGGGACTCCTATTTCTTAACCCGACGTTTCGGCTGAATTACACCGACCGTTGTCTTTCCATATGTTTGAATTTTTTAGGTTGAGTGGACAACGCACTAGTTTATTAATTAGTGTTTATTAATATTTGGTGATTTACTAATTTTTGTTTACGGTACCTCACACAGATATTTTATCTACATTATAATACATTATTTTGAAACTCTTTTCAGATACAAAAAGGCGACACAGTACAGGCTCCCAAAAAGCCCGCAGTGGTCGAGGGTCGGGCGAGAGCGAAGTTCGACTTCACAGCTCAAACTAACTTGGAACTTCCTCTTAAGAAGGGAGAGGTGGTGGTCCTCACCAGGCGCATCGACCAGAACTGGTGGGAAGGCAGAAACGGCTCCAAGACTGGAATCTTTCCTGATAGCTATGTCACTATACTGCAGGAACCCAGTCCTAGTAAACCTGGTGAGTATTTTGATATACAAAGTAAAATCGTAAAATTAGCGGTAAAAAAACTAGAGCAGTTTGTAGGTAGTTATTTCTTAAATCGTTTCTCTACTAAGTCTAGAGGCATCCAAAGTATATACCTGGTTATTTTCAAGTTATACTTATGTATATTTTTTTTATTCATTATCATTAGGTAATGGTACCTTCGTTAGTAGCTATAAACGATTGTCACATAAGAAACGATTGTGCAACCGAAAGCGAAAACAATAAAGCATCTGTCTTTGTGCCACCTCAGCAAATGCAAATGTTCATTTTCGATACGCCCAATTTCCAAGAGAAACATCTGATTACGACACATCCCATCATATACATTAACTGCCGATCCGCATTTCCTAACTATCCATTGATTTGGATACGGGGGATAGGATTTTAACATTAGCCCCATACAAGTAATGTCAGACTCTTATCCCTAGTAACCAAAACAATGGATAGATTGAATGTTGGGATAGGCCGTAAACCTGTCACTACCATAATGGCGTGTTCGCGCTAATATGCTAAGTTACGTAAGAGAATAAACACGACGTTTTACTAATGAGCCTGACTAACTTCATCGCTATGTTCATGAATTCCATCATTTTATCTTATCTGCAAATTGATGATTCATTTGTAGTTCAACAAAGCCCTTTGATTTCGCTATCTCAGGAATCTCTCTGTGAGTAAGGTTTTTAATTAGATACTGATATCTTAACTGGATTGTCAGATTAATACAGGAAAAAATATTGTAGTTGATTTTATTGTTTCATAGATTAGTCTCTTTATTTATATTAAATATTGATATCTAAAATGTATTTGATTAATATAGGAAAAAATACTATAGTAGATAATTTTAATTTTATGGATTAAACCTCGTATGTACAATTTATTGCTGAACAAAGAAGGTGAAACCCTAATAACAAACAGAGTCTATATCACTTGGACATACATCATAAATAAATCAGAAAAAGATGCCTTAAAATAACAATTGCTACCTAAATAGAAATGGACATTATTTATTTGTCAATAATGTATGTTACAAATATGGTGAAAAATAATATCTGTAGCCCACTAAAATAATACATATCTTTAACCCCCTTTTCTAATACAAATCACCTAAATTTTCCAGACCCTCAGCCGATCCTGAACAGCGACAAGCCAGTAGCATCACCAGCTGCCCATGGTCTACTCAACGGCTCAGCTAAGAGGAGCATGGGGCCACACAGCTATACTCCTCAACAGAACAGTCCTGCGCTTTCTAACGCACCACCTGCCACGCAGCCACTTCCAGGTAAGATTAGAGAAAAATATAGGTTTGTGGATCTTAAAATTACGTATAATAGAATATATATAAAAGTCCCTGTAATTCTGTATTAACATGATTATACAGACAGATTTTAAGACAGTACTGATTAAAGTACTATCTCAGAATCTGTCTCTTTTTCTGTATACTATGGTATTATTGCTTCTGACCCTTATAATATTGTTGACTAAGAGTGCCAAAGTTCATGTAGCAGTTTTGGACTTACATAAGTCGCTTATTCCGGGAGAAAGCAATTTAAATGTTCCTGTTTGACTCTGTGAAGTTTAAGTATCGGTTTGTGAAGTAAAACAATAGCAAATTCAAACTCTGTTCCGTTCTGTTCAGTATATTTACGTAAACTAGGGCCCTTAGAAGACGTGAAACATTAAACTATCTATGGCACTCAAATATTATGAAAACATTAATCTTGAAAGTGTTAACATAACATCGACTGCTTCATTGACTTTTCATTGTTCCTGCAACTAGTCGCAAATTGTTACCTTACGTTATCAAGCATAGGTATAAAACTACCTACAGGTAAGGTGTATACTCCGCGGAGATCGACGCGTTCCAAGGGAACTATTTCCCTCAATAGGGCAAAAAAACGCGTAATACAATACAGGACTAAATAAGCACAGGATAACGGACTCCAGACTGCAGGTATCATATATCCTTTATGCCCTAAACAAAAGTGTGACGTCACAATGCAGGTTACGTGGCGAAGCCTGCGCAGGCGTCGCTGTCGGCGTCGGAGCGCGGCTACGGGCCGCCCACCGGCGCGGGCGTCGACCTCAACAATACCGAGCCCTTGTACGTCGATACTAATGCGGAGGCCATACCGTTAGTATGAGGTTTTTTTTTAACTTTTTGAATGTTGTGCAGTTATGCGATGTGTGATAACCTCATGTGGTCATGTTGATAGTCAGCTGTGGGAATAAAAATGTGAATCATTTTTGGAGCATTTATGAGGCTGCCCTCTCTCATTATATTTTTTGTAGGACAGATAATTGGGACGTTTGTAGGAGTTGTGCGTTGCACGATTGCTATCCCTGCGTTCTATTTTTCTCCAAGAAACAATCGGTCATCGATTAACGACCATAGAGGGGCGGTGAGTGTGGGCCATATTAAAAAGAAGTTTTGGTCATCATACAAAAAAAAGGAATCAAAGGGTAGTCAACTTTTCACCTAAAACAAACTTGCCTTATATTTTTAATTACCTTATAACTTTCTTAAAACAAAAAATTGCAGATACCGCGCGATGTACAAGTACCGGCCACAGAACCCCGATGAGCTAGAATTGAACGAGGGCGACACGGTGTACGTGCTGGAGAAGTGCGACGACGGCTGGTACGTCGGCTCCAGCCAACGGACCGGACGCTTCGGGACCTTCCCAGGTATGCATGGAGTAGAGGATTGATGCAGTAGGTATTTAGTTAGCTATTAGGTTTTCATAATTTTGTCAGTCATCTTCCTTTTTATCGTCCCACTGCTGGGCACAGGTGTCCTCAAAACTCAAGTTAGCTAGATTATTAGGTGAATTTTGGTAAAGTCTACCCAAGTAAAGCACGGGTCATGAATATGCCTTTCCAAACAAGAAAGTCGCAAAATCGGTATCCAATGTATGGACAAATAGGGAGAACAGTCGGAGACGCTGCATTACATCATGGAAAATAAATTACACTATCTACTACGCGTGTTCACTCAGTTGAATAATGTTGATATATGCTTTGATTAACAACAGAACATTACACTTTTTTAATATAAACTTGCTCTTTCCAGGTAACTACGTGGAGCGCATCTGATAGCGCGAGTGGTCGCTGCTCCGGCGCCTGCGCCGCGCCGCGCTGTGTGCGCGCCGCCCGCGCCACCACACACACACAGACAATAAACACGGACTACACTACTAATGGAGTGCTAATGTGCTAGCGATCGCCACCGCGACTCGCCACTTTACCAACAGACGTGAACGCATCAACCCCACCGAGCACTCCATTAACTCACTAATCCGTGTCCTCAAACTTAGCCAGTGAATTATTGAGTGTTAAAATCTTTGTCACCAAAATAATATTAGTTCTTTATAGCTACTCCAAAATACCCTCAATATTATAATAGATTTGTATACCGCGCCCTCAATTTCTACGTATTTATTACCCAATGTAGTATCATAAGTACATGAGTAGTGGTGGAGGTCATGTATGTGTTAAAGCCGCTCTATGTTAAATATTATAACCGAATATGTACCTTAGAGTCTATCGTCGAATGATACCAAAATTACGCCATGACTTTTTATAATATTTTGTACAAAGGATATAAGCTAAGCTGAAACTAGAGTTGGCCTCGGTAGAACTCGAACTTGCTGACCAAAGCGTGCAATAGTGACGGCATTAGTAACTCGACTCGAGCCTAACACACTAACAGTAGAAGTATCAATGTGTATCGGTGTACTCTCGCTTCTGTCATCCCTCGAATGGAACATGTAACCGCATCGTCAATGTAATCTATCCAAAGTTGTTTTATGCGTCCCAAAGAGTATGTTTATCTGATAATTATGATGTTGTATAATTGTAAAAAAATAATAAAAATACTTATATACTTGTAAAATTGTTTAGCGTAGTATTTATTTATAACGTAGGAGTGACTTGTTTGGGCTCGTCTTTTAAAAGTGATATTTTAAAAGAACGAAGCCGGATTACTAATTCTAAAATACTAACCGATTTATATACATCAATACATGGAATTACATATCTGCAAAAGTCAAACTTTGGAGTAATACTTACAAAATAATCTCTGGTGATAACAAAGTTTAGACATTTTGTGTGCATTGGCGTAACTTACAGAATACTAGGTATGGATATTAGTTACCGCATTAATGATATAAATACCTTCATAATAATACTCAAGACTATGCAATGGTTAGTATATATAGGGCGAGTAATTATTTGGCAACGGTTGACAATACAATATTGTATGCTTAATTTAAAATTAGTTGTACGAATATTAATAAATACGCGTACTATGTATAATCTGGTGTCAAAGGTTCAGGCATCTAATAATATTCATTTTTGTATAACTTTCTATCAAAACGTGTAACGGTTTTAAATAATATCTAGTCATGGATCAGATTTTGTAATATTTTTTACAATTTTGAAAGAAAATGCTGTTTTTTTCCTTCCATCGTATTTCTACCTGATATCGATGTATAACCCAGTAGTGGATGTTTACATAGGAATTTTATATATACCTACCTACCTAAATGTTTGTACTTTTTCTAAGTGTTACCAAAGTATACCCTCGCCCTATGTCTATGCTTCATTTTGTGTAGGTGCAAATTCTTTCACTATTTTTTAACCAATTGTATTGTTGTATTTACTTTTGTTAATTTATTTTTAAAGCACAAATGTTTTATTTTGTTGTTGACACCTCGACATACAATGTAACATTAACTGCTATTGTTCGATATCATCACACCTAATAAAGTAATCTTTGTATTTATAATGTGTTTCATTTTATGCAACCTGAATAGCCTGAAAAAGTTTTATATGCATCTAGTTACAACATATAATAAAATAGAATTATAAGGAACGAGCTTACGTACAGATAGCATGGAAGTTATTTATCTAGGGAGGAAAGGTGAAAAGAACCTACCCATACCATGTTTACACAATTTTCTCGTTCAAAAAAGTCTGCAATTAAGGATGCTTAGAACCTCATTCCACAACATACGATGTAATACTAAAATGTTTGGCCATTTTGATGGAAAAACTGGAATAAATGCCATAAAATCATTATAAAGAAAAAATATACTTTTTCTTCTTTTGTAGCGCTAATGGCTTTTAACATTTTTTTTCACCAATTCAAGCCAGTACGAAATTCTTCACATCGAATAGTGACACCATTTTATTCGTATTTATAAATTTTAAAATTGATTAAATAAAATTAATATTAATTTTATTCCCTCTTACATGATCCTGTCACAGATGAAATAATAAGAACAATATTTACACAGATATTCCTATGACTAAAAACTCTTTGGTCAAAATAATAATTGACTGCGGCAACAACCCCGTTGCTAGGCAACAGCGCTGATTACAAACAAACATTGCTTTGCGGCAGTGAGTCACGCGCACACTGCAGTTATAAAATACTATTAAAATAACTTGCAATAAACGCTTAATTAGCAACAATGGTGGAAACAGACTGGAGAGAAATACTGAGTTTCTCACAGAAGGAGCTCACACAATCAGATAAGGAGAAATTATGTGAAAGCCTGTGCTGGATGGAAGCAGATGATATCGAACTAAATTTTACTGACTTGAAAACTCTGTTTAGACTCTCGCAAGATATACTGAAGATAAAGAGTGAGCAGGTAAGCGTGTATTATTATATGCCAAGGCGGTTATTTTTGTCCAGAAAAGGTATATTACAAATGTAGGTACAACTATATGTAATAATGTATAACATTTCATTAATGGCAGCTCATTCATGATAGATTCGCCATTTCAGCTATTTTAAATAAACTTCAAGTTTCATTACCATTATTTTCCCTCTCCCTTTACTATGAAATGTACTGTATATTGTAGCTTATATGATATCAAAAGAACAGAATGTAAAATGCATTTTTGACGTATATAAGTATTATGCAAGCGATATAAACAATGTTCACAGCAGCTGCAATGGTATCTATACATTTGTAACGGTTGATTTAATTTCACCCCTTTTTTTACAAATGATACTGATTATGCACAATGTATAAAATGTATTTTTTACTTACATAAATTAACTAGCAATCGGTGGAAACAACAGACTTAAATGATTTAATGCTTACTTTTTTATTCCCATAATACACCGTATATTTTTTATTTATTTTAATAAGTAGGTATTTGGATCTCACTATGTGTCAAAATCAAATCATTTTATTTCATTTAGGCTTTTACAAGCATTTTGTGATTTTCTCACTAAACCTAGTGAAAATCCTCAGGTAGACTATATTTCTATTTCGTATTGCGCAGCTAATCTTTTACTCTACTGAGGTGTTAAATGACTCCAAAGATTTTCAAAAAATCGTGTCTTTCACGTTTCTCTACAGGTAAACAACCTAGTTGGCCAACTAAAGTCAACTCAAAAGAAAAGCGGTAAAATGAAAGTGGATACCTCTTACACTGGTAAATACAAGTACTTTCTTTATTACAAGCAATATTACCTGCTATAACATTATGGCGTTGAGACCCACACTTTCCCCATTAGGCAGCTTAACGACTTCTTTATTTAATAAATTTATTTTCCCTCAGTGTTTTCTTTTCTTTATTAACTTGAATCACAAAATGATATAGCTAGATGGATCTTTCTTTAGAAAGATGTTTTATTATGACTAATTTAGCACTTCAACGATACCAAAAAAGGCACCTTCCTATTTCCTCTTTCTGTATTATTCTATAGCTGAAGAGCATGTATTTAAATATTTAGTAAATGTAACAGTCTGTGTATATTTCTTTAATTCAGTATCGCCAACACAAAGCAACGACAGCGCAGTCGAAACCATAACACACCAAGAAGAGATAATAAAAGCAAATAAAGAGATATTGGAACAGCTATATGCCGACATCGCTGACTTGGAGTCCAGGAAGAGTAGACTCGAGGAAACTCGAAGTAATCTCGATATGGATAGTGACTCTAGTCGAGATGTACTGTCTGAAATGAATGCTGTGGCCGAACTAGAGCAAGAAGTTACTATGAAGAACAAACACATTAGGAAGTTACTAAGTGATGTCAAAGTAATAACAATACCTTCAATCATTGATACCAATATCTCTTCTGAAATAAGCTCATGTAACGCTTTATGATTCCAGATATTAGAAGAAGAGAATACTAAGTTAAAAGAAAAAGTGTCAATACTTAAGGATAAGTTAACAGAAGCTACTCAGCTTATTGATAACCTAACTGAACAAATAATGGCTATTAACAATGAATGCAGTCAGTTAAAAGGTAACAAGACTAACAAAAGCAATTTATATGTAACATCTAAAACGCAATACATATATTAAATTACATTTTTTTTTTATTATTTCAGAAATATTAGGTAAATCGGAAAAGGCAAAAGCTAACCTGATGTTTGAAATGGAAGGATTGAGAAAGGAGCTATTTGAGAAGGATTCTAAGAGGGAAAACATCTATGAAGAAATTAAATCCAAAGTTCAACATTGGAAGGTCAGTAACATCATAATCATCATATTACTTGTAATACTTGTGGATAATAGTATTTATATTGACTATATGGACTTGTTTAAACGTTTGACTTATCTCAGAGCATCGCCAGATCAAAGAAAGCTGAATTAGAGGCAATAATAAATGAGAATTTGAAATTAAAAGAAGATTTAAAGGAAGCTTCTAAAGTCTCAGCAATTTCATCGCCGAAAGTAAGTACCAGTGCATTTTCTTTATTTGGGAATCTAATATAAAACATAGACTACATAGTCATAATTAAAATATTTTATCAGAAAAATGACGCAGAAAAACAAAAAATCAAGGAATTACAAGACAAATTGCTAGAAGCTTCCAATGAAATTGAGCAAACGGCTAACCTCATCAATATCCTAAAAGCAGAGAATAAACAACTAAAAGCTATTATAGAAGATGTGCCAGATTTTGCAGCTCCCGACGCTAAAAATATTTCTGATGATAACAAAGAACGAGCAGTAATCAATAAATTAAAAAAGAAAGTCAAGACCTTAACTGAAAGTCTTCAAAGTGCTGAAGAAATGGTTGCGGTTAGAGAAAAAGAGGTAAATATAACATCACATTTATTTTGTTAATTATTATACCACAAAGTACTTTTGTTTACTACCTACAATTTTACATATGAAAAAATATTAATAATGATACTCGTTTTATAAAGTTGACAGAAATTACATCGCAACTGCAGCTTTTGCAATCAGACGAAGGAATAAATGCGTTACTCGAAGGATTGAAAAACAAGAAACGACAAATTAAGTTTAAAGATGAAGGTATAAAAACATTAGTGCAAGAAGCGAACACTTTAAACAATCTGATAAATGACTTGCAACTTGAAAATGAAACTCTGAGGTATGTAATTCTTAGACTTATCGTGATCCTATCTTTATAGCATGACTATATATTATCTAACTTTTATGTTGCAGACAAAAGTTTAACATACCCGCTGAAGAGAATATACCTACAGAAGGTATTATGAAGGAGTATCGTACTTTACAAGAAACTAATTCAGAAATCAGTAAGGAGCTGAAGAGATTGGAAAATAAAGTTATTGGACTTGAGCTCAATAATCGTAATTTGACTATTAAAATACGAAAAATGACAAATCTTCTTTGTAATGCTGGATATAAAAAAGAAAAAATTGATGAAATTGTCGCAGACACTGAAAGCGATGATAGCGCCCATGATGATAAAGAAGCCAAAACAGAGTAAATCATTAGCTAAGTCGTCATATTCTTCTGTTTGAATGGAATTAAAATAATTAATCTTATGTATAATTCTAGAGATACAACACTACAATTGGAGAATCAATCAGTCGCTACAGAAAACCAAGATCAGGAGAATGATATGATTGCAATTATTGAAGAAAATAAAGGTCTCCGTAAAGGTCTTCAAGAAATACTAGAATTTTTGAAAGATAATAGTGCGTACTTGTTTAAAGATAATCCTTATTTTCATATTGTATTAGACATTTTACATAATTGTGGCGTTTTGTTCAATTTCAGGTAAAAGTTCTTCTGGTGTATTGACACTGCAATGTCCGAGCTTAGAAACAATACTATTATCAATGGAAGCAAGAAACTCGGCAGGATGGTTTGCACCACATATGACTACAGTTATGGAGCTAAGAGCTGCCATCGGTGGCAAAGATGCACTATTAACGGCCCTTAACGAAGCTAGGTACTAATTTTTTACTACAACAATGAATTCCAAAGATACTATTTTATTAATTTAAGCATTCATTTACAGAAAAGAAACGTTTGATATGATGACAAAATTATCAGATGCAACTAAAAAATCATCAGAACTCGAAAAGAGGTTGATTGAAATGGAAGTTAAGAATAAAGAAAAGGAGGCCGAAGAGAAACTTTCTCAACAAATGAATGCAGACGTTTGCGAATTCGGTTCTTGGATGTCAGAAAAAGAACAAAATGACATTGATTTTTATGATAAGTCACAAATTGTCAAATTTGTCGAAAAGGGAAATTCTTTGTATGAATATCAATTAAAAAAGGGTTTAGAATACTTCCACATGAAATTCAAAGAGTTATTTGATAGACTAACATCTATGGCTATTAAAGCCAGCGACGACCTCAATAAATGGTCTATTCAAGAGGAACAATATAAAGCAGAAATAGAAACTTTAAAAAATCAGTTACAACAAGAAGATGAAGATCATAGTGACCGTTCTCCTGGCGCTGTCCCTGCTCCTAATATGAACGGTTGGCAAAGAAAATGTACTTATTTAGAAGATTCATACAAATACATACGGACCTTAAACGAAAATATGAAAAATGAAATTTTGGAGACTAGAAAAGATGCAATGGAAGCATCGTCAGATTACGAAACACAAATTCAAAAGTTAATGCTTTCGGTTGCAAATTTAACGGATAAGTTAAGATATTCCATATCTCTTGAACTGTTCTGGAAACAAAACTTGGC
Organism: Helicoverpa zea; assembly: GCF_022581195.2. Classification (NCBI taxonomy): domain Eukaryota; kingdom Metazoa; phylum Arthropoda; class Insecta; order Lepidoptera; family Noctuidae; genus Helicoverpa; species Helicoverpa zea. The sequence continues at coordinate 3,486,777 of NC_061458.1, read as the reverse complement.
ACTTACTGAAGTAATTTCAAAATACAGAAAGCTAGTGGAAGAAGGTTTTAGTAACCAAAACCAAATGATGAATCTATTTACTCGACTAGATGAAGATAAAATCAATATTATCAACTTTATTCGTCTTGAAATTAACCAACGCAATGGTAATATTTCTCAAATTCATAGCAATGAAGTACCTAAATCACTTTTTAAATAACATTAAATGATTACAGGGCAACCGTCAGAAGAAATGGCACAAAAAATTGAGTCAAATATAGAGCACATGATTTTGAAAAAACAAATAGAACAACTTTGTATTGAGTTGGATAATAAAAACAAGAAAATAGAAGATTTGGAATTTAAGAATTCGGAGCTTCAAGAAGTACAAGTTAAAAACATGTAAGATAGTCAATGTTCTTGCAATTTTTTTTTTTAATTCAATTAAATTATATGCTGTTGATAATTTCAGTGATGAAACTTTGGCTTCCATAACAAAGCTAGAAGTCGATTTGATGAAGGAGCAACTGCATAAAATATCTGAAGATAATAAATCACTTAAAGAACAATGCCAGCATATGAGCAGTCAATTAGACATTGCACTCTTACAGGTATTATTAAACATATTGCGTGTTTTAATATTTCACTTTTTCTTGGTTTATTTACTTGAGCGTTTTTTCTAATTTACAGTTGCAAGACAGTCAACAGAGACAGATGAGCCATGATATGGAAATTAACATGCTACAGCACCAAGTCTTAGATCTACAGTCTACAAGTGATAATAAAGCCATCATTGCTAGGTAACCTTTTTGCTGTACCCTACGGGGTCTATAATTGTACCTAGATTTAAGCCTAAAAACGATTGAATTTATTTTAAAAACGCCATATCTGTAAAATCACATTTTCATAACTTATCAAACTAATTCCGTTCAAATTCTTCCTTCACAGACTAAGCGGTGAAATCTTAGTAGCTCACCTTCAAGCGTCCGAGAGTCATAAGAGAATAGAGAGACTGCATGCAGCTCTGAATAAAGAAAGGGAATTGAGAATGGAAGCTGAAGATATGTTCAGAGCTCGACAGAAAATCTTTGATGTTTATGCCATGCGTTACGAATCAAAATTCAAGTACGTAATTATTTTCATATCTCTGATTCAAGTATTTAACAATTAGTAATAATGATTGTTACAAATGGTTTTTTTTTATATAATTTTAGATACATATACGAAATTATGCAAACACTACGACAACAATACCAAGGAAGTATTCCACTTATATCCCTCGAAAAATATCTGAATAAAGTAGAAGAACTTTCCCGTAAAAACCAGGCTGTGGATGATAAGCTCTATGAAATAGAAGATCTGCGAGCTAATTTAATTACCAAGCATAGTGTATTCGATCAAGTCTTGGATATATCTAAAGATAAATGTTTGATAGAAGAAGATAGTTGCCCACACAAACTCAAGTATATTATGATGGTAAGCGCAAAATTTATAAATGATTGTAGTAATAGAAAACGTCATGTTTGATACTTTCTTTCGTTTTTATTATTTAAGCAATCGGTGAATGCGCGAGAATTAGAACACATCAATAAAAAATTAAAAGCTTTAGAATTATCCCGTGAGGAATTAATCAAGCACTGCAATAACTTAGAGAAGACTCTTGTGCTTGTGAATCAAGGGTTCGAAAAGTCCGCTATTAATGAAAAACGTAAGAGCGTTGATGACGATTCTGAAGGCCAATTAATACAATTGGAATTGGAAGATGTTCAATCTGACGAGGAATCAAGTTCTAGAAGTAAGTTATATTTATTAATTTATCAATCATATTTTAAAATAATAAATTTGTATTTACTTATATTTCGATTCAATTTTAGAAAGTCAAACCATAACATTGACGAAACCAGAAATATTGAAACCACAACAAAAAAGTGCCCCAGATACTGAGAAGGAAAATAAGAAGTCAGAATCGCCAGTCAAGACACCACAAAAGAAACGAAGTACCGAATATTCTAATGCATTTGTTCAAACTATCCCCATCGAAATTATTAAAGCTCACCGGTTTATACAGACAGATGAAACCAGTGATACATTGGAAGTCATGTCTAATCGTATAGTCTCTCTCAAAGCAGACATTGACAAAACTACTAAACAATTGTATGAAGCCATGGGTCTAGCACAAAAACGTACTCAAGAAATTCTTACCCTAAACAACGAGAAAGTTGTATATGAATCCACGATACAAAACTTAAAACACTCTAACAATGAAAAAGATGTACTAAACGAGGAACTACAAGGCATTATTAGTGACTTGAAAAAACAACTCAATGATTATCAAACGAAGCAGATGTCAGAAATCCATCAAAAGAGAGACAGCAAAAATGAAGAGAACAAATCTTTACTATTGGCCATAAAACAATTAGAAAATGACAAAAATGCGATTATGGTAGAATACAAAGAGTTACTAAACAACGAAAGAGAAGAGTATGCAAAATCCGTTAAAGAACTGCATGTCAAGATAATGGAATTGCAGTCTAAGCTAGATAGGTATGCTTAGGAAAATATTTGGTAACACGCCTTAAAATGTCCAAATCAATCATTTTGGACACGCTGATAATAATTATGTGACGTGCAATCCTAAACATAACACTAATCACTTATTCATTGTAGACGAACCAGTGAAGCGAATTCCTCCAACGGAGAAGCATTGAAAGAAGTTGTTACTAAATATACGATCAAAATCGCGGAGTTAGAAGACAAGAGTTTTAGATTACAAAGTGAATTAGAGGAGTGCCAATCTGAGTTGTGAGTGCTAGTAACTTGTTATTATCATAATAAGTTTTTATTTCGTCACATCATAATAATTTTATATGAACTTGGAATTTTGCAGAACAACATATCAAAGTGAATCGGTTCGTTGGAAGGAATTAGCAGCAGAAAGACTAACTAAGATGGAGCAATTGAATTCTCAACTTGCAGAACGACACTCCCATGAGGTAAGACTCGTAAAAATATTAAAATAAACTTGGTAAAAAATTGTAACCGAGAAGAACATAAGACTTGTTGATATATTTACAGGTAGAGTCATATAAAGCGGAAAATGAGCACTGGTTGACCCAAATAAACGAAATGCAGAGGGAACATATGGATTTAAGGACAAGGCTCACTGAACAGAAAACTATCTACCTGAAACAGTTGTCAGAAAAGGACACACAAATTGAACAGTTGCGCATTATTATAAACAATTTGAAGGTGAGAAGGGTTATAAGTATTAATCATTTTTATCCTAGGGAAGCAATCTACTATTATAAGTTTGTATATAAAGATGTAATCTCATCAAATAAGACCTGTTGATCCTAATATCTTTGATTTTGGGAAGGCTTTTGAGTGTTTATAACACGGGCTTCGAGAAGAGTAATATATTTGAAAACTGTAAACATGTTTAGCTATACCTTTTTCAATACCATAAAATATTTTTCTTACAACCCACATGTGTTTATTATTCATGTGTCTGAAATAAACACATGTGGGTTATGTGTTTATTTCAGACACAAATAATGAACATGCAAACTTTGATCTCAGTCAACGACCCTAGTTTCGATCTCTCTGCTATAGTAGAGGTTGATGAAACTAGCGATGCGTTGTCCCAACAAGGCTCCGAGAGACTGGAACTCAAGTTTGAGTCCACGGTGGATTTGCACGACTCGCATGAAGATGTAGTTAGAATACCAGCTTCTTCTACGACTATTTGGTAAGTTAACTCAAGAATAAGAAAGTACGAAGAAAATTTCTTGTGTGATTTTATAGATTTCTCAAATGTGAATAGACGAAAGTGTTGCAGTAACATCTGTTTTTACGTCAACTTCTTTTGTTACGTTTGCATTGTATTAGATATCTTTGGTACTTGAATTTTCTTCAAAATTTCTTTGTCTGGTTGTTTTTTAAATTGCAATTTGATTATTTGTAACTCCCTTTTTCCACAGGCAAGAGCCAGTGATAGAGCGTCTCCGTCGGGAGAAGCAGTTAGCTACTAAACAGAACGCAATTCTCCGTCGGCAGATCAAGGTGCTGGCTTCACGGGAGAGGCGAGCTCGATTGGATGCTCAGAACCTAAAGAATCAAGTTTTTAGAATGTAAATATTTCATACCTCCATATTATAATAAATTTCGGGTGTGTCGTTCATAATCACATTAAATGAAATGCGTTAATATACTGGTTAATATATGTCGATTATACTTCGGCCGTTCAGAGAATGCGTTCCTGACACCTATCAGTTAGTCACGACTAGTGATGGGCACAACATAACACTGAGTTCGTTACCGTTCCTTCAAAATGAACCGCCGCATTATTTTAAGATTATTTTCGTTTTAAATTGGCGGAATCATTTGTTTTATATTTTAGTTATTTAAGTGGAAACCAAAAAAAGGTAATATTCATATAATAAAATTGTTTTATTTATTCTTTGTTACAAGTACATTGAATTGAATGTGCGAACAGAATATTAATCAGACTCCGATTTGCTTGAGGAGGTGGTGTCTTCATCATCATCTTCGCCTACATGTATAATTATATTATTATCAATAACAGAATCAATCCTGATATCTCGGTCTAACAAAAGCCGGGTAATCAAATAAAAACAGATCGAAAACACTTGAAAAACGTGGTCTATGCGCACGAAACGACAACGGACGACTGTTTTAGCGTCACAAAATGGCGGCCCATAACGCCATTTGGGGTTACCATTTTTAATCTAAGTATAAAAATGCGGTTTGGTCATAGTTTTATTTTTATATTTCATAAACGTTATAATTAAGTCTTATAGTCCATTATTTTCCAATTCTTAAAAAGAAAATCAAAACGTATTATTTTATATTATAACTGTATAAGAACAGATTACGATACTTGCCTGTTATTTTTAGCACAGCACTACAAAATATAAACCGCTGACATAACCTTGTAATAGCGCAGTATAGATTTAGAAAAATATTGTTTACCAAGTTATTTGACACTCAGTTTGGCACAAAATTATAACATTCATTGATTATTGATATAATAATGTTGTTTTAATGCTCCTCAATTGTTAAAACGGTAAACAACCAGCAAAAATATTTTTATCGTAACTGCAACGCCATTGCAAAGTTACGTCGTCAGTTCAATCGCGACGTGTCAGGAACGCATTCTCTGAATGGCCGAACTATAACACAAACAAAAAAGAAAAATACATAAAAATAAAAAAAAGATTTTTTCAAACAAAGTAAATAGAATAAAAATGTGCGAAAATTAGAACACCATATAAAAGTCAGTCATTACAAACAACTGAAATTCTCCCTTGAAAACTGACAGCTGTCAACTGATCAAATCATTCGATAGTCCTAACTTTATCTCTGCTTTACACATGATGTTGTAAATTATGAAAACTAAAAATGACTCCTGTGGCCTAACCACTGAATGGAGTAGGTTTTTTTTTCACAATTCGCCATAGAGTATCATAAAGTATATGTGATAGAATTTAATGTGATTAGGTACGAAACACCCGATATACTTCAACTGTAAGGTTTTGTTGGTTAGGCAGCGTGTATGTATTTGATAGCTGTGCCACAAGGTGCTGCGGTGGTTGGTGAGATTCCGAGGGATGTATCTACAGTGCCCTTATAAAAAGTTTTGTCAGTCTCTAAGGAATTCAATCTATCTGTATGCTAACCTATAAATCTGTTGTCCATTTCGCATTTATAATATTCGGGGATTTATTGAATGCTACTGAAAATGTGGCACAAAATGGTTTAATTTGTGACTTAATATTTTCAAATACATTGTCAATTTCAGAAGCACGACCGGCAACAAAGTGACGACGGCTGAAACAGCGGCGTTGCACAACAAGATCGCGTCGCTCCAGGCTCAGCTGACGAGCGCGCGCAGAGAGCATCACTCTAGCGTCGCGCTCTGGGACAAGTGGAAGAGGTATGTAGCAATTACATAGTAGTTACAAAAAAAAAATTGAATCAGTTGAAAGCAGGTGTTTGTCCCAGTGGGGCCCAACAGGGCCGAAGCTTGCCGGGGCTGCGAAATTTTTCGAAATAGTTTCCACGGCTTAAGAAGGAACGGCGTAAAAGTAGTAGGTACCAGGAATATAGAACCTTCCTCCAGTGAAGGCTATGAAGTACATTTGATCAGAAATGATTGGTTTACGATTTTAATGTCTTATCTCCTCAGAGCCCAACAGGCGGCAGACCGTTGGCAGTCACGCTACGAAGATAAATGCCAGGACGTCACTAAACTGGAGGCCGGCCTGAGCCTCGCCAAGTCTGCGGTGGCTCGCTTGGAGAAGGAGAAGCGAACGCTGCTCGCTAGACTTAATGAAGCTAAACGTAAGTCAAAACCTCATATAAAAATGCACTAGGTTTTACACATGAGCATAAGAAGTTCGTAGCTTTTTATAGACTAAAATTGTGGAAACAAAGAATTGGATTAGCTTAGGTCCAGAAATTAAAGACAAAGATATTTAGAAGGTATTTAGAGTTGTGAAATAGTTTGAAAAATTTTCTATGGAGTGTCGACCAAAGCCAATCCATTCCACCATAGATCGATTGACAATCTAGATTAGTGAGATTATAAGAGCCTTGCTACTCTTCTGTTGTATTCGCAGAGAAGGTTTCCTAAATACAATTTAGATATACATACCTAAAAAAACTTTTGGTAATGAGAACATTTCCTATCCACCACACTAACAGATGACAGCCAACTAATAGCAATAGAGAAACAAGAAGTGGAGACACAAGAGAAGCCGGAGCAGAGCGTCAAGGAGTACGGTTCACATTCCGACGCGCTGCCAGTGTCCACACAAGCCCTGTTGGACCGAGTACAAGCCCAGCAGAGGAGAATTGCTGCCTTGGAAATTGCTGAGAAGGTAACTTAGAAGTTGTAGCTTAATGTCTTACTAATAGCAATAGAGAAGGAAGAAGTGGAGACACAAGAGAAGCCGGAGCAAAGCGTCAAGGAGTGCGGTTCACATTCCGACGCGCTGCCGGTGTCCACGCTGTTGGACCGAGTGCAAGCGCAGCAGAGGAGAATTGCTGCCTTGGAAATTGCTGAGAAGGTAATGTATAAGTTACAGGTTTATTTTGGCAACAGTCTTGACACGTCTTAACGCAAGCTTAAAGGGTTCATAGGCATAGGAAGGAACAGAGGCATACAAAGGATCATTTACCAACTGTTTGACTTTGCAAATATTTGCAATTTTACACAATTCGCTCTGTGTCAAGTGTCAATAGACATTTAGTTTTATACCTTTCTTCAGGAGACGTTGATTTTGCTGATGCTATTTGCAAACTTTTTGCCATCGCTGGTATACTACCTATAACATTTGCAGTTCTTTTCACTACTTACTGTCCATGTTTATATTGTGTCTTCATTAAAATGTTAAAGTTTTCATTTTATTATTAACCATTGTAGTATGTACAAAACTTCCTCTTGATATTCCAGGGTAACGAACTCCTAGTGGCGGAGTACGAACGTTCACTAGCAGAGATCACCTCGCTGAAAGGACAAGTGTTGAAACTAGAGTCCACTCTACTGGAGGCGCAGATTCGGAGCCCTCTCAAATCCGCCGGGGATGCACAACCAGAGCTTAATTACTGGAAGAGGTATGGATATTAATGACAATGTTCAATGTAGTTTTTTTTTTCATCCATGCTTTTCAGTGTTTATATTTTGAAGATTGATCGTCGGTGAAATGTATTCAAAAGGAACAAAGTTGGACAATCTGAAAGGCATCATGTTTAGAGAATATAAATCATGAAATCATAATTGAAAGAAATATAAGAGACGAATAATATATTATTTGTCTTAACACACATTTGAAACAAATCCAGAAGTTCAAAATGTTTCATCTAAAATCTTACTATACATATTTATGTTTATATTTTGTTTGTCTGAATATCAGTTATTGCGAGATGTTGAAGGAAGAGAACGTGCAGTTGACTCAGAAGATAAACACCATGGAAACATTACCGACCACGGCACAACAGCATCGAGTCAATGATCTTGAACAAACTGTCCTTAGTTTGAGAGGTATGTATTTATGCCTTAGATGATTTCTGCACAATACACTATGTTACGAAATGCATGATTTTACGTATTAGGAATTCGAATGTTAATGTTTCAATTATACCAATATAAAAAAAATCTTACCCATGATCGAGGACTGAATATTTTTATGACTTTAGTCTGTGAGGATCTGACACTTCTTACCACTCCACCACTATTTGAGGAGTCATAAAAAAACTCTCCATTCTTAAAGAGATTGCCATTTTAGAAATGGCAGATTTTCGTGGTTTGACTGTTGCATGTGCAATTTGCCTTTCTAAAAATCTATGAACAACAGATAATACCGAAGACCTCAATTTTTTTCAAAATCACAGTTTAGGATCACTTACGGACACAATTTCACATCTAGGTGTTTGTTAGTTGCACCCAGAATGTTCTAACACGCTTGTTTCAGGCGTCATCAACAAGTTGCAAGCGGAACAGAAGTCGGGAGGGATTCATAAGAAGATCGACTCTCGACCCAGCAGCAGTCGCAGCAGTAATACCGAGAAGGTTGGTCACCTAGATTAATTTGAGGAAGAAATAACATCCGAATGAGCACATTCCCCGTTTAAGGAGTTCGGTTAAAAAAACATACTGTTACAGCCTTTTTATCGTCCCACTGCTGGGCACAGGCCTCCTCTCACACGGAGAAGGATTGAGCATTAAAAAAACATATATTATAATAAAAAGCGTTTTTGTTCAAATAAGGCTGAAATATAAGTTTCATTAGGAATCCAATGTAGGAAGGAAATCCCACTAATGAGTAGTGTGAGACTGGTGATGATTGATCTAATATAAGTACTTTTTTGTCGTTTACAAATTTAAGAATATTTCTTTATCAGACTAGCATTTTGTTCTATGTATGCAGTAGCAGTTTGCTATATATCTGTAATAAAACTAAATGTACTTTTTAGCACCAACCAAATAGTTATGTATCTTTCAGGGTCGTACTCAAATGGAGTCTCATCGAATAGAAGTGGCAAATTTGAAGAGAACGATTCACGACAAAGATCTGTTGCTGGAGCGATCCAAGGAAATGCTGAAGATTGCCGCTGAGAGAGAAGATGAGTTACTCAGAGAGGTATCACCTATACAAATCTGAACAGTTTCTTAGTTTTAATGCGTCAATCTCGGGAACTGTTAGACCAATTTGAATATTTTTATCAGTGTAAGATAATACATTTATCTAGGCTACTTTAAGGAAGGCTTACTTTTTATCCAATTGCGCAAAGTGGGTCTCATCCCATAGGATATGGATGAAATTCTGATGGAAGCTTTAATGGATACTTAAGTATCGCGATTTTTTTATTATATTTTTTTTACTTTTCAGAACGCTTACTTACACCGGCAAATAGAAGAGCTTACACGATCTAGAGGTGGATTTATATCAGCTTAACTATCTTACTAACTATTCTTTGTTTTAAGTGTTCAATGTTCGTTATGTAAGTGATTATGTGTTTGTGTGCATAAATAAAAACAAAATTTACAATATCGCATTTCATTTATTTCTTTTGTAATGTCCAGTACACACATTCTTTCTCATGTTTTTAAGTAATTTGTAACAAGTTTACAACCATTTGAACGGAATTAATATATTTAAATAAAAGTATGGCTATCGGGTTGGATGGTTCCAAGGATGATTCATCTATACTTTTATTACACAGCCTGTAATTTTAATAAATCTCTTTATCATATTCAGAGGGCTATCTAAAATCCTTTGAAGAACTACTCATTTACGTAGTTCCTACATGTTGCAAGCAGTCATTAATATGTAGTTTATTTTCAGAAAGAAAATTATTGCGTTAGGTAACGTTCGAAATAATGGTAATATATTCTGCCATAACAAGTCTCCCGGACTTGAATCAGTTTATTTTTGCGTGTACACACGTGCGTGTGTGTTTCAGTGCGGGCTTTCACTCAAAGAAGCTAATACTAAATCTATACATTTCTAAAATGCAACAGCTATCAACAATATACTCATACGTATAATTATAGCATACAATACAATTCGGTTCACCGAATTTGGAAGACAAGTTGCGTCAAACTCATGTAATCAGTTCGTACATTTTACATATTTAAGCGAAATACATATTACATACATTTTTCATTTATACAGCCATCTACGTGAGAAATACAAATAGTTTGTTGTTTTCAGTGACTTGTATTTTGGTCTTTATTTAAAAAATAAATAGGATGTTCTCTTAACTCTATAAAAATATTAAAAACCATAGAAAATTACATAAAAAATATAGTTTTCATTGTGATAGTCAGGTGCAAAAAGTATTATAGTTCGGCCATTCAGAGAATGCGTTCCTGACACGTCGCGATTGAACTGACGACGTAATAACATTCATTGATTATTGATATAATAATGTTGTTTTAATGCTCCTCAATTGTTAAAACGGTAAACAACCAGCAAAAATATTTTTATCGTAACTGCAACGCCATTGCAAAGTTACGTCGTCAGTTCAATCGCGACGTGTCAGGAACGCATTCTCTGAATGGCCGAACTATAGAGAAAGGTGATTTACAGAACTATCAAAAAACAATATAAAAGTAATCAGGTGTGCATATTTCCCATTTTATTTTTTTCATCTATTTTGAACTATACAATTTTAAAATTCCACATTCAATACTCGCATTTAAAAATCTACAATAAGTAATTTGGATTATACAAAGGCCTAGTAAAGTAGGTAAAGTTTCATATACAGTATGAAACAACATGTAAGGCCAGTATTATAGGCGTCTATTAATTTCAGTTCTTCACGGTTGTTCCCTAATGCTCAAGGTCCTGAACTATTATCTCTCGAGCTTATTGCTCAATCAAATTCTATTTTAGATGACCTCTTCGTTGAGCTAATTATAAACTGACCCTCTTCAAAACAGTGTCATTAGTTAGTGGTCATAAAAATTTCATATTTTATAAAATATCGTCGTTATTGAGAAAGTTTTACCCATTTCAAAAATTACCACTGGGCATTTTTTTTCCTTTGGATTGGTCAAGATTTGGTAAAGTTTTTATAAATAAACGAATTGTTTCAGGTTTTGAGTAGGTATCAGAAACCCATGTAACGACATTATTACTGTTTTACCACACTTTTCACTTTTTACTATTACCCACAATCTTCCTTCAATTTTAATCAACAACGAACTAGATACAATTTTAATAAATTAATTAAATATTGTAATATTATAATAAATTATTGTTTTCTTTTTAATACTAATTTTGATGCTCCAAATCGTCATTTCATTCCATTCTTCTAGTTCCATGTTCCTCCTTTAATCCTTGGTAAGTACGTTACCCGGTAGAGTAGAGTACAAATTTATTTAGAAAACGGAGAATATTATCTACAAATAGCGAGTGTTTTCCAAAAAATATGGATCTCAAAATCATGACTTAACTATGTAATATTCGTAAACTAGGAATGTAACAAACAACAGCACTAAATTCACAATAAACAAACATTTAAATGTTTTTTAAACCTATTCTTATAAAAAATAACTTAAAATTATAATAATTTGTCTACTTAAATAAATAAGTACTGTAAATTAATCTTGAACGCCGTTCGATTGCAAGAGTTTACACTGAAAAATGCGACAAAATCACATTATATTTTTTGCTATAATTTAAATTTCGATAATCAAAAAGATCCCAATACAATAATACTTTTTTAAAATTATAATTTATAATTTAGTCATCATTAACAAATTATTTAAACAAGAGATTTTTAGAAGAATTAGAAGCAACCAAATTAGACCCACTTAAATAGGCATAAAATAAAATAAAAAATTGTAAAAAACAAACCACAGCGTGCTTCCGTCATGCAGCAAGCATGCAGGTGCATCATATATAAATCTAAGGCTATAAGCAAACCAATCATAACTAAAAACTATGCACTAACTACACTACCCAAATAATATAAATAAAGCTTACCTTAAGAATAGGTTAAAAATGATGTTAAAAATATTGTTTACATTAATTTGATTAATTTCAGCGGTAAATCATAATTTACTTATGACTATATTACTAAATTATTGAAGCCCTATTAAATATTTTTTATCTCACGAAAGCGGTTCCACAATGCATGTGTGTGTAAGCTTATATACACGTTGTATTTGTGAAACTCGGCGACTCGGCCAATACTGACCAATCCCGCGCTCACACATAGAAAGACCATATGTGTACATTTACACACGTGTGGGTTACCCGCTTTTGTGAAATAAAACATCTTTAACAGTGTTCATACTATGATAAGTGCAATGTACGTTCTACAACATGCAATTAAAATCAAAATAATTACAAACCTGATAGAGTTTCCACAATGGATGTGCTAAGTAGTGTTCAAAGCACACGGTGTCATCTAAAACACAAATCACTACTGCAATGATGATGTGAATGATGAAAACATCTTCCAATAATCTTTGTCTTTCATATATTATTTATTTATTCGTAAATTAATACATTAATATGGATCTCTCGGATAAATAGTGTAACTCGCACCTCTTTGAATATAGGAACCATGTAGGAAACTATCTTTGAAAGCAAGCGATCTTTCTCAAATGTGTTTGGTACATGATGTCCACTATCCCCGAGTATGAATTCAAGTTTATAAAGATTATTGGAAAATATATGATACAGTTGCCATTTGACGGTGTACAAAATAAGTGATGAATGATAATGCAACTATATGCAAGATTGAACAAAAAATATATTCATGTTATTTTTCTAAAATACTACCTAAGATTATCACAAATACAGACGTCATTGTGGGTTATCTTAATTAAGTAAATAGGTAAAGGCACTTCCCATGACCGACAGTCCGTTATGTATAAAATTACCATTAAAACACAAAAAATAAAAATACTTTTATAGATGCTTAGACGAATTCAGTTTTTGTACAAAAATACACGATAATCGCAGACGTTAATTTACATAATCGAAATATTTATTAACTTTATGAATGAATCTAATGACATTCTTAAAGCATAAGTTTTGTGGAATAGGAAATGAACTGTTTTAAGTTGTGAATTTGAATATCTATGACAATTCGAATATCTATGGAGACCACGGACTAGCAAGCGCAGCGTAGGACGTCCACCAACGAGGTGGACAGACGACCTATAAAGGTCGCCGGAAGACACTGGATGCAGGTCGCCTCCAACGGGTATCTGTGGAGATCTAAGGGGGAGGCCGATTTTCAGTAGTGGACGTCCTATGGCTGAGATGATGATGATGATGACAATTCGCATGACCTGGCTGTATATATTTGTGCACAGGCTTCTAAAGACTCAAAAATGTTACTACATGATTATTTATTAACATTTAAAATAGTCTTCAGAGCTTAGGTAAGTTCATGCACAAGCTTATGGCCCGTTTGTAGGTGCGGCACTTTACTCAATTAATCGCTATACCTAGAACTTCCTTAGTCACTGTTAAGGTTACATTATCTAATGAATCGCAAATTTTATACCGTAAGTATTCTATCTAGCAATAAAATGAGTAGGTACAAACGGAACTCAAACAAGCTGAGAAAAACTTAAAACAAAAGGTAAAAAAAAATAAAGGAAAACAAAACTTAAAGTAAAAATACACAATATAGGTAAGTAACACAACTAAGGGTGCTTACATAAAGAAACAGGTTGCCGGTACAGACAAACCTGTACGGGTAGGTATTGAAATATTATACCTGCACTGATCGGTACCTACCCGTACAGGTTTGTCTGCACCGGCAACCTGTTTCTTTATGTAAGCACCCTAACGGAACTAACTAAAGTGTCAAAAGAATGTGATTTCGCTTAAAAGTAGTTTCTTTATACTGTTTAAAAATCACCCAAAATCTTTGCAAACAAGGCAATATCTACATTTCTAACTACAAGCAAACATGCAATTTTCTACCAAATCATAAAAAAACACTTTTGTAACACTCCAAAATACAATTTTCTAACTACAAGCGACCATGCATTTTCCAAAGGCGTGCACTACATTACTCTTTGGTTACCTGCACAGCCGGTTTCTCTTCATGCCTCGCTCTTAGCCGACTTGCAAGAGGAGGGGTGAAGAGTTCAGGGTCTGGGTGTGACCGACCCTGCCGCTCCCACGGCTGCTGCTGTCTCCATAGCAACGATACCGCGGTACCCACTACTATCACCCAGATGAAACCGATCTGAAAATATTTGAAAGAATATTTTATTTACAAGTAAATATGTACACACTAACCTAAAACTACTTATCTTTTAAATAACAAAATACTATATACAAAAATAAAAACAGATATAAAGAACATTGATTAGGCTAGGATTAGTCGAAGTATTTAAAAGAAACATTATGACCCAAAAATTGGGACAATTCTTACTAGACTCTGGGGCAAATAGGGAAAATATTGAAATCATCAGCTTTTAAACTTGAGAAACACTTGAATGATAACAATAACAATATTTAGATAACTGACTGACAACATTGTATTTTTTCCGTAAGATTGCAATTTTTCCAAGAGAGACTATTGAGATAAGTCGAATCTTGTGTGAGAATGATGAACGCAACATTAGTTATTTCTGAAATCTTGATAGTCTCGGAATTAAATATTGATATCAAAACCGTCAATGAGATTGTCAACCAAGATCGTGAACAACGTTAGATAACGTTATAAATATGACATAGATAGAGGTCATGAGGGATTTCCAAGACTCCATATCTCTTATATCGATAAAAAGAATAAAATGCAGTTTGCAATTCAATTGCTTATTGTAGTCACGTGTTTTTATTAAACTTTTACAATGTCATAATATCGATGACATAATTTAAAGTTATCATTTATTACCACAAACAATTGTGTAATATAACTTTATTATGTCTGTATGTTTATAGGCGGAAATAAAAATGTAAACGAGTGTGATTAACATTGTGAAAGTGCACTGATAATGAATAATGCTGATTTTGAAATGCACGTGAGCCATATAGTTACCTGTTACTTCCGACTACATTATTTCGGGACCCTACAAGATATATTTTGAACGTAAAGCTCTTGGCAGTGCATTCTATTTTGAAGATGAGTATTTCGATAATACACTAGTTAAATAACTGTATGTCAACGATACTATGTCATCAGTATTTAACTCAATGCAATTAAGTAGATAATATTTCAGTCACCAATTTAGCTTTGATAACATAAACATTCTATTAAAATCTTCGTAAAGGGTTCGCAGATAAAAAGTCAGTATAAGCGGAAAGGTCAACCCAGTAATAATTACGAACTGTATGACGTAAAAATTATTAGTACAAAATACGTATATATGTATATTACAATCACTTATTTGCCATTTTTTATTGAGATAAAACGGCATAGTTCATAATTTATGCCAAACTATCTCTAATCTCAAACAACTTATAGATCAGTTATTGAAATCCGCAGATAAATCTATCAACCACGTAATTCAACACGTCTTTAACTTAACCTACGCCAGTAATGAGATGCTTTACACTCCGGAAACAACTATTCAACATAAAGGCAATTGATAACGTCAGATTTGTTATCAGTTACACAATAATCATGCATCTACTGTGACCTTTTGACTGCACGACCCTGAGCTCATTCATATACAAGCATACATTACTGATAGTGGTTTAAGTATTACATAGTAACGAAATTAAATCATACTTTTGTGTGATGTAATCCTTTGAGACTAAAGTAGGGAAGCATTTACTTGATTATACTGAATGTTATTAAGCGTCAAATCTCGGCGGTAATCGGCCATTACGGCCGCTGTATAATTTTCATTAAAGTTAATATTATACGTGGCTTAGTGTCATAGATATGCATGTCATCTGAAGAGCTCATTTCCTCAACATCGCATTAATGAAGTCCGTCAGATAAACTTAATTTATCAGTTGATATAACATCATTTTCAATTAACCTGTCGTTAGACATCCTCAGAGACACTTTATGTGATTTTTACAGATATCCCTAAATCTCCCAAATAAAGGGATCAGACTAAAATAACTCAGCAAAACTAAGTTTGAATTTAATCTCAATTTTGGTGGTGGGACCTAACTTTGAATGATCGAATGTTATGCCCCATCGCTGTAGATTTTATTTTAATGTGATAAAAGTATCCCAGAACAAATTAACTTACCGGACTAGTCCACATATAAGATATTCTGTAGAGGTAGAAGTAATCACTGGGGTTGGTCGCAGCCACAGCTGCTTGCGTCACGTTGAAGCCGCAACCCTCCACACTCAGAGGTAGCTTGGTCACAGGAGGTCGGGGCCCTCCGAAACTTATCCAGAGGGTCATTGCCATACCGCTTATTAAGGAAATTGATACTGCCTGTAAAAAAACAGTGCAAGTTTTATTTCTGGAAGATACTTAAAAGAACGCTACAAATATCCCGTTGTATAACGAACATAAAGATTCATTCATCTTGTTTGCACGATCTCCAAGTTTATTTTAACTTAACCAGATGAACCTTCTCCTCAAAATTACATCTCGAATTACAATTATTGTCCAATTTTCAAACAATCCATATTTCCGTATTCTTAATATTTATCAAACAAAAGAACATTCGGTTCCAAGTTTATATTATTAAATTGAAAGTTAAAAACAATAATGTTTGTACTGACCCTCTCATTGGCGTACGTCGTGAACATTCCTAGGGTGAACACCCCTAGTAGAGGGCCTCCCACGGCCCCGAATATCGTGAGGGCAGCTTGGAGCACACCTCCTAGGTACTCCGCTATGAAAGCCAGGGCTAAGAAGACGAGCCCGTAGGCACAGGCAGCTAACTTCGTCAGCCATGGTGCGTAGGAAGGTGGGACTTTGCACCATCTATTGGAAAATTTCGTGGAGTTAGAATTTGAAAGATGAGTAAGAAATGGTTCATGTGTGATTTACTGCAGGAGCTAAACAAAAGGTTCTAAAAAGGAGGAACTCCTAAAATGGATGTAACTACAGGGTTTAGGAAAAATCAAAAAAATACGCTTCCGTGCCAACACAACTACTACAGTACTGTTTACAATCATACAAACAAAATAAGGACAATTCTACCATGCATCCAAAATCATTCTATCTGTTTAACTGATTTTCATACCTTGGAGCCAGATTTCCTCTTCAGATGAAGATGGAAAACAAAGAAACATTAATTCCTTCATAGAAGACCAAGAAGTAAATACCTTACACCTATGATTAAACGAAATATAAAGATAGTTTACCTGCCAACGTAATCATGTAAAGTAACAGCAGCTAAGGCATTACAAGAGGCTGATATGGTGGAGAGCGATGCGCTGAAGATTCCTGCCACGAAGAGACCAGCCAGGCCGGGCACCCGACCCATTGCTTCCACCACGTAGTAGGGCATCAACTGGTCTATCTGTTGGTAAGGTAAAGAGAACAGATTTTAAAAGACAAGAAGATAAAAGACAACAGAATTTTCTCATGTACTAGGAAAGGATATTTAAACTAAAAGAACAAAATAGATTTTGACCAGCCCCAATTAGATTCTTACTTTTCAATTATACGGGTGCTAAATTAACCAACTTCTCCAGGACTCGTATAGCTTACCGCTGAAATCTTCTTACTGATGAAAGGGTCACAGTCTTTATACACAGCATAGATGCCCAGCCCACTAATGCAGGTCACCACACTTAGAACTGACAGCACCGGCCAACTCCACCAGAGACACCATTGAGATCGGTCTAATGTGTTCACTGTTTGAAGACGTTGTACCTGGGGATGAAAATGTGGAGAGATTTGATGAATCTGTATAGTCAAGGTAGCCGAATGTTCTAGATCTACCGAGAAAAGTTGTGAGCCTTAGGGAGGCATATGTCCAGCAGTGGGTGACTTTCAGTTGAAACGCAGATTGCAGATGAAAAACATGCTGTAAATAAATGTGCTCTACTATAGTAGGATATAGCGGAGCAGAATCAGACCCTAACCTAAATAAACAAATTATAAGACTTTTGTGCAATGCTTTATACTATAACACAGCCATGAGCTACTTAGAAGAAAACTGCCTAAATTAAAATATGTAGTTTGACAAAAGTAAATTCAAAAGTGATATAAGAAGTCGCTGCCATTGAAATACAACGTCTGGACTTTATAAAAACAAACAAGCTTTGTCCGTGAGATTATTTCGGAGTTGAACAATTTAATAAATAAAGACATTTATTTAAACAGAGGTCAGACGACTTTTATAAAACAATAAATATAAAACAATTCGAGCAAACAGGTTAACGTAATCCGAACTCATAAATGCATTATTAACTTTGTCGCTCATAACGATTTTATGACTAAACTACTGAACAGATCTTGAAAAATTTCCAGAAGTTTTTAAATAGTTACGTTTAGGTCTATCTATTATCTTTGACATACAAAGGTTTAGGTGCATAGGCCAAAAACATTATTACTTTATTTTCACAAACAAAATTTACATTCGCAAATGCAAGGTCTCGCTCAATTTCATTTTGTGGCCGTACTTAGTACTAAAATATATGGATAAAAACTTCGTACAACTAAAAAAAACTATCTTGAAATATAACAATAGCTATTTTAAAGTACCGTTACGTTTTTGTTACGATACTAACTCATTTATTATTAGGTATCTTTGCTTTATTAAAAAACTTGTTACGTAGATTTTAATCATCATAAAGAGTAAGAATAATTGCTTAAGGTCATTGACACTAAGATCGTTAAGGTACGCGGCTTATGCTGCAAAATAATAACTGTATTAAAATAGATTGTAGTGGCTATTGGCTATTACGTCAAACATAAAACAAGTTCTAGGTATACATTTCATATTGATACTTTTACGTCATCTTAAAACAAATCTTAGAAAGAGCATTTTTTGTTTGTTTACTCTAAAGGCTCCGAAACTAATAATGGATTCCTAAACTACTTTCACTGATGGAAACGTGTGACATGGTCTATATATGGATACGGTGTAAAATCACGGATCACGCGTAAACCCTCGCTAAACAGCTAGTGGAAAATAAAAAGCCTAAAATCAGTTTTTTGTGCTCAGATCCACTTTACTTAGGACCGAGCTATGTTTAATTATAGAATTTACATATTATCTTTGAGACTGCGTAATTTTTAACGCATTGACAGCATGAAAAGCTAAATGTAAGGTACACAATGCTTAACTTGTGTAATGATAAATTAAATATTGAAACAACGCAACTATCACGTCAATTAACGTCTACCTTTTACCCAATGTTATAGTAGTTTTGAGTCGGTTTACTAAATATTACGCTTATAACTGCAGCTATAGGTAATATAAAAACGACTAGGTTAGTATGTATACCTGTACCTACACAGAATACCGTTTCTTAGTAGGTATACTTGAGGACTTAGAACACGCTGATCAAAGGTCATATTATGTACGTGCGTAAGGTACAAAGTACGTCATGAAAACTGGAATGCGTAGGGTCACATTCTTGTACCCAGGTTCCAAATATAGGTTTAACTTTTGAAATGAATACCAAAGTTGCTACCAAAGCGAATATGTTTTCAATTATGTTTTACTCTTATTTTAATTATAGAATACATTCTTATTTATTTCAAATTAATCGGTAAACAATACGACATTTCCCGCCTTCTTTTTCTCGTTAACTCGTGGTACATAAATACACTTCTGGACACATCTATTGGCCCACCTTGTATTTTCAGTTTCGTTTGGTCCTAGCTTAATTTTTACATTAGGTCGAGCAAAAGGTTTTTATGCAGTTTTGAACCTTGCACATTCACAATTTCATTCAATAGTCTTTTTTGAATTTCGAATACAGAATTTAAAGAAACAAGAGACAATTTGGAGCCTGCTTGTTGATATCAAACAATCGATTACTAAGAAAACTTGGTTTTATTGATTTACTTGAATTTAATTCTTGAAAAAGTGATTGATATCTTTGGTTTTGCAACAAACATTACTTATTCTTCACATTAAGGTGAGGTTCTATCAATAATCTATGGATGCTTCACCTGAAGTCGCCGCCCAAGCTGTGGCACTTATTCAGGCCGGACACAGCCAAAGAAACGTGAGTGCTCAACTTAATTTAAGTCGATCTGCGGTCCGAAATGTTTATCGGAGGTACTTAGAGACTGGCGGCTTTGTTCGTTGCCAAGGAAGGCCACGATCTCGGGTCACAACTGAAAGGCAGGATCGATTCATCGTGACGACCAGCTTGAGAAATCGTCACCTTACCTCCATTGAGATACAAAAACAACTTCGCGACTTCCGCGGAGTATCTGTGAGCGCTCGAAATGTTCGGAGAAGGTTAAAAGAATGCGATATGGTACCACACAAGCCAGTTAATGGTCCCAAACTAACGCGAGCCCACCGAACAGCGCGCCTTCATTTCGCACGCAGTCATTTAAATTGGACACAGCAAGATTGGAGCCGTGTACTCTTTTCTGATGAGTCTAAAATTGTGTTACATGGCAATGATGGAAGGAAGAAGGTCTATCGACGTAAGGGAGAGCGTTTCGCACAAAGCTGCTTTGAAGAGAGGGTTGCTTATGGCGGTGGCTCAAGGACTGTCTGGGGCGGTATATCCGCGAGCGGCAAAACTCAACTTGAGGTTGTTACAGGACCACGGCTGCCAACATTAAATGCTGAAAGGTACATTCGTGAGTGCTTAGGACCTCACGTGGTACCATACGCGGACTATGTGGGCCCAAATTTTCTTTTTATGCATGATAATGCAAGAACCCATGCGGCCGGCATCGTCAGGGAATATCTTCGGGATGTGAATATCACAGTTATGGACTGGTCAGCCAGAAGCCCAGACATGAACCCCATTGAGCACATGTGGGACGAGCTAAAAAGACGTGTTAGGGCTCGTCAGCCAGTTGCCCAGACGATGCAGGAGTCAAAAACTGCCATAGAAGAGGAATGGGAGATGATCCCTCAAAACTTCATAGAGCGGTTGATAAACTCTATGCCTAATCATATGAGAGCTGTGGTAGATGCCCATGGAAGCAACACACGTTATTAAATTAAACCTTTATTTGATAAAACATGTTTTTTATTCAAAAATCAATTGCCTTTAACGAGGCACATATCCGACTTGTTAGGCGTAGCTCCATGTCGTATGGTATTCTGAATTCAAATTTAAAACAATACCATCGAAAAAGAAGGTAAAATGTATCAGGTTTAAAACTGCATCAACAGTTTTTGTTCAATCTAGCAGTCATATTTCGGTAGGGGCCATCAAAACCTAAACTCTAAGGTGGGCCAATAGATGTGTCCAGAAGTGTATTTTCACTAATCTGTAAAACAAATGCTGTAGTCGACCTTCTAAGTTAAGACCGTTTTATCTCCTGAATAAGAATAAGTACATCTTAGTTCTGCAAATGTTGATAAAAAGCAGCGAGACAATTGCTAAGATTACAGTATTTGATAAAGCTGCACAGTTACACTGCGCGTGCGCCTTATCTTAGTGCGACTGTTTATAACCAGACTTCCTCCAGTTTTCAACTATGGTGTTTTGTATGGTCTTTTTCCCATCAACATAAGAGGAAAATTCTTGTAAACATACATATTTTTCTAGACATTTCCCGTGCCAAGTCTTCCGTAAAGAATAATGCGTAATTTGTTTAGTTCTTACCTGTGTGTGATTGACAGCATATAGTGACAAGTACGTCACTAAACCTCCGATGATGAGGGACCAACACGTGTGCCTCTCCGTAGGATCCACGCTGAAACTAAATAACAAACAGTCAAAATAGAACCATAACCAGTAAAGATTAGAAGCCGTATTTGCTTACACTTACTTCGAAAAATCAAGCCGTCCGCCTTCCTTTGCAATCACGAAGATTTGAGTGAAGCCTCCAACTTGTAACGACGCAAACACTACAACACTGAACACAGCTCCGAACATAAGTGCTGATTGTAAGAGATCAGTAAACAGCACAGCCTTCATGCCTCCCAAAGTAGAATAAAACGTACAAACTAACCCTACCACTAATATAGAGATCAGTCTATCCAACCCTGTCACAGCCTCTAGTACAATCGCAGGAGCATATAAAACTATCCCATTGTAAAGCACCATTTGTAAAGTGTACGTTAGAGAAGCGAGCATTCTTATATGAGGTCCGAATCGCATCTCTAAGTATTCGTAAGTACTGGTCTTCTGAAGTCCGAAGAAAACTGGCAAGTACAGCTTGCTAGCTATTGGAGTAGCGATCCCATATGATATGTTGATGATGACGAACTGCATGCCGTAGTAATAGTTCTCTGCTGATACTCCCAGCAGCGTGATGGCTGACATGAATGATGCCATTAGAGATACTGCTACGGGGAATATTGACATGTTTCGGTCGGCTAAGAGGTATTCCTGGAAAATAATAATTCAGTAAGGACACAAATAATGATAACATGGAAACAGTCAGTAAAGATTTCAACTTGATAAAGATACTTAAACAGAATATCTTAGAAATGTTATAGTTTAAGTGATTGTAGTATTTACCTCATTTGTAGCCTGTTTTCCACCACTGAATCGGAAATATAGACCGATGGCTATTGAAGCGACCATGGTGGCCGCCATAATAGCATAGTCCCATGCTCCAAACACTGATTGAACCATTTTTATCTGAAACAAAATAAACAAACAGCTTAGTTCAAAATATTATTAAAATGCAAGGATTTATACATATAAGGCTGCAAGTCTATATTATATAAAAATGAAACCCGTTTTCCATTGTCACGACATAACATGAAAACGGCATGACCGATTTGGCTGAAAATTTGAGAGGAGGTAACTTAAACCCGGGAGAAGGTTTTATTCACCATACGGCTACGGGACGCGGGAGAAACCATGGGCGAAAGCTAGTAATTTATAAGAACGAGTTTTGGTAGTAATACAGTGAATAAAGTTTTTATGGCATAAATCACTCACTTCCATCATTCTATCACGGAGGTAAAAACAGAAATCAGAATGACAATATAACATATTTAAACAAAATATAAAACTAGCTTTATATTAACCAAAACATTAGAACATTCATATATCTACAATTACAGTTTTAAGTGTCCTTACTAACACAGACGTTGCGTTAGTAATATTTGTCCTAACAACATCATGTGCATACATTTATATGATTCTGATACCATAAGATTATTGCTATCGAATAATAAGACCTTTATCTCGATGGTAGTAGATACTGTAAGTGCAGTAAAGTAACACTTAAAATGATGATGTTGCTAAGAAGTTAAAATAGCCGTGACAGACAAAGTACATGATAAGCTAAAACCAGACACGAAAATATAAAAGATCTTGAGGCTATATAGTAAGAAGGACAGACACGAGTAGACAGAAAGATATTGTAATCTGTTAGACAATTAGAAAACAAATAGGCTTTATCACATTCATTTCTTATCATATTGCGGTAGGTCACAAGCTTGCTATTACAATAGTATTAGTACTTAAATTCGCAGAACCACTAGTTCTGTAAGGTACAGGTGGTTAAACCAAACCAGTTTGTGTATACCCATAAACGATTCTAAAGTTGAGTCCAAATCTGCCCAAGTCTAGATCTACAATAGAAGAAAATTGAAAACAAGAAGCTTCATCAGCTTCATACATAGAGGCAAATAAACGAGAAAGCTACGAAGATACAGATTTTATTTATTACCAAGATAAGACTTGATATATTTAGAGAAAGAGACAGGTACTAAAATAACAAAGTCAACAGTCTGATGCAAGAATCAATAAATCAAAACAAACGATGACATGAATAAATGAAAGCGCTGTTACAATCGGTCAGCATTATGTCCAGTAATTGAAACAAGCCATACTATTGCTGTTGTAATCAATTTAAATTGATTGAGTCCTCAACTGTTCATGCGATGTTGTCGTGATGCGAATTTTTATGCACTTTGACACCGACTGTTACTCTTCTTCATTTACTTCCATCGTAAGAAACTATATAAACAGTATTTTTGAAACTTATAATGTCTTTACTAAATTAGTAAAAGACTTCTTCTTCTTGACGTTTATCCCATCTAGTGTCCACTTTCCGTATCTTCTTCTTCCACTTCGCTCTATCCAGGACATCTTCCTCTTCGAGTTCGCAGATTTTCATGTCTTTCTTTACTCACTGATTTTTCAAATTAGGAAATGACTATTTGAAAAAAGGTGTGTTTGATAAAAGAACCTATTGATAGTATTCTTGTCGGTCATACTATGAAAATATTTAACACACTTTTTCAGCTTCAGTTAAGTCAGAACGACCATCAAACAAAAATACGACGAGGTCGATTTATTTAAAGCTTGGTTAATCAGGAAAGAATGAGTTTAAGATTTTGGAGAACATTCTGTGGCATATGTTTTGGGATGAAATGGGCAAGACAGAAGTTTTTTTTTTTTGTACTTTAAACTTCGGCATTCCATTATTATGATGACCGTCTTTTGGCATTTCGTCATAATGATCTCTGTTAAATTGTTATACTTCATCGATTTACTTGTGTTTAATTAAAATCTCATTAACTAAAAGCCAATTCATTAAATGTTTCTTGCGGCAACTGTTTGTCATTTCTTTCAGTTCATCTCGAATCCACGATGCTTTGTGATTAAGTATAATTTTCGCAGTTCATTTATATACGTTATCTTCTTAATGGATTTAAGCTAGTTCTACTCAGTTATGTTTAAGCACATACTTGATACTGATAACACTAATTCTAAAATAGACGATGCTATCTAATGAAGCACTTAAGAGCTTAGTAAATCGATGCGTATATAGGTAACGTGTATATTGACATAAATGTTTCGATTTAAGAGTCCTCGAAGAACTACAACCGAAAGTTTTTTTTGGTGAAAATAACACTTCTTCACTCAGTTTTCACACTAACTCTTATTCTAAGTAAGTACTCAATTACTTACTCTTCACTTTTAACGCTTCTTCATTTAACTTCTTTCCTGATAAAATGTGTATTAGAACACACACTTATGCCCATTTTCACCAACAAATACCTAACGCGGTGTCCTGCGTGAGCAACGAACGCGACGCGACGCGACGCTGCGAACGCGACGAACGCGATCAACTCAACGGCATGCCCTACATGCATCCCTTATAGGTATTTAGGGAACACTTAATTCGAATTTCGTTTTCACCAAAGTTTAAGTGTCCCGTCGTTATTCTAAGTAACACTTAGTTAGGGAAACGTTAAGAGATTATTGGTGAAAACGGGCAGTCATCTTATTATGGACTTACATTCAAAACCTAATCTATGTGAAGAAAATTGTTTTTTAAACATAGCTTCTTTATCTTAGATTACCATCAAAACTTACTAACTAGTATCTATCGAATTTATTCACACGAAAATTGACGCTTCTAACACACGACACTAAAGCATTTTCAATTTTCCCACCAAAGTTGACATATTCGTGTGAAAGATATTTGAATTCACACGGTTTATTTCGATCGTCAGTTGTTTGCAAAACTATTCGTCATATTTGTTTACCGACTTTCCTTTCCTCTTCCTATCTGTCCATCTTCTGAATATTTCGGTATAGATAGCCGAATATGAATAGCTTTATTTTTATTAACTGATATATTAAGCGAATAATCATCTTTTAAATTAAACAAAGTTTTTAACGAACCGGTTATTTCTTTTATTTTATTTCTTAATCACTGCTTTCAAAAAGATTTTCTGCAGTTATTGTCGTGTTAACAATAGTTCATATAATTTATTTATTTATTCAATTATGACCGCAAGTTCACGTTAACTATTAAGTTCACCGATAAGACCAATGTCTGTTCTCTAAAACAACTGTTTACTTAAAAACTTGGATATTAATAGAAAACAGTTGTTTAAAAAAACTCACGTTTTAAGTTCGTAAAATCTCCGCATTTGGTGAATCATTCACCAAATGCGGAGATTTTACGAATTTTGCTTTGAAATATTTCTAAACTATTTGTTTAAAAGTTAAGAAATTGTACAATTTGTTCATCGTTACCGTAACTGATTTTATAATGCAGAAAACATGGTACATACAATTTAATAAGTGCATTAAATTTAAAATTTCCCGCTTAAATAAGGTATAGAGTCTGCAAATATACGTAAACATAGAATTTTATGCTTCACGCATGGACTTTGCAATGGCACAATTTTATGCAAGAATTTCGTTTGCGAAACCAAAATAATGATTGAATGTTACAGTCGAAAAACCCGGTATTTATTACTACTTAATTTATTACTGAGTTAAACATTAAATTAAATGTTACTTACAACTCTTTTCTCGCCTCAGCAGCAAACGCAACTTTTTCCTCGAACTGCACGTTTTTTCAGGAACAAAATTCCTTTTCAACGCATTATTAATTGTATAACAAGAACTCTTCTTACATAGTTTTTACATCACTTAACCTTGGTATTGCGAATTTATTTTTTCACAGATTTACTGTTTTTTATAACTTAATCTTTGACTTTATTTAATTTATATCACTCATTTAGCGTCCGTTTTAGTGGGGGACAACTGGTAAATGAATATTTCGTTCGTTTAGGTCATGAATGAGTAAATTAGCGTGAAGTCGTTCACTGCCTCGGCTCGCGCAGAGTTAACTGTCAACCAGTGGCGTGAGGTTATGTTTTTTAGATCGTCCGATATCTGTGTGTGTTAGAATTTAGCCGATAAAGCGCTTTAACACTTTGCAATGGGATGACCTGAATGCTAGATGCTCTATCACATCTTGAGCACCAAACAGAGAAGTGTAGAATCTTTAAATGGAGTAATCTTCATCTCACAATGTAGAAACATATATTAGAATAACACTAACCTTAACCTCTGTTCACCTTCCGCATTCAACTTAGGTAATAGGAATGTCATAACTTACATAACATACCTAACAGAGACGTTATGTACGTTATATTGTAGTTACCTAATTGCTTTCATTACATGAACTATTCTACAAAACCACTATGAATATAACATAACTAACTGTTATTTCATTTGCTGATTTCCTATTATGAAAAGATGAAGCGCTTCAGCGCTTTACTGTACACAAATGCGCGCGCACATTTTAGCCGCAAGGGGGAAGTTCAAAGACATTTAAATACAACAGCACTTTTTCTAACATACGCAGACATTATACCTATCTTATTTATATAGGATTTATTTTAGTTTTTACTAGACAAACTGCTTTTTGCAGTGCACAGATTTTTACTAGAGTAGTGTAGCGACATCTATGTTTGGTACATAGCAACGTACTGCCAGGCAACAACGTTTGCCAGAAATATTTTCATAGGCTCTGGTAGAAGTGTTGCGATTCTGCCAAACTTCAAGATATGCCGCTAGATTGCTTCGTCAGTTCGTTGGACGTTCATGATTTAGTGAGTTGTGAGGCAATGCACTTCAAATATTCGGTTATATCTGTAGTTGCATTTTTGCAAACTTACAAAGGCAAAGTCGTGCATTCCAGTTAACTCTGCCTAATACTAGCTTTTAGCAGTTTTCTCATTTCTTCTATCAACAACTATAAGGCAACTTGCAAGAAATTAGATTGCAACTCGTATGATTTCCTAGGAGATTATTTTAAATATTTATTTATTCGACTGACACGGCTTTAATAGAGTTTCAAGTTTTTTGTTTTTACTGAAGTAAGTACTTTTCAACTGCGAAGTTCATAGGAAACGTTAAAGGTTGCCACCTACATTTCCGCCCAATGTATTTTTTCAATTTTACACAATAAACAAAATAAACACGTTTTTTAAGTAAATAAAGATATTAAAGAACGTTAAAAAAACACACACACACAACCCCAAAAAAATCGTATCAGAAAGTACTCAACAAAGTCCGAACATACAACACGGGGTGAATAGAGAGAGGGTTAACTCTGAAACTCGTTTGAACAATTTTACAGGGACAATGGAATACGAATTTTTTTGGGTTACTCCCTGACATAGTAAGTTATTGCCAACTACCATTGAGAACTCTCTATCGAAATTGAAATTGTTTGAAGTGATTGCTATTGCTATGCTACTTTTGAATTGTCAGTGTGATATGAGAGTGAAACGTGTCGATGAGGACTGATAGAAAAACACGGAAAAGTTTTGTATAACTTGTCATTTATTATACTAAAAAGGGTCTTTTAAATTTTCGCGATTTATACTCATCTATATATATAAAAATGGAACCCGCTTTCCGTTGTCACGATATAACATGAAAACGGCTTGACCGATTTGGCTGAAAATTAGAGGGGAGGTAACTTAAAACCGGGAGAAGGTTTAAGGATAGTTTTTGTCACCATCCGACTACGGGACGCGGGTGAAACCGCGGGCGAAAGCTAGTTGTTTATAAAAATAGTCAGGACTTAAACGCAAAACTGTATATAAAGGCCTTTTTATTTACCTATCTAATGATTCGGCCGAATTGCACCGTCCGTGGTCACGGGTGGACGGGTGGAAAAGGTATCTTTATTAAGGCAATAAACAGGATTTTTTGTTTGTGAGCCTTTAGCTCCAAAACTATTGAACCGTTTAAAAAAAAATACTATGTCGGAAAGCTGCACTATTCTCGAGCAATATAGGCTGTGTGTATTTATACGGATACAGGAAGAAGTTCCATAAAACGCGTGTGAAACCTACCACCTACACAAATAATTCAAGTTCTCCTATCAGTTAACACAGACTATCGCATCTCTCAACTTCTCTAACATGTAAAACAACAATATTTAAGTACTTATTAGAGACGGTTCACGCTGTATTGTGAAATAGAATTCAACCTCAATAACAGTTCTAAAAGGGAAATAATTAGAACATTCACACGATACCATTCCAGAGTATTAAAAGAGAACCGTGTGCTTTCAATGATGTGTTAATTTATACTTCGAACAAAAAAACAAAAATTCTAATGGGCCAGCAACTGGTCAAATTAATACCTACTGTTAAACTTTCTGTTAAAGTATGGTCATACTTGCCAATTTCTTTCATTTGAAACTACAGAGGAATAACTATTTCTAAAATCTGCTACTAACTAATATTTGATGTATCCATTTTATTATGAAAAGATAATTTATCTTAAAATCACAGATAAGTCTTATTAATGTAGACTTCTTATACAAATTACAAAGCAATATCGGACAGCATGGTCATTCCCTATAACTAATAACTAATAGGCTTTGGCCAATCATAGGGCCAGAATACTTTCTTGAGGAATTCAAACAATGTGTGACTATTTGACAACTATTTTGCATTGACGTAAACTAGTGGATCTTGAACAAAATTCCACTAGGGTCACATAAATTAATATTTGCATCAGTAGTCATCAAAAGTTAATGCAAGACAGTTGTTTAACAGAATTAAAATAAATTGCTACCATAAGTACCACACTGAGAATTAACTCAGTCAATGGAACTATCTACTAACCTACTTTGTTTCTTCTAATAACGAATTAATTTCCAAAAACACCATTAACTCGGGATATTTCTTCTTCCAGGTACCTAGAGTCAAATTCAAAGAGTGTTTTCTTAGAAAATATTTCTTACAAGTATCATACATGCGACTATTCTTGAAAAAGCCGTTACGTACCGAATGCTAAATTTTGCTAAGTGTATCTACATAAGCATGTTTTTTTCACGTGACTGTATTTTTGTAGGTCTAAAATTTTATCTATTATCGTACATTTTTTTCTACAAACATGATAGTACCTAAACCACATAACTATCTTCATTTTAATGGAGAAATGAATAAAGATCTATTTTCATTTTTTTATGAAAAATAGTTTTCTAAAATTTTCATCCTTTTTAAATAATCAATTAAAACTTTAAAAAAATATTGTCTCCTAGGAATAACATACAATAATGTGCAATTACAGCATCAATACACATCTTGTATCGAGACACGCACTTGAAGGTAATTTTTAGGCACATACCTAATATCTACTTTTGCGAACAAGAAAAGGGACCAGTACCTACATATTAGGAACTAAAAGGATCCTTATGGAAAAGGTGAGGCACTTAACACTTACATTACGATACGAATGAGCCAATAAATGAGGTCATTACCCTCGGAATAATTGCTGAACTTGCCATCACCACTCTTGGTAATACTGGTGCAATACAACTGATTTATGAAAAAAAAACATGGTAATAACGCATATTTTTCTTTATTTGAAACATACACTAGAAAGGACCAATTTTTTTAAGTGACCCACCTTCACGCGTGTTTTTTGTTTATGGTTTGCAAATAAATAAAATAAATAATTATAAAGGAGGCCTATATTCAGCAGTGGACGTCATATGGCTGAGATGATGATGATGATGATGATGATGAAATAATATAAATAGGTATAGTAGTTTAAACAATGAAATAAACAATTTAGTTTTAATACCACAATTAATTATTGTACTTTAATATAATCTACTCACTAATAGTTAAATACAAAACAATAATGTAAGTAATCAATTTGAACATTCTAATTCAAAGAAACAACTACACAACTAATTAAGTGTTAAAATAATAAATAACTTAATTTCACGATCGTTGAGCGTTAAAATTAATAATTCAGCTGAAATTAACACTTATAATGTCACTTCAAAGTGAAAACTAGTAATTATGTTACCTGCTTCTATACAGTTAAATCAGCCAATCCTTAGTTTATGAATACATAATATAATGGAAGGGAACTCTATGGTTCGTATCTACAGCTTGATTCCAATTTCAAAAATCTGTTCTTAAATCTTGAAATTGCTGCTTTGGACCATGTTTTTTCAATCTGCACAACTATAATAATGTTTCACTGACCGTGGAATGTCAAATTAATAGAATAGACCTATGTCATATTACACACATATTGTAATACTAGCTTCCGCCAGCGGCTTCGCCCGCGTGGTGTGTTGATAAAAAGTAGCCTATGTGTTAATCCAGGGTATCACCTATCTACATACCAAATTTCAATTAAATCGGTCCAGCCGTTTTTGCGTGATTGAATAACAAACATACATCCATACATTCTCACAAACTTTCACATTTATAATATAAGTAGGAAGTAGGATATGACATACCTATAAGCTTCAGTTAGTAATTTTAGTTTATGTCAAATAACATTGCTGCTGGGAAGTTGGCTACTAATGACTTCACGATAAGTTAAATACAAAAGACTATTGCACATACGTGAAGCATCAAATAGCATCAAAACGGCATACTTATTTGATGAAAGCTGTATTTTATTCTATACTAGGTAATAAAGATAACCAAGATGTCTCTACAATTCTCCAGTTCCAAATATCCATAAAATTGGTGCCGTGTAACAATCCCCTTTTGTTTCAATGCTTTTGAAAGCAAACGTTCAACTCGGCCGTTTTGGGCCAATTAATCTAGCTGTAGAGCAAGACATGGCTATCGATCTACATGGTACTGGATTCTCTCAAAACGGCAAACAAAAACAATTGAAGATTATCCAGTGCTCACCAGTTTTTAACCGGCTTCCCAAAAAGGACGAGCTTCTCAATTGGACCTGTGACCTAAAGAGTTTTAATGGACTGCTTGCTTGAAAAATTCATTCAATATTAGATGGCCTCTTAATCAAGACAATATTTGAGGCTGCTTACCCGGGTTCGGTGAGAGTAGTTCCCAAGGGACGCGAACTAAACCAATGACAAGCTAGTTCTAGAATAATAGGCCATCGTTCCTTCTTCGAATTTCTTAATAACATTAAACTTTTAGAACTAATTCGTTATTGTTCCAAAGACCGATTTCAAGGTATCCCTTTGAGACGTAACCAATGAGAATAATGAAATGGAATAGTCGTCTCCTATTCCAGTCACGTTACTACCTTTTGTAGATAATACCCGGGTCTAAGGGGTTCATCGTATCAAGCTTTCCGATTACTCCTGTTACTGAACGAACTGAAATTGAGATTTTTCCGGTCAGGTAGGAATGGATGAAAACATTTTATTCGTATGTATTTGTAGGTTGTAATTGGTAGTGATTTGCATACGAGTTGCATGTTTGTTAGTATCTCTTTGAATATTATCTCAGGCTTTTCTCTTGAAGTAATAGTACCTACCTACATAAATATCTAGAAAAATCGAAAACCAACCAGACATCAAGTGCAGGACTAGCTAATTACCCATAGCTTGCCTTCCCAATTCATAAAGGGTCCGGGCATGAAAATGATCCCCCATGAGATTTGTTGCTACTCACAGACAACCTCTTCAAAGAAAATACATCCTACATAAGTAGCCTCTTTTAATATCAAGGTAAATTATAAAACTAAAAATAAACTACCTGGCTAAATAAAACCTCTTTTTGAACCACGTCACGAGCATTAGTCGTAGCTCCATAAAATTTCAACGGCTAAGTGGTGTCTTTTCTCTCAAACCATCCTTAGCGTCTCGAGGGTGCATAAGTACATACTCATACATTATATACCATAGTATATACTCATGGAGAACAAAATGACTGGCAGAGATGTCATAACGCAAAAACTTAGAAAGTAGCGCACCAAAATGCGGGTGTTCGGGGGATGAGGAACATTATTAGCTCCGCTCTTACACGCCCTTTATGGAACTCACCTATATTTTTCAATGTAAAATCACCAATCAATCCAGACAAATCTTTGACAGGCTTTGATTTGACAAGGAATCCGAACGTCTCGATGGTTCTAATAACTGATCACGTCTATTACTTGACCTACAAGAAGGCGCCTGACCTACCTTCCTTATGGCGTCTCTGCTATCTTTCCTTCCTCTGTGTATGTAATACATAAGTACATACTCCCACATACTTAGGTTACCGAGTACCATATTTACGTAACGGTGTTAACTTCTTTTACGTTTTTATAAAATGCTGGCTGGCTTGTCTATTCCTCTTTTGAATTTGGAATACTTAGTGTTAGGCGTATTTTTTAAGTTTGGAATTTAGTTAGCAGAGATTTTGGCAAGTTACTCACTGCCAGAACTTTTCTAACTTCATTAGAATGTAAAGCGGTTGTTTTTTTCGTCTAGGGACATATTTGTCTATCAAAGCCTAATAGCCCGGTCAAAATAGACATTTGAAATAACAAAAATTCCCACAGAGCAGATTTTTGGTGGAGAGCTAGATTTGATTATTATAAATAAAATACTAAAAGTCCCCATCGATCCCATGTGTGCGTCAAAAGTTATTCGAGGTCAAATGTCAAAATTTTAGGTTTTTTGATTTTTTTTCGAAAACGGTAAGTTTTATCAAAAAAAGACATCAGACCAAAATCGTAGATCTTTAAATTTTCTACAAAAATGGCATTAACAGTTTTCTCCTAAATCTTACCATTCCTGAGATATTGCGCATCAAAGTATATTCCATACATGACATGCACACATGTCCACGCCACCTGTGAGGTAGTGTACTCGGTGCGTTTTTTTTACCGTAGTTTCTCCTGTAGGCCTACTCCACTAACTGTCATGACAATTTTAGGATAGTTTAAGGGAATAATTGCCGTCAAGTTCTAATATGATGTCATTATTGATATTAACTATTGGGTTAACTATTATTGTGATTGTTTTAGATTTATCAGATTCATACAAAAACTCGTGGTGGCCTAGTGGGTAAAGAACCAACCTCTCAAGTATGAGTGGGTTCGATTCCACGTCAGACAAGTACCAATGCAACTTTTCTAAGTTTGTATGTACTTTCTAAGCATATTTTGGACACCAACGACTGTTTCTGATGGCACGTTAAACTGTAGGTTCTGGATGTCATTGAACATCCTTGGCAGTCGTAATGGGTAGTTAGAAGCCAGTAAGTCTGACACCAGTCTAACCAAGCGGTATTGGGTTGCCCGGGTAACTGGGTTGAGGGGGCAGATGGGGCAGTCGCTCCTTGTAAAGGACTGGTACTACATCAGCTACATCCGGTTAAACTAGAAGCCGACTCCAACATAGTTGGGAAAAGGGCTCGGAGGATGATTTGATACTACAATATTTTTTGCAATTGCAAAAAATTATGTCAGGAGTTTTCCTGGAGCAGGTGGGAGTAAAGTTTTAATAGGTTCCAGATATTATGTATCAATTTCCAACCCCAGTCTTCTGGATAAAAATGGAAATGTCGAAGGAAAATAAGCGTGCGATAATTTTCTACAACTTTAAAAGCGGATTGTCGCGACTTCAGCGCTTAAAAAAAAAATGTTCTGTGTTTAGTGATGCAGAACCATGCCTTAGGACTGCAGTACGCTGATATTTAGGATTTAAAAGTGGGCAATCTAGCCTTAGAGACAAGCCACTTGAAGGTAGTTCAAAACCCGATATGACCCAAGATAATATCGAGGCTATGCGGCAGTTAATTGTCGCAGACCAACATGTAACATACCGTGACATAGATCCGTGGGCATAACGATTGTTTTACATTCCACAAAATTAAGTAGTCTTCGTGGTAAACGTTTCAGCACACCTGAAAAAGCTGTTGACTCATACAAATCGGCCAATTTGACTACCCCACTTTAGAATGGAATAAATGTTTCAAGAACTGGGTTTAATGCGTGCAAAAGTACATTAAATATCGCAGAGAATTCTTTGAAAAACAATAAATGGTATTAACTTATTAGATTGTCTGTACTTATTTCAAACGATACAACTTAAAGGTAGCCCTCGTATGTACGTGGCTTATATGTGCATATCATGTATAGTGTGACTCTTTGAATCGCTATATCTCAGGAATGGTAAGATTTAGGAGAAAACTGTTATGCCATTTTTGTAGAAAATTTAAAGATCTACGATTTTGGTCTGATGTCTTTTTTTGATAAAACTTACCGTTTTCGAAAAAAAATCAAAAAACCTAAAATTTTGACATTTGACCTCGAATAACTTTTGACGCACACATGGGATCGATGGGGACTTTTAGTATTTTATTTGTAATGATCAAATCTAGCTCTCCACCAAAAATCAGCTCTGTGGGAGTTTTTGTTATTTGACCACTACTTTTATGTCTATTTTGACCGGGCTATAAGGTGAGGTTTCGCTGAAATTGTAGTAAAATTAATGTTATTTGTTTTTTTTTTATATAATTGCAATTCTATTGAGTTTTTGGTCTGGTACTGGAGATAAAAGTTATGTAAGAACACTTTTGCCCCGACAAATTGAATCAATAGAAAACAGGAAAATCTTTCCTTTAAATTAATCCTAAATTCCTTTAATTTAAATGCGACATCAAATTAATAACAGTAAAGAAACAAGATTATTTTGTAACGAGCTCATCTGGTAAATTTAGAGGGCTGGCCCAAATAGGTAATTACATGCACGGCCACTTTTTCAGGCCAGTTTCAGGCCACGCCTGAAGCAGTACCTTAATAACATCTTGGTCTCTCGTATTATATAATGAAAATATGAATAAATGACTCCTTATTTCTATGTTCTACAATTTTTTTCGTGTGTTCCTTCAGTGTTTACATATACGAAAAACATTTTGTTTTTTCGCTACTCTGGTACTAGGAGTTGCCTACGGCTGTTTTATTTTAAGCTAATTCCGCGTATATGGTACTCTACAAGACAATTTTATATCTGTCTTCCTTTCAGAAAGTAGTTTTAATTTAGCTTAGAACTGTGTATGTTTTTACCCGCTGTATAGCAGCCTTGGTCTTCAGGACCCGGACAACAACTTTCAACAGAGAAAGGAATAAGCTTCGGGCACCTAACAGTCGGTAAAAATATTTTGTCAAATCATACACAAATACAAACCTTTATCTACCAAAAGCTAAAAAACACGCAGGGAATTTATAAAAATTGCCTTGCCACGTGTTTTAGTATTGACGAACAAAACATTCGATATCGTTTAATGACTGTTTCAATATCTACATCTGTTTGTACCATCCACAAATTATATTTGACATTAAACAGTCAAGACAGAACTTTCTTATTAACACAGTGGTTCTCTTTGCTCTGGCTATATTAAATCCTTCTTTGTAGAAAACCTGAGTATTTCATCTAGCTTAGCTCCTTCCAGACACAAAATGACATTTTCACAAAGTACTGCAGACGAATTTAAAGTTTTAACATTACTTAAAAAGGGACCTAATTTCTTTGAGGAAATAGTTGATGAAATCCGGTGTTACTTTACAAAAGTCCGTAATTAACTTTTAATTTACTTTATGGTTCATGGAGTCGTGTTTGCAAGTGGCCGGTGCATGTTGAAATTGAGCTTGATTTTATGGAAATTAAAATTTTAGGACTCTGTTTTCCCTATTTTAATTTTATTTTTACGTTCCCTTGTAATTCGATGTGTGTTAACTTTGTCGTTTTTAATACGGAATCCTATTATGCCGCATGGCAAACTTTATCATATTTTCCATCGCTATTTACATATTGCATTGTAACTGTATAACGACTACATTCTTGTACAATAAACTATTGGATATTTTTTCAGCCTAGCTTTAGCAAATTTTATCTGACCTGAAAAAATATCCTACAAAACGTACCTACATATCGGTGTTTTCGGCCATCGTAGGCGGACATACGTATTATTTCTTGTTTTTCTTTTTACGTCTCTTTGACCAACGTAACTAAGTTTTCGTATAAACACAGTAAACTAATCAAATAAAAGAGAACAGCCTGTATTTTCACGCGTTCAAAGAGGTGTTTATAACGTCTATCATGTTGTACCAAAGTTACCTACTCACAGAATATCATTCACTAATCTGTAGTCAGACCACTAAGTCATCATGACTAAATCTCGGCCTAGACACTACTTCGGGTTCCATTACCGCATCCTTCGATTCCTCGGCCTAGGATGGTGGCATCATCCAGAAGAAGGCAAAACGACCAACTTCCCAGGCTGGTACCTCTACTACTCCATCGTCACCCAAGTAGTCTGGGTAGCTGGCTTCGTAGGCTTGGAAACCATAGACCCTTTTGTCGGCGAAAAAGAAATGGACCGTTTCATGTTCAGTCTGTCTTTTGTCATCACGCATAATCTCACCCTGATCAAATTGTATATTTTCTTCTTTAAAAATGTTGATATTCAGGAAATAGTTCGCACTTTAGAGATAGAGTTGTACGATTATTATCAGAACATAGAAAAGAATCGCAAAACGGTGAAAATATCGAAAATAATTACGGGATCTTTTATTTTCTTTGGATGGCTTACTATTGGCAACGGGAATGTGTACGGAACAATTCAAGATCTACACTGGAAGTCCTTAGTAGCCACTCTGAATGATACTTCTCAGATTCCCGTTCGGACGTTACCGCAACCGATTTACATACCTTGGAACTATCAGAAAGATAAATCATACATTCCTACATTTGTTCTCGAGACCGTCGGGTTACTATGGACTGGTCACATAGTGATGACCATTGATACTTTTATTGCATCTGTTATCTTACACATGGGGGCGCAGTTTGAAATATTGAACGAGGCTATTACGACGGCGTACGACCGTACAATGACGTCACTGAGGGAAGGCATTCGTCCTGAAGATAGTGGTCATCAAGGACAGTCAGACAGGCAGTCTTCTATACTAAGTGTGGAAGATAGCAATGAGAGGACAGTGCACGCTTTTATACCGAAGGAAGAAATTGACGCGGCACTGCAAACGACTTTCAGAAATTGCTTTCGACAGCATCAAGTTCTTATCAAGTGAGTTTAGAACTATATTTGTTTCCCTTACATATTATACTCACAAAATTATTAAACTGTAATGTTTGTTTCCTAAGTGTTACCAAACCCAATGCTTCGTCTCTATTTTAATTACATATTTTTTTGACTAATTAATTAACTAAAAATATCGTGATTGAAGTTCATTTACCACTGTATTTGCATTAAATATATTAGTTTATGTTTTACATGACGAAGATATTGAGTTAACCAAACCTTGTAAAACAAATTAATATGCAATAAAATCCGACCTTTAATAACCCCCATACCAAATCAAACCCCATGTCATGGTGCTGTTCAAATGAAATGCGATTATAATAGGAACAAAGGCTGTAATAAAATATCAAAGAGAAATCTCAAACAAATCAAGCGCTCTGTAATAAATTTTGTCCGTGATTGTTCTGAGATAAGCCATGGGGTCCTTGCATCTTTTTTAGGGTAATGTAAAAAATACTTACCTATTGATTTTTTGCCAGTCCTTCTCAGAAAGGTATATGTCAGTATCGTTGCTGTTGTGTGTACATTTGAAATTATCAGAAAATACTTCAAAATATAAAAAAGTCGTGGTGGCCTAGTGGGCAAAGAACCAACCTCTCGAGTATGAGGG
Organism: Helicoverpa zea; assembly: GCF_022581195.2. Classification (NCBI taxonomy): domain Eukaryota; kingdom Metazoa; phylum Arthropoda; class Insecta; order Lepidoptera; family Noctuidae; genus Helicoverpa; species Helicoverpa zea. Next base: position 3,448,554 of record NC_061458.1, on the reverse strand, counting down.
CGCGGGTTTGATTCCAAGTCAGACAAGTACCAATGCAACTTTTCTAAGTTTGTATGTACTTTCTAAGTATAGCTTAGACACCAAATGACTGTGTTTCGGATGGCACGTTAAACTGTAGGTCCCGGCTGTCATTGAACATCCTTGGCAGTCGTTACGAGTAGTCAGAAGCCAGTAAGTCTGACACCAGTCTAATCAAGGGGTATCGGGTTGCCTGGGTAACTGGGTTGAGGAGGTCAGATAGGCAGTCGCTTCTTGTAAAGCACTGGTACTCAGCTGAATCCGGTTAGACTGGAAGCCGACCCCAACATAGTTGGGAAAAGGCTCGGAGGATGATGATGATGACTTCAAAATATATTTAGTACGTAGTAAATAAACAATGTGTAAAAATAACTGGTCAAAAACAAATTAAAGAACACCCGGCGGGTTCTCATTATGAATCTGGGTGGATACTAGATCTTTTGGGCTGAATAAATAAATTCATTTATTTCAGGTAAATCTCATAGAAAATTATCAAGTTATTACAAAATTCTATAAAAAAATGTTAATACATAAACACACCTCTTTCATCTAGGTACACCCTTCTAGCATTATGTTCCAAATTATACACAATGGGTATATTTTAATTGTCCTTTTTCTCAAACTTAATTATGCGACAATAACCAATTCTATCTTACCCCTAACTTACTAAGTTGAGTAAAATATAATGTCGTCCGCATAGGTCCGCTGTTCACGGGATCTTGGTCTTTAATTTGAAATGCCACTTGAAAGTTTGCTCTTGGCTCCGGACTAATTTATTCTTGAACAACCACAAAAATAAATTGCTAATTGACTCAATATTGACCGCGATTCCACTTCCAATTTTTTGTACTTTTATAAAGTGCAGGATTAAAACTTGGATGTGATTTAAATAACGCATACCTAATTTTTTACCAGCTGTTCAGTGGTTTAAAATTAGGTTGTAGAATTTCTGACTTGTAGCTGTCACATGCCTTTACTCATTTGTTTATGAGACAAGCCTGCCTGCTTATTTAGAAGACAAGAAATATAGAATTCTTAAAACTTAATGGTCTTACTACAAAAAATTAAACACGTGTCGAATACTTGTCTAAAAAAAGTGTGGTTGCAAAATGGACCTTATTTCAACGTCATAATCTGTCATTTCTGTTTTTGCCTAATGATGTTTTGAATAATGATGATTTTCTGCTTTTCATAATAAACAGAAAATAACAAAAAATATAAGTACCAAACTTACCTTAAAGAAAGCCAGCATTCTTTTCTGACTGTAACCTAATTCCTCTCCTATTTATAGCTACACTTACTCCTGTATCCTAACCCAAAATATTATGGAAATAAAAGTATAATGTCAAACGTAAATAACAGATATAAGTAGTTAATGTACTTTGTATTCAGAATACGTGCGCCAGAGTAAGGGATATTCTATAACATGTGTTAAGCTAAGCAATCACGGACGTTTTGTATTCCAGTCTGACTTTTCAATCTGTTTGCACAGCTTTTCAGTGTATTATAGACTGCTTGTTCTAACTCATACTTGTGATGAAAAGTTTGGCGTATTTCGCATTCTCTTTTTGAATGATTTTGCAAAGTGGGTACTTAATGAGAAAAGTTTTAATCATCGTTTTACCTACTATCGGTTTACCGCGTTGACACCCCGTATCCTGTGGAAGGTACTTTCCATAATCAGATAAAATATAGCCTAGGTCATCCAACCATAGTTTAGCTTCCTAACAGTGAAAGAACATTTAAAACCGTCTTAGTAGTTTTGAAGCCGAGAGAACGAATCAAAAAATTCCTCTTTATAATATCAACTATGATCACTCATTTATAAAGCAGACAAGCAATACAAGTACCTAGCACAATTTCTTCAAACAATGCACATATTGTGCGTTACGAACTGAACAGAGCGTCTCCATTCAAAAGCTTCGAGTTACACATTACGATTCGCGCTTGCCATCCCAGACTAAGTACTATAAAGTTTTTGGCAGCCACCCGACTTGGACCAGCGGAACATCCTAAACTGTCATAAAGTGCAATGTGAATTAACTGGAAGGTTTGGCGGCAGAATCCCGAGCCAAACTTCGACGTACTTCGGCAAATAAGCTCGCAAACAGTGACCAATTACATCAACATACGTATAAATTGAGCACTCGTGTTAATTCCCCTGTTCTGGTACTCCAAATAGAGTCGTTAGCATCTCCTTCCAAGACTTTCTTATTGAATATACCTATTTGTTTACAAGTAGGATGATTCAAACTTTTTCTAATTTCATAAGCATAGACCAATCTACTGACCTCATTTTACATGGAACATGCAATAATGTGAACACCTCAAACGCCAAAACTATTTTCATTTTTAATACAATGCGAGGAACGCAATCGTTCCGCTGTTATTGGAAACGTGGCGCCTACTACAAACACAGATATTTGCGGGGTCAATAAGGGACAGGTCTGAAAAATGATGGGTATCCCGCTGCGTAAAAAATGTCAATCCACAGTCGATACGAAAGCAATAAGGGGCCCGAGACTCGTGGATATGACATACTGCAATATCTCAGGATTACAACTTCAATATTGTCAGTTGGTTTGCCTTTTTTCCACACTTAAATCAACATAATCTGCGCTTTATATTCACCTTTCTCCGCAGATATTAGAATAAAGTTTTCACTACGTATATTACTGTTACGAGTATTATAGTATTTTTTACATTATTTTCAGTTGCGTGGAGAAGTTCTCTAGAACTTATTCGTACGGCTTCATGACTCAACTACTCTCCAGCATGGCAGCCATTTGCGTAGTAATGGTTCAAGTTTCGGTAAGATTCATGGATAGTAGAAGCTTTATTTCATCTCCATATTTTAGCATATTTTTACTCCATAACATTTATTTTGCATCTTTGTTAGCATGTTGTTATGTAGGCGTCGGAATATGGTTGCAAACTTTAGCCATGTTTGCTTTGCCTATTTGTCGCTGGAATAGATAAATCAAATTCCGCCTGGCCACGCTACTAGTCTGAAAGTCAAAGGGAACACTCAAGCTCTCGGCAAAATAGATGGACAGTCAGCTTCAAATCAAACTACAAAGCCGTGCGTTCCACCTTTATTAAGACCATTCCTCCTATGAAACAGCTCCAAAATTAATCAGCGTGCATCCAAGAATGTTTCAAACAATGCAAGCTTTAGAGGCGAGATTCGACTTATGTAGGTACATCATTGTGATACACATAAATGTTCGATGTTGCAGTCTAGCAAACAATAAGAAATTGGAAACCTTTCTAAAATATCCGCGAAATTGCAACTTTTGTGCGCGAACACATGCTAGAGTGGACTCGCGCCTATACGGACAAATTTTTCGGGAACAATTTTGATGGAAACTCGCTTCATAGGAACTCTATTGAAACCTGAGTCAGTAAATGTCGAAGTTTTCAAGATAATAAGACCATAAGCAGGAACCGAAGTAATCCGAAACTTACGTAAACGTGAGTGGTGTCCTACAAATGACAGTTTGATGTCTCTGCTTTGGCAACGCGCCAAAAATAACGAGCCTCTTGTTAGACTTCAAATAAACCTTCCTTCATGTTGTGTGCTTAAAATTAATTACTTACACCGGCTTTTGTACGGGACCCGGGAATATAGCCTTTGTGAAGGTGATAAAGGAAATGTGTCAAGATGGCACGGTGCCTTCTCTGTAATGACAACTACGATCGCCAATGTCTCATTCATGAGGAGTGATTAAAGCGTATCTTCCAATTTCAATGTAAATACTAGCTGGAATTGGATGTTCTCTAGATCTAAAGACCGGTCGTTTTGATGTCTGGCGACTATTTTATTAGTATTTTACTACTTTTTTATTGATATCCCTAAATGTACTCAGTACTTTTAAGATTTAGGTTGTGATGATCAATTGTTTCTCTTGCAGCAAGACGCATCTAGTTTCAAGTCAGTGAGACTGATCACTTCTGTGGCATTCTTCTTCGCTATGATAACTCAGCTAGGCATGCAGTGCTTTACTGGCAACGAGTTAACTTTACAGGTAAGTAAGTTTCATGCTCTTGTTTTTTTTTTTACATTCATTTTTCTCTATAAGGAGTTTTCTTTCAACTTAACTTGAATTCTTTTCCTATACCTACAAAGGTTTAAGTGCAAACATTTACTCATTGTGCACAAACAACTCTATTAAGTTTGTTAGTGAGTTGCAACAACAACCACCCAGTTTATATACCTCTATAACAGAAATCCGTTACCTTTGAATTAAATTCCCAGTTTGTAGCTACACAAGACCTAATTTACGAACATTCCTCACTTGGTTCTTTGTACAACTTGGTTCATGTTTCCAGGCTGAGCGTATATCAGACGCAGTAATGCAATGCAAATGGGAGCGTATACCCACACGCCAGCGTCGACTTCTGCTGATGATGATGATGAGAGCCCAGAGGCCACTGCGGCTGACTGCTGCTGGCTTCACCAATATGGACAACGCTTGTTTTCTTGCTGTAAGTGTGAAAAAGTTGACCCTAACTTTCTCTCCAATGTGTGAAATTGTGAAAGTTGGGATGGCGATGAAAATGTTTGGCAAAAGGCATGGGAGACCTATTGGACTATGGCATTGGGTTTTTCAGTCAGTTATAACTTCTTTGGGAAGATGTGTGGGACAGCAAGGTATATAGGGTCACAATAGTTTTCACCCTTGTGTCTTTCCAAACGAACTATTTCTTGTAAACTCTAAGACAACATCTACCAAACCTCAAATCCCAGATTCACTTTAATTTTACCATAACAAACCTGGTTTTAATAGTTCTACTAACAGACAAACTTACATCCAGATTTGTAATATTAGCATGGAACTACAGAAGACCCAAATTAGCGCTTGATTGATAAGGATACTCCGGGCGAATCTCAATGGACTTTCGTGAATCTTGTTTGGCCAAACTTGCTTGTTTCCGACCGGCCTAGGCCCGTCCAATGGGGAAATAAATAAACCGCTAACCAATGATCCCCTTAAAAACAAGGGATAGTTGATTTGAATATTTTTTGTTCTTGGTTGAACGTTCATTGAACACAAAATATATGTATGTAAGTTATATAGGATTGATACTATGTGGTAAATACTTCTTGTACTGATATTAAATACGGAGAATTTCATTTCCTTGACTGCGTCAAAACAAACAAAATAATCGGCTTTAACATGCTTATTAATTATCCTACTTACAATATAATTTCTTCACATTTAAATGTGAACAAAACAATGAAATTCTTTTGTTTTAGTTTACCGTGAGAAAGTTCTTTTCATAAGACAGGACAACAGGGCGATTTTTAATTTCAAACGTTCATTATCTTTTGTGTGTATTCTTTTATTTTTCTATGGAAATATTACGCCTTTTTTTAATTCTAGCATTATTATTCTGCACTGATCGTTCCATAGAGTGCGTTTATCAGTGTTCTGCGCTCGATTGCCAGTAATTGGACGTCGAAATGACGTCATGAGCGGCCACCAATCACGCTGATTAATTCAATAACTTGCCTCATTGGCAACTTCATAGACACAGGCCCTAGGTACTGTTGAGTAGAACATTTTACTTTTGTTGCTATGGAAATACAGATCTTTAGTTAGACGAAAAACACGGGTCATTTCTAGAATTGTGAGTCAGTTTCATATAATAGAAAGGTCTTTTCAAAAAGCTTGGCTTTAAATGGCTGGCAGTAAATAATATTGAGAAAACTCCTTTATATTTTTGTTCGACTATATTATAAATAAACAACAGTAAAGAGGAAGTACCTATACTTAGTAAAAAGATAAAGCCTAAAAACCTTCATCAGAGAGGACTTCCAATTTTGCAACTAGCAACTCCAAACTTCGTCTTATTAGCTTGTAAAATTCAAGTCTGTTGTAACTTAAAGTTATATTGAGAAAGGACGCTCAAGAGCCGTCTGGATAAATATTAATGAAAATTAATATTTCAAGCGAAATTACTTTGTTTGTTTCAGATTATGAAGGCAGCGTATTCTTATTACGCCGTACTCAGTCAAAGACAGGAGTGATTTCAACGAAAGAAAATAAGAACCATTTTGTAATAATTATTTAATTATACCTAATCTTTTTACATCTGAACTTTGTCGCACATAACTACAATCTAAACTATCACAGTTTCTTCGTACGTATAAAAATTATAAAAGTAATAAATTAATTAAATGTAGTACTAGTTTATTACCTTACACTTGACTGCTGAACATATCCAAACTATTTGCCGACGACCTTAAATTAAAGGATACAAAAAAAAATGTTTTACTTTTCTTACGTTATTTTTACACAAGCACAAATCAAAAAAAAACTGTTCCTTATTTAAATTTAAAAATAGAATCGAATTAAATATTGTCAAAGGATCTTTTTACTTTATTATTTGGTGTCAGTGTCTATTTCATAAGTACAATAGGCTCTCGTAGGTCTCGTATATATTTCACGAATCAAAGTTCAGTAGCGGCGGCTTCGGGGTTGTTGACCGCGATCTGTCTGTTGTCTTTATATCCAGAACTGTCATTTCTTCTGACCTAGAAAGAATATCACCATTTAAAAATCAAAGAAGATGTAACACTTCATTTAAGAACTGACAATATAAAAGTGTTTGAGTTACTCGATAATATATGAATTCATTTGTGACGAAAATTATTTTATTGATTCAATTATGTAACAAAACTAAAACTAATCCTAAAGAGCAGTTGATCGATTAATCTTTCAGTTGAAGTTGTATTTTTCGATATAACATTATTTCGAAATAAAGTGCATTCGATCAAATGTTCAGTCGACTTTCCTTGAATCAAACATGTGACTATCGAAATAGCGTTATGGACCCCTATTATACAGGGTGTGTCGTTCACAATCACATTAAATCCTATCGCGTATACTGTATGATATTCTATGGCGAATTGTAAAAAACATAACCTAATCCATTCAGTGGTTTAACCACAGGAGTCCTTTCGTTTTTATAATTTACAACATCATGTGTAAAGCAGAGATAAAGTTAGAAGTATCAAAAGTTTTGATCAGTTGACAGCTGTCAGTTTTCAAGGGAAAATTTCAGTTGTTTGTAATGACTGACTTTTATATGGTGTTTTAATTTTCGCACATTTTAATTCTATTTACTTTGTTTGAAAAATGCATTTTTTTATTTTTACGTAATTTTATTTTTTCTTTGTGTTTATCGACATATATTAATAAGTATATTAACGCATTTCATTTAATGTGATTGTGAATGACATACCCGATATATGCATATTAAAAAAAAACCTGCTCAAAACGTTTAAAATTCTAATTCTAATTTCAAAAACGTCCACAAATTAATTGGAATATTTATCTATGGAGCTAACAAAAGCATGTTGTCGAACAAACCCGTAATGTACACACAAACCCATTTAGCATTATGCTAATAAGTTCGCACTTCGCGTCAACCGCTCTATTCAGCGCCAACCAGGAAATTATAAGGCTCACGTCGATATACATACATACGAGTATGCTTACCTATAATATAGATATAGGTGTATAATTGAGTTACGTGAATATCGAACAGATTTTCTGGGGATATTATACCAATCTGCTTTGAGTAAGCTTAGAGATTAATACTTCTGTGAAAGTGAATCTATCCAAAATCAGGAAAAAATAATCGCATAAAATAGTATGGTAATGGAATCTTTGACGGGTTCTTCAAATCAAATAGACAAACACGTGGTTTTTTTCCTAATGGTGCTCTGATTTCATTAAGTAGGTAGGCAATTTTGACATTAGCATTTGAATTTAATTTCCGGTTCTGTTCTGTACAGAAACCAGAAAAACATCTTTCGTTACTCTGTTTGCTACAAAGCTCGTTAAATATGTATGTAAATGTTGTCTTTAAAAAACATCTTTATCTACAAAAAGGTAATAAGAAAAGTCCAACCGACCATTGCAACTTTGTAGCACTTTCACACTCCGAAAATCCGCTATTCTAAGAGCACCCTTAGCCTTCAGAAATGCAAGTACCAGGACACGATAAACACCAAGTACCTGTCTTCTTCAGTATGTCCAGCGTTGTAGAACACGTCAGGCAGGGGCGAGTCGTGCTGGCTCAGCAGTGAGCTGCCAGCTCTCGGTGAGTGAGGACCGTGTGTCGCGTACGGAGAGAACGGCACCGCAGCTCTTAAAGCTGCTAGAACTAGGAGCATGCCGCCTGGAGAGAAAAAAATACATTAAAAAATATTGGTTATATACAAAGGCCGATATTTTACAGCAGTCAGCAGTTCCCAATATTCTATCTGTTGATTTGCTTACAAGAGATCGAATTCTGGAATTAGCCCCAAATAGGTAATGTGAAATTCCTATCTCTAGTAGTACGCCAACCCACAGATCGATAGGGAAAGGGCCGTTAATCGGCCTAGCTTAACTACTACCACCACAACATGTAAAAAATGTTAAAAATCTTGAAATAGTAAAACAATTTCTTTATATGCCGAAATTGTAATTAAAAGTATTTAATGAAGGATACATGGTTAGTTTCCAAGAAAGAAACATTATCTATTACCAAAGGTCAAGCTATTGATCTCGAAGGGCCACGAAAGATTTATTATGTCCCACCTACGATTCCTCAATGACTGATGGTGGCTTATGATAAAGGACAGTCCTAGTTTCCCGGTAACATATGTCTTTACCGGTAAACTGCCTTTGGAGGATGGTAAAAATAGGTAAGAGGGTCAACTGGATCGTGCCTTATGCTAATGATATCAGACTGCGTTTGCAAATAGCTGTAAGATACATTACAATCTGACAACTTATTTCCCGATAGAATAGATCATGAAGTAAGCACATATTTACTACATAGTTAATATCTATTCTTGATTGCACACTTAACAAGAAATACACAAAGAATAGAGACAGTTTATGTACAACGACAATTTGAATTAAACTGTCTACTTCCACTAGAAAGCCTATATACATAAATCTCCAGAAACTTTATGACTAATGCGATAAATGGAAGCATTCTATCAACAAGAGTAGTTCCAGCTCCCTAAACCCCGGAATTCCGGCATCATTTAGTGCAATGGACCTACAAAACCTAATGGAAATAGGAATACTTTTCTTCAAGTCTCGTTTACGCCGTAATAGTAAGTAGTTACGTCGTCGCGTACAAAAACATGGCGCGTAAACAGCTCCCAGTTCCCAGTTCCCAGCTTGCACAAACAAAATTCGGGTCGCGCGGTAACTGACAAAGCTTAAAGAAAAGTTTTGAACGTGCACGCGGAAATGAAAAGGGACAAATTGAAAAATGTATGCCAGAGAATACGTAATGAATTATTTTGGATCGGAAAATAGCTGGTCGTTGATTTTGCTTGTTATACTTTTACATTTTAAAACTTTATAGCTACACGGAGTGAAGTATTTCCGGTTCCAATAACTGATCAGTGACTTTCTCTAAAATGAATGAATACTTATTTACGATATGTTACTTCGAAACAGGCACAAGTTTGCAAGTCTTGAAAGATATTCAAGGATCCCTTCAAGTCTTGTAAACTTACGTACGTGTAGCTTTTTATACGGTACCTCTACATTCTTCTATGGTTCACCTTCGAGACGTCCAATCCACCATCATTGAGGTCTTTACTTATTCCACCCCAGGCACCAGGTACTCTTAAATGGGCCCTTCTTATCATCTGTACCTACATAACTAACTCACCAGAAATAGTAGCAAGCATAGTAAGATGTGCGAAAAACAACGCCGTCGCCGCGCACGCATACATCGCGGCACGCGCGCGGCCGCACGACCAGCGCGCGAAGTCCCAGCAGCGGAGTGACAGCGTGTACTCCCCTCGACGGCAGAGTAAGTCATATTGCGGCCACCCACATCTAACCATGTCTTATAACCAACTTACCAGAAATAGTAGCAAGCATAGTAAGATGCGCGAACAACAACGCCGTCGCCGCGCACGCATACATCGCCGCACGAGCGCGTCCGCACGACCAGCGCGCGAAGTCCCAGCAGCGGAGTGAGAGGGTGTACTCCCCGCGTCGGCAGAGTAAATCCACGAATAATGCCGCCACCCACATCGTTTCTAGGATCAAGACTAGTGCTGCACCCACTCTGCGTAAAAAACGGTGCAAAATGAATAGAAGGGTGTCGTGTCAATTTGAGGATCAAAGAGGCTCGATTAATTTAGACAGTCGAGGTTGTCTTTCATTAGATGAGGTTCGAATTTCAAATGACGTTCTTTTGAATTTTAAAAACGAAAATAAGGACAAAAAAAAAAAAAAAAAAAAAAAAAAACAAAAGAAGGATTTAATAAAGAATTAGTTATGATAACTTGAATTTGGTCGAATAAATCAAACTAAATAATCTTAGTCCTTATCGCTAGTTCCAGAAATAGCAACTTGTTTCGCAGATGCAGAAATTACACTGAAAATTCATCAGATAACAGTTTTCAGAATTGCTATTTTTATTTTTTTTATAAAATATTCATCTTTATTCTTAGAAAAGATATCACAAGTATTATGTCTACTTTTCATCTTTGAATATACTTTTTTTGTATCATTCCTTAATTTCACTCCAAATTCCCTTTAACCGCTCTTCACAAAAAAAAATCTTAGTTCCTAATTACACAAAATAAGCATCTACTTATTAGCAACCGAAACTATTCCGAGTCCAAGTGACATTTACGAGCATTTAGATTCATATGGCGTAAACTAGACGCAGACGTTCTCCATATATCAAGCGGATAAACGGTCCTATGGCAACATTAACTTTCAATGTGCAACCGAAAATACATGTTTCTTTTACTTAGGTATTCCAAAATAAAGGTCAAGTATTTTTACACAACATAAATTACACTACAATCGATTTTAACTCAGGAAGTCGGGACTTAGCAAGGTTCAAATCCTGGACTAAAACTTAATTAAGAGTTTCGTACTATTTTAAAATTAAAAACAAGACCCTCTTTTAATGCAGGACTCACAAATAAATAGACCAGCTTCCAGGAATTTCAATCTACAAAGGAATGGGAGAAATGGGACTCGAGATTACATATCCCATAATTATGATTTGTTTTAACCTTCAGTCCTTTAGTTTCAGTTAATTTTAACGAAAAAAAAAAAACAAATTTTCTTCCAACTAATTTCTATAAAACATTTCTGTCTCGTTTGCTTAATAAATTTTTCAAAATTGAAAGCTGTAAAAACATTTTTATAGCAGTTCCCGATCTTACGGCAACAGTCATAAATTGTCTGAACTTAGTCTTCGTTTCGTTACAGGTTGAAAACAAAGGTAGGACGTACGTACTTCAGTTCGAAGTTGATAATTAAATTGTATGGTCGGACTTCAGTTTCACCTGTAAGTTACTGTGTGAGACTTTTGTAGCGAAATAGGACTTGAAACACATGTGTAACAAAATAACAAAGTATTTATAGAACATTCCGTGTTCTTCCAAGCGCTAAGCAGCAGTTTCTAAGATAGGTATTTTAAGCGTTTCCATGGATAACTTGGAAAATAATGTTCAGTCCCCCGGAGCCCGGATTTGTACCATAGCCGGCATTTTTTACTAGGGACAAGGGGAATTTAAGGTAAAGTATAAATATATACTCACAGCAGACCCGGCGCAATATCATATCCTAGCACCAGCAATTCTGTACCAGCACCGCTCATCACTGTAACAATAGTAGAAGTTATAGATCAAGAATAGAGCATTAATTCACTAAAGAAATCAATTTATCGAGAACAAGTTCCTACCAACAGTTTAACCCGAGTTCCGTAAGAATTACATCATTCATTCATCTGGACATAAGCCTATTGTCTTCCTCAATAAATGGGCTAACTTAAATAAACATGCAAACAAACTTTACTTTAAAATATTTGTATAGATTTGTTATATAAAGAACAGTTATCATAATGATTTGAATACCCAGATGAGTACAATATTATACAATGACTCTTTTCTAAAATTCTTTACAGATGAGCCTCAAATATTAAGCATGAGATAGGTCCAAGATTCGGTATTATATTGTCATACATAACAAGGGAAACCTCGAAGTCAGTGCTTATTGATAACAAAAAACTTAATAAAATAAGGATACAATAACTCATAATAATCCGCTGCCGAACTTGGGGCTCTCATAACTAATCCGGAACAAAATTACGAGGATTAACGCCCTCGCAGTTGCGCAAAAAGTTCTCTTTATAAAAGCCATAAAATAACTAGGTTAGCTACTTATTCAAATTATTGTTTACCGTTTTTGTTTATTACTGTTTTCAGGATTAAAGGACGTGGCACATTACAGCAGCACCGTAACAGCACGGCTCCACACCAGCATTTAAGTTGTCATTCAATTTAGAGCATTAAATCGTGTATATTATAATATATTTCGTAATGTCAATATGAAAAAGCCAACGGCGAGCAGTCAGCGTGCTTGCCGCTTCCACACAACTCGACTCGCCGCCCGCGTGTTGCAAGCGAGCGGTCCTCATGCGTACAGCGCGCCGACGGCGTGCTAATTGCGCGCCGACTCCGAGCCGGCAGCGAAACAACGTCATTACGTCGTGTTCAATCATAACATCAATCTTAATCGTCTTAAAATAATATTCAGTTTGCGGTCACAGCAAGCTTACACCTCGCGGCCGGTGCGCGGCTGGCGCGCCGACGGCGAGCGGACGGCGCGCCGACGGCGAGCGGACAGCGCGTGGTTGGCGCGCTGGCAGCTAGCCGTAGTCTTAATTCGAGGCGACGCCGTGCTGCAGCCGTGCTGTTGCGGTGCTGCTATAATGTGCCACAAGCTTAAGGGAGCACGAGGTTTTAATGCGCTTTAAATCAATAACATATTGTGTACCTACTTCTCAGAGTTAAAATTTGTACATTTATTTAATAATTGTATATGTTTTTTTACGAAACTATTTGTCAACTACTATCTCATGTAGTATCACTTTCCTATCCTAGCGTCGAAATTGATGTAGTATCAAAAAAACTATACAATGATCACAATATTATTCTGTGAAAACAATTTATCGATAAAACGCATTGTTTATACGAACAACAAGCTCATAGAACGCGCAATAATTTATAACTTCGCATTCCTGAAAACGTGTTTTTACATTCAAATAACAGTAAATTAATTCAGTCAGTTTATCTGTTTCTCCAGCCTTCTGATAGTTTGTGTTGAGAGCAAACAAATCCTTTCCCCTGGAGTACACCTTCGTGAATATGCAAATTCTGCATTATAATGGTAAGGAAATTACATTTTGAGTTTTCTTTTGTAACTTTATGAGAGTCTGGGCAGTAATAGGTATACAATTGCATTCAGAATATTTTTTTTGCTGCAGGTTGTTATAGGTACGACCGTTTTGTGTCATTAATTGCTTTAAATTCATAATCCTCCTGCCCTTATCCCAATTTTTATCTGGGGTCGGCGCAGCATTTTTTCTTCTTCCATACTCCTTTGTCTGCCGTCATCTTGATTTTCATGCGGTCATCATTGTTTTTAATTAACTATCAAAATTAAATACATTCTTGACTTAAAAAAAAATATATCAGTGCCCATTAACCATCAATCAACATTAAAACAACAACACAAATAGATCAAAATGTATTTCGTTAACACTTTGAAAAATTACCAAAAATACCAAAAGTTTATTCCGTCAAACTGACACATTTATCAAAGTGATGACTACAGGAACTGAAGCAAGGCAATGAACTGTGAACGAATCACAAACTTTCAGCACTTTGCACTGAAAGCTGAAGATTGAAATATTTATTATTTAGCACCTACAGAGTTATGGTACCTTCCTCTCTTATATAACGTGTAATATTGTTTTGCTTATATATTAGCTTTGATTTGCAAATCTGCGTGCCTGAAATCCTTTAGGACCTAATGTAATACCCAGGGCAAACTCGTGAATTTTGTGAAATGTTACAAGATTGAGCGTTTCTCGGGCTAGAATCTAGACGTAAATCTTTTTAATGTAGAATGTAGGCTTGAAACCGTCTGATTAGTTAAATTAAAGTTTATCTAGTAATGTGGTAGGTATGTTTTGTTTCGTGAGCACGTTTTCGTCACTACCCGAGAAAAACAGTTGAAGGCTATAATTTCAGTAAGTCATTTTCATCATAAAAGACTCAGTGATTGATTGTCTCTATGTTTGTTATAAAAAGGTTGTTTTTACCTAAGATCAGGTACATTAGGTAATATTTTTGTTTGTTTATACGTTCCGTTTTTTGCTGCAGTTAAGTTTATTAGCAGTCATTGAGAGTGCAACGCTGTTGTTTTATGTTTCTGACTCCGAAGTATTATTTTATACTTTGTATCTTTAATTAAATCAGTCTGACTTTATTTATTTATAAGAATTACATTTTCTTTTTCCCTATGTTGCCTCTTTACATAAATATAGAGTACCTACAGTTTTTCTCTTTCAATAAAGTAATGAGTCCATTACGCTACAGGATTTAAATGTTGAAAAAATCTTGCGAAGACAATAATAGCATTTCACGTGAATCCAATGCTTTCATAAATTTATTTAAACGACATTTAGATGAGAAGAAAATCCACATCGTTTACAAACCACATTTTTTAAACGTATTATACCAACTTTCCGAACTAGTTACCTACTTCGGTATAACATGCAACAAATGAAGAAAAATTATCTCTTTCTTGAAGAAAAACTGGACTTGTCACAGCCAGGTGTCTACGTTTAGAAAAGTTTCATTTCTTCGTAAGTTATCTTTAACTTTTACTCAATCTTCTGTTCCAAATCATTTTCCTATACAATTGTATTTTAATTTATGTTTTCTTCTTAATGGTTTTTCCAAATCATAACATTAAAAAAGGAACAATTTGAGAAAAGAGTACCAGCATTGAGTAAAAACAGTGCATTTTTGTCCTGTGAAAAACGATTGCATTAGGTATGCACCCATATTGTAACCTTTTATTGATATGATTATTTTTTTTTTTAACTGTGCAATGCATTACAAATAGGTACATACAGATTTTTATCTACAATTTTAAGAAATTGTATTAACCAATATTTTTTTCAGGTTTCGATTGAATAAAAAATGTTTAATATATCTTAGAGATCCTGACCCACATATTATAAGATATAAAGATCTGTGTCACCCACACATCAAATGTCTGCTTATCTATTCAGTCGTGAAAGCGTTACTTACTGAATTACTTTCGCTTTCATGATATTAAAGCACGGATTAGTACGGCGTTTGTCACTTATACCAGTATATCTCACATAATGTTTAGATGTATCTTAATAAATAGGTTTACTTAATATAAGTATTTCTAAGTAAAATCCAAAATCCCGCCGGGGCTGCAGGATTATTCGAAAGAGTTACCGCGGCCCCGGTACATAAAGGCCTACGAAGGAACACGATGGATTTTTACTCAGTAAAAGTCTGACACTCCCTCACCGCTGGTAACCCACAGTGGGTGGGGTCATTTGACGATTTTTGCCATCGTTAAAAAAAAGTAAAAATCCAAAATAAATCTCCTTAACTATTTATGTATATATGTAGCAGACATAGTGTTAAAAAAGCTATAGATAATATAGAAAACAAAAATGATATTATGGTAAATGCCCTTAATTTATTACCCCTGCCGTCAAGTCATCATTGAAATATTACTTCCTAACCTTTCCATCCTAACCTATTTACAAAAGTTAAATGGCTGATCCGTTTGTTGCAATCTGGTACTTCCAGCCACAGTAGGAATAGACTCTTAAAAATGTCTATCAAGCAATTATTTACCAGGCTTAAGCTTTCATTTAATTGAATAAATAAGCAATAATTTCCACACCCGTTTAATCTCGGAGACTACTGTAACAGAATGAAACACACAATGGAATTACCCACCCTTATCCCATGGCATAAGGATGAATGAAGCAAAATTACCATTGACATTATGTAGAGACGTGACCATCATCTGTGAAAGGAACCGAATTTCCACGATTCAATGAAGGACCAAGATTCTGATATAACTAACAGATATAATATACAGGAAATCAGGCTGTAGGTAAGCTATATTAGGATAATTTAAAGACCAGTTATTATGCGTTTTAAAACAGAAGCTTTGAAAAAAATAATTTACAACAATCGCCCTAAAAACTTCTAGTTATTATCTTTACTACACATGCATATAAACCAGCACCGTACGAACGTTCAATTTGTGAACAAACAATTTTAAATTGATGCCCCCTTAATAGCTATCACTTAAAAAGTATAGGGGACATTTTTGGATTCAATTAAGTGTGCCGTACCTAGTCTTCATTTCAATATGGTAACCATGTCGATCTTAAACACTTGAAAATAAAGATAAACATCGGAAGATAAAAATAATACGATCTTGATATTTTTAGGTAGTAGTATTGTTACCTGAATTCTGTGTATTATTATCTGATATTTCCTTCTTGCAGGCTATCCATAATTAAATTGGTTATTGGTAAATATCATATTAATACTCGGCACGTGTAAGAAGTTTATCAATCACTAATAAACTACCAAAATCACAAGCAAAACAATTCAGAGTCTGTTCTTGTTAACACTTGGAAATGCGTACACACCCACTATTGATCATTGAATCAATCAGAGGTACTTTAGAACATTGTTCTGTTTACAATCGTAGAAATTATATTAACTACGCATCTTGCTAGTGACTTGCGACAGGACTCCGAAACATCGGTGATATATGTAGATTCCTGCTATAGATGAAAAATAAATTGAAAATGTCGACTAAAAATCTAGGAAAAGGCACATGGAAAAATTTGAAGTTTCATATTTTTCTTTTAGCATTACCCGTACCTATGATCCTTGTTTCTACGTAGCCCGTTTTTCGTTCAATGATAGCTACTGGCAGGTGGATCAAAAATATTTTCAAAGTACATTTTCAAACTGTTATTAGACTGTATCTACTCCTAAAAATGGGAACGAATATGTACGTGGAACTAAGATACTTCCTTTGTTATACAGCCTCCATCGAAGTTACCACTACGGATGCAGTATCAAGATTTATAATTTTGACAGATGACAAGCATCAATAAACGTCCACCCCTTTGACCGAATCATTTCCCTAAATTTCCCCAAGTGCATCCACTCCACACTATTATTCTAACTAGACATCACTACACACATAAAATATACCAACTTATCTACAGTCCCCAACTTGTTGCAATACGTTACTCAAACAAATTGAAAAGGTATCCGAAAAACATCTTCTCGTCGAGATTTATCACGACTGCTCGTATAAATAGTAGCGCATTAGATGCTTCCTCGAACACGTTATTTATAGCTCCATGTGATTTCCTAGTAGGTGCAATAGATAGCCCGCCTGATGAATATACGCTCATTATTAACATGGTTTTACAGCGAAGAAGAAAACTTTTGTAAAACGAGGCCATTGGTAAATATTAGAGCAAGCTATGTAGACTTACGAGTAACTATGCTTTTAATTTTCCTGAAAATACTTTTTTCATTTTCTTTTAAGATTCTTTACTATTTTAAATACACATACCTAATTACCTACCCTAGGGCTTGAGAACGGTAGTATCTACTTATATATTCTATTCAAGATTACAGCCTACTTAATAATATTTTTCATACGATGTAAACTTACGTAGTTACGTGTAAATAGACTTGGTCCATAGTATTTGTTCGTGACGTATGTGAAAACAAATTTTCCTCAAAACGAGATAAAATAAATATAGATCCCCATCTTAGGTAATTCCATTGCTTTGACATAGATCGTAAAAACTATGAAAATGACGATGGCGCGATGGAGAGTGCAAATGTGTTTTCCTTGATATATTATTACCGTCTTACCACAAAAACTTTTTAACGTCAGTTTAAGACTTGTCTAAAAAAATGACAAATTATGACGTTGACATATGGTTCATTTTGGAGCCACATTTTTTTTTAGACAAGTGTAAAACAGTGGTTAAAGTTTTTGTAGTAAGGCCATTATTGTTTTACGTTTTATATGCTTTATAGCTATGATCGAAAGAAACCCGCTAAACAACAATAGTGTTTTAAGCAATTTGGGGGATTTTGAATTGAAAATCAAGTAACTGCTTTGATAAATTAGAATGAGACTTGTCTCTCTATACATTCATCAGTCCATACATCAGAAAGTGTTTTATGATCAAAGTTAATGCATAGTTAGTGAACACTAACAGTCCAACTGTTAGATTCTATTGAAACAAAACTAACTTTAGAATTAGTTTCCGTTCATTGTGTACTGCAAGTACCTAAAGTAATAAATTGTTCAGTTCAGTTTTATTGGATTGTGTGAAAGCAAACTGTTCAAACTTATATAACTGTTATTTAGTAAATGTTTCGAAACAAAGAATTTTCTCGGTACGAGACTATACTTTTTTAAAACCAGCAATTGCTCTCATTTTATATTTGAAATATTTCTGCTTTCGTAGAATTATTGTACATTCCTATCTGAATTAAAAATAACTTATGTTTTAACAATCTCTTAGAAACTAGACCGATCGATCCAGAACGTCTGTTTGTACTTTGGCTTTGTCTCAAAATGTAAAGAATACAAGGCATGCAACGCAATATAGTTTCTGCGCTCTGAAAATATTATGTGAAATTCTCAGTAAAATATTGGAAGACATGTGACGTCACAATCCGCGCTAGGCCCCGTCGAACGAACCCTATTCACAGAGAACATGCCTGAATTCTAATAAGGGGATTATTCACTCCTAGTTCTGAAGGCTTTACCTAGGCACACACTGCACACTAACTGTCGGTCGACTGTTGCCCAGTGATTAGCAAAAATGATTCCAATCAACGTTTTTAATCCGTCTGATACCAGGGAAATAAAAGGATCGTTGTTATGTGTATACTTCCATTCATCTTCAAACTGACTTATGCTGCTCAAACCAGCTATCGGCCGACTAAAAGTTTGTAGTGTGCGCATACTTTTGAACCGTGTAAGCCCTCTTTAACGCATCTTTACCTACACCTTTTTCAACAAACTTCATTGTACTCTTTATATTTAGCTCGTAGAAGGCTAAGTTGGGCAACGTTTGTCAGTCAAGGTTTCCTGTTCGGAAGGTGTCTTGATAAATGATGAAGAATTGTGTTATCAACAAACATACGTAGTTATCATGAGTTCAAACAATGATGATGATGAATACTTGTGAGCTGTGTCGACATAATTATGCAGATAGTATGTCACTAAGCACTTGCAGTACCATGATAATTAAATAGATAGCTACTCTTACTTAATACTACTTAGGATCTATATGGTTCTCATTATTACCTACTTACTTCATGTCGACTGTTTTCAGTTAAACTATGAACGATTTCCACTGTAACTTGGTAATAGCTTCAAAACAAACTTTATAACAGCTCCAATTTTAGTCTGCTAAGCCCATCTTACTAAAAAATAAGTTACGGACAATCATAATTTTACCCTTGACTCTACGCTTTCTATGATGAGACCAGTTGATCTCATAAGACTTTCAGATGTCCCTAGGCTCGAAGTGATCTCAATATGTGAAGTGCGGTCACCACTTAAGGGTTAAAAGCGCTCAATACAGTGTCAAGCTACGAACCTAAACTATACACATAGTTCTAATAAATAACACAGAAAGTGTTCATACATTCTCGTTTATGAGTCCTCAACATAACATCTTATACAACATTATTTCTGCACATAAACACTCGTTTTATGTACTGACACGAATCTTTAGTGTTTGAGTTACACAAGAGAAATGTAAATGGACTTTAAACGTACGTACATTAGAATACATCATTAGGTACATGACAATATTTAACATTCACGCTTCTAAAATCCCGAAGGCACATGCAGAGATACGAGAGACACATTTCCAAGGAAATGGATTGTCACTTGTGATTGCGACTGTACAAAAAAGACAAAAGCCAAGAAAGACAAAAACAGTCTCGAAATATGAATCCAAAAATGTTAGACCGAAGGAAGTGACACTAATCACTTGTGAACTCGACTGTACCTAACCCAAAAAAGCAGTATCTATGTATGTAGGTCGAATTACTCAATGCAGTCGTTACTATAGTGAAGTACAAACAGCAGCAGCTCAATGTTAAATAATTAAAGGTCATCATCATTAATACGGTTTCCAAGCAATATGGAAGCGACCCCGATAGAGTTGGGAAAAGGCTTGAAGACAGATATCGATTCATAGATTGTCTCCAATTGGGGACAATCGCGTGTCTCAGCTCTATAATTATTATACAAAATGATTGTAATTTAAATACCTATTGTATTGTATTGTAATTTTAAATACCTACTTCCGCATATATTTATTGTTTTCGTAAAAATCACGTAAGAATCACGTAACTAAGTTTAAGTAGACTCGGTCTGAGTCAATATAATGATGATGTTTACCTAAAGAAGTACCTGTACAATCAACCAAAAAAAACACTCTTTGTATTATTTTGTATTTTCCTTTAGGAATGAAATGAACTTGGCATTCACACACAGGTTATTATTGTAGCTCTCCATTAATTGCTACTTCTTTCATCTTACCTTTACAAAACATAAATTCTCCAAGTTAATAAATCGTTCGAGTTGTAAAAAGTTGTAACTCCATATCAAACAGGTCCGTAAGAAAAATTTGGAGTTTAGAACCCAAGGAGCGTGATTGTACGCAAAACTTTTTTACATAGGTAAGTAGATAAATATCTTGCTTTGATAACAAAACTCTTCCGTATTCGTCTAGTCGAGATATCTCCAAAGATAGCTATATGATTCCTACCTGTATAAGATATCAGTCTGAATAAATTATGTGATCTATCTCAGATAGATGAACAGACGATCTTATGCGCAGATAATATCATAATTCATAGTAATTAATCGATTAAACTAAGTGCCTTTAGCGAACGATAAAATATTTATAGGATCCTCAGGTTAGAGTCATAATACGGATCTAAACATCTATTGATATCCTCGTTATTATTTCTTTGAAATGTAGATCGGTTTGTTCATGGTGAGATCTCTGCCCAGCCTTTTCTAAGGTTTCTCCTTACCTTCTCTCAAACCTCACTATTAGAACACACAGTCAGACTTAAGTATCTATGAAATATATGATAGCAGAAGTCAATTAAATGATTTGCAAGCACATAAGGAAACTATCTTATAAACATCAGCTGACAGAAAAATTTCCAACATCGCGTCGTCTGGAAATTTTACAGCGATGCGACGTTGCAATCACACACACATAGGTATCTACTTATTTGTGTTGATAGCTATGCATCCTTTTATTACCCGAGCTTTTGCGTCTCAGTATTTCATCTCTCATTCGTCAATATTCACAATAACTCCTCTTGCAAATTTTAAATGCATTGCCACGACTATTTTATGAATTAGTAACTCTATAGGTACAGACTATAGACAGTCTTTACAGACCTTTCTTCCTTAGAAACCCCAGTTCCTAACCCCTCTTTTGTATCTTGTCATTCCAAAGTCCATGTTTATAAAAATTGTCTTTGAACACGCACCAAAGAGAAATGTTTCGAAAAACTTTTGGCACTTGTTTATTCAATACTTTGGAACTTTATAAAAACGTTACTCGTTACTCAATGACACGCGAAGATGTTTTCGTTTCACTGAAATGTTATTCATTGTCTGTCCAGTATGTGAACTTTAAAACTTACTCTTCTATGTATTTCTTGAGAAACGGATTACTGCAGATCTTTTTTAATTAGCTTTGAATCATAGAAAGTTAGAGAATAAATATTTTCTTATTTATGCGTATGACTTGTCAATCTAGGGCAGGGGAACCACTGCCTTACAACACACAAACACACAAACTTTTTATGCTACTGCCCACTTTGAGAATAAATATTTTTTTAGCGCCCCCCATTTTTTCACCTATTTAAAAACCACTATAACTTCAAATTAAATTAATTAATTATTGTGACCTATATATGTTTATTAACGGAGAGTTCTAAACGAAACTTTTACTATAACCCGCAACTTGAAACCTGAGCGCAGGTAGGTAACATACCGCGGCGCTTAGGTCTCAAGTTGACTCTTACAGTGGCGGCGTAGCATCGGGTGGCACCCGGGGCGGACTACCTATTGAGCACCCCCCCAAAAAAACGACAAAATATGGTCATTCATGGTGCTTTTTGCCTGGTTTAACATAAAGAAACCGGAGACAGATCACTGCAAACTTTTGAAGCGCTAGCGAAGCGAGCCCGTAATTTTTGAGTTTTGGGACATAATAGAACCCAAACATGTTTTATAAAAACCAGTTACAAGTGAAAAAGCCGCGAGCGCAGCGAGCGCGAAATTTTTGAGTTTTGGAAGAGTAAAGTACCAAAACAAGTTAAAAAAAACCGCGCAAATTGTTTAGTTTTGGGGCACAAAAGTACCTCAACAAGTGTGGAAAAAAAACACTGCAAAGAGAAGAAGCCGCGAGCGCAAATTTTTTGATTTTTGGGACGCAATGATACCTAATGAAATTAGAAAATAGTCACTGTTATAAGTGAAAGGCACAAAATTTTTTGACTGACTGAAAGGGCGCAGAATAAACCAGAAATGTTGAAAAAACTGTTTTTTTTTTTATAACTTTGAGGAATTAATTTAAGTAAACCGGGAAAAAACATAAATAAACGAGAAAGAGAGGGGTGACAGCCGGACTGGCACCCCTCCAGTACCGCCTCGATGTCATGCCTTGTTTGCACATGCACTGTTGTAGTTTTGTTTAAAATTTGAATAATGAAGTGAACCTAGGCTTTGCAGATTAGAATGGCACCCTCAGTGACTTGTCTCTTCTGCCCGTGCCATCCCAGTCGTACAACTTGAACCAGCCGACTGATACAAGAATTCACAATTCGGGTTATTTAACAAAAACTTGTTAAAACATGATAGATATCTACGAGTACTAATAACTATCAAAATGCGAAAGTGTGTCTGTTGCCTTTTTATTTGTTTGTTTGTGTCTACTTTAATTACGAAACGGAGCGACCGATTGACATTGACATGATTTTTATTTTTTCTATATTCAGTAAAATAGGACAGATATATGAACTACGTGGAGAGAAATATAGAACCGAGTCTGAGCAATCTTGTAATTCATATTAGTTGATGTTCACAAGTCGTTGTCTAAGAGGCCTCCTAACTAAATAAAATTACAAATCACCCCCCAGGCCTCTACACAACGCCCCTATTTTCTTTCTGGGTCTCTTACCGCCCCCCTTGAGACCTGCAGCGCCCACAAGGGGGCGTTATCGCCCACTTTGGGAAACACTGATCTAGGGAATCTCCATTGAAAAATTAAGTAGAACTTTCAAGCCTAGTTTAAACATTAACACTTATACACTATTCAGTAATTTCTCCTACTTTTGCCGTACAAAACCCATGTAATGCTTTATTTACAAAAGAAAATCCTTATCAGTGTTCATACTAACCAACAGCCGTGATAAGGCCCCATAATCTAGCGAGCGGTTGCAATAGGTCCCATAGTTTTGAGGCTAGGGACTTCTTAGGAGGTCCAGCGTTTCTCCTCGGCTGCAGACGAGAGGTGCTCTGCGTCTGAAGGTCCACCTCTGAGTCGGTTTTGATCGTTGGCACATTCATCGCAGTATCATTGCCGAACAAGACAAAATTAAAAAAAAAAATGTTTCACTAGCACATTTTTTTTACACTTTTATTCAGTTAATATATCACTTTGTTTATTTTATTGTAGGTTTTTTTTAAGTAGTTATAGACTTTTCCATGTCTGTTTTTGTTTCCTTAATAATTATGATATCAGTGTTTACTAATCACATGGCGTTCGTCACAGAATTATAATCAAACACAGTTTGGCGTATCGCCCGGGTACCGAAATATCTTTCCACCTTGGATATATAAGCATACTACGACCTATTTATTTATTGTTGTTATGTATATTTTTACTTAAATTTAAATAAAATTAAATAGGTATAACCACACAGTTTTAATTTGTAGGCAGTATTTTTTTAATAGTTGTGGAACTTAAATGATTTTCTCGGAAAATGCGTGTAATGTTTACGCCGCGCAACTGGCTGGGTTACGCGTTTCGAGACGCGACTGTGCGCGACTGTGTTTTGCAAGAAACTGAGGCAGGAAGGCAGAAAGCAAATATCTACCATACTAATATCTACATGGCGTGTTCTAAGCATTATGCGAGATGTTCAAGAATCTCGTCGTGTTTCAATATCTCCCCTTTTACGTATGAGTGTACATACAACATTTTCTTTACGTTTTGAGTGATTATTTTCTTCCTGTGCGCATTATTTTCAGCGACTGAATATTGCAGTACACCGTGAGGAATTGGAATAACAGTTTTCTTCTTATAACATTGGTTCAGTGGCAGTGAACGTAGCTTGGTTCGAATCCTGGTTTGGTCTTTTAATTTGTTTTGCGCAGTCAACTACTTTAAACAGTTTGTTTTGTTATGTTTTAATTAATACAATTCTGGCGTTCACTGTACCTTAACCTAATGCTTCGTATAAATAAGAGTAGTGAGAATTCTTTAAGCAACCACATAAAAATTACTCATAGGATGTTTTGACGATTACTTACTTAGTTAAAACCAGATCAAACGGTGTAAATGATTTACTTAAACGTTTTAAGAAAGCTAAGACGATCAGATTCCATCATAAGCAATACTTGAGTTTAATTCAGATTTGATAGAATAACAAGAAATACCCATTTATTATCATCTCAGGCATAGGACATATACTGCTGAATATCGATTTTCTCAGACGTTTTCCAAGAAAGAAACAAGAAGCCAATTAAATCCAGGAACTAATGAAGTGCCTGGTCTGTCTGGCCCAGGACAAAACCGCTCTTTCGTACCTATCTATACATAGCGTGGACTCCTAAGCCGTCGCTACTCTCATAATGGGACGATCGGAATATTATACAAAGGAAATCCAGTGCAAAACCTGACTACCTATGTCAACGGGTGGGAGAGACGGTTTTGGAAAAAACAAGGGTGGATCTAGCTTCCGCGCCCGGGAGTGTTACACAGTCGGGATCAAGATACAAAAATATATCATTAAATTAAATTTTGATAATGTTTACTAGATAAGTATAAAGCTGCAGTTGCTGCCACTTCCTTCAGAAGTTTTTGTTAACTTTCGTAAGCAGGGAAAAAAATATATGAAAAATTATGAACAAAAATAGAATCAGGTCAACACAGGAAAACAGGGGGTTTTTATTTGTAGTCTGCCTGGATCCTGGATCTAGCCCAATGGGGATATGACCCCATGACCCCATGGATCCGACCTTGGGATAAAATATGCAGGCACGCAACAAGACATGGGATAGCCTAAGTATGGACTGTAGTCAAAGTTAATTTTGTTGAACTTGGTTTTTCATGTAAATAAAAAAATACTGAATAATTTTAAGTTTTTAGACGAATATTAAGTTGTCAAAGTAGTACTGTCGAGTATCAACTGTCAGTGTCAATCCTGCATGTGACTTGACAGCTTGACAGTGACAGACATTTAAACTTTTGAAGATTTTGTTTTCAGATTTTATTGGAGTTTAGTTTTATTTTTATCCCAAAATTCTAGGTTATTTAAACTGTTTTTACTTACACTGGTTAAAGCATTTATCTTATATTCAAATATCGTATTAATTATAGTTAGTACTTGCTCGGAATTCTGCAACTCATAAAACTACAATAATAATAGAATGCGCTTAATAAACACTTTAGCACTTTCAATTCGTAGGTCGTTTATACTTTGTAGCGTGCCTAAAATTATGGATGTTCGGTATTCTAGCCATATGGCACAATTCAAGGAGTCTTTGAAATCTGCTAACAATGTGGTTATAATTTCTGGTGACGATATAAGCTCGGAATCTGGTCTCCCGGTGTATGGATCGAGTGGGCTTTGGAGGAAGTACCAAGCATCTTCGCTGGCCACCTCGGGGGCCTTCCTAACATTCCCTAGCATAGTCTGGGAGTTCTATCATTATAGGCGGGAACTAGCCGCTAAGGCGCAACCTAATGATGTAAGCCACATTCTTTTTACTGAGCTTAACAGTTTATAACTTCCCTATTTTAGAAATACTGGTTTGTTATACTTCTCAAATTATTTACGTAATAACTGCACATACTGTTTATACATTAATTGGGATTATAAGCAAAAGTAAGTAAGTAATACAAAACCAATATCTATTTTTTATTTATTAAAAATACTGCATTTTTCAGGCGCACAAAGCAATAGCAAAGTTTGAACAAAAGTATGGATCAGATAAGTCTGTAACGGTGATCACACAGAGTGTGGATGGTCTACACGCTAAAGCGGGCACCAAGAACTTGATAGAGCTACACGGCAATCTATTTATGACTAGGTGCATCAAATGTCACCATATTGAGGCTAACACAAACAGTCCTATATGTGAGGTAATTAAAAATTATTAAAATTATTCACCTACAGCGCTATCTTTCAGTATAGAAAAAAAAAAAAAAAACATTTATATCATCATCACCTCTGAGTCTTTTCCAACTATATTGGGGTCGGCTTCCAGTCTAATTGAATGCAGCTGATTATCAGTATTTTACAAGGAGCATCTGCCTATCTGACCTCAACCCAGTTACCTGGGTAACCCAAAACCCCTCTGTAAGACTGGCTGTCAGTGATTCTGGCTTTTACAAAGAAATATTTACATACTCATCAACAAAGTACATAATATATAGTCACCATAAATTATCTACATTTACAGGCATTAGCGAACAGAGGTTCACCAGAAGCTACAGAGGTTCTGTCTAATATTCCTGAGAGTGATCTACCACATTGTAATGAATCTGGTTGCTCTGGCCTTCTCAGGCCTAACATAGCCTGGTTTGGGGAAAGCTTGGAGGCTGATGTAGTTAATAAAGCAGGTAATTATTATACAAATGAAATTATAGAATCTACTTAGCATGATAATAATATTTTTTATTCTTTTCTGTGGATTACAGAAGAAGCAATGTCAAAATGTGATATCTGCATGGTGCTTGGAACTTATCTGATGTTCCCAGCAGCTATGTATGGTCATGAAGCCATGAATAGAGGTGCAATTGTAGCAGAATTCAATTCAGATCCCAGCAGGAAGTGGAATTTCCATTACTTGTTCCAAGGCCCCTGTAGCCGGACAATACCTGAGGCCCTGGATATTTGAAACAGTTGATGCATTTGTATTCTTAAGTTTTCTGAATGTTTTGTGATAGTAGATATTAAATTATTAGATTTCTGTACATACTCATATAGGAACTTTGAATTAATCCCCATCAATTAATCTCTGATAATGATTGATCTTTTCTATAATAGTGTAGTTGTAGCATGTATTCATGCATGTCTGTTTCTGATCTTACAATTTTCTACTAAAGTGGCCGAACAGATTTTTATGAAATTGGGAATAAGCTTAGGGATGGATGGTGAGGCTCGTGACATTTTGGAGGCTACTACTACTACTTTTCACTTAACAACTACTAGTTGAAATAAGAGGTTCTCCTAGATAAAAATAACAATTTTGAGAAACATACAATTTAAAACTTAATTCTTTTTTATTAAAATAACATCATTAAAGAATTTTAGGACGAAAATCTTTACGTCATCATTATCAGGCTGACATTGACAGACAGAAATGATGGAAATGATCAATCTGTCTGTCACCATTTTTCATAAATATTTATTTCCGAATTTACATTTCGAACTTCGATCAACGCTTTAATTCCTTTTACAGTTATGTGCATTTGTTTGATAAGCTCAATACGTAGAACAGCAGTGATTTGTAGTTTTCCTAGAATCATGGCTTCGCGGCAATCGAGTGACATGCCAAAGTTTAAAGAAGCCTTAAAGTCGGCTAAAGAAGTTGTGATCTTATCTGGAGCCGGTATCAGCGCCGAGTCTGGTATACCAACGTTTCGGGGTGCTGGTGGCTTCTGGAGGAAATACCAAGCTGCGAATCTGGCCACCCCTGGGGCGTTCAGGACTAGTCCAAGTTTAGTGTGGGAGTTTTATCACTACAGGAGAGAAGTTGCAGCTAAAGCCCAGCCTAATGCTGTAAGTAAATTTGTTATGATTGTAAGTAATTCCAATCACATAATACACTTCCTTCAAAATTATTGTTACATAGCTAACTGAACCATGAAATTTTTGGAAAAAAAGTATCTTGTATTATTTACACAGTCATTTACGTGTCTTTATATACATAATATGATTCTATGAAAACCTTTTATTTCCAGGGTCACATAGCAATTGCTCAATATGAAGCCAAGTACAGTACAGACAAAACAATAACAGTGATCACACAAAATGTGGATGGGTTACATGTTAGAGCTGGAACCAAAAACTTGATAGAACTCCATGGTAATCTGTACAAAACAAGATGCACCAAATGTAAGGAGGTTTTAGTCAACAATGATAGTCCTATTTGTGAGGTAAGTGATATGTAAAAACAGCAAGGGTCAGGAATACCCATCTTCTTAGTTTTTCCAAACTATAACCTCAAGCCAGGTTGCCAGACTTTCTATTAGCAAGGAGGTACAAATAATGCCTTAATGACCCATAGACTGACCTTTGCTTAGTCAATGGGACTGTAACTCTTGTTACTAAACATCTTTGTTTTATATTATTTTCCAGGCTTTAGAAGGAAGAGGTGCCCCAGATGCAACAGTAGTAGGCTCTGATATCCCAGTGAAATCATTGCCACATTGCAAGAAAACTGGTTGTGGTGGACTCCTAAGGCCTCATATAGTTTGGTTTGGAGAGAACTTGGACCCTGCGGTGATGGACAAAGCTCGTAAGTTATAAAAAAAATATTCAAATCGAATAGCTTCGTACGATATAAAGAAAAATACATGATGAAATTGCAGTAATAAGTCAGTATGTAACAGAGTAAATAACTATATACAGTCGACTCTCGTTAATTCAAACCTGCGATTATTCGAACCTCTCTTTAATTCAAAGTTATCACGAGTTCCCTACAAAATCTCTTTATATTTCGAACTAAATCAATACATTTTTATGCACTTGGTAATTCAAACGAAAAAATCATTGCTATGTAACAAAACGACGCGTTATTTCGAATTCCTAGTCGTCCAACACACGACAATTCAAAGTTGCAGAGAGAAAGGGGCGGAAAGAGTGAGGTTAGTCAGAGTCGGAGAGCATTCTGAATTCAGAGTGGCAGCAATCTGCTCTGTAGCAAACCAGTATGACGACGGGGTTGTTTCGAAAGATTACTTAATTCATATTATGAATAAGTACATGTGTGTACACAAATGTATTTTTAAACTTTTGACATTGTTATAGAATAGCAGTCAATAAATAATAATCGATCAAAACTTGATAATTCGAATTTTATTTATTTTCTCTCACAAATTTCGAACCATTTAGTATTTCAAAAACTCGATAATTCGTAATATTTTTAGAGTCCCTCGAGTTTCGAATTAACGAGAGTCGACTGTACATGCATATGTATGATATACGTAAACAAAATATAATAGTAGACTTGCCTGGCAACCAAAGTTTTAACACTTTGCTATCCTATTTAAGTGAAATTACTCCAAAATAAATCATGCGTAAGCCAAAAATAGTAAATGATCACCAAAATTAAACCACCATTTTAAAGTAAGATTATAACCAAAGTTTTTAAATTCTGCTATCCTATTTAAGCAAAATGAGTCCAAATAAATCATTGTTATCCCAAAAGTAGTAAATGATCACCAAAAGTAGTGAATGATCATCAAAATTATACCTACCAGCGTTTTAATATTAAATGATAATCAAAGTTTTTACATCTTGCTATCCTGTTTAAGTAAACTGACTCCAAAAAAATAAGTTCGGCCTGATACAATAAATGTAATAACATTATGGGGACCCTTTTCCAGCACTAGGGTGGAAAATTGTCTATTGCATGCCTCTAAACAGTGCGATAAGAGTGTTTTCGAGGGAGTGTATTGAGCAACACATTCTTCTTCTTCTTTCTCCTGCCCTGTTCCCAATTTTACTTGGGGTCGGCGCAATGTGTCGTTTTCTTCCATTTTCCCCTGTCATTCGTCATACTGACACTCACGCATGCATTGCAAGCCGGACACATAACTTAATATGGCATCATAATACTTTATTTGGTAATAAGCCTATATTTTATGGCAATCACAGTGACTTATTTAGGCAAAAATAATACATTAATTTGGTTGTCAAGAGTTGGTGATCATTTACTAAATTTGGTGGTCGAATACAATTTAAAGTGAAGTCGTGACTAAAATAGCTGGTACTATTACATTTTTAGACTTTATTTTTCTGGTGTTCAGTAGATATTTCTGGTTACAAAACGAAGGGTATCAAAGCATTTTATGGTGGTCATTATATTTGTTCCCATTACATATTCACTTTTTTCTTTCAGAAGCAGCAATGGCAACCTGTGACATATGTCTGGTAGTTGGAACATCATCAGTGGTGTACCCTGCAGCCATGTTTGCTCCCCAAGCGGCTGCCAGAGGCGCTATCGTAGCAGAATTTAACATAGAGCCTACACCCGCTACGTCTGACTTCCACTATTATTTTGAAGGACCCTGTGGTACTACATTACCAGAAGCTTTGGCAGACTAGAGATAGTCATAAGTTTTGTTAAACAGGCTTTATTATTATGAAATAATTTTTGCCTTGTAAAATCCTGTGATAGTGGATTTTGTAATTGTTAGTTTTCGAGTAAGAGTATGCAACTAGATTTGTAAGAATAGAAGACTTGTGTAAATAATTTAAAATATAAATAAAATGGGAAGTAAATGAGAATGTAAATATTTGAAAAATTCTATTTTATTTATCACATTTTGTTTAACAATAAATAGCAATATTAAAACTAATGATGCTTTATTTTTCTTTATGTCTTGCAAAGAACTTTGCTACACTTCCAATTGTTGTTCCGAAATTGCAATTTGATATCAGCGATTTCTGCAAAAAGATAAATTACATCCCTCTGAGCAACACTTCAAATAAGGACGTATTTTATGCATAAAAAAAAACCTTAATCTATTTACCTGAACAAATGAAGGCAATGCTGCCATAGTTTGAGGTCTTGAGTATCTTTCATCAACTAATAGAACACAGGCATAATCATTTGCATGTCTTACTGCCCTACCTGAAAAAAAGACAATACCGTGTAGACATACTTTTTATTTTACATGGGACCAATATCTACATTTTCAATTGATTTATTAATTTAGTGGATTTAACTCACCAATGCATTGATTGACGGCTTTCATACAAAGGTTTTCGTAATAAATGCTGCCGGCGCCCCCGCCTGCGGTTTTGTTCAAATAGCTCATCTTTTCCTGCAGTTCTGGTGATTTCACATTAGGGTACGGCATGCCTACTACCATTACACATCGTCCTAGATCGTCACTGAAAGAAAAATACGCCATCAAGATAGAATGGACATTTGATATTAGTAACTATTTGGACAGACCAGACTAACTTCCGCAAGCGGTTTCACACTCGCTGTGTGGCCACTACTCTGTGCATATGGTTATGAAAGAGCCTATTGCATTACTCAAAACTTAACTTTAACCTCTAAAACTATGTAAACATCAAGTGAGATGATAAATTTGCATAAAGTTACTACAGAAAAATATTGTTTAAAGATTTATAAATATTAAATAACAAAATATTTTATTCAATCACCTGAAATTCAGTCCTTCACTGAGCTTACCACCAACAACACTCAGCAATAAGGCACCATTGCGATCTCCATCTTTGCATTTTACTGCTGCTGCGAATTTATTTAACACCTACAAAAAACAACAAAACAATCACTAAATAAGAAGACTGGCCAAGTGCAGTTTCAATACCGTCATCACTAGCTGTATCCCGCGATTTCACCCCCCGGTCCCGTTTCGAGAGAACTTCTTCCCGTAAAATATGTTACTCGCGGATTTGCTAGCTTCCTAAAAAGTCGAAGAATTTTTTAAATCTATGGGAGCAAAATATTTTTTTATTATGTGTTAGTGTAGATCACAACAGCTTTTGTTCAATGCACCTAATTCCTATAAACAAAAGGTTGAAATTCCAACTCACTTGATCAACATCAGAAGCGGACTTCGGTTCACGGAATAAGGATTTCTTCTTAGTAATAGCTTCTAGAACTTTACTGTTCTTGAGATGATCATAGACTGTTTGTTCGTAGGAATACGACGGTAAGAAGCATACAACGCCACCCGGTACTATGCTGCTGATGTTTCGAAGAATCCGACCTATTTCGCTGAGCTGGAAATTGTTTGAAGTACATTATTTAACTTATGACAGTCCATGACCATTTTTGTCTATCGCGAAAGGACGAACGGCTTCATCATAAGCCGTACCTATGTTGTGGTCGGCTACAGTTTTTTTCGACTTTTAGACTGCCTTGTCCCATTGTAAATTACAAAAAACTGAAAAATTATGACTTACCAATTCATTAGACATTCTATTTTCATACGAAAAGTTAAGACTGACATTGGTAGGTCCCTTCGATAGACAAACTCCTAATACATTATCTGAAGGTACTACATGTTCACATCTCACTATATTGACTATGTCATCTGTGCGTGAGTTTGTGGTGAGTAATGCTTTAAATTCTGATATAGGCTCCATTGTACCACCTGCTACTATCACCTAGAAATAACAAAAAACCTAATATTTATTTACATGGTTAAATTAGTTCTTGGAAAATTGATATTCACTTGAAATTTTGCAATTTTAAACATATAATTTAAGCAAGTGCTTAAAAAGCACATAATAAATTACCAATCAATAGATACTAATCTTTGACAGATTCGTGTTGATTTGACGAGGAACCCAAACGCCTAGTATAACGTTAGTAACTGACCACACCTGCCGTACATTACTTGACCTACAAGAACACCTACCTGACCCACCTGCCTTACGGCATCTCCGCTCATCTACCATTTCGAACTCAAACACCCCACTCTTTGCGACAGGGTTTACATAAACCAAGCTTTTCACACACACACACCCTCACACACACAATACCTCTCACTAAATTTACTAAATTCACTCCTTCCTCTATTACACGAATTATAAATAGGTAAAATAAAACTGTATCATTGATAGGTGTTAAGTCAGATCGACATACGCACTTCCCTTGCCCAATTTTTTTTTTTTTTTTTTGTTGTAGTGTATAAATCTTTTTTAAGTTTAAGTTTATCCCGTAGCCGAACACTGTCTCTTAAGATACAGGTCACCCTAGTTTAAGAGGCAGGGTTAATATACCTGTACAGATTTTGCAAAATACAACAATAATATTGTACCCGTGTGCATTGTAACGAACACTGCATATTATTTTTATTTATTTTTTGTGCCTACCTATCTGTAATTTTTCTGTAATCTGTAATTTTTCGCTAATAAATAAATATTTTATTATTTTATTTTGATTATTAACTACTAGCTGTTGCCCGCAACTTCGTCTGCGTGGGCAATATAGAATCGTCAAAATACTACTTATCCCGTAGGTGCATTCTTTCACGTGACAGTATAATTAGGATTAGCACTTAGCAGTCGCATAGATTCATTGATCAAGGTTGTGTTGTGGATGTGACCATTTATTTAAACAAAAGAAGTAAAGTTTGTGACATTGTGAATATCTCTGGATCTAGTCAGCCAATTTGGAAAATTATTACGTATGGTGCGTAAGTAATTTTCAGGAAACAGTTATAATCTATGTCTATATGCTTTGAGTCTGACAAAGCTGTCATTTGTACATTTTCTGCAGCTGCTGCGACTAATCAGAAGCCAGAAAGTCTGTCAGTTTCACCATGGATATCGTCTTGTGTAGTGAGACTGGATTGAAGATAGGTAGATAGGTAGTCGCTCCAAGCAAAATATTGGTACTCAAACAGATTCGGTGACTGGAAGGCAACACCAACATAGTTGGGGAATAGCTGGATGGATGATAAAATGAGTCATCATCATCAGCAGGCGCATAGGGTAGGAAAGTTTCACTACTGGGGAGAAACACTTGTATGACGGGGATTTTTTATGCACTTACTCACTATGGTAAGGCTGACCCCACATTAGGCGTGCGCGATCCTCGGGCGTGTGAGTAGCGCGGGCGTCGCGAGCACGCTGCATGAACGTCGCGTTTTGCTGCCCTGCGGCATGTGTGAAGAGTGCAAGCGACGTGCTCGCAGCGAGCACGCGGCGCTCGAGTTGCGTTCTTACCCCTTCGCCCGCTATCCCCGCCGCCCGCTAAACGCCTTAGCAGTTAAACGTCAAGGAGAGCGGCGCGTGCGCGCCGCGAGCGCGCTGTAGGTAAATGCCGCAGGGCAGCAAAACGCGACGCTCACGCAGCGCGCTCGCGACGCACGCGCGGCGCCCGCGCTACTCACACGCCCGAGGATCGCGCACGCCTAATGTGGGGGAGGCCTAAGCCGGGACTCCACCGAAATGTTTGCATTAGTTCACGAATAGGCAAAATGTACGTATCTGTGAGAGTCCACTTCATGTGTTCGTACTTGAAACCTGCAGTTTTGCCAAGATTTTCAAAATGTACGCTTGCAATTTGTCATTTCTTGGTGGAGCCAGCAAATCAAAAGAAACATAAGTGTTGTATACTGTGCGTCACTACCGCACACCGGGAAAATTTCGCTCTTGCGGAGGACGTTTATATACCATATTTTGTGTCACACAGGACGACAGTAAGTATCCACCGAAACACTTTCAAAGATCTGATGAACGAACAAATCAGACCTGACTTGGTCACCTGGGGCCAATCAGAGCTCTATGAAGCGATCATATGCTTGGGCTCCTACTGTTATTGTGGTTTCTGAAAATTTATTCACCTCATTCAACGATGAATGTAATTCTGATGGTACTATTAAGAACACTTGCTTAGCGCAGAAGCTGACGTTGGCCGGTTGACTCTTTTGACTTCTCGAATAGGATACCATTGGTTTTTGTGCAATGCACACCTGCAATGCATGCTGGATTAGGATAGGATACAGGTGGATAGGATTTGCAACAGAAAACAATTCTGTCTTTGTGATTGAATGACATCAAACGTAGTTTTATATAAAAGGTGTTTTTTTAGACTTGGCTCGGGTCTTACTGAGACTGTTTGTAATCGTGACCAGTGTATTTGCGATCAGAAGTTGAAAGTAAGCATGTCTCTGGTATGCGACGCGCAATTTGTACGTTTTCAGACGCATAAAGCATTTTACGTGTGTATGGTATTAAATCAAGAAAGCTCCCATTTCTTATCTGCACTTTGTATCTGGGCTTGTTCTTAAAGCTACAGAATCCTACATTACCTACCTACCTCACGCTTAGCAGCGCTTGCGAGAGACAGATCCTCCTTTCTTCTAGGATTAAGTTTACATATTTTGCATCAGAAAAAATAATTAAGGTCTACTTAATACTACTCACTCAAAGTAATTTGTTTTAAGGCCACCACATTAGTGGAAGATAAGCTAAACTATGTTTATGAAAAAATCCTGATATGAACTCCATCTGTAACTTTAAATGATAATTAATTGTTCCACTAAAGTCATCATTTTTGACATAATGTTCAAAAAATAATTTAGATGGCACCGTTTTAAATTTGGCTGAGAACTATTAATTTTCCTTTCATCAAGGTAATAATTATAATTGGATTTTGATGTGGCACGGCAAACTGACAAACACTATTGAAATGTCTATCGAAAAATTACACTACGTGTTAAAATATGGTGAATTACGGAAAATACACAACTCCATCTGTTGGAATAATAATCCTCTATAAAGAATGTATGGTAATTTATTGTCATTTACCACCTCGCTCCTTTGGCAAATTTTATGTATTTTATTTAACACAGATTACCACAGATGGAGCTACTTTAACCTTGGCTAAACAAAATTTTCATTTTTTTTTTCTTCCGAAGTTACTTATGAAGGTGTGATTTTCTGTGTAAAGGTTAATAATAGGCCGATCAACTAATATAAGTACAACATTCAAATGTACAGTTTTGACAAACAGATTGCGTGTCGTAATATTTTACGTCTTGAATTCACAAAATTAATCATATCTTTTGATAGAGTGAATCGATTTCGATGAAACAAAAACTAAGTAATACCCCAAGTTACGTAGAATTTTTGTATATAAGCATTGTCTGCATTGAATTCGTAGATTTTACGTGAATCCCGAACAAACAAACAGATAAACAGACAAACAGACAAAAATGACAAAAATGATGGAAATGGGTTCTGTTAGTTATCCTTTAACATGCTGGCTATTTTTTTTGTCAATTTCTTCAATGTACAAAAATTACTTTTCTACAGATTTATTATATGTATAGATTATATTTAGGTACTCACTAAACTTTAGTACTTACAGATCGACATTCCTTCACAACATCAGCAAAATGTTCAGCAGGGTTCAACAACAGATACTTGAGTCCACTGTCCCTATGTGCGAACACTCGTCCGTTCTCGCTGCGGTCACAGAGCATTTCTAGGAAATCTAGGATCGCGTACAACCCACTGCCTGCTGATGTTTCTGTTGGCACCTGGATTTTTTTTTTATTTATTTGTTTGGTTCATCAATAACGTCAACACTGAACAAGCAATAAAATCGATGTAAAATGAATTGGCGTGTGTGACTGTCACTTATAGATGAACACAGCATGCATAAGAATAAATTCAATAGGTAAATGTTAATATACTCTTGTTTTTCAGCTCAGCAATTTATAAGGAACTAGCCGTTTTCCCGCGGTTTTACCCGCGTCCCGTAGTAAAAACTGCCCGTACCGGGATAAAATATAGCCTATGTTACTCGTGGATAATGTAGCTTTCGAATGGTAAAATAATTTTTAAAAACGGTCCAGTATTTTTTGAGACTATTCATTACAACCAAACAAACAAACAAAGTTTTCCTCTTTATAATATTAGTATAGATAATAAGTAAGGAAGCAAGGTGCTGATTTGAGTAGTTCTTTCTCTCTTCTCTCTCTTCAAGAAGCAAAGAAAATATGTAATTTGAAATATTGTTCTTACTTGAACTGGTGCTACATTTTGTTTCACTTCAGCAACAACTTCAACTTTCTCCCCATCTTTTTTCTTAGCAATATTACTCATGAACATTTCAAAAGAACTCTTTTTGCTGACCGTACTTTTCTTCATCTCCTCTTCAAGAGCTTGCTGACTGTACCTCATAGAGAAACCGTGGAGTTTAGGAGCTAATCTAGTGTTTCTGCAGAATTCTACTAATGGTCGTAAGTTCATGTGATCAATTTCAGCCTTTATTACAAAGTCTTCAAGGGTGAATATTGTAGTTTCGTCTTGCTTCTTTTCAGTTGGTTTGGGTTTTATCATGCCTGTAATGCAAGGAAACCACTTTATTTATTACACCATATAATTCACTTTGCGGAATCTCATTTAAAGACACTGAGCATACATAATTTCTTAAGAAATATCTAGAAGACAAGGCAAAACTAAACTTCGAAACACATTTACTGAAATATGCAATAGGACATACCTACAGTAGTCCGTTATAAGACCATTTATAAGAAAACATACTTTTATGATACTAGAAAACTTACCTAATAGCTTCCCAACCACAAAACTAATCTGGTTCAACGTCAACAAATTCTTACTACTCAATCTCGCTCTATACTTATTGATATAAAACTGCAAGAATGTCTTCACAGAGCTCAGTTGTTTGAACGTCACGGGCGCTGAGTGGGCGTTCTCTAAAGCTGCTGTTAAACCATGGGCCTCATCTAGTATTAGTATGTTGTTCTGTAGTTTTAGAGATATGCCGGAACGGGCACCTGAACTTACTATGCCTGCGTGACTTATTAGGACTACCTGGAAAATACAAGAAAAAAATATATTATAGAGATAAAATATCCATTGATTTTACTTGGGCATAAAATTCGTCTGCTGTGACGACAAATAGCATGTAGTTTACTTTTACCTTCACATCACCGCCGGCACCACTATTTACACATCATTATTCCAAAGCCAGCACGCCTGAAAACCAGTCGTACTAAGGGGTATTCGGTTGCCTGAGTAACTGGGTTGTGGAGGTCAGATAGTTAATGGCTTTGTGTTAAACACTTGTTGTCAGCTGCATCAGCTTAGAATTGAAGCCAACCCCAACATAGTTGGGAAAAGGCTGATTGCATAAAGGGTCTAGACAAGCAAGTAGATGTCTACTTAAAATTGAGCTAACATTATGATATCTACCTCAGCATCGTCCATTGCCATTCTAGAAGCGTAATAAGGGCAGGCCTTCAACTCTTTGCCACATTTGACTAAATCCTCCATATCCAGAATATCTACCAGCATTCTTTCCTTCAAACGAGTTATGTTTGTCTGATTATAGTACGGACAGGCTGTGCATGATCTTGTCTTAGTCCTTTTTAGTACCTTGCCCTCCTCACCTACTGAGGTTGATTTCGTTTTCGATTTCTGCATATCTAAGCATCTGAAAACGTAAATATGTTTTTGTAATGTTTCTGGACTGGTATTTAAATGATTTTTCTGACAGATTTTGTAGTTTAAATGATATACCAATAACAGATGGTAACTACCAAGTAAAGAAAGCTCAAGTAACAGATTTATTGCAAGGAAGTTATAAATTATATTCCTATAAGTCTTTTCAAACGTTATGTATGTGTTTTATAAGTAATTAAACCTTGATCACCTTTCATTAATAAGATTAACATTTTTCAGCTTATTAACTTCAGAGTTAATACAGTAGTGTTGTCTAGAAGCTAGGGTGACCACTCTTGTATCTTCTGCAAAGACTGTCCTTTTGATTTCACCGATGAACTGTGATAGCTGACTGTGTGTTCTGCTACTTATGTATATCTGGTAATAAGACATGTATTGTTTAGATGACTTTTTGATATACATATTGAATGCCGCTAATAAGAGAACAATAGACAATCCATTGTGTCTTGAGCAGATCTGCGCACCAGCATAATTAATTTGATTTGATAAGGGTTAATTTGATTTTTTAAAGAAGTAAAATGTGGTTGGAGAGTGAGTAACATGTATACTTCAACTTTAAGTTATGTCACCTGTTTAAACAAGATGTGTGTGAAACACATAGCTTTTCTTGGGAGCAGGGTAGAAATAAGTAATTGATCTACTATGGTCTATACCTTCATATCATGAGCCGATTTCTTTCATTATTTTAATTAACATTTCAAACTAATCATATCTCAATTTCATACAGGGATCATCAATTTTTAACTTGCTTTGCAGCTTCAAATCAACATTAATTCCTAGTCTTACTTACTTTTGTAACGTCATCATGATCTTCAACAATTTCTTCACCCTCGGAATCTCCATCCTCTTTGTCCTCACATTCTTCTAGAATAAGATCTCTATCTTCTTCTGTATCCTCTTTTTCTTCCACAACATTTTCTTTATCATTGTCACCCTTTTCTCTTTTGTCTTTCTTATTAAAATAAAATTCAATAGTCTTGTTAGCTGAGTTAGCCTTCTGTTTAGCAACCCTAATTTTGATTTGATCGAACAGGTCTTTTCGTTTTTTAATGTTGTCTAGTTTTAACTGTAGTGTGACTAATGTTTGATTCTTCTTTATTTTTTCGTACTCTTCTGTTAGCCAGTCATCTGAAGCTATTGAGAACAAATCAGAAACTCCAATAAGCTAATATTATGAATAGTAATGCAACTTTCCTTGAATGATACAATCATAAAGTTCAGTTATAGTGCTAAAGTATTTGCAATTAAATAGATTTATAAAAAATACCTGTATTATTCGATATTTCTGCTTTTAGCTTTGCAACCTCATTTTCTAGATCATCCCATATTTTCTGGTTGCTGTCCTTCAGCCATTTGAGAGTACCACAGCAGATGCTTAGCGATTTACCCTATAATGTTAATAAGAAGATCACACTGTAGTTTTGTAAATTGATTGATGATTGAAGATCATATACCAAAAAAATCAAGTTAATAAGAGATCTATAACCTGTCTGGTTTCTCTAGCACTTAAATAACTTAAAGAAGAACCATTTAAATAACTTACCGTGCCAGTAGGGCTCTCAAAAATTCCAAGTTGCTGTTGTTCCAAAGTTAAATAAAGTTCTCTCATGAACTTCTCTTGTATATCGTAGGGTTTAAATGGAAATGGAAATTGTATATCCATGTTACTTTTTAGTATACTTGCTAAATATATTTTTACTGAGGAACACGGCTGTTTCCGTCATAAAGTCATTGATAAACAAAAACACAAAATCAGCCAAGATGCACGGTCTCGAATAAAAGTACAGATCAGGGGGGGGACACTCCGTACATTTTGACAGCTAAGTAAACGAAGAGTCGCCACCTTTTATTTGGCCCGGAAACTATTTACTATCTAAAAGATACCTTAAATTACCAACAGATGGCACTACACTATAATCGATTTTGTTTGTTAATATAAAATTATTTATGAAATATTAATTAGAGAAAAGTATGAGGAAAATATTAGACACTTTAAAAAAAGATAAAATAGGCGAATAAATTAAATACGGTTTAAAAAAGCACAAAATAATATCAAATTTCATCTAAAAAGACCTGGTGTCAGTATTCCAAGTAACTTAACAAAACCGATCATAATAATATCAATATGGCGGTTTTTTGCATTCCGCATACACGCGTAAATAAAAAGTAATATATAATAATTATTTGTTTTCCTTCGACCTTTTACTATATTAACGATGACATTTTCTATTAGGGTAAGTAGCACCATGTAACTATAACGATAACCAATGTTATAGTTATATGGTGCTACTTACCCTAATAGAAAATGTTATGAATATGATGCATAATTATAATATTTTTATAGCTATAGCTATGTAGGTAGTTCGGGGCCAATTTAGAGAAAGATGGCGCATTGTCAAATTGGGTTGCAAGAATAACACGTGAGTGGGCTCTCTTTTCCCTATATATTACTTTACTCTTTGGTACAGATTTACATTGAGTCAGTAACTGTCAAGCATAGACATAATATAAGTAAACAGGACTGCTCACTTATACCCAAAAAACGAGCCGAGTGAAATAGCTAGTACGGAGGTTGTCTGTCCCTTTCTAATAGGGTGACCATAAGAAAGCTATGTGAGACAAATCCGAATTTGCTTAGATTATTTAACACAGATGTGTATTGAAGTTTTAACTTACGCAGTTTGTTACCTTAAGATACTAATATGGGCTTTTAATAATTAGCGGGAACTAGCAGTATAAAAGCAGGAAGATGCGAAGTGAAGACTGATTTTTTTTTTATTTTTGCTTCACATAAAGACTGCTGAGCCATTTACGTCGTCTTTCTTCATTTTTTGGTAAGCTATAACAATAGTATATTAGTGTAAATTGATTTCAAGTGAGTACAGTACTGTCGCGTCAGTACTGACTTCAATATACGTGCTTAAATATTTTCGGCGTCAGTTCGCAGTCGCAGCCGCTCTGTTACATGGTGATCACGCTTCCTCATCTCGCAACCAACTTAAAACTAGTTCAACTATACCGAGATACTTAAATCCCAAAATTATAGAAATATATGAAAAAGATCTCTATGTTCTTCTGTATCCTCTTTTTCTACCACAACATTTTCTTTCTTTATTGTATAGTTAGTTACCGGTACGGATATTGAGCTCTCGGCGGAAGAGTGGGGATCGCTTTGCGCACTGTACACATAAGGCAATAAACCAATAAATCGCTTCTGCGCAGGTGAAGGTCAGGGCTCAATATCCGTGCCGATAACTATACATACATTGTACAAAAAAATGTTTTTTTCTGGATTCATTCACCCGTTCACCGCACTGACTTTACGGACGTGTGTACACCAAAGAATTAATATCATCGACTACTGACAAAATACTGATTGCCTTTAATTAGTATGCATCAGTTTTCGGCGCCAGCACTGGGGCCCGATTCTCCTAAGTTAATAATGTCAAAATCGAATCACAATATGATCGCAATAGCAGTTTTAACCATATCGGGCATTCTGCTACTAATGTAAGACTAATCGTATTCCAACGACATTCGATTGGTTTTCGATTGGTCTGCTATTTTGGTGATTTTGGTCTATACGGTAGTTTGTTCTACAATCATATTGCAATCGTAAATCATTTGCAGACAAAATGATTCATTATTGAATGACAGAAAAGGATAAAAACGTTTATTTCAAAGAAAAAATAGCGGAATGCCACATACGCTTCAATCGTAATCGAGTCGGGATTGAATCTCAGTCGAACCGAGTCGAACGTGAATCGTATGTCGCTTATATAAGTAAAATTAGGAGAATCGG
Source organism: Helicoverpa zea (assembly GCF_022581195.2). Lineage (NCBI taxonomy): Eukaryota > Metazoa > Arthropoda > Insecta > Lepidoptera > Noctuidae > Helicoverpa > Helicoverpa zea. Next base: position 3,406,294 of record NC_061458.1, on the reverse strand, counting down.
GCCCCTGGACATTGAGTCAGTTACTGACTCAATGTAAATCTGCCATAACACAACACTCGAACGAAAGTGTCCCACACACTAATTCGGTCTCTTTCTATAAGGTTACAAGCATATATTATTGCAGGTTCAACTTTACGCGAATAGTTTAAAGTCGTTACCTATTATTTAACGTTGTTAAAATTTTACGACCGAAGTGGTCGGCTAGGACAAGGCATTGAGTGGAGACGAACATGACTATTTTTTTCATTTAGAAAGTATTTTAAGTTTGTTGGATTGGGTTTTAAACACATACATATATACATGTCTTTGGGTAGCCAATAGGTATATAAAAAAAAACAAATAGTAAACTGTTAAAATTGTTTATTTAAAGTAATGACTAATGGTATTTATTTTGTAGGCTAAAGACAATAGGCATGATGACAGTAATCAAAAATCATTAAAATAATATATTTATTAAATTAAACTTGAAGCTTGGAATATAAAACGCGCATTGTTTTCTTTATTAATAATGTGATTAATATGTATTTTTATAAAATAAAATTACGAAATAAGGCAATCCGCCATGATATCTTGAACACCAATCAGAGCTCGTGACGTCATCTCTCAAAACAACTCGCGCGAAAGCGCGCGAACGTCACATTTCGTTATTGTGAACTTCCACTGCGATCTTTGTTTTTAATTAATTAATTGTTTATAACACGAGTTATGGAGCCCGGATTTATCAAGGCAAACAGCGCTAATTTGCCTAGAATTGATATCATAATGCTGGGAAAGTTTTTGGCATCAAATAAAGATTTTTGTTCAGCTGAATTTAGAAATGTTAAAACTTCCATGTAAGTATACTAGTTTAATTAAAAAACAATGAGAGATGAAACCTAACCTCGAAATAGTTATTTACATTATAAACTATGCTCGAATCTAGAGAACTATGTAATAACTTACATCAAAGTGATCTTCACAAAAATAAAGTTGTACCCTGGGCAATATTGCTTTTGAATCTCGCCTTGCAAGTTTAAGCCACTTGTTTCGTATTTTTTTATTGTGAGGAACGTACACAAATAACTTATCAGGAGTTGTTTTGGATGTGTTCTTACACTGGGGGACCCCACAACACCTATGCCCTTTCGAATTCATATTTAATAACACAAAAAACTTAATTATTGCACGAGCGTTGTTTACTTGCGTCTTGTAATTTCAGTAGTGACGTCACAAGTGACGACATGACACTGACAAGCGTTTTCGCGCCGGATTCAAAGTGGACAGAGAAAAATGCAATTATTTGATAAAAAAACTTCGCATTTTCTTAAAATTAATAATTTTTCATATAAAATAGACGTATACCTACATCATACAAAGGAATTTAAAAATTTGTCATCATGCCTATTAAACATTTTAAAACATAAATACAGCACGTGTACACAGCAAATATAAAAAATCCTGTTATGAACTTAATAAGTATAATTAGTAACTATAGCATAAGTATAATTATACCTATCTAATCGTTTCTTTAAAACTTTTAACGCATTCTTTAGTGAAATAATCTTTTTAACAAGTCTCGAATTCCTTTTCCTTAAGTTGTTAATAAGCTTGTCCTTGATAGTAAACCTTTTGCTGCAACTGGGAAGTTTGCATTTCATACGAAGTTTTCGAGGTGTATCCAAAACTGACCCCGAGCTTAAAGAAGTGGTAGGAGATTTGCATTTCTTTCCAGTATCACGGCCGTCATCCAGATTTTCAATCTGTAAGCAATATCAAAATTATTAAAGCAAAAATTAGCATACCAAATAATATTTCAGAATATAGTAGCACATCGGTTCCGTGCGTTCTTCGTCGTAGTTACTTACATCCTTGAGGTCCTGTGGAGTTATATCCTGTAACAATTACAATATTTATATATATATACCTATATTGAATGGAGGCAGTACGTTATTTGACAAATTCAGTTCGCTTGCTTAAGTATGTGTTACTTACCGCTACATGAGGAACAGCTGTTTTACGAATACGTTTTATGCCCTTTGAAGAGACATACATATCTTCCTCTAAAAAATGCTCGGAACAAACGACGCTTGAATTATTGGGCTTAAAAAAATCTTCTCGCCTTTGTTGACTGACGATTGATGTCCATTCACCACATCGTATTGGATCACGAGGAAAACTAAAATAAATGAAATCATAATATTTAGGAATAGGTATTGCATATTATAATACCTATAGTGCAATGAAAACTTTCATTGCACTTGACTATAAAGTGACAAATGAAAACGTAATTTTTACATTCTTATTTCATTTTGATAGCCGTTTTGTTTTGGGTATGATTTAAGCTGTCACCAATTTAATTCATTTTGTGTTTCTTAAATAATAGGGTTTGCCCTCAAAATAGTAGATCTGTCACCAAAATGTAGTCACCAAACAATATAAAATCAATTCCACAATAAATTACCGAAAATCATAGAGATATGGGGTCAAGTACCAAATAAATGGTTTTGTATGTATTATAATAGGTTTGTCCTAATAGTATTTAAGCAAACTAATTTAAAGAGATCACCAATAAATCATATATTACAGCTTGGCAAAAAAGAGTGTGGAATAAATGAGGTCAGCACTATCGCACCTGTGGCAACCCGGAATGCTACGACTCACAGATTTTGATATTTGTTATTTTTGGAGATATTCAATCCTAAGTAGGCGATGTCAATGGGACACATCAATGTCCAGTATTAACGATGTTAACAATTTTTATTTGATTTTGATTTTTAGTTCCAACTGTCACCGCGTCAGACTCTTTTTTGCCAAGCTGTATATCACTAGAAAATTTCATCATCATCATCCTCCGAGCCTTTTTCCCAATCATGTTGGGGTCGGCTTCCAGTCTAACCGGATTCAGCTGAGTACCAGTGCTTTACAAGAAGCGACTGCCTATCTGACCTCCTCAACCCAGTTACCCGGGCAACCCGATACCCCTTGGTTAGACTGGTGTCAGACTTACTGGCTTCTGACTACCCGTAACGACTGCCAAGGATGTTCAATCACTAGAAAATTTCATGAAGGTCTAAAAATGTAGGGTGGTCGTCATCATCCTTTCAACCAAAGAGTCTACTACTTAACTGGCCATGTGCCTCCCCTAAGGGTCTTAATTTCCATAGGTAGTATAAATATATTTAAATTAAATTTCTAGCTGAATAGTAAATAAAACACTTAATTAAAGTCAAAATAATCAATATTTATTGTTAAAAATAACAATCACTGAATAATCAGCGCTGGTTTGGATTTTGAAGGGCGCCCCCTTTTTCTTTTCTGGCCGATGAGTAAATTTTTTGCTTTCTACAACCCATTCGTTGAGGCCCGAAAGCGCGCCAATTTGTCTCCCTTCCCTTCCTCTTCCCTTTGAACATATTTTCATTAAAATTATAAACTGATGTATTAAATTGGTAACGAATACATTATTTTAATAACTGAACGAAATAAAATGTAACTACTGTATTGGTGACAAAATAACAAATAAAAAGGAGTCGCAGTCAGGGATCGATTAATCGATTTATTTGGTGACAGATCTACCATTTTGAGCACCAAGCTATTATTTAAGTAATAAAACTATTATTATTAGAACGAAGTTTATATATGTATATTTTTACACATTATATTAACAATAATATGGTAATTTATAACTGGGAACACTCTTTGTTTATCTGAGAACGAAAATATTTCGTGGCGATAGGTCTATTTATTAGGTGATACAACTTGATGACAAATATAAATTTTGGTGACAAAAAATATAGTTCCCTTTTGTTTTTATTTGTAAATATAATTGTCAAAACTTACATAAAAAAGTTCAAAGTATACATATTATTAAAAAAAAAATAAAACAAAAATAATAAAAATCGACTCCACTTATATAAGAACAGGGTCACTTTTATAATGCGACGGAAATAAAATAGGTCGCTGCATTGCGTCGCCGTTCTAACACTAAACAACCGGCCATTAAAGTTGGCCGTATTATACTTTGCGCGTTGAAGTTTTTAGAAAAATAAATCAAAATCAAATATTGCTTGCCATAATCAGTCATAAAAAGCGTCAAAAATTAATACATGAATTATTTTACTTACCGAAAATACGATATCCCATCCTTTTTCAATCTTCTCGACGTGATATTTTTACAATTTTTAAGAGAACACTTCGGCATTTTTATCGACTGCTTACGTACGCGAACGAGGCGAGACTATTTGAAATGGGCGCACAATTTGAATGTTGCGCTTATTTTGTGAGGACGTCCCTAAGACGACCCACTGACCCGTTTTTGAGACGTTGAGTGTACATTTTGGGTTTTTAACTTTTTTGTATATCAATGCATAAAGTACCTAATAAAATGCTTCTATTCTATTCTTGCAAGGGCTCATTTCTCAACAACACGGACGAGATCAATCTCCCGCCATTTGTAGTTGTGCAGATGATTTTGACGTTAGGAAATGACAAGCAAAGCAAGACAGAAAAGTTCCGAGTCATGCATTAAATAACCAGGTGGAAAAACATATCATCACAATAAATCAATGAATTTGATTATCAAAGTTTGATAATCAAACATAGCATTGGTAATAGTGATAGTAGACAAGAATAATTAGCGTTTTAAAAATCTAAGTACAAGCCTTTCATTACAAAATAGAAATTAGTTGAAACAGAGGTAGAATTTACTAAATAAAGAAACTTTTTTGCGTCACGAGTGACGAGTGTCATGATGTCATCTGTCACAATTTTTAGGGGAATCGTGATGTCAATCGAAATCCTGTGATTTTTTATGAGGAATAACGCGATAAATTGAATTATTTGTTCCACTGATCTCATTTGAAACTCTTTCCAACACCCCAAGTTTTATAACTTTTTACCATGTCTCATAAGTGAGTACCAATTTGTCTCTCAACACTCTAAAACATCGATTAAAATAAAAGAATCTGAACTATTTACATATTTTTCAGCGTAAAAATTCTTCCCGGTGCTACAGTTTGCGAGGATTGTACATTAGAAGGTGATATCACAATCGGTGGAGGTACAGTTATTCACCCGAGAGTGACGATCATAGCTGAGGGTGGACCCATCATAATAGCTGAATATTGTATCATAGAAGAGTACTCCACTATTATTCATAAGTAAGCACTTGTAATATTGTACTAAAACAAAGCTAGATCTTTTCAGCAAATACACGTTTGAGGATTATCCTTGACATATACTACAGTTGAGTTATAAAGGGTACTATTTTACTTAAGTCATAATATGTGTATAACTGTGTTACAGAAAAAGCGACAAACAAGAGACTCCACCTAAACCTCTGTTCATTGGAGCCCACAATGTGTTTGAAGTTGGCTGTAAACTGGAATCACCTTGTGGCCACATTGGAGAGAGTAACGTATTTGAGTGCAGGTCTTTTGTAGGAGTTGATGTCAAGATTGGAAGCGGATGTGTTATAGGTAAGTTTAGTTTTATTTCTACAAATCGTCACATTGTGTCCTTCAGTAAATCTGTATAGTTAAACATTAAAATACCAAAAAGAGTATGTTATTCCAGAGACATGTATGAACTATTTAATAATACTTTTTTTGTTTATATATTTCAGGAGCAGCTTGTCGCCTGACAGCACCACAAACTTTGGCTGACAACACCGTAATATGGGGCTCTGACCATCATGTCAGAGAAGCATTAGAGAAACAACCATCACAACTATTGCAGCTAGACTTCTTGAGCAAAGTCATGCCTAACTACCACAGACTGAGGAAACCTAACGTTCACAAACGCCAGCCTTCCACCAGACAGTCCCAAGAATCATCCCCAAAACCATAAAAATAACTATCTGTTATAAACTGCTGTATTATACTAATTCTTATTTGTAGCTTGTAATGCACTATGTTAAGATTTTATATTTATTTAATGCTTTCACTGAATAATCAAGTATTTTGATAGAAATGTCTTGTTTCATTTTTTACACTTACATAATACATATAAATAGCCATGCTCTTTGCCGCTGTGGGATAATTTAATTCAGTAGGTAGACTATCCAAGTCATGATTTCTCTCAATAAATAACATAACAGCTCATAATTTCCCTAGGAAACGTGTCTCTCTGCCAAACAGCATATTTATTATTCCTATTTTCTTCAATCAGGGCCAGAATCCCAAATCCAGAATTTTTGATTTGGTACCAATAAAGCACAGTCCGTAGACTTTGCCAATCTTGAAGTGAAACCCGAAAATCGTTTCTAAATAGAACACTCAATTTTCATTGCCTGTAGACGACGATCAATTTCAAGACCTACGCCCAAGATGCCATGTTCTCGTCGAAAGGCACGCTCATTCTAGCCATTGGCCCTAACTAGGACATAAGAGAAGAGGCACAAGGATAAAATAAAATGTATTTTTTGACTTGCTTCGATATTATGGGAATACTGTAGTTTTTATATTTTATCTGTAGTAAAAGAACGATTAGTGTTGCAAGTTTAAAAAAACCTTCGTGACTGCTTAACAAAAAAAAGTCACAAAAAATAAAAAATAATAGGATGTCGTCTCGGTTGGAGCGTCATCGATTTCTTTAATTTTGAAGAATTTGTTTCTTTTATTACGCCTACCGTTGACTTTTATTTGAAAATCGTTTTAGTGTTTTTCGTTCTTTGTTTTTTTTTATAACATACAAATCACTGGGTTACGTGTTGAAAAAGTTTGTAGGGCATTCAAAGGTTTACATACATTGCTTGATATATTATTGCTTTGCAATATATAGATTGATGGTTTGACAACGGCTGTGAGTAGATGCATAGTTTTGTTGGGAATTAGAGTAAAAGAGCAAGAGTAAAGGGTGTCTGTCTGCGTTAGTAGTATTCGTTACGGACGCCATGTTGTTATTTACTTTGTGATTTTACTACGGGGAGGTAGTGATATGGGTATATTGTGTTGTGCCGCTACATCGCGTGTGTGAGAATGTTAGAGGATGTACCCGTCCACGGAAGTCGGAGCGACGTCCGAATCCCAAAAGCCACGACTCATCAGCGAAACCTCAGTCTGGATTTCAGGTATGTTAATTTTGTCTTTCCGTTCACTATTTTATAACAAGAAAAACTTGTTATTGTTTCGATGACAGCTTTTCGTATAAAGCGAAGTTTGCAGAATATAATCACGTTTATTTGCCTCGTGTTACACAAACGTAAACAGAAACTCAACAAAATGATAGATGTTGTTTACTTTTCCAATCCTCAGTCACCTGCTACGACCCATGGTGTAGGCCGTCAATATGTTTGGAACTTATCTTTGTAGGTGTCATAGCTTCATTTTGATAGTGTAATCTAAAACAGAACAGTACCTATAGATAAACAATAATCTCTACTATGTAAATAATTGAGCTCTATGATATCTTTTGAATAATAATTTTACCCAAGTTGTGTGTTCAATTATTCATAGTTTGTAGTGTGAAGTGACAAGTGACTTCTGGACCAAGTAGAAAGAAACTACTAAATATATCTTCATTTAATTGACGACCTCGACGGCGCAATGGTCATCATGCCGGACTGCCGAACCTGAGGTCCCGGGTTCGATTCCCGGTTTGGTCGACATTTGTGTGATGAGCATGCTTGTTGGCCGTGGTCTGGGTGTTATAATTTGTATTCATAAATAAGTATATATGTAGCTATATGTAGTTTATCAGTTGTGTTAGCACCCATAACACAAGTTAATTAATAACTTACCATGGGGCTAGCCGACCGTGTGTGAAAAGTGTCCCGACATTATTTATTTATTTTTATTTATTTATTTAAGTTAGAAAACCACAAAAGAACCACGCTGCATAGTTTCCTCAAACATTCACTATCCTTTAACCAGAATAGTAACATTTATTATTGACATTATGGAATGAATCGAAATTCTAAAGTTACCTAAAAGTTATTTACTTATTATTGACATCAATAGGTAACAACACATTTAGCACCCAAGATACAGCCTTTCCTAGTTTGTCAATACAAAAAAAGAAAGATGAAGGAAGTTTAACTTCCTTCGTCTCAATTGTACTCAATTGATATTCAATTTGTTTTGCTGAAAACATTGTTTACTTAATACCTTTCCCTTGAACTTAAAATTTTAAATTATTGCCTTAATTATTTTTATTACATAAAGAAATTTTGAAAAAGAAAAAAAGATTTTTTCCTGTAGATACTACCTATGTAGTTTTAAAATCAGCCAAGGAATTGTATACTAGAACTAAAAATACATAACTAAGGAACTATGAATGTATATGACATGGATCGCTATCTCTTGTAACACATGTTTTTCAATTATACTTGAAAAATATCAGTCTCTACTTGATACTACTGAAATTGAAGATAGTACAAGTTTTCATAACTACAGGAGACTGTTTTTATCTACAATTAGTAATTGTATCTTATCAGTGACTCACAAAATGCATTTAAATTTCCACAATAGATAAAAGAGAAATGTTGATTAGTAACACAATAACCTTGAGTTTAATAGCCAAAATTGTTTTGTATTTAATAATGAATTATATGAATGGCAACATTGTTAGCTAAAACAGTAATTAATATTCATAATGCAGAAAGACTAGTATTAAATACTAGATCAAAAGAGTAAAGTTCAAACTGGTTTTTAGAATATGTTGATTTGAAAAATAACATTATACTGACACATGATTTTTTTTTTCAAGGAATTACAATTTAAATTGATCTTGAACCTAATACATACTTATTTAACTAGTAGATTTTACTACTTCAATTTTGAACTTGAGTCTAAAAGTTAATTCTACACCTCCAGGCAAGTATTGAATTTTGTCAAGTATCAAATATCTAATATATTTTAAAATCTATCAATATGAAAACATGAAAATGAATAAAACTACTTCCTTTTTCACTTTGAAACCAATAGGTGTTCTATTTCATTGTTTTAGGTTACAGTCTAGTTCAATTTTCATCAAAAAACTCAAATATTTGTTTCTTGAATCTATACTAATATAATAGAGAGAAAACATTTTTTTGTTTGTACCCTAAAGGCTCCAAATTATTGAAGCTTTCTTTCATGGAAAGCTGCATTCTTCATGAGTAACATAGGCTATATTTTATCCCATTACAGGTAGTAGTTGCTACAGAACTCGGGGTGAAACCACGGAAAAACAGCTTGTTATATTATAGAGAAACAAACTTTAAAAGAGTTGACCATTTTATATGTTAAAATTAGTTATTACAACAACATTCACTAGCCTTGTGACGGAGCTCATTAGTAATATGTAGTGGTTCCTTTTTTATTGGCATTCCAGTGTATGCCGCTACTTTTATTCACACATAAGGTATGTTCTGCTCTACGGGTTGTTCGAAAGAGATACCGCGGCCCTGGTACATAAACGGCCTATGACGGAACACGACGGTTTTTAGTCAGTAAGAGTCTGACACTCCCTCACTGCTGCTAACCCACAGCGGGAGGGGTCATTTGATGATTTTAGACGTCGAAAAAAAAAAATAATAAAAAGGTATGTTCTGCTCTGTTAGCTTGAACACCTGTTTGTGATTTATAGTAGTATGCAGCTTTATGTGTAAGCCAGTAAATTGTGATGGAAAATATTGTTTATTTACAAGTAATTAATATACAAATTATATACTACTGCATACAATTTTTTAATGATCTCTAATTGCCAAGAGCTATTTGTTTATGACTTAATGACTCATTTACTGTATTTTGTGTAGATTCCGTCATTAATGAAACAATTATTTAGTTATGTTTATAAAATTGTACTGTTCTTTGTTATTTGAATGCAGGCTTAAAGTCATTCCTAATGACTTATTGATAATGATTTAACCAAATTCAGAAGAACTGCTTTAATCCAGAATAATTAGCATTAAAACCTACTTAGCAGATAACTCTTTAACCTCTGCACCAAGCTCACTATTTGCGTGTAAGCAGTATTCCCGATTTCGCGTTCTCATTCCGTTATCGATATGGTCCAGTAGTGTTGGCTGCTCGAGATGTAGTAAACATCGATCGAGCGGTATGTAGAGCGTCTTTGACCGCAGCTCTCTGACCAGGTGAATGTACGAGGGCGAAAGTAAAAGTGGTCAGCGTCTCGACGGAAAGCGGCTGCCTCGATTTCCTGACGTTCTCGCCTCGACACGCCAGATTTTTTCTCGGATATAACGTTAAACCCTTGACATTAAAGTAAACATATCGACATTAAACCGAAGAACGAGCTCATAGATTTACCGAAACACATTCATGTACACATTGTATACTTCAACGTGAGAAGTTTGAGTAAATCTATAGATATTTTAGATGGAATTTCCTAGTATAGGCAGCTAATATACGGCTTTCGCGAAAGCCGAGGCTCCAAGGAATACTTCCATATCTATATCTCGCAAATTAATATTTTCTGAGCCAACTAGAGCTTGTAATTAATTTCTGCCAAGCCTGATCTTTATCTATGTTTTAAGATTCATGTTTGACAATAATGAACTTAGGAAAATGAATTTACGGAATTTTATAATTACCTAAGATAATTTTTCAAGACAATGACGAACCTAGCGGGTGTAAATCTCGTAATGCGTGTAAATAATGTACTTAATTCTGGAAAAAATTTAATGAAATATTTTCTTGTTTCCGTATATATACACGAGAGACAGTTAAAACACTGGTTTATTAGATAAAAAACAGGGATTTCACATTATGCGATGCTATTATCAATTGTGATATTTATTGCCTGTGCGGTCAAATAAATAAGGTGTGTATCCTTTGTGGAAAAAGTAGTTATTACCATTAAGTCGAACAACCCTCACGGTCGGTTCATTAGGTACTACATTGTTTTCTATTGATTTCTCTATTTCACACGGTGAGCATGCTAAATGCCATGTCAGACGAACATTAAACACACTTTTGAGTCTACCTCTAGTAAATGTATGGGTTAATTGAAAAGCATTGAAGCTAGACCATTCTAATGGGTATAGTCGATATGGGAATGTTTGCTTGTATAAAATATTCTTCATGAAAGCCTATTATTCTATTGTCGTCAGTAGTCATCGCTGAAAGATACTTATGTACTTATAGCATATTTGCAAGTAACGAGGCAACGTACCATGTAAGTACGGGCTATTTTCGTCATGTCGGTGACATTCGCAGCCAATACAACACAAGGTTGGCAAATTGTCGTCAATCTTCATGATTCGTAATTTATAATGTAAGTTCCTTTTATGCAGCAATGAAGCCTACTTTATTGTCATGGTTAATGATTTCCTTGACTTTGTTTTTCCTCTCAGAAATATCCTCAACGTCGCTGCTCATCCGTGCTACGGAATACGTTAGTAATATTAAACGAGACATTTCAATGAACAATGAAGTTTCAGCGCCACGTTGTTTTATATGTCCCTTGAAGCATGAATATTTAATTCATGAAAAGTTAAAACTCTGTTAGCGATTTTGGAAGGATTAATCAACGGCTCGGTCCATTGATTAATTGCTTTTTGTTCACGTTACGCTTGGAACAAAAGCGTTTTGTTCGACCGTAATTGATCATTTGATTAAGAACAATTGATGGTAGGTATTATATATTATAATATGTAATAATAATAATAATAAAGCCCCGCAGGGCATCTGAGGCGGATGACGGGGAGTAGCGACCCCGCGGGGCTATATATCCGAGTGCTCCAGGGAGAGTATACTGTCCCCCATCTCCGGCTTGCCGGAGTGAAGCATGACGGGGGATAGGTCTCCCGCCTCTTGGCTTGCCTTCACCGGCCGGTCAGAGTGGAGTCGCTAGAGCAATGCTCGGAGGGTAGGTGCCTCGTGGTAAGTGGCGAGTGGGCCGGTGATGCTGGACCCACAGGGAGCGCGTGATCTGCGTTTAAAGTCCGCCGAGGTATCCTCACCCTTCTCAGCCGCTCATGTACCTGTTGCCCTCTTGTTGCTTTTCAGTGACTGATTCCCGGGGGCCCAGTAAGTGAGTTGGCGAGTCTCCACCTGCCATTTTTACGTGTATTTATTACATTGTTATCGGCAGGTGCCATAGTTCCCGTAGTTTCCCCATTCCTAGTCCATTAGCATCCCATCACAATAGCCCAAGTAGTTTTCATCCATAGTTAGCAATAGTTTAGCACAGAACCGGGGATTGTCCTTGGGTACATTTCTATAGTGTATACAGGGATAATCGTCGGTTTTGTGTCACCATTTCATTAAAGTTGTCTCAAAAGGGCTTCAGCGTGTTGGCTTCGGCCCCACGTTCGCCTTCCAAAAATCCGGGACTCTGTAGTCCCGTGGTCGGAAAGAGACATACAAGATAATAATAATAATAATAAGCCCCGCAGGGCATCTGAGGCGGATGACGGGGAGTAGCGACCCCGCGGGGCTATATATCCGAGTGCTCCAGGGAGAGTATACTGTCCCCCACCTCCGGCTTGCCGGAGTGAAGCATGACGGGGGATAGGTCTCCCGCCTCTTGGCTTGCCTTCATCGGCCGGTCAGAGTGGAGTCGCTAGAGCAAGGTTAGTCCTGCTCGGAGGGTAGGTGCCTCGTGGTAAGTGGCGAGTGGGCCGGTGATGCTGGACCCACAGGGAGCGCGTGATCTGCGTTTAAAGTCCGCCGAGGTATCCTCACCCTTCTCAGCCGCTCATGTCCCTGTTGCCCTCTTGTTGCTTTTCAGTGACTGATTCCCGGGGGCCCAGTAAGTGAGCTGGCGAGTCTCCACCTGCCATTTTAACATGTATTTAATACATTGTCATCGGCAGGTGCCATAGTTCCCGTAGTTTCCCCATTCCTAGTCCATTAGCATCCCATCACAATAGCCTAAGTAGTTTTCATCCATAGTTAGCAATAGTTTAGCACAGAACCGGGGATTGTCCTTGGGTACATTTCTATAGTGTATACAGGGATAATCGTCGGTTTTGTGTTACCATTTCATTAAAGTTGTCTCAAAAGGGCTTCAGCGTGTTGGCTTCGGCCCCACGTTCGCCTTCCAAAAATCCGGGACTCTGTAGTCCCGAGGTCAGAAAGAGACATACAAATAATAATAATATTTTATTTTCCATATAAAAGTACACATTACAAACAAAACACTATACACTAATACAGGTACACAAAATTTTTTGTTGAACTCTGGTACTCAAGGTAAGATTTAACTTGAGTTTTGAGTACCAGGGCCCTCGCAATACAAATGATTCAGTAGTATTAGTTACAGTTCATGTGAGTTGGCGTGAAAAAGTCTAAAGATTTAACAAATTTTATATAAGTATTCTATATTATTAATAAGGTAAAGTGCATGCATTTTGGTGGCTTACGGATGCTAGCTTTGTGTGTGTGTGTGTGAGGGTGTGTGAGAGGGTGTGTGAGGGTGTGTCAGGGTGTGTGTGCGCGTGTGTGTGTTGCGGGAGAGGAGCGAGTGTAAAGTGTGGCGTGTAGGTGATGTGTCGTTTCTAGAGTGAATGTGTGGGTGTGAGTGAGATACGTAATAATGTATGACATAAATCCTATTATAGTATTGTTAATTTTACTATATGTGTAGAATGTTACCTTGTTTTTGTCTCTTCGAAGCCGACAGTAGCACTGGTTTTGTATACTGAGTCAATTAGTAACTGTTAGGCGACGGTCACGCAACCCATCCACAAAAGCATTACAAGGCTGTAGTCAGAGAAATTATCATTCATTCATAATATACAGAGTCCACGATGAGCAAACAGATAAGGTTCATAACTTCTCCTGGCGCTAAGAGCGGAAATCGGAAGTTAACACATCGCCAGCCGAACTTTTTGCTCGCAAACTGAAGCCGATGCAAAAAGTAGATAAAAGCAAAAGTTTGTTGCGCAAACTATTCTATAGGGGAGCACTTTTTGCTTCGTTTAACTGTATGGTTTCTGCTAGCCGGCGCAAAATGTCGTCTGGGTGATCAATTTTATGATTCATCGGGGCCCAACCTTAGTCCTGGTTTCCCAGTAAGTAATTTGTTTGTCTGCCCCGTCATACTTTGGAGAGTTCCCGTCGGAAAGCTAGCGTGCTTACTGCTTAGCCAATTACATCGTTAATTATGTTGACCCCTCATTGTTGCCAATCAACATCGGCACTCGAGGAATGCGACACGCTACTGGCCAAGACGCCCGCGATTATTAAACGAGCTGGTTTATTGTTATCGTCCAAGTTAACAAGACCCATCCAGCGTAATTCTAATGTTTTGAATTACAATGATACGAGGGCTTAATGTTCCTATGCAGCATGGCGTCTACAGGGCTCATAACATTATGGTCGTGGTTTATCATATGTATTTTTTGTAGTCAATCCGTGACACGATTGCGTTCGTCGGTATATGATACGAGTACTAATTATTGGAACAGTATGCCTCGTGAATTTTTCAGCCGTAATGTAATATGCACGCCTTTGAATATATTATAGCCTGTGCAAATAATGCTGGCGAAAGAGATAGCATTGTGAGTTTATTTTTTCGCGTTATTTAAGTGATAATTTATTTACCAACTTCAAGTACACTCCAATGTTTCTTGATTCGTTATAATGAAGACCTAATTTCAGTGCAGTCTTGTAAATATGTCTATGTAAGATTTTAAGATAACTTTCAATACGTTATTTATTTTGCATTCAATATGTAGAGATACTCTTTCGTTAATAGCAATCACTGCACATCACTCTTTATCAATCGCAATTTTTTATCGTTCTCTGGCGCTGAATCAGAATCGCGTCATCGTTTCGTACTCAAATTGTCTAATAAAAAATAGACGAAACCCGTCTAATTCGGTCGTCTGATACTCATGAGTTTACTTTGAGTTGGTTCGTATCGTGAGGACACGTGCACTGACGACTGATGCCGTAATCACGTGGCGACCAATGAGTTTGTGTTGTTGCCTACAACATTTTTATGATCCATCCGAAGTCTCATAATAATTAGCTTAATTAACAACTTGGGTATTCAAGATTAGGAATACACAAGTTTGACTTTGATTTGAAGTTTCGTCTGAGGTTTTCCCTATTGTTTATACGCTTGGTTAAATATGTGTGTAGTTTAAAATTTTGTTGTTGTCTTTGAACCGGTTTTAATCTGCTTAAAAACCCAGTCAACAACAAATTACATTTAATTTATTGACCAATATTTTGCTGCACACACTTAATAAAATCAATAGAATTCAGTAGCTTACATTGTGTAATCCAATTGTTCCGTGAAATTAACCCGAACGTAATTAAATACAACTGAACCAATGAAATTGTACACTGAACCTCTTGTATTGCGTTTCCCCGAGTTCGATAGGTGAAAAAAAAAATGTTTTGAAATACTATTATCAATGTTGAATGAGTTAATATGAGACTGCTTACAATCTTATATTACAGACTACATTGTCGTTCTAAAGTCCAAGTTGGACATGGTAACAAGGGCAGTAGAAATGAATCATTTCGGTCATGTTTACGCACTGTTGTTAATGATGAGTGTTGTCTTAATGAGCTGTTCTTTATCGAGTCGAATCGACGCTAAATATAGTGCGATTACTAATTCGTAGTAGTGGTCTTTCTTCTGTCTACTGATGTTTTATGTCGTGGCTCGTAGGAGCAAGAACTTCTGATTTATAAGTAGGCACTTGATCTAAATATAACTAAGTGACTAATAGGTACATTTGGTTTTGCGGTAGGTATAACTTTGATTGATTGTCAAGTCCATACTTTGTCTGCCAGACATCATCCATTTCATATAAGCAAAGTAATGGTTGATGATTGCATTTTGAAGAAAATATTTTTCTTTCTTCTTGGCTAGACGATTACTTGAACAAGAAAGCACTACAAAAATAAACTATAATTATTGACAGGAAAATATTCACAATATTACCAACCTCAATCAATATTCAGAGGAAAATCGAAGCCAATAAGAAATCTAAGGAAACCAATACTTCATAATGACGTTGAATTGAATATTGATAACATTCTCGTGGACCACAGACTCCACTTGTTATCCAGAGCACAACCAAACTGTATGTATAGATAGAAGCCGTTCTCGACTTTCGACTCGTTTGAGTATTTATTGGAGGCAATTTTCCAGTATCAATAATACAATCCGTACGTATACCGAATGTATGAACTGGCAACACAATAAACTGTTTTGTAGCTTTTATTTGCCAGTAAATATAATAAAATAAAGGACTGTCAAAAATTGCGTAATAAAACTCGTACGCATACATGTACAGATATCATATTTGCTGCTTGAAGGTTCAATTGTGTATTTCGTGTAGAATTAGATGAAGGCCAATTGTTTCATTATTATACTTAAAGAGTAACAAGAGAAGTCTCGCTTCATAGCTGAAGTGTTTATTGGAGGCGATCATAACGGATGGCGTTGCATTAGCAATCTCATGGGACGTGTAACGGACCTAGCCTATAGACTACCTACAGAACAGAGACTCCATTGTGAGACAAGAGCGACCATAACACGTCTTCCCACGGATTTATATCGAGGTCGGACTAAGGCTGTAACACACGATCGATTTAAAGTGTCAGGTCTCGAGAGTGGCGCCATCAAATAACCAGAACTGAGAGTTCACATGGTATTATCTTAGAATACATCATGTACATTATACAAAATGTAGGTTAGTGTCAGAGCAACAATACGGCACACAGTCGATCTTTCATTGTTTGCAGATTTGTCGCAGAGAATTGCCGATTGTTTCGGATTTTACTGTTACATGAGACATCTCTGTGGGTGAAGAACATTATCGGTTGACATTAAAGTGAAATCATTTCTATCTACAGTGTGCGATATGCCTTAAAACGCCCACGGATTTGATATAAAGGCCGAGTAGCTTAGCATTAGTCTTGCTGATTAAAAATACAGTCGTCTGATCTGGTTATAGTCAGATGACGCATTTATAATACGAAATCTCGACAGTTGAGGACTTGTAAAAATAACAGGTTATATCATTTGTTGCCAAAATGTTATTGTGTTTTTTTCCACGAAGAAATATTGATAGAAGTAATGTTGGGGCGACGACCTTTCAAGATGACAAAGTATCGGATGGGGGAAAGAAACAATTCCATCTCTAACTATACCTGAAGATATCATTAAATTTATGTACTGTATGAAGGTACATTGGCCAATCAACATTGATATGACCTTTCCTCAGTAAACGTCAGCTAAAGAAAAAAGCTTCCGAAGCAATCTAGTCAGCTCAGTGTAGACAGATAGATTGTTTTATGACGGAGAAAATAATTCCGAGAATGACGGTACACGACATTGAAGAGATGTCGGTCATGCAGATTGTAAAGTTCTACTAGATAGGAACGCGAATGCCTTATAAAGTTGACTATAATTAATTGCTCAAATACCGTTACCTGAAAAATCAGAAGAAATTATATAAACTCTAGATTTTATGACAGTAAATTGGTCAGCTCAAGTGCGTATAAAATATATAATTTCCTGTTAGTCACAACACAAAGTCACAATATTACATCGCGTATAATTTTTGCAAGTTGACTCACCAACTGTCTGTGTCAGCTAGTTTTTATTTCGACCGCTCAGACTCGGGAGAAATGATGCCAATTGATTACACGAAAGGACTGAATATAAAATGTGACATCATTCTCTTCTAACACAATTTTGTAAACGGACATCATACTCCTTTGTGTTAGGATTGTACGCTATGCGGTAAATACCCATGCTCACTATGAGGGAAGACCTGTACATTGACCCTGCAAAATGGGGACGCCCCAGAAACCCTCAAATAGGTTATTATTATTATACACATGATATTTGAACACACCCCCATATTATAATGAAGTTGATGCCACCATTGTAGGTCGTATTGTATTGATTAGAATTTAATTTACCTACAATGATGTACAAGGTATACAATCAACATTAATTAATACTCAAACTAATTACGTTTATTTCGGTCTGCAAAGCAATTCTCGAAAAGCTAACAAGGAAGATATTTATAGAAACAAGGAACTTGCGTCAGTTGATAGTCTATTTCGATGACATTCGTTACGGTGGGCTACAACGAGCCGGAGTATTGCCCGTGGGGTGTATAAAAGGGAGTGACACAATGGACGGAAATGATCAATCAGGGGCCCTCACCCACGAGAGGGACATTGGCGTAATAGTCGCCTACAGTCCGATGCAACTGCCCCCTTTAGTGTGTCTCAAGTATGATGATTTAATCTATGTCATCTGGCGGGTCAAGGGACTCAGACACTGCATATGTACATAAGCTAGTCATCTCGTCTGCTTACTGTAGATAAGGAGACAATGTGCATGAAGGTCAGATGAATAAAAGATAAGTGCTACTGATTTTTAACCATAAATTGGAGTAGGCCCGTTGTTTTGCTTCTTTTCTGGAAAATAACATTTGCTTTATCTAGTGAAACACTTGTCATTTAAAGGAAACAGCACTTATGTAAGTCGATATTTAGAAGCAAAAATAAGTAGATTTTATTTATAATTTGAAATACATAAATACCATTAAGTGGTCAAATTACATGAATTTTCAGACGATCTTACCCGGCGCTTAGTCATTGTTGTTTAGGTAACCGACAACCCAAACACTGTCCGGGGAAATCCGTGAAAAACATTTTTTTTGGTAAATAAGTGGACGATTCTGTGTGGATTACTAATGAACTAAAACTGTTTAGTGTTTCACTGGTTTCAAATGGAGTAGGTTCGGATAATTCGGCGGTCGGCCTCGTCGCTCGGTTCGGAAGTGGCAATTCATAGGTTCAACTCGCCTTGCACGCTACAAGGTCGATAATATCGTAAAAATAGAATCGCCAACCGCATGAATGTTATACTTGGCCAAACTGTGGTTTCTTACGTAGTTGCTTTACCCAGTAATAGAACATGAACAGTGACTAAATGTTTGCTCAGCAAACAATCCGTTATGCAATGAACTTACTTCTACATCCAATGTTTTGAGTAGATAATGATTTGTTTGAAATTCAGGCGTTAAAATAGAAACTAATACTGTGGTAATTGCTAATACATATTATCATCATGACGGGAAATGAGCGCAACGAATAAACAGAATTATCCGTTGCTTTTGTGATTTCAAGAAATATTCTGGTACGAAATTGTTGTGATTAGGTAATGGAATATCAGGGTCTTATCCACGATCAGCAGCACGTAACAGTATTTCTGTATTATAACAGTGATTACTTACATCGACCGAGTAAAAGGCAGGCTTTCTGTAGCCAATAAAATAACAATGAGGCCACTAAGGAACGAAACGAGTAGTAATACATTACTGCTTGATGTGGGTGTCTACGAGTCGTCCTGAATACTCGTGAAACATCACACTAATGGATTTATTGTATTTCAGCTGTGAATTAGATAACGTGGGTCTCTAAACCAGAAACCGGAGAAGTCTGACCAACTTAACTTCTAAGACAAGAATCTGTAAGGTGTTGTTGTATTTGGAGAACAATAATTTGAGCTAAATTTGGGCGTGGATCTCATTCATCTTGTTACGTAAAAGCAAGTATATTGTTTGCTTGAAGAGGTGAACGTTGAATAGTAGCTAGCTTCTACAGGCGGTTACGAAAAATACGGTCATCGTGCTTTCAAGCCGTGTTGGCTACCGCATTATGATGTCATTGGCTGATAGATCTTTCTTCAATGTAATGTACTTCCTTATCATTTAAGATTAGGAGAATTGACGTATTTATTATACCTTTCACCATATTCACAAAGAATTTTGACTTAGCAAGGCTTTTGACTTACATAAGGCTTTTGGAGCTAATCTACAGAGCCAGTACAGCGTCAGTAAAGCTCCTTTCCCCAGGTCCAACATTCCACATAGAGAAAGGCGTGAAACAGGGTGATCCACTATCACCAAACCTCTTCACGTGTACGCTGGAGGAAGTTTTCAAAAAGCTGACTGTGCCGTGGACATCAAAAGGTATCGCGATCGGGAGCAAGAGGCTTACAAATTTGCGGTTTGCTGATGACATCGTCCTTTTTGCGTCCACATCAGAGGAACTCCAACAAATGCTCCAAGATTTGAGCATGGCAAGCCGAGAGGTTGGACTTCAAATGAACATGAATAAGACACAGACAATGACCAACAGCACGAAACGTAGGGTCGAGGTAGACGGGCAAGCTCTACATTATGTCGACGAATACATCTACTTGGGCCAGTTAGTCTCTTTCGAAAACAGGCAACAGCGAGAAATCGACCGTCGCATTGAGAACGCCTGGAAAAGCTACTGGTCCATGAAGCATTACATGAAAGGGGACCTTCCCCTTTCACTCAAGCGAAAGCTAGTCGACATGTGTATCTTGCCCGTCCTAACCTACGGTGCACAAACCTGGTCTCTCACGGAGTGTCAGAAGTCCAAGCTCAAGGTTTGCCAAAGGGCAATGGAACGTAGCCTTTTAGGCATTAAACGGACCGATCGCATACGGAATACCGTGATACGTTCCAGAACAGGAGTCGCGGATGTGGGCCAAATGGCGGCGACATTAAAATGGAACTGGGCCGGACACGTCAGCCGAATGCATCCGGAGAGATGGGCCACTATTATCACCCAGTGGACACCTCAGGATGGACACCGCAGGCGGGGTAGGCCCCGGAAGAGATGGCGTGACGAACTGGGGAGGCCTTTGCCCAGCAGTGGGACACTACAGGCTAGATATAATAAAAAGGTCTTACGAGGTAAGAATCGGATAAAAAATACATGTTGAGCTAACCAATTTCAACAAGACTTCCTGCTATATTGTCTTGAAGTAAATTCATATATCTATCATAACGTGTGGCCGAGTTTGCCTTTGTTGTATTATAAAGTGCTGCACAGTGCACATACATGAAAAGTAATTTTAGGAAAACTAATAACACCGATTTTCTAAAACAAATAAGGTACCACCTAGAATTCACTACATGTTTGTTTAGCAAATAATCTGGTCAGTATTGTCAGGTTTGATCTTTGTTATTCTTCTATCTTTGTTGTTATACTGGTTTTTCACCTAGCGTAGACATTTTTTGGTAGAATCCAGTTGTGTCACCCTCACTTATAATTGTTGCTTCGTCACGGCAAGTGGCTTTTACATTCTATTGTGTTCAGAGGAAGCAGTATAATTGCCCTTGCAATGGAAGGAAGCTAACGTTTTTGAGTGTTTAGGAAACCACATTGTGTTGAGAAGAAAGCGATGATCCCCAGAGCGTTTACTTTGTGTGTTTGGCTTAATATACGTACTTGTGGAAATTGAATAACATCTTTACAGTTGAATCTTGAAAATACGTCGTGAAACATCGAAAATACAATTCTATGTTGTATAAGATTCATTTACTTGCTGAGCATGAAAGAAAAGAATAATAATCCACGTCCCTCCGTGGCAAAAAGTCTTTTGGACTTTATGGGTCACGGTGTCAGTGGAACACCATTACTTTTATTAGAAAACAAACCATCAATTTTACGGCTTCTCGTGTACAAATGATAATCCGCGGATCAACCATGCAAGAAATAACATTATCAGATACAACATCCATGAAGTGTTTTCCAATAGTTTAGCTATTGAAATACCGCAAGCAAATAAGACCTTGCAATAATTAAAGCTAGAACTTTTATGGGCTTACACTGTATCCTGCATTAATAGAAAGCTCTACAGGTATAACGCATAACGCAATTAAAACTTGAACTGACTTAGGCTTTCTAACTCACAAACACTTCAGAAACTAGGCACTACTTGGGTAATGCGTTTAAGGCCCAAGTTCAACAGCAACGTAAACGTAATACGATTTGATAAAAAGCGTCAATTTGATAAGGAAGAAGGAATAATGACTAATCCTCATGCTCATATTAGCACGACTATGTTCTTGGCACCCTTTATATGCTCTAACCTCAAAAGCGTATCCATAGTATTTGGTCGGACAATAGGCATGATGACAGTAATCAAAAATCATTAAAATAATATATTTATTAAATTAAACTTGAAGCTTGGAATATAAAACGCGCATTGTTTTCTTTATTAATAATGTGATTAATATGTATTTTTATAAAATAAAATTACGAAATAAGGCAATCCGCCATGATATCTTGAACACCAATCAGAGCTCGTGACGTCATTTCTCAAAACAACTCGCGCGAAAGCGCGCGAACGTCACATTTCGTTATTGTGAACTTCCACTGCGATCTTTGTTTTTAATTAATTAGTTGTTTATAACACGAGTTATGGAGCCCGGATTTATCAATGCAAACAGCGCTAATTTGCCTAGAATTGATATCATAATGCTGGGAAAGTTTTTGGCATCAAATAAAGATTTTTGTTCAGCTGAATTTAGAAATGTTAAAACTTCCATGTAAGTATACTAGTTTAATTAAAAAACAATGAGAGATGAAACCTAACCTCGAAATAGTTATTTACATTATAAACTATGCTACAATCTAGAGAACTACGTAATAACTTACATCAAAGTGATCTTCACAAAAATAAAGTTGTACCCTGGGCAATATTGCTTTTGAATCTCGCCTTGCAAGTTTAAGCCACTTGTTTCGTATTTTTGTAGGTATTGTGAGGAACGTACACAAATAACTTATCAGGAGTTGTTTTGGATGTGTTCTTACTTGGTCCCCCAGTGACCCCACAACACCTATGCCCTTTCGAATTCATATTTAATAACACAAAAAACTTAATTATTGCACGAGCGTTGTTCACTTGCGTCTTGTAATTTCAGTCGTGACGTCACAAGTGACACCATGACACTGACAAGCGTTTTCGCGCCGGATTCAAAGTGGACAGAGAAAAATGCAATTATTTGATAAAAAATCTTCGCATTTTCTTAAAATTAATAATTTTTCATATAAAATAGACGTATACCTACATCATACAAAGGAATTTAAAAATTTGTCATCATGCCTATTGCTTTCACGTTTTACTTAAACATTTGGTCAACCTGCCAATACTACGAACACCTGTTTCCACAAGCCATACTATACCTACAAACTTATGTTCAGAGCACGCGCTTGGAGATTTTGTTTGTTTTGCTAGTAGAACAGCGTTTGTTTTCAAATATGAAGAGAATGTTGATAAACCAAAAGTTGGAGATGTAGGTACTCCGCTTAGTCGTCAAGCCAATTTAGCCAGTATATTAGGTCAAAAGGAAGGACGTAGCTCGATGATAGATGCACGGCAGAAATAGTCTGATCCGGTTGGGAATGGCCGGAAATTGCATCGGTCACTTTGTCTGCCACTAAGGAGAATATTATCTTGTACGTTGTCTCTTTGAGCTAAAAGCACGTTCTCCAGACGTAGGATAAGTTGGAAATTCGGTACACTGAATTTTACCAAGAAGATAAATAAATCAATTTAACAATACAATTATTTAATAACTACGTTTCGGCTCGGTGTGAGCTTTATGCATGTAAATGTACCGTTTAACCACAAATTAAATGGGTCAATTTAATGATGTTTATTACATGAGAAATACCCTTTTAATTAATTCCTTTATACGGGTAACGTAGTAATGATAAATGTGGTTGTCAAGAAGTAACCCTTCGACAAATAACATACGGGTCGATTGGATCCCCGATTCAATTTATTGAATTTTAGATCACAATAGGATCGCCACGCCTACGGTCCTTTCTGACCTTGTTAACATTCAAGGTCTATTTACTTTGTTGTATTTGATCACATTTTCCCACAATACAACTGTTGTCAACTAGAAAATCACAATGGGATCAATTTCGATGATTTTACAAAAGATATTTTTTTATTTTTTGCTTAAGAAACAGAAAATGTGATAAATAACCAGTGGTGTTGCTCTTTTAATTTGATCTTGTTTAACTTGTTAAATGAATCAATTAAATCGTACTGTATTGAAACCATTTCTCAACATCTTGAGTAATAAACTTCTTTTATGTTCGACTTTGGAATAACTTTCTACCCAAAACAATGATATTGAGAGGCTTTGAGAACATAAAACAGAGAAAGTCTCATTAAAATATGCCTACTGCTTTTAATTGATATGCCTCAACATGTACACCTTTGTTAGGCTTCACAGACTTTACTTACATAAAGGATGACATACCACTTCAGTCTGCACATTCATCTGGCATTTTAAAGCGAAAACCGTCAACGGTTCGTACGTTTTAGTGCTAAAGCACTCGGCTAGGGCACGTTTTGCAAAATCAAGCTGCAAGACAGGGTTTAACATGAATACTTTAATTCAATTTCATCGAACCATTAATATTCAGTATTTGTATACTAAATATCTGTAAATAATTAAAGAACCAGTAATTAACACGCTTATTTTACTTATCAAGCACGTGTACGGTTGAATTGCATGCGTTAATGCGTTTTGGTACCACAATGGCATTCCTTCCTCGGTTTACACATCAACCGGTTGATTTATTTTATACAGTACTGTGGTTATCCAACCAAACTGGAACATATTACTACCCGGGACATTCTACTAGTGACTTGCGTATAAATAGTGCGTTCAAAGTACAATTTCTTATCAACTCATGAGGTCTCTAAGCAAATTACATTATTATATCTGTGACGACTGTGTACAATTTACACATAGTTTGGACTATAGCTAATAGTTCTTTGAAGTTGGATTTATATCCATTTGTAATGCCAGCTTCATTTGTCACGATGAAAATCTCCAATGGTTTGTTTCGTTTATTTCGTTTGAAATATTTTTACATCTGTCGTTTCGCACTTATATCTGTATGAAATCGAAACGAGTGGCAGATGGTTGGCGAACTACCGGCGACCAATCCGGGACCGTTAAATTTGACAGATGCACCCACATAGGCCGCAGATGCAACCCTGTAAACATTCGCGATAGCAGGATGATGTCCCGAACTTTTTTTGCTTTGTTTCCCGAAATTACTTATTAATTTTTCGATTTTGTGCTTCTGCACATGGTGTGCTAGTGTTGTTGCTTATTCGTCTTCATTATCTTCTCCAGTTTTTGACGTCACTATGTTAAACGCTACTCTAGATTTCGTCACCGACTCGACCTTCAGGCCTAAAACAAATTGTACGTTTCAATATTTCTTGAAATGGTTACTGCGTAAACGAACATAATTGCTTTAATTACTTCTCACGTATTTATAGTTCAGTTGTTTCAAGTAGAATTGTGTTTAGTTAAGCTGTCTTTAAAATAAGCAGACGATTCCTAAGAACGTTCGAAACGTTAATTTAAATCAGACTCAGTCTACAAACAAAGCGTAAATGAAGTCAAAGAAATTCTCACAGTTCAAGAAATACTTGATATTTACTTTGCAGAACAATAATGAAACAAATGTATTAAGTAGAAAATTTTGTTGCCAGAAAAGAGAAGTAACCACTGTTCTAGTATTGTCTTCCTGAACGTGAATAAGCCTACTCACTCATCTCATTTGGATACAATCAAATGACAAGGATCTGTGCAGCGATGTAAGAACTTGCTAGTTGAATTTATAAATGATCCATGGCTACTAGACCGTTATCCCCCCAGGACAGTGTATAACGGTCTATCATGGGCGTAGCCACACTGGGGCAAGCTGGGGCACTTGCCCCACCCTGGGCCCTGGCTCTAACCTATAAGGTGTCTAATTAAACAATGTTTTTTTTACTAACTAACAACATCAACAATCATATGTACTATCCGCAAGTTATTGCACAAAAAAATTGTCGACTTTGAAAAGAGAGCGATCAAAACAAAATACACGCTCGAGTTCCCGAACGTGCGCGGCGCGCGTCATTTGAAAGCGAGCCGTATTCCCTAAAAGAATAGGTGCTATGTGGCGTAGCGAGCCGAGACGTCCATCTAATCCAAAAAATAATGCATTGAAGTAGATGGAACTGGTAGACGTGATCAAAATTTCGGAAATGCAATTTTATCCTAGTGTAAAAACCGCGCTCGCTATTTTGCTTGCCCAGCCATGTACGACCTGTACAATAGAACGATCGTTTAGCACAGTGGTTCTTAACCGATGGTCCGCGGACCACTGGTGGTCCCTGGAGGCATTCCGAGTGTCCGCGAAGCTTAGCTGCTCGACGTTGCTATACGTTAAGGTGGGTCTACGCTAGACGAACCGAGCACGAGCGAAGCACAAGCGGAGCCGTCGTTCGCGGCATCAAGTGTGGACGTACAACGAACCTACAACGATCACTGTTCTCGAACGTAGTTTTCCGCAGTGAGTTCGCGGCTCTTGGCGAATATGGATGATATTAATAATATTGCAGTAGCCGCTACTGTTGCAGCCAGCCAAGCCATTTTTATAAAGGGCGTCACAAGGGCAAAACCGACAACAGGCGGAACGCAACCGAGCACGAACGAAATGCTCGCAGCGCGCTCGTTAGAAGCTTGTAAATTGGTCCAGACTAGACGAATTGTGTTCGGCTCGTGCTCCGCTCGTGCTCGGCTCTTCTAGCGTAGACGCAGCTTTAGGTATCTAACTTTATTTTTATCGACTTATCTATGTGAGCGAGGGGGTTTTCGTATGGACGTAAATCGGGTGTGTCGTACCTAGTCCTCCATTCATGAAAATGTATATTTGGGCGACAATTTACGTAGTTTTTGGTTTTGAGTCTTAGAAATAATTAAAATTTCGCGCTCGCTTCGCTCACGTATTCAGAAACTATATTATTTTTGTATTTGTCAAGAAACAAAAAGTTAAGTACGTTTGGGCTAAATTTTACGTAATAGTTGGTTTAAGTCCGATAAAAATTTCGCGTATTCAGAAACTATATGCCCTTACTTTTGGCTTTTGTCTTGTGTGTGATTGTTTATTTTCTGTACCTGAAAATATAAACCTCTCAAATTAAGAGATTAACAAGTTTGAGATTAACGGCTCAAGATACAAAAATCGGAGGGCCCCCGCCCTACCCCGGGGGATAGGTTGACTGCTGCCCCACCCTGAGCCCAAAGCTGGCTACGCCCATGCGGTCTATGCGGGAGTCTGTTGAAGAGATTTATGGCACGACATATATTTTTCCTCATCACTACAGTATCAATTGATTTTGGAGAGTGCTTTATCCTTGTAATATTTGTTGTCTTGTTGTTTAAGTTCATGTTACACTAAGTATCTTTTAGCCTTTTTTCAATAAAATCGCGTAAAACCAGTGTCAAGGAATCCTTACAAGTTATTCTGGTGTGTCATACGCTGGTTGGTCGGAGTCGTCTATTGGATTAGCCACAACCCTCATACAAAGTTAATTGAGTAGCACGTGGTAGTTAAACATTCTCATGTAGTGTAAACTTCTAATTTATTTTATTGATTTTGTATTGGCCACGTGTAAAGTGTGATCCTTTAAAGTTGACATAGAGATCAACAGACAGAATGACTTTGCCTTTTCGTAACTTAAATCAAAGACGTAGGTAAAGAAATTCTATTTGAAACAAGTTTCGAAGTCTTTCTAGCGTTATCAATTATTTATACCAAAAGTTTTGCACCGTAGAGAAGACCTGTGAAATAGAAGAGAGGGTAACATCAAAAAAGCAAAGGATCTTCCAATAATTGATCAAAGTAAATTGGTAGCAATCATACTTTGTGATGTCAAGTGTACTATAAATACTTATGGAAGTAATTGCGTTAATTTCTAAACGAATTAATAAACAAGACTTAAACTTATCCGTACACAACCAGCGGGCCTAGCATGGCGATTCTATCTCTATTCTACCAAGAAACGACAAAGCTCTTTCTTTCCCACTCGACATGTCTTCTACCCGAGCATGGCGCGAGCTGTAGACTCGCGTTTCTATCAAGAGAAAGACTTTCCATAGCAACGGATAAGTAGCTAGTGATGGGTCGTTCTGCGATGAATTTACGTTTAGTTAGCCAAAAAAATGTGTCAATGCACTATTTTTCACGCATGAACCTATACATAAACTCACGTAACTCAAAGCAACAACAAAACGTATTCATCGAACTTATTTCTTATCTGTGGAACTAAAATGGTTGATGTTTGTTTGTTAATTTGTTTACAAAAAACGATTCTTGTTGTTGATTTTACATATTAATTTAAGTTGTTGATTTTTAATATTGGTGACTACTGCGGCAAGGAAAAAGTAAGTAGATTTTGTGATTAAATAAATAAAGTACTGATTATTCCAATAGTTGTGTGTAATTAATCTAAACGAACAATAATTAATTATCCATACATACGATGAAAAGAACAAAGGAAAATAACATAATAATCTCAATAAATGGTGATCGGTGGCATTGTCTGATGAACACTTTGCCATGCACAGTTCAATGTGTTCCTCACTGTTATCTTGCTTCCCTATATTATTGCCCGAAGTGTTTTTACTTTCGCCGTTACAAAAACTGTTTATTTACAGCGTACGAAGTCCCATCCAATAAACAGAGAAGATAATATCGCGATCCATTGAGAAAAGAAGGCCACGATAAAGAAGAATGGGTCAGTATTCAAAAGCTGCTGAAAAAATATGGAAAAAGAACGAGTTCTTGGCATACAATGCTGACACGAGAAATATTCTATTAGTAAGTGTCTTTAAATAATATTCATTTACTAGTAATAGTTCCCCAGACTTGTTGGCTTCATTCTAGCAAAACTCTCATGCTTTGTTTTCAAAATATAATTATGGCAATAATAATTATAGTACCTATTTGTTGCTTGTGTGATATAATATAAGCAACAACTCTTAAGATAAAAAATAAAATGAGACAATCATTTACACAGAGGTAAAGGTTTATTTACATAAAATTAAGGCTACAGATAAAGTCATTTATTCAAAATAGGCTGAAAATCAGCAGCAGAAGCGGTGGAACAAACTCCCCAGCAACTCAATTCTGTCTGTATGGTTTGAAGAACTGTTGATATACAAAGATATTCATAATAGTTGCTCTTCTGTGAGTTGCAGCTTGTAGTAAGCTACCACTAAGGTCATTAGTGTGTCTCTCTCTCTCTGCCTTTCCTCGGGAAGAGTTGTAGCTTGTAGCATAGGCACCCTGCAAAAAGAAATAACTGTGTTTGGTAAAGAGTTTTTACAGTATTATAAAAGAATAACATACTGATACTGATACATTATCAGCATTATTATTGGTGTCATGAGCCAAGACCCTAATGCATAACTAGAATCCCCTGAAAATGAATGATAATTTAATTTTGTGTTCTTGTTTCAGATTACAAAAAAAGGATGCTAAATGACAGCTGGGCCTTCAGTTTACAAATTATAAATTATTGAAATTATATTATTTAATAAAGAATGTGAATATTAAAATCATAATGGTTGTTTATTTAAAATGTAATTTTTTTCTTAGCAGATAAAACTGTCCAATTCTAGAGTCATATAGCCTGCGCAGTTCGTTCTTAATGAGAGAACTATTGAAAATTGATTGTTTATGAACTCTGTCACGATAATTGGCATTTATGTTCAGTATTTTGCACTCAGTATCTACAATCTGAAATAGAGGTCATATCTAATATTAGGTATAACCTTGTATTCATTGCAAAAACAAATTGTTTAAAAAATTTGCTAACAGTGGTTAGTAATGTTGTTAATGACCTAAGCAGGACCCGAGCAAAGAACCTGCAACAATTAGACTTTGTTAAATATTTTTCTTCTGTTTAATCATTTTCTTGCAATGAAGGGCAATACCTACATAATAGACAAAATAATCTTAGAAACAATAATAAATGAAGTGAATAGATTTTTCTATATTTAAACCTTATCTATAAGGACGAAAACTTTGTCATATTTTTGGTTGATAACAATTGGAAAGCACAACAAAATAAAATAGACTGTAGGTACTTACATTGACAAGAACAGGCAGACCCTGAGATATAGGAGACAGATTCCTGGCACAAATACTGCACCATCTCTGCACATTTACGTTTTCGATGTCGAGAGGCTTAACACTCGTATAGCTCGTTCTTTGAGCTTTACACTGATTCTTCTCAGCATAAATACTGACCACATGACGACGGTAGGACCCCGAAATACTTTGTAAATGCTATTTGAGAACTTAAAATTATAATAATATTCTTGTCTACTCTTGTCTAGGTCCGATGAGATGTAGAGTATTTGACATTTCATATAGAAAGTTATATCTACTCCCAAATGTCAAAAGTAGATAAAATATAGTCGTCATGCTCGACGCGATAGACACATGTCGATGAAGAAAAGAAACATTTCTCTTCTCGATGTCAAACATCGCCATGCTCGGATCGATAGAAATCTTTCTTCAATCTGTCATTTTGTCGATTCTCCGGTAGACAAAAGCTGTTTCTATGGCGGTCATGCTAGGCCCGCAGGTCAAAATTATATCCTGAGAATTGTTTAATTAACTAGGAAGACTTCGATAATTGAATTTTGCAAAACCAGATTTATTAATTCAGAATTTATGTAACAAGCTTATCTCTTCACTTATAAGATTTAGTTGATAAAAAATTCGCAACACAGCGCTCACAAAACCTTGCATAACTTCAATATTACGGTCCAGGTGCCATTGAGAATACATTCGGTTTCTCAATCGTCTTTTGCATTAGTTTATGACTTTTCGCCCGTAGTTGGAAGGGTTGCAATTACTACGTTATGCAATCAGAGAATCCATACTTTTAATGAGGAAAATGGAGTGGAATATACGCTGACTTTTCCTTTGAACCGTCATTATTAAGAGTAACATTGGAAACAGTTTCTCCGAGAACTATTTTCCAATCTAACCGGGCTTCGAATCCATTACTCTCTTCTACTTTACATTTTATTCTCTAGACTGGCTTCGTAACAGTCTATTAAGCGTTGATTGGTTGAACGAATGTGCTCTGAAGTATAATTAGGTCAGCCATGGTTGAGAATATTATGTGCCTAATGTACGCTAGTGTCATATTCATAGTTATGCGCTAGATTAATGGGATTGATAATATTATTATTACATTACTATGACCTTATTTTTATGTCGTAACCGCAATTGATGGGTTTGTTTGCACATGTTCTAAACGCGAATAACGAGACATGTGTGTTTGCTAGTCTGCGATAGTCATTATAGTAGCTTAGAGTTGGGAATATGAAGATTAGAGTAACACATTCTCGGGGATAGTTTAAGTGGTAGGGATTAAATCAGGAGCATAAACAGTATTAAATGCCTTCTGAAACTCGTGTGCGGTTAACCAAAGTGAGCGGTGCTGCGGTGTGAGTTATCATAGGACTAACTTAATCTCGTCCCATATCGTGTCTTTTTAAATTTCTGTTGCACCTGAAAGAGATGAGCCCTTTAAACTGAATGAAAGCGAAGAAGTTAATGACTGCATGAGTCTGTATTTAATGGTTTTAGTTTTTGTACCTAATCAAGGTATTTATGAGTTTTAAATATCTGAATATTCCATTAAATATTCAGTCAAAATATACGGAGCTGTTAAACTGCTGTTGGTTGTAAATCATAATGTGAATAGGTTCTACCTGGAAATTACTACTCGCAAACAACTGACACAGTTGTTTGAATTTAGGTCTTTCACGAGGATATGAAATAGTATAGAATTTTCCAGCAACCAGTTGTATACGAAAGTGTATGTAATATTTCAAGCTAGTGGAGTAATTATTTTTTCGTAATGGTTTGTAATAATGTAGATTATGTAGTAACTTTAATACATCGTAGGTACGTCTAACTTTTATAGAGTTCTATATTAAATTAGATATGCTAAACAAAATAAAAACACACTACGTCCATCTATAATGTCGTTTAATACGAGTGAACCATTCATCTAAAGAATTTGTTGAGAATCTCGAACACAAGTCCATATATTTTAGTATTTGAATACTTCAAAGGCATGTTTAAACTAAACGTCAAATATTTATTTTCTACATAAATACGTTTCTATTTGAGCGTAGAAGACTCCGCTGAGAACTAACTGTATGCGGTATTATGGTAACTTGAAATTATCTATACAAACACGTGTTTAGAGAACGTTTCTACTTTGAAAACAATGAATATTTCTTTGGGATAACTGACAGAATGCAACAGAATGAAATGACTTTGTAACTGGGTCCATAAGTAAGGCCAATCTGAATTCTACTTATAAGAAGTAGTATCAATATTTCTATTCTATTAACACGTAGATGCAGAAATACAAGGTCGAAGGAAGCGTTCACTTTCGCTACCACGATTTACTCGGAGTCTAAAGCACGATTTTCACGTTCCGTCAACACTTGCGATCATTGCTTCAAGCAATTATACTGTAACGACTACACTCATGGCACGATCATCATTTTGTTGTATTTTTGCTCAAAATGAAGCATTTCTTACTTACTTTCTCCGTATACCGAATTTAATGATGATCAGCAGACTTTATTAGAAATCTCCGACGCCGTGCAATAAATAGATTAAATCCGAATTAAAACAAAGAAGGTCTCGCAATGGATTTAATGTAGCAGGTGCTTGCTGTGCGATAGATTAAATACACACAATGATCGATTGTGTACAAAATCGGTTTGCAGAAGCCAACACCAGCTTTCACCAATATTCATACAATAACACAACAGTGTGATGCCGAGTCGAATCAATCCGCTATTGTTTGATATTGACGTCAATACGCGTCGTGAAATGTGTCCATACGTATTGATACACACCAGTACAGAGGCCTTCAAGTTTCGCTGACTAGTTCTCCGCAACATTCACCTGTTACTTGCAAAGATCTCGTGCCTCGAAAACAATCTTTAATCATCGGAAGCTATCACGAAGCTTATTCTTTAAAGTAACTTTTCACTATTCCTTTGGAAAGCTCTATGGTGTGGTTTGAAAATTCGTACATGTTTATTAGGTAACTGGTTATTTTTATTTTGGAATGTGCCACGCCAAGTGGCGTCAATGGAGCTGTAAATAGTCCTAATTGGAATCAATATAGCAGTTGCCATTAAATGATATGTCAGTCCATTTAGTATATTTCATTGGTTTCGAAGTCAAAGGTCTTCATCCAGTAATTGTTTTGTTGTTTTCAATGTTCTTATTTTTACGTTGTCACATTCACAGATTAATTTGTTTTGACGTGATTTTAGAATTCGTGTCATAAAGTTGGAAGACAGTAATCGTGTTGAATCTGTCGGGTCGTATCTTACCTTTTGGGCACGCGACTTCGGAGAGTGGGTATTTGTTTAGTCCATCGTTTGTAGTAGTTTGACCTACTTGGGTGTGATAACGTAAACAAGTTGTCGCATAATACCGGAAAAGGTTGTAAGTTAAGATTTGAACGTCGACCGAGATACCACACCTAAGCTAGAAATAGCTGTCGTTAAGTTTGGCTTTACTGCGTGTACAGTAAAATATTTGCGGAGTTTCTAAGGTAAACATTTTGGCTTCGTTCCATGAAATAGTAAAAGTCTATCTGAAAGATAATTGATCATCAATATTTTATTTAATGATTATGTCTTTATTATAAACATAACAGCATGCTACAACGTTGATTTCAAGTGCAATACCTGGACTTAAAGAAAATACACATTGAGAATGTCTACTTGAAAAAGAACGCGCAGACTTAAGATGTCTGATATTCAAATGATAAATTGCAGTCATCACTTCCTACCTATCAATCAATCAAAGCATCGATATAAATCTTATTAACAAATTAACGACTGTCATGTTTAATGGAGGTTTCCGTACTAAATATTCCGTTGCTCCGTGCGTAACTAAAATAGGATTGGATGAATGAATCCTTTCTTTCGATGCCTCAACACTGTTGAACGGCACATCTGTTGGTGCGAGGCACCACATGCACGATTCTCGATAACGTTCCAAAAATAAACCAATGATAATTCGTTCAGCACTCACGCTGTGTATGGAATGTTCACTCATTGAGTGCCCACTATACACACTTCCACTTCCTCTACTTTCTTGTGTGTGAATACGCGGCCGCATTAAGAACGCCATCGCCGCTTAAGACTGCGTTGCATTTTATGTATCTTCCGAGAACGATAGCTAACTTTGTGATAAACTTTTCGGGGTCATCGGCCGCTTTCTCCTACTTAGTGAGTTAGTATGCGTTCATGAATCTCGGTTATGTCACGCTGTTTGTTGCAAAAAGAGTACAAATATGTGCAGAATACAAGAAAACATCTGAAGTCCTAGATAATGGTTTAACGATTGTAACTGTAACTATCTCATTGAAATTCCTTGCAACATTAGTAAATGCGCCGTGCAGTCTCATAAGGAACTGCTTTGGTAATCGCCCGTTGAATATTAAATATTGGACTCTAATGTCATCCTTTTGTAATACAGTGTGAAATCGCTGGACTTGCTGAATTTTAAGTCATTGAACTATCAAATCTATTGAACAGTCAATTTCACTCAATTCGAGCTTTAGTTAGTAGATTGTTGGAATAATCGTTACGTCAGTTTGCACAAGTGTAGACAATGTAAAAATAAATAAACACAGAATTTAGTTCCACGTCTTTACAAAGACTACGTCCCTGCTCTGTAAACTCGGTCGGCGAAATCTTTGGCCTGCAAAGATCTTTGTTTATACTGTTCTAAGTTGTTTAGTTGCGTTTCGGCTGCGTAATCGAGGTGATCCTTATTCGAATGGTATGCGGAGCGGCGCGTCTATTTGGTTGCGTAAAGCAGTTTGCCATACGGCGGCCGCGGGGTAGGACGTGTGTGCTGCGTTTGCACAATGTTCAGTGTTTAATTACGTGCTATGATATATCACAAGGCTGCTCGCATTGTTTTAACGCTACGCTAGTGTTTGAGCGCAGTTACTATGTTTATTAGAGGACGCTAATTGAATAATCGCGCTCTGTGTTTGAAATCAGTGTTGAGTTTCTGTGCGTTTTAGTGAACAACAGGCAAATGGTTAGAAAGATTATTGTCATCGGCATACAGCATTACGAGGATCCGTTTTATAAGTATGTAACTTGTAAATTGCGAGTATGTTTTGCAAACTGATCCCGAAGAAAAATATTTTTGGGTTGGTAAGTTCTTTAAATATTTTTACTTTGTTGTAGACATGTGACGGGTGCTAGCGGGCCGCCAGCAGGATGCGGCCACCAAAGAAACAGATCCCTGGACTCTGTTCTCCAGAGGATACCAGAAGACATGACACCTACTTCGCCGGAGGGGGCGCCACTTCGAATCTCAATCGAAGTGCCCGCTCCGAGACTAGCGCTTCCACCTGAGGTGCCCACGGGCTCCGACGACTCCGGCATCCACACACCCCCTGACGGCAACGACGAGGAGCGACCACAACCACCAGCAGCTGCAAGGTCTAGAGAAAGTCTCGATTCCGGTAACCCAGAAGACACAGACAAACCGCCCGATCCACCCGATACACTAGTTGATACAGCAGTGAAATCCGATATTTGTGCTGCAGAAACATCTAAAAACAAAGACTTTCTGCTCCGATTGTTTGAAAGTAAACTATTTGATATGAGTATGGCAATCTCATATCTGTTTAACTCTAAGGAACCGGGCGTGCAGACGTACCTGGCGAACAAACTATTCTCATTCCCATACGAAGACGTGGATTTCTACCTGCCGCAATTAGCGACCATGTATATAGAAATGAGCGATGTGGCGGACGTGTTGAAACCGTATTTGGTGTGCAGGTGTAAACAAAGTGCTGAGTTTTCACTTAGGCTCGCGTGGTTATTGACTGCTTTCGGGGGTGACGCTAAGAGATCGAGGGCGACAAAACTTAGGGACTCTATACTGGCCGAGGAGATCAGGCCGGCAGCGAGGAGGGGGCATCACAGGTCGCAGTCTGACGCGTCTGCGTTGAGGCTAGCGACTCCCTCAGGGAGGCACCTGGGAGACCTTGCATCTGGTCGAGCGTTTGACAATGGATGCCTTTGTGGAGAGCAGTGTTCGTGTGGAGCGCCGAGATTAGCACCTCAAATACAGGTACTTATATATTTAGTATAATTATTCTGAACAAAATTTTAGTCACGTAAAATTTCAGTGTAATTACTATTATTTACAATGCTTGGAGACATGTGTTTTGATATTATGATGTGATGAAACATTTTATGTAGCTGTAGTAGATAACATTGAAGTGTGTACTTGTTAGTTGTTGTAATGCTTTTCCGTGTCACGTAGGTTTTCTCATCCCAGAACCACATTCGCTCTGACAAAAATATAAAAGGTAACACTGTGACTTTACCTTACACTACCTTAAAAATCTAATATTATTCTCAGAACGTGTCATTTAACTCAAGATATAAAGGATATTTCATAATCAGGCGTTTTGCCATGATTTCAAGTAATTCTTAGAGTGTAATGTCGAAATGTTTTGCAAAATCGTAAAGGGGTATTCACGCTCACATTCTGTAACACGCGTGTATCCGCGTCGTGACTCGAGCCAGTCGCCTTCCTACGTAAAACAAACCTTGGGTAAACAGCTCGGTTCTACACCCATTAATATTATTGCTACATTCAGTGTTAATTAGCAACTTAGAAAAGCTTCAGGCGATGACTGCTTGAAGGCGGAAATAACGCAATCTGCACGTGTGATAACGTTAACGAGTTTTCAGAATATTTTAACGTAACTATAAATCAAAATAAACTTAATTAAATACTGAATCATTCATTCATTATTTGAAAATAATTAAAATTAATATTAAAAAAAAACAGATATAAATAAGTGAAGCGCAACTCTAAGCTTGAATAAAGGTCGGAGAAATACACGCTAATTTTAATGTTCACCTTACATACAAGTTGTTCGTGAACTCATTTCAATTAAAATACACTGAAATAATTTAATCGACCTTCGATAGCCAAAACATTGGATAGCCTCATTAATTCTGAAGTTCTTATTTCCTGGACTCGACAAAAAATCTTAGAGCGAATTCTTTTAATTGTACAAACTTTTTATTTCATCGTGAAAGTTATTTTCGGTCATTATAAATAATCTTAGACAGAGAGTAATTCGCAAGTGATTGGTACCTACATCTGTTCAGCAAAGCTTAGCAAGGTCTTTGTAGTAACCTTTGCTTAATCATCCAACAGCAAAAAGAGTGTGGGCATTGATCTTGAAATGTAACTGGCATTTAACATGACATTATTGATTAAATATACAACTTCTACATCGTAATCTTATGACTACAATTTGATTAAGAAGCCGAAATTGAATATATATATTGACTTTTGATTTGAATAAGTCTGTAATGATGATGTAACTGGCACCTTTGAAAACTTTTGTGACAGTTATTTTCATGCGAAAATTCAGAATAATTTGTTATTTGACTGAAAAAATCCCCTACATTGTCCTGTCCATATATGAAGCTCTAAAATAAAGGGCCTTCATGAGTGAAAATTTTCTCACAAATTCATTGTTCAACCGATATACTTTAGCTTTAGAGGGTGCCGACCTAATAACACGATTTTCTAATAAATCTTGACACATAATATTTGTTTACCCAACGCCTATGTCATGGAAAGTGAAATCGTTAACTCGTGCCAATAATTTATGGTAATATGTTACAATATGAACTCTAAGCAGGCTTTTGGATCTTATTTCCTACATTTTCTAAATAGTATAATATTAATTGCGCTAGTGCATGTAGAGAGAAACATCTTGAGGAAGCCTGGACTATATAGTCTGAAATCACCAACCCGCATTGAGCAAGCGTGGTGATTAATGCTCAATCCTTCTCCGTGTGAGAGGAGGCCTGTGCCCAGCAGTGGGACTATAAAAAGGCTGTAACAGTAACAGTAGTGCATGTAGTCAGTATAAGATCAAATGCTACTTTTCGAAACTTTGTCCGTCTAAGACCTTAGATTTCATTTAGCTCTAATTCAAAACCTTGGTCGAAGTGACAGGTAATAATGTTATATCAACCAACTCGTGATCACGCTTTTTACATTAAACGTAGTAGCATTTCTAATCACTGTTATTATTTAGCGGTTATCAGTTAACTCACATCTATTGTATGTCCGCTATCGAAGATCACTGTACAAAGCTACATGCAAAAAGTAATTGTTCTCTTTATCATCTTCGTGACTTTACCTTCACTGCCTCTGTTACATAATATTGACTTCTTCAGTGATTCATACCAAATATTCAAATCTAAGTAAATACTCCCTGTATGTATTCTTCGTCCAAGACAGACACTTGCAGATAAGACCTTTTACTTCTGACAGTAGATCCAACGGTTTTGTTTTATGGATCGGTCAGTTCCTAGAAAGTGAACGCCTGATTGTGGGTTCCTTGAATGGGGCTCAAATGCCTATTCCCAAATACCGAACGATGTCAAAAGTTAAAAGAACTTAGAACACATATGCCCATATGTGTTCTAAGTTCACGTTGTAGATAAGATCTTTTGACATGCTATGGTAGAACCGTTTAAACTTCAAATTGATGGAATGGTCAGTTCTTAGAAAATGGACGGTTGAGTTCGTTAAAGCAGATAGTCGTTCGCTGAAATTTTACTTGCGATTTGTAAATGGCGAAAGCATTGTGAATTCATGATCAAGTTGTCATAGTTGCAATGATCAGTGAACATATGACTTTGAGGATAAAAATATAACTTGGAATCCACATTCCTGTAAGTGCACTAGTATTGACTTCCCAAAAGCAGATGCAGATTTGATACTGGCCAAATGATGGATTACAGTCAGACTGCATTGTTATGATATACGCATTTAAATCCTGTTCGTTTGTAGTCTTTCATTATAAATGCACCTAATGACTACAATGCTAACTTCCACACAATGTAAGCTATTAATACAGACTTTTATGAATGAAGCATGTATTGTTCTCCATTTATGTAAACCATTTTAATTATATTCAATCACAAAGACATGCTACAGGTAAATGCGTTTTTTTTTTCATTTTTGTCCAACGGTAGAAAGTAGCATTTATAACAGTAATGTTCCGTGTTGATAGAATCGTTATTAGATAACAGTATGCATGCCGGTATCGATTTCCGATAATTTACTAAACACGTTGTTTCTTAATACCTACACTTGGGTACCGATAGCAAATATTTGAAATATGTACCGTACTTTCCCCGTAGTCAATTTCTTAATGACCTGATTTTGCAATAGGTAAATCCTGAAAATGTCGATACTCTGAATTAATTTTTCTTCTTTATGATAACTACCTACTTATTTCCTTTGAGAAGAGGATATAAAAAACTGTATGTGAATTGTGAACCATATTTTATTGTAATCACCAACCACACACATGTTAATAGTACGGTATGAATATGCAAATTGGAAGTATAAAAAAGTTGATACAAATGAACGTGACGTTCTGAGAACACCTGCTCGTTGGTACTTGCTCGAGTTCAATGATAAACATTGATATGAAGTTCGTTTTACCATTACATAGGTACTCTTTTTATTATTGAACTCTGGAATCGTAGTATCGAGCCTGCGTGGTAGCTATACATGCTGTTAGTCTAATTTTGTTTTTTTGTTTTTTTTTTTTTCGAAAAAGCTTGCGATAATGATTTCTTGGCTTGAATAGTATTTTTGCAAGAACTTGTCTTTATATTGACCATGACTGAATTCGATAGACGTCAAAGATACGGCACTCTTCAATTTGTTATTCCAATTATTTTTAAGATCAGAAGCTGGGTTAGAGATACTTATCTGTCAGTAATTGTGTAGCATCATATTTTAAATAATTGTAGGTATCGACATCCAGTCATGCGATTGCGTGATGATTCTATGATACTGTTTATATAGCACTCTCACGAAATACTAAAAAAGTACGTGGGATGAGTAAACTCCAAAAAGAAGCTTGCAAATGGTCTGAATAGTGTCCAAAAGTTATAGCTTCAACTTCAAAAACCGTTTCTCTTCACATTTGAAGCAGATTTTCTATTCTTTAAAGAACATTTTAGTTTAAAACTACGTCTAACATCGCGGTTTCTATCTCCGGCGTATTATGTTTCCACTTAGCGGAGAACTGCAAACTTTTCAAAGTTGTATACGACCCACTTTCTGCTATTTTCCCAGCTATCCCGTAGCGCAAGAGATTAATGAGCAGTGAACAAAGCTGGGACTTAACCCTACGTTAAAGTTGTAACTTCACAGACACTATCATGCTTACATTTAGTACACATGTACTCGCTTCGCACGGCTATCCAGGTTGACCTAGTTTTAAAGTCAGGGCCGTAGGCTGAAACAAATACAAGCAGTAATCAATCGTGACTGGTTTAAGCCTAGAGAGAAAGGTCGCGGAAACCCAACTTCACTTATCTAATGAAATTAAGCTGCCGTGTTCCACGACATTTAAATAAATTGATTAAAAGGAAACATGCGTACTAAAAGGACGTTCACTTTTATACGTATTTTCCATAGGCCTTTTCCTCGTACGTATTGCGTACTAATGAACTGTTTGTTTATTTTTATCCGGCGTGATGCCTACCGTATGTTTACCTATGGACCAGTTTTGTACCTAGTCTAGAGTAGTTGTGAAAGCACAGGGAGAGTGTTAGATTTTTCTTAGTTCATTACTCTTTGCCTGCTTGTTTATTTTTTGTGTAGTTCGCATCGTACCTGAGTAAGATTATCATGATTTACAATAACTTTCCTTTACAAGGTGCGAGCTACTTCAATCATTAGGGCATTCGCACTTCAGTCCATTGACCACTACGAAGTCTAGCTTTCTCGTGCTTTTGTGCCGTAGTCATTTGCTAGAAACATAATTAAAAAGGTGGTTATTTAGAGACTGCGAACACACTAGTCGGCAAAATCCCCATTGGGCCTTTGACCGACACCCTTGTCGAGCCAAAAAGTTTGTAAAGTTAATTAATGTCACGTTGTTTATGGTACACGTGAAACTTTACATTAATGTTTTAAGGGTAATTAGGAGGCTAACTAATTAACAATAATTAATTACAAACAGCACACGTGTCAATGTCTTGTCGCTGCGAATGACAAGCGGACAAGGTAACTACCGTAGTTTGCCTACTATACCCTTAATGCTTATGTGAGCTGCGTCAATCCTAGCACACAATAGTCAATATGCTCCACACGTTATGAGTACACGTGACCGCTTGCGGTGCTGATTCACTAAACTCCTACTTAGGGGTTACACGACAACAACATTGCAACTACCTAGTATTACCTAAATCGCTGGGGTTTATTACTAAATAAATCTCTCCCAGCATGGTTAATCTTACTGTTGGATTGAATATAAATCGCCCAATCAGTGCTAGTTGCAATACTAAATATGTAAAATTAAGTAGAATTTTCACCGTCTACATTCTGACGTTTTGTATAGACCCATAGAAAAACATGTTTTCCAATCAGTGTTGTATTCGAAAGAAGCCTACCGTCTTACGCAAATTTAGCTACACAATACCGCGGCCTCACCCACTTCAGACGTTTTCGATTACGTAAAATAAACATCAGCGTTACATATTTCAGTTTCTGACGTCACTGACGAACATCGGCCGTCGACTAGCCGGGGTCGCGGACAAGGAGCGTCGTAATGGCCGTCTCAGGGCCGAGTTGGCGACGCTAGACCTAAACCTGCCTGCGAGGGTGTGGTTACCTTTGCACCAGAGGCCTCACTATGTGCTGAGGATACCGCCTCATGCTGCTGCTGTGTTAAACAGCAAGGATAAGGTGAGACTTTGTACTATAATTTGGTTTTGAAGGCGTTTGGAGTTTTAACTTCAGGAGTCATGGTGTTTCGTTTCCAGTTGGACAGAGTCATACTCTATAGAAATAGCCATCACGATCTGCAAAAACTGACTCGAGTGAGAGAAAAATATCCTGAGCAAAAATCGTAAAATGGATTTTGCTCACATAAAGAAAGAGTTAACGGTGATCATTAACCACTAAAGGTCACGAAGCCTTTCAGGATAGTTTCTTGAGTAAAAGATGACCGTAATTAAGCCAAGCGCGACATCGTTAAGTGTCAAATCCGGATATCATTACTTGCCCGCACGCCTCGCCGATAAGTGCTTTTAATCTTTAAAGTCGGATCTTAAATGTCACTAGCATTGTAAGTACTTCAACTTTTCAAGCGAATTTTATTCTTTAACAGATCATTGATATAATTTATGTATTGTAATATTAAAACGAAGGTCGTCTACCTTCGATTGTGTGAGATATGATGCACGATACCCATTACGGCGATTGAATTCTTTTATAATAATGAGAAGGTTGCGCAGCGCGCTTAGATTAACAGCTGACTTAATTGTTGTTGCATTCAGGTGATAACGGATAAATATTGAATCAATGTTGTTCGTTTTTTAGAGGCGTGATTTGGCGATTCGCTTTTCAAAGAATCGCTCGCTCTTGGTTAAGGAAAGGTTAAATCGTATACTCTATGATAGAATAGAATGAATAGATGTTGTGAATAAGGAGGAAATGGAAAGAGGTATTGATTCAAATATGATGGAAATTATTCTCCAGTACTGTGCTGTGGAACAGAAATAAAATCATAATAATGTGACATAATAAGGAACGAGTGTGCGTATGTTCATAAACATACATTATTTAATTCACCCCCTTGCCTTTCTAATACTTCTGCTTTTGCTCAATTTTGGCTTGTAATTCAATTCATTTGAATATTTGGTGAATATGGATTTCAGAAATGTTTTCTTAAATAAACGTTACCAGCAGATGGTTTTGATATAAAACATTATTAATGTAAATGCTAACTCTGCTTTCTTGAAATGATAATAATAATGACGGAAAATGTCGTCTAAATCCTTCTGTTTACGAGCTACAATTTTATCTTTATGACTGTAAGTAAAGTGTACTTTAATTCTTGTCACGTTACAGGCCATTGTATTTTCTTTTGCCATATAATAGAGATAAAGTCACAGTAATGGCATAGTGCAATCGTCAGTCTGGTAATCCCCAAAGGAGATGACACAAGCAGACACTCAGACGGTACATGTATTGTATCCTATTGATAGAAGGACGTGTTGCGCTATTTATAAAGATCAGGGATCATCTATCTCATTTATTGGTCTATTTTGAAACCAAATAGCGAACCATGATAGTTATAATACATTAAATTTTCAACATTACTTCGAAGGGCCAATGTTAAAAACTTCTAACACCTTTTATATAGAGACGCAAAGTTGTTAACGTATGAATTCTCAGCGGT
The DNA here is from genome assembly GCF_022581195.2 of Helicoverpa zea. NCBI lineage: Eukaryota > Metazoa > Arthropoda > Insecta > Lepidoptera > Noctuidae > Helicoverpa > Helicoverpa zea. The sequence continues at coordinate 3,363,352 of NC_061458.1, read as the reverse complement.
CTTCTATTGGCCAATTAGTGGGTCTACGACCCAATAAAAGCTTAAAATATACTTTACCGTTATAGTAAATCACCTTGGCGAGATAAATCCTCGTAAAATCCACGGTTCACGCCCAAAGGGTGGCCTCATTGCCGTCAAGGCGAACTTTAAGGCATTGCACGTGAATTTCCTCATAGGATTTCCCTTCACTGTACCCACAAAATTACACTTAATTCCAAATTGTGTAATACGCACACGTAAAATGTTTTAACTCGTAGTTTTATTACATTCAACTATGTTAGTTGAGGTAATTAACGAAAATTTTATTGTTATCGCTTTTAATAACATTCATTATTTTATTGAAACAACGTTTCTGCTATTGCCACTAAATTGCTGGTTATTGTCGAAAGTGCGCCCGGAATTTTCTATAAAATTATGGTGCGTGGTAAATATTGTACTTTTCGCTTAGAAAGATAGATACGAGTTATTCCCAATTTGTCATTAGTACCGATTGGTCACCAACTATTTTTTCCATACACCAAATCCCGATTGGTCATTCGAGCAAAATAAATAATTTAATATTTAAATTTTGGGTTCCGATTCGTCACCCGCATAAAATTTCACGTATCAGAGTACCGTCAGAAATAAAAGTGTGTAACGCGCGCCTACCTTTCGTGGTCGAGTCCATGGCCATATATGGCCATCGCGTGATCACCGAGCCGACCAATACGTGGCCGGCCGGCAGAGGGGTGCGGGGAGCGAGGGCCTACTCTCACGAGCGGGGACGCTCGCCGAGTCGCCAGTCCGGCGCACGACGCCATGTATTTCGCACGATGTGTTAACTCTCGCGACCGTGGCTATGTAGTTAAGTACGACGTGTGTTTGTGAACTACCTATGTAACTAATTACCATGTCTGTATTCGAATTACAATAAACTTTCTATAACCAACAATGTGTTTGTTGTTATAAGTGTTAGAAGAAATTTTAAATGAAACACTTCGATGTAGGTAAAGGTTTAAATAGCTCTCATATAAATATAATAAAATGTACAATAAAACACAGGTGAAGACAACATGAGTATTAAACATGGGTATTTTATAAACCCGAAAATGTGACTTGATACTTTTTGTACCGGTAACAAAAGTACCAGGAGCCTATAACTAGCAAAGAGATTGTATACATAAAAATATTCACAAACAAGAAAATAAATATAAAATGTAATTAACAAAAATATTTTGAATCTAGTCAGCAGTTGTGTTGCACATACTGCAGTTTTTTTTTTTAATTGGACCTTGTTCGTATAAACAGAACGTTTCAGTTCAATTATCTTCTTAAACTTCTTGTTCTTACTATCCATACACAATTACTTATTTTATTTATGTATATGCGCTTAAGTTTTTGTCACAAATTGTGCTATTTACTGTTTTTCCGGTATTCATTTTTACGAACTCACATGCACTTCAAGGGCGCTTAACAACCAACTTATAATGCATCTGCACCACATGTTTTTTTGCTAATACCGATAATAGTAAATAGTTCTGTTTTATTACCTGATTTTATATATAAAATAAGTAATACCGAGATTTTCAAAAAAATGGTTGATATACATAAAATACAATTCATCGACATGGTGTAAATTGGTATATTTATCTACAATTAGTATATAAAATGTAAAATCCTGACACTCTTGACTGTTATACTCCTGTAAGTTATGCGGTCCTAGTACATGGTGGGCAGTTCCATGGACACTCGATGGTTGGTATATTACTCATCTGATTTATGCAATCCTGGTATTTTGGTTTTGGTCGTGCGTTGTGTGACGCCGTTGAAATCGCGATTTTATTAATAGCGTGTTGCCATATTCGTAAAAAAACATAACCAACATAAATAATAAAAAAAACATATTACAATATTGTAAAGCTTTTCTTGTTGACAGTACTTTTTACAAAATAAAGTACGGATGACCAATTGGGACTAAGCAAAATAAAATATTTTATGGAATGACAAATCGGGACACGTTTTTTATGGATGCCAAATCACTAAAATGACGAATCGGGCATAACTCATAGATACGGTTCGCGCGTATGATAATGTCTTTCCAAGATCACATAATAATTGAATGTCGTGTTATTCATATCAAAAGCATCAGCTTAGCATAAATCTGTTACTTCAGATTATACAAATGCATATCAAAAAGCATTTAAATGACGTAAAACGCCATTTGTGGTTTATCTTATAATAATACTACGTCAACGATTTCATACCACGATAGCTCTAAAACTATTACCATACAATATGCTTCAACACTATTGATAAGGACGTTCCGCCGTTCATTCTATCTGATAACAAGCAGATAAAAATGTATACATTATTATATGAATTGTATTTCTATATGAAGCCAGTGGCCCGGTACGTGCTCTGCTACGTAAATAAATGAAGAACAGTTCGACCGATTTTGTGTAAACTTCACATAAACCATCTACATAGTAATCCGAACAAAGCCTTAACATTTGGTTTGGATAGTTGAGCCCGTTCTCGAGTTACAACGAAGTGACATTAATTTTTAAATAATATGGTATAATATAGATTGGTATAGAAAACATTGTATATCAACATAACCCAGCCAACCGTTTGTCCCGGCCGATATTTAATTGTCAATTAAGGAAACCATTTGTAAGTCAACGCTGGCTCCGCAACGTAGGAACAAGATAATTGTGTACAATTTGTTTTCAACCAGCTGGCGCCGCTTTTGAGAGCTATCATTTTATCGTTGTACTGAAACTTGAGTTGGTCGTTATTTCTATAAGGAACAGCTTGGTTCTTTAAGGAAGTAGCGCATTGTAGAGGAATATAAAATTAAAATATTTTAAGGTAGGATAAATCGGGGTTTTGAATAGAAGGGGAATAGAATTTCAGGAATAAATGACACGCCATTGATAGGGTAGCGATATGCTTTGATTTTAGGGAAACACTTATGACACGTTACACTGCTAAATAGTCAATTTTCATTAAAAAAAATTCAACTTTCGATATCTTAATTAGTGCCTTTTATTTACTATTTTGTGGTCAAAACCACTCCGACTACAAATAAACAGACTTTGCGAGACTATATCACCATATAGCAGTACTTAAACCATTTTTTTCACATCCCACAGGCGCCCTACATAATGTACGTGGAAGTCCTAGAAACGGACGGCCACGAGCCCCTCCCGCCGCGCCTACTTCCCCCCGCGCCGCCCGCACCCCACTCACCCCCTATAAGACATACGAAGAGTGAAGAGAACTTAGTACCCGAGTGGCCAGCATTATCCCTATACTCGGGCCTGGATGATGGAGACGCGGGCGACTGTTGGAGTCATGATGATGAAGAACTTAGCACGCAGTACTCGCATCGAGCTCCTGCGCCGGATAGTTTGTCGCAGGTAAATAAATGCTTGCTTGATTTAGTTTTGGACGGTTGAAGGTGTTTATGATAAAATTTACTAACCAAATAGGAGATATGGTTAGATATTGTAACTTCTGCCTTCATAAAACGTAGTAACATGGTAGTTAATGCTTGGAATATGTCTTTAGATGAAATCGGTGGGAGGAGTAATTAATAGTCTGCAATTAATTTACCATGATTTGTTCCTAAACAAAGCTGAGTAAATGAATGCTACCTTGAAGTATTGAATCACCATGGGTTACCCATAATAAAATGCATGTCAAAACACAACCCACAGAAACAACTAATACTTTGTCTGTAGCCTAATAAGGCCCGCATCGCCACCACTCGCAAACAGAACCGAATACATTATTCTTTTTCTAAAATAAGTCTCATGTTAATATTGGCATACATTCTAAATTCAAAACCGGAACGGTTCGGAAACTAGTCAGGGTTTTATACATGCATCTGATTGACATATTGGACACACGGTTTTTTGCACTTCTACTGTTTAACTGTGTTATTTATGAAGCTATTATATCATTTGGACTCTGGTTATGAACGTCAAAGCAAGTTTTTAAAATCAATTAATTCTTGGCTTGACAGAAGAATAAGTCACCGTGCGATATGTACAAAACAAAATGAGAGCTAGGACGAATAGCAGCGTTACTCTTGCCAATAATAGATACAAGCCTTAGTTGAGAGCGACCTTTACCTATAGAGATAACATTCAAAACACTTGTAGGTACAGACTATCTTTAAAAAAGAATTTATTGACTTTCCAAAAACAATGATTAGATTACATAAGCCAATGATTATTGGTTTTTTATTACAAGATATCTATTATCGGGTAATGCGTAATTATTCTTACATTAGCGTTTTAATTCGTCCTTACGATCAAGATATTAGACGTTTAATTTTATCGTTTCGTCGGTTATTTTCGTTTTACAGTATGATGGTCATAATTTGATGTTTCCCGTCAGACGAAGGAATGCCCTTGACTGTATCGTAATAATTTTGTGTATTTCTGTATGTTTGTAAAGTCTACGTATCATTCCGTGGCATTGTCCGCATTTTTGGTAGACATTAATGACTAATTCTAAAAATCAAAATATTGCATGCTAAAGTTGCGAACAGTAGTGCACAATAATGTCGCTCGTTAGTGCAAACAATAATAAATCTTCAAACAATCAACTCGATATGATAAATTAAATACCAGCTACCATAAACGTCAAATTACCCTATCTAATTTATTACCGCCAATTTTGTACCTAACACATTATATCTACGCTCCAGTCTAGGTCGAACTCCAGGCTGACGCTTAGTTCTTTGTCCTAGTTTATCGGTTAATCAATCTTCATTGTAATATCGTTACACTCGACCACGTGCGAGTACAAAGGGCACGTGGATCGGGAATAGAGGTGAACGCTTTCTTAGAACCTTTTGTGAAGGGAAATCCATCTTAATAATGGAATATTATGATAGACATTTTGTATGGAAATTGTGATATTCTGCGGCCTGTGTATTACGAGTTTTATCACGGTTATAAGGTGTTATTGCCATGATTTTACTTTCGGGAAAAATTAAGTCTATGACTACCTACACGGTCCGATCTACCACAAGTTCTAAGATTTTGAAAGTCAATAAAAAGTTTCTAATTTGATGAAGGTGTACTTATCTCTTTTTATCTTAATGTATAAATAATGACGAAGCTTTTGCAATGGAAAATCCATTTTCAAAATGAAACAGCAATTTTAAACAAATACTTAGCTCTTAGCTGGCGAGTGCATCCATCAAATGGTTTTTATTTTAAGATGTACCGAGACCGATTAAATTCGTGTGAAAAAACTTCTAAAGCAACAGAGGTTTTTATGACGACTACGTCATTTACAAATTAGGGGTTAAACAGGATACAAACTGCGGTCAAAATTTCAATATATTTAACGAACTACTGAGCATAGTTTTATTTTAATGCCTTAACATTTGGTGAGGTTCAACACTCTAGCCAAATGACCATTTAACCTAACTATCGTTATTTCTTAACCGAACAATGGGTTACAAAGTTACAATGACCGCTACTTATATTTTTTGTTTTTCTTTCAAATCTACAAATTATATGGTGCTAGCTCAAGAAACAGAGTTAGGTTTTATTTTCCAGTTTCTTATTTAATATGTTGTTTGCATGGTGATAAAAATCTAAATAGTTCTGTGAAGTCATTATGGGAAGCTTTATTTTTTTCTCGTTATTTATTTTGTGATGGCGAGTAATTAAAACTAAAGTTAATTATGTTACTTTGTCTTCTTTAATGACGTATCTAGGAAACAAAGTTAGATAATGTTTGTATAACTCTGAATTGTTTCCAACAAATAATAGACGAATGCCACGAGTGTGGTTACAAACTATAATTACATGATTGCCAAATACCTAAATACAATTATACACTGAAAAGTGAATGGCCATTTACCTGTTTGACTGATTTATGTAAAAAAAATATATGGTGATAGATTGTAATCTGAGAAAGAGATCTCTGTACGCATTTAAATATTGATAAGTTGTATATCAAACATTAGTAACGCTTATTTACTTTTAAATGAGTTTATGTCACATTCAGTAACATGTAATATGCAAATGATATGTTCAAATATCCAATAATGTAAAATATACTTTCCATCTAAAAAATATGAATCACAAATTCACTTGTAGATCAATTGGCCTCTTCCGTATAATGATATAACGGTATCAACATATATAAGTATATAGTATTCTAAGTATATTTCCCACGTCCACAAGTTATTTCGGCTTCCTAAATTAGATCTACAATAGTGTAATATTCCATCAAAAGGCAGTAAATGAGAATACATATTGATACGTTTATTGCTCTATTGAATTCCCTTCGAATGTAGGCGCGTGGGAGTAAATAATGTTCTTGAATTGATTGAACCGTGATCCCGTTCTATAGAAATCCAAAAATACTGTGCTTCTGCTACCATTTATTAATGGGGGAATTGCTACTAAGCTGTGAAAAGAAATCATTTTTAATCAATTCTCTGTCTATGAATGGCTACAAGCCACTGCCCACATATTTCTGAATAAGATACCTAGGTACATAATGTTGTTTTTAACTTAGTTTATTTGATGAATTTTCATATAGAAATCGTTATTACGCGACTACTAAATATTTAGCATTATGAATTAATATGCAAAAATATATTTATGGAAGTAAATTATAATAATCAATTTCCATTTGACGTTCACATTGAGTTACGCAGGCAATTTGAGTTACAGCACATTGGTCATTAGATTAACAGACTTTCTAGATGAATGATGGCTGAATTGATACTGCTTTGAGTGGTATCTGAAGCTATCCTATAAAATCCTTAGAAAAATATGATCGATCCGAAGAAGTCTTCGTTGTTTTGTTTGTCTCTAATTAAATTAGTCTAATTGAGGAAACATATTTGGGGTATGTCTGGTTGTGCGAGAAGTAGCTCCCACGCGGGTTGAACTACTGGCGGAAACTACATAATTAAATAAAGTAATAATAAGTACGTACCCTATCATTACATTTTCTCTACACTTGTTTACTTCAGACATCGTAAACCCAAAGAAAATGTTAAAGACGAGGAAATTACTTACAATAATTATAGGTAGAGAGAGCCACTTAGTTCACACTTTATAGGGCCCTTTCTCCTGACTGCATATTACTACAAGCAGGTAATTGCAAATTATTGACGTTTCCGTATCAGTGTGATACTTAGTAATTAGCAAGTTATCTTACCTGTGAAACTAAAGTGCATAATTGTTGAGGCATACGTTACATTATTACGCGGAAAGTGATCATAACAACAGCAGTTGATACGTTGATAAGTCAACCTCTATGTTTTTGCGCTGCATTTGAAATACATAAAGTTTTTCCTTTGTTGTTTGGTTCGCTTTGTTGGGTATCATCAAATCTGAATAAATTATGGCGTGGCTGTGAAACAACATGATAAATAACAATTAAAATGAGTGAACTTATGATATCTGCATTACCTACATATATAATTAAGTAAAAAAGCAGCGGATAAAAATGTGCAGAGATAAAACCTACCTTGAATACGTGTTATGCCTGTACGTCACTATATGCACCTACAATTTCTGTCCTATGCATTTCATACTGAAGGAAAAAAACTCAACCTATGATTGCAAACCTTTCTGTTTTTGTAGGTACCTAATTAATCTTTGTATTAATACCACCTCTTGTAAAATACTCAAACTACCTACTAGTTTGCACCTACCTCATATCTATTTATACTGCCATATACCAATTACCTAGACATTTTCCTAACATAACATTTCGCAGGTATCGGCAGTATCAGCATTATCCACATCATCGTGCGGGTCTCGTGAATCAGTGGCGGTGGGTGCTGGTGAGGTTCGAAGAAGGCTGGCTGATGCCACCGCCGCTCCTCCGCCCAATGCTTTCCGACATGACCCCGCCGATCCTTCGGCTACAGCGCTTAAGGTACGTTGTATTTGTTATATAGATGCTGACCTATTGAATATCTGCCTGTAACACAGTTTCTGTAACTAATCTTCATCATCTACTTTTGGAGTACGTTTTTCATTCTAATTCTACCTATATCATTTAAGTCCAGGCCATCTTATCAAGCTACTCCAACCTGGCATTTTTTCCCTATCAACATTGACCTTTATACTTCAGAAATAAAGTTGAAAATCTATTAAAGATTGCATTATATAGCTAGATGTGCTGGCGTCAGTATATTTCGACTGCAGCGTTCAGCCGATTGAGGAATTATTATTCGATTAAAGTACAAATACATAAATAATAATCATGTCATGCTTATTTCATAATAGTATCGTGGTCATGTTCAGTATCTAATCCACTGCGCTTAAGTTGTTATTAATGTTTTAAAAATACACATAGCCAACACAAAACCTCTTCCTTTTACGGAAGTCGGTTTATAACCTCATCCATTTTCCCTTTATGAACTTCTGCTGAAGATTGTCTTGATATTTAGGAAAATAATCAAATATAATTTGTAGTTGATCACTATTTGATTAGGCTGATATTCGTTAACCAAGACGAAACAGTTAGAGACCCCCCACACTAGCGTCTTTCGAGCGTCGTCGTCGTGCCAGCGTCCGCGCAACGTCCACCCGACGTCGACGTCGCGGCGACGCGACGCCAGCGCTGGACGGCTGCCGAACGCCGAGCGTGCGCGGCGCTGGTGTCGCGTAGCCGCGGCTCTTCCCAAGCCTTTCTTTTAAGAATGCGATCACTATATTCTCTTTTTGACATATCCCACAACACAGGCCGATTTTGTATTTCTTGAATAAAAAGTTCAGTATCAAACACATCTTCGAGCGGTGACTGCATTTTGGATATTACGTGTGCACTCTATACTGACGACGTTACAACTGACGCGACGCGTGCGGCGCAAGAGGGCGAAGTACTGGTGGGGAGCGGGGCAAATAGATTGCGTTGAGCATTGTACTTGTTCGCAAAAAACGTTGAATCGCGTCGCGGCTACGCGACGCCAGCGCTGCGCACGCTCGGCGTTCGGCAGCCGGCCAGCGCTGGCGTCGCGTCGCCGCGACGTCGACGTCGGGTGGACGTTTGCGCGGACGCTGGCACGACGACGACGCTCGAAAGACGCTAGTGTGGGGGGTCCCTTAAATTAATCGTCTAAGCTGAAATACAGAAAAGTACTCCACTACCGTATTTAAGGAGCACGGCGCACTTATTGCTATTGTTACTCATTTCTTGCTATTGTTAATCTACGCAAAAATATTATTTCTAATCTAAATGTTAAAATGTTTGTCCACAGGAATCATGGGAAAGCAAATACGCTCGCATGCGTTCGTCATCGCCTTACGGCGCATTAAGCGGTTGGCGTCTCCTCGGCTGCATCGTCAAAGTGGGCGACGATTTACGACAAGAGATGTTAGCGGCACAACTGCTGAGAAGATTGCAAACTGCTTGGTCGGCTGAAAGGGTTCCTTTGAAACTCAGGCCCTATGAGATACTGTGTCTGGATAAGGAGTGCGGACTTATACAACCCGTGAGTATACTCGTCTTGTTTGATAAGAAACTTGATGAAATAATGTGGCAAAAGACATTGGCTATTGTTTTCAAAGAAAGTAACGTTTTCTATCACCTATATTTTCACACATCTATATTTTGGATAACTGTCTAATGTTTAGTACACATACACATCATGTTATAACCAGAATACTTCTTCTTTGAACCAATATTCCTTAGCAACAAGTAGGTATTCAGTAGGGTTTACTGCAAGTCTGAATCATTCTATATTTTTTCAATATAAATAAAAATAACAGTGACTCATATTCATTAACACCTAAGGTTGTCATCAATAGATTGTTAATATCCTATCACCTTATCTGACATTAACATAACACTTCGTATATTGTGTGATAAGTTTCAGAGCTAGTGTACCCAATTTATGATAATACCTTCACAATGTATTGTGGTACAATGTCGGTTTAATGTATTTCCTATTGAAGCTGTTAAGAGGTCAATGTTATTCACTGCTCTGAACTGATCTAGAGGTTGCCAGTTATAATCTTATGCAGTTGTAAGGAATTGTAAAATTTTATATTAAACTAGCTTTTGCCCGCGGCTTCGCTCCCGTCAACTGACTTCTCTACCCTATTTTTTTTTCATAAGAACCTTCTCCTGACAATAACAAACACAACAAAAAAAGAATTAGCCAAATTGGTCCAGGCGTTGTTGAGTTATGCGCTTACCAACACATTTTGCGATTCATTTTTATATTATAGATATGTTTAAGGAGTACTTATTCTTAACCTCAACATTCTGGATTTTTAAACCCAGTCTTGACATTGTCTTTTAAGCTTTTGCTTAAATAGCAGACCATTAGTCTTATGTTCATCTCGTGATCTCAATAATGTCACTAGAACATGGCATAAGAAAGCATTTACCTACTCCTCCCCATCCACGTTTCGAGAACACAACTAGGTTGATAGTTTATTATCATGTGTCTAACTTTTTTTGTTGTTTTCCTCAGGTACTAAACTCAGTATCCCTCCACCAAATAAAGAAGCAATCCGGCAAGAGTCTCCGCGCGTGGTTAGAGCTCGAGCACGGGCCGCCCAACAGCGAGGGCTTCCTGCGAGCGCAGAACAACTTCGTCGAGTCTGCCGCCGCGTACGCGCTTACCAGTTACCTGCTGCAGCTTAAAGACAGGTAGGAAGGCTGAAATGTTAAGGTTTATTAGGTAAAGTGTGTAAAACTCGATTCCCCTTCAACAAATAAAGAAGCAGTCAAGAGGAATCTGTTTGACATGTCAGGGGGTTGTTCCATCCGGCCGGGGCTGCGGGATTTTTCGAAAGAGTTATCGCGGCCCTGGTACATAAAGGTCTTAAGAAGGAACATGGTGGGTTTTAGTCAGTCTGACACTGCCCACGCTCCTAACCCACAGCGGAAGGGGTCATTTGATGATTTCTCATTAAAAAAAAATACTTGTCTACTTTATACACTCTGAGAAATATATTTTCTTGTTTCAGGCATAACGGAAATATTTTGCTGGACAGCACGGGTCACATTATCCACATAGATTTTGGCTTCATATTTTCAATATCACCCAAAAATCTTGGATTTGAGAGCTCGCCATTTAAGGTATTATTATAATTTCATTGTTACACATATCGTAATTTTCACATGTTGTAACGATATTTTTTTTACATGGAAATATTATTTTCATACATCAAACTTTATCTCAGTACAATAAAGACCGAAGTAATAATAATAACGTTAGAACTAGTATTTAAATGACACAATTCATTTTAAATAAATAATCAGTGCTTGCACTTGATTGTTCTATTTTTCTTCCTGTTTTCATGAACTGTTAAATAAATAAAATAATGAATTGTGATTCCAGTTGACGCAAGAGTTTGTAGAAGTGATGGACGGCGAGAACTCGGACATGTTCCAGTACTTCAAGATATTGATACTGCGCGGTTTGATCGCAGCTCGCAAGCACTGCGATCAGATCATACATGTTGTCGAACTTATGAGGATGGGTATGTTTAGAAGACATTACATGTACTAAAAACTCTAGAAGCTTTTACACTGATTTGTTATCTCGTAACTGCTCGTTGATTGATATGTGATCTAATTTAAATATGTAATTAAAAAATGTGTCACATCTGTAGGAGAGATATACATGGGTATATCTCTCCTATATTTTTAGACACCTCCTGGTCTCAAGATTCAAGTTATTCATGTGCAAATATCATTTTAATAGTTTTAATTGCCTCCAACGTTTATTTATTTATTTAGTTTTGCAAAAATAAGTGGTGTAAAATGATGGAAGATAGTATTGGATCTGTTGAACTCTGGGATATAATCTCAGAAATATTTGAAAATATAATAATTCTTCTTATGTTTTTTTTTTTACAGTTGTATCTTTTTTGTAAGTTATATGTTCAACAAGTAATCAATGAATGTATCTGCAGGCGGTCAGCTAGCGTGCCTGCGCAGCAGCAGCGCGGTGTCGTCGTTCCGCGCGCGCTTCCACGCGGGGCGCACGGAGCCGCAGCTGCAGGCGCTCGTCGACAAGCTCGTGCGCGACGCGCTGCACTCGCTCTCCACGCGCCTCTACGACAACTACCAGTACTACACCAACGGCATACTGTAGCCAGGGATCATCTATCCAGTATATACACTCGTGGGACGTTACTACTCACACTTACGCGCGTAGCTGTAGCCTACTCGATTGTATTCGTTAAATCCTCTGTCGTGCTTTTCATGTAGTGTTTTGTCTCTTGTTGACCCTTTGATGGTACTGCTAAATATATGACGACGAATGTACGGTTACCGTTGAATCTCGTTCGTTGTTGCAAATAGAAAGAACCTAGGAATTTGGAAGTCCCATTCTTGAAGGTTCATTTAACTTTCATCACTTAGCCACGTCACCGTGCTATATATTCATTGTTTAGAATTAACAAAATGTTGAGTCTTGCGAGGTGATTTAGACAATAGCATGTCAGACTACTGATATTCACCATTAAAGGGTACTTTATTCCTTAAAGTTTCGTTATACTATAGCTTACAATATGAACACTTGCACTTTAGAAAATGACTTGTTAAAAAGAGGCAAAGAAATTCTTTAGTAATATTTGAATTGAATGTGTTATCACTCTCTAACTGAAACTCATTTTCTCATTATACAGAGCGTCATGAGAGTCGACATTATCTTCAATCCATATATTGGTTTAGAAATTTTGAGATTCGCGTACTACGTTAACTTGTTATATCATAGCTTACATCACGTAGATTTTGTAAATTTAGTGCCATAACCCCACTGACACGCTGTACCTTGGAATCTTAGTCTTATTTGCTCAAACATGAACACTCGATCATTCACAATATGTTTGACCCGTCCACTGTAGATCCCTCTAGTGCTTTGTAAAAATAAACAGATTGACAGATTCATATTTTTCATGTATAAAGGTTACTGCAAATAGAATGTTATAAAATTCTAAAATAAAAAATATGTAAATAATAAAATGAAATTATGATAATTTTCGCAATGAGAAGACTGATTGTTCAGGCATGAAGAGTGGTTTAGATTTAGGTTTCTTAGCCGATTAAATTTAAGTTTTATCCTGTATGTACATTGGAAGACATGAATGCGAAACGAATGATAAATTGATGTTACTGACATGAATGCGAACGATATGCCAAAGGAATGTGTAAAAATGGCATTGTTTTAGACGTTAAGTACTTTTAGAGTAATACGGAAATCGAAAATCTTATTGTTAAATGTCCAACGCTAGATATACTCAGAGACACCAAATAAATTAGGTGGATCTATATAACAAAATAGACGTTTTATGAATTATATCGATGTATGTATGATATATGGGATTATTGTTATTCTGTGTTGTGGGCAGTGTTGCCATTAGGTAGGTAATGGAACCAATATTATTGTAATGTTAAAATGAAGGAGTAAACATTGATTAGTATAATACCTCGTATCATTGACCTTTCGACATCTAAAGGTATTAAAAGGGGAGTGAGAATGTTGCCAAATTTTTAACTATAGCAATGACGAGATGTTTATATTTTTAAATATGTCCACTCTAATATTCCAATTTTCTCCTCAAAATAAATGACATATTCTAGGTAAAGAAATACAGTAGAGCTCTGACCAGCTAGCTATTCTGAGACCGAAGGGAAAAGATCTAAAATTTCCATACTATAGTAAATAGTATAATATACTTTATGAAGTGGTCCACTTCTTCCTTAAAAATTGATATCTGAAATACGCGATCTTTTTATATACAATCTAATGCCCAGGCGCTCTCAAACAGGATATAAATGGCTATACAGCACTGAGAGAGGTAAATCAGTCACAGATATAATGCTGTTCTATTCAATATAAAGCCTTTATAAACGGCAAAAATATATGTTGAGACAAGGATGTAAATACCGTGCATTTTATTTTATGACGTCATATATTTTATATTTATATTTCTTGTATAATACGATGTTAAACTAGAATACGGTGTCAAGTTTTAGTTGACACGTACATAGTCAGGGCCAGTTTACGTCGCTGCTTTGATTTTGTATAATGGAACTTTATGAAATGCTAGATATTATTATGCCGTTGTCTACTGTTGAATTTCAATGTTTGTTAAAAGCATGTTAGTGCGGCACATATGCACGAAATCGTAAGCAAAAGAAGTCAGGAGTCGAATGCTAGAACAAGATGTGTCTTCCATTTCAACTTCCCAATTACGGTCTTGGGTGTAATGAAGAAGTATGCATCATTAATCCATTGCTTCGTATTCGTGAATATATGGGATCTGTATAATGAATCAAGCAATAATACGCCTTATTCTAGAATATTTTAAGATTTATTTTGCGCTTTTTATGTACTTAGCTCTTCCGCTAGGCATTAAAGACGATCCTGCGATGTAGACTGGCCTTCAAAGACGCTACTTATAGTTTTGTATAAATTGTCTCTCAGCTTAAAATCTAGCCTTAATAAATCCATATTTATTACCATTATATTTGTGTGTGGGTGAACTATTGTAATGTCGCATTGGACAAATAGATAGTATATAATTGACGTACCTATAAATATTATATTCATTATAGTCTCATATTTGTTTAAAGTTGAAAATTATAATTATATCTGTATATAAACGTTTTTGCTTACGGTCAATATTAAATTATTCTGTTTAAGACAATATTGCAAATGTCCGAAACTGAGATAACTTTCTCGTCGAAATTAATTCGTTATTTATCATCATGTACAGGTAATTGTAAGTAGGTACTCTAACATCTATCGTTTATCTTAATTTTTTAAATATACATAATCATGATTTTTTATGTGGCTTTTATTTTAACCCTAGTATGCATGTTTAAGACACATTCTATTCGTTATGCAACGAATAATTAATTAATTATATCATTTTCGATATAGAAAATAATGACTCAAATCTTTGACATTTGTTATAAGGTTATGTAGTACATAGATGTTTAACTTTGGTCCTTATACCTTCAGGAATAGATGATAAAATAATACAAACACTCTTCAAAATAGCAAGACCTTTAATATAATGTCAAAATGCAACTTATACTATTTTTGGTAACGAAACCATAGCCTGCATTTAAACGCGGCAACGCCATCTAGTCGCATACGAGACAACATATACCGGGAATCCTGAACATACCGCCCACTAAAAGGAATTTATTCCTTTTTATTACCGCCCACTATGATCGAAAGTACTTAAATAGAGCAATGGACTGTATATGTATAATAGAATTTATCAAACGATCAGTGAACAGTAATAATGATACGACGGTTTGTAATAAATAACTAATGGCTTCAAAACTTACTTACTAATAGTATAATGCATTTACAAAACAATTTACTTGTATCAAAAACTATAAGGTTAACATAACATTAACTGCGTTTTCGAACTAAACATATTTACATAATGGAGAGTAAACATAGCTTTGAAGCTGGACGTTTCATCAAGGTGTCTTTACACCGAAGTGTGACGACGCGCGTGATACCATCCTTTCCAGGATGCACTTGTTCAACTTGACCATACAACCATTTGGCTGGAGATAAGTCATCTTCTTTAATAACACAACATCGCCTTGCTTTTATTCAGGAATTTTAGATGTCCACATATGCCTCTGAAAGAAATGTGTGACTACTCCCTGTTGCGCCTACGTAGAAACCCTTATACCATTCCTTTAGCAGTCGAGCGACAAAACGTTAACAAGACAGAAATCCTGCTGTTGATCAATTTGAAACTGCCACAATGTGAACAGAAGTTCATACAAATAGGCAAATACATCCTTTGTAGCAAGTATATCGTATATCGGTGTTACTCTACAAACAAGTTCTGTCGATTCTCTTCTCTTCTCGGCTGATTTCTTGTCGTGACTGCGCATCGTATACATCTTGACTATGATCTTGACCTACGTTTCGGAATGATATGGATGCTTGGAGTCGTCAATATGCCGCAAGTCTGCCTGGAGGGTGCGTCCTACCATTAAGGTGTCATTCAATGAAACTACATTTGTTCCCTTGAACGATGTATCATAGGCCACCCTTGCTTTAGTAGCCAGCTTATCTTCTCTAACCACAGCATGATGAGGAAGATAAACAGCGTTATTACGATTTCTGGCTGACTCGGCGCTGATTTTCTCCAAGCGTCCTAGAAATGAACATTTTGTTATTACATTAGAATTATGTGATTTCAATCTTACATGCTTTATTGTTGCATGAGAATACTCATCACATGCTTGTTCTTTACTCGTTAGTAGCTTTTTGACTAACGAGGGATCAGACTTAACTTCCCACAACCGATTATCATTTTCATCAACTTGGGCATGCATTGAAACTATCAATTGCTGCTGATGGGAAATGTGATCTCTGTCAACAAACCCTGACACAATCCACCCTAACTGTGTGTCTTGTGCTACTAGGGAACCCTTAGGGCTCCTGATCAAACCTTTCTTCAATATCTGACAGTAAATGTCAGCTCCTAACAAAACATCAATTTTGTTAGGGGTATTAAGGTGGGGATCAGCCAACTGAACATTGTGTATTTCAGACCAATCCTGCATTTCGAAACTGGCGTCAGGCATTACAGAAGTCAGTGAGCGTAATACATGCGCTGATACTTTGATGGTATAAGAAGGTTCGTACAATGATTGTACGTTCATACTTACAGTGTAATTGGAGACAACGCTAACGCCGCTCTGATTACCTCCTATACCTGCTATCTTGGTTTTGCTACCAATCCTCTTTAGACGAAGTAACTGCGCTGCTGCTTCAGTTATAAATGACGCCTGCGATCCTTGATCCAGCAAGGCTCGTAGTACTTGAGTGGACCCATCTTTTGACTCGGCTCTTATAAGAGCTGTGGCTAACAGGACTCGTCCCGGAGCGATACCCTTTAAAAGATGAGTTGCGAGGTTAGTGGTCTGCTGTGGTGTTGGTTCGCTAGAACCAGCATCCGTGCTTGGTATACTATAGTTCCTGAGGTGTAATAAGGTGTGATGTTTGCGCTGGCAGAAACGGCATGTGGTGAGTGATTTACAAACTTTGGTTGTGTGATTCTTTCCTAGACAGTTAAAACACAAACCTAAAGATTGTGCAATATTACGGCGCTGTTCGACTTCCTCCTTGCAGAACTTCTTGCAGTTGAATAATCTGTGAGTTTCGGCACAATGTGGACATGACATCTTTGTAACGTCATTTACTTCTTTGGGGTGAGATGTTGTGTAACTATACAAGACCTTGGGCTTACCAGTAGGCTGAATAAATTCAAGAGCCCGGAAACGAGTCTCCAAAAACTCTTGAAATTGTAACCAAGACGGAAAATCCACGGATGATGATTGGTTGACTTGCAGTTCCCACTGCTTCCTAGATTCTACGTCCAGCTTCAAACTTATAATATAAATTACAATCACATCCCATGTTTTTACATTTATACCGAGATTTGACAATTGATGCAAACAATCATTTGTCACATCAAGAAGTCCCTTTAGGGCACTAGAAGAGTCTACGTTTACCACTTTTTGATTGAACAACCGCTGCAAAATACAATTTGAAATGTACTTTTTATTATTATACCGACTTTCGATCATGTCCCAACATATTTTGTAGTTAGCTTGAGTGACAGGAACATGTCTTATGAGTTGCTCAGCTTCACCAGACAATTGAGTTTTGAGATAATGTAACCGCTGAACATCGTCTAACATGGAATTATTATGAATCAGTGATATAAACAACTCTCTAAACGATGTCCATTCAGTGTACTTCCCACTGAAAATAGGAATTTGAATTTTTGGTAATTTTGTGACAGATGGTCGCGAATTGTCTGATGAACCTTCGCCACTGGACTTACATTTTATGGTATTAAATGTGGACATAGTTTTCTTAAGCTGAACCTGATAACATAAATACGTCTCTGATGTTGCTTCAAAAACATCGCCTTGAAAATAATTCGCTATCTTGCCGCTTCCGTAGTCGCCAACCATAGCTTCATATTTTGATGAGAAGGTGGTAAATAATCGTTCCAACATTTGTTGCCTTGTTTCCACATAATGTTGGTCAATCCTGTCTTTCGGCGACTTCTTAAAGTTGATTAGGCCTTTTTCAATTTGCGTTTTTATATCTTCTAGAATTCTTAGATCTTTGTCCATGTTTGAAGTTGTCAAAGTTCAATGTCAAAAAAGTGCGATGCCAATTTCCAAAGAGTTTATAATCTTTGATCTCAATAATATCTCTCTTTTGCGCACCACGTGACTATTCGGTATCGATGGACCATGTTTAACTTTGATCCTTATACCTTCAGGAATAGATGATAAAATAATACAAACACTCTTCAAAATAGCAAGACCTTTAATATAATGTCAAAATGCAACTTATACTATTTTTGGTAACGAAACCATAGCCTGCATTTAAACGCGGCAACGCCATCTAGTCGCATACGAGACAACATATACCGGGAATCCTGAACAATAGATATAATATTACTAAACAAGATTGCGCACGCTCAAAATATATATTTACGAAAATGAACTCTATTCTAACGCAATAAGGTACTAAATTGGTTGCATAATACACAGAGGCAAATCCGAGCCGAGAGGGATAGTTCGAACGGAGGCTGTTTGTCTCTTTCTAACACCTTGCCAGCATAAAAAAATGTTGTGATCAAAAGTTTTGTCTTCCCAAAAACAATTGAATCACTTATATTTTTATCTTATTTTAACAATTGTAAGTCAACAAATAAATAAAAATCGCATTAATTTATTCGTATTTATTATTAAAACATAAACAACATAAATTTTTATTTTGCTTTTTTTTTATTTTCTAGCGGTAACCCTGAACATTCTTGGCGCGTAATCAGCATTTAAAATTTTGTTTATATTTTTTTGTATTAAATCAATTTAAACTATTAAAATGGTGAAAAAGTGTTGCGTTTCTACTTGCAAAAGTGAATCCTATGGTGTTTGCAATATATCGTTCCACAGGTTAGCTAATAATAACATTTTCGTAAACCAAACAACTAGGGTGCCCATGAATTCTTGTAACGAGTCAAAATATGGGTGATGGATTTTAAAACTGTTGTACTATTGTTATAGCTTCCCAAAAAATGAAGAAAGGCGACATAAATGGCTCAGCAGTCTATAAATGAAGTAGAAATACAAAAAAAACAGTCTTCACTTCGAATCTTCCTGCTTTTATACTGCTAATTTCCGCTAATTATTAAAAGCCTTTATTAGTATCTTAAGGTCACAAACTGCGTAAGTTAAAACTTCAATACTAATCTGTGTTTAATAATCTTAGCAAATTCGGATTTGTCTCACATAGCTTAATCTCATAGTCACCCTATTAGAAAGGGACAGACAGCCTCCGTACTAACTGTTTCACTCGGCTCGTTTTTTGGGTTTATATGCGCAGTCCTGTTTACTAATATTATGTCTATGATGTAGTATAATATATAGTCTGTGTCATTTCAAAACTCAAACATTTTGCTCATAACTAGATTATAAGTTTATTTATTTAAATACGAGAATCGAGATTTCAAAGCTCCAAATGGCTTTAAGCGGTCAAGTGGACTTTAAAAAAAGTTGTACCCATAGCCAACGGCATTCTACTTGTCCTGTGTTTTAGTTTGGTTCCAAAACTGTCGAAAGTAAGTACACAATACGTAACATTTATATTTTAATATACAATACAGTCTTTGTGAACTACGTCTATTATATAACTAAAATATTTATCTTTTATATAGTATCTCGCAACGCACTGCCTTCGTTGAGTCAGCTGGAAGAGCTAGTAAGCTTTTTGGAAAGCAAACCATGTTTGATTATGATGGGCCATGCTCGTACTGCGAATGCGAGCATGCATGCATGATCCGTAAACAACAGCCCTAAACAGTGAAGTAGTGGGTGTATGAAAATATTGGAGCAGTGCACAGTGATTCACGTTCCATACAAAGGCGGCCATAAATACGAAACTCACAAATACTTTCAATTAATTTATTTTACACGTTGAAATATGTTAAGATAAGTGTAAATTATTAAAATTATAACATAACCACATTCATTTTAAAAAAATATCATACTATTTAGGTGTAAATAATGTCTCGCAGTAATTTTGTTTTAGACGATAAACCTAAAACATGTCATACTGCGACTTTTAATGAAAAATCTATATAAATAATGGTTATTTATATTAAAAATAACCATAAAGGAATAAAATAAAACAGCAAAAATACGTGAACAACCTTTTTTGCAAATACACACAAAACACAAAATATACCAGAATACATTCAAGCTCAAAAGTATTTACTATATACAAACAGATAACAAATCTAGAACATATTTTGATAGCACACCTTTTGTTTTTGACAGGTAACTTTCGAAAACCTGTTGGGAAGGGATCTGAATGAAGAAGTTGATGGTTCAACTTTGTCAGACTTCTTAGATACATGTAACTCAATTCGCTCTACATCAATATTTTCAACTACATTCAGCCAATCTGAATATTTCTCAATAAACTTAGACCTACTACGATTTGATTTTGCCCAATAATGAGAAATTCGTTTACATACATTCATAATTTTATTACTTAAAGTCTCTAGTTTGATATTTATGATGTCATCCGAAAGGCACGATGTTTCGGTCAAAGTATTCAGGACATGTTGCATTTTTCATTTGGACTACCCTCTTTAGAGTGCCAAATGTCAAAAATAGTCGTCCTCGAAACAGAACATTTGAAAGCTTTACCTGAAACAACATGAAAGCTGAACTTAAAATATAAAGTTTTTTCAATACTATGGACATGCATACTTTGACACTCCTTTAACCCAAGAAGGGGCAGAAAGATGCAGATGAAACTTATATGGTTTTATAAGAACATTCTCTTTATTCGAAAAACATTTGCCTCAAGTGCAGCACTGAGCAGCAAAAAGTTATAGGTCCAAATGAAATCAAAGTATACCAAACAAATCTACAAAAACGCTACCTTCAATAAAAAAATAAAATAAAATATTAAGCGCATTCAAAAAAATAAAAAAGTAGTTGATAATAGAAGTACATACCTTGGTCTTGGACCTCCATACTATCACTATACGTAAACACTTGACTTGGAATAGTGACACTCAAAAACAAAGTGTTAAGTTTTGATGACTCACACGTTGCGATAATTAGACTCGAGATTCGCTAACTTCCGATGCACAAAAGTGGTCAATAAGTTGACCTTATGACACGGGTATTTAGAGTTTTTGGAAGCTTCTTAACTTGTTAAGCACTTAGTAAGTAGATCTAATGGGGCCATCTAAAGCCAATGACATTTTTCGATTTATGGCCTTAGAGTGAATCACTGTGCAGTGGTGTAAGGTTAGTAAACAATAATCATTTATGAACCTATATAAGCTAGGGTATGATCTCCTAGCTTTCATCAGAATTAAAACGTCAATTCGTATCACAATAACTTCTTGTATTCACTTTTAAAACACAATTTTTAATAACAATCGTAAGAAAACATAGTTTATCAGTGCACGAAGAAAACGCGCACTCTATCTGTCAAAATCTTCATAGGGTTGTCATCACGGTGGCAGCAGTGTTGCCCGTATAAAATAAAAGGATCTAACATTCGGCCTTCCTGACCTTAGTTTGTCCTCAAACTATACCCTTGGGTAATTATAAATAAGTTTGATTCTAGTTGCCCATTCCAAAAGTAGCTTCCTATGGAGAAGAACGGGCAAGAAACTCCATGGTTACTCTTTTTAAAACATAATATGTATAACATTTGGTATGTATTGATACATACGATAATAACATAAAAAAAAGAAATGCTTACAATATTTTACGGCTGACTCTGACTACTCTGAGAAAGTTATACAATGCAAGTTGAACTAGGAATAATAACATGTGCCACCTATTGACCACTAAACAACTTTCCAAGAAGTCGGATTTAACACAATTACTCTAATTTATTCAAACTCAAACTCAATTTTTTTTTTTTATGTAGGCCTATAAAAGCTCTTTCGAAACGTCAAAGTTAGGGGCACGGTTCCAAAGAGTTGGTCTCATGGAGAAGAACCGGCAAGAAACTCCATGGACACTCTTTTTAAAAGAAAATAAAATTAATTACATATTACATACAGTTTTCTATCTAGTCCTGAGAATGTTATACAATACAAATTGAGCTAAAAATGTATTAATAAATTATACAAAATAATTTTAGTGCAATTTTTACTAGCAAAATAATTTATACAATTCAAAGAAAAGATATGTATACTGGGTAATCAAGTTTTCAAACAGATCTGATATTAATATTTTTATATTCTACATTTGTTACCATATCTTTTCATAGCTTCACTGGCCAAGCACTCTCACTTGCCAGTCACTGTACAACTTCAAGCAATGACATCATTTACTACATTGTAAGCTTACAGGCCAAGCACTCTCACTTGCCACCTGCTTCTCTTTACTGATGCAGAGGCCAAGCACTCTCACTTGCCACCTGCCTCTCTTTACTGATGCAGAGGCCAAGCACTCTCACTTGCCACCTGCTTCTCTTTACTGTTGCAGAGGCCAAGCACTCTCACTTGCCACCTGCCTCTCTTTACTGATGCAGAGGCCAAGCACTCTCACTTGCCACCTGCTTTCCAGCCATCTGTAACAAATCGTCAACAATATAATTGCAAAACTCTCACTACGATAAACAATTTCTTCGAATATTTTAATTTCATTTCATTTTGAATCCAAACTGTGACTTGTGTACCATTGCCATTTTAACAAATAGGCAACCATATACTTTCACAAATTCTTACTACAGTAAACAACTTCACGTCTAGTATTTGGACTTGTATACTTTATCAAAACATTCAAGTTTAACAGAGTAAGTTAATCTTACTATCACTGTGACTGCAGCGAGGAATTCACTCCCATTTGGAGCTATCTACGCCTTCCAGTCATGTTAACAAATTGACATCAAGATCCTTCTATCAATTCTCTCGACTTATGTACCTTATCAATACATTCAAATTCAAAGATTACAAGTCAACATCAACATATTGGCATCTATATACTTATATAATTTCCTATTTCAATAACCAACTTGTTTTATGTCTAGTCTCTGGATTTATATTCTTTATAAATACATTCAAATTCAACCATTACAAGTCAACATCAACATATTGGCATCAATATACTTATATCATTTCCTATTTCAATAATCGACATGTTTTATATCCAGTCTCTGGATTTATATTCTTTATAAATACATTCAAATTCAACCATTACAAGTCAACATTAACATATTGGCATCAATATACTTATATCATTTCCTATTTCAATAATCGACATGTTTTATATCCAGTCTCTGGATTCATATTCTTTAAAAATACATTCAAATTCAAGCAGTACAAGTCAAAACCAACATATTGACATCAATATACTTTTATCATTCCCCATTAAATAAACAAGTCTCTATACCCAGTCTCCGGACTTGTGTACCTTATCAATACATTCAAATTCCAGCAATACAAGTCAAAATCAAGAAATCAAAATCATCAAATCATTTATATAGTTCCCCATCAAATAAACAATTCCTTATATCCAGTCTCGGGATTTATCTAGGTACCTTATCAATACATTCAAATTTCAATATTATAAGTCAATATCAACATATCGACGACAAGAATCCTTTATATCCCGTCTCTGGATTTGTGTACCTCATTCAAATTCAAGCAGTACAAGTCAACATCCCCATATTGGCATCAAGATACTTATATCATTTCTCATTTCAATAGAAAACTTCTATTATACAAAGTCTCTGAACTTTTGTTCCTTATTAACACATTCAAATTCATCAATATCATAATTCAAAGTGCAAATCAATATTTACACATTGCTTCTGCTTATATAATTCCTCATTACAGTAAACAACTTCTTTCTATCCAGTACCTGGACTACTGTACATTAACAATACAATATACACTTTCTCAATATCTAGCGTCAAATTTTTATACTTCATCATTACACTTGTATTGATCTTCGATACAATATACACTTTCTCAACATCTAGCGTCAGATGTTTATACTTCATCATTATTAATTTCTTAATATCTGGCCTCAGATTCATAAACTTAATCATAACACATGTATTGATCTTCAATACAACATACAATTGCTTAATATCCTGTCTTAGATTTATATACTTCATCATTATGCTTGTATCGCTCTTCAATACAATATACAATTTATTTTAAGGACTTGGTTTCGAAAAATTGAGAGTTATGAGAAATATACACAGCTTTTTAAGTATGTTTTATAAAAATTGATTAATAATATTATCACGAGTGACTCCTTACACAAAACCGTCCTTACACAATTCCTTCCATATAAAACAGTATTAAATTCAGAATCATAAATGACTTTCGTAATTATCAATATCATCAAACTGGTCAATATACAAATCTCAATTTATTACATCTTCTATCTCTGTCTCCAATATATATGTATACATATTTTATCTTGTTTAGTTTTCATTAATCATCAATATAATCAAATAGCTATTAAACATTCTTTAGTCAGTTTCTCTACCCATCTCTTATTTATATTCGTTATCTCACAACTAGTACCATATATCTTGTCTAATCAATACTCAATTCTTTATTAGCATTCCAGTTGCTTG
Source organism: Helicoverpa zea (assembly GCF_022581195.2). Lineage (NCBI taxonomy): Eukaryota > Metazoa > Arthropoda > Insecta > Lepidoptera > Noctuidae > Helicoverpa > Helicoverpa zea. The sequence goes on along the minus strand of NC_061458.1, from coordinate 3,338,718 downwards.
TTTTTAATAATTTACAACATAATAAAACGAGAAATGTACAAGTAATTAATTTTTTTTTTTGTGTCCATCTCTTATTTGTATTAAAGCAATGCCTATGGTTAACTAAATCAATACATGTCTTCTATTATTATTATTTAATAACACAATCAAATTCAATCAGACCACTACAAGTTACAATTGTTACAACATTACAATTGTTACAACATTACAATGTTTCTGTTAATCCCTTATGGTAGTGGTTAAAAAATATAAATACATAATATCCACTTTCTTCCTCAAGTCGTTTGTTTTCAGCAACAAACAATAGAACCAGCTAAAACAGTACAGAGTGCATACCTTCAAACCTCTCAATTTATCAAAAGTTTATTTATCTAGTCTTGTTTCAATAATTCAACAATATAACCAAACTGAAATAGTATGAATCTTTCAATTTATTTCACATTTCAATACAGAGGCTCATAAGAATTAATAACAGATAATCAAAAAAATCAGAAATCAATTTTCTTCGTCTGGTATTGTTTTATTAATTAACAATTCATTAAAATCACTACACTTCTCAATGCAAGCTTTTCTTTTTAGGTAATACCATTTAATCAAATTATATTATATTTCATTTAATTATTATTCATTTGTTTAGTGGAAAAGCCTTTTGCTCCTTCGGAACTATATCCCTGATGAGGGATACGAAAGCAGAATTGAAGGTGGTGCCGTAGTAACAATTTTAATACAAACAAAGTGACAACAAAGTGCCCCTAGGCCTAGTTTGACATGGTCATGGTTCTTTGTAAATTATTTATGTTGCCTTAAAGTATTGCCTTCTTTAGCTGTGCCCTAACAGGGCCTATAATGGTACTTACTTAGTTTTAAGCCTCTATAACATCAATTGTGACATTATGGAATGCAAATAAATATATACATGAATATAAACATAACCAGATGTCATCATTTTTAAACATAAGTTCCAATAACCACATAAATTGTTCTTTATTTTTATCAGTCAGTTTATTCAATTAATGGTTCAAAACTATTAAATACTAAGCAATGCTCTTTCTTAGTTGTTGACTGTAAAACACTTGTGGTTGTACTTACTGACTTGTTAAGGATTGTTGACACCCCACTGAATTCACTCCTCTGATCCTCCACAATCTTGGTTCCTATTTTATAAGTGGTCAGAATAGACTCACAACATCAATCAAGAAAATCATCATAAACTGTACATGTAATTTTCTGTGAGAGAAGGTCCAACATACAACATGTGCTGAAATTTAGCCTCAGAATAAAATGTCTAACCTCTCAGGAAATTACAAGATTTCCTGTCATAATGACAGTACCTATATTTGTATGTTTAGAATATTTGATGTGAATATTATCATAAGAGAGTATAGAGAGAAGTGTTAACTTGTATTGTTACCATCCATAAAAGTTCAGGTTCAGTTTATCTATATGTTTTACTGAGTGCCCTGGTATGCATTCGACTTTTTAATTGGCTAGGACAAAATACTTATTAATTGCCTAATCATTTATTCTTTAACCGTCTTACATACTTCTTTTTCAGCATAGTATAATGTATTCTGATGGTATGGCTCCTGTGTAGTATCAGACAATAGGGTTGTTTCCTAGTATTCATTTAGTTAAAAATAAATAAATGCACCGAAAGTTCACAAAACTAGAAACACGATAAGCTATATCATATTATTTATAACTGACCATATATTTTTTAATTAATTTATGAAATCTTAATTTAGAGCCTATGACGTCACGCCATTAAAAACGACGAGAAGAGACCGATGACGTCATTCTCTCTGTGACAGATATATCGAAATAACCTCTGAATTAATGTTTTGTTTATTTGCTTCTGTGAAGTTCTGTGTGTTAATTGCATTTAAGTGATACAACTGCTAAAGAATTATGGAGAAAGGATTTATGAAAGCTTATAGTTCCAATCTGCCAAGAGTAGACTCTTCTATGGTCGCTCAATTCTTTGCCAATAACCAAGATTTTTCAGCGGAACGTGGATGAACAGTTTATTTGGAGCACTAATGGTCGTATTTCCAGTCTCGCACAACACAAACCTTGTAGACATTCATTTAATTTAAGTTTTTTGAATAAGCATCAAATCTTTTCGAACGCGGACACAAACATAACCTCAATATAAATAAACACAAACTTTACGTTTCTTTGCACCGTTTCATTTTTCCGCGTCCACAACTCAAAACATTTGAGGTATTTTATTTTTGTGCAAATGTATAAAAATAATTTATATGTATAAAATATTATAGTTTTTGTAGCTATTTTATAAAAATACATTATAAAAATTAAGAAATCCATTAGTTGGTATGTTAGTTTTTTCTCGTTAGATGTGCTTTAAAATGTAAAGGAATGAACAGAGAACGTTGACGTCACAGTCACGTGATCTAGCGTTTTCCGAGCAATATTTTAAGAGAAATAGAAAAAAATGTAATACATAAAAAATAAAAAGATTAGAGACGAAAAATGAAAGAGAGGGTGATCTTAAAATTATTTAGAAGCTATCTAAATAGATTTCCGAAAATTGGAAACAACCCTATTTTATGTCTAACTAATGTTGTTTCGTTCCAACTCAGACCTATCTCTTATTGACGCAATCGCTATATTCATTTATTAAATTAATAATAATAGACTGCTTTCCGTTCAGATTTCAAAGCCGAAATTTGTTTATTTTGTATTTATTTGATTCTAGTATACATATCTTTAAGCACTTCAGGTTATTTTGAATGGTTGAGGAAACCAGATTGATCTCAGCATCAAGTGGTGGATTCCAAATTAAAATGAAATCTTTCAAAAAGAATATGTCTGATCCGGCTACTCAGATTACAGACACTACTGAGTTATATTTTCTTCTGATTAATTGACACTACCGAGTTATATTTATTTATTATGCTTCAGTCTGTAAAATCCTTTAAGTAAATAATAATATTTACTACAATTGCTGCATCTTTACTGTGATGAAACTATCCTTAATGTGTTACAGTCCTATAATGTACCTGTTAGCTGTAATGTCATCCAACATTCAGATAGAATAGGCAGTTTAACTTTTTCTATGTGAAGCAATTTACAGTTAATAATATGGAAAAGATCATTTAACAAGATTACCATTTTTATAATTTTCACTTTAAAATAAAACATGCATCTTTAAAATAATAACAGGCAATGATATTTGCCATTGGAGAGGCCTATGTCCAGCAGTGGACTGCGATAGGCTGATGATGATGAATGATATTTACTTGGAATGAAGTTTTACTTAACAATGATGTTTGTATTGGCAGAACCAACATATTGGTAAAATATACTTACTGTCTGAAACATACTGGCTTGAAGCATTTAGTTTCATATAGTTTATGAATAAAAACCAGTTTAGTGTTTATAGTACTTTAAAGTATTTGATTATCCATTATTAATATCTGTTATCACCGCTTGAGATGTACTTAGAATAGTCAAGAGCTGTGTCCAACGGTTTTTGTTGGTTGTCAATTAACCAATTTATTTTCTACTTCTGTTTGTAAGTGATTATGATTATTTCAATTTTAATTATTGTTTTATTGGCTTTATAACGTGAATATCCTATTGTTATATCCTATTTACTTATTTTTGTAGGTACTTCCTTTGTCTATTTCAGTAATGTATGTAAATAATACATTAACACCAAATTGTTTGGCCATCATCCCCATGAACTATGCAATTAGCTTTACTTGCTTTATTTACTCTTTTCCCATAAATATTGTATGTATTCAATGTGTAGCAAAATTAACACCATACATAATTACTCAGGATAGAAATCTTTATCTCAGGCTATCTGCCATGTTCCCAGCTGGTTTATGGATGTCTAATTAAACATATTGTTATACATTTACCCACCTTAGAAATGCATGCATCAAATGGATCAATAGCAAGCTCTGTTTACATCCATGTAAAACTGCACTTATATTTTGAATTGCACCCATTATGTACAACAAAATATCTATAACCTAGAGAAAACTCAGTACCGAAGCTCTGAAATGTCGGCTCAAATAGTTTTTAGTATATAGAGCTAAATGTTTCTGGTTTTATATTTGTGTGCCAAACAAATTTATATTTGTGTGTACAAGTGGCAAATATGTTTTAAGCACATACCTTTAATAATTGTAATTTTATCCTACATGCATGCACCTGCGTGTGTATGCATGTATACACATGTTTGGGCAATTAAATGATTGTTTTCTATTCCATGGATTAAATTGGAATGCAAAAAAATATATACCTATATTAATACTTATACCTGATTGTCCAATGTCTCGGGTACCTGGTAAAATGTTTCATCACGGTGGAGGTGTCTAATCGCCATCAGGCGTAGTGTGTATCAAGCAGTAATCTACACACAAGAATCTTGTCTGGTCGTCGTCATTATTGGCTCCACAAGTCTTTCGCAGTTATAATCTCATCCGATTGTAGGCATTCAGTTTTACTCTTCAATACCATCAGCGTTCACGAGCGCTGTAGTGGATGAACGTTGATGATAATACTGTTGACCATGTCGCTTTGTTTTCCTTGAGTAGAAAAGTCCTTGATGCATTATTGCGGTTGAGCAATCAGTGCTGTGGTCATCTCGTCTTTGTATAGAAGTGTTTCGCATAGTGTGGCGTGATCATTAATTTCGAGATCATTCGGAGCATTCGCGCCCCATTGGTAACTAGGCGTTTTCTGTTCTTCCCGCTTCTGATATAAGCTAGGGTATGATCTCCTAGCTTTCATCAGAATTAAAACGTCAATTCGTATCACAATAACTTCTTGTATTCACTTTTAAAACACAATTTTTAATAACAATCGTAAGAAAACATAGTTTATCAGTGCACGAAGAAAACGCGCACTCTATCTGTCAAAATCTTCATAGGGTTGTCATCACGGTGGCAGCAGTGTTGCCCGTATAAAATAAAAGGATCTAACACCTATATAGTGTGTGTTTACTGTTGCATTGAATCATGGTAAGTATAGTAGGTACTCTTCTACATTATGTTTTGTATGTATTAGGTACTAAATTAGTATTGACAGCAGGCAAATACAATGACTTTACTCTATCCTTCAAATTCAATCATAAAGGCATTTGAAATTACAACTGAAAGTTAAACCACACCAAGCAAATAGTTGTTCTATTTATTTTATATATTAGGTACACCATATAAGTTTTGCTTGTGTTACAGTACTGGAAGGACAAAAAGGAGCAGTTCAGAGGAAGTCCAGTTCTATTGCAGCTGCGAGCCAACATGAATTTGCCAGAACTCTGTGTAATCAAGTTAAAAATACATTCTATTATGCAAGGAGAATGTTTTGGAATCTGAATTTAAAAATAAATGCATATTCATTATAAAATACAAAATAATAAAAAGACATGATGAATTAAAATATTGTTTTATTAATTCATGATTACAGAAAAGTTCAGTATTTTTATAAAAATTACTTTGATACCTGCACACTATTGTGTAATGTTAAAAATGTTTATATTACTATTTAACATACACAGGTAAAATACATATGTATTGTTAGGTGTCTACATAGTATTGTTTATTAAATAACTTCTAGCATGACATCCACTGTCCAAGTCACTGCTAGAGTCCGGCTTGCTTATCCACCAGGTCACAGTTGCTTCTTACCTACCTCGTACTTATCAATAATATCTGGATGGTTGATGGCATCTAATGTATATTGTTGAGTCCTTGAGGCAGATGCTTGTGAGACATTGTTCTTGTAATGTCACATAGCATTATTTGGTACTTAAATCCCACTAACAAAAAATTTGACAGTACCTGCAAAAGGTGGATGGACGGTAAGTTTTAGGCATCTATCCACTGTACTGTATGATGATTTATATTATATTGATTAAGTGTAATATATTGGTGCGGTTGCTAATTCCTCCTCGACGATTCGCCTTTGTTAGGAAAGGGGAAATCTCAGGAAATCTTTCAACTGTCGAATCTGTTCTTCAGTCAATCTTATTATAGTTTCTATCAGTAGTTATAGTTCGGCCATTCAGAGAATGCGTTCCTGACACGTCGCGATTGAACTGACGACGTAACTACATTCATTGATTATTGATATAATAATGTTGTTTTAATGCTCCTCAATTGTTAAAACGGTAAACAACCAGCAAAAATATTTTTATCGTAACTGCAACGCCATTGCAAAGTTACGTCGTCAGTTCAATCGCGACGTGTCAGGAACGCATTCTCTGAATGGCCGAACTATAGTGTTAGTAAATCCATAATACGTATCACGGAGGCCTGACTTCTTATTTATTTAATTATCATGATGTTTAGTTTCTTCCAACGAAAAATCATACAGGAAAGACGAACTGCCATCTAAAACATTAAAAATAGGCGCAAATGTTTCAGGGATTAAAGTACGATAAACAAATCATCATAAAAACATATTTTCACATTGCAATTTATTAAATAACTTGTTTTACTTACATTTCAGTCGCCTTCATCCAAGAAAACATCCACAATTTACAAGCTTTTCGGTTTGACAGATAAAATCGAAGGCGAAGGCGAGGTTGTCGTTGCAGGCGAGGATGTTTCGTGTTGCTGAATACCGATTTTCATACATTTGGCACCAAATGTTAGTTCTATGTCACGCCGTCAACATCGTTGAGGCGCTACGATCGCGCAATTTTAACTAATGAATACCGCCGAGTTTTCATCTGATGTTACAACGATGATTTCTTGGTTGTAAAGATGTTTTGCCTTATTATAGTGAATCGCACCCCAGGCTTGTCCTAGTTCAAAAGATAGAGTCTACTATTGCATGATTATGTAATTTGTTTTCCAAAAATGTATACCTACACTGCAAAGTGCTATGTTTTTCTTGAATAAATAAATACCTACTTATTAAATAATATGAATGCAGATTTGCCAGTGTAAAAACCTAGCTGACAAAAGTAAACAAGTACCTACTTCGCCATTCTAAACCCACCCAAGTTTGTGGTGCATTGGTCCGTCTCCGTCCGGCAAAATTAAATTTCGGCAATTTGATTACGTTTGAAATTCGCGGGCTAGCCGAAGGTTATTTTTGGTACAGATTATTAAATTGGTTATAGTTTTACGTCGGCCATGTTATTTATTGAACTGTACAAATAATAAGATTTTAATATTTAGTTCAATTTATTACACTTATTTTGAGTACGATAATGTAAGTGGTTTCTTCTATATTGATAATCTTTAACTATAGTGCCTACTTGTGAAGTTAGTCATCATTTTTAAAATAACATCAAGGTCGCGTACGCAATCTGCATTATATTTTTGTTTGCTTCATTCTAGCCGGCACTTGGGACTGTATATTTACTGCTTTCTGTGTTTTTCTTGCACTTGAGATGAGATAAAGGATATTTGAAATATTGGAATAGTTCCGGACAATTAGAATTCAAGGTAAGTTAAGTTTTTGGCATTATTTTCATGTTTGTTGCCCATCGTCATCATTTGCTTTTCCCGAATTCTGTTGGTGGCGTCCTGTTTAAACAGGATGCAGCTGAATACCAGTCTTTTACATGTAACATACAAAACTGCCTATCTGACCACCTCAACCCAGTTTCCTGGGCAAGTCGAAACTCTTTGGTAAGTCAGACTTTCTGGCTTTTGATTGATTAAAACCGGTTATTGTAAGCTCTCTTTTTACGTCATACAACATAATCGACTAATATATTTTCTAATATCCTTCCAGATGACATCGCTTCTACCGATCATCTTAACGGGGGACCACCTTGGACAACGCCATCGACATCTCAACTCTTTGGTGAATAAAGCTGTAGATAGCGGAGTGTCTTTCCAAGACATCGAATATCTTCCCGAACAAGGTCCAGTTGATCGGCTTTTTAAGATAGACTTTGCTGGAAAACTTAAAAATGTAGAATACATCATTCGTAACTTAAAAGATGATGACATGCTATTCGTAAGCAGAGCTCTGAAATCCTCATGGCTTCTAAACTCTCGTGAAATCATAAACCCAAAATATTTAGAAGATGTTCTCTTCCCAGAAATGATTTCGCCAGCAGTTACTAAAATGAGACATTGGATTTCTTTAAATCTACGAGACCAAGCAGCGTGTCAGGAATTTTACCACTATTACAAAGAAAAAGAATTTAGGTTTGCCATTAAGTTTCTCAGTCACTGTAAAAAGGGTTTCATACTTGAAGAGGTTCCTAAAATATTGACAAAATTATCGAGTCATGATTTCAAGGTACTCTGCGAGAAATGCCCTCAGGTCGCTAAAATATATTTCGATTCCTTGACAACCGATGAAGAAGTAAGATCCTGTTATCTTCGACAAGAAAAAGCGTTCTATAATAGCGTGAAATGTGTGCTGAAATCAGATTCAGATATGTTTTTAGATATCATGGAAAAATATTTCAATGTCAATACGTTTCCTAGATTCAGTCCATTGGCAACTGATTATCTCCTGCGATATCATAAAAACAGGTTTACGAGTAAATTGGAGCTGTACGTAGCGCATTTCTTGCATATCCCGACCCTTGCTGCTCGGCTAACAGTAGAAGAATGTCAAGAGGTTGTGCTTCAGTTAGCTCGAGCAAAATACCTGCAGCATTGGTTTGAGTACAAAGTCGTAGAGCCGTTTGTAAAGCGACTTAGTCCAGATAAAAGAGCAGTATTCAAAAAACGAGTGTTCGTTGAAAAGGATATTGGTAAATGCGTCGAAGAATGGCCATACGCGACGCCCAAACCACCTCCTCCAATTGATTCGAATCCGCATTTATTCGATGAGGAGAAATGTGAGCCTATCTACGGACTTGAAATGGGAGATTTTAGGTACATGCTCAAAAAAAGAAAATTTTGTCGTTATGAAGGATCTCGCATAGTTACTTCAGTTAAAACTGATTTAGATCGGCTGTTCGATGAATTTAGGTTTATCGGATTTGAAAGAGCTCTTCATGATTTAGGGCAACGCTTAGTACGTGCTGGATCATCAGAAAGGCGTCGTGATATTTTTCTTGTTTTAGTGAGCAAGAGCGGAGGGCGAAATGATGCTGTAGCGGCGTTGTTAAAATTAGCTTCACGGCATCAGAATGAGCCACCTCATATCCGTGCGTCCATACTCCGCAGCCTTGTTAAGCGCACTAACGTCTGGCGCTTACCCGCAGATGTTTGGCAAAATTTCTTAGATTTTGGACACGGCCTTGGATTCGATGGTGCACCAGCCGAAGCCGAATGTACCGAGGGATTGCATGCAGTTGTGATTCGGCACTTATTATCTGGTGAATCCAAAAATAACGTGTGCGCCACTTTTCTTAAAAACTTTTCGCCGCTAGCGGAATATGCTCTGAAAGCGAACGAGCGAACGTTGATTTCGAGAGGCCTACAAGATATGTTGATTGCTGCTGCTGCACATAGTGAGACTACTGTAACTGCAGAGCGCATTAGCCAATTGCTGGATATCATAGACATATACCATGTTCCTGTCAAGGCAGAATCGCCAATCCTAGAAATTGTAAAAAACTTAGTTTTGCAAGACGCAAACGTTGCAAAACCTTTACTAGAACGGTTTTACAAGGCAGGAATAGGACGACGTGAGTTATTCCGTGTTAATTTAAAATTTCGGTGTGATCAGGAAGCTTGTTTGAACGCTTTGCGTCATGACCCATCAGCTCTTGATATAGCTATGCTTGCAGATATAGTAACTAACAGTGAATCACGATTCGACAGTTTCTTCTGCAAGCTCGGGGTATATTTCAACCAGGATGAGGATTTCACTGTACATCTCAAGTCTTTATTGAACGAGAAGATCATATCCATTAAAAATACGAATTGTAAACACGCGACATTGGCAAGGTCGGTAGCAAGACTCTGGTACAATCAATTTGAGACCGAATTGTGTAAGTTAGACGCAGAAGGTGATGATCAGTCTAAGTTTGCAGCAAGATTAAGGGCATGTGCGCGTATTGCCCGCCCCCGTATAAATCTGTTGCAATGGGGGTGGCGCAAAGCTGGCGTGAAAGCAATAGCTACGCAAGCAATGCTTTCTCGAAGAGTAGACAGAGCGGGTATAATTAGATTCTTAGCATCTGAAAAGCGTACTGTGAGAGTAGCTGTGGCGCTTTGTATACGCTCTGAAAGCGAGTTACTTCTAGAAACCTTGGCATCAGCAGCAAAACTGCATCCCGTTGTAGCACTGCGCACAGCACTGTCGTACTTCCGTCACTTTGGTACTAATAGTAATCCCAAAGTTTGGGATTGTATAAAACCGTTAGTTTCTAGTGTCGACCTATCATCTCGTGAGAGGCTGCGCCAGTTACTTGTAAAAACAGAATGGATTCCTGTTAGCATCAAACCTGATTATTGCGCAACGTTGTACCTTGTTATAGATAAAATATCAAATTCAATTTCGGCACAATTGCTTTCTGATTTGTGCATGATGCTTCCCAAGATCAACGAAGATATAATAGAAAATATTTTGTTACATTTATTGCAGAAGACTCCGACTGATGCGGATGACATACCGTTATCGTTTCCAGCAATTTTTATTAGGTACTTGATGTTGCCAAAGAATAACAAAGATCTAGACAAGAGATTTGCTAAGATTGGAGGAGCATTTTTTGAGCGCTTAGACAGTCTTCGAAGCACTGGAGACAAGCATATTCGGGTAAGATTAGAGCAAATAAAGGAGAATTTAAAGTATAATGCAGCATTTATAGATACCAAATATGAATTATGCCCATTAGTCATCGAGAGAATCTTGGCTTGGATACAGACATTCATGCCAAAGGAAGAATATTTTGACAACTATGCAGAGATACATTTGACCATGTTGTATTTCAAAGCAGTAAGGCAGACCATGAAACAAGTGCCAGAAGTATTTCTTGATTTACAAAAGCAGAAGGTGGAGTGTGCGGAAGCTGTGGGCTTCGTGTTTGGCAGATACATCTCCAAAGAGGTGGCTAATCTTGTGAGTGCGTTCTTTGACTCTATAATAGAATTGTATGCCGGTGCCTTGGTTAACTACTTACAGGTTTACTTTGTCATAGGAACTGTGAGGGCTAAGTTCATTGAATCAGTTATCAAAGGTTTGTGGGAAGAAAGCGTTGGTCTTCAACGTCGTTTAGCAGTTTATGTATTTAAAGAACATCAACACAGTATGAATGAAAATGCTAGAAAGGAAATCCAAGCTGTAATGGAAAATGATGAAGATGTACATTTGATAGCTTTTGCTGTTGTATGAAGTAGGTATACGTTAAACACTTTGATTATATGTAACATATTATTTATTTTTTAAACGTTTTTAAATTGTCCCTGAGTTTGACTAGGTGCTAATAACAGCAATTAGACTCTCAATTACTTATGATACTTATATATTTATCTCCAGGTCATTGTTATCGCCTTACAAAAATATAGCTTCCTTTTATTTATGTCTGTCTTTTATTTTCTATCCCTACAAGATTCGAATGAATGTTAATTTCATAGAGAAGATTTTTAAAATCACTGTGAAGGTACGTTTTGAATGATAGCTGTCGACTGCAATTGCCGACCGCACGTACCGCGACTGTATACAATCGGCCGCAGCTGTACCTACTACTGGTTTGTATCTAGATATTTACATAAAACTGATATAAATGAACCGTCTAAACTTTTTACGTGGATAGAAGTGATCCCAAAAGGACTTCATGTAAAGGCATAGGGCCAGGCCACAACAGTGCGTTGCGGCGTCGCATCGCAAAAATCAACGACGCATATCATGTTAATCGCATAGCTGTGCAATGTTGTTTTTGCGATGCGACGCCGCAACGCACTGTTGTGGCCTGGCCCATAGAAACCAGTGCAGTCGCGGCGCGTGCGGTCGGTAGTTACAGTCGGCAGCTTCCAAAACGTACCTTGGCAGTAACACGGAGGACTTCCATTCTTCAACTAGGTAGGCGTTCAGTGCAAATAATAATGTATATACAAAAATTTATGTTATTACACAAGTCTACTTAATCATCTAATAAACACAATTTTAAATTGATTAATTGATGATTAATCGCTAATTAAAATTCCCAAACAAAACAATTCGAAAGCTGTCTCAAATTAGTGTCAAAAACGAGAATGCGTCAGTGTCATTTACTGACAATTGACATTAGAATTGTGGACGTGAAAATGTCATGAAAATGTCAAAATAATAACACGCTTTCCTGCTTTATTATATATTTTACTAATAGTTCACGTGCTTTTGAAATATAATAATGTAATTTACCTAATTTATATCTCAAGAACGGGAATAATGACGAAACCTAAGGAATTGGAAGACCATGTGCCAGGTTTTGAAGCCCCACATGAGGGGGACAGCCAAGATGAAACTCAGAATAATAAGCAGAAAAAGAAGAGTTCTGGTGGATTTCAGTCAATGGGGCTGAGTTTCCCTATAATTAAAGGTATAACAAAGCGAGGATATAAACAACCGACACCTATACAGCGTAAGGTGAGCAAATAAAAACATACATTTGTAACCTAACCTCCAAAGTTGATTGCTCAGTTATTTAACGTGGATATGTGCAAATTCACAAGACCAGAAGCTTTATTACCTTTAAAATTAGTTGCAGCATCTTTATTTTGGTCTAAAGCTGACTACAACCTATCAAAAAATACAAATCTAGAAGAAACTTTGTTTATTTTTTTCAGACAATTCCTTTAGCTTTAACTGGCAAAGATGTGGTGGCCATGGCACGCACGGGCTCAGGAAAAACAGCATGTTTTGTCCTTCCAATACTGGAGAAACTGCTGGCTCCAAACAGCAAACCTTTGCCGGGAAAGAATTTCAGAGCCTTGATTCTATCACCTACTCGGGAATTGGCGTTACAGGTACCTTATTTATTTAGTGTTGTAATAAGCTCACTCAATACACAAAGGAATGAAGGATTGTGTAAATACTATGTATTGATCTCTGAAATGCATGAAATATAGCTTTTACTTGGTCATGACTCCATTTTTAGGGTTCCATACCCAAAAGGTAAAACGGGGCCCTATTGTTTTTGCTCCTCTGTCTTTCCATCCGTCTGTCTGTCACCAGGCTGTATCTCATGAACCGTGATATATGGAGAGCTGAAATTTTCACAGATGATGTATTTTTGTTGCCGCTATAACAACAAATACTGAAAACTAGAATTAAAAAAAATTTTGGGGGCTCCTGAACAACAAACGTATTTTTTTTGCCCATTTTATAAATAATGGTACGGAACCCTTCATGCGGGAGTCCAACTCGCACTTGGCTGGTTTTTTATTTTCCTCTATAAATAAAATTGTACTTAACTGTTTCAGACTCTAAGGTTTGTACGAGAACTGGGCAAGTTCACGGGTTTATCTTCTGCTGCAATTCTTGGCGGAGAGTCAATAGACCAGCAGTTCAGTGTAATGTCTGGCACAGCACCGGATATTGTGGTGGCAACCCCTGGCCGTTTCCTACACATCTGTATAGAAATGAGTTTGAAACTGGATAATATAAGTAAGTAATTTTTATTATATTCCTATCAGAATATCAACTAGATTTTGCATTATTACGCTAAATACATACAACATAAAAGAAATGTACAATTCAACTTCTCTATGTAAGGCATAATCACTGCACATAATGTGGTATAGTCTCTGCACTTAAAATTCTTATTTTCTGTCTTTTGCAGAGGTAATAGTATTTGACGAAGCTGACAGACTCTTCGAGCTTGGTTTCGGTGAACAACTGCGAGAAATCGTCGCCCGGTTACCATCAACCCGTCAAACACTGCTATTCTCAGCAACCCTGCCAAAAATGCTCGTAGAATTTGCAAGGGCAGGTCTCACAGACCCTACGCTTGTGAGATTGGATGTTGACTGGAAATTGCCATCGACTTTGTGGCTTGGTTGGGTTGCAGTGAGAGCGGAGTTGAAAACTGCAGCCTTATTGATTTTGCTGGATAGGGTTTTGACTGCTAAAACTCCACAAGCTGTTGTATTTGCTGCTACTAAGCATCATGTGGAGTATTTGAATTTGGTATGTAAATTAAATTAAATATTTTTATACGAAGAAGCAACATCATTTTACTTTTAAATCTGGTGGATCCAAAGTGAAGATCACCATGTTATGAGCCATAACAAAGTGAATTCTAGGGATCCAGCAGATTTATGTACACTCAACCAATGTAATATTTTTCATTGATTTTAATTATTAAAGTTATTTTTTTTATTTTTCTGTCCATCTGGTAAAATCATATTGTTCACCTCATTTTGCAGATATTACAACAAGCAGGCATATCATCAACTTACGCATACTCCGGCCTAGACGCCTCCGCACGTAAGATCGCGCTCGGTCGATTCACGAACAAGAAATGTTCAGTACTTATAGTAACTGATGTTGCCGCTAGAGGATTGGATCTCCCGGCTTTGGACACCGTTATTAATTACAACTTCCCAGCTAAGCCGAAGCTTTTTGTGCATAGAGTTGGTAAGTATTGCTAATATACTTTTGCAGTTTGCGTTATTTTTTGCCTCATCAATAAAATTGCAAACATCTTCCAAAATTATTGAAATCATACCACGCTACTACTTGGTTCCACTTATGTATTGAGTCTAGAGAAAAAAGTTTACATACATAATTAATGAAACACTCGCCAAACTTTTTGACAACACGGTACATTGTGCGAGACAGGGCGCAGTTACCAGCCCCCATCAAGTGTGCCAAAAAGAGTATTAAAGTGAAAAGAGTTCGGATAAATTACAAAATTGGTACCTCAAAATATTTACCTAACAATAATCCTCTAGGTCGCAGTGCCCGAGCCGGCCGTGCGGGTCGGGCGTTCTCCCTCATCGCTCCGGAAGACGTAGCACATTTACTAGACCTACAACTGTTCTTGGGAGCCGAGATGATATCCCCCGGACAAGTCAAAGAGAGGGGTCTGGCCTGTCCTAGCGGAGTGTGGGGGGCAGTTCCCACATCGCTGCTGGAACTAAGACATCAGGATGTCATGGCTTGGGAGAAGAATTACTCGGAGATTGTGAGTACTTCTTCCTTTCTTTTCTTTGGTTAAGAGTATGCTTGTTAGATCTGCAATTGTTCTTGGGAGCCGAGATAATATCCCCCGGACAAGTGAAGGAGAGAGGATTGGCCTGTCCTAGCGGAGTGTGGGGGGCAGTTCCCACATCACTGTTGGAACTAAGACAACAGGATGTCATGGCTTGGGAGAAGAATTATTCAGAGATTGTGAGTAGTTTCTTCTTTCACCTCCTTAGCTAAGTGAGGGTTCCTGGGAGCCGAGACGTTATCCACGACGCAAGTGAAGGAGAGAAAGTTCAGTATTTGGAGATCATGGGTAGTTTCTCATTGCAACTCTTGGTGACTTTCGTCAGTAATTATGATATAAACCATTGGTAATGAAAATATCGCCAAGGCACAATTTTATTTGGTATAGTGTGTTTTAAAGATTCAATTATAAAGTTTAATCTGGAAATTTATACCACTAAGTTGAAATAGTCTGAATATAGCCAGTATTTCAATCGTCCACATAATCACTTCTACCAATTTTTAGATAAGTCTTTAAACAACAAAACCAACATGCCCCTAACATTTAATAATCAAATCCTCAGGAAGACGCAGCCCGTGTCTGTGGTCGAGGTTGGCAGCAGTACATAAAATGGCGCGAGCCCGCGTCCGCCGAGGCGAACAAGCGCGCCAAAATAACCGCCTTCCCCGTACTCACGCATCCCTTCCTAGTGGACGAGAACGATGACGCCGCTGTTGATATGATTGAGAAGATCAAGAATTATACGCCTAAAGGAGTAAGTTTTATTGAGTTTCTTGAATAATATTCTTTCAGCTATATAAATTACCAGGTGTGTCCTGCGGTTTCAGCTGCGTCCAGAGGAAAGTTGTTCCCGCACCCGGACGAAATATAGCCAAAGTATATAAAAATGTTACTCGAGGGTTAGTTTTAAGATTTTCCAAAGTTAAGGAATTTTTCAAGTCAGTTCAGTAGTTTCGAGGCCTGTATTACTTCAGTATAGATGTCAATTTTTACATTAATTGTGTTTTTTTTTTCAGACAATATTAGAACTGTCAGCTAAGAATGATTCACCAATGTATTTAGCTATGAAGAAGAAGAAACAGGCTCACGGAAAAACTGTTCAGAAAGTTCGGGACATTAAGAAACTTAAGGTATGTACACAATACTTACATCAATAATTGAATTGGTATCTAGGACTAATTTAATATTATCAAAGTTGTAAATATAGTCAGACATTTTCAATGAATGCCTCGAAAGTAGTTTAAAACTGACTTCTTTAGGAATTCTATTTTCGATAAAACTATTCAGGCACATCACATATGTAGCTATTTATAAAATAGCTTTCTTTCATATTTCAAGTATCTTTATCTATATTGTTCACGTTTTCAGGCTGAAGGTATACTAGAAGACACGAGCAACACGAAACTAAGCCGTCCTCCGAACCAACCGCCCAAGAAGAAGAAGAAAGAGGTGGTTCGAGATGAGAACTATATCTCACATTACGCTAGCGATCAACATACTGAGATGGGGTGAGTAGTCAGGCTTTCTACAGATAATTTATTTTGTGTGAGATTTGTAATATTTTTAGTTTTAACAAGTACACTCAAAACACATAACAATTTCTTAAAAAAATATACTATTTATTGACGAATAGTACGGATGGATTTTCTGTAAGTATTTGGAATTATTCGGAAAAAAATCTGTTTTTCATATTATATTTTTTTTTCATTAGCATTTAGCTATTAACGTTGTCCTGCTAAATGAGTCCAGTTATTACGAATATTACCTGTAACAAAAAATCTGAAATAAATAAATTAAAACTCACTTACCAAAGCCGTTTCATGACAAAACAGAAACTTAAACCATCATCTATTTTAATAAATAAATACATTACTATATTTACAGTATGGCAGTAAACTTCGCGGTAGGCGCGGAAGCAGCTCAGCTTGAGCTGAACGCGGACAGCGGGGACGCGGCGCGGGCGCATAAGGCCATGCTGCGCTGGGACAGGAAGAGGAAGAAGATGGTGCATGTTGATCCGGTATGTATTGTTATTATGCTTTAGGTTTCTGCTAACTTTTGTACACCCATCATATCCAGCTACCCTGTAAAATTTTCCTAATCAACATTGATCCTTACATCTATACTAATATTATAAAGCTGAAGAGTTTGTTTGTTTGTTTGAACGCGCTAATCTCAGGAACTACTGGTCCGATTTGAAAATTTCTTTCAGTGTTAGATAGCCCATTTATCGAGGAAGGTTATAGGCTACTTTTTATCCCGGTACGGGAAGTAGTTCCCACGGGATGCGGGTGAAACCGCTGGCAGAAGCTAGTTTTAAAGATAAAATTGAAAATCTATGAAAAAATTACGAAATTTTTGTACATACAGATTCAGCAGTCTGAAGCTAACTTTTGACGAGTAGTCTTATAAAGGTGTATGTTTAGTGTTGTCCCAGTAATGGGTTTGCATTTGCTGGAGTTTTTAATGGATTCCTTAAAAGCTCATTGTAACTAAAGTGTTATCTTATAAAATTATTACAAGATGAAGAAAATTAGTACATGAAGTGATAACTTTTGGAAAGAAAATTACACGATATAGGTACCATTTTAACATATCATTTGAACACCAGCTCTTATTATTTTCCTCACATAAAAAAATCTAAATTAGACTTAATTTTCAAAAATAAACTAATTTCAGGATGGCGGTCGTAAAATGATCCGCACAGAGAGCGGCGGTCGCGTGCCGGCGTCCTACCGCAGCGGCCGATACGACGAGTGGCGGAAACGTAACGCGGCCGACGCGGGCTCTGATGATGAACAGCCGCAGGATACTAACAGGAAGAAGTCTGGTGAGTTTTTTTTCTATGTACCTTCCTTATGTACTCTCCCTGTGTACGTACTCCCTTATGTACTCTCCCTATGTAGGTACTCCTTATAAACTCCCCTGTAACTATATTCTTTACATTCCACCTGAGAGACTATACGATCATATCCCGAGCGTTTTCCCAAGTTGGGGTCAGCTACCAGTCTGATGGATGCAGCTTACCAGTGTTTTACAAGGAGCGACAGCCAGAGAGACTATAGACTAGAAATATATAGACTATATAGGGGAGAAAATGTTATGTTGATACCATATATGTACCGTAATTTTATCTAAATAGGTTCAGTTGTTTACGGTGCAGTCGTAAAAGATAACACATTGTTTATTTTTGTAATTGTAAAGGTTTTTTAAATTCATTTTTGCGATGCATACGTTCCCACGGTACGGTGCCACGTATCCTGTAATACACGATGGCTTATTACTTTGAACACAACCCAGATAAAACCAGCAACCAGTTTATTGATTGCATAATATGAAGTGACAATACTTTTTTTTCTACAGCATCTGAGTTCCGTCCCCACTGGGTGAAACACAACGAGCGCATAGCCAAGAAATCAGCCGAAGCTAAGTCTAAAGAGTTCAAGAACAAACAACAAATTGTCAAGGAAAGGATACGCAAGGAGAAGATTAAGCAAAAACTTAAGTTTAAGAATAACAAGAAGAAGAAGAGGAAATGAGCGTTAATAAACTCTTTTAATTGATTATCGGAATTTTATTAGAAATTATTGATAATACCACTCTCAAACTTCACTTTTCTGATAAAAAGAGAATTACATGGATTAACATTTCGAGAAAAATCTATAGATTGCTTAGTAAAAAATAGTTACCTACTAACTACGTAAATGCCCTTTGGTATGTTTTACGTCCAATATGTTAGTGTAGGTACGTAAAGAAATCGTATTTATATGCAAATGAACTGAAATACGTCATCATTGGCTTAGCTGCGAAACACCAATAATATATAACAAACATGTCTTGTTTATATCAAGATTATCTGATACAATTGGTAGATGTGTTCAAATAAATGTGGTGTACAGGGTACCTTTGATGTGTGCCTTTGATACGACTAACGGTGATGTGTGAAGCGTAACCTGATTCTGGCTGTAGCAAATGGGTCAAGATGTCCTTCAAAAAACTACGTCATACTGTTGAATTCAAAACAAACTTTCAAAATTATTGCTCCGATATAATTTATGACGACCGGTTTTATTTGGGAATCAACTATGTCGTCATCAGTGAGAAATCGTTGAGTTGATCACAAAAACGTACTTAACTATGAAGTTTATTAATTTTAGCACTTAATTCAATAGTGAAAATAAAATATTTGACTGCACTATTAACTTTAGCAGTCTCCTTACTAAGTAACTAGGTATATAGAATTTGTAGGTGGCGCTTTGTGGCCGACTACCTACCTACTTTTCTTCATATTTCTAGCCAAAAATAGTAAATTAATTAGTCACTTATCACCTATAGATTTATGCCCATTTTCACCAACAATCTCTTAATCTAAGTGCTATTTAGAATAAGGGCTCTCCCAATTTTGACATAAATGACTATAGGTAGATAAGGGATACCTAAACTTTGGTGAAAACGAAATTCTTATTAAGAGTAAATGCTCTTAGGGGATCCCTTAAATTAAGTATTTGTTGGTGAAAATGGGCATTACACCTTTTGTAACCTTGATTGTGCGAAACAAATGCCAGCAAAACTTCCTAATATCTGCGACTGCGCAGCTGTGTTACGAGACAACGCGTTGGTCAAGTTCAAGGGTATTGTGGTATGATAGCATTAATTTGAATACAATAGTGTTTTGATTGCTATTCAAAGTTAATGAGTGGATAGGAAGGTAATATAATTTTATGTGTTAAAGTGTAAATTACTGGTATTTTGTAATCAATATGATCTACTAGAATGTTCTATATGATTTTATATGATTTCACATGACCATAAAATCTATAAGTCGTTCATACATAAAATATATTAAATTATGGGATTTGCTAGGCATCCATTTTCTTTTGAGGTTAAACTGCATTCGTAAGTTTGTTTTTGTCTAATCACCCCGTCCCAGGAAAACTTTTCTATAGCCGGATGGTGACAAAAGCTATCCTATGCCCTTCTTTCAGCTTAAACGGTTCAGCCATTCTTGAGTTATAAAATATGTAACTAACACAACATTCTTTTACGAGTATATATAGATTTTGTTCAAATAAAGAGTAAGACAGCTAATTGATCATTAATTTATCTCGTGTAGTGTCGCTTTTGACCTCGTGAGCAGCGAGCGTGAGATTTTCCTTATCCAAATGATATTCACATGCCTACCTACTCATTTCATTCCATAAAGACATAGGTACAGGTACAGAACCAAATAACTAAAAGTTTTGTGCGTTTTCATACATCATAATAGGTACCTAACACGGCTTTATAAAATTGATTCATTTTTTTAACGATAGCAAAAATCATCCAATGACCCCTCCCGCTGTGGGTTAGCAGCGGTGAGGTAAATAAATAAAATTGGTATGGTTCAAAGTTCTCAACTTTAAGCCTTTACCTACCTACTTACCTACACAATGTAGGTACACTTGTGCAGGCAATTAATTAGGTTCTACCTAGATTTTTATGTAACTACCTATCGTCAGTACCTACATGATTTATTATAATTACTCAATTAGCTACCACTTCCTTCATAAAACTGCGCCAAGCTTAGGTACTCGGTAAAACCAAGTAGGTTCCTATCCGATTAAGAAAATTAATTTGCTCTTATTATCAAGTTGCGATCTGAGAAAAACATCACGTACCCACAAAGTTGTGTACAACTATAAGTAGGTACCTGAATTTTTTCTCATTTGATTCGTGCATTACCTTTATCGATGGCTTTCATTCTATTTCGCGCAACAAAACAAAAGACTTCTATTCGATTTTCAATTCTTACTTTTCTCCTGAGGGTTGAAAATAGTTTGTATTATTTTAACAGGCACCAGTAAGGAAACGAGTGTTGCCAACTGCATGTTATCCGCTATACCTACTGATGCCTAACCTACTCACATTTTGGCATAGGTATGATTTTGTTTACCAACGTGGGTTCAAGGATCCAACGAATTCAAGGAAATTCAGGTTTATGTAATGAAAACAAACCTAACATAAAAAGCCGCATTATAATAATTACAACTGAATCGTATTAAGATGAGTTGCGTGAACAGTTTATATTAAATTAACTCCATTATTGAGCTATTCTATTGTTATTTCGTAGACATATTTTTAATTACATAGCGTGGAGAAAAAGAAAGGTGGTCTGTTTATAATTACCTAGTCTATAATTTATCTACGCTCAAGGCAAAACATATTATATAACCTATGCACAAAAAATAAATTATAACTGCATTTTGCAGATTTATCTCGATGGCAACAAGAAATAATTAAGTAATTAAGACTGTTTTATTGAAATTCCCACCGTTAGAATTAATACATGTAATCATGAAATAACTCTTATTTAAGAGATTCAGCAGCCATATCAATTATAATTGAAGAGATGAACTGACTGGACCCGGAAAACTATTCGAACCAGAAAGAAAAGTAACTGAAATCTGAATTTCGGAACTGCCAGAAAAGAAATTAAATTCCATTGGTCTCTAAACCAATAGATTTGGTTCCTATAGAAAGGGTTTTGTTATTTCCACGAAAAAAATGACTATACCTAATTTAATTATCTCAAGTATCCAAGCAAAGCAATAGTTCATAGTTCATTTATGTTCTCAATATAGACACTATCCACCATCTAAGTTGGCCGATGCGTCAATGTTTATTCTCTATATTCGCAATAAAGTGGCAATGATCTTGAAAATCTTCCATAGACTTCAACAACAACAATCTTGGGGAAACCCGTTGTCTACGGTCGCGTTTTTTCTCTAGGTATGCACAGGTAACCTCGTATACGGCCAATTTGCGGTCGGCTTCACTGTATAAGTGCAGATGAGATTTAGATAAGTAGGTCATGTGTGTTTTATGTAGTTAGGAAGGATAACACAATAGGTCTGAAGAAAAGAATGCCGGATCATTTGATTTCACTGCTTTTGTCTAAAATATGTAGATTCAAGTGGTTTTTTAAAGCTTTTTTTGCTCACAGATGGTTCCTTAGTAGGTACATAAAATGATTGAATGAAATCAAAGGTAAATGGAATTTCTCAAATGAAAATTGCTATTATGTACGGCTGTAGATACACCTTTTAGTCCTTGCAATGACTAGACTACCTATGTAACTAAGTTATACCTACCAAATACTTTAAAATGTCTTACCTAATACCTACACCACATTTTTTAAAGAGTTCTCATTAGTAAATTGGCGTGGCGACAATTTAATGTAGGTTGTACTGTAGGTACTGGTATGTAATCTCAAGCAGACAAGTTTTACTTGAACTTTTTTAAAGCTTCTGAAACTAGCCACAACTGGAACGAGATCTAAAAAATCTTGGCATAAATTAAGCACAATTAGAACAAGTTTCCAGAACATGTATTTGAGCAGACATTATTAATTAGGCTTTTATTAATAGTAAGAAAAAGAGCACCAATGACGCAGTTAAGTCAAGTCAGAACGGTACAAGTCATCCATCATTTCAAGTAAAAAAATAGACGATTAAACTTAATTTACGTCATAGATTGTTTGTTTAAACTATTCATTGGTTCGGGAGAGCAAATACAAGCATTTTATTAATAAAAATGATGTTAAATCCGGGTTCTGAGACGCAATTTGGATGCTACCGACAAAAAATAAGTAATAAACAGATTTTCACTGTATGGTAAAGTTTATTGCAGTGCTCTTTACATCAATATTATGTGCATTACAAAAACGCCAATTTACACAAATAAAGTCTACCAGCAAGATTTATTTCTACCAAAAGTGAGCATAGTTTTTCATCAATGGGGTTTTGGTTGGCAATTGAACACACCACGGGAGTGGACCGGCATAGCCTTGAACAGAGGGGAGTACAGAAAGCTGAAGACCTTTAAAAATTAAAAGGCACAAAAAAAAGAAGTAGAGCTGTACTCAATGCGAGCTCCAAACTGCTAGTGACAAAATTCCTCAGCAACACATTTACCTACTTACGCCAGTCAAACTTTAACTTTATTTAACCAATGAGGCAGAACAACGTTATTCAAACAATAACCTTAATATGGTCATAATAATTCATTCATGGTTAATATTTACCCTGACCTGGCCAGTTGACTTTAAACTTTAGAGCATTCAACCAACCGGATCCGATATGAGCACAAATCTCTATGCGAAAAAAATTGTCAACTTAAATGCACAGTACGCGAAGGCAACGCGACCAATAGTGATAAAAACGAACTCATGCATTTATTATCACATCATTAAGAACGTACGAAAATTGACAAATGCACACATAAATATGATATACAGACAGGTGCAGGTACCTTTAGCGCCTCCGCGTCTTATGTATGTGCACTATGTGCAGTTGTGATTTTTTGTACTGACTGACTAAAATTGCACTGCATTAAAAACGGTCAGATATTAACATAGGACTCGTACGAGCTCTCTTTTGACAGAAGACAGAAAGGCACGACAGTGGCGTATCCAATTATTTAAGTAGGTACTCTAAACTTAAAGCGCACATGTTCAATGAATTTACGTCAGAATGCCGCGAAGTTCCGCGTCAGTCACCTAGTGAACTGTACCTGTGACCCACTCAATTGTCTGCGAGAATATTGACGTGGCTCTCATTTACTGTTGCTTATTATATTAGATACAATAATAATTGTCTATTGTCTAGTAAAGCTTCATGAAGATGTTGGACCGATAGCGGAGGAAAGGACCCAACAAACAGCAAGGAAACAGAATGCCTTTTTATGAGAGAATCTATGAAATTGAGCATATTTATAAATATTTACTTAGGTACATGTATTTGTATTGGCATCTAAGATGAGAAAATGCATGAGAATATATTTTTTTAAACAAATAATACCAGCCAGGTAGGTAAATAATTAAAGATAAACTTTAGAAATCAATGAATTAAATTAGAAGTGTAATTAAATCAATTAATTCTTGTTTAACTAGCTCAGATATAAATAAAATTTGGTTGTTATCTTAGATATTAATAAACAGTTGTCTTATAGACATACTACATAGTTAAAATTAACAAATATACTTACTTGTTTAACCGCTTTAATTAAGGGAAATACCCAGAAAAATAAACAAAATTAACGCGCAAAAATGTGGTCTAATTACCAGTTTTACAGTGACGTTCTATACATAGAGTAGTAATTAATAGTTATCTTTGTTTACACCTAATTTATAATGTATTAGTAGGTATTTATAAATGCTTTGTTTTGACAGTCGAATAGCATTGAAATAATTCAATAGGTACTCGTATTTCTAATGACCTAATTGTAGAAACTTGTTTTTAGGTACGTTTTTCATAATTTATTGCTTCAAAGTCCTTACAAGTATTTTACAACGAGTCTTAAGCATCTAGAAAATGATGTGATGAAATGATCCGTCATACAATGTAATTCGATCAATGTATGTATTCTACTAGCATTTTCTTTATTGCATAAAATGTATTGATAATCAATTAAAAATTCGAAAGAAAATCTAGATAAAAATGTTAAATAGGTACCGTAAATCCCTGAGTAAATGTGGTGATTAATGTCTCAAACATTTCTGTACGTAAGTACAAAGAGACCTTAAAATCAATGTGCCAGTAAATAGGCCAATGTTACGATACAGTCATTCAAGACTTTCTTGTAACCTTACAATATTGGTAATACCCTGAAAATCGTGATGATTAACAAAATTACCAGCCGCAAATGTCGTGACAATCGTAATACTCATCTGGATTTTTTATGAGACATTCACAAAACTCTTAAAAGGCTGTGTTATAAAATCACTCTATCTACAGTTTTAGCACTGGTAACAGTAGGCATTAAAAGGATATTAATGTCGGCACAAGAGCTGTCCCCTTTTGATGCAAGTTTGTTGATGTTCAATTGCTTAGGACTTAAATTAGGGCTTCCTAAAATTGCCCTGAGGTCGAATAGTATGTCAATGTTCGCACGTTTGCTTAAAGAAAGATTTTTGCTCTATGATCTGTTTTTCTTCCTTGTAAACAATAACTTTGTAATACATTGTGCATACCTTCTTAGACCGTTACATGATGTTTACAATCCACCCATATAATTACATCAGAATTCACTGAAGTAATAATGCAATACCTACCTACCTATACCTAATTTTTCCGTACCTACAATTAAAAAATCTCTCATTTTGCGAACCCTTAACCTCTCCGATTAATCAGCAGAATTAGATGCACTTTCAAACCCATGTGTTGTAGTGACTATGCACAAACTAGGGAAGTTCCTCAGGCTGTACAAATGTCCGTAATCAATTGCAATGTACGGTAGTCTCTAGAATGTACGCTAAGTGCAACAGGTGTGCGGTAATTGCCGGATGCTTGCGGTCTAATGTATGCTATCTGAACAATGCTAGCAATGTCTTCAAGTCTGCTCTCAGGTGTTCTGAGGTTATTCCGATTACAACTTCCTGCAAATTTTAACTGTGGTGTAGGGTTTTGCTTGTTTTGGGGGAAAACATGGTATGATCCCTCCCGCTAGTGTTGAAGTTTAAGGGCATTTATTTATTACGAGACAAATCTATACATATAATAAATCTGTAGAAAAGTAATTTTTGTACATTGAAGAAATTGACAAAAAAAATAGCCAGCATGTTAAAGGATAACCAACAGAACCCATTTCCATCATTTTTGTCATTTTTGTCTGTTTGTCTGTTTATCTGTTTGTTTGTTCGGGATTCACGTAAAATCTACGAATTAAATGCAGACAATGCTTATATACAAAAATTCTACGTAACTTGGGGTATTACTTAGTTTTTGTTTCATCGAAATCGATTCACTCTATCAAAAGATATGATTAATTTTGTGAATTCAAGATGTAAAATATTACGACACGCAATCTATTTGTCAAAACTGTACATTTGAATGTTGTACTTATATTAGTTGATCGGCCTATTATTAATCTTTACACAGAAAATCACACCTTTATAAGTAACTTCGGAAGAAAAAAAAAATATGAAAATTTTGTTTAGCCAAGGTTAAAGTAGCTCCATCTGTCTGTGGTAAATAAAATACATCAAATTTGTCAAAGGAAGGAGCGAGGTGGTAAATGACAATATTACCATACATTCTTTATAGAGGATTATTATTTCAACAGATGGAGTTGTGTATTTTCCGTAATTCACCATATTTTAACACGTAGTGTAATTTTTCGATAGACATTCCAATAGTGTTTGTCAGTTTGCCGTGCCACATCAAAATCCAACTATAATTATTACCTTGATGAAAAGAAAATTAATAGTTCTCAGCCAAATTTAAAACGGTGCCATCTAAATTATTTTTTTTTTAAAATGACGACTTTAGTGGAACAATTAATTATCATTCAAAGTTACAGATGGAGTTTATATCAGGATTTTTTCATAAACATAGTTTAGCTTATCTTCCACTAATTTGGTGGCCTTAAAACAAATTACTTTGAGTGAGTAGTATTAAGTAGACCTTAATTATTTTTTCTGATGCAAAATATGTAAACTTAATCCTAGAAGAAATGAGGATCTATCTCTCGCAAGCGCTGCTAAGCGTGAGGTTGGTAATGTAGGATTCTGTAGCTTTAAAAACAAGCCCAGATACAAAGTGCAGATAAGAAATGGGAGCTCTCTCTATTTAATACCATACACACGTAAAATGCTTTATGCGTCTGAAAACGTACAAATTACGCGCCGCATACCAAAGACATGCTTACGATGCATGCACGATTACGAACAGTCTCAGTAAGACCCGAGCCAAGTCTAAAAACCCTAAAAA
The DNA here is from genome assembly GCF_022581195.2 of Helicoverpa zea. Taxonomy (NCBI): domain Eukaryota; kingdom Metazoa; phylum Arthropoda; class Insecta; order Lepidoptera; family Noctuidae; genus Helicoverpa; species Helicoverpa zea. The sequence continues at coordinate 3,311,934 of NC_061458.1, read as the reverse complement.
ACACCTTTTATATAAAACTACGTTTGATGTCATTTAATCACAAAGACAGAATTGTTCTCTGTTGCAAATCCTATCCACCTATATCCTATCCTAATCCAGAATGCATTGCAGGTGTGCATTGCACAAAAACTAATGGTATCCTATTCGAGAAGTCAAAAGAGTTGACCTGCCAACGTCAGCTTCTGCGCTAAGCAAGTGTTCTTAATAGTACCATCACAATTACATTCATCGTTGAATGAGGTGAATAAATTTTCAGAAACCACAATAACAGTAGGAGCCAAAGCGTATTATCGCTTCATAGAGCTCTGATTGGCCCCAGGTGACCAAGTCAGGTCTGATTTGACGTTCATCAGATCTTTGAAAGTGTTTCGGTGGATACTTACTGTCGTCCTGTCTACGTGTGACACAAAATATGGTATATAAACGTCCTCCGCAAGAGCGAAATTTTCCCGGTGTGCGGTAGTGACGCACAGTATACAACACTTATGTTTCTTTTGATTTACTGGCTCCACCGAGAAATGACAAATTGCGAGCGTACATTCTGAAAATCTTGGCAACACTACAGGTTTCAAGTACGAACACATGAAGTGGACTCTCACAGATACGTACATTTTGCCTATTCGTGAACTAATGCAAACTTTTCGGTGGAGTCCCGGCTTAGGCCTCCCCCACATTAGGCGTGCGCGATCCTCGGGCGTGTGAGTGGCGCGGGCGCCGCGCGTGCGTCGCGAGCGCGTTGCGTGAGCGTCGCATTTTGCTGCCCTGCGGCATTTGCAGCGCGCTCGCGGCGCGCACGCGCCGCTCTCCTTGACGTTTAACTGCTAAGGCGTTTAGCGGGCGGCGGGGATAGCAGGCGAAGGGGTAAGAACGCAACTCGAGCGCCGCGTGCTCGCCGCGAGCGCGTCGCTTGCACTCTTCACACATGCCGCAGGGCAGCAAAACGCGACGTTCACGTAGCGCGCTCGCGACGCCCGCGCTACTCACACGCCCGAGGATCGCGCACGCCTAATGTGGGGTCAGCCTTACCATGAGTAAGTGAAACTATCCTACCCTATGCGCCTGCTGATGATGATGACTCATTTTATCATCCATCCAGCTATTCCTCAACTATGCTGGTGTTGGCTTCCAGTCACCGAATCTGTTTGAGTACCAATATTTTGCTTGGAGCGACTACCTATCTACAATCCAGTCAACTACACAAGACGATATCCATATTATGGTAAGACTGACAGACTTTCTGGCTTCTGATTAGTCGCAGCAGCTGCAGAAAATGTACAAATGACAGCTTTGTCAGACTCAAAGCATGTAGACATAGATTATAGCTGTTTCCTGTGAAAATTACTTACGCACCATACGTAATAATTTTCCAAATTGGCTGAACAACGACACAAGCTTTACTTCTTTTGTTTAGATAAATGGTCACATCCACAACACAACCTTGATCAATGAATCTATGCGACTGCTAAGGGCTAATCCTAATTATACTGTCACGTGAAAGAATGCACCTACGGGATAAGTAGTATTTTGACGATTCTATATTGCCCACGCAGACGAAGTTGCGGGCAACAGCTAGTCTATACTAATATCCATCCTCCGAGCCTTTTCCCAATCATGTTGGGGTCGGCTTCCAGTCTAACCGGATTCAGCTGAGTACCAGTGCTTTACAAGAAGCGACTGCCTATCTGACCTCCTCAACCCAATTACCCGGGCAACCCGATACCCCTTGGTTAGACTGATGTCAGACTTACTGGTTTCTGACTACCCGTAACGACTGCCAAGGATGTTCAATGACAGCCGGGACCTACAGTTTAACGTGCCATTCGAAACACAGTCAATGGTGTCTAAGATATACTTAGAAAGTACATACAATCTTAGAAAAGTTGCATTGGTACTTGCCTGACCTAGGATCGAACCCGCGCCCTCATACTTGAGAGGTTGGTCCTTTACTCACTAGGCCACCACGACTATACTAATATAACAAAAATCTATACTAATATAACAAAGAAAAAAAAAACTTTGTACTCTCTAAAGGCTCCGAAACTACAGAACTGATTTGATAAATTAACACCTGCTTTAACTAGATTAAGATCAAAAATGTAAAATTGGTGCACCTACCTAATAAAGAATATCTATCAATCTATCTTTCGGTGTCGGGAAGCCAAACTATCCCCGAGGAACATAGGTAGGTAATATTTTGTCCGGGAATACCGCAGGAAACAGCCAGTCCCTACTGACACCCATTTTTCTATCACCCTTGGGTTCCAGGGGCGCTATAATTCTTGTCAACAATCCCACAGCTTTGTCTATCAGTTAGGGTAAGTGTGAGTTGATAGAAATAAATCTTGCTGTGTTACCCTGATGGATAAGGGGTCCCACGTTTATCTTTCACTGTGCTTTTCTTTATGGAAATTTTTGTGGGGATCTGGGGTAAAAAATATGCCCTTTGCATACTGAAGGATAGTGGGTCAGTTTACTATGCTAGGCGAAATGTTATAGATCTTAACCGTCTTACCACAAAAACTTTTTAACGTCAGTTTAAGACTTATCTAAAAAAATGTCAAATTATGACGTTGACATAAGGTTCATTTTGGAGACACATTTTTTTTAGACAAGTGTAAAACAGTTGTTAAAGTTTTTGTAGTAAGGCCATAAATATTTTGTATAAAACTTAGGGAATGGTTAAACATGAAGTTTAAAGTATTTGGATCAAGTGACAAGGTACATTATCAAGAAAAACCAATATCCTTGCAACTTTCAAAGAAATGCGTCATCACATTTATTTACAGCGGTTTAGATAGTCGTTCTACATTTTTGCTAATTGACGTAGAAAATACAAAGAATTACCAAGGTTTACAAGTATCTTAATCTTATATTCCGATCAAAAATACACCAATATCGGATTTTTCAAAGAATTACTTATTATTATTACTTAGTCTATAAACGACGCCATAAGCCAATAAGTACATTGAAAATTAGACCTTGAGTGGTCGACATAAATATGCAAATAGCTTGACGTCATATGGCGGTTGTGACTTTGATTTTCGAACAGTGGGTTTCCCTTATATTGCTATTGACGCAGGTATGTTTGTTTGCGTGTGTTTAACGTTAATTGTGTGAAGGAATCTTACTACAAGGTACTTGAACGATGCGTGAGTTATATTCAATGAGTGATGTAACTTACCGAATAGGGTATTACCTATTTTCCGAAGAAAATTATGATGACTAGTTGTTACTGGTGGAAGATTTTATTTTGATGCTTTTTCACCTTCTTTTGATATGGTGAGATTTATTCAAATCTTACCAGACAGAAGAATTAATCTGTGTTTAATGTGAAGCGACTGCCATATGTCTTCTTCATACAATTTTAACTAATTTCTTTTAGTTTTGCCCATAATTTTATTAAAATTTTGGGAAAAATCATAATAATTTCCGCTGTTAAAATATCTAAAGGTAAAAATAGTTAGTAACTACTACTAGCTAGAATATCAGAGCAAACAAGAGGTTGATGAAATGAGTAAGAAAAATACCTCTCCAGCGAGTAAAATAAATTACAAGCCAAGGTTCGAGTTTAAAATGATACCAACTTGGGCCAACCCTACTAAGGTTTTAAACAACGGCACGCTTTGAGCTGGTTAAAACGAAGTATGCATTTAGAAGTTCACAGTGCACTGTGAGTTCACATCTGAAAAGTAGAATCATGAAGATTTATATTTTAACAAAAGCCGTCTTTGTTACTTGGATTAGATACATTTTTATTAAAGCTTTACTTTTAAAGTAATTCGATCATCAGTCTGTCACTACGTACAGTTTTTCAGTAGATACCTACACTTACGTACCTATATTAACCTGTTTCAAAAACAATTGCTTTTATTTCGCACAGAGGTTGAGCATTGCCATCCAACGTGGCAATGCTGCCTTTTGGGTACATTACCCAGTGACAGCGATGAGGAGCAATTTTTTGATGCACTGTATTAGTTTTAAGTTGTATATATATATATATAAGTTTATTTTATTTTATTTTCAATTAATGTAACTATATTGTGAATAAATGAAAGTGTTGCCATTACCATATATAATTTCAAAAACAATTGAATAACCATCAAAACTTAGACACATGCTTCAAACATGTTCGATAAAATCGTAAGACAGAATCCATAAAGCTCTGTTTATTTTATTTACCTGTTAATATAAGCTAAATATAAATAGATAAGTAATAAAATCTATTCTTAGTTAGTCGGTAAACAGCTCATAATATTTTATCTTCATCACGTTAAGTATTTGCGCAGTATGAGTATGTGTTAGGTAGTTGACTTCATAATTAACGCTTGGATAATGTTTTAAGATTACTAATTTTCCTAACTCATGCGAAATCATTGAAATATTTTTGTACTTGCTTATCTATTGTTGATCAAGTCAGTCTGTCTGTCTTCTGCTTTAAATACTAAATTAATTAACAAAAAAATCGTGTAGGGTTAAAATCAATTAAAATTAGGGTCAAAATAAATTTCTTAGCGAATTATATATATACCTATTGAAGGGTAAAATGATATGTAAGCCTATAAGCCCAAGTAATAGCGGAGTTATGTATTAATAACTTACTCTAATTCTCCTCTCCTCTTATACAATATCTAAGTCCCACGTAATAGTATAGAAAATGAATCTATTGCTGTCAAATGCAGCCTCCGTATTGCTCCTGAGTTGGAGAACAATAACATTTTGATTGAAATTGTTATGGAACACAGGATTCCATAAATAACTTATAGGAACGGTTACTGTACCATTTACCTACTGACTAAAACTATTGTATTAACATTACATCATCATCACCAGCCAGTTCTATTGTCCCAATGCAGGGCATAAGCCTCTTCTCATACGGAGAAGGAATGAGTCTTAAGAGAGACCTCACACTGCAAAGTTTTAGTTGGCCGCTAGTTTGTCTTTGTTCATTACCATCCTCACAACATGATCTTCATTCCTCTGCATCACATGCCCATACCATGACAGTCGGTTTCCACATAGCTTGTCTGTTACCGGCTCAACTTTCAAACCTACTCTTATATTCATTCCTCACTCTATCCATTTGCGTATCACCACACATTTGTTCAACAAATCTAAGACTTTCAAATTAAATTATTAATTAACATAGTCTTCGTAACCAGTTTAATACTGTGACCTATAATAACCCTTTTCATGGTTTATTTACAGTTTATATTTGTTTACATTTACAACCCACAAGGTTTAATAAACATATTATAATAACAATTTACTTACATTATTAATTTTCTACATTGTTTTCCTTCTATGTCTTAAGTTCCTATTATAAGATAAAATAAATAAACATCTCTGAGGCGGTGAAAAATAAATAATCAGGTAAGTTCTTATTCATGTAAAATATTTTAAGCATTTTCCTTATTAAAAAATGACTTTAATATATTTACAGAATTCGACTTCTGTAGATTCATCACCTACTTAAAATCCGATTAATGATAACATTGACATTTAAAATTCAAAATTAAGATGGCTGTTGCATTCACAGCCGTCATCTGAGATTTGGAATACCTATGTAATATGGTTAGTAAGCAATAATAGTTTTTTAGTTAGAGCTAAGTAATACTATGTGTATGTCAGCTTGTAAAACGTAGCCTGTGTCCGTTAAAAGGCTACTTTTAAGCCGTTTGTGAGAAGTGGTTCTCCCGGGAGGTAGCTTAAACTGCAGGGAACAGCTAGTGCACTATATATTACGAGTAAATCTTGGTATATGGAAGTGGGTAGTAGATCCCTTCAGTCAGAAGTAGATAGCAGTCTCATTTACGGCCACAAAGTTAATAAAAAGCCCAAGGGTAAAACGGGATCCTATTGTTTTCGCTTCTCTGTCCGTCCGTCCGTCCGTCTGTCACCAGGCTGTATCTCATGAACCGTGATAAGTAGTTATTTTAGAGAGCTGAAATTTTCACAGGTTTGTATTTCTGTTGCCACTATAATAACAAATACTGAAAACTAGAATTAAATATGTACATATTTTTGAGGGCTCCCATACAACAAACGTGATTTTTTTGTCCGTTTTATAAATAATGGTACGGGACCCTTCGTGCGCGAGTCCGACTCGCACTTGGCCGGTTTTTTTAATGGTTTTTTGTTTTTTCAAAAATGCCTTTGACGTCAACAGACGCAGCAACAAGAATATTTCACATTTTAAACACAAGTTCGTTTCTGGAATAATCATACCAACAGGAAAGGTCAACAGTTCTACTCTATCTACATGATATGTTGCATTTTTTTAAATCAATTTTTAAAGGACATTGTTCAATTTTGGCCTAAGAACCGATGTGAATATAAATTATACTATAATTTTTATTTATTTTTATATTGTTTGAAACATATTTTAGTATTCCACGGACACTTCAAATAAAAAAATTCCAAATAAAAAGTAGGGTCACAATTATTGATGCCTTATAAAATGTTTCCGTCGGCCAGTGCTGCCAGTTTCGGAAGTTTTCGGGATTTCGGTAAATACGGATCGAATTGAGAACCTCCTTTCCGAAGTCGGTTATTAAAATTAGTTGCTAACACTTTATTCATTTAAATACCTAAACTGACTAGCTAGAAAAAAACTAGTATTTGTATAATGTTTTAAGATGGTTTTGAGCGAAATCGCGAATTTCTAGCTTGGCACTCGAGTAGGATTATAGTTTTCGTAATTGGCAACACTGGTGTACTTCAGTCAGTTTGCTAGAAGTCAGTTTGATAGCTTTGCGACTATCGTTTCTTTTGTGATTTTCTATGCGTTTCATGGTTTTATTCTAACAACTTTGGCTTGATTACGGACTCCGATTAGATTGCGTACTTGGTAGACTCGGCTTTGTGTGAAGAACTGGATTTTACTAGCATTTTCGGATATTGCTCTGTCTGTGATCGAATTTAGTTATATTATAATTACAACAATGGATGCAGAATATAGTATATTGTATAAATTGTGGATCTGCTGGAGGTTCTTTGGTATTAGAAAACGAAGATATACTTCGTTGCATACAACAATGGACCGTTCCCCGTATGGTAAGTGGTCTACGAAAGTGTTTTTCTAATTTTGATAAGAATGTTACTACCTACTTATGTTTTCATAAGCACACAATTTCTCGGTTTTCAAATCAATTGCCACAATTGCAAGTTACTTGATATTTACTAATGTTTTTTGTATTTATTATTACAGGTTGAAGCTCATGACCTTATATGTACGACGTGTTGGTCTCAAGCAGTCGAGCATAATAAGATGCAATGCACTGTTGGATGCAATTGTGTACTTTGTAAGAAGCTCCTACCATCAGGCATACTGTTGCAATTGTATCTTTGGGCGTAGAACAGTGGGCTGTTGTGCCCACATAATGACTATTATCTGGTATTTAAGCTGGGCGAGATACCAAAACTCAATTGAACCCCCTGCTCAGTTCTTAGATAATATATTATTGAGAAATATTGATGATTAAAAACCTTTAATTGAATATAAATATTGTTTTTATTGCACATCCTCGAAAACCTCTTTCATTGTTATTGGTAAACCTTACTTTAACTGTTAAATTATTTTGTGTGGTAATGACATTTTTAGTATGGTCTGTACCTTCTTGGTAATAGACCGCGGGTTCGATTCCCGCCTTATGGCATGTAGATAGCTAGGTAACTGTCTAATATAAAAGTAGTATCAATCATTTAAATAAATAATTCTCTCGTAATAATATCGATATTTTATGAATTGTGGTGAATGGAACTCTTCCATTTTGGATACGTTTTATCACAAATCCAAAGTGGATTCACTATATATTAAGAAACGTAACGTTGAAAGCAAAAGCGTTTAGGTAGTTGTTTTAATAAAAATTCTAAGTATTTATGAAAACTAGTCACACGCCCCGTCTTCGCACGGTGGCAATATAAAACCTTGGTGTTAACCTTCCTCTTGACCTACTCTATCTATTAAAAAAAAATCGCACCCAAATCCATCGCGTAGTTTTAAAGATCTAAAGCATTCATAGGGACAGACAGAAAATGCAACTTTATAAAATGATCATTGTCAAAGAATTATCTTAAACTTGACTATTTACTATCTCTTTTCCTAGTATCTAGTAGAGTAGTCTTTTCCTAGATCTAGAAGAGAACATATAGAGCTGTACATAGTATTGTTGATATTTTGTATAGTGTAGTTTGATAACACTACTCTGATATTTCACGCAAGCTTGGTTATTTTTTATTTATAACCTCAAAATATTAACTTTTTTCGTAATTATTTTAGTTTCCTGAAGTGTCCGTTCGTGAAAACTTATTTCATAGGATTCCATATAATTTTAAGAGTTTATAGAAGTCACTTTCCATTCAAACGGTTCTTAGGCAGAACATGTATGGAGCCGGAACAATGTCCTTTTAGAAATAATTAAAAAAAACACGCTTGACTCTTAATCTGTATTTTACCTATCAACTGACTGGTAAATCGAAATTACTTAGTTTGAGCCATGCTCTTTTTTTTAATATATTTGGGATTAGCATAATATGTTTCCTTTTTCCATTCCTGTTAGTTACCTAATAAAATATACGTTAATAATATCTTATTCATGACTTTACAAACGAGTTAGTACATAAAATTAAGTACCTATCACTATTCATCTATTTTTCTTCTCCCCCTCTCCATCCACGCTACATTCATATTTACTCTCCCTCTCTATAAATGTTACATTCATTTTTATCAAACCTACTCTTTTTAGCATAGCAACTCATTATTATCAATCATACATATTTAATTATATAAACCATAACATCTATTAACTAAATAAAATGCAGACGATTCTTACAGGAAACAAGATAAAGTTATCATTATGTAATTGTTTATCTTTCACTTATTAACCAATGTTGCAATCAGACAGCAAATGTTTGTATGGAAACCAATTAATTGCTCACATTAAAATAATAGTTGTTAAGTACAATATTTACACCACAAATGATAAAAATGTTATAGTTAATTAAATAACTGGAACTATTTTAATTGTATTAAAAGCGATTTGTTTGTTTCCATTTCATTTTGTTAAAGTTACTAAATATTTATACACAAAATGTATGTCTATCTTTCGGTCTGTTGAATCAATGACTAATTTATAAAGCTGTTTTTAAAAGTAATTTTTTAAAGGTGCAATAGCTATACCTAGGTAATTTATAAGTATCATGATACAGTCACTCTAAACTAAACTAAAAAAGAGGAAATTTTTATTTGTTTGAGTGTTTTGTACCCCGAAGGCTCCGAAACTACTAAACCGAATTGAAAAAGTCGAAAAAGGAAAAAATGCTCTAAAAATAAACCTTTCCATTGCACCCATTCATCTTTGGAGAACTATCTAAATATCACTAAATTCAAGATTCAACAATGTCACAGTGGCAGAATTAAATAAGCTTAAAACTGTATATTTACATAACATTTAAAACATGAAGTAGGTACCAAATTCAAAAACAAGATACTACCTACAAGTACCAGAATTTTCCCGAAACAAGCGACTCCACAGTTCATTATTAGTGAAATACCAAAACAAAACCAATGTTTATAAGTATTTATTAGAAAATAATTAATGTTAAATGTACTTTATGAGTTTTAAATAACTTTGTTCATTACCTTAGTTAGAATTTATTAGGTGTGATTAGAAGTTGTCGGCATTTTCCATGGATTGACGTCAGTCATAAGGCTTTGTTTTACTTCAGTTTAATTTGATGACACAGATTGTGGTTTCATTAAATAATTGTGTTTTCAATTGCTAATGTGTGTAGGTAGTGTGTTTGTTTATATGATTTTATTCGTGTTTTATTCAAATAGCTTGACTCGCTTCTGAAAACATATTTGGTTTATAGAAAAAAAAGATCAAATAGGTATTATCTATGCAGTTCATTTATTTTTGAAAGGTTAAGCAACGCCCAGCGCGGTCGTTTTGTGGAAGGGTTTTTTTCGGAACGCACGTGAGGTTTGTGAATCTTGGGTGCCTTTTGAATCTGTGATAGTCGTTAATGGTATTCAGATAGAAAATCTGACGACCAAAAGGGTTGTCAAAATTGTAGTTGCTCTATGTAAAACACTGATACCTACACAGCTGCATACGGTTAGTCTGAAAGCCAACCCCAACATGGCATAGTTGGGAAAAGGCCAGGCAGAAGATGAGTAATTTTCCTAACAGAATTTTACCATGCCATAGTACTGAATGGAAATATCTATATTCTAAGCTGTTACAATATAAAGACACAACTGTTTAGAGTTCAATAAACTATGTAGCATAATGAGTAGTGATTGCTTAATAAATAGAACTATGTATCTATGTTTCTGATAGGCCTCGTTGATACCATGTTTTCATTAAACTTTTCCACAGTGTATATCAACATGGAAATGTCTTTGCAAATAAATATTAGGTTTGTGTCTTTATTTAATGAATTAATCTAAGATAAGAGATAATAATTAACGCAGTTGGAAGCGAAATGTCGGGCAGTATCAAGTTGGTGCCCACCCAGGATTTATTATGTTTCTATTTTTGACTTAAAAATAGGTGTCAAACTACTGCCACGCTTTTTAGTTGTTTGTTTTACTGGGATAATTTTTGATTTTTATTGTCAATATGTATTGTAACTACTGCCAATTGTGAATATGAAATCTAAACAAAAAAATATTAATGTTGGTTTATGCAGTAACTTATCAACCGAGCTAAGCAAAAGCTACAAAAATTGCTTTCATCAACAGTCTTAAAATAAGAAGAAGTATCAAGAACAGAACCAGTTACTTAACACCTTTAATTGTGTACTCTTTTCATGTTAATCTTCCACTTGAAAATACTAGATATTTGTGTCACTGTCACAAGTTAAGTTTATCACTTGACTTACTGATCAATATTGACAAAATACCGGTCAAGTGTTGTCCAAAATGACCGATATTACCTCTATTATAGAAACATTTTCTTGTCAAAACAAAATTTTAAATTATCATTTAAAAATTCTTCGAATAATTCATCTTTCTATTAAAAATTATGACGAACAGTCCCCTGTCAGACATACGACAGACAGACAAACGTGATTTAATAACAGTCCCCTTGACACTCGTACTCTAATACTGTAACTTAAGTTGACATCGTGAGCTAAGTAAATGTGTGTTTTAGCTTAAACTAGAGTGGCACTTAACCCCAAAGCTCGTAAGATACAAACACAGCATAAGTGTAACTTAAGTAAGCTCTTTTGGACAAACAAGCAAATATTTTGACGAAAGAATAGGTTATCAAAGCCGTTATTGGACTAGCAAACGGTTTTTCCATAGTAAAAGTTGTTTTTAAGTTCTACGATTCTTGGAAACTAGAAATCACTAATGAATTTGTGATTAAGTGTTTATTTATTATGTTAGAGCGTTAGTCAAAACACAAAATTAAAATCGATCAGCCTTACGTATAAACGTGAATTAAATATAAGTAATATTTAAGGGCTGTTTAAGAAAATTCTTACTTATAAACGTTGCTTAAGTATGTCTTAACTAACATTTAATCACTACTTAAGACTTTAAGTAGTGATTAGTTAAAATGTTGCTTAGAAGGTGATTAGAGATTTTATAAGTAAGGGGGTAAGTTATTAGCAAAATTATGGGCAGTTAATCGTTTACGTTTAATAAAAAATATCTAACGAATGAAAAATATAAATGTTTATAGTATAATAAGCAAAAAGCTAAAGGATTCCATGCAGATTAAAACATTGACTGAATTAAAAAAAGGCAGTAAGGTTTTTTTTCATAACACCCATTTAATCATGATTATTATATATCATAACGTTTCAAAAATTCTTATGTAATCATGAGGAACCAAATATATAGAAACGTAAGAAAGTACCTTCGCATCAACGTCAGTTGTCGTAGGTCAGTAATTTTAATATACTTACTCTGACGACAGACGATTGGCTTTATAGGTTTTAAATGAACCAAATGGGCATTAAATATTAATTTATTAAACTTTCTTACGTAAATCGGGGGAAGGTCACGTTTTTACTTATATTATTTACCAATTAAATAGTTAGAAGAGCTCATAGCTAAGCCAAAGCTACCTAAAGTTAAACAACGCTTGGCTAGGTCGGTCCGTCGTTGGGTGATAACCTTCTCACAACTAGGTCTTCCGTGTTTCGGAAGGCACGATAAATTGGTGGGTCCCAATTGTCATTTGAATATCTTCGACAGTCGTTACGTGTAGTCAGAAGCCAGTTAGTCTGACACCAGTCTTACCAAGAGATATTGGGTTGCCCGGGTAACTGGGTTGACTAGGTCAGATATGCAGTCGCTCCTTGTAAATCACTGGACTTAGCTGCATCTGGTTAGACTGGAAGCCGACCCCAACATAGTTGGGAAAAGGCTCGGGGGATGATGATGATGATGCCTTTACGGTAATAAGTTACCTTGATATCCAAGCTAAACTTCGAGTAATATTTTCGAAATCTCAGTGATGACATAATATCACTTTTCTCTACGTTAATGATTGTTAGCTAATAGAGAAAGGTTTGGTATTCGTTATCACGTGTTAAACGTAATGCTTAATAACTTGTTTCGTTTTGAGCAAGTTGTTTTTTGATATATTCAAATGTAAAGGTATTGCTTGCATGTTCGCTAAATTCTTAGCTTGTGTTAGATTGAATTGGTGTTCGATATTGTATGTTCCATATAATAATGGCACTTTTTGCTTTTACTTTTCTAGACTGATTAGGAAATCTTAAAATATTAGAACCGACTGTTAAATGTAACGAACGTAAAGTGTGTTAATAAGAGTTAAGAATGATGATTTATGAAAAGAGAAACGTATCGTGTACCTCCCATTAAATCTACCTTCATTATTAATTTATTTAGACAGACTATTTATTTATTTGATTCGAAGATATTTTTTAAAATTAACATTTATTTTTAAAGTAACCTTTTTCTGCTTTATCCTTTTCTTTACTTCTGATGATCAACAACTTAACTCAGAGTAAAAATTGCTTCATAAGAGTACACAATTAATTTCTGTACCTACATCTTAAACAAACCTATCTCTGAGTGACGTGGGTACAATTGCGATTTAAGTTCGTACATTTCGTACACATACTAAAACAATTGGGAAGCGGATTGTCAACGTTTCGCCAGTTTCCACGTATTGTCAAGGCAAGGAGATTATGTTCCTAATACCTGGTGTGATGTTGTAGTACGAGGGAGTTTCATACAAATGATTCTGAACGTCTGGTGTATGCAGTACCTAACTATTATTTAAGAGGCCAGATGGTATGACGTTGTTGCCATGGAAGTTGGGTAGGCCCTTGGTGTGGGATGCAACGTGCGTCGACACCCTGGCGCCATCGCATCTTCCCTGCACGGCAGGTCATGCTGGTGCGGCTGCTGCTTCTGCAGAGACCACCAAGCGGCGCAAGTATAGTAACCTTATTGGGAACTATCAGTGGCGAAGGGTGGTTTAATGAAATAGGGAAGCCGCAGCAAAAAAAAAACTGGGGGGGGAGTACTCAGGGATGGGGGGGGAGAGGTAATGGAGGTAATTTCTCAGTCCACCTTTTAGCACTGACTGAGAGACTGATAGTTTGAACATGTTTTCTCGAGGAATTCGGCAGATTATTAATATCTATAAAACTTTATTATCTTTAGTTAGGTATATTAACTAGGTACTAGAATCTGAGAAAACTTGGCACTATATAGAAACAATACATTTTAAGTATTTAGGTAATTTACAACGGCCTGTTAGCCATTGATATTTATCGTAGGTATTTATCCGTCAGGACGTTAGTAATTTTAATATAGACGTAATATTGGTAGGTAATTCACCCGAGCGGCGTGCCCGAGTTTTATAACACGTTTTTATTCTCAAAACTTAACCTTGAAAAATAAGTTCCTTCCTAAAGTAAACAATCTGTCGGATCGGAAAACAGTCTAATGCGATAAATGCTATAGGTACATTAAAAAGAAACCTGATGCCAACTGTTTACGTATCAAACAAAATACATCATTTCAACGTAGATATCTCTATTTTCACTATACTCCATTTAAAATAACATTAGAAATTTAAGTAAACCTTTTTTACTGTTTGTTCAACCGATTTTGACTTCTATTGCGTTAGTAGTATGATTAATGGCGGCTGCAGTAAATACTTGGTATTGTAACCACTATTTTGCTTTCAATTCCGTTCTTTTGTCAACGGAATAGAAGTCAAAATCGGTTGAACAAACAGTAAAAAAGGTTTACTTAAATTTCTAATGTTATTTTAAATGGAGTATAGGTACACACACTGTAGTACTGTACTTGTACTGAGTACCAGATCACACAGTGCGATCGCGGGAATTAGTAGGGAGTAATGATACTGCAAACTATTTAGTCAAAATTATCAAAATTACATACTTGGTGAATTCATCATAAAAATAAATAAATTCCCAACTAGGGTCATTAAATCGCGGAGAATCTTAACACCGCGATTCAGGATTTGCATAAAAATGCACAACGCCATCTATGTTGACATAATGTAACTAAAACACACACACGAACTATGCTATTTCCAAATGATACACACACTAATAAATTCAATTAAGTAATACAAAGAACAAATTGTTAATGGTATTATCTAAAACAAAATAAGAACAATGAGAGTGAATTTGTCTGATTTGTTTGTTTACATATTTGAGAAAGCGCTGTCACTCGCGCGTAGACAGATATAGCTACTCTACTCTTGACGCGTTCTTTCTCGTTCACTCGCGAGTTTTGATTGGTGGAAGCCGCTCCGTGAGCCGGCTTACCGCTCGCCCTTATTTTGCGAACATCGCGCGGCGCGGCGTGGATGACGTCACGCAAGCGTAGTTTTGTATGGAGGAGGAAGCCGCGGCTTATTTAGTAGGAGCAAAATATTTCAAGTAATTTATAGACAATTTTTTTTACGGTGGTAGGCGTTTTGTTATACCTACATATTTAAATTGTGTGGTTTAAATGATTATATTAATTATACCTATACCTATATTATAACTTATACCTATGCTTCTTTCTTGAAATTCGAAAGGGAAGCCGATGGGAATCGGCTTATAAGGACGCCTCGCCACTGGGAACTATACTTTTGAGCCATTTGGGGTCGAAACGCTCGGACCGTGGGGCCCGAGTTCGCGGCTACTTTATAAGGACATCGCGAAAAGGCTTGTCGACGCTTCGCGTGACCAGAGGGCTGGCTTATTCTTTGGACAAAGAATTAGCATTGCCATTCAACGTGGCAATGCAGCCAGTCTTCTGGGCACGTTTCCGGAGGACAGTGATGCGGAGGAATACTTCGACGCCTGATCGATGCTCTTATGCTATGCTATATTATGTTTTATGTTTATATATATTTTTTATATAGTATTTTATTTTTAGTTTTGTATAAAGATAAGTAGTTTAAGTTTGTATATATGTATAGTGTGTACATTGTAGAAATAAATAGTACTCAGTTTCTGAAAAAAAAAAAAACTATTATTTTCAGAGTAGACTATGTGTGTGTTTACCTAAAGAAGGAAACCATGATATCTTCATGATATACTTCTGTTTTGTGAAGATAAAAACCGTGGTGATTAAAGTTTTTTTTTTGTTGATCATCGGTCACGCATGAAATAAACAGAAAGCTGTAAATAAGAAAACACTTTGTTTTGATCATGTTTTGAAAAACATTAGTTAACAGTAAGAAATCTGAATTTGCAAATCATGGCGATATAAGAAAATAACAAAGTTTTTTATCTGATGTACCTACATACCTACTTGATAGAAAAACATTACGCATTAAAAATTCTTCATCTCTTAATCAATCCTCTATGTTATTTATTTTCCAAAAGTTTATAGTGAGCATGAACATAGGCTGTTAATACAGTAACTATCAATACTATTATTAATAACAATATCTACTAAACAAAACAATAATAATAAGCTTCGTACACCTGCTTCACAAAAAAAACTTGATTCAACGTCTATCCGTCTACTGACGTCTTATACATTGTTTTTGCAAATAAGCTATTGACAAATTACAAGCTAACACAAGTTTTAGTCGTGAGGTTGATAGGTCAGTTTTTCTTACAACCAATAACTAAGAAAAAAAAGTACAAATTTGCGTCATTATTGTGTCTCATTGAAGTTATTTCAGCTAAGTTATCTAAGTATTTGGCTAAATATTTTTGCTTTTCATCAATCACAGACTGTTATTTTTATCTTAGCACGAATTGTCTAAGTCTATGCAATAAAATTAAGAAAATAATAAAGATTTTTGGAATTAACGCAGATAAATTGAAATAATGTTGCGCTAGGGAGCAATTCGTTTTAGTGAGACGCAAAAGAATAATATTTCTGAAATTATGAATCTTGTCTTAATGAAATATTTTTATTCCAATGCCATTTATGTGCAAAATTTTTGCATTTTAGATTTCTTTTTTACTGGAGCGTTTGTTGCTTCACTTTTTGCCATCTAGGCACATAACGATACTTGGTAACTTGAAGTTGTCACACTGTATTTTTTTAATTTGCCAGCCTAATAAAATTGATTAGCAGTCTAGTAAATAATTGATTAGCAGTCTAGTAAATAATTGATTAGCAGTCTAGTAAATAATTAGCATACATAGATAGAGTGTTAAAGCCTTCTTCGTTTCAGCAGCTTTCTAGTCTGTCTGTGCATGATATATTCTTTTCTGAAATACCGTAGCAAATGAAAATGAATATCCTCCTTTGAACCCGTTAAATATTTTTCCCTATAGTAAAACAGTGTGAAAAAACTATCATGAAACATTACAGTTTAGTCGTTTCAAAAATCCTTAAAAAAACTAATATAACGAATTAAAAATCAACTGTTAACACAAATAATGATAATTACGACTTATCTGTTCACCATCCAATAATTCAGCCACCTCGAGGCCCGAAAACCAGTTTGAACAAAATCTCAGAAACTGTGGTTGCTCTATAAAGAATTTGAGAAACCTGTATAATAATGTATTTGAATATTATTATTATTATTTCTCTTATTAAAGGACAACTGGAACTGGTTACAAACGGGTTTCGTTTCGTGGTATTTTACGAAGTGATCATGGCGTGATCAGATGAAGAATTTGTTTTAGAGAACTTTGCAACGGAATTTCTCTTGTGGGTGATATTTTCCCACGATATATCACGGAATAAGATCTACTAGTAAACCATACAGTATCCAGTAAAGGAATATACCTATGTAGTCTACGATGGGAGTTTTCGAAACTAATTGTACTACAACTAAGAGTACATTGAGGATTAAACAGTGGGCCGACAGTTGATCCGGTGATGGGTATTTTTTCTAAGGAAATCTTGGTTCGAATCTAGGTTTTCAGTCGGTCTGATTTCGGCGGATTTTTGTAATATGCGTACTACCATTCATCTTCACACTGATTTATGAGCCTAAACAAACTATCGACCGACTAAAAGAGTCAAAATAAAAATGATTGGAAAATATGAAAAATGTAAAGTTGCAGTTGTTGTTTATTTGGTCTCTAAACGCATCCTTGCACATAAGATGACATAATATGTTCTTTTTAAAATGAATGGTAATATTTATATTAGAACGCCAACCTTTAAGACAAACAAGAATTATATACAGACTATGTGGTGACTTTTATTATTTTGATTGGCCTTGATAGTAATGCATTATAAGTAAGATTGAACAAGCATTGGTACACGTGTTTGAGTACCTACAGTCAAAATAACTTTTTTCTTTGATAACAATGTTATAACTTATTGTGTAATGTAATGCTCTTGAACACATTTATATGTTGTTACAATAATATTGTGGTACTAAGTTGTTTTACAACTTGCACATGATTGGTCTACCACGTGTTGCTTATTTGTTTTATCTTTTAATAAGCTCTTTCATTTGCAGTAGCTATTAATAGTAAAGCTTTATTTTAATCTTTATTGTATTAGGTAAACACAATTGTGATAAAAGATTCTTATTTCTTACACGTTTCAATTAGGTATGCTCTTTAACGTGTTTTCTACTATAGGAAACTACTACTAGGTACTGAATATGATGTATGTACTCATGATTCTGAGAAAACTATTTATTTGAATTGCTATTTTCTGCTGTACCTAACCACACGAAATTAGGTCTTGATAAGGCAATACCAGAATCAGTTTACTAGTTCTTGTAATGATGAAATAGGGCTTTCAATAGAGGTTATAAGCATACCCGCTTTTAACCTCTGTATATCATTCATACACAGATAAGAAGAAAAATATGTCACCGAGGGCTTTGATATTAATTATCAGTATTGTAATACAAAACATACTAGCCCTCTCATTAGTGAATTGAAAATAGAACAAGATATCTGAATGTAAGAATTCTTTTGTTTTTTTTTTCATTCTTGTATGCCAGTCATTGAGGTACCTAACTAAATTAGCAATCTCTTTTATTCTTTCTTTTTAAATGAAGCATTTTCGTCAGTTTATATTCGATACTTTTTCAATTAAATAGCAATGTGGGAGGATTCATTTTACATGTTTGACATTGTACGTTAAGAGAGTGATTAATTGAGACCACAACCTAGATACTTTTGAGAGTGATCCTATTTGTGTAATAGCAATATTTCAGTCATTATCCATGTGGTAATTGATTTGAAGCAAACTAATTCAAAAACTAAGCCTCACACTCTATACCAAATAGAAACTTTTCTACTATATCAAGATTAACAGGCAGCTAACAAAATAAAACCAATAAATTTCAAAAAAGGAACAAATGTTTATTCATTCATTTTAGCGGGTAAAGTCCCATGTCCACTGGGCCTGCTGGCGTCACTCAACCGGTCTGCAACTCACTCGACCTGAGAACAACAGAAAAGTAACTTTTAGACTTTCTATTTAAAGATATCTTGGTTTTTCCAATGGTAATTAAGGGTAATGTGAGGTTTTTAGGTGATTATGGAGAATTCCATTGGAATAATTAATTGATTGATGGAGTACTTTGATGTTATGATTTTTGAAAGCAACTTGGTAACATGTGCTCTATTTTAGGTGATCTAGTGAATAGGGTACCTTATTAAAAAAAGGGTTAAATGAATAGCATTCTAAATTAAAATGGAGTAAATATAATATCTTCAACAAATTGATTTGAATTTGGAATAAAATATAGTAGCGTTTATATTTTAATGATTTATCTTGAGTAGTTTAATACTGGTTTAATAATTAGCAGAAAAACTACAGAGTTTTAATTATTTCAAGTTTTATGGTGTTACGTGGGAATTATTTTATAGCTTTTACTGGTTTGATGTCTGTTTGTATAAATAAGATCTAACAGTAAAAAACTTAATCAAATGATTTCAAGACTAGACACTTATATCCTGAATACCGGCTTTTTCTAATGAATTAAATCAAATTCATGTCAATTCATTCATTTAATTTACATGAATTATTAATCATTTTAGAGTTCGTTATAATTTTAAAATAGGAACTCTACTTATTGTTCAAACAATGCTCAACGCGGAATTATTGATAAAAACGCTTGATATTTTTACATTTACATACAGACTTATTTGTTGGCATAACATTAATATTTAGATTTCTGGTTTGGTCACAAATGTTAACTAGGACTACATTAAATTGTATTTATTTGACTATTTAATTTCTATTTGAATTTAGCCAATACATAAAACCAACTGGAATATAAATTGGAGCAATTACTATGGGAAGGCATGACAATAAATTGAACTTGTCCAAATGTCCAATTATTTGAATCAATTCGAGTAACCCTCAATTGTTTTAAGTTTAAATCTGGAACTAAAGCTTTTTGACTGGACCGAATTAGTATTTTAGACCAAATCGAGTTCAATTAGTTTTATGTATGCGCTCGAGTGATCGAATTCAAAATTTTGTATAAGTGGCTTTTGCGAACTGCATTGAAATTTGATCAGTTCTCAAAATTAGAATTGGGTTTCTAATTTTAATGAATTCACGTATTGTGAAAAATAGACGGTGATATAAGAAATGGATGCCCGAGATGGATATAATGAAGAATGGTTAGGGAGACAAAAAGGTCGTGATAAATTCTAAAAAGAAAACAGTAAAAATCACAAATACCAACCTGTTCAGAGAGTGGAACTGGCAAAAATATTTCACTATCACAACACACACGCACTGTCTCTTCACCTCTTCTCATTGAACTTGGGCTTGTAATCCATGGTCGAAGACACCATGGATGATGTGCTGCTACTCGAAGACTTGGATAAATCCGTCTTCTTCCTGAAGCTGATCCTCGTCTCCCCACGGATGAAGCGGTCAAGGGCTTGCCTCAACGACGAATGTTTCCTCTCGAAAGGGTTTGTGTACATTTTGATTGTTTTTAATTGTAAATTTTAAAGTCAACACGTCTGTTCGCTGTGAGCGTTCAGTTTGTTGTGAGGCGGTGCACCTCCCACTCCTTTTATATAAAGATTGCGCGTGCGCTTAGGTCAGCCGGAGTTCAAACATTGGTCGGCTGTGGACGTCATAGCGGCTTTTTGTTTTGATGCCAAGTAATTGGACGTCGTCTTATGAAGAACGGGCGTGTCACACTCTGACGTCCTTTTTTTTTTCTTTGAAATTTTTATATATTGGAACGCCTTAATACTACGCATTTTATAGTTGTTGGTAATTATTATTCAAAATAAGAAAATTCACATCCTTTTTCTCAAGTAGGTTGTGTTATATAATGATTTTATTATTTAACAAGCTAATTTTCCCACAGTAAATAGAAACGATTTCGCCGTAGGTCCAGTAGGGAAAACCTCAAGTTTTGTTTACATTTTTTTCATAATAAATGTAAGATTTATTTCAACCATAATTACATTTGGTTTTCTTAGTGTTTGTGAATGTATTTTAAGACTTTTGCGGTTACGAGAGATAAAAGGGTATATTTTTAGAATTACTTAAATAAAATATTAAGAGATAAAAATTATCTTAATAGGTCAGTGTTTTAGGAAATAGAAACGGTCAAATATGACATGACCTTTTCAACCAGAAATACTTTCTTAAAACTTGTTCAAAGAAGTTTTCTCTATTCACATTATTTTATGATTTTTTCCGAGAACTCATTTATGAATCAATCAGCTTGACAGTTACTTATTGAGACTCATTAACTCATTGTTTTAATACTCTGGACCTTTTTCATAGTATTCAACAATGGACTAATTAATTCTAAGTGTAATCATTAATTTAGTTGCTAAGACAATAATTGGAGTTGTAGTAGACAATTATCTTTGTGTGGAGTTAGGTAATAACTTGGCTATGATAGTTCAGAATAAAGAAGGGCTTTATTTTTCTAGCTTAGTAACTACTGTACTTACCATATATCATATCGCTCACCTAGTAGTATAATGGCACATTTACAAAAAAAGCGAAATTGGGTTTTTACGGCCTAAGTGTTTAAAAGTGTATAATTTATAAAGTGGTAAAACGGCACGGCGTTAGTTGTTAAAACCATAAAATATAAGATAAAATATAAAATGAAGTCATAACCTCGTTTCAAACGTTTGCAAAATCTTTGACCCTCGTTTCTGTAAAATAAGAAAAAAGTAGATGTGTCATTATACTGCTAGGTGAGCGATATGTTTACCAGTTATGCTTACTAATATTGTACTAATTATAGTAAGGTAAGTCTGAAATCTCTTTGAGGAAGCGTGGTGGTTAAAACTTATTCCTTGTCTATATGAGAAGAGGAATCTGCTCTGCAGTGCCTTACATGCACTTATGTTTAACAAATTCATATTCTGATTCTGGGACAATGCAAAGGTTGTCGATAAAATTAATGGAAGCTTTATGCTACAAATTATAGTGGAAATAGTTGCATAAAGACAAGATCTTATAGATATGACGAACATCAAATAATGGTAAGTTCGAACTAGAATGGAACTGTTTTTATCCATCTTTTGATTTTGCTATGTTCAATTTACTTAATTTTCTCAATATAATTGATAAAATCTATTTCCTAACCGAAAATTAGGAAAATTAATGTTATTTCGGAAATATAATTTCTTTACAAAAGATTACTGTAATTTAATTTATTATAAGCACATTTTTAGTTCGACAAAGTTGATTACCTCCTTTATAACGGAACGATCATGAAAGGAAACTAAAATAGTTATATTTTGATTATTTTCCAAGCTCAGAGGTTTCTTCCAATGACCTATTTCACAGAAATGTTATTGATACATTAAAAATTCTTCGATTGAATCATCGGAAAATGCTAATAAGGTTTGTGGGAATACAGAAAACCCGTTGAATATATTTATTGTTAATTTATGTAATGTATGCAATGATCGTGTTTGCAAACTATTAAAATACCTGACCATTAAATGGTGGATGTTTCATAGAAACTGTGGAGATAAAATGTTGAGAGCTCATAGTTTCTGAGGTGTTTGTATGTAAATATGCGATTAATAGAAATTATTACTATCGATGATGTGTTTTTTCTTCGGAAACTGTATTCTGAAAATTCATTAGTTTAACATAAGCGCCATGTTTACTACCGAAGAGGTGATAGGTGAAGTGGTATTTTTTTAAGGGCTCGGAAAATACTTACTTCCATGTTATTCTTGTGACCACAACATTCGTGATTCTTTCCTATTGCAATCTTCAATCTTTTCAGCTTCAGAGCTGTAATATCAGGTAGATACCTAGATTCCAAGTCCTGACTGTTCGGTTATAAAAAAATTATAACAGTACACACATGGCACTAGAATGGGCTTCTAAGCTTAAATTCTAATTTGAACTTAAATAAACTTTCTCAAATATGTGTCGATGTTGTAAGCAAAACTGTCCAAGTGGGATCTTATGTAACAATTTAAAACAACTTAAAGCGTATCAATATCTAATTTTGGAATAAGAAACCTGATATTTAAAGAAGAAAAAATATATATTAACAGTTCAAATCTAAATAAAAACGTTTGAAAAGTTCTAGAACACGAACACGAGTTTGAAAATTCAAATCACAATATTTGTAAGAATAGTTTTTGTCTATGATCGATGGCGTGAACAAAAAATCGACTGAAACAATGACGGTCGATAGGTTATCTCAAAATACATATTATTATAATAATAGCAATAGTAACATGTGTTTATCGAATGAAAATTGACTTTTGAGAGACCTCTCAAGTATATGACACGAACAAACAATGGGATATCGTTTTTTATGTATTTACGCTAGTTGACTACGGAGCATTATGCTAGTAAGCTCAAAAACTCACGGTTGAGTCAGTCAACAACAGTCTAGGAATTTTTACAGTCAATTTTCTAAGTAAAGGATTGTTTTATGTTTCATGTTGCTGTTGTAGTCAAGCGTTAATCAGTTAGTTATTATGTGCCTGCCCCATAAGGTCGATAACCTAACTTTGAAAAGAGAGTGATTCTGTATTTGTTGTGCACACAGTTCTGTACTAGGATAGTTTTTACCCGCGTTTCATGGGGACTACTTAGCAAACCCGAATAAAAAGTACTCGTTAGCTCGTTCGTTCGATACATAGGCTACTTAACTCTGAAAGAATTTTCCAAATCCAATAATTAGTCTCGAGATGAGCTAATGCAAACAAACAAACATTTTCGCTGTATAATATTAACATAGATGAGGAAAAACTTCGTTTAAAAGAAGTCAATGTCTTTTCAAAGATGCCTTTTAAACAGTATCGTTATACTATGCATTCCTCAATTGAAAAGCGGGTGTATGGTGGGCGTGTCCTAATAAACAATAATTTGTGCTGCGCATGAGTGCCGTGACACTAATATCGCTTTATTCACGCAATTGGTTTGGAATTGACGGCCATTATCGTGAATAGAGATCATGATCTCTTCATGTTATCGATATTAGGAGTAGATACATAACTATATCGATAATATGTTAGGTAGAGTACATTTTTGTATCTTTAGTCACATTATTACAAAGAAGTTCGGTATCATTATCATCATCAACTTTTGTTATCCCATTGCAGGGCACAGGCCTCATCTCATACATAGAAGAAATGAACGTAACACTCAATGTGGATTGGCGATATCATCCCAAACAGGTTTCCCTGGAACTTCGTCATTAGTGTCCAAGATATACTCACAAAGTATGACCAGGAATCGAACTTGCACAATTAGATTAATTAGATTAGAATTAGAGATACTAGTGCTTTCACTACTAGGCCACCATGACTTTTTTCGTTATAATTCATCATCTTCATCCTCCGATCCCTTTTCCCAACTATGTTGGGGTCGGCTTCCAGTCTAACCGGATGTAGCTGAGTGCCAGTACAAGGAGCGACTGCCTTATCTGACCCTTTTTAACCGACTTCCCAAAAAGAAGGAGGTTATCAATTCGGCCGGTATGTTTTTTTTTTTTTTTTTTTTTTTTTCTATGTATGTACATCGATTACTCAGAGGTTTATAGACCGATTTACGTGATTCTTTTTTTGTTCGACTCGGAATAGCTGCCAGTTGGTCCCATAGTCATCAGGTCAGGATCTGATGATGGAAACCCTGAGAAATCGAGGGCAACCTTCGAAAGTTGTAGGCATACATAGGGTAAAAACTTGACACTCAGGTGTACGCCTAAAAGCACTATTCAACTGTGAAGATTTGGAGCTGATCTGATGATGGAAACCAGAGAGGGTCGAGGGAACTCGACAACTGAATATGTAAACTACCTCGTGTTTGGGCTTAAATTATTTGTATTGACAAGACCTTTGCAACAGTGAAGGTTTGGAGCTGACCTGATGATGGAGACCAGAGAAAGTAAGTCGAGGGAACTCGACAACTGAATATGTAAAATACCTCGTATTTGGACTTATATTCTTTGTATTGATGAGAACTTCTCACTTGTATGGATAGTGACAACTATTCGTATCACTGAAAAGCTTTAAATAAAAAACTTTTTTAGGTGCATTGGCCTAGAAGTCGGTGGCAAAATTAACTTAGTAACATCCATTAGACACCGACTTCTAGGCCGATGCACCTAAAAATAGTTTTTTTTTTGCTTTTTAGTGTTTTGGGAAGTCGGTTTAATTTTTTTGTAAAAAAGTTTTTTCGTTGTAATTGAGACTGAAAAAGTTCCGGCTATTTCAATAGTCTGTTACTTCAATTCATTCACACGGCACAAATATTTTTCTTTTGGCCCCGTACATTTTTGTGTGTAAACATCCGTAATGCTGAATATGGTACAAACTTGTCACGTAGGTCATAATAGAATCAGATAATACTCCTATCAAAATTAGACTGGTTTTTGTTTCTATATAAGATTTCAATTGTTTTTTAAAGTGCGAGTATTGTAGTGATATGAGATACTCCTGTTGAACTGTTAAAACCATAACTCTCCTTTTTAGCCTTGTCGTAGTTGGGTAAAAATCTCCACCACGTGCGACGGGGCGTAGTTCGTGTTAACGTGACCATTGATATAATTAAAAATTCTCATATTTTTACACGTGACTTGGTAATTAATCTCCTTAAATGGTAATAAAGTGTGTTCTATTCAATTACATGTCAAATTATCCTTATATTTAAAAGCAAATGGCCTGAACCTTAGGCATAATTGGATGCTATTAAGATGCTTGCAAATTTTTCTTAGGAATCACTATTTGACCCTTATAAAGGAGGTAAAATTACTGCATCATCGTGATTCAGCAGAATGATATATTCTCAAGTTCAAAAAGTGATTAAAATGTGACATAGATGTCCTATTGTAATTATTAGAAGTATTTAAAACAAGACAAGAGATGTAGCAAAGGGTATAGCTGGCTTAAGAAGGAGTAAAAAAATAAGACAATCACCATCAAATAATTTACTAAGTATAGTTAAAAGTCAATGGTTAACATTTGTTTTTAGTCATAAGACCATTCCAATTTGAATATTGATCCTCATTTTGAGAATTACTAAAACGATTTACATATAACATACAACACAATTTAAGACCTCTTTACTTTTACACTGCCTTTCAAAAAACTTCTAACAAACTTAAACACTAGATATAAAGCTATAAGAACAGCTACTACGGCGGTCAAAAATACTGCTAGAAGTGTAAACACTAGTTTGAGTTCAAGGAACTCTGTCCATGTGATGTGGGCAGCTGGTGAGAGTAAATGTTTAGCTCCGCCGTGACGGATGACGTATTCCGTCCACCATACGGCCCGGTCTAAAGGCTTTTGGGGCTGATCTTGAATGATGTTCCGGAGACGCACTATGTTCTTTCGGTAACTGTAAAAAGGCATGTTTATGAGTCTAACAGACTTATTTGTAAGATGAAGGATCTTGAGAGGTTTGCTTGTTTGCCTATCACATAACTGTGAAAAATAATTAATATACCTACTATATAGGTATTAAATAATATCTTGGATCAAAATGCGTCTAGTGAGTTTCGTCAATATAAGTCATTAGTTTTTCCTTTCCCAAGTTATGACTAGAAGCTATAGATTAATTTTCAATCGTTGCCTTTGATCTAAATCGCAATTTGCATTAACATAATAAATAAATTTTGTTACATCATTCATTGATATTTCTGCTTCCACGTGTTTGTCTAAATCAGTCTTATTTATCAATAATCCTATCGAAAAACAATTTCGGAAGTCAAACAAATAGTTTAGATAGTACTACGTAACAATCTAAAATTATCTTATCGCAATTGTAAAGTACACACCTGTCATCTCCAATGGTTTTATTAATAGCATTCTTGAAGTTCTCTTCCGTTAGAGTTTCCATGTCGAGTCTGACTCCAATCTTGTGGGCTACGTATCTCTCTACGTTGTACCATTGATCAGCTATCATGGGCATGCCTATAAGTGGAACTCCTGCGGTAATAGCCTCATCTGTGGACTGCAATCCTCCTTGAGTTATGAACAATTTGACTTTGGGATGCTCTGTAAGAAAAAACAAATGATTATCACCATGGCCTTTCTTCAAATCTTTGTTGAATTCTACTAAATTCAGACTGTCCATAATTGAAATTCCTCACAATGGAATGTTGTAATAAGAATATCTTACTGAGTAGATCTGATTGTGGCAACCACTTGGATATCCTGATGTTTGGTGTTCTCCCAGGAAGCTCGTCCTTGCTCCACTTCCATAAAACATCGTAAGGCAGTTGAGACAGCACCTCTATCATCGCTTGTATTTTCTCCGGCGGTAGAAGTGTAGGATCCACATTGGTACCATAGCTTATGTATATCACGCCATGTTTAGATGAATCCAAGAATGTTTTAAGGTCCTAAAAATAATTTTAGATCAGTTTCTAGGTAGCACAAGTTAAAAAGATTTAAAAAGTTTATTGGGTACGTTAGTATCTACCTCAGGAAGATCCTTTTCAGGATTTTGATGAAGACCACCCATGAACACAACTGCTGGCGGTACAGGCCTTACGTCTCCAAATATGGGATTTTCATTCAAAAACAGCATGTCAACATTTTTGAGCAATTCCGAAACTGGAGGGATGCCTGGTCCAAAATATTTTTCTACTAAAGCATTTTCACCCGGTTGTGCATCTGCAATCAGCTTTTCCAGCCTGTACTGATCATATAATTCTGTCACCTTATCCCAAACTGAGAGGTTATTCAATTTTCGTCGCATGACATGAGGGTACAGGAATGGATGCGTCGGTGCGCCCACTGTTTCATAATTCCCAAAATAAGCTCCAAGTGAACTCGCTTGAATAACTGGAGTCTTGTAAATATGAGCAAATGCCAGCAACATTGCCATATGGGCTTCTGCAATCAGCAAGTCAAAATGTTTATTCTTTGTGCCTTTTATTAAAGCCTGAACCTCTGGGTGTTGTAGTTGGGCCTCAAATGCTTTCTCAACGGCATATAACATTACACTCATCGGTGCTAAGATGTCGTCTATTTCTTCACCTCGTGATGCTTTCATTACCTCTGTTCTCCATATATTGTAAGATATATCGTGGACGTCAATTTCTTTTAAGTTTGGGGGTGCACCTCCTTTTGGGAACGCAGGGTCTGTTGTGACGACGGTGACCTCATGACCTCTGGCTGCCAGTGCTTGCGTCAACGGCCGGAATACTACCTGATGACTGATGGACGGAGTGGGGATGTAAACTAGTATCTTTGCCGCTTCACCTTGACTTAGCAACAACACTAATGTGTGAACCACGATAAAATACGAGAAATCAGTCATTTCGAATGAGTGAATTGAGACTGATAAATGATAAAAGTTTGTTAGACTATATATACATTTTGATACTGATAAATATAGCTCATTATAAAACACACAATTCATCGTGACTTGCGACGTTAATGTGATAAGTAAGCAGTCTAGAGAATCAGCGTACTTTTTATACAAGATAGTAACTTAATACTTAATCTTCAAGGTGTAAAACACGCTGGTTCTCTTTTTTCGAACGTTTCGAGCATTCCTCGTAAGTGATGATAATTTTTGTGAACTTCCATTCACAGATTTGTGCCAGACAAATTGTGAAACAATCCATTAGGTTTTATGTACAAATATATAAGAATCCCTTGCTCTTGCCGATGAGCCGATGTCACTCAGGGAGAGGATAAAAAGTGAACGTGATATTCAGAAGATCATTTATATTAATATCAATAGCATCTGTTAACTAAATGAGGTAATAAATGGACAGAATGTTTAATATCATCATCAGAATATTCGCAAAAACTATACCTCTATAGGTACAAAATTAGTTGCCTAGGTACAGTCAACTTCACGTCAGTGGTAACAGTTTTATAGGAAAATCGTACTTATTACTATTGAGTTAAGGTGCATGACAGTTACCACTGATGTGCAGTCTACCGTACCAATTATTAAAAGTAAATACAAATGAGAATCCATCGTTGATCCACTTTACACTCTACACAATCACCAGTAAGGTTCAGGGTTGCTGTAACAGGATTTCTTACAAATCTAAATCAATGAAAAAAGTTGCAATTTTAGTTTTTCAAATATCATCATGACTTGCCAATTTTAAGATAATTATTGATGAAAAAAAGGAGACATGAACTTCAATAATTATTTTTGTAACGTCACACTTCAATAGATTTACGTCGTAAGCAGACTTGTCTTGTGGTGGCACGAACGAGTTTTTAATCATCTGCCTAGCTTAAGCTGTACCATGTTGAGGCCAGCTTTCATTAGAATTATGTGTGAAATCATAACCAGGATTATTTAAAATCAATCTTTTATTATTTATATTAATTGCGCAGCTGCTATAGATAGTTTAGATTGCTGATTGCGATTTTTAGCTTGAACACGACTGAAAAGGAAGTTCACTATTCTATGCAGACGTATAATGAATACATTACAAACATTACAACATCGGCATAAAAATCAGAAAAAAATCTTTTGAATGAAGAACTAGGAATTTTCCTGCTTCACACATTAACGTCATTTCCTAAATTTCCACAATTCTTAGAGTTTCCGTTATAACTATTAACCACACCATCTTTCTTAGATTTTCACACTGATCTCACGTAAGCAAATAAAGTTACAACTTTAACTAAAGAAGTGTTAAACCCGTGCGCAGTAAGAAAAGCAAATATTCCTTAAAATGATTCATGTATCCGTCGTGACTTGAATGGCCCACTTAAGTTTGTATCATTATGTTAATTGGTTTGCGGTAATTAAGCGTGACGAACTGGGTTTACGCTTCATTGATTCATTTTTACTATGATACCGCGAGATGGCTGTTTTCTGATCAATATAAATCACCGCAGTCTTAGGATCCCCGCTTAACTGGGTCTTATGAAATTATGGGACCTTATTAAACGTTCCACTAGTTGTAAGGTTCCAAACAGTCTTGGAGAAGAGCCGACAAGGAACTCCGTGGACGTTCTTTAAGAAGCAATACGTTCACAAGGACTCGATTACGATAGTAGGCTGACAAACACCTCTCAGAGTGTCAGACTCTTACTGACTAAAACCCACTATGTTCCTTCTTAAGCCCTTTATGTACCAGGGCCGCGGTAACCCGTTTCGAAGAATCCCGCAGCCCCGGTATGAATTGGCTCTGGTGCAATGGTAGCCATCACTGATCCAAAATGAAACATTATCAATGCTAAAAATAAGTACGCCAGAACTTGACTTATTAAGACGGAAAATTACCAACTTCTTTCTAAAACAAAGCCACGTGTAACAGATTATTGAGATTTGCCTATCAGTTTTATCAGCATTGTCTGTATTTAGATGACATATTACTTGTAACATCATTTTTATTTTATTTTTCATTCAAAATCGGTGGGCGTAGTCTTCTTGATAGCAACGATATCTTGCTCAGTGATTGCAATTCATATGATACATACTCTGATTATAGAATACTTGACGTAATCTGATAAGGAACTAAAGATACAAATTGATTGAGAGTGTAATTTTGCACACGTATTGCATAATGCTAAGGATGACAATAATGAGGATTTTGTACTTTGATTTTGGTCATTCATTTTATCAGTGCACTTACGAGGCATGATGATGCATGTTCATCAATCGATCATGCATTTGATGACATGGCGTATCAGCGAATCAATTAAAATTGCGCATAAATAATAGTCACCAAACTCTTCTATGGAATATAAGGGGGCGTTCCACAAGGAAGTATACTTAGCCCAACACTGTTAAGGCCTTGGTAAAATACAAAAGCAAAATGAGAAAGCAAATAAAAACTGGTAATTCTTGGTTTTAAATAATACGCTTAGTAATTCGTGGTGTTCAGTACATTCTCAATACTTATGACGTCAATAGCAATAGGGTTTTTTACACGTTCAGGTGTAAAAACTTTGTCATTAATTCTTAACTATTTATGTAATATTGTATTAAATGGTGCTGTAAATTATTTATTAAGTAACTTATTACAAAGACTAGTTAAAGGTTAATCAGTGTTTTTCTAAGATCCTGAAAATGTTATTACGTATTTTATTTTCTATCCACACATTACATCTTAATTGTTTTTATTCTTAGAATAAGCATCATAAAAATAAAAAATAAAACATCTGGATTTTTTTAGAGAGTGTAAGTAGACACCGAAAATAGCTATTAGATGGTATAGTTGACACGTGCGAGGCAGGCGCGAAGATTTTTGGGATTAAAAGGCAAGCAAACAAGAAAAATACAGATTAGAGCCTGCACTGACTGCGGCCCACGTCCCACTAAGATCCGGCGCCCTAGACGACCACTGCCCTGGTTCGCACCCACTAAAACCGGCAATGGGAATCAGGTTGCCCAGATTACTGAGTTTTGGAAGAAAGATAGGCAGTGGCTCCATGTCAATCCCTGGTACTCGGTTGCATCCGGTTATACTGCAAGCCAACCCCAACATAGTTGGGAAATCGCAGGACAGATCATTAATTACTTACCTTTATGAAACTTATGGAGTGCAATAAAATATTGAGTATTGTATTTTGTGGTAGGTATTTTATTCGAATTCATACCGACGAATGCAACTAATCTTTTAGTTTTGCCTATCAATATATACGTCAGTACAGGATACATAAAATATAGTTTTTATATAACAACGATATCACGAGTAATTTGACCTTTTGCGATAACAGACTCCGAAATTGGGTGAAAAAACTTTGTTTTACCTACTATATTTTTATGTTGTAACGCGTATTAAATAAGAATATTTTGATACATTATGTGTGTTTGAGATAGCTTTGTTCCTACATAATATTGTGTGTATTTTTAGCGATAGCAAGCCAAAGTTCAAATGTAGATACTAATATTAGGAAGATGATGCAAAGTAGTGGCTGGTTCTTTTGTTTACTGAAGTAATTCTACCAGCTGTTGTTAAACTGACAATTTACTTTAATAGATACCTACAGATTTTTATTCGGTTTTAAATCAATGAAGGTTTCGGACTCGGAGATCATCATCTGTCTAGTCTTTTCGTACGTACTCTTGGGGAGGCTTCCAGTAAATTTCATATTTTAATATTTTTCACTGAAGCGACTGCCTGTCTGACCTCTTCAACTCATTTACTGGGTAGTAATCCTTCGTCGAATTGTAGATTGATAGATACAAGTTTTGAGATTCACTGCAAATTACTTAAGACAAATTAAATAGATACCTATGTAATGACACAATATTTTTAAAGCGGTATTAATGTAGAATATGATTTATTATCCGATAAAAATAATCCCTGAAAATTATGTTTGTGATACTTGCATGATTAATTTGTGTTAATCATCGTCATTCACAAGTCCGTCTATTAAAAAATAATGACTATTTAAATTTATATTTTTCCTCAAGCAGATCAGTATCAATGTGCTCAATAAAGGTTTTTTCTCAATCGACTATAGTTAAAATGAAATTGTAATTAAATTAGCTCAAACATTACAGCAAAAGTCTAAAGGGTTTTGTTTACATGGTTTTGTATAATATTATGACATTATTTTCAAGTTAAACTACAAAGCAAATCAGTTGGTTATAGGTATCGGTCATTTTAATACCAAACTATGTTGAAAATATTATTTTTATTCATATCAGGTGTAAATTAGCTTTTTTAAGTATATATAGTGTGTTATAAAAATAATGTGTTTTTTTTATTATTTCATATTATATATGAGAATGATGTAATAAACTATCAAGCAATAGCAGATCCTAGCTAATAATAAAATCTCTTGTCCTAAGAATAAACTTTAGACTTCTTTTTGTATTTATTGTAGAATATAATTTGTGTATTTTCTAGCGTTGCGTAAACCCCACAGTACTAATTTGAATTATCCTGTTTGATTTTAATACCAAATGGTTAGATAAAAAGTTAATATTATTTTATTTATTCTCTCAATGTATTTTTTGACTATTAATTACCTAATCATTTTAAAACGCCGCGATAAGCATGACTTTTTTTTTGTTGTTGCTGGGCTAAAAATGCTATTACGCATCCCCTTCCCGTCGGGGGGGGGGGAGGGGTATGTGGGACTCCTCGGTAAAGACGTTCCCGGTAATGGCGTCCAGTCCCCCACCGGCGAGCGATAAGCATGACCTGGGTAACCTAATTCTCCTTCGTAAGACTGTTTGTCAGTGTTTCAGGCTTCTGACTCCCCGTAACGACTATCAAAGATGTTCAAATGACAGCCGAGACCTACAGTTTATCGTGCCATCCGAATCATGGAAGAACCCCATATGACAAGATGGTTACCCATCCACAGACTGACCGCGCCTAGCGTCGCTTAACGTCATGATCGATAGATCTGCGCGGTTTAGAATTAGCCACGAGCTCTTCGACTTCAAGTTTATATAGTATTGAACAAAATAAGATGTTTACACTATCTAGATGTGGTTTCAAAGAACCACTTAAAACGGTGAAACGGGTTCCCAAACTAGTCTATAAGTTAGTCGTTATCAAAAAATTGCATCAAAAATCAAAACAAAGGTGAATCATCTTTTTTTGGATTCAAGCGGTTGATGTTTATCATATTTTGTCCTGCTACGTAATATAGTTTGTTTATTTCGATTCAAAATATTACGTGCTAATATGGTTTTTGTAATCAGCTGTATCCGGTTAGACTGGAAGCCGACCCCAACATGGTTGGGGAAAAGGCTCGGTAGATGATGTTTTACCTGGCTATTTGTATTTTTTTATGACGAGTAAGATATGGGGTTGATTTCACTGAACTAATAAATAGTGATAGACAAAACATATCAACGGCCTTTTCGTCTATTGCAGTCGATTTATGTGGTGGTGTCTGTGATACAACGCCTTTCGTGACTGAACAGACCGATACGAGAGCGACATTTCTTACCACGGGCTTGACAAGAGAAGTAACTGGACATTAGTTATAATAAAATAGCTAGACAAAACATAAGTTATAATAAATATTAAGTTCAGTTAAGCATTTTGAGTGAAACATAGTGTAATGGGTATTAATATACATATTTAGCATCCCTTCCATTGCACTCACAGCAGTACCTATTTGCTTTTCATTTCATGATTTTCACCTAAAAGCCCTGACAAAAATAATTATCTACTATTTCTTAATCACATTCCAGTCTTGTTACTGTAATGTTTATCTACATAATTTTTCTCCGTAAATTATATTGACAAACAATAATTATGTTTAGGGTTGTAAATAATAACAAAACACCATCTCAATGGGTACGTGACCAAATGCATGAATTACACTCATTATAAAATAATAACAAATAATATTTATTTTTGATTGAATACTCAGAATCTTATCTATTGTTTATATTTATCAAGGGCCCAAAGGGATAATTTACACTAAGATGTAGGCGGTTATT
This sequence comes from Helicoverpa zea, assembly GCF_022581195.2. Taxonomy (NCBI): domain Eukaryota; kingdom Metazoa; phylum Arthropoda; class Insecta; order Lepidoptera; family Noctuidae; genus Helicoverpa; species Helicoverpa zea. Next base: position 3,277,715 of record NC_061458.1, on the reverse strand, counting down.
TATCGTTTACTTAGAAATCCTTTTTCAAGTGCCAGTAATTCAAGTGTCTAAAAATGATAGTAGGTATTATGTATTACACATTAGTGTAGTTTATAAAATACTTGTCTCACGTCGTTTTCCTGTCATCGCAGTTTTCCAAGACACTTTCACAAAAAAGTTATTTAATGCTTTCCGTCATGAGAGCTCAAAATTCTGTAAGTAGTCTCTCTAAGGCATATTATGGTATGGTACATAAGTCCTTATTAGCCTATTAATTGATTTGGAATAATAATAATAAAATTGAAAAAAAAACAGCACACATTGAAGTAATCATAAAAATAAGTAAGTAATGAAAAGAAAAAACGACAGCAAAATTAAATCCTAATGCTAGTATGAGCATATGTAACAATTTATCGAACACTGCACAGTGTAGATCAGCCCTAAACAAAATGATTAACACTTGTGTAATATTTGTGTTACTCATTTGTGTATTGTTGAACTATTTTAAGTATAAACTTTAATGTAGGCGTGTTTACATTAGATTTCATTCATAATAAGGAAACTGGAGTATGCTCGAGTAAGTATCGTAACTTCTAGGGTACGCCTTTGTCTCTTTCTAATACGCTAAGATGTGATAATATGAATATTGTATATTATCTTAACAAAGTGTACGTAACAGTTTGGTCGGTATTTATATGTTATGTGTGGTAATTTCTTTATAGGAGGAAGGGGCATTTCTGTTTTTTTGTTTAAAAAACTACACTGCAGAAAAAAACTACCTCCCTGATTTTCAGGTTTTAATCTCTGTTTTATTTAAATCGGTTTTATAGTCGTCAGTGCGACAATCCATAAATCAAACAAAGGGAAACTTCAGGAGCCCTTTGTGTGCAACGGTAACCTTTACGAAAAAATGTCCCAACCAATTGCTAGGCTACCGACAACAGAAGTGTGTTTCTAAGAGGAGGTATCCCGTCAAACCGACTGGCGATGTTAAATTACTTAAAAGTGTTCCTCAATCTAGACTCAGCCATAGGTTAAATACTGACTGCAATTATTCTATTCAGTTCGTTCACTGGTCAATTGTCGTCCAATTGGCATTTATTAATTCGCATTCCATATTGTCATTGTCATTTTTAGGGTTCTGCAAAGGTTTTTCTGGTCTATTGTTATCATCAACATCACGTTTTTCTACACTTATCTCAGTTTTCATTGGTCAGCGCGGAATGTCATCTTCTTCCATATCTTCTGTCTCAGGTCATCTCATTATTGAAATCTAGTCATATCGTCTCACGGCCTAGTTTCCTTAGTGATCCTTAGTTAGTCGATTTACGTTCATGCTCGAGACCATACAGCATAATTTTCATTCATCACCTGGGTACAATTTCAGAGTCTTATCTGATACAGATAATTAGTACCAATGATTGGTGAGGCGGCTGCAGGATTGTTAGAAAAGAGTGATTGCGGCTCTTGAAAAAGAAAGAATGGAAAAGGAAGGAAGGACGCTAACTAAATGATAATAAATTTTCTGTTATTCCTTTAGCCTTTGCTGTTTAATTTGCAATATATAAATGTCACTACTCCATCTGATATCTAACGTAACGTTCAGTGCCTTGAGAAATCACGTGGTTATCTTTGTCATAATTTACAGATTTAAACAAATCTTAAAACTTATTAATGAACCGAGCTACATGTTTATTAACTAACTGAGAATTAAATATCGAGGTCACATTGAGTACAACATTCTTATCAATAAGTTTGTCTGGTCTGATGATAACCTGTTCCATCCAGCCGGGGTATGATCGAGTGACAATCAACAGTCTTACCAATCATCTATGCACATATAAAAAAATGCGTCTGTAATATTAGAAGCTAACATACATATACACGAACTAGCTTCTGCCAGCGGTTTCACCCGCATCCCGTGGGAACCTCTGCACGAACCCGGATAAAAAGTAGCCTATAGCCTTCCTCGATAAATGGGCTATCTAACACCGAAAGAATTGTTCAAATCGGACCAGTAGTTCCTGAGATTAGCGCGTTCGAACAAACAAACAAACAAACTCTTCAGCTTTATTATATTAGTATAGATAAAAAAGGTGTAATTTGTCTCTAAAACGTCTGTGCAGATTTAAAATGTTTATTTACGGTGGATACACATGACATAAGGAGTCAAGTACCCTGTCTGATATTTTTATTTACGGAATAGTAAAAATAACCAAAAAAAATAATAACTGATGAAAATAAAAGAAAAAATCTTACTTGTCGAAGGCGGAGAACGCCACGGGGCAAACCTGATAAACGATATCAATTGAAAGCAAATATACATCATTGAAAAGATTTATTGAACTCAATTTCGAAATAAAGACTGTATGAACTCAAATGAAATATGAATGAGTTATTTCGTGTGCTTCATTCTGAACGATAAGTGAAAATAATGAACGCAAGATAAACGTGAATAACTTGAACGCATTTGTACAGATTTTTCCTTATAAAAGTTTGTTTTTCGTGTGCAGAGTGATGCGAACTATTAGATAACCTTTTAAGTAAATAAATGGTCTATTTCACCGTGTATCGAGACTGAATAAATCTTTTTGGTAGTCATTTGTTTATTTGGATCAGTTGCTTCATATTTTGTACTCTTGCGAATGCATTCTTCTAGAGAAATCCATGGATGGATATTGGTCTAAACTGTTTGAAGCTTTCAAGTATTTTGCTTAAGCAAAGCACTCCCAAGTAGTCTTTTATTGTCTGTAATCCCACTTGTTGCAAAATAAATCGGATTGAAAACTAAAACGGGTAGCTTTTAACATAAGAAACGCGAAGGACTTCAATAAATATACATTTGTTTCATAGAGAGCTAAAATATATCTTCATTTCTGTCTGAAGATTTGTCGTCTATCATCAAATGTATATATAAACGTTGGCAAGAAATTCTTAATGTAGTTGAACTAATAAGTGCTGAGTATTAGGAATTAATGACTGTCTTTTAGTCTTTGCTAAATGGACGGGAAAGGTGATTGACCTCAGATTCGTCTAGCATTGAATTCTGAATTGCATCCATATAAATCATTGTTATTTCAGCAAAAAGCCATTCATTGCAGAAAATAGGGCTCCTGAAAGCATTCCTATTAAAACTGGTTATATCTAGCAGCCAGCAGCAGCAGGATATCACAGCCAGAGTAATTGAGTCCTCGTCTATGCTAATATTATTAATCTGAAGAGCTTTTTTGTAAGGTTGAACGAGTTGGTCTCAGGAACCACGGGTATGATTTGAATTATTCTTTATCCGGATGAGCGAAATTGTTCACACAGGACGCGGGCAAACTTCCTTTAAAAAGCCAGCTCTAAATAGTCCTAGTAGGCTTTGTTACATCACGAAATAATACTGTCATAAATTAACTTATAATCCTGTCGCAACCCAAAACACTTCGACCATCCTTATAGTTCGGCCATTCAGAGAATGCGTTCCTGACACGTCGCGATTGAACTGACGACGTAACTTTGCAATGGCGTTGCAGTTACGATAAAAATATTTTTGCTGGTTGTTTACCGTTTTAACAATTGAGGAGCATTAAAACAACATTATTATATCAATAATCAATGAATGTTATAATTCAGTCAGTTCAATCGCGACGTGTCAGGAACGCATTCTCTGAATGGCCGAACTATAGTCATCAGTACCTATTGACCATCATCATATTGATTAACGACTATTATATCAGTAGTCATCATCATTACTATGATCAAACGTGGTGAACAAAATACCTTCCTCCCACCATATGAAGCATAAATTCATAGTATAGCTACAAAAACAGGCAAATCTTGACATTGACCTTACAATGTGTGCCTCGACACGTAAGGTCATTTTTTATGTCGTGTTCAGCTGCCAATTTTGGTCTTAACAGAGACATTTATCGACTACTAAATACTTCGATAAACGTATTGAATAAGTAAAGAGTTATGATAACGTATGCGATAGGATAAGTATGTAATTCGTTTTGTTCTTAAAGTCGACCTTTTGTGACAGATTTTTGTAAGTCAGTCCTTAACTGCGCCGAGTATTTTCTAACTTAGAAAATTAGAAAATAGGTATAATTTTAAGTAAATAGGATAGCATTATTTAGGTACCCGAAAAAAAAAAATTGGTAATTATTTTGAGATTTGCATATTTTTGTTTGAGTCCATCTGAGCGTGAACATCAGACTATCTTAATTGCATGAAAACAGTTACTTATAAGTTCTTAATTTATGCAAGTTGACAGGAAACTCCAAATAAACCTAATTTGAACAAATAAATAATTGCATGCAATATAGTTATTGGCGGTCAGTGAACTTCAAACAACTTTCTAGAGGTCACTTTGCTTGATTAGTTTAAAAGAAATAATTCTGCTTGATTTTGTATTCAGAGGAATAATTAGTACATATTGCAAATGAAATGTTACATTCATGTCCAGATTGATGGTTTGCCGTGAAAATAACGTTTAGAGGGCTGAAAATGTGTTTCGACTCTTAAGACCATTTAAGCGAGTCCTTTCGACTCGAATTATGCGTTTACTTTATCATGTGGGATTTTGCAAGTATTTGATTAATAGTTATGTTTTATGTTCGTATTTTTGCACAAAATTTTCATAACTATATTAGATATTTTAATCTATTAGATTTAAATATTATTAAATTAAAAAAATATTAAAGATATTTAAATCTATTAGATTATACTACTATATATATTTATTAGTTATATATATCTAATATCGTCATTAAATTATATATATAATGTAATCCTATGTTTCATTCTTTACATACTATTAGTTCAAGTACAATAAATGTGACTTGAAATAAAAATAATTAAGTGTGAAGCGGATTTCAGAGGAGGGTCGAGGCGAAACGAGATTTAAAAATGAAAAAATATCTTGAACTTTGATAAACTTATCGTTGATTTTTAAAACCTTTGATCTCGAATATTTATTTTTGTACCTCAATGTACTCCCTTGATCTAATTTTCTAATCAGTTTAGAAATAGACAAATGTAGTGTAACTGTATGGACTTATCAATATCATTCATTGTACAAATGATATATAGTTGACCTCAATATTCATATCGTATGTAATTATTATTACACTATTCATAATAAATAATCTATTGAGAGACAATAGGCTTTCCTAGACATCTTTATATCTACAGAACTATAATTAAGTATTATACCTTTTTGAAAAAATATGATTTATCTTACAAACTGCCGGTATTAATTCTAATTAGTACTAATTATATTATAATAACTAGTTTTATCAGATTTGTATTCAATTCCTAGTTCACCTAGTAATTATAATGTCACGGAATGTCAAGTTTATTAATGTAAGTCACGTCTAAGTAATATGCCCATACTATGAAACATGGACGTATAGAAATGATTTAAAAACTATTACATGATTGTGACAGATAATATAATAACCGGCGACTTTTTAAGGAAATAAAAAGAGTAAGGAAATAAAGAAAAGTCGTGGTGGCCTAGTGGGTAAAGGACCAATCTCTCAAGTATGAGGGCGCGGGTTCGATCCCAGGTCAGGCAAGTATCAATGCAACTCTTCTAAGTCTGTATGTACTTTCTAAGTATATCTTGACACCATTGGCTGTGTTTCGGATGGCACGTTAAACTGTAGGTCCCGGCTGTCATTGAACATCCTTGGCAGTCGTTACGGGTAGTCAGAAGCCAGTAAGTCTGACACCAGTCTAACCAAGGGGTATCGGGTTGCCCGGGTAACTGGGTTGAGGAGGTCAGATAGGCAGTCGCTTCTTGTAAAGCACTGGTACTCAGCTGAATCCGGTTAGACTGGAAGCCGACCCCAACATGATTGGAAAAAAGGCTCGGAGGATGAAAGAGTAATGAGTTCCCCTTAATAAAAACCGGCCAAGTGCGAATTGGAATCGCACACGAAGGGTTCCGTACCATTATTTAGAAAATGAGCAAAAATATTACGTTTGTTGTATGGGAGCCACCCAAAATATTTATTGTATTCTAGTTTACAGTATTTGTTGTTATAGCGGCAACAGAAATACATCATCTGTGAAAATTTCAACTCTCTAACTACCACGGTTTATGAGATGCTTGCTGCCTGATGACAGACAGACGGACGGACGGACAGAGGAGCGAAAACAATAGGGTCCCGTTTTACCCTTTGGGTACGGAACCCTAAAAAAATAATCCTAGAGCATTTCTTAAAACTAGACAAGTCAAATTGCTCGTCAGTTACCAGGTCAGTTCTCAAGTTATAAAATGACAATTACGATAGTTATACTCTGAATTTTGAAAATAATAATGACCACTAATATTGCAGGTGGCAGGCAGGTGCAGTTGAGGTTTCTGTAAATCAGTACAACAAATGCTATTTTCATTAAAAAAAAATACAGCTGCAGCAAGAATTCGGTAAAACTATACCGCTAAATACATATCATGTTGTTTAAATTAATCAAGTTTCCTTGAAACTCCAGAAAACCATTTCTTTGTGGGAATGGGACACACTTTGAGAGAGCTATTTTGTCATTGAACGTTAGGGTTTTACAAATTACCGAGAAAGAAATTCTTAACTAAGCGACTCTTTTTTATGAAATTTTCTGACTCCTTCTTTACACAAATTTTTACTCAATATGGGACTAAATTAAATACAATGTACTGTTATTATTACATGTTCTTTTTCTTTATTCCAATCCGATATATAACAAGGTAGGCTAGTCAAGGGTATCATAACACATAAGTATTATCGCACAGATTATAAAGCGCGGTCAAGGCGATGTCCATAGACTATAACTAGTTAAGGGCTTCGTTATTTATTACCTTTGTCAAGTTACTAAGTGTACCATCTGGTGGTCTATTTATATCTTGGGTCAAGAGCAGAATTTTTTATATAAAATGTACATATAATTAGATATGAAGGATATTTGTTGCTAAGGACTGTCTTTAAGTGTCAGTAATGTATAAAAAGAGGGTTTTTAACATTAGACTTTAGTTTCTGACTTTTAGTAGAATTTTATTTTCAGATTGAATTGTTGACTCGAAAAAAGATCTTTTAATAAACATGTTTTGATAAGTAGCGTCTTTTTTTAATAAGTGGAAAAGACAGTGGTCAAAAATAATTAGGTAATAGGACCTAAGTATATTTTTGTGCATTATTTAAGTTTCAAATTAACTCTGTGTAACCGTTCCAAGACAACCCTAGGCTGTAAAAATTTTCGTTTTTCCTAACATATATAAATACCGCAGGCTTCCCCCGAAGGGGAAGAGGTTGCGCCCCGCCGTCCGCGCAACCCTGTAGAGCTCGTCACCTTACTGGACGCTCTTCCACCTTAGAGGACCATGCATTAACTTTACTTTTAGTCCCGCCTGATAAAAACTAGGGACAGGGGTAGACGGGACGTCAGCAAATCAAATCAAACTTAACATGCAGGGTACAAATTGAATTACAGATATTAGTAGAGAGTGAGAGGAGTAGCAATCCTACCTAACATAAAATATACATAACGCTTGCGTGCAATGTATGTTTCAATCTACACTTTAAAACTACAATCCCCGATTAGTGACATGGGCTACCACAGGGCAGTTGGCATGTCGTACGTGTGCCGCCAGGACTAACACAGAAGATTCTAGCGGTCACGTTCCCTATGTTCTAATTGTCTTACCCAATCCTAAGGCAGGGTACTACGAAGTACAACTGCCATTGGGCAAAACAGTCTCCAGCCATGCTGGGCGCGTGCTCATATTAAGCCCCATCGCGAGCCTATTCACCCTTTACTGTTATATACAAATCTAACGCAAGCGCAGTGTCTCGTCGGTCGGTGGCAACTTTCCTTAGAAGCGCTATTGGTATACACCGAAGTGGTATTTCGTCACTTCCTCTTCCTTTAATCTGCCCCGTTCTTGACAGGCATCGGCAAATCCCCAAACCTAGCCTGTCCAGTATGCGTGTCTTGCCATCTACCACCTTAATATCCAATATGGGCCCTAAGGTATGGTGGCAGCTGACGCGACACGATCTCTAGCATCCCTCGGGACGGGTCTATCGTTCAGTTTTAGGTTGGTTGGTGAAGCCTACCCCCGCTCCCTGGAAGAGTGCGTACAACAAATGCAAGACAAGGCCAGCTGCCGGTTTGTCAGTCCATGAGAAGTAGCTTTAACTAGCGTTTGGTTCATTTGAATCCCGGTACAAGATAAAGTATAGCTATCAATAGCACATGGCATACGGCTAGTGCCGTATAGTAAATATGTATATTGCGATCTGTCAATGCGGTTCTGCCTTCTAAATGTGTATTCGATATGATAGTAGTCATGCCCTAGTCCACGGCAATGTTGTGGGTGTGTAGGTGTATTATTAATGCAAGTGTAGTAGAAGGCCTTCTCCGCCTCCTTATAACCAAACGCATGTCAGAGGTACCTCAATGTAGTCAAGAGAGAATATGCCAGACAGATACATATATTTAGAAGCGCAATACATAAATCAAAGCTCAGTATTCTTACGCTTACGCCAGTGCACAGTATCATTACGCTTATTGCCAAGTCTCGTTTTACGCTTTGCTATAATCAAGTTCAAATATCAAAGTAATTAGAAATAACAGCCTTGGGATGCCGGTCACGGTCTTTGGTATACCTGGAGCCAATGTAATAATAGGGATCACTCACCAGATATCTGCTTATAGTAAATTGTATTCGTCTTACTCACCGGACCATCACCAAACACGATACTCACACATTCTACCTGCATCACTTACTTGATAGAAACTATTATATCGCGGCTATATCTTAACAAATCTAACCGAAACTATCAATATCCCGGTGATCTTCAATATAGACTCCCTAATAGACTCGACTATAGTATTTGGTTACTAGTACTCTTCGTGACCCAGCTCCGACTGTCCCCATTTCAGTTCCCTCAAAACCCTTGTGGCCTGCTATCCCTTCCTACATCCTCGCAAGTCCCACCTTCGGCGCTGACTCCACCCTGTTCTTAAGGTCCTGTTTCACGTATTCGTTTATTTGTTATGAGATAGATTTATTAGTCTTTTTGTACACATTCTCAATTGTTCTAAGTATCGTTGTCGGGGTCCATTTGGGATTTGGCACATGTGCACTTCTATTCAATACTGAGTCCTTTGTCTCAAGGTCCTAATTGCCCTAACGGTTGGCATTGGCTTGTAAGTTCTGCTTAGCACATGTTTGATTGCTTTGCTGTGAGAAACTTTCAGACCCTTAAAATATTTTGTTAAGTTTTTATTGCACTCCATAGCAGCCGGCAAATATCCCTACCCATAAAATAGAAAGTTAATGTGTTCTTAAGAGGCCCGTCATCGTGGCGCCTTGTAAAATAAATTAATATTATTTGATAATATTTAGGGCTAGGTGACGACAGTCACATTCCCCCCTCTGAAAATCAGACGCGTGACGCAGTACAGCGTATGAGATTTCACAATAGGCCGGAGAGCTCCTAGCATCAGTCAGTTAAAACATAAGGCTTGTCTAACGGAATATTTCCACCAATAAGATTCGTACTAGATGAAACAACGTTTTGATGAAATCACTCTGGTTTCGGTCTAGTAGAAGAATCTGCGCATGCTTATAAGTTGAATATACATACCAGAGTTTCTTCTACTAGAGCTTTTCATTATGGCACCGCGTTACCTTCCCTTATCAACTCAGCCTACTACAGCTGCTGAACTTAGGCCTCTCCGTTGCGTCGTGATAATTATTGCAGCATTTTTATCCTGGAATAGTTCGCACATGTACTAATTAGAAGTTGATTCTAATTGGAAGTTAATCCAATGATAGTTGTATAATTTATTTATAAGAATGTAAAAATTCGTCCCAACTGGGTTTACCCCCCTCCGATTCTAAGAGGATAGAGCCGGTTGTAAATCAACTAATAAGACAGAACATTGAACAAACATTAATTCAGTTCCCTTTTTTTTTTTAACCGATTTAAATGGAAATGCCAATATATGTCTGTCATTAAAGGATACACTGTGCATTCCACACAGCCGTGATAGATCATGTCCACATTGATTCAATCATCACGAGCTGGAATATGATTAAGCACTATCGATTAACTTAAATAATTTGGCAACTTAGCTTCGCAACCGCATCCACACTAGGGCTGCTAGTACGTAGGTACATCAGCCGACGAACGCGCACGACGATTTTGATGAAACTTTGAACCCAAGCGACGCAGATTTATGCCGAAACTACATATGTAGTCTCGCACATGAAGACTGTTAGTGTCCTGGAATTTAAAACATAACCAGCCAAGTATCTATTTACAGAAGACAGAGGCTATATCAGTAGCCACACAATATATTGTTTTCCTACGTGTGGAGGAATTACAAAGATAAATATTTAAATCACACGTAAATACAACTTAGAGGGAGCTGTCGCTTCGTCAGTTAAACCAAAAGTAATTATATACGTCGTTATATAGTTATATAGAAGCGGGGTGTACAGCCATGACGTTTATTTTCCTTAAGGTAGGTACGCTCAGTATTCTTACACTAATTCGATCCTTACGCTTATGCAAATACGCAGTGTCATAACGCTTATTGAAACAGTTTTACGCTTATAGTGAAATTTCAGAACAACATTATTTTAATATTTAAGAACCAACATCCTGCCTCTAGCCATCTGCCATTTTTTCTGTCCTAGTATTTCGCATATTCATTTCTTTCATAATTACAATCACATACATAAATACATAGGCTGCACATTTTTGTTAGGGACTCGAACCCATAACTGTATTTCCAACTGTATCCATCCATAAGTATATACAATTCACGCCCTTGGTAGTATATGGGAATCGAACCCATTACCGTAAATCATAACCGTAGTTATACTTCTCTTAATTTTTGCATTATCTTTCACCTCTAGCCAGAGTCTAGGTCTTCGTTAGGGAATCGAACCCATAAATAAAATTCGTCGTAATTATGACTCGTTTTATACAACACTTCTGTTAGGGAGTCGAACCCGTAACTGTAATCATCGCCATATGAACTCACAGTTCATCACGTTGTACAAAAAAATCACAGGGAATCGAACCCAATGCTGTTTTATTGCCGTAATGCCTCGTCTAGGACCATAAGCATGAAATCAAATCTACGTTGTGTTTTTGTGTAGTAACCGATTTAGATCTTTTATTCTCGTTGCACTGATGTGAATCAGTACATTTAATGACGAGAATCCTGGTCACGCAGCGCCAAATGTAACCGTTCCAAGACAACCCTAGGCTGTAAAAATTTTCGTTTTTCCTAACATATATAAATAGGTACCGCAGGCTTCCCCCGAAGGGGAAGAGGTTGCGCCCCGCCGTCCGCGCAACCCTGTAGAGCTCGTCACCTTACTGGACGCTCTTCCACCTTAGAGGACCATGCATTAACTTTACTTTTAGTCCCGCCTGATAAAAACTAGGGACAGGGGTAGACGGGACGTCAGCAAATCAAATCAAACTTAACATGCAGGGTACAAATTGAATTACAGATATTAGTAGAGAGTGAGAGGAGTAGCAATCCTACCTAACATAAAATATACATAACGCTTGCGTACAACAATGTATGTTTCAATCTACACTTTAAAACTACAATCCCCGATTAGTGACATGGGCTACCACAGGGCAGTTGGCATGTCGTACGTGTGCCGCCAGGACTAACACAGAAGATTCTAGCGGTCACGTTCCCTATGTTCTAATTGTCTTACCCAATCCTAAGGCAGGGTACTACGAAGTACAACTGCCATTGGGCAAAACAGTCTCCAGCCATGCTGGGCGCGTGCTCATATTAAGCCCCATCGCGAGCCTATTCACCCTTTACTGTTATATACAAATCTAACGCAAGCGCAGTGTCTCGTCGGTCGGTGGCAACTTTCCTTAGAAGCGCTATTGGTATACACCGAAGTGGTATTTCGTCACTTCCTCTTCCTTTAATCTGCCCCGTTCTTGACAGGCATCGGCAAATCCCCAAACCTAGCCTGTCCAGTATGCGTGTCTTGCCATCTACCACCTTAATATCCAATATGGGCCCTAAGGTATGGTGGCAGCTGACGCGACACGATCTCTAGCATCCCTCGGGACGGGTCTATCGTTCAGTTTTAGGTTGGTTGGTGAAGCCTACCCCCGCTCCCTGGAAGAGTGCGTACAACAAATGCAAGACAAGGCCAGCTGCCGGTTTGTCAGTCCATGAGAAGTAGCTTTAACTAGCGTTTGGTTCATTTGAATCCCGGTACAAGATAAAGTATAGCTATCAATAGCACATGGCATACGGCTAGTGCCGTATAGTAAATATGTATATTGCGATCTGTCAATGCGGTTCTGCCTTCTAAATGTGTATTCGATATGATAGTAGTCATGCCCTAGTCCACGGCAATGTTGTGGGTGTGTAGGTGTATTATTAATGCAAGTGTAGTAGAAGGCCTTCTCCGCCTCCCTATAACCAAACGCATGTCAGAGGTACCTCAATGTAGTCAAGAGAGAATATGCCAGACAGATACATATATTTAGAAGCGCAATACATAAATCAAAGCTCAGTATTCTTACGCTTACGCCAGTGCACAGTATCATTACGCTTATTGCCAAGTCTCGTTTTACGCTTTGCTATAATCAAGTTCAAATATCAAAGTAATTAGAAATAACAGCCTTGGGATGCCGGTCACGGTCTTTGGTATACCTGGAGCCAATGTAATAATAGGGATCACTCACCAGATATCTGCTTATAGTAAATTGTATTCGTCTTACTCACCGGACCATCACCAAACACGATACTCACACATTCTACCTGCATCACTTACTTGATAGAAACTATTATATCGCGGCTATATCTTAACAAATCTAACCGAAACTATCAATATCCCGGTGATCTTCAATATAGACTCCCTAATAGACTCGACTATAGTATTTGGTTACTAGTACTCTTCGTGACCCAGCTCCGACTGTCCCCATTTCAGTTCCCTCAAAACCCTTGTGGCCTGCTATCCCTTCCTACATCCTCGCAAGTCCCACCTTCGGCGCTGACTCCACCCTGTTCTTAAGGTCCTGTTTCACGTATTCGTTTATTTGTTATGAGATAGATTTATTAGTCTTTTTGTACACATTCTCAATTGTTCTAAGTATCGTTGTCGGGGTCCATTTGGGATTTGGCACATGTGCACTTCTATTCAATACTGAGTCCTTTGTCTCAAGGTCCTAATTGCCCTAACGGTTGGCATTGGCTTGTAAGTTCTGCTTAGCACATGTTTGATTGCTTTGCTGTGAGAAACTTTCAGACCCTTAAAATATTTTGTTAAGTTTTTATTGCACTCCATAGCAGCCGGCAAATATCCCTACCCATAAAATAGAAAGTTAATGTGTTCTTAAGAGGCCCGTCATCGTGGCGCCTTGTAAAATAAATTAATATTATTTGATAATATTTAGGGCTAGGTGACGACAGTCACATCTGTTCAATGTTCCCATAAAATGTGATGTAATCTACTTAATTCCAATAATTTGCACGTTTTAAATAGTAAATACTGGATCACGTTTTTAGATATAAACAGTTGCCGCAGCTGAAACGAGCCATATTAATTATTACAAACAACAATAATTATTACACGGAGATAAGGATAATAATAATATTATGTGCATTCCAAGTATTTTTATAACGCTTGTGAAACATTTATAATTAAGCCTAGGAAGAGCTCGTGCAGAGATTACACAACCAAATGGAGCAATTTGATTTTTCAGATAAAATTTTAAAATCTACGTAATAATAAGGAGACTAAACTTTTGGTTGCTTTTTTGGGTAAATGTTTCGCGCACTCGAATTCATACCAAATCACGCTGACTGAAAGCATCTAAAGACCTATTGTGCACTATTATAATCTTACTTACCAAAATGTAGCATGTTTTCATAGCGTATACTCAATTTATTTTAATTCCGTAGCAATACAATTTAATACAATTCTCTCAATTTAATATAATTCTCTCAAACAAAGTCACATAATTCTGCATAACAAACCGCCTTGAACGAAAACGCCCCCAGTTCAGCTCAAATATAGTAATTCATTGTGTTTCGAGGAACAAAACCGATATGTTTCCGTAAAGTGCACGCTTTAAAACACGTGTTTTCTAATAGATGTTTAATAGAACATGCTGGTACACGTGTTTTTGTGTCATTAAATAGAATTTATCTATGACGTCATTAGTGTAACACGTCAATTAGTAGCCCAACGTTGGACTGGGGAAAGGTCGGAAGAATTCTAGTTTTTACTGGTTTTTAATTGTGAAGTTATGTAATTAATCTGTGTTAGCCTTAGTTTCTGTCTAGGTAAGAATAAAATCTAAGTTTATGTGGAACACCATTGGCTAACGACAAAAAAAAGTTACAGGAGGCAAAAGATTAAAAATGTCTAGAATATTGTTTACCGCTCAATCGAACAAACGTGGTTTCTTCTCTGAATGAACAGACGCAAGATATAGTTACTGATAATCAAGAAAAATATAAATGTAATTATTTTTAATAAGTTAATCCTACAATCCTATTATAATAACTATTTATGGTACATTGTTTGCCTTTTCAGTTTTAAAATAATAAGCTAAAGTCGGCCATCCATCTTAACTTTCAAAAAGAAATATGTAGTGCTAATAGATAGTTACTAGAAACTAACGACTGAACTTTCTTTTTTCTGTTAATTAAGAATTAATCTCACTTCAGATTAAAGTTTGTAGGGTATCGCGTCATCAATCATTTTCTAACAAATTGATTGATTACGTCCAATGACGTCAATATATCACGTCTGGCTAATTACTATTATATTTAATTATTACAGTCATTTTCAGCTTTTTACTAGCTAAGTCATTAAGTATGTTTTTTTCTATTATGGGAGTAAATTGACTTTTATTTATTAAAAAAAAAAAAACTTCAAAACAATGTTAGTAATTGAAAGTCTATTAAAATGTTGCAGAAGATAATAGGCAATATTAAAATGATAGTTTTTTTTTAACCATTTAATAGGCAGGGAAAACTAGTATAAATTAAATATTAAAAAAATAAGAAATGTCTAGTTGGGTATTTAAGATCATTGATGTATATTGGTGCACCTAATTTGGTACTTTAGTAAATAAGGAAAAAAATATATCTAGTTGGGTATTTAAGGTCATTGATGTATATTGGTGCACCTAATTTGGTACTTTAGTGGAATAGGTAAAAAATATAGGACAAATAAGTCCAAAGGCGGAGGCGTGTGCGACAAATATAAACATATTTTCAATTATTTGTTATTGATAGACGATTATTAATGTTGTATCTTAATATTTTAACGTTAATTTTCCCGTTTGCATTGTATTCATTATAATTTCTGGATCAATATTAAAATTTGTGTTTTATACGTTAACAATGGAAATATTTTCATTGTTTCAAAACACGATTTCAATTTGGAGGAATCTTCCTTAATTTAACTTTTTTAAGAATACACAATTGTTTTTGTTTTTGATTTCCAAAACAATTTAATTTCACAAAAATATATTTTTTACTACAAAATAATATTACATAGATCGGAAAATGTGCTTTCTACTTATTAACAATACTCTTATTACGAAACGAAACAAATAATTACTGGGAATTGTAACTCCCCTTTCCTGCATTTGTATTTATCCTCCTTCTCGAGTACCTACAATAAATAAATTGCATCACTCTTATCTGCGTAAATAATACAAACAATATTCACCTATTAATAATGAACCTTATGTTTACAGTACAAAGATAGAATTATTATCAGTCCTTACCATGGAGAATAAAATGACTAGTGGAGATGTCATAACGCAAAATCTCCTAAATAAGTAGCGCACCAAAATGCGGGTGTTCGGGTGACTAGCAACGTTACTGTCCACGCCCTTACACGCTTTTTATGGGACCTGTCCATTATTTTTAAAATAAAATCACCAAACAATCAAAACCAATCTTTGACAGATTGGTTTTAATATGATAAAGACTAAAAACGCTTTGGTAGTTCTAGTGAGGTACTGATAGCGCCCACTAGACCTACAAGAAGGCGCCTTTATGGTATCTCCGCTATGTTTCCTTCCTCCGTGGTGTAAGTAATACATATAATATTCACCTATTAATAATGAACCTTATGTTTACGGTACAAAGATAGAATTGTTATCAGTCTTAACGTATTTTATTATTATTAAATGAGCTTAAGTGACAATGTTCCTGTATGCTCATACGTCTGATGTTTAATGAGACTGAAGTAATACATAAAGGCACATTGCTGACCTTAGGAATGGTTTATCTAGAGCAAAGTTAGTCCGGTGTTTTGTCATTACCTAAGTTGATAATAATAGATTCCATGGTAATGAATATATGGGTATAGGAACTTTATCATTAAAAATCTAAATTTTATGACAGCTTAGTACGTAATGAACAGACAACGAAATAACTTAGTTAATAGGTCCGATTTGACATTTCTATAAAACGGCCTAAGCTTGACAATATCTGAAAAACGTACCGCCATAAAAGGTACATACTGGACTCCCAATAGTGGATATTTTATTTTTCTGCAAGTTTCATTTAGAATGCCGGATACTTATTACATTATCTTGGAATTTGATAGCGATAACAGGAATAATAGAAATGACAGTTCAATATTTTTTTGCTGAGGTCAGAAGTATACATAGGTCCAAACGTATGAAAATTGACTTAATAATTATGTAGTTAATCCCCTATTTGTTTACAATATTTAGATGAAATCTTTAATCATGCACCCGGGGCAAGTTAAACTGATAAGCTACAATGATTCATTTACGGCATGTAATCTGAACTTCATGAGATAAAATATGTTATGTTACATAAAGTTATATGCCTAACACTTCAGTGGGAATAACTGAATTTATCCTCAGAAAATGTTGTAAAATCCCAAAGATAAAGGTTCTTACCCTCCATTATTTAAAACTAATATATAAGGAACATCATAACTCATAATTATTGTATTCTCATTCCGGATAGCAGCGAAAAAGTTACTCGAATTTCGACTCCTGAAATTTTGAAATTGTATTTTTCGAAATGAGGTCAATTCTGTTCATAATGTTGATTGTTAAGTTAACAGTAGAGGCTAAAGGTAAGTTTCTTTGCAAATAATTAAGTTGATGATTTTCCTTTGAAAGTTTTGCTGAAAGAAAAGTATTTTTCTTGAGAAAATCCTTTTTGGTTTTGTTTTGAAGAGAGTGATTTTTATTGTTTTGTTTTTATTTAGAGATTTCAGTTGTATTAATAGTGTAAAAAAGGTTTTACCTACATGTGTATCTTATGAAAAGACTTTTCTATTATTATGACTTTATATTTTTCTTTTAGTTTTGTGTGCGTCATTGTATCTATTGTTTGAACAATGAAAATAATTTTGGTGCCTAATAGCATGTTTGTAGCACTCGAGTTCATAAATGTCATGATAATATATTTGAGTGAATAAAAATATAGTAATAAACTGTTCAGTAGTAAATTAGGTTTTCTCTATATTTTTTCATATTTGGTGTTTTTAGTTACAATAAGTGACTTTTATTGCTACTGTAATGCCAATAAAAGGTTTGAGACTGAGTGAATATGAGATTTGAAGAATTATTTACCACGCAAAAATGTACAGTAAAAGTTGCAATAGTCTAAACACTAAACTTTGATTGATTAATTATTAATTACGTTTAGCACGTATCGTTAAACTTAATTAATTATAGAAAATACGTAAACTTCTTGAGGTGCCATTCAATGCCTAACAAGTTCTGTAATGCTAATAATGATGATGATTGACTATCAATGGCAAATCAATTGAAGCATGATGCAACAAAATGTAAAATTACAATCTATACGGGCTGTTATGATAATGCCTATTATTTAAGTAGCTTAACAACAATTTCTGACACAAAAAAATAAGTAAAATTGTTACATGAACTTTAGATTTCATGATTACTCCTATGTTCCTTTACTGCAGTTTTCTACAAGCGATCAATTGTTTTGCGATTATTGGTTAAATTATGTAATTTTTAGGTATTGCAAAACAACGGAGAAATCATGAATTGTAGAAATTCACCGTAGGAAGCGCCTGTTTATTTTTTTTAAATATTACCTGTAGAGTTAACTGTATTATAGATTAAGCTACATAAAAACACATTAGAAGCTATATAATAAACATGTCTTTTTCTTTTTCTTTCAGATGGCAACTGTGGAGTTATCCCCATCACCAAATGGGGCGGTTCTCCCCTCCTCCGAGAAGAGACCCTGGCGAACCCAGTGGACATCGTGGTGATTCAGCACACAGTCGTACCAGAATGTGTGAGTGATGAAGACTGTGAGAAGGCGGCCAATGGCATCAGGAGTTACCATATTAGTAAGAGAGGATTTACCGATATTGGACAATCGTAAGTCTTTTTGGTTTTTGTAACTTACCTACTACCATTAGCAATAAGTAGTTTTTTGTGGGTTCATGTATACCTACCTACTACGTAATAACACCCGCAAGCGGTTTCACCAGAGTCATATGAGAACAACTCCGCAGGACTGAATAAAAGTAGTCTTCCTCGGTATATTAGGCATAATGGACCCTGAAAGAAAATGAAAGAATTTTCCAAACAGGCCTATTATTTGCTGAGATTAATGCGTTTATACATATAAATAAACTCTCCACTTTTATACAAAAAAACTCTAAAAATGGTTTTCTGTCCCGAGTCTTCGAAGTTCAAAATATCCATGAAATGTCTGTGAAAGTCACAGAAATCTCAATTTCCCAAATCAATCATCAAACGCTGTTACGTAATTAATTACAATACTAATCACAAGAACAGGGTCAAGAACCTTAATTAGTACTTTGCAAGAGTCATTTACATCCCGCTAAGATTACAAAGTACTAAAATTTGAGCTCCCGCACACTGAAAACCTTTAGTCGACCGATAGTTTGGTAGGGCTCATTTATGCATGGAGAGGAATGGTAGTACAATCAGGTAGCTGACTTGTATCAGACCAGCTAAAAAGATCGATTTAATTTACTATTACATACCTTCTAAATAAACTGTTACAGTCATTCAAAATTATCTATTCGTCGTTTTGCTTACTAAAGATAGGTAAGAATTAAAAATTATTTGAATTGGCATAACTCCAAAATTCTACCTCTTTCAAGCAAAAGAACATATAGACAGAATATTGATGATGGTCGTTAGTCAATCGGGCCTAATATCGATGGAAAGTTTAGTCTGCAATGTACAAAGGTTCTTACTTCAGTTCTATTCCGTGATTTCCCTAAAGGATTACTGTTCTTTGTTTGATAGTTTTGACCAATCCCACAGGTTCCTAATTGGTGGTAATGGGAGGGTGTACGAAGGAGCTGGCTGGCATCATGTTGGCGCACACACTTTGGGGTACAACAGAAGAGCTGTTGGGATTTCGTTCATTGGAGATTTTAGAAGTGAGTGTGTTTTGTTTTTTATTGTTGGGTTTGTTTGCAAAATGGAAGTAAAGAGTTCTTTTGTTTACTTTTTACTGTCTTAATATTAGTATTTCCTTTGCATTTTGTTTTACGATTGTAGCCTTGCAAATACTTTTTAACTTTATGAAATTTATATTAGGTATTGTTTGTTAGAACTTTGTTTTCGCAGTAACTGCACAGTTAACATTATAAAACACGGTCCTATATCTACTGAAATAAATAGTAGATATTCAATGAACCAACATTATGTTGTGGACATAAAAGTGATAGATACTTTTTCATACATTGTTTTTAAGTGAAAAACCTCCAAAGAAAACCCATAGAAAAAACTCTTAAGAAGACATTATTTTTCCAAAATTTATAACAAGATCCTTTTCCTTCACAGCAAAAATACCATCACCTCTAGCTTTAAAAGCCCTTCGAAGCCTCCTAGCCTGTGGGGTCCAGAACAAATACTTGGCTGAAGACTATTACCTAGTAGGTCATAGGCAGCTATCCCAAACCGACAGTCCTGGAGAGATGCTGCAAAAGCATGTGGAAATGTGGCCTCATTGGTTGGACCATGCTAAAGAGGTCTTGAACTAAGGAGTATTAGAGCAGGACGCCACCAAAGCGTTTAATTCTATTGGTTATTTAAAAACATATCTGATCAGCTGCATTTTAGTGGAGTCTGGTTCTAGGGCCAGAAGTTAATCAGGAAAGATTCGTTTTCCTTACGGGCGGTAACTGTTCACAAATATCTTAAAAAAAAACGGCCGTTCCTATTTATCTATGTCCCTGTTGTTTTCAGTACTTGAAATAGGAAAATGGGGATAATTTCAAACTTTTCTTATGTCAAAAAACTACACTCCGCAACTGAAACGCATCGTTTCATTTTATAGAGAATTAAGCTCAGCTTTCCTTTCAATTATTTGACCTTTGATCAGACTGCATCTTTTTGTGTGTCTTTCTATAACTACATAAAAAAATTTGTTTACTGGTGTATTGGAGTTTCCACTTCTATGACGGTATTTTTGCACGTGTCTGCAGTCTGAAGATCAAATATTCCACATTTGGTGTGCTCATTAAAGGTTAAAAGTCCAAAGATCTAAAATTGATTGAAGTTTGTAGCGAAATTCCAGTTTTTTTCTTTCTGTTGTATTGGATACCCTCCTTTATTTATTATTTGCTTAACATGTGTTTTTCCGCCATTCTATTAATAGATACGTTTGCGGTTTTGCTAGTTATTTATTTTAATTATATTTGATACAAAAATAGAAATCGGAAGAGGTTGGTGCTCTATAATTTATTTATACTTATTGCACGCCACTCTGTTAATAATTAAGTAAGTTAGAACGTACGAAGTAATCTTGTACAAGTTCTATTAGAAAGGTATAAATAATTACTGTTATAAATTACAAATTTTCTAAGCTGAAATCCGTTTTGAGTTTTAAGGAATTACTAAGTTGATTTAAAAGATATTTCTGTGTTAAATAAATCCATTAATCGGGGGAGGCTATAGGATACTCTTTACCAATTAATGCTTTGTGACGTCACTAGCTAAATTAATATAGGTACATACCTATTCAATATAAAGCACTCCAGAGTAATTTAGATTATGAAGTTTGTACATAAAGTATTAGTTATTTTTGTATTGCGAGATCTATTAATCTTTGCTAATTAAGTTAGTTTTGAATTATTGTTTCAGTAAAGCTGTTAAGTTTGTAATTTGTTTAAGTTATTTCAGAAGCTAGTAGAAGTATTAAGATTAAGTAAGGATAAATTTATACTTAAATAAATGCATGTTTTTTTAAATTAATCGTGTTTATTTTCACCTTAGATATTTAATCTTTTACGTTGGGATTTTTTAGACTTACAAACATTTAATTATTTCGTCTGATAACAATCCAGATTCGAAGTTGATTACTAGTGAATTTGTAGATGAATGAAGTAAAGATATTTGACGAGACCTGTAAAGGCGAGATTTTACCGGTGTTGGGCACTGTGACGCTCACAACAATTGTTTCTACTGGTCTACTCGTTCGAGCAAACGGTAATAAATTACAGTGGGCTCAGCAGTGGACTCTCACCAACACTAACATAGTAAAATCTCGCCATTAAGTGACTGAAAAACACGATACCAGTGTTAATTGTCGATTGCTAGCACATTACTTTATAACAATCAAAATAACCAATAGATCACAGCTACATTGCAACAAATGACGTGACCGCAATCAGGCGTATAATAAGATAAAATGATGACGCATATTGTGATAGGCCTTTGTATAGATGGCAATAAGATGCGTCGTTTGTAAACCATTGAAGAAAAACAATATTGTTTGTACTTGCAGTAAAGTGACAATAAGAATATGAACGTCATATGAATGTAATGTAAAAACAAAATTATGAAAGGGTGTAAGGTCAGCTATTCTCATGGGTTCTTACGTATGTGATGTGATGGGCAATTATTGTTTAATAACAACCATATAAAGCTGAAGTTTGTTTGTTTGCCGTTGCAATGGTTTTTCTTTTTGTGGGAAATCATCAAATGACTCCGCTGTGAGTGACTAAAACTCACCATGTTCCCCCTTAAGCTCAGTATGTACCAGAGCCGCGATAACTCTTTCGAACAATCCCGCAGCCTCTGCAGGCTTTGGCCCTGGTTGCCCCCACTGGGGTTTGCTGACTGGCCTGTGGTATCTGATACACAAAATTATTAATTTTCCGATCTGACTACACTACATACATAATATGTTTCAGAATATGCATTGATTGGTCTTTCACTACATTCCCAATAGTTCATATCGCAAATGAAACGTGAAAGTTTAATCAAATATCAGTCAGATTCGTATCCATTTCTACGAAAAACAGCGAATATGAGAGTATGGGAACGAAATTAAAACGAATAAATGCTAGTTAATTGTGACCTCGACAACAATTTAACGTATGATATATCGCAATTCCGTGAAAATTATCCAATTTACACGATAAATTCAAGGGGAGTTGTTGGTCAGGATTATTCTTGGCGCGAACTGAAATATCAGGAATATACTTAATTGAGACAGAGAGGAGTTCCAGGTACTGAAAATGGTTTTTGGTTCGCAAAGTGTTTATTGCAATTCTTAAATCGTTTCAGAGATTTCTTTTTGTACCAAATTCGTTTTATTAACTAAAAGCATAGCATCAATTTTACCTTGTCGTCAAAAGAATTTCAGAAGGTTCAGTTCCCTGGTTCAGTTGCTTTTGAAATTCTTTCATCATCATCATCATCTCAGCCATAGGACGTCCACTGCTGAACATAGGCCTCCCCCTTATATCTCCACAGATCTCCATTGTCTGATCTGAAATTCTGTAGAACAAATAAATAATGTGTTTTAAATATAATTATTGTGTGTACATTTCTATATAGGTACTAAGTAAATATACTAGTCTGGTAAATATAACAAAAGATATAAAAAAATATTTCTTCGCGTAATACATTGTATGCGATTTCCAAGTCACGGGCAAAGTTAAGTTTATTTTATCGTATGTTGTCCACATACGATAAAATAAACTTACAGTGTTAGCGTTCGAAGTACGTCATTATTTCTTTTCGTGGGAGGTAATTGGTGTCAGTAAGTTATTATAATATATATTAAGAATAATTATTAGCCGTAATATTAATGCGTAGAAAACAATAATATTATTATGTTACATGGGCGTTGACAACTGTACCAATTATTTTATGTATGTAGGTACGTAACATCTTTTTTATAACTATTGGAGAAATATTTTTTTTATTTAAGTTTATACGTAATGAAGGAGTAGACTTTTTTAGAAATAGCATGGTGAAAGATGCCGATATTTTTGTACTTTTTTTTGAAATGTCATTTCGATCGATAAGTCGATTTCGAAAAGTCTAAAATGTCTTATCAGGTTTTCCTATTTTTAATATAAAGGTACCTTCTACCTTTTGACTGGATGTGCATAGTAGGGATTGTAGTCCTATCTACTTAACTAGATCGGTCCATTATTAGATATTTTATGGTTTCTTGTAAATAATTAAGTGACACCTAGACACCGTTGCTCCGATGGCTATTTAGAGAAATGACGACACATACAAACTATGGCTATTTCTCTAGGATTCCACTTTATTAGCGGTTTTCGATCACGTTATTGCCAAGTGAAAATTTTACTCAGAGGTCAAGTTAAAATTGATTCTATAAATTGACTACTTATGGTATTTAAGCAAAAATAAGTTCTCACGGATAAAATAACAATGTTTTACAATGAAATTGAAATAGTAAATGAAATACAATTAAAGGTATATTCAAATAAAAACATCCGAATTGTGAACTTCCTCCATTTTGGGAAGTTTGACAAAAATATTAGCCATCGTCCAAATTACCGAATTGAGTTTTACTCATTTTTCTTTCCTACATTCTGACATTTTATTCGGAATTAGTTTTCCTAAATATAAGCACACGTCTATACCTACAAAACTAAGAACTTAAGCAAATCACCTTATAATTCTTTGCACTCACTTCTCTATCATAAAACTTAATGTGCTCAATAAAGGCAAGTTAATAACAAACTGCTCTGATTATTATCTAGTAATCAGCAGGTTATAGGTGAGCTAATCTGATCACTGGACACGTGTTACAAAGCATGCTGTTTGTTCACAAGTGCGTGTGCGCATATTAAAAATTATTTACGCTAATTTATTTAGTTTGAAATAAATTAAGAAAGGACAATGCTATTCTTTGTATGGAAGTTGGGCTCAAGAGTTGCCCACAGTAACTGCATAGTGTATTATGTTCCATCCATCCTCCGAGCCTTTTTCCCAATCATGTTGGGGTCGGCTTCCAGTCTAACCGGATTCAGCTGAGTACCAGTGCTTTACAAGAAGCGACTGCCTATCTTACCTCCTCAACCCAGTTACCCGGGCAACCCGATACCCCTTGGTTAGACTGGTGTCAGACTTACTGGCTTCTGACTACCCGTAACGACTGCCAAGGATGTTCAATGACAGCCGGGACCTATAGTGTATTATGTTCCATAGGCTTATAATAGGTCCCAGACCGAAATATTTCGAAATCTATCCCAGGAGTGCTGAGAAAAACTGGTTTGACTCTTATTCAATACTACGAAAAATATGCTTACGAACTCTTAACTATTCCACTTTTATTACCTTAATTGAAATGCATTATAATATTAATCGACAAATACGAGGTATTGAACGAGATTTTTTTTTACCGACTTCAAAAAATGGAGGAGTTTCTCAGTTCGTTTGTATTCTTTTTACGTAAGTACGTGCATAACTCCGTCGTTTACCAACCGATTTAAACAATCATTTTATTGTTTAAAAGGATTTACTTTCCAAATAGTTCCAGGGTCCAGGGTCTGGTGATAGAAACCTTAAAACATTATGGAACTCTCGGAAATTGTAAGCACATATCGAATAAAAACTTGTCAATCGGGTATATGTCTCCGACACCACAAAACTGTGGAGGTTAAGACCTGACCTGGGCTGCGGGTTGTTCGAAAGAGATACCGCGGCCCTGGTACATAAAAGGCCTATGACGGAACACGACGATTTTAGTCAGTAAGAGTCTGACACTCCCTCACCGCTGCTAACCCACAGCGGGAGGGGTCATTTGATGATTTTACGTCGCTAAAAAAAAAAAAAAAAAAGACCTGACCTGACGATGGAGACGACAGTGAGACGAGGGAACTCCTCAACGGTATCTATTTACTACCTCGTGTTTGAGCTTATTTTATTCGTCTTGATAAGATTTTTCCATTGCCATTAAGGATATTAATTGCATGACGCTACTCGAACTTAGGACTGATTGTGGTAGATAGAGACTGAAAAGCAACAGAAACAACAATTACCTTTAAACGTCTATTTCTGTTTTTAGGGTTCCGTACCTCGAAAGGAAAAAACGGAACCCTTATAGGATCACTTTGTTGTCCGTCTGTCTGTCTGTCTGTCTGTCTGTCTGTCTGTCTGTCTGTCTGTCTGTCAAGACCCTTTATCTTAAGAACGCGTGGACGTATCAAGCTGAAATTCACATGAAATACTCGGGTCTATTGTCCCTTTAGGCTGTGAAAATATCAAGCTTCTAAGCCAAGCCAATCAAAAGATATAACCGATTATGTCGATATTTTCAACAAATTCTCGACACTCGCAAAGGAATCAAAACCTACAGGGTACTTCCCGTAAACTCAGAATCTTGAAATTTGGCATGAAGCATTGTTATATAATGCAAATATAGGAAAAATTGCGAAAATCTCATTTTTTTTGTTATATAATATAATAAAAATATTTTAATAAAATGAAACTTACTACCTTATTTCTCACGAACGAATAAAGGTACCAAATTGAAATTTATACCAAATACATAGGTCTATTGTCCCTTTAAGTAATGAAAAAATCAAACTTCTAAGTTAACGCGATCAAAAGATACAGCAGTTTTACCGACACCTTAGACGAATTTCCGTCACACGCTAGGGAATCAAAACCTACAAGGTACTTCCCGTGAACTCAGAATCTTAAAATTCGGCACGAAGCAACGTTATATAGTACAGATAAAGGAAAAATTGCGAAAATGATAAATTTGAAGTTACAAAAAATATTAAAATATTATTTTTGCTTACATGACATAAAATATTTTTTAATAATTATAAACTTACTACCTACCCTTTTTCACATGAACGCGTAGAGATATTAAAGTTTTGAATAAAAAGTGAAATTCAAATCAAACACTTCTTAAATACAATGGCCTCTAAACTGTGAAAAAATTTAAATCATTCAAAGGTCATTGATCACCTTAGTATGAAAACCATACCCACGGCGGATACGAACGAAATATAGCACAGTATAATGATAAAGGCTCTGATTTACTATGGCATTAGTCGCATCAATGTGAACCATGGGAATCTAGAGAAAATCAGGTGTAAACATCAAATATTTTCCTCATTTCAATGGGGAATTTAAACGACCAAGTTTGACGGATTTGAGAAATCATTTCTTTGTAGTGAAAGAGTATACTCGCCGTTTATTTCCATTGTCATCAGGTCAGGATCTGATGATGGAAATCCTGAGAAATCGAGGGCAACTATCAGAAATTGTAGGCATGCATAGGATTAAAACTTGATTCTCAGATGTATGTCTGGTGATACTATCAAACAGTGAAGGTTTAGAGCTTATCTGATGATGGAGACGTGAGAAAGTCGAGAGAACTCGGTATGTTTTAGTTACGTCGTGTTTGGGCTTATATTATTCGTATTGACGAGAACTTTTCACAAAAGTTAAAAATAAAAACTTTTTACAATAAAAAAAAAACAACTTCTAAAACAACAAGAAAACTGTTTATATGCATCGGTCTAGATCTCGGTGGTTAAATAAATATAGATGCATCCTCTAGACACCGACTTCTAGACCGATGCACCTAACATCTTTTTAATTTCATTCTTGCTTTTGTTTTCTTGTTGCTTTTTTATATGTTTGAAGTTGGATTTGTCTGTAAAATGCTACAAAATAAAATAATGCCGACTTTATAAAACAAAGAAAGGGACAGAATTACACTTTTGTCAAGGCTCTAGAAACGTAAAGCCAGCAGCCCCGAATCCTACTCTCTAGAAGTCGTTGTTACAATTCGACAGCTATAAAGTCGTCAGGCGGTCTGCTTTAACCCAAGTTAGTAGTGAATTCTCATCACCTAAAATAAAATAAGCTCCAACACAAGGTTACGTTATAAATTGTAAAGGAGTTCCCATAACTATATCTGATCTTAGCTGTCGATCCCACAATGGCAGTCAAACATATCTTTGTGGAAAGTCTTCGCCAATACGAATAAAATAAGCCCAAACACGTGGTAGTTGCAACATACCGTTCGGGAGTTCCCTTGACTCTCTGTAGTCTCCATAATCAAATCAGCTCCAAACCTTCACTGTTTACCAGTACCCTCAAAAATACACTCACATGTCTGGTTATGACTCGATGCGTGCCTACAATATTCAAGAGTTGCCCTCTATTTCTCAGGGTTTCCAGATCCTCATCAGATCCTGGTCATCCGGATTGGCACCTTCCTTCTTTATGAAATGTCTTTAACAATAAAAACTAGCATTGCAACCTGTACAATCCTCTGAAACTGCTTGTCTTTTATATTTTTCAAACGATCCTGGACATTCGTCTCCATGGAATTTTAATAAAATATTTATATTCAAAGAAACGTCATACCATTCTCCACGATTTAAAACTACTTTGATTCATGTCCGCCACTTTTTACAAAGCGGGTCAGATATGCCCCATGACTTTTAAGACATAATTAGTTATTTTCAATCAGATTTCTAAATGATGACTATAAAATGTTGTATATAAATAACTTCATTAAAATAACTTTTACAAGGTACTGGCCTACTATTTTAGTTATATTATAAAATAAAAAAGATTAACTATTTTGACTCTCACGAAATTACCATAACTATGATTGTTCTAAACTGAACGGTTGGCGCGAAACTCACTTTTTATCTATACAGCATTTGTACGGAACCCTCGGTGCGCGAGTCCGACTCGCACTTGGCCGGTTTATTTTTTTTTTTTTATCCTGTTAACAGTGAAACCACTATCTATCTGAATGTTATTTCAAGAAAAGAGGTTGTTAGGTTTGTGGCTGCTTAAAATGGCTTGCTAACAATGGCTGGCTAACATTAGAACTGGTTTTTCTCGGGACCTCTGGGACCGATTTCAAAAATATTTGGATTCCGTCTTAAGAGTGAAGTAAAAAACCTATTTTAATCATTCCCACTACTGGGCAAATGGCTTGGGCTTCATAAACTGACTGTTCAAGTTGGACATTAGAACCGGGTTTTCTCGGGACCTCTGGGACCGATTTCAAAAATATTTGGATTCCGTCTTAAGAGTGAAGTAAAGAACCTATTCTAACCATTCCCACTACTGGGCAAATGGCTTGGGCTTTATAAAGTAACTGTTCAAGTTTAACATTTGAACCGGTTTTTCTCGGGACCTCTGGGACCGATTTCCAAAATATTTGGATTTCGTGACAACAGTGAAGTAAAAAACCTATTCTAACCATTCCCACTACTGGGCAAATGGCTTGGGCTTTATAAAGTGACTGTTCAAGTTTAACATTTGAACCGGTTTTTCTCGGGACCTCTGGGACCGATTTCCAAAATATTTGGATTTCGTGTTAACAGTGCAGCAAAGAACCTATTTCGACCACTTTCACTACTGGGCAAATGGCTCAGGCTTTGTTAAGTGACTATCTATGGAGAACATTTGAACCGGTTTTTCTCGGGACCTCTGGGACCGATTTCAAAAATATTTGGATTTCGTGTTCAGAGTGCACTATGGAACCTATTCTAACCATTCCCACTACTGGGCAAATGGCTTGGGCTTTATAAAGTGACTGTTCAAGTTTAACATTTGAACCGGTTTTTCTCGGGACCTCTGGGATTCCAAAATATTTGGATTTCGTGATAACAGTGAAGTAAAGAACCTATTCTAACCATTCCCACTACTGGGCAAATGGCTTGGGCTTTATAAAGTGACTGTTCAAGTTTAACATTTGAACCGGTTTTTCTCGGGACCTCTGGGACCGATTTCAAAAATATTTGGATTCCGTCTTAAGAGTGAAGTAAAGAACCTATTCTAACCATTCCCACTACTGGGCAAATGGCTTGGACTTTATAAAGTGACTGATCAAGTTTAACATTTGAACCGGTTTTTCTCGGGACCTCTGGGACCGATTTCCAAAATATTTGGATTTCGTGATAACAGTGAAGTAAAGAACCTATTCTAACCATTCCCACTACTGGGCAAATGGCTCAGGCTTTGTTAAGTGACTATCTATGGAGAACATTTGAACCGGTTTTTCTCGGGACCTCTGGGACCGATTTCAAAAATATTTGGATTTCGTGTTCAGAGTGCACTATGGAACCAGCTGAAACTACTCCCACTGCTGGGCAAACTTTGAGCCCACACCCTGGCATTGTCCTTTCATTATGATAATGTTGTATCACCAAACTCATTAAACATGTTTATAATGAATAGATTCCTTAAAAGATATGTTTTTTTTTTATTTTTTTTTATTAGTGCATTAGAAGCAAATATATTTAGTGATTAATTCTCGTGATTTCTTTGCTTATTCTAGAATCTCGTTGCAATGACATAATTTTCTAGCATGAAGATTAACGTATTGAATCGGTATCGGTGATATCGGTCGAGAATCGGAGTCATACATTAATTTTATTTCGATTCTTGATTATCATCAATGATAAAGTTTTGCATATATCATACCTGAAAGTAGGTATTAATAGATTTGAATGTCATTGACGCAAGTAGCAAGTATTCAAAATTATTAAATGATGATCTTATCATCATCCCAACTACTGGATACATTACGATTGCAAATGTGTGTTAATTTATTGAATTTTCTTAATAAAATAGCTGAGCCAATTGAAGTGATATTTCTTATTGAGTTTGATAGGTAAGTATGACGTACCTACAAATGACAAAAAACAATATTAATAATTTTATTTATAAGCTGATGTTGATCAATCACGACAACGGCCACTGGATTATATAAAAAATACTGATAGTATTTGATTTTTTTTAATTTTTCTTTATCAGCGGTTATATTATATTTTGCAGGAAATAAGTACATTTTTATTCTGTGACTGAGAGACAAAAGAAAGACTAAAATAAAATACACACATACTATATTTTTGCTTGCAATAAATTCACACGGCGACCACTGGGATTTCGATAGAACATACTAGAACTATTGCACGTTACCTATATGCCTCTGACATATCCCGGGAGAATTAACTCTTTTCCTGGCATCTATTGAAACTGTCCATTCAGTTACTCTAAAGACTTCACATGGGCTTCGTCCATTCCATTACTCTTAAGAGAATTGGTCCAGCTATTGGTGTAGGTTGTCAATTGAACTTAGAGTTATTTTATACTGGCTGATCCCCTGTGGTTAAAATCACGTCCCGAGAGAACACTTTCTACACCCGAATAAAAGTAGCCCATGTTCTTGTTTAGGCTACTTATCAGTGTACCTAGTTTCATTGAAATCAGTTCTGTCGTTTTGGCGTGTTCGCAGGAAAGACAGAGACTTACTATTGTATTATTTTCAGTTAGCCTTGAAAAATAATATATTTTCAATCGCATGTTTCGAAATAATTTGAAAAGTTGGAAATTAAAATTACTTATACTGGCAATGCAGCCAGTCTTCTGGGCACGTTTCCGGAGGACAGTGATGCGGAGGAATACTTCGACGCCTGATCGATGCTCTTTTATATTATGTTTTATGTTTATATATATTTTGTACATAGTATTTTATTTTTAGCTTTGTATAAAGATAAGTAGTTTAAGTTTGTATATATGTATAGTGTGTACAGAAATGTTTAAATTAATTAAAAAATACAAAAAATAAAAATAAAAACTTATACTAGTTGATATTATTCCAAGTCGTATTAATAGCCATCTGTAACATTCCGGAGAATGTGAAGGCGTCCTTAACATGTCCATTGGTTTACTTTTCAAGTCCTCGTTACACTGCTGGCCAGTAATACTGACGCACGTGAAATAACTGCGTACGTCAGTCTGCATCCTGGTGTAATCGGCATACCAGTTAGTTTGGCGGTCCTCATTAATGGGATACCATTAGCTATCTGCAATACCTAATAATAATAATTGGTAATTAATGCGATAGAATATTGCGTGACATAGGTACGAAATATGTTTCAGAAAAGACGTATATTAGGCATTATTTGAAAGGCAAAATATAAGTATGTACAGCAGTTGGGTACTTACAGACCTTATATTGATTAATCGTAGGATACAATTTCTGTGAGTGTATTTTGGTACAACTAAAAACACCATATTTTTTCATGAACACTATTGGTTCTTTTAGATATCGTAGCTAGAGTTATCGTGATCTAAAAGTGACTATTTATTTCCCTTTCAAAGAACATTTCTGGTTCTATTCAAATTGTGTTATTTTTAGTTTATTTGAAAGATATGTTCCAAATTCTTTATCACAGAGACCTATTTTCTACAGAAGAAACGCTTAACAAAGAAAAAATGTTTGAGAAACTTTATTTCCGTATTATGAGGTACAGGTAAGCTAAAAGATTTTTTCTATATGTCTGAATGACCTTTAACAAGATTTAATATTTTTCAAAATGACAATGAACTCTGCGGT
This sequence comes from Helicoverpa zea, assembly GCF_022581195.2. Lineage (NCBI taxonomy): Eukaryota > Metazoa > Arthropoda > Insecta > Lepidoptera > Noctuidae > Helicoverpa > Helicoverpa zea. The sequence goes on along the minus strand of NC_061458.1, from coordinate 3,246,074 downwards.
CATGACATGTCATGAAAATTACATGCACAGAACCTTAAATACCCAAATCTAGAAATCATCACGTCGTAAATTCAAAAGAGATAAGTAATAAATAATTAACATAAGCCGACAAAACAAATAAACAAACTTTACTTTAACATTGTTCTATGAATCTAAAGAAATAATATAATTTCTAAAATACATGAATAAATATTTTTTGGTCTTTGGTTGGCAAAAAATGGCGGACAAAAGACCGGTTTAAAACGATCCTAGATTATAATGTATATGGTTGTTAATTTATATCTTGTGCACATAAATCAAAAAGCTTTTGAGTATAAAAACTATGCAGGTTTACAACAGGATAAGCTTAGTTTTTAAGTAATGACGTCATTGCTATTAGTCTAAAAGGTATACAGTATAGGTATGTTCATTTTTTAAATATTTATTTTCAAGACAGTTAAAAGTACTTACGTATTATTATAACTTGAAATAAACCTATGATTTAGCTCATTGATCGAGGAAGGCTCTAGGTTGTCTTTTTTCTGATGTGCGTAATAGTTTGGAAGGGACAGGCAAAACCATTGGTGGAAGATAGTATTATAATAACTCGTTATTAGTTCAAACGTCTTTTTCCCTACAATTCTGTAGTTGATTTCGAATGAAACTAGCAAGCTGTTAACTTAACTAGCTTAACAAGTGTTTTCTCAAAAGTTAAGTGTTATGTAAACAAAACAGCCTAAAGAGCTTTGCAACAATACAGTTTTTTTCCCGTAAGAACTTTTAATCAGTCCCATAGTTAACCTCGAAGTCCAGTTGGCTTCAGAGTTTTACCCCCACAAAGTAAAAACAAGTTTTACCTCTCCATGATTCAACTGAAGATAAAGAATGACCGTAACATTACGTTGCTCTTCATAAATTGCAATAAAACAATCTTGAACTTGTATTTTGTACTCATCTGATATAACCGACAGATATCGTTTACATTGACGTCATACGTTAAGCTTTTGAGAGCAAGGAACTGGTTTGACTTACTCAAGAATGCGTTTGTAATGAAAAAACGAACATGTAGTTGTATGTATACTTATACATATTATGTACTTTTTTTTTTTAACGACGTCAAAAATCATCAAATGATCCCCTCCCGCTGTGGGTTAGCAGCGGTGAGGGAGTGTCAGACTCTTACTGACTAAAAACCGTCGTGTTCCGTCATAGGCCTTTTATGTACCAGGGCCGCGGTATCTCTTTCGAACAACCAGCAGCCCAATATATGTATGACGACCTCTGTGGCGCAAAGGTCACCAAGCCGGACTGCCGAATCTGAGGTCCCGGGTTCGATTCCCGGTTCGATCGACATTTGTGTGATGAGCATGCTTGTTGGTCGTGGTCTGGGTGTTACAATATGTATTTATAAATATGTATATATGTAGCTATATGTAGTTAATCAGTTGTGTTAGTACCCATAACACAAGTTAATTAATAACTTACCATGGGGCTAACCAACCGTGTGTGAAAAGGTGTCCCGACATTATATGTCCCGACATTACTGTAATATAAATGAAAGTCCTTGATCTTGGGTTACTTGAGTTTTATTTCACAACACACAATTATAATAGTTCACTGCACCACAGTTACATAGTCGAAAATACCAAGGATATGGAAAATGACAGATGACAGATCATAGCGGAAGTTATTATATTAGTGACATACTAATTAGTAATACTAATTAGTGATGTTACAACATCCCCCCTGTTAAGTTTAAATTAACCCTCGACAAACAATAGACTTAAGACTATGGACTGACTTGACAAAAATTGACTTTATTATACATAGTTATGATAGACAAAGGTTTTTACTTAATTATGACTTAATTTAGATTACAATTATATACTTAATCTATTTCTTCTATTAGCCTACGAGAAGGCTTTACAAATCGACCTGAACGTGTGACAATTTGACTACTTGAGGATTGAGATGAGAGTTCTTGAGGTCCAGCCTTCTGACTGTCACCATCCTCTCTCCCCTGCGACGATGACGACGACGACGACGAGTTGGATAGCATAGGAGAGTACTTATGTCTTAAGTGAATTCTATTTCTCCTATACCTAACTCCATTGACATCCTCAATGACATATGACCTATTATTTGCCAGCCTTTGCTTGACAATGGCATGTTCCCAATTATAATTTGGTTTTCTTCTAAAGTAGACATGATCATTAGGATACAACAATGACAAAGGCTTAGAATTTCTATTATAATATTTTGACTTATTGACATTATTCTTGTTTACACATTCTTTGTAATCTTTAAATTTTACAACCTTTGGTTTTAATTTTTTATATGACTTTGGAACATTATCTCTTAAATTCCTAGACATTAACAGTTGTGCTGGGGATGGTAAATTATTTTTAGGCGTATTTCTATATTGTAATAAGGCTATATAAGGATCAGACGAATTTTCTTTACATTTTTTCAACATATTTTTTACAATTTTGACTGAACTTTCTGCTTGACCATTTGACTGTGCATGATATGGGCTAGTAATAATATGTTCTATGTCCCATTCATGTAAAAAATTCTTGAATTCTAAAGATTGGAAAGGAGGTCCACCGTCAGACACTAATGACAAAGGTATACCATGACGGGCAAAAATAGACTTTAAATGTGTAATTACATTTTTGGCTGTACTATTTTTATTTAACAAAGCTATCTCTATGTATTTAGAGTAATAATCTGTAACAATTAAATAAGAAAGGTTATCAATATACATTAAATCAATACCAACTTGTTGCCATGGATATTTATTAATCTCAAAATTTTGTAATGGTTCTTTTTGGTTACAAGGTTTGAATTTTGCACATATAAGACATTGTTCTACTAAATTTTTGATATCAACTGACATGTTTGGCCAATATAAAGAATCTCTAGCTAATTTAAGACATTTGTTTATACCTTGGTGACCTTCATGAATTTTATCCAACATTTCCTTATACATAGACTGTGGTACTATCAATTTTGAACCTTTGAACAACAAATCTTTTACGACATGAATTTCAGCTTGTATATTCCAATATGGTTTGACTAATTGACTGACTTTACTTTTACTTTTTGGCCAACCTTCATAATAATATTTCTTTAACAATTGCAAACTTTCATCTTTATTAGTATGTTGTGACAATTTTGTGCTGTAGTCTTTAGTGACTGCTAAATTTGAATACATTAAATTGACATGACAAGTTATTTCTGACTCATTTTCTGGTATATAATAATCTTTTAAGGCAGCTCTAGACAAGGTATCAGATATAAACATTTGTTTACCTGGGACATGTATGACTTTCAAGTCATACTTTTGTAAAGTTAACATCATTCGCTGTAACCTAGCTGGTACATCATGTAATGGTTTATCAAATAAGTAGACTAATGGTTTATGATCTGTATGAACTGTGACTCTATGACCATATACATACTGATGAAATTTTTCACAACCAAATTGAATTGCAAGCAATTCTTTCTCAATTTGAGCATACCTAGACTGAGTTGTGGTTAATGTTTTTGAACTATAAGCAATGGGTTTATTATTTTGTAAAATGACTGCTCCTAATGCTGACTTAGACGAATCTACTGACAAGACTAATGGAATATTGGGGTTATAGTGAGCTAAAACCGGTGACTTTGTAATTTCATCTATTAAACTCTTAAGACATTTATTATGATTTTCATCCCAAGACCAGACTGCATCTTTTTTCAAAAGATTTCTTAAAATTTGAGTTTTTTCTGACAAATTGCTAATAAAGGGAACTAAATAATTGATCATACCTAATATTCTTTGCAATTCTTTGACATTTTGTGGTGTAGGCATATTGACAATTGCTTTTACTTTTTCTTGGTCAACCCTTGCACCATCTTTACTAAAGACATAACCTAAAAAACAGACTTCAGAAACTAGAAATTTACATTTGGACTTGTTAAATTTTAAATTAACTTGACGAGCTCTTTGCATTACTTTATGTAATCTCTCATTATGTATAGACTCACTTGGACCATAGACTAGAATGTCATCGATGAATATCAAGACTCCTTCTAAATCACCAAACAAATTCATCATACCTAACTCTTTGAAATATTTCTGATGATGCATTTATGCCAAAAGGTAATCTTAAATATTTATATCTGCCAAATGGTGTTTGAAAGGTACATAAATTAGAACTATATTCATCTAATCTTAACATCCAAAAACCTGAAAATGCATCCAAATGAGAAAAACAAGCAGCTCCTACTAATTGAGATCTTATCTCATCAATTGACTTTATTGGATAAATTTCCCTTATGATATTCTTATTCAAATTTCTAGGATCTAAACAAATTCGTAACTGACCTGAACTTTTGACCGTAATTACTATGCTATTCACCCATTCTGTAGGCTTAGTGACTTTTTCAATGACTTGCATGCTCTCCATGCGATCCAACTCCTCGCGTAGCTTTCCAAGCATCGCAAATGGTACTCTCCTGGGAGGATCCACGCATGGTACTGCATCAGGTTTGAGTTTCAGGTGACAGACAGGAGGTAGACAGCCAAGACCCTGAAAAACATCATTATATTGTGTTAGAATTTGTTGACAAAAATTTTGTTTAGATACTGAAAAAACTCTTTCAATTATTCCTAACCTTTCACAAGTAGGAAGACCTAGGACATTGGGACATACTAAATTTGCGACTATGAACACTATATTTTCACTGACAGTGTTATTATTTAATATTAAATTGCATTTAATATTGACTTTTCCCATAATGGGTATTGACTTGCCACATGCTTGCCACAAAATCCTGTGACATTTATGTGACCTTTGACAAGTGACATTTGACTTTGTTGACGTTTTAGGGCTGATTTTTCAATCACCAGATAACTTTTATCTGACGAATAAGTTTGAAGTTTTGACAGCTTTTGTATAGAAGATATGTCAAACCGCCATATTTATTCCTCAGATAGAGGTTAACTGATGATTGAACAATCAGCCCTTAAAGAAACAAAAGTTTGTTTTGACATTATGTTAAGATCAGCTCCTGAATCAATGATACAATTAAATTGTGAATGACCTACTTTAACATTTATGTTCCAAGACTGTTTACTATTGTTAATGTTATGTTTATGTTTTGACTCGACTGTATTGACTTGACTAAATGATGATGTGACTTGTTGACTGTGATATGGTGATGTGACTGTTGTGATTGTGTGAGGTGATTCCTCAGACATGTGTCTGTACTCATCATTGAGATACACACTTTGACTATCACAACTTTTATTTGAATTATGACAATATGACTTGAGAATTGATTTCTCTGACTGGTGACTGCTTTCATCACCGAGGTACTTTTCAGACCTCTCAGACATGACATTATCACCATTATCATCTTTGAAATATGACTTGAGTATTAATTTCTCAGACTGACAATATGAGTCTCGGTGAGATCTCTCAGGAATGACACCAATGTCATCACCGGAATCATTCCCTGACTGTGACTGACTATGTATGTATGTAAATTGTGGTGGTGGAGACTGTGTGCTTGCTGACTTGACATGTTTATAGTGACTGTTATATGACTTTAAATGACAATTAGACTTATGACTTTGACTGGAGCTATGACTATTCAAAATTCCAACAAAATAATCTTGATTATTATTTTGAATTTGACTTTAATTAAACGACTCTAAATGACTGATATTTTTATTTTTGAAGCAATATTTAGCAAAATGACCAAATGATTTACATGACCTGCATTTGACTCCTTGCGCTGGGCACTTGTAGCGGTGAGATTGCCCACAGCGGCTACACGTCCTCGAGCGCCTTTCAGGGTTGGGAGACTTCCCTGCGCCAGAACCCTGCTGACCGACTGGTGAAGCTCGCTGTCGACGATCCCCTCGACTACGGCTCCTCCGACGTAGATGCATGACATTTTCTGACTTTTCAACGTTGGAACTACTGACAATTTTTTCAGCATCCTGCTGTGCGACGATCAGTGTTCTTGCCAGTTCTCGCATCTTCTGATATGTCAGATCAGGTTCCTGGAGTAGTCTCTGACGTACATGTGCTAAATCCATATGCAGATTTGCAATGAAAATATCCCTGATGAGCGATTCCCTGAGTGTTCCAAATTCACAATCTTGGCTTTTGTTCTCCAGATCTGCTAGGAATCCTTCGATCGACTCGGATTTCTGTTGCTTTCTGGTGAAGAACATGTGACGGCACATGGTTATGTTCCTTCTGGGCTCAAAAAAATTCTGAAATTTGGACTTGACTTCGGCAAGCGTGGTCTTCTCAATGGTGAGGTTGAAAGTATTGAATATATTTAAGCCCTTTTCACCTATGAGATGCAACAAGATAGCTATCTTGCGCTTTTCGGTTGCCTTATCCAAACCCGTGGCCAACAGATACAGCTCCAACTGCTGCCACCAGCGTTTCCACGCCTCCGCATTATTATTTGTGGAATCTGACGAAATTTGCAGTGATTTTATTTTGCTGTTAAGGCCTTGGACGCCATTATGGTCGCCCACGCCGCATGGCTCGGAACTCGACTGGTCCATTTTCGCGACCGACTGTCTTCCAGACTTCGACTTTTTTGACTTGAGTTCTTCTTGACTTCTGACACCATGTAATATAAATGAAAGTCCTTGATCTTGGGTTACTTGAGTTTTATTTCACAACACACAATTATATTCGTGCTTCGTCCTCAAGATTAGTATACTTACCAATTTATTATTAATCTAACATTATAACAACACTATGTAGTAACGCGTAGTGTGGCCACTTCCTGCACTAAGTTTAAAAAATATTTTATTTAATTTAATTTCCGGTTGCAGAAATTGTTTGCAACCGGAAGTGTCAGTTTCCATTTTGAATTAAAATAATTTAAAAAGGAGACGGAAGTACGTCTTTCCCCTCCACTGTCCCCACCTCATGGCTGCAACATAGCAATCTCGTCATTCGCAATTTAGTGCTCAGCCACTTCGCACGACATCAAGATGCCGAAGAGAAGACACGACGAAACTATCGAACATTTAGCCAGCAAACTGAAAAAACTTGAAAGAAAAATCAGACGATCAAGAAAGCGGCGATCTCCATCGTTATCATCGACCAGCTCATCAAGCTCGGGAAGTTCGTCGTCTACAAGCTCGAGGTCATCGTCGCCTGCTCAACCAGCCTTACTGGCGTTATCGGAACAAGGTTAGTCTAGTGTGCAAATTAAATGCTATCTACATTCCAGTCCAAAGACTGACGCGAGGTCCATTGGCCTCAGGGAACACCTATGGTGTCCTCTTTTTCAGTCCAAGACTGATGCGAGGTCCATTGGCCTCTGGGATCACCTATGGTGCCCCCTTTTTTCCAGTCCAAGACTGATGCGAGGTCCATTGGCCTCTGGGATCACCTATGGTGCCCCCTTTTTTCCAGTCCAAGACTGATGGAAGGTTCATTGGCCTATAGGAACACCTATAGTGTCCTGTTTTTCCAATCCAAGACTGATGCGAGGTCCATTGGCCTCAACTCGGTACCCATGGTACCGAGATAACACTACTGTGTTTTTTCTCAGCCAAAACGGCCGACGCCGGGCCCATGGCCCCTAATGCAACACACGCAGCATTCAGCCCACACCCATGGTGCTAACACACCGCCGTAATGCTATTGACACCCACGGTGATCGATCTCAGTGCAATTTTGTTCTTTTAACGAGGAAATAATAGTCACCCATGGTGCTAAATAAGAACATTTTTAAATGTCTCCCAACGTAGAACGCACTTGTTGCAATTCAATTACAATGCAATCTTGTTCTTTACACAGATCGAAATGAAGACCGCCGTACTGCGCCTGAACCCGGGACTTCAGACCCTGCACCTCCATCAGCGGTACCAGAACCCATTCCCGGCACATCTGCCGGCACCGGCTATAATACATCATCGGTACCAGCGGGGCCTTCGAGTGAGGACCATGTCATTACCATGCCTGACGCCGGTTTGGATCCTGACATTTTAGATATACTGGGCATAGACCCTTCGGCCGCTGTAGAATACGGCCCTAACATAAACGACGAATTGGCTAGTCGTCTCAGTTATTTAGTCACGTCGGGGTTAGACAAGGACATTCGTAAAGAACTGTTACAAAAATATCTTGTCCCTATCAACTGCAAACACCTATCTGCTCCTCAGTTAAACCCTGAAATCAAGGCCGCCACGCCTGAATATGTTCAGAAACGAGACAAGTCTATCGAGATGAACCAAAAAGAAATAGCAGCAGCAATAACTTGCGTCGGGCAAATAATCACAACACAAATCAACCACTCTTGCCGAGATAACGAACTTTTGAAGCAGCTCATGGATGTCGGCCGAATCCTTTGCGACGTTCAGTACCTGCAATCTAGTGCTAGACGCAACCACGCGCTCTACTCTCTCAAAAAAGACTTGCGAGAGCAGCTACGTAACTCAAAAATAGACGAGTTCCTATTTGGCCAAAACTTATCGGAAACCCTCAAAGCAGCAAAAGCCGTTTCGAAAACGTCGTCGGATTTGAAAGCTGATACCGCTAAGAAACCCAGACCCAGCAAGAATTTAAACCGCAAGTCGGGCCCCGGGAATCGACGGGCGGCACCGGGTCCCCCTCGCCAGCAGCCGCCGGCGCCAGCGCGAGCGACGACGAGCTACCAGCCGCCGCCGCCGCCGCCGACAACGCGCGCTCCTTACTCGAGCGCGTCGTCCTATCGTCCCAGGCAGACGAGGAGGCGTTAGGCGCAGACGAGGTACGCTACGCAGGTAGACTGCACCACTTTTATAGGCAATGGTCTCTCATCACGCAAGACCGCGCAATCCTTTCATGGATTTACGGTTATGAGATACAATTCAATACACCGGTTTGCCAGACAGACCCTCCAGTAACAATTATAAACTCTGATTCGGACCGATTACATTACTCAGATTCCATCAAAAACTTACTATCTATTGGAGCCATCTCCCCTTGTGAACCCTGTCAGGATCAATTCATCTCTAGAGTGTTCTTAGTACCCAAACCGAACGGAAAAATGAGATTTATTCTAAATCTAAAGAAACTTAATAAATTTATAAATGTCCAACATTTTAAATTAGAAGATTTGCGCACTGTTTTAAAATTGATCACAAGGGACTCTTATATGGCGACAATAGACCTCAAAGATGCCTACTTTTTAATTAAAATACACCCAAACTCTCGTAAATACCTAAGATTCATTCTAATGGATGAATCAAACCCTGGCAGTAAACAAATGTACGAATTCAACGTACTTCCCTTTGGTATATGCACGGCACCCTGCCTATTCACAAAGTTAATGAAACCAGTAGTTAAGTTACTGAGATCTTGTGGATACGTATCTTCTATTTACCTAGATGACCTATATTTGACGGAAACAACCTACTCTAAATGCTTAGAAAATGTTTACAAAACTAAATTATTATTACAATCATTAGGTTTCATAATCAACGAAGAAAAAAGTAAATTAAATCCCACCACGTCTTGTAAATACCTCGGATACATAATAGATTCACGGAATTGGTGTATTTCCCTACCTAAAGACAAACGTTCTCGAATAAAGAAAGAAATTCTTAGTATCAAAAGTCTGAAGTGTTGTAAAATTCGTAGATTTGCGCAATTAGTAGGACTACTAGTTTCTGCTTGTCCGGCAATTGAATATGGGTGGTTATATACCAAAGAGTTGGAGCGTTGTAAATACCTTCACCTAAAGGGGCATGATGATTACGATAGGACCATGAATATTCCGTATTCCATCCACTCCGATCTGGACTGGTGGTTAAAATGTATAGATCATTCTGTACAAACAATAAAAGATGATAACTACGCGTTGGAAATCTATTCTGACGCCTCAACAACGGGGTGGGGAGCGGCGTGTAATGGACAAACGGCAAGCGGTCAATGGTCTGATTCGGAACAAAAGTTGCATATTAATTGCCTAGAGCTTTTAGCAGCCTTTTTTGCTATTAAAATATTTACAAAAAATATAAATTACTGTCAAATACTTCTACGTGTTGACAATACCACTGCTTTAAGTTACATAAATCGCATGGGCGGTATCCAATACCCCCATTTGAACGATATCGCTAGAAGTATTTGGCAGTGGTGTGAAGCCCGCCATTTATTTATAACGGCAGCATACATTAAATCTTCCGACAATTTTATCGCTGACCGTGAATCCCGACGCTCACATCCCGATGTTGAATGGGAGCTATCGACTAAAGGTTTCAGAAAAATAACAAAACAATTTGGCTTTCCGGTAATCGATTTATTTGCAAATAGAATTAACAAAAAGTGTCAAATATATTCTTCATGGTCTCGCGACCCTGACGCTTTCGCAACTGATGCTTTTACATTCTCGTGGTCCGAATATTTCTTCTATGCATTCCCTCCGGTGGCAATCATATTAAAATCTCTCCGAAAAATTATCTCCGACGAAGCACAAGGTATTATGGTTGTCCCGTCCTGGCCAACACAACCATGGTATCCACTATTTAGAAATCTTATGGTATCAGACTCTGTAGTACTAAACTCATCAGATATAATTATTCCTCTTTCCAGCGGGAACATTCATCAACACCTTATCCTGGAGGCCGCGCTCTTATCCGCGAAGGGTTCCTTCGGAGAAAAGTTCCCCAAGGGTCCGTAGATATTATGCTAGCTTCCTTATCAGAAAATTCTTTGAAACAATACGACTCTTGTTTGAAAAAATGGTTTGCATTCTGTAAAGAAAACAAAATTGATATGTACTCACCATCAGTCCCAAATATAATAGATTATCTTACGAATGTTCTAAATACTGGGAGTCAGTATCAGACAATAAATTGTCACAGATCTGCTATTTCACTATTGGTTGGATCCTTAGAAGATGATTTAATAAGTAGATTTTGCAAAGGTGTGTATAAACTTAAACCACCTTTACCACGATACAACATGACGTGGGATGCAAATACGGTGTTAGATTTTTTATCTTCTATGTACCCAAATGATGAAATAGATCTAGATAAACTTTCGAAAAAATGTGCAACATTATTGGCTCTTGTAACAGGTCATCGAGTTCAAACTTTGTCAAAAATTAAAATAGAAAATATAGTTACTTTACAAAATCAAATTATAATAAAAATTCCAGATTTAATCAAAACTTCTAAACCAGGTTGTAATCAACCCACATTGCACTTACCTTATTTTGAAAACAGGATATCAATTTGTCCAGCACATACACTAAACTGCTATATTAATAGAACCAAGGATATTAGGAAATCTAACACTTTATTTGTTAGTTTTAGAAGCCCTCATAACCATGTATGTTCTCAAACCCTAAGTAGGTGGATCAAATCAACTATGAAAGACAGTGGAATTGATGTCTCCATCTTCTCTGCTCACAGCACTCGACATGCTTCAACATCACTCGCGTGTAGAGAGGGGGTCAGTATAGACCTGATAAGAAAAACCGCAGGTTGGAGTGGAAATTCCACTGTCTTTGCACAGTTCTATAATAGACCTGTATTAAGCAATGATGATTATACCTTATTTGCACGTACTATAAGTTCATCAAAGACATAACTTTAAGAATCATTGTCATATGTATACATATTTATGATTAAATACACTATTACAAAAACATGTCTTCTCTCTTAATGTGCTTTAATATTTCCCTAACTAATTCTCTCAACATCTACATAGTGTTGTTATAATGTTAGATTAATAATAAATTGGTAAGTATACTAATCTTGAGGACGAAGCACGAATATAATTGATGATTAAACGAACTTACCTGTAAGTGAAGTTCAATCACAATTATATGAAGTGCTTCGTCCGAAAAGATTAGTATGCACTCCCACCCACCCTGTAAATTGTTATTTACAAATCCCGTGATATAAGTTATGGAAATATTAATATATATATATATATTTTTTAAACTAAATGACGAGATTGCTATGTTGCAGCCATGAGGTGGGGACAGTGGAGGGGAAAGACGTACTTCCGTCTCCTTTTTAAATTATTTTAATTCAAAATGGAAACTGACACTTCCGGTTGCAAACAATTTCTGCAACCGGAAATTAAATAAAATAAAATATTTTTTAAACTTAGTGCAGGAAGTGGCCATACTACGCGTTACTACATAGTGTTGTTATAATGTTAGATTAATAATAAATTGGTAAGTATACTAATCTTTTCGGACGAAGCACTTCATATAATTGTGATTGAACTTCACTTACAGGTAAGTTCGTTTAATCATCAATTATAATTTCTATGTTCTATCTATGTCGCCATTTTGTAATACCTACTAAGGATTACTACGTTTTTTTGAATCAGCAATTTAAGAATTATTAATTAGTTACCTCGGATAAAGTCATTTTGAAAAAATAAGCTATTTCCGTGAACTGTATAATATGTTTGAGACATTCAAAAATAAAATGTGTCACTACAACATATTGTTATTAACAGAAAAAAAGTTTACGAAGAAGATATAGGTACCTACCCATTTCTGAAGCCAGCGTTAGTGGCATTTTTATTCAAAAATCGCTATTTCAATATTATCTCAGTCATATATTAGAAGTTAAACCAATATTTATTTAAATACCTACATACAAAAAAAACTTGAAACAATGACATTTTAAATCAATCGGATTCCTTATTATTCAATACATAATATATTATGCAGTTTATCAATTAATTCGAAATGTATAATACTAGATTTTCCGTCTTGTAAAACGTTTTTCCTTGAACTCGATCGTTTCACTTATTTCATGAATCTGACGGTAATTTGTGTTTATCTGTCAAACTTTCACGAAAAGATGAATTGAAGAAAGATAGAAGCAGAAAAGGGAGATAAATTTAAACCTTAGCAATCTGGTAAAGTAAATAATTCTAGTACATATACATATTACAACCACTTTCGACGTACTGCCTCAGATAGGCAGTCGCTCCTTGTAAAGCACTGGTACTCAGCTGCATCTGGTTAGACTGGAAGCCGACCCCAACATAGTTGGGAAAAAGGCTCAGAGGATGATTTCTACGTACTGCCTCAAAGAGCGGGAAAATTTGTGGTTTTCAGTGGTATTAGATACTAGGAATTTGTCTATGCCGTTTGTGAGCATGTCAAAAATTTATAATCAAACGTCATCAATATATAAAGTTAATAACTTACCTATCCCATGAGTCATATGTGCCAATTGTACAACTATATTGTGTCTGCATCGTGGACAGTAGTGGTTGAGCAGGGAGGTTAAATAACCTCTAAAGAATTTTATAGCCATAATTCACTCATGTTTTTGTTTTTTTTTTTTTTTGGTTTATCGCAACACAAAACAGGAAAATTGTACTTCTTTGAAACAGGTATTTTGAATTATGACACACCTATATCGCCGTATTGTATAGAGACTGTTACAAAGAAACCGTAAAGCTGGACATTTAAAAATTAAAGGTGAAACTTTGTAGAATAGTTGATTGATACAGAACATCCGCGAGATTAATACTGCCGCATTCAACTCGAAATATTTTACGGACATTTTTGAAAAATATTAATAAGCATCAATATCATGATAGAATTTATTTTCTCCCTTTAACCCGATGGTTGACTGGTAGAGAATGCCTTGAGGCATTAAGTCCGCCAATGTACCTATTTTGTACATAAAGTATAAATAAATAAATAAATAATCATCTCTATTTTGCCACATAATCTATCAAAAATGTGGATCTTAAACTTTCCGATATTTTACTAAACGAGGTGCAAACATTTAGTTCCACCAAAAAAAAGTAATCGAAAATCCAAGTTTCAGAAAAGTAGCTATTTGTACATTAGCTGTACGTAAATTCAGTCGACAAAATAAAATCTGTAGACAAGCAGACAGTTCAACGAAATTCAATTGAAACTTTCACCCATTGTCTATGCGCTGTCGCTAATTTGCCACTTACGGCACAAAAGGCTTAAATCAAGTCCGAAACACAAAATAACATAATATTCTAGCTAGGCACATAATTACGTTTATAAAGTCTCTAGACTTTTGTAGTTATACCGCGAACACTATAAAAATATTGAGGGTCAACTTTCAATATTTATCTTACCCATAGTAAAATGTTCTCAGTAATAGGTTAATTACAAGAAAAATATGTGAAAAAGATTTTAAGCAGAACTAGGGTACCTATGTAGAATATTTCTACGGAATCATTAATTTTGAAACAGACAACATCAACGCTAGAATGATTAAATATTAGTTCTAGTTTACATTGTTTACATTGTTTTAGGGTAGTAGACTATTAGACTATTAAGCGTTTTGTGGAATCGCAAAAATATGCCTGGAGTTATTTCAAGAAATATTGTTTAAATACCGTGGAGGTACCTACATACCATGTTTCAGACGTGTGGAAATGAAATGGAAATCTTTTGGAAAGACTGATTCTTCTTTTTAAAAATCTTTTTTGGATCAAAATGGCTGTAAATTCTCCTAGAAGCAACCAGATGGATTTTTGTATATTTCAGTTGGTACACAAATACGTAGATTCTTAAAACCTAAAAGTTGCACAAGAACTTTTAAATCAAACGTCTGAACCTTAAAAAGTGTTCGCAGAAAAGTCAGGGTCAGAAACTAGTTTCTCTTTGCTATTTTTTCACAAAACTACACTTTTATGAGGTGTGGTAATTCACCACTTTTGTTTTTACAACCAACTATTTTAAAACAAAAGTGAAAGCTTGCCATTTTAGTACTAAAACGAACTGTAAAAGAAATTGTCTTAAATCTTGGGTCATTTCACTCGCTTTATTAAACCTAGGCAATTTTATAGCTAATTCTGTACCCTAAAATTCAGTCTATGCAGGTCCAAATTGATCGTAATCCCGCAAAAAGAATAAAAGTCTAGATTTTCTTCATTTTCGCTATTTTTAGGACGAAAATACAATGTTTTGGGGTTTTCTTAAGCCTTAGTCGGTTTGCGTGTTTATTTTGTCTACCACCAATTTGTTGTCTCATTTAAAATACGTCTAAGTAGTCTGTTAAGCCACTTTGTCTGAAACGCCCACAATAGAAAGAAGAAAGAAAGAAAGAAAAACCATTTATTTTACACACAAATGACGCAGAAAACGAAACACACACAAATACAAACAAATAAATCTAGGGACAAAACTAACAGTAAAACAAAAATAAAAGCGCTGCAGCTGCGTCACTTATGCGTGAAAAAGGGGCAGCGCTCAGCATAAATGCTTTGTCACGCACACGCAGGCACGAGACAACAGCGCTGGTTTTCAGCGCTGACCCACCACATGACTTTGCCTCGGGACTATACAAACAGACGCCGTTTCGGCACGAATCCGGTAAATAAATAAATATATATATACATAATTAGTAAAGTAACAGAAACGTAGTAAACAGATATAGTAACAATGAATATAAAACAAACCATAGACAAAAACAAACACAATACGAGAATATCAAGAGAAAAGACATAGACAAAAAGCTTGTGAATAATAAAAAGTTGCCCAGTGAGCGTCTCAGACCATAGACAGCGCGGCAAATGAAATGTCAGAAATGTGTCAAAGATGAAGATCTAGCTAGGTTAACCGGCCAATTGCGCAAGAGATATCTTGTTATGCAATTATGATGGCGGAAATTGTATCGAGTGATGTAATAAGTGTATTGTGTTGTGAGGTTGTGAGTGGATATGTTTATTGTGTGAATCATAAGTATTAGTGTGGTCTGGGGCGAACATGTTAATGCTGACCCGTTGCGAATAGGCGATATTAGAACATGATAATGCTGAATAGGCGATTTCTACGGAATAAAGACACAAACACAGACATTTCATGTAACAATTTGTCTAGCTAAAAATAACCAGTCTTTTAAACAATAATAATTGTCGGGCAAGAAGGCAGTTTTGTCACCAAATTGGTCACCAAAGAAGGGCTGATGACGAATTTGAAAAATAAATGCGAATCAGTCTTTCTCACCTTTCGACATCCGCATTTTGAATGCGAAAATGCACATCAAAAAAGCAGCTATTTTTAGAATCACCAAAGGATTTTATTTTCGGTCTTTCCGCACGGTATCCTACCTAGAATTAATACCGGCCTGAAAGACAATAAACCTAGTCTTTGTATTGGTTTTATATGCTTTTACAAAGCGATGACTGTCATAACAAGGTATTGCACATTGCGAGCCGAGCCCGTCTGGCACAATGGGAACAGTTGTGGCCACTAGAGAAGGTTTTATTTAAATAGGATCTGAATAAAATCCAAGTAATATTTTAATTAATGATATTGACGATCAATTATGTATTGGAAAATGATTTCTCTTATCTACAAAAATAAGTTTAATATATTTTTAGATGGTGTGGGTGTCGTGTTCAGAGATAAGTAAATAAACCGAATACTAATTAATACACTTTTATTTTCTGACTCCAATTAGGTTACATGGGATTTGGTACGGTCACAATATTTAGTAGCGTGCGTTGGTAGTGCGATATACGGGACAACTGGGGAGGCGAACACAATGCAAGTACAGTATGAACAATATTGATGCGTCAACAATTAGTGTAGGTCCCACTACATCATTCCTCCCCTTTTTTTAAAAAAAATTTTGACAAAAGATTTTTTTACAAAAAAATATTCTTATCCAGTTACTATATAATCCAAGAAGTGCTTACAATGTTCACAAACAATATTATTAAATTACAGTCTCGACAAAAATTTGCTTACAGTATACATTTATACAATAACAACTTTGAAACAAGATGCTTGACGGGTTGTGCGATAGCGCATGTTTGTCTCAGTACTACTGGCTTTGTACCTAATGGCTTAGTGATTAAAAGATACACCTCTCGTGCCTGAGAGTGCAGGTTCAAACTTATGTTCATTATTACAAAGTAAATATCAAATACAGAGTAGAAAAAAATCTATCTTCAAAAAGGATAAAACTTTCTAAAAAAAAAATCTTAAACTAAGTACAAAATGTTCTTAACCTTTGTGTTATACTCTGTTCTCCTCTCTTGGAGTCATTGTGGCCGGCCGGTACCAACAATACAAACTATACAGAATGTCCTACGATCGAAAAACAAAATATAACACAATACGTCCTGTAACTGCCTTAAATCTATGTAATACACTACTCATATACGTCTATTACAGTTGCGGAACACTTCCAGAGAGTCCGTCTTGACATTTAATGTGATTACATACATAATAGGTAACATGAAATATACATAATCTATATTATATACGATATACGTTAAGGGTAGTTATCATGTCGGGTTACTCTGCTATACATATTAAAAAATAAAATTACACGCTTGGCCTACTCGTACGAATGACCAAGAGTCTCCAGTATCCGACATGATGACGCCATAAAAAATATACATTCACTACTGTTTAACATTCACTACACATTCACACAAATATAATATCACTTGAGAGAACGAGGGTTTTTTGATCAGCATATTATTATCACAGCACAACTTTGGCTGTTGACGGCGGACTCATTGTATGTTGAGGTTGCACAGTTTCGACCTTAATACTAGGTAAGGCTACAGAACTGGCTACCATTTCTTTTCTTAACCATTTTCTCACGCCTCTAATGAATCTTCGTTTCAGTGCGTACGCAAATACCATGATTAACATTATTATAATAACTATCATCACTATGCCAATAATATTTAGCTTATTATGCATGTGGGCCACATTAGATACATTTTCGTTTACAATGACGTTCTCTTTCGTTTGATTAGAGCCCATTTTGCTAATTTAGTCCACTATACTGATGTATCGTTTCACGTAAATGAAATTAAAGATCGCGATACCACAATTTGAAACTAATGTCCTAAATAAATCTGCAAAATTGACATTTTAGCAATAAAATAATTTATCGGTATTTCAATGGCTTCTTGCTTACTCGACCAGTTCGCGTAGTATAAACTTTACTATCGGGTTCGTCCGTTTGAATTGTTACTTTTTTCGTAACTTTTCGACAAACGGCATCCCTATTACTATTATCAACTACTTTAGATTGCGATTCATCCTCTATTAACATGTACGCTGGTTTCAGACGATCTATAGAAACTTTAACTTGTCGGTCGGGCAACTGAATACAAAATACTTTATTATCTCTACTTATGACGCGATATGGTCCGTCGTAAGGTGGTTGTAACGGTTTCCGTACTGCGTCATTACGGATAAAAATATATTCACAATCATACAAGTCTTTATGCACAAAAATCTTATTTGGTGACTTATTTTTCCTATTAGATGGCTTTAACCCGTCAATTACAGCTTTTAACTTATTTACGAAATTTTCAGAATCGCTAATTTTCAAATCAGTTGTATCATAAAAGTCACCGGGTACTCTAATATTACTGCCATACAACATTTGTGCAGCGGTTACACCTGTATCTAATTTTATCGTTGTGCGTAACCCCAACATTACAGTTGCCAATTCGTCAACCCAGCATTTATTATTTAAGCGAGCCATTAACGCGGCTTTTAAAGATCTATGCCAACGTTCTACTAAACCATTACATTGAGGATGATACGGAGTTGTACGTGTCTTTATAATTCCCATTAAAATCATTAATTCTTTGAATAAGTTACTTTCGAACTGACGACCCTGGTCACTAGTGAGCTTTATGGGACAACCAAAACGACTAATCCAACCTTCATATAATGTTTTCGCTACGATTTCTGCAGTTATCTCTTTTAGTGGAAATGCCTCTGGCCAACGAGTGAATCTATCGATAATCGTTAAACAATATCTATAACCTTCTGGCGAGGTTGGTAACGGTCCTATAATATCAATATGTATATGCTCAAAACGTTTAGTACTTTTAAAGGACTCTAAATCGGAAACCGTATGTTTTTGAACTTTCGCTCTTTGACATTTTACACATGTTTTAGCCCATTTACCAATATCTCTATTCATTTCAGGCCAAAAATATCTATCTTTTACTAATTTTTTACTTGTCTTAATACCAGGATGACTTAAATTATGAATAGAATCAAAAGCTAAACGACGAAATTTTTCAGGTAAATATGGTCTTGCACTATTAGTAGACATTTCGCAATAAACATGTTTATCAGTATCGAGTAACGTTACACGTTTCAATATTACTTTACTGTTGTTGTTTGACGCCCTCAATAATTTTGCAAGCTGTTCGTCAACTTCCTGCGCAGTGGCGAGTTCTGCGAAATCTAACGTCGTGGGACATGTTATTGTTTCAACTCTAGATAATGTGTCAGCAACTATATTATTATTTCCACTAATGTGTCGTATGTCAGTACTAAATTCACTAATAAACATAATTTGCCTAGTTCGCCTAGAAGTTTCTCTATTGGTACCTAATTTAGTAAACGCGAAAGTTAATGGATTATGATCTGTAAAAATTATTAATTCTTGTCCTTCAACTAAATTACGAAAATGTATGATTGCTAAATAAATTGCTAAAAGTTCTCTATCATATGTACTATATTTCTTTTGTGCTTCAGTTAATTTTCGAAAAATATCCTAAAGGTTTCCAATTGCCATCAACTTTTTGTTGCAATACTGCACCTACACTTGTGTCTGATGCGTCCGTCATCAATGACAAAGGTGTATGTGCCGATGGGAAATACAATAAGGTAGCATTTTTAAGATCATCTTTACATTTTTCAAAATTTTCCGTAGCTTCAGGTGTCCAATTGATTTTACTTTTATCCTTACGCTTTGAATTCCCTAAATATTTATTTAACGCTGCCTGATGATCAGCTGAATGAGGTATATGAGCTCTATAAAAATTTAACATGCCTAAAAATCTTCTAAGTTCCTCTATAGTATCAGGTTTTGGAAAATCAATAATCGCTTTAACTTTATCTTCTAATGGTTTAATTCCTTCTGTAGAGACCTCAAAACCCAAAAACCCTAATTTATCTTTACCAAAACTACACTTTGAAAAATTAATCGTTATACCAAATTCATTAAAACGTTCAAAAACTTTTCGTAAATGTTCTCTATGCTGCTCTTCATTTTCCGATGCAATGATGACGTCATCTACGTAATTAAAAAGAAAATCTAAGTCTTGTAAAACAGTATAATGCATAAAACGCTGAAAAGTTTGTGCAGCATTTCTTAATCCAAATGGCATACGCACGAATTCGAATAAACCAAACGGTGTTATGACGGCAGTTTTCTCAATGTCATTTTCCGAAACTGGCACACAATAATAGGCTCTATTTATATCTAGCTTTGAGAAAACCTTTTTATTATCTAACATATACGTAAAATCATGAAGACGGGGAACTGGATATCGATCAGGCTTGGTAATCGCATTTAAACGTCTATAATCTCCACAAGGTCTAATATTCCCGTCCTTCTTAGGAACAACATGCAAGGGACTTGCCCAAGCGCTTTTACTCGGCCTACAAATCCCAAGCTCTTGCATAATCTTAAACTCATTTTTAGCTTTTACGTACCTGTCTGGTGGTAACTGCCTGGCTCGTGCGTGCACTGGAGGTCCTGTGGTCTCAATGTGATGACAAACATTATGTTTAGGCGTTTCTTTGTACGAAACTGGTTTAGTTAGTTCTGGAAATTCACATAATAAATCATAATAAGGGCAATTATTTACGATAGTTTTCAAAGTGGGCTCACTAGAATTAGAAAGATTGCCTTTGGTGCTTAAATTAGTTATTTGATCGATTAACCTTCGTCCGTTCAAGTCAATTAACAACTGAAAATTAGCTAAGAAGTCAGCACCTAATATTGGTTGCTGTACGTCCGCTAATGTAAATAACCAACGGAATGCTCGTCTTAGATTTAAATCTAATTCTAAGTACAATGTACCATACGTGTTAATCTGAGTTCCATTTGCGGCAAAGAGTTTATAACAACACTCACTTGTATTACCTTTCATGTAGGCTACTTTCCGCGGTAACACTGACACGTTTGCACCACTATCCACTAAGAAGTTTAAGCCCGATTTCCTGTCTCTGACACACAGACGGTGATTCCCGAAGGCACGGTCACAGCCTCCCGTCGCAGACTGCACCGACTCTAGTTTTCCGCTGGCTTGTCCTTGTCGTGTTTTTTCTTCCAGTTACATGGATCCACACATTTAGTTGCCTTGCTGCGATACTTATAATGGTAAAAACATAACCAATTTGGATCTTCGAATTTCCTTGTGCGACTTCTTGACCCTGACCTGGATCTGTTGCGTCTAAAGTTATTCCTTCGCCAGTTATTTGAACGGCCTCGTGATCTTGACTCTAAATTTTGTAATCTATCACTCAATTTGTTTATTGCCGAAATAATTTGGTCCTGAGAACCGGATGGGCCTGGTTCCTGTTTGACAGTCGCAACACTGTATATGGGAGTCGTCGTTTCCATTATTTTATCCGCTATTGATGCTAATTTCTCTAAATCTTTTTCTTCCGTTACAGCTAAAACTCCTCGCACCGAATTTGGTAAATGATTCTGCCACATAACTATGAGTGTTTCGTTATTTACTCGTCCCCTGGCTAGGTCTTGCATTTTTCTTAGTAATTGTGATGGTTTCTGGTCGCCTAATTCCATTTCGCCAATGAGTTTTTTTACTTGCCGCTCTTCGGATTCTTGATATATAAATATCAACTTATTCTTCAAGGTCTCATATTTATTTTTCTCAGGGGGATCCACAAGGATCTGTGTGACTTGCTCAACTGCGTCTGGGGGTAATTTTGAAATAAGGACCTGGTACTTTGATTCGTCGGACATCTTCTGAGGATTTAGAACTGCTTCTGCTTGGATAAACCATGTTCTAGGCGACTTCTTCCAAAATTCCGGAATTCTAGCTGTGATGGAGATGGACGACAGTTGATGTTCTTCAATAACGACCTTCTTGTCTTCAGACGACATTATAATTTCTTAATTTGACGCGCACTAATATTAAGCCAATATTAAGACACTACGTACACTTGTGTGAGTTGCCCCGGTCGTCCGATTCACTGAATTACAAGTCCAAATTCACTGGTTACAGTTCACACTTTCTCCACACGGGGTCACCAATTTAGATGGTGTGGGTGTCGTGTTCAGAGATAAGTAAATAAACCGAATACTAATTAATACACTTTTATTTTCTGACTCCAATTAGGTTACATGGGATTTGGTACGGTCACAATATTTAGTAGCGTGCGTTGGTAGTGCGATATACGGGACAACTGGGGAGGCGAACACAATGCAAGTACAGTATGAACAATATTGATGCGTCAACAATTAGTGTAGGTCCCACTACATATTTTTTATATAACCAGCTTATAGCATGTACTGATTATGCAGTGTGATCCTGTATTCTATTATTTTACGAACTTTACCTTTTCGAGTTTAACCTTCCATTCGAACATCTTTTGTCATGGGAAACAGACTATTTTACTAAAATATTTATTCAAAACGGAAAAACAGTTTTTTAAAAAAAGGTCGTTCAAGTAAAACGAGGAATAGCAGTTCTAGAGTAAAGTGTGTTCAAATCAGCGAACTGACTTTAGTTTCTATAATATTTTTACGTTAAATTCAAACGCTGATTTCCTGGCCACACTGGCTCTAGCTGTAAGGGTATTAAATGCCTCGCCGATCCTGTGATAGCCACGATAGTCCGTTTCACCTCGTATTTTTCTTTGAACTCATATTTAATACCGTGAAAACGATTTTTGTTGGAAAGGAGGTACGTAAGGGATTTTGTGGTAGCATAATTGGAAAAGATAATTATTATTCAGCAATAACTTTAAATCATCGACATCTGCCTAGCCTTTTTCCAACTATATTGGGGTCAGTTTTCAGTCAACCGCCACAACCAAGTTACCTGGCCAGCCTGGTACCTCTTGGTAGGAATCGTTGTCAGACTTTCTGGGTT
Source organism: Helicoverpa zea (assembly GCF_022581195.2). Taxonomy (NCBI): domain Eukaryota; kingdom Metazoa; phylum Arthropoda; class Insecta; order Lepidoptera; family Noctuidae; genus Helicoverpa; species Helicoverpa zea. The sequence continues at coordinate 3,223,212 of NC_061458.1, read as the reverse complement.
ATAGCTACCCGTAACGACTGCCAAGAATGTTCAATGACAGCCGGGACCTACAGTTAAGCGTGATATTCGAAACACAGTCATTGGTGTCCGAGATATACCTACCCACTTAGGCACAATTATAAAACAGTCAAAAATGCTCGAATTCGGCCGGTCACAACATTTTGTCACAGTTTTATAATCACAAGTTACCACATACTTTACTCTCGAACGTTTAATTGTGTCTCACCCACACATACAAAAGTAAAGAGGAAATGTTCTCCCAGTTTTCCACGTATTACCCACACAGGTGCGTTTGACACTACATTTGCATGCAGTCGAGGTCTGTGCAAATTAACAGTACCGTGAACACTGTATTTCATTAGTGGTCACAGAATTTTCTAGCAAATTGTGCATTTTGTGAAATTTTTAAAGCAAGGGTGAGGTGTAATTCATTTTGTTAACGCTGTGATTTTTTGGCGAAGTTTTTAGTTGGTATTTAGATTTTTAATCCTCGCTTGTAACTTCACAAACTTGAAATGTTCACAACTCAATGCTTGGCTGTCTTTAGTTCATATTGTGATTGCGGACATTTTAATTATAATAGATAGAAAGAAACCTAAAAACTGATGATTTTTTTATAAGTGCCCATTTTTTAAACTTAATTTTGCCCATTAAAAATATTTTGTAATGTAATAAGTTCTAAAAGAGAAATTGTATCTAGTACTTTTACGGGAATAACTATTGAGGATTTTAGCGATACTTATTCTACGGATAAAGTTCACGAAACGTGAAAGATTTTATATAATAGCATCAGTACGAAAACATGAAACGTAACAATATAAGTTTCTTGGAAAACGATAAAAATTAAAATAATATTTTGTATGATAATATATTTTTATTCGTATGCAAAGCGGATTACTATTGTGATACTGTTTCCTCGTAACTTCATAGATTTTTTCTTTAAATTATGCATAAATAAATAACACTTATGTACATATATACATTAATGCAGGTACAATTACAAGTATGTTAACTGGCGATTTATTTAATTTTGAAAGTAAAACCAAACAAAAAAAAAATATTTTGCTCTTTTAAGTAACTCACGAAAGAGATGATAATTACATTAAGTTACCTTTATAACAACCTCATTATAAATCCTTTTGTACATATTAAACAAGTGACTGCCGCAAAATTACGCATATGCGCCACGGATTTTTTAATAACTAGCTTTTTTCCCGCGGTTTCACCCGCATTTCGTTGAATATACCTGTAGTTGAATATACTATATTACTCGGGGATAGTTCAAATCAAATCATCCAGTACTTTCGTAGCCAACAAACAAACAAAAAATATTTCTTCTCTATTTTATTACTATACATTAATAAATTCAATTAATAACGTCCATTTCAGCATTAATTACTTAGCGACTAATTTCATTGTGAAGTGGTTCTCTTAATAATAGTTCATTAACACATTACCACTTTAAAATATAGGTAAGTAAAACTTATTAAAAAGGGGCCTGTATGTAAAATGGTTAACGGAGAAGAAGCTGATTGTGCATTTATGTGCATTCAAAATATGAAATAGTGAGTATAAAGTCATTTCAACATATGAAATAGTGAGTATAAAGTCATTTCAACATATGAAATAGTGAGTATAAAGTCATTTCAATATTTTTTATTGCTTCTGACTTTTCATAAGGATTGTTTATATATTTTAAAATAAAACTTTTTGACTTTTTAAACAGAAAAAAAAAGAATACGAAATAATTAAATTTTAACATCTAACATTCTCTGTGCTAATTCTCTTTGCCAAAGAGCTTACACACGGTGGCTTCATTTTCATAGCTCTCAAGTGTATATTATATGTATCTTCGAAACTTTCCCGATAAGATGGCACTAAGCTACGTACAAACAAACTGAAGGAAAACTAGGTGCCGTCTCGATACCAATCAGTTGGTATCTTTGTGAATGTGTTATGTACTACTGAATTCTACGAAATGTATACTAATGTTAGAAAGCTGAACAGCTTGTTTGTGTGATGAGTGACCGCACCAATCTCATAAATTAATTGATCAGTATGAATATCATTTATCGAGAAAGATTACAGGTAACTTTTTATCCACGTGCATGGAGAAGTTCCCCTCGGATCAGAATAAAAGTGCTGTCAGTAGCTAGTATTATAAAAGATAGAATAGAATGTAATAAAAAATATCCTAAGAAAACACGATAATCTCTTGATCTTTACATAAGTTCAAAAGGAAGAAAAGGAGCATTTTCGATACAAAAACATTCACACAATACAATACAGTATCCATTGTGTGTCCAGATTCCTGAAAGGTCAATGACATTCAGAGCAGACTTTTATCGAAAAACGTTTACGTATTTTCTTTCTGAAATCGTGGGGTTCACGTAAAAAATCTCTACTGTATAAACTGATATGAACTTTTCAACTTTGTTATTGGACACAGAGAAGCATCGATATTTATTTATTAACTTTTGAATACTACATATCCTTACTAAGATATATTTTTACCTAAATGGTAAACGATACTACATATATTTACTTTGCACATACGTGCATATGCTGCAAACTCTAAAAGATAAGTAGTCAGTAAGTGTTTGGTACAGGTATACAGACAGAGGAAGGATATAGTCTAATTTTATTAGGACGTAGGAAGTTATTCCCTCGGGACGCGGGTGGATCCACTGGGAACAGGTAGACTAGCTAAAAGTGACAACGTCCATTTACAATTTGTCAGTACCAAAGCCACTTCTCCCATCCCACACAGAAGGGATAACATGACAATATCGTGATGAATACTGTTATTAATACAATATGATACAGTCATGAATCCCTTGTCATAATCAATGAAACCGCACCTGATGCTTTATTAATTCGTGCTATTAAAGGTCTATCTGTAAAGCCGGCTGAAACGGATCGAGTGGTAAAAATTCGATGAATGAATGATGAGACTAAATCCCAGAGGTGACACGGATTAAATTGTGGATGGAGTGTTTATGTGAAAGGAAAAAGTTGTGGGATTTAAATTAAAAATACAATAATTGCTGGTTAAATTCTTACCATTTTTTTTTTGTTTTTATTCGTGTTGAATTCGTAATTTGAACTTACGTGTATTTATTAAAGAACTTATGGTAAACATTTAAATAAAAAGGTAATAATGGAAACATCTACAGATGATATTTTATCTTATCTAATATACGCTCTCGACAACTTTAAAGTTTGTCTTCGTACATAGATAAACGAGGTTATATTCTACCGAGTATCGCATACGACTTTATGAGACTCGGGAGGATTTATAAGTAAATTCTACCTGACCTTCCCCAACTAGGTTGGAGTTAACTTCAGAATAACTAAAATAGTGGCTGTGTATTATAGTATGGATTATTGCCAAACTATTTGCAAGTAAACTTCGGTATAGTTTTGATACAGTTGTGGGTAACGATACCAATCATGGCGGTTATTTTGTTTTGCGTCTGAGGGTTGTAAACAGTTTTGTAGAAGCCCTTATCCCTTCTTACTGCAGAGTCCAATGCAGCTTAAGGTTACATATCGATACAATTTTTTTCGATGCGATCCGTCCGTTTAATGCCTAAAAGTCTAAGTTCCATTGCTCTTTGGCAAACCTTGAGCCTGGACTTCTGACACTCAGTAAGAGACCATGTTTGCGCACCGTAGGACGGGCAAGATACACATGTCATTTAAATTTCGCTTGAAAAATTAAACTTAATGTTTAAAATAAATGAATGGTGAAAAATCAAAAAAAAAAAAACGTATTTAAAACGGAATGTTCTCTGGTTTCATAAAAATATAATGAGCACTCCATTTACTATGTACTCCATGTTATTGACGGATTAAAGACAGATTTTAGATGGGGAACTCACATGATTGCTATGGAGCTTTCATTTTAAAAACACTGGGCTTAGATTCTTTTGTAAAGAAATCGATATATTGTGTGCTGTCAATATTTTTTTAGGACCATTTTATGTAAACCTATTAACTTGTCAATGGTTCGATACACCAATTTATAAAAAGGTATCTATGTATTCTGTATAAGAGGTTGATGATAAATCGTCTCGGCTTTAAATGACAGATGTAACCTAAAAATATTTATTTATTTATTTATTTCTCAACCTTACCACTAACATTACAGACAGGTACATCTAATGCGTTGGGGAGGCACTTATTTAATATATATATGCACTTATTTATTATATATTATGAGATGAACCTGCTGTTGGCTGTTACTGAATATCTTTGGCACTTGTTACGGGTAGGCCAGTCAGTCTAAAGGGCTTATTACACTTGACTAAATTCAGTCGTCTAAAGTCTAAATGATTCAGTCACTAAATTCAGACAAATGTAATCGCATTTAGGAAGGTAGGTTTCATTAAATAATTTAAAAACCTAATTAGAAAAACCTTATTAGGCGACAGAATTTAGTTAAGTGTGAGAAGCCCTTAACCAAGGGATATTGGGTTGCCCGGGTAACTGGGTTGAGGAGGTCAGATAGACAATCGCTCTTTGTAAAGTACTGGTACTCAGCCGCATCCGGTTAGACTGGAAACCAAACCGAACATGGAAAAGCCTCCGGAGATGATGTTGATGAATCTATGAACCAATATGGTGTAAGTGCTCTATTGGATTACTAGTTAAAATAATTTTTATCTCGTTAACCTATGGTTACACATTTTATTAATAAAAAATAAACTAAAAAAAAGATTGTACCTATTGTCACAAAATACTTCTAAAGCACTAATTAAGATTAGGTCGATCTGATTTATCAGTTCAACAATAATCCATTTAATGACTCGTGTTTGAAAAATTACGTACTTTAGGAGATTCTCAATGTAAAAGTTTTAATTAAAACAGGACATTGCCTTTGCAAAGACTTTTGGACTTAAATATTTTATCCTTAAAACATGAGTTTCAAAAATGCAAGGAGTTAATTACTGCAAGCTGGGATACTCTTTGAACCCACATGATCTTCTAATATATAATGAAGAGGGTAAATATTAATATTTATAGTAGATTAAAGGATTTACCTAATATTGTAGCATGTCATTTAAATTATTTGGCACTTTTGAATATAAAAGGTTTTTATACTAGCAGTTATTTCTGCGAAATAGGCAGTGTAAAATGTGTTCTTTTGAAGAATTGCTTATATTAACAATGCATTCTTAGAACAGCTTCATGGATGGTGTTACATAAGCAATTAAAATGAAAAAACAAAAATTATACGTATCTGAAATGTTTGAATTAAAATAAATATAACCTTGCTTTAGCGGTCAAGTTTAAACTAAAGATAGATATCTACTATAAAATATAACATCCATGACTATAGCAAATAAACCAACATATATGTATATTTATCTATGTAAATTAATAAGTTTACTATAAAACTAAAGTGCTAATGTAAAAAAATAATGACAGAAAATGCATTAAATTCGCTTCAAAGTTAAATTCGCAAAAACTTGAACACAAAAAGTGACGTTGATATTAATTTTAAAAGTTAAATCCAGTTGCTATCAAGATAAATGGCAATACAATTTTAGTCTCAAGTAGGATTGCCTTATGAAAAAAATCTATCAAATATGTATAAAAAAGAGCTACCAGAGATTTGATAAAATACAAATGCAGTTTGCAGAAGGCGCCAAATGCGAAAAATGGATGGAAATTTCAACGACAATTGAAATACTATAGGTAGGTGTATATATTTAGAAGGTGTACCTACCTATTCTTTTTATGGTATACCAGATACCAGCAGCTTAACCCTCCTCATTCCAAGGTAACTGCACGTCCGGATAAAGAGTAGCCTATAGCCTTCTTCGATAAATGGGCTATCTAAATTCAAATCGAAATAAGCAACGTGCAAATGCGAATTTCTGAGATAAGCACGTTGCAACAACAAAATCTTTAGCTTTATAATATGGTTAATAATATTAAATATGAATTTTTTTCTATTAATAACTAAATTATAATTAAATAAGCTGTCAGAAAACGTGATGAGTGCAAGCGCACTGAATATTACCCTACATTTGCCTCTGAAACCAGTCACAAAGTAATAAATTGGAATGTCTTTAAACGCCTATTTAAATATTTTGATCAAAACAAGGATAACATATATCTCGATAGAATTTAAGCATGGTATAACACGTGAGCAAGCATAGGATGTTAAAAAAATATAGGTATTATTATGTTATTATATAATATTGCGTGTGAAACTATAAAATTGCAAATCCTTTAATTTAAAAGGATGTGGTTTTGGTGGATCGATTAATTTTTTTTTTGGTGTGATCAATCGTTTTTGTTTTTGTAACGGTTTCATAATCTTGAAGCTTGGCTAGATTTGGTATAGATTCAAAATAGTAAGTAGTTTACTAGATTTCATCTTTATCCATCCGTCCACTCCACCATCCACATCCGTCACAGACTATGACAGTAACACATTAAATAGTGATCCTCTAACGCCAATGACTGTGCACTATAATACGTTCAGCGCAGCTGGATGATCTCCTTAGAGAGAATAGCCGCAGTGGCTGATAGTCGGCCTGGTAGCAAAAATTATTAAACCTATAAATATAAATGTGACTTTCCCACAATTCTTTTGGTAGGCTTACTTTATTTTGTATTCCTTCGTGGCTTGTTATATAGGTGATATTTGCCAAGCCCGTGCTGTGGTCTCACACCACTATATTCTGAGAATTCCCAAGAAAGGTTGACTTTAGGCAGTTAGCTGTAAATCCTCACCGGTCGTCACTTGTTTTCAAGGTGGATTCGTGGTTTCAGTCTTCAAAACATCTTACTTTATATGTTTTATGAAAATTGGTTCTAGGAATAGAAAAATTATTTCCTGTTTTCATGTAGGACTTAATTATAAAAATGTCTTATCATCGAAAGTATGAGTCACATCTTTGTCCGGATGTTTTGATAATTGAGAAAATAATAGGCACTTAAGACTAAATAGGTTAATAGTATAATCATCATTATGGTAAAATCTAAGAGATAATAACATCCCGTATTGTTTATGTTAATGATGATTGACTATGATTAGGAAAACCCATTTTCTTTAGGTATCCATTTCATTGATACAGTAGAGCAGAGGTAGCCACATCCTATTTACTTTTAGATTGATATTTAATGATCGACGTCTGATTGGGGTAAATAATATTTACCTACTATAATGATTGTTGATGAAGTGTAATTTCTAGTTGCAACACCTGGATGTAGCTATAGGTAGCTTCAGTAAGTGGTATCCTGGGTCCTGTGGGAACTATTTCATGCACCCGCATAAAAAGTAGCCAGTACAGTCTTCCTCCATTCTTCCTTCATATTTAACAGTTTTTCAAATAATATACAAATGTTGGTTAACCTAAATAAAGAAATAAAAATAAATAAATAAATCGGCTTCGATATTTATTACTTGCAGGCATTTTGTAAGTTATATTAAAATATTAACATTCGACTTGGCACTCGTTAACTGAAAAACCACCTCAAGTGTATTACAGACTGATAGTGCATATAGCGACATCTATGAACGTGAAAGAATATTAATATATTCACATATTGATTCATAATCACGACATGCTACTCCTATTATAGCGCTGTCAATTTGGAAAATGAGCTGTCTAATTAAAATAGAACACTAGCCGGCTTTCAATACACAATTTTGATTTTGCCATACATAAAAGGTTTGTGGTTTTATACCTGGGTATTTCGTTTGTGACACCACGAATAGTATTGGAATTAACATGTATAAAATTAAACCGATTGAGGTATACGAAAATAGCTTCCTGTGGAGTGTGGATAGCGATCAACCCAATTAATACGTCACTGACCTTTGTAGATGTGTCCACGGATATTTTGAATGAAAAATCCAACAACTATAGTTCGGCCATTCAGAGAATGCGTTCCTGACACGTCGCGATTGAACTGACGACGTAACTTTGCAATGGCGTTGCAGTTACGATAAAAATATTTTTGCTGGTTGTTTACCGTTTTAACAATTGAGGAGCATTAAAACAACATTATTATATCAATAATCAATGAATGTTATAATTCAGTCAGTTCAATCGCGACGTGTCAGGAACGCATTCTCTGAATGGCCGAACTATACAAATAGGAATGTGAATAAAAATATCCGAGTAATATTTTTACAGGAATATATTTTTAAAATTCAGAAACACATTTTCCTGTTATTTTTGGCGTTATTATAAAATGCAAGTACCAGGTTGTTCATTTATATTTCTTTACCGTTTTTTCTGGTCCCCGCCTGCGATGCTTTCCATCAATATTTATAAATTAAATATTATTGTGGGGCTTGTTTTACTCTTTTTTTAGTGTGCAGTCGGGTATTTTGTTTTTTTAATAATAATTAAAATTACTTTCTGTATAATCTATGTTAATTTTTTTCTAAAAATCTGAGCTTTGGCTGAATTTAAATATAGTTTTATTAAAACGAAAAACTACGTTATTTCTACATTTCACAATTCATTCCAATCGGGTCTTTTGGTAAATATTTGTCTTCCTTTCGATATTTCAATGTTATCTAAGGCTTTTATAATTACGCGTAATACTCAAGGATTATAGGACCCATAATTTTGGCGTTGACTTCCAGGTAAAGTTGCTTCAGTCCAATATCACTATTTCATAAAATAATAAACATGTCGACCACGTAACCTAAGGCGTACATATAATTTTAGATAACATGATGTGTATAACGTCGCCGCGTCGTCTATGGAAGCTGAATTTTGACATAGTAACGAAATAGCATCCAATATCTATATCTATACATATAATAAATCTGTAGAAAAGTAATTTTTGTACATTGAAGAAATTGACAAAAAAAATAGCCAGCATGTTAAAGGATAACTAACAGAACCCATTTCCATCATTTTTGTCTGTTTGTCTGTTTATCTGTTTGTTTGTTCGCGATTCACGTAAAATCTACGAATTAAATGCAGACAATGCTTATATACAAAAATTCTACGTAACTTGGGGTATTACTTAGTTTTTGTTTCATCGAAATCGGTTCACTCTATCAAAAGATATGATTAATTTTGTGAATTCAAGATGTAAAATATTACGCAATCTATTTGTCAAAACTGTACATTTGAATGTGGTACTTATATTTAGTTGATCGGCCTATTATTAATCTTTACACAGAAAATCACACCTTTATAAGTAACTTCGGAAGAAAAAGAAATGTAATTGCCAATGTTTAGCCAAGGTTAAAGTAGCTCCATCTGTGGTAAATAAAATACATCCAATTTGTCAAAGGAGCGAGGTGGTAAATGACAATATTACCATACATTATCTATAGAGGATTATTATTTCAACAGATGGAGTTGTGTACGCTTTGGCTCCGATTACGCGATTGGCCCCAGGTGACCAAGTCAGGTCTGATTTGTTCGTTCATCAGATCTTTGAAAGTGTTTCGGTGGATATTTACTGTCATCCTGTTTACGTGTGACACAAAATATGGTACCTCTATATAAACGTCCTCCGCAAGAGCGAAATTTTCCCGGTGTGCGGTAGTGACGCACAGTATACAACACGTTTTTTTCTTTTGATTTGCTGGCTCCACCAAAAAATGACAAATCGCGAGCGTACATTTTGAAAATCTTGGCAAAACTGCAGGTTTCAAGTATGTACGAACACATGAAGTGGACTCGCACAGATACGTACTAATTCTAACTATTCGTGAACTAATGCAAACATTTCGGTGGAGTTCCGGCTTAGGCCACCATATTAGGCGTGCGTGATCCTCGGGCGTGTGAGTAGCGCGGGCGCCGCGCGTGCGTCGCGAGCGCGTTGCGTGAGCGTCGCGTTTTGCTGCCCTGCGGCATTTGCAGCGCGCTCGCGGCGCGCACGCGCCGCTCTCCTTGACGTTTAACTGCTAAGGCGTTTAGCGGGCGGCGGGGATAGCAGGCGAAGGGGTAAGAACGCAACTCGAGCGCCGCGTGCTCGCCGCGAGCGCGTCGCTTGCACTCTTCACACATGCCGCAGGGCAGCAAAACGCGACACCCGCGCTACTCACAGTTTACTAACCTACTAACCTACACTATGCGCCTGCTGATGATGATGACTCATTTTATCATCCATCCAGCTATTCCCCAACTTTGTTGGTGTTGGCTTCCAGTCACCGAATCTGTTTGAGTATCAATATTTTGCTTGGAGCGACTACCTAACTACCTATCTTCAATCCAGTCAACTACACAAGACGATATCCATGGTAAGACTGACAGACTTTCTGGCTTCTGATTAGTCGCAGCAGCTGCAGAAAATGTACAAATGACAGCTTTGTCAGACTCAAACCATCTTGACATAGATTATAGCTGTTTCCTGTGAAAATTACTTACGCACCATACGTAATAATTTTCCAAATTGGCTGACTAGATCCAGAGATATTCACAACGTCACAAACTTTACTTCTTTTGTTTAGATAAATGGTCACATCCACAACACAACCTTGGTCAATGAATCTATGCGACTGCTAAGTGCTAATCCTAATTATACTGTCACGTGAAAGAATGCACCTACGGGATAAGTAGTATTTTGACTATTCTATATTGCCCACGCAGACGAAGTTGCGGGCAACAGCTAGTACCTTATAATTTAGCTTCTAAAACTGTGACAAAATATTAAAATAAAATGTATTTAAGTAAAAATAGATTTTTTAGGAACTTGTTTCAAATAAAAAAAAAAAATACCAGAAATATAGCAATAAAGTTCGCTAAAAGATATTTATTTAGTAAAATTCGGTAATATTAGATTTGGAACCTTGAGAATACTGCCTAACCTTTGAACATTCATTCATTCCTTTGAAAATATGTAGTTCGAAAATAATTGTAGTCAAATGATATAACCCATCGTGAGTATATAATATTCATTCTAACGCAGAATATAGTGTATAAAACCATAACGAATTGTTTTCTGACTCTTACAGATCCAGTTATCACGAAATTTGTGAGACATGATGTCAGATTTTCTGATTTCAAACTATAATTATGTAACGGTGGTTAAATCTCTACAAATGACAGCTGAAACTGGTTTAAATATTATGATAACTGGTCACCCATCCACGAACCGACAGCGGCAAGACCAACTTTACCTTGTTTCATTCACCACGTGATGTTACCTAGCAACAGGCTTCTTCATTGTTCATTCATTTCCAATCAATTTTATTCAATCAATTCAATTTTGTATGGCCATTTATCTACAATTCTACGTCATAAAACATTATTCATTAAAATTAATTATTCTTTATCACTTAAGCTGTGGTTCGTTGTACCTTTCAGTAACAAGGATGTGACCATGACCATGAATTTATACGTCTGAGAATGATTTAAGTTAAGTTATGAGTTTGGTAGTAAATGTAACTGGTTTGGTAAGTACTTATGTGCGTGTTCTTTAGGGTTCTTTACCTTTAGTTTTTTTTCAATCATACGACCCCTCCTGCTGTGGGTGCCGCATGAGGGAGTGTCAGTCTCTCAGACTGTTTAAAACCCAGCATGTTCCTTCTTAAGCCGTGCATTTTCCAGGACTGCGGTAACTCGGGTTTGCTGACTCTCTTTGAGGAGCGCCTGGAAAACGCACGCCGTCGACAAGGGCCTGTTGTCTCTTGGGTAATGAAAGGACGATCGACACGAACGAGGAGGAGGACACGAATACTAGGACTTTGCTGTCCGTCTATCCGTTTGTCACCAGGCTGTATCTTTTATCTCTCAAACCAACACAAAAAATGCTGAAAACTAGAATAAAAATACAAATTTTTGGGGACCATACAGCAAACGTGAATCTGGTCATTTTATAAATAAAGGTTCAGGACCCTTCGTGCGCGAGACCGACTCGCACTTGGCTGATTTTTTTTCTTCATACAAATATTTTTTCAACTTTTTAAAATTCCTTATCTTGTCAAATTAATTACGATACGTAGGTATGTACATACAATTCTTATGAAATTCGCGTTTCTGTTGCATGACAGGTTTTTGAAAATATTTTTTAATGACGTCATTTGTTATTTTTTACAGTGTCACGGATCTTGTCAGTCAGCGAATTATTGGTTTCGTTGTCGAAAGCATTTTAGGCCTGTGGAGTCCCACTTCAAGTCTTCAGTCTAACCAAGGTGTATTGGGTTGCCCGGGTAACTGGGTTGAGGGGGTCAGATAGGGCAGTCGCTCCTTGTAAAGCACTGGTACTCAGCTGAATCCGGTTAGACTGGAAGCCGATCCCAACATAATTAGGAAAAAGACTCGGAGGATGGTAGTCTCACTTCAAGGCAAAGGTTTGTTTCGTATTTTCACCTGTAAATACCTTTAGAAAATGGTCTCACCTTAAAATATGTTAATTACGAGCCTCGTATTGCCTATATATTTTTTTGCATACTTCTCAATTATAACTGGTTGCCTTCCTCAATATTTTTTGTCATGTTAATTATTAACGGTCAATTTTTTGTAGCTAAGTCTTTATCACTATGCCAGTTAGAGCTACGTAGTTATAGGATCATCGAATTGACAGCTAGAAATAACTATTTTGTTCCAGTGTATTAGTTTTATCTTTCAAAAACGGAGAGCTGCACAATTCGCCGGGATTGTTCGTAGTTTTCGCTCCTTTGTCCGTCCGTCCGTCTGTCACCAGGCTGTATCTCATGAACCGTGATAGTTAGAGAGTTGAAATTTTCACAGATGACGTATTTCTGTTGCCGCTATAACAATAAATACTGAAAAATAGAATAAAATAAATATTTCGGGGGTCTCCCATACAACAAACGTGATTTTTTTCCGTTTTATAAATAATGGTACGGAACCCTTCGTGCGCGAGTCCAACTCGTACTTGGCCGGTTTTTTTTACAGTCCATGAAGTTTACGTCAAATATCATTTGATAGTTATAGATTGTTTTGGTTTGTCAACCTAATTACTGTGTAGGGCGTGGGATCCCTCCCACGCCCTACACAGGATTAGTGTTGCCCAAATTCAGTCTTGGTCTTGCAGTCTTGGTCTTGTTCTTGCGTTTTTGCAAGACCAAGACCAAGAACAAGACCGCGTATTTTTAGCAAGACCAAGACCAAGACTGACCGTGCAAGACTTGAGCAAGAACAAGACATAGCCTGCAAGACTCTTGCGTCTTGCAGCTAGTTAGCGCTATTTCACTGAGTAGTTAGGTGTAACAGTTCGGTGTATAGGTAGGTACGCTTAGGAATTCTATGAGACGCAAAAAACTGTATCAAAGAATATGAAAAACTGGACCTAAGCGCATTACGACTAATACCATAAACATAGCGAATAAAAAAATATCTATTAAAATCAAACTGAGTGCATGCATAGTTATGTTTTAACCATCGGCACTTTGATAATGCGGCATCAAAGGTTTTGTACTTCTCAAAGAAATTTGCCGCTTTTCGGAAGTACATGGTTATGATACACGCGCCGGCGGCTTCTTTTGAAATCTACAACAATCGTTGCCGCCACGCCGAAATCATAACATTTGACTTTATTTGATTGCCGCCATAGGGCGTAGGTATACTCATGCAAAATAATTTCCTAGTAGAGTACCTACAGGTGTTCCAAAGAATAAATAAGTTTCAGAGTGCTTAGAATGAAAATGAATACATTATACTGATCACGCAAGTAGTATTATGATTAGGATAAAATGGTAAGGATAGGTAGTAGACGTCATATTAATTCATTCTAGTAAGTATATATTATAATATTGATTACTTATATGGTTTTAAACTGATTACTTAGGTACTATTATTGTACATTTAGTCATTATATTTCTTACATTTTTTTACATGTTTTAGCAAATGTAAGCTTATAAATCATAAATGTTTATTAAGAAACAGTTACTTCCATGGAAAACGACATATAGGTCAGTTGATTTTTCGAATTTCTTATCAAATCTTCAGTTATTTATTAATCTGCTTGATCTTTACTATGGCTATGTTAATTCAAGCTCACAATGTTCCAATTCTAATACGTTTTTCTAAGATTTAAAGTAAACTTTAATAAATAGTAATAGACTAATAGGTAATTGCAAGACTTGCAAGACTCTTGCTGCAAGACCAAGACCAAGACCAAGACTGGGAGCGCAAGACCAAGACCAAGACCAAGACCAGGTGTATTGGCGCAAGACCAAGACCAAGACTGGCTAAGTCTCGTCTTGTTCTTGCATTTGGGCAACACTACACAGGATCAGCACTCAAAAAAGTTCGTGGCCAAATTCATCCGAAATGGCTCATAATACACCTGTGTCGGCACATGATAATATTCCACGCAGCTAGATAATCTACAAGGAAAGTCGACGTGACCAAAATCGGTCTAAGTCTGGATGACATTTTCCTCCTAAAAATCCAAAATAAACTTACCTCTCGTTTCACAATCTTCAAGAGCACTACAAAACTTTTAAAACATCTACAACATTTTCATTGCAATAATTTGTAGATGCGAACTTTGTAGTAAAACTGTGACTGTGAGGCATCGCAGTGCAAGAAAGTTTGTCTTTAGCTGGAAGGAAAGTTGGATAGGAATAGACTAAAATGGCTGAGGCAAAGAGTAATCGCGGGGATGTCGTCGTAAAGTTGTTCGTTCGTTTCTTTACTTGTGTTGGTGCTTTTTCTTTAGTTCTGTTTAAACTAATTACTTAATATATATTTGTATAGGTACCTATCTATAGCTAAATAAATAGCTTGTTTCTTCATAATTGGCACACTGTAATAATATGGTATAACCATGGTCATGTCTTTTTTCAGATTTCTGTAGAATGATATCTCAGATGTTGTTCAAATTCATTATTTATTCGTGAAATCTGGTAGACTATCTCCAGCATGAAAGTGTTGGTATTTTACTCAGTAGCCATTACCGCTAATACCCGGTTCCAATAAACGAGAAACAATTGTCTTACGGTCAGTAATTCTTAACAATAAGCGGGCTTATAAGGCTGGGCAGACCACAGATCTAACAAAAGTTTATTTTCCTAAATAGATGGTAGGTCTGTGGCCAGCTTTAACAGCAATAAGCAACACATTTCTCTATCGTAACACAATGAAGTAAGCCTGTCCGTTACGTCACGCGTTAGGTAACATCTTGCAACCGTTGCTTATACGTTACCTTGACCAGCCTTGACATTTTAGTTTATTAACATAATATAAGTTTCATACTTAAGTTTGATTCGAGATTGTATTTGAAACTGATTTCAAAAAGGCACATATCTTAAATCATTTTCTTATTGGGTGTGGTGCAGGTTTTAGCACCTAACAAACTCCTACTGTCAGTCACCTGAAGACTTTTGACGTGTAGTTGTAATACCGACTGCTATTGAGTAGCATTCGAGCACGCAAGTTTTACGTGCCCTCCTAGCTACGGGGGTGTAACACCGCTATCTTCCAGACTCTGGGGTGCTTTGTGAAAGTTTCTAAAATGTACTAAGCTATTTCGGCCTGATCCAGGCATCGAACCGAGTACGTCGTGCATGATAGTCGCGCTTCCCATCACTGCGACTGTGTAGGTGGTGCAATTTTCAATCAAGTACTTGGTAGGTATTATTTCCTCATCCTTTCTAATTTTGATCACAAGGTCTCGAATCTACTTATAGAAAATTCTGCGAATGTTCGTTATATAAACGTAAGTAGATATTTTCGATATATTAGTAGATATTTCCAGTAATTTTGGCTTTTGTTCCAAGGTACTCAACGATGCTATTTAAGTTTATAATATCTTTCGTAGTCGTGGTGGCCTAGTGGGTAAAGGACCAATCTCTCAAGTATGAGGGCGCGGGTTCGATCCCAGGTCAGGCAAGTACCAATGCAACTTTTCTAAGTTTGTATGTACTTTCTAAGTATATCTTAGACACCATTGGCTGTGTTTCGGATGGCACGTTAAACTGTAGGTCCCGGCTGTCATTGAACATCCTTGGCAGTCGTTACGGGTAGTCAGAAGCCAGTAAGTCTGACACCAGTCTAACCAAGGGGTATCGGGTTGCCCGGGTAACTGGGTTGAGGAGGTCAGATAGGCAGTCGCTTCTTGTAAAGCACTGGTACTCAGCTGAATCCGGTTAGACTGGAAGCCGACCCCAACATGATTGGGAAAAAGGCTCGGAGGATGATGAATATCTTTCGTAGTCTCAAATGTCTCTTAAATTCATACATTGCTTTTACTACGAATTTGGTATTAGCTGCAATTAACATTTACTTACACCATTCTTTGAATTACAAGTAATTCCTTAGAACAGTAGAAGGGTTATTAAGTTTGATAAAATTATGATTTATCTCCGTGTTTTGATAACAAGTTAATAACAATAATATTTTGATAAAGCTACTGCGCAGATTTGAATACATATATTATGCGTACGATGTTTGAGCAGGAAGAGAACAGTAAAATCATAATCATCTTTTTTATGACAGAGCCTACTCACACGGCGAATAGGAAATATAATCGTCCCACGGTTGTCGTAAAAGATATAAAAGGATTATTTTTATTAGAACCCATAGCCTTTAAGAGGTTGTTAGACATGCTGAGATTTCTAAGCACGTGCGAAACTGAATTTTCGTGATTACTTCAGTTTTTTGGAATCGGGAGAAAAATAGAACAAGTTTTCATATCCATACTTGTAGAAGTTACATTTTAGGAGGGGGATTTATAGAGAGTGTTATCTATTTTTATTTCAATTGAACAGGTCATATAAATAGCGTTGTTGATAAGAGATATTGCATCTTTTTTAGAGGTGGTAAAATATCAGAATGCCGTGGTCATCGCCCCACTGTAGGAGTGTCTGCGAATTGATAACTGAAGAAGGAGAGGGCAGTGGATGTATGCGGTCTGCTCAAGACCGATATTATGACAATACTGTACAAGTTCATTGTGCTATATTTTGGTAAAGTAAATAAACGTTAGAGTCTCAATGCCTCGTCTTTGTACATCGTAAAATGTAAACGAAACATAATTTATTTATATTTTTGAAATTTGTTTATATTTTTAGGATAAGGTTAAGATCAATGAACCGTCATTCAAATTCATTGAGAAAAATAATCTTTTTTTTTTTTTTTTTTTTCAAAATATTATTGTGGGCAATTAAGAAATTCATTAAATTGTTATTTATTAGAGTTGTTGGTCCGGTTGATGTAATTATTATTAGTTTTTGGGACGTATTTTCTGGCATTGCAAAGCAAATGTTTTTAATTTTAACTAAAGTTTTTGTTATTCGGTTCATCAAAAATATGACGAATATCTATATATTAAAGTTTAAAAACTTTTTTTTAACTCTCTTCTCTCCATTTGTATAAATATGTATTGTAAAGTTACAAAATTACCTACATTCGTTTTCATTACAAAGCACTTTTATATTCGCCGTATTTCAAAACGAAATACTTACCACTACGACTAGATATCAAAACCAGGCCAATTACTCAAGGCTGCCACAATTAGCGTTTTAAACATAGATTTCCTAGATTTTTTTTTCAGGCTTTATTTACCTTCGTTTAGGAAAGTCACACCTTATTTAAGACATACAAAGTATTTAAAGTGGTGAAGGACAATGACCTTTCAGTAGTAGGATCTACATTTTTCTGCTCTGGAATGTTACAAAATTAATATAATTATTAAGTAAATATAATATATGTAGAAGAATTACAAGTGATTTAATCAACATAATTACATATTATATTTATTTATGTATCCAATAAAATGCTAGCCAAAAAGTAACTACCTAGTTGCTATTTTTAGCTCGTTGCAAAATTCATTTATGTACATATACCCACCTGCTCCGAAAATTCCGAAATTTTGACCTCCAACTTCACAAGCAGTTCAGATAAAAAAACAGGAACTAAATGTCTATATAAAGAAGACGGATCACAATCCATACAAAATTGCCCCACGTCCTATAACAATGTGACGTATCTCAAAAAAAAGATAAAAATGTTTAAAAAAATATGGCATACTCTCCAATTCATTTTTTTTACACCTTCATACGAAAAAAATGCTTTAAAAATTGTTCAGGCGCTGTTATGAAAACGTCGTTCATAGAACTATTAATGGACTATTTTATTAAATTGTTTTTTTGTTTGATAGAGTATACCTCACAGGTGGTCCCATAATCATCAGGTCAGGATCTGATGATGGAAACCCTGAGAAATTCAGGGCAACTTTTGAAAGTTGTAGGCATGCGAAGAATAAAAACTTGACTATAAGGTGTATGTCTTATAACAATATGCAACAGTGAAGATTTGGAGCTGACCTGATGATGGAAACGAAAGAAGGTCGAGGGAACTCGACAACTGAATATGTGAACTACCTCGTGTTTGGGCTTATATTATTTGTATTGAATAGACCTTTGCAACAGTGAAGGTTTGGAGCTGATCCGATGATGAAGACCAGAGAAGGTCGGGGGGACTCGACAACAAAATATGTAAACTACCTCAGAAGTCGGTGTCTAATGGATGTACCTAAGTTTATATCCCCACCGACTTCTTCCTATTTTTGGCTTTTCAGTGACAAGCACAGTTGTCACTATCCGCATAAATGGAAAGTTCTCATCAATACGAATAATATAAGCCCAAACACGAGGTAGTTCACATATTCAGTTGTCGAGTTCCCTCGCTCTTCTCTGGTCTCCATCATCAGATCAGATCCAAATCTTCACTGTTGCAAAGGTCTATTCAATACAAATAATACAAGCCCAAACACGAGGTAGTTCACATATTCAGTTGTCGAGTTCCCTCGACCTTCTTTCGTTTCCATCATCAGGTCAGCTCCAAATCTTCACTGTTGCATATTGTTATAAGACATACACCTTATAGTCAAGTTTTTATTCTTCGCATGCCTACAACTTTCAAAAGTTGCCCTGAATTTCTCAGGGTTTCCATCATCAGATCCTGACCTGATGATTATGGGACCACCTGTGAGGTATACTCTATCAAACAAAAAATTAATTTAATAAAATAGTCCATTAATAGTTCTATGAACGACGTTTTCATAACAGCGCCTGAACAATTTTTAAAGCATTTTTTTCGTATGAAGGTGTAAAAAAAATGAATTGGAGAGTATGCCATATTTTTTTAAACATTTTTATCTTTTTTTTGAGATACGTCACATTGTTATAGGACGTGGGGCAATTTTGATCCATCTTCTTTACGTATATGAGCATACTGTAGACTAAAAAGTCGGCAGATAGATGGCCCGATGGTTTCTCAATTTTTTGTTTAAAGAAAATCGTGTGAAGTTTTTAGTCGGTCTGATACCGAACAAACTGTAAGTCCCGGCTGTCATTGAACATCCTCGAAAGTCGTTACGGGTAGTCAGAAGCCAGTAAGTCTGACACCAGTCTTACCAAGGGGTATCGGGTTGCCCGGGTTATTGGGTTGAGGAGGTCAGATAGCCAGTCGCTTCTTGTAAAGCACTGGTACTCTGCTGAATCCGGTTACACTGGAAGCCGACCCTAACATAGTTGGGAAAAAGACTCGGAGGATGGATGATACCGAACAAATACCTGATCGTTATGTGCGTACTATCATTCATTTCCATACTGATTCAGTAGCCTGCACAACTGTCGGACGACTAAAAGTTTGCAGTCTGCAGGTACTGTATAGGTATGTATAGATTGAAATCTAGTGATGTCTTGTGCCAAGTTCTTGAAACATTTTTCCGGAACTACACGACACGTAAAGGTCAGTGCGCATATACTACGGAAATATACTTACTTACATTATTGTTGTGATAGTATCAAGGTGAGGACTAAATGGTCTGCGGTTAAGCTTCTGAGAAACTAGCTGTGTTTTGCTGTTTTACTTGCATTTCGTGCTAGTTTCGTGCATTGGTGTAAATTACACAATGCATAAATGTAGGTGGAATATCAAGTAAATTTAAGTGAACCATATATGAGATTTATTTCAACATTTCGTGCTCCTCTAATTTAGTAACAAATATTTTTTAGGTTATGTATGCATTAAGGTAAAAGAATAATAAAAAGACACAATATTTAAAAGTACACAATAAACATTTATTAAAATACATTTATAAATAATAACCATTAAAATTAAGATTCAGTGCTAATTAAAGATAATTATCATTAAAGCTTTAAATGGCGTTAGTACTTATAAAAAGAAAATATTTGGATAAACAGGTTTACGAAGTAATTAAGATATTAAAATTAGGTATGAAAAAAACTTAATAACATCAGGCACGTATAATACTATAGCAAAAATATTTAAACTGAGATTACAATAGTTCCAACATTTTAATAATCTGTATAGGGCTCCCAGATAAACCGAGCGCAGATATACGCGAGACACAAATGATTTTCTATTTATTTTTATAATTAGCGACATACAAGAGGTTAACAAAACCACATATATAAGAAAAGAATAAGTCTAACTATGTAGGTACTGTATTGTAACTAAAACAAAGACTCTCTTAAGAAGCAAAAACCAAACAATTAATGTTCTGTTTTATCTCACAGAACAATAATAAGTGAAGAAGCAAATTGATGATTTTAATTAATATTAATGATAGCGAAAGCCAACGAACTGTATGACTTCATACAATAGTAAAATTGACCTTTACAAATAAAGAATGTTAGATAAGTTTATTTGTATCTCTTGTAACTAACTTTTTGTTTACTATACAAAATGACAAAAATACAATAAGTAGTACATTATTATTATTTTTTTACTTTTACTTATAGTTAACTTAAAGTAAGTTATTTATGTATACGCTAGCTTAACACACTATATTCTCATAAACTTTTTTTTCAGTGATTTTTTAGCTACGGGTACCCATAGAGAGATATATTTTTTAATGAATATGTTCAGTGATTTCATAGCTATTGGGACCTATAGAGATATATTTTTTTAATAAATATAATAAACTCTGATTGAATTAAATCTCAGCACTGGTTAAGTTACTAAATGTGGCGCAACAAACATACAAATCGTCCTTTTTGCATGTATGATCATTATAATAATAGTTGCTATAGAAAATAACAGGAAACAATTAAATCATTTGTTTAAACAAACGGATGACAATTTATAGTGTTAAAAATCTATTAATATTTACACATCTGCTATCATTAAGCTGTTTACAGACTAAATGAAAATATATTTTTCAAGTTGACATAAAACTTAAGTACTATTTCTTGGTTTTAAAGTAATGCTTTATTTACAAAACCTAACTTGTTTAGCAAGCTATAATAACGTTTGTTATGTAAGGTTATATAATGTTACCTATATAAATATCTACTTTTTACAAAAACTATTATTTACATTATTTTAAACTAATTTATTTCATTTGAATTACTGGAAACAGGTTAAGTATTTGACAAGTACGTAAATAATGTATTTTTCAATTATTGTTGTTCTTAGTATATAGTTTTATATCTGACGAGGGAACTGAGTACTTCATTAAAGTCTACTAGTTCTATGACACCTTCCCACGAATTTTCAGCCAAATCAGTTCAGCTGTTCATGAGTTACAAATAGTATAACTAACACGACCTTCTATGATATATGTACAACTCTACATATGTCCGATAAAAACGAATATTTTTACCACTATATAACCGAATCACTCTTTGTGCTATACACAGTTGCAATAAAGCATTTACGATTGACTGACAAGCATTAAAATGTCCAAAATTGACCCCAAATGTTTTGTGTCATGTTTACTGACATACAGACCAATATATTTGCTGCAGAGCAAATGAAAGTGCTTTTATAATGTAGCTGTATTTACCACCAAAAGTTTCCTATAATACATACTATTCCATAGTGAAAACTTTATTTCGTTTTAATTTGATATCCTCAAACGATGTTTCGCTCTCAGTAAGCAGAAGTGTCAAACACTTATAGGGTAAAACCAATCATATTCCTTTTAAATACTTGCCCTTGCTTTTATTAGATAATGGTAATTACTCGGAGAGTTAATATAAGTGCACGAAATCATCGGTTGCCTTTTTGAAATCGTCAAATATTACCTTTGAAAGTAAATCTATCCTAGTCACCTATATGTAAGAATTCCTACAGCGATTTAAGCGTGAAACATCACAAAGTAAACAGACTTAGTTTTTAGTTATTATAGCTAAGAGAGATAAGAACCAGTATACGCATAAATGTCTTTTCTAATGTCATGTGCAATATTTTATCTAGAAATTAAGAAACTTTTCGCAATTTCAACCGACGGTATTCATGCAATTTCTTCACCAGACATTCTTTTGTAAACATTAGACATACGTGATATTAAAAAGATCTACGTTTTATACGAGAACAAAAGAGTACGAACTTGCGCAGATTTCAATTTCACAATACATTAATTTCGTAGTTGTCATTTGGATTATTCAACTGGGGAATCGTTGCGGCTCAAAATTAAAAGTTTCACATTTTTAATCAGCAACGCAATATAAATCAAATATTACTACGACACATAAATAATATGATTTTTGTAATAATTTATTAATATATTCATGTTTACATTTAATTTAGTGACATATCTATGCGATATTTCGTCTTATTCAAATGACTTGTTTTTCACTAGGAAGTACTCGTAGATTGTTTCTTTGTCCTCATTTTTGTATTAATCAGGATTATCTTTTTGGAAATATGTTTATCATATCGTTTTTACAGTCCAAACGCCTTCACGTACCTGTAAAGATTGAAACAAAATATTAGTGCATAGATAACTTGAGAAGATTAATACTTATACACATTTTTGTAGGTCAATATTTGCCAAACTATTCACGCTATCTTCCCTGTAGGGTAACCTCAATATTCGCTCCACATGTTCACAAAAAAACAAGGAAAAATATGACCCGGTATATATTGAAGATGCCCCAAAAATGACTCCAGAAACTCGATTAACCCTCGTCATTCGCTGCCATTCTGATCTCAATTAGTTTTGAAGGGTTATGACAGCTCACCTAGCTTCTTGAAACCATAAGAAAAAACATACATAGTGATAGAACTGTCACATTTACACCTTAAACGTATTATCTACACCATCTAACATATTTTTACGACCACGTGAAGAATCACGTGTAACCATAAAAAAATAACATTCGTATAAACTGCTAATCTACTACGAACTAGCCAATTATGTATTTTTTTACGATCACACATAAATCTTAATGATGATTTAAGATTAAGCGAAAAAAATGAAGGACTAGGCGTCGGATTCCAAACGGGTTGGCAAACGGAACTGTTTTACAAATACTTCCCACATCCCAATAAATAATAATTATTAGTTTATTACTTATTTCCAATTAGGTACTTTATTATATTAATGATAACATCTAGCTTATAAAGTAGGAAGTACATACGTTTTTGTTTGTGCGGAATTGTAAATGCCATGGTCTGATTCATTAAGCTGGCAATTTATTAGCACAAGGTTGTTTTGTAATGGACTCTAGTTTTATTTAATTAAGGTCCAGTATCGTTTGACATAGTCAGAATGTACAATTGACGCTTGATGCACGTGGGAGATAGACGTCTCTCAGACATTACAATTTGTGATGCTATTGTATTGCGCATTAAGGTGGGTGCATATTTGTCATTTGGACATCTCTGGCAGACGTGACGGGTATTCAGAAGAAGCCAATAGGTCTGACAACCAGTCTTATTGAGGGTGCAGATAGACAGTCGCTCCTTGTAAAGTGCTGCTACTCAGCTGTATATGGTTAGACTGGAATCCGAGTCTAACATAGTTGGGAAAAGGCTAGACAGATGTGATATTTGTCCGAGCCTAAGGCGCTGGACGAATTACAAGACAAAGAGTTCTAAGTAACTGTCAGTCGTGCTGAATTAAATGATGTCAACCATTGAATTCGTATACGATGTCTCGGTGTGTGAGGTTTCATAAGACATCTTATGAACAATACTAAAATTCGTTTCATTCCACGCTTTCGGCTCCAATAAATCAAATGTGTGTCCGCCTTTATTGTGACCAATACCAATTGGTCTTATAAAGTTGTAATTTATCTTCATAAAATGAGACGCACATGTGCTACGAATTGTTATAAAAAATTACCACTTGTCTGTGTTTTTTATGAAGTTGCTCGATTACAAACTTAAAAATGGTGTCTAAGGCTGGAAACAGTGCTCGGCCGACGGTCAGTGTCGACCGTACGTCCGACCGAATCACATACAAAATCACGCGCGTGCCGTCAGTGTAGCTGTGTGCGCGTTCATAGACTTGCACGGATATAGCTACGTCGACATCGTCGAGCACTGTTTCCAGCCTAAGAGAATATTGTTTATATTTTTTATACATTAACCAGTTGATAGCAAAAACTAAGTAGATAGACCACTCATGAATATAATGAAATGCAAGTTCAATAAATTATAATCAGCCGAGATATACTTTTGGTCACGTTTGAGCAGAAACGTGACAAAAAACATTCACGTGTGTAACGTTTCTTTTTCGTTTAATTAACTAAGAAAGATGATATTTAGATTATAAACGGTTCTTTCATTTTTGTCAAAGATTTATCAATAAATTAGTTCTGAAAATTGATTGTTAAATTGTATTCATTTACTAAATTTTCTGCATTTTTAGAAAGTTCCTTTTGAATTGATTTTGTATATTAATGAAAAACCATTTTTAGTCTCTGCCTCTTTATTTTAATTATAGAATTTCCTCCGTATAGTGGGTACCCGTCAAAACAATACAGTGGAAATTGTCGTTTAGACCATACTTAGGTACCTTATTACAAAAATATGCATGTTGAATCCCCTATGCGAAAATCTGTCTGTCTATGTATGTCTGTCTGCGACACTGTATCTCCATAACAGCTGACCAAATTTGGATGCGTTTTTTTTAGATAACAGTTGGTTCAGAATTAAGTGAACTTTCCCTTTAACTTAACCTCCCCAAATTCTAGAACCATCGTGAACTAGACACACAAATCAACAAACCGTAACCGCAACTCAATAACCCGCATAATAAAGCATTAACACGAAGAAATATCGTACAAATGTATGGAAAGTGCTATTTCAACACGCGATGCGCACGCTTCGGGACCGGTTCACGCATGCGCGCTGCAACGCAATCCGATGTGTGTCGGCATTTTATTGTAGACGTTAATGCTTGTTATTTGTATGCAACTGTTAGAAGTTGGAGAAAAAATACTGTTGGCATTTGAACATCTATGACAGTCGTTTCTGGTAGTCAGAAGCCAGAATGATTATCAGTGTATCTAGTCTTACTAAGGGGAATCGGGTAAACTGGGTTGTGGAGGTCAGATAAGCAGTCGTTTTCGAGGTCATAAAATACTAGTTTTTATGGCCATGTCTCGTTAGACTAAAATCTGAAATACTATAAACGAATACAAATGAAAAAGTATATAGAAGAACATGAGGCGTCGAAGTACTCTTAAGATGTCCCTACGTTATTTTTTCTTCGTCAGTTATATATAGTTAACAACTAATTAGGAATGCATAGGTATAAATACTTTTCAAGAACTTTCAAAGTACTTGGTAAACTAGCTAACTTCACTAACTTATATTGCACACAATTAAATAGTATGACTACACCTACATACTAATTCTATTAGTTCTTGAACATTTTTTGCATTTCAGCTTATTAAAATGTTAACTGCTATTTTTAAAGTTATTTTGATTGTAAATTCTTAAAGTTCTTATTTATTTCGGAACGATTTCTTTAAATATTTTGGTGAGTTCAAAGCCCAGAAGTACCTATTAGTATAGGTTTTGAATATTTTAATTTGAAGAAGAATTTTATAAACTAAAATATTTGGCCTATTTAAAAATCATTTAGGTTTTTTTTTTGAATCTTCAAGACGCTTTTACCTTTTATATTCTTAAGAGAAGATTTTAATTTACCAGTATTTCCAAAAAGGTTAATACTTTCTTTGTTATCTCTTTTGTGCCAAATGGGGTCAAAATATAATGATAAATGACACCCTTAAGATTAGACTGATCTTGATTGACTGTTAAGTCCCAAAATAATTATTTATCAAAGGGTCCTTTTCGAAATCAATAGGGAAGGCTTATGTTCAGCAATGGATGTCATGTGGCTGAAATAATGATGATGAAATTCCATTGGATTGAAACCCATAGTAAAATCTTTCTCTTGTAAAAAAATCCTCTTCGAAACATTTTAGTAGCTTCTTCGCAACGTGCACCCATTATATAACTCTGAAATCGTTACACAAATATAACTTTTGAAACTGCTAAACCGATAATGATGTAAGAAGATACTGTCGTAAATATGTCGTTTGTACCTCTGCAATGCCGGTCAAAGTCAATGGACTCAGACTATCGAACTATGACGTTCAGTGTGAAATGTGGTCAACAAAGTCTTGCCAATCTCCGTTTATGAGTAGCGTATGGCAATCTTTGCATGAGTTGATCATGTTTGTGCAGTGACTGAGCTTAAATAAATGTTGGTCTGAAAATGTGCAGTTTTGAAAATCGAGGTAGGTACGAGGTACTCGAAACTGTAAAACTAGAAAATATTGGGTTAACTCACGAGATGGTAAAAATTGAATAAAAAGTCTTCATTATTTTAAGCAGTTTAAAATATAACACTCTTGTGTCGCCGTAGAAAATTCACGATATTTGAGCGTAAGCAAGAGTATTTACTCGAACACACAATATCTTGTAAAGTTCAACAAACTTTCAAACGTTCAAATCGAAATTCAACACTTTCAACTCGCCAATTCCGAAGCTCACAGTTACAAAATGACGTAAGAGCCCTTCCTACCTACAACTTAGGCTCGAATTCACTGATAACATAAACGTCAGTTTCTTAAAACCACCGTTTACTATGAGTTTTCACGTTCAAAAATCATCATCTTCCTTTTTACAGTCCCCCTTCTGGGTACAGGCCTCGTCTCTCACTAACAAGGATTGAGCGTTAATCACCACGCTTGCTCAATGCGGGTTCATGATTTTAGACTTTCAAGTCCAGGTTACCTCGTAATATTTTCCTTAAAAATAATAAAAATAAATAAAATAAAATAAAATATGTATTAGTATATTATTTCTAATGTTATAATATTTATGTATAGTGTTTGCTATGGGCCTTGATGCCTGATTTAAATAAATAAATAAAATGTACCATTAATCATCCATTGAACAAGATAAACTTTAAAAGTAGATGCACACTTTGAAAAGTTGCATTGGTACTTACCTGACCTGGAATCACACCCACACACTCATACTTGACAGGTTGGTGCTTTACCCACTAGGCCAGCACAACATGTTTGAAGTAAACGGGTGTTTTAAGAAAACTGACGTTTAATTTTTCGGTGTGAATGATCGTTAAGTTAGATCGGCACGTGTAAAATAGTCGCAAGGTCACATACACGGAGGAGAAAAGACTAGCGGAGATGCCCTAACAAAAATCTCCTAACAAAGCAGCGCGCCAAAATTCGGGTGAGCGGGGGACGAAGGACGTTACTGTCTCCACCCGTGCTCCACCCTTATACGCCTTTTATGGGAAGCCACCCATTTTTTGTAAATCCATCTAGCGTGGAGTAGGATGATTAAAATCTAACCCTAAACTAACATCGACCACTAGTGACATACTCAAAAGTAAAGTAAATAGGTACTCAAAATTAATAATTCTTTTAAAATAGTAATTCAATTAGAAAGTTTAAAGAAGCATTCATTTGAAATGAACGAAGAAAAAGAGAGATAAAAAGTTCGAAAATTAATTGTTATATAAGTATTATTTTGTGCAGAGAACTTGCCCCACAACAATTTATTTACTCCTCCAGAAATGAAATAGGTATCTAGGAACCATTAAACGGAGATTCGATGAAAAATCATTTTTATTCACCACGGGTCTAAAATACCCCCATGGTGTAATTTAAGTATCAACTTATGGCATTGTGTTAGTTCGTCTACTAGCCACTATGGCATCACAAGCACGAAAATTCGTTCTATTTGTTCTAGAACCGTGCTGCGATGACTGTTGTTATTTTCGATGTTGCCACATTACGAAATTCACCAAGAAAAATGGGAATTAAAATTATAGGGACAATGTTTATCAAATTAGAGTTTTCACAACTGTATCATAACGGCGCATCCACTAAATAAGTAGCAGACTTTATGTGAGTCGGATGTTGCTCTGAGTAAAGGTACATTCAAAAAGTATGTACGGCAAGAGAGATATACATATGTAAAACATTGCTGATCTATTCTAATATTATAAAGAGGAAAACTTTGTTTGTTTGTTTGGTTGTAATGTATAAACTCAAAAACTACTGGACCGATTTTAAATATTCTTTCACCATTAGAAAGCTATATTATCTGCAAGTAACATAGGCTATATTTTATCCCGGTGCGGGCAGTAGCTCCCACGGTACGCGAGTGAAACCGCGGGAAAACGGCTAGTGATGAATATAAATAAATCTACATAGTTAGAGTTATGATTAATTTTAAGATAATTTTTTAAGAATGGGTGATTGCATTTTCGATGTCTGGTAGCCCTTAATTTTGTAACGGGTCTCTCTGTCTTGATGAACACAATTTTACTTCAAATATACGTAAGTCGACTACTTACCGAAAGATGGTGTTTTTATAATATAAAATTTTCATGATAATATATCATATGTTTTGGTTTGTAAATAATCTATAAAAAAACTTGTAGGATGCAAGGAAAAATGAAGCTGCTTTTTAAGGCAAAAATTGGTACCAATAATATACATTAATACAAGATTGATACGAAAATAATACAAATTCACTTAGAGGTTCTAGAAATGCAGCTATTCGACGACAGATGTCTCTAGCAAAAAATATGTTTTAAAGTTAAAATATTACTTACACGTGAAATGTTATCCTATGGTATGTTTGAGTTTGGATCCTGAGCAATTTCTACAATTAATGATAGCGCATTTCATCGTTTTAATCGAGTAACAAATAAAATCTGTTGAAATTGTGGTAAAAATACTTAAAAATACAACTATGACAAGATGTCAGTTTGATGTAAAGGACGGTATATGGGCGGTGTCCAGCCACGCCTGCCGTGACGTAGTCGTGACGTATTTGACCTACCTGAAGGCGCGTGACCTACCTGCGTTAGGGCATCTCCGCTAGTCTTTTCTCCTCCGTGGTCACATACAACTGGTTACTTGCGAAAGTCGAGTCTTCGTTTATAAAAATTAAATTGCCCAAGTTTAAACAACGTTTGAGTGGTGTAATGGATAGGTAAATGTTCGGCTGTGACATAGAAACGGGCCTTAGCAACGCGTTGTGGAAATTCACAAATCGAGTTTGTGGTATTGTCATTGAATATGGTGAATTGATCGTCTTATATGGACGTAATTTAAAATGAATCGTTCAATAAACGCACTATTGAATGGAAATGTGCAAAATATTTTGTCAATGTCACTCACTGTACTTTTTTTCTGGATTTGAGAAAATTTAGCGTTATTTTTCTCAAATGAGTAAACCACTGTGGTTTCTGTGCTTCAGTAGCTGTATCCCGCGGTTTTATCAGCGTTTCGTGGAAATTACTTCCCGTACCCGGAAAAGTATAGCCTAAATTTCATCTGAGGATAGCGTAGTGTGTTCCCCAGAGTGAAACTATTTTTGAAATCCGTTCATTAGCTTTGAGGCCTCAAGGGTACTAATCTTTTTTTAAGTTTATATTTAAGAATAAATAACATAATCCTGTAAGTGCTTATAAATGAAGGAGTAACATTTTTGGTTGAATGAAGAGTGCCCATAGCATATTTTCATCTAAATAAATATAGTTCTGAAAATAATTTCACTCTATTGTTTTAAAGTGTGATCAAACATTAATTAAAAAGTCTTAATAAATATTAACTTTGTAAGTTTCATAGCTTAAGAATTATGAAATTAGTTTAACAATGAACAGGATTAATTAAACGCTATTCTATGTAGATAATTCATTATTTCAAATTCACACCATTTTAATTAATTTCTTAATGTTTGTTGTTTTATTTCTGAGTAATAAAAGTTTAGTGCAATATCTTAAAGTACAACAAAGTTCATTTACTTTGTCATTACATCGTATTATAATAAATCGTTTTTCAAATACACACTCACACAACTCGAAAAGATAAATATCCTATTTTTTTTAACTCTTTTAAAAATGTCATTAAAATCGTTCGTTTTAAACCCTTAAAATCATAGTTTATATTATGCAAAATATCATTGACATACATATTTTTCACTCATATTTAGTATAGACTTACATACCTATTCATGTAAAATACTTTTAAACCGACTTCACCATATTCTATTTTTTTAAGATTAAATATTTTACTACGAAGATCAATTACACTGTTTTTATTCCAAGTTTACGTAATTCCTTGTCCTCGATATTCTAATAGAAAACTAATTCATAATCTATTCATTAAGATACTTGAAGGATGCCATAATTGAGGAATTACCCAGTTCATATTCAGAGGTTTCCAGAACTTAGATAATAGTTCATTTACTTCCTAATTACATGTTATTACATCGAACTTAATTTGAAGAGGCGTTTGCATCCTGCAATATATGCTATGGTAATGTTTGCTTCACTGAAATTAGTAATATTCGATAATTCTGTGAATTCGGATTAATATTTCAGTAAGGTCAGCGATGTTCAATGACAGCCTGGATCTACAGTTTAACGTGCCCTCTGAAATTCAGTCATGCAAACTTAGAAAAGTTGCCTTGGTACTTGTCTGACCTGGCATAGAATCCACAGAGCCATACTTGAGAGATTGGTTTTTTATCCACCATTAGAGGTTAAAATTAACTGATATTAAAATGAATATGCTATTAAGTATGTACATCTTATTATTTTTGTGTATCGTGTGTCTAATAAGAGGATGGATTCAAGTCACGAATCATATAATAAGCATCTAACTAGTTGCTAAACGTAGAAAAATACCTTATTAACATTTTTGTTTATCAATTAACTAGCTTATGAATAAACTACCCTTTTCCCACGGTTTCACCCGTGTCCCGAAGGAACTTGTACCCGTGCAAGGATGAAATATAGCCTATGGTACATTAAAATAACATGGTTTTCAATTGATAAAATAATTTTCAAAATCGGTCGGGTAGATCCAGAGATAACCTACATTATCACAAACCCAAAATATTACCTACTTCTTTATGATATAGTACACAAACATTTATTTTTAGAAGCGGTCGTAGTTTCCTTTAAATGAAACTTCCTACTAGAATGTGTAAAGGCAAGAAATATTTAGGTGACTAGCATGTATCTGCCAACGGCCTAAGACATTACTTTTGCAATAGCTATTTGCCAACGCGTAGGTACCTACCTACCACAGACTACCAGACGTACCGTAGAGATTTACCTAAGAGGGTTATACTGATATAAATTTTGCGATTGACTTACAGAGTAGGCTGAGACGATCTGACTCAAATATAGGAATCTTTAAACCCCTTCTTAGAGAGGGAATTATAGATAGCCTATATTTCTTGAACCGAAATATTTTTTGTTGAAAATGTACAAAAATGTTGTTCTAAAACTAGTTGCTGCTGGCGTGCCCACGCTTCTTGCATTTATGAATAAACTCAGGGACAATGTAGCTCTCTAATGGTGAAAGAATTTTGGCATTGATTTCGTAGTTCTAGAAGTTACTACGTTACATACAAATTCAAATATGTTTTACATTATATTTATATGTATAACCTATGGCTAAAGTAAATAATGAAATAGAAGATGTACTTACTAAACTGTCAAGTAGTGAAAGCGAACAGCTGACTAGCGAACTGCAACGAACCAACACGATTACAAATCACAAACACAGAACGTTTCAACGCAAACTAAACCCGAACATTTTCCGACTTTCCGAACTCGACGAACTCGAACAAGACGACGTATTACTGTTCTTTCTCGAGAGTACATTTTTTCTTGGAGTTTTTTCTCGAAATATTCTGTCGAGAACTTGTCTGATTGTCGAATGTTTTCTGTCGAACGGATTTGGGTACATGATCGAGTCGTGCGCTCACTACGGCTTGTGTCGATGTTGTAGGTGCTTTCGGCTACCGGTGGAGGGAGGTTTTGCAACTAAGGTCAAGATCAAAGACACCCTTACACCTTGTTATCTTGACTAAGTGTTATGAAAGTTTTATTGACGGAGCTTGTTATGAAATGGTTGCGCTGATGGCTTGATGTCTTCATTCATGTGATGTTGAGTTTTGGTAATGGCCGTACCTTGCAGTGGTTTTCTATTTGCATATTGTTGACTTAGAATGAAAAGCGCGGAAAGGTGTTTTTGCTGAAATTTATTTTATTTCATTTCTAGGAAGATAACGTTTATGATATTATTACTCTGAGGCCGATATCGATATACAGTTTTGTGTTTTTAGCGAAATTATTTCGTAAATCGAATTTCCGTGAAAATTATATTGGACTACGATTAGAGATTCGACCTTAATACGTAGCAGATTATGAATTTATCGATAATTCACTTCAAGTGAAATGTAATTTGAAACTATATTTGATTTTTCGGAGAAAACTTATATGCCTGAATTATTTGTTAATGTTTTTAATGTCAAAATAGATCTAGGTACATTGCGCTTTGACCAATACTTATTTTTAATTACTAAATATATTCTTCCATTTATACAGGGTTATTGGTAACACACTAGCAACCTTGCAGGACTGTATTACTAACATCATAAACTACAACTTTTGTTCTATGGCTTTTTATAAAACATAATACATTTGCCCAAAACAAACCTACAAGATTTCATTGTTCTATCTAACACATTTCAACTCTATTTTGCTATAGTGATAAAGAACAATGTCAGGTTTCGGCCCACCCAATCAACTTTTAAAACTAAATTCTCACGGACACAAAGTTCTTTACTACATCAATTTAAATATAAAATACTAACTTCTTATAAAATATTTAATTGTTATCTAGAACTTTTCCAAAAAAAATATCAGACTGAGTCAGAGAACTATTATAGGTCAAAGTGATAATGATTGAAAGTTTCATAGACTTCGGACTTCGGTTTGGTATTATAATAATAATAACTCCTGTAATGAGGATCTCTTAATGTCTCTTAATAGTGTACTGAAATAAAAGATAATTTACTCAATACAAACCATGAAGGCAAATAGTGAGAAAACTACCTACATAATAATTGCCTATACCATTTTTAAGTTAGATAATAAAACGATTTTGCACTCATTACCTCACAATTACTGCATTACTGTTTTGTAAGAGATTACAGCGTTACATAACCACTTCAAATTCAGTTACTGAATCTTTTTAACACTACAAAAAAATGAAATTCGTTTTTTTTCTATAATAAAAAATCTAAATAAGTACTTTGTGTGTCCACAAATAAAAAAAACATATTATAAAGTGAATATTTGGTGTAGACAGCACCTACAATTTTGCATATTGCACTCACCGCGTCTGCGGCTGGACTTTGAAACCGCAATAACATTTAAATAGAGTATTTTGTACACTGAGAAGTCTGTGGTTACAAAGGTCAACGATGTTGCAGTTTCGAAACCTAACTAGTACCTACCTACTACTTTAATCTACTCTTTGGTACTTAGGCTGGTTTTACGGTCTCGCTGACACTGTCAACCAACTATTAGACAAACTACTATTCTTTTTATTGTAGTTATTCAATGCGTATTTCGAAAAGTCAAAAGATTATCTAAGAGACCACAAACCAACGATGATGATAAGTGAGTAAGTAAGGACTTAAAGTCACCAGCGGGGCCCAGTAGGGCCAAGGCCTGCCGGGGCTGCGGGTTGTTCGAAAGATATACCGCGGCCCCATGAAAGGCCTACGACGGATCTCGACGGTTTTTAGTCAGTAAGAGTCTGACACTCCCTCGCCGCTACTAACCCACAGCGGGAGGGATCATTTGATGATTTTTGACGTCGTTAAAAAAACAAAAAAAAAAGGACTTAAAGTCAAAAGTCACTAAAGTCAGTAGAATTTTGAAATTGAGAAATTGCCTCCAAGTGAGCTGCAAGTATCCTAGCAAACCCTAGCATTAGGCTAGCAAGCCTGGGATATATTTCTAAACAGGTGTAAACGGAAACATGACGAAATAAGTTTATTCATTAAAACATGACGTTTTTTAAATTTAAAAATAAATACGTTGTAAACCTTGTGTCTATTCTTATCCGACTTCAGGAAAGAGGAAGTTATATAAATACATATCCTAAAGACTATTGAGTTGCTCTAGAATTTATCAAGTTCCTGAATATTATTATTTAAACAAGTAATTTGTAAAACTGGAAGAAAAATCTAAAATGTAAAAATAATTCGAGGATACCTAAAATCGTGGCAGTATTATTTAACACTAGCTGTTTTGCCGCGGTTTCACCCGCGTCTCGTGGGACCTTTTTTTTTAACGACGTCAAAAATCATCAAATGTTCCGTCATAGGCCTTTTGTGTACCAGGGCCGCGGTATCTCTTTCGAACAACCCGCAGCCCCGGCAGGCCTTGGCCCTGCTGGGCCCCGCTGGGGTTGCTGACATCTCTTTGAGGAGCGCGTGGAACAACGCGTGCCGTCGACACGGGTCTGTCGTCTAAGTACACAGAGGGACGATGAGCCACCCGAACTCACCGCCCACAGACCTACGCCTACGGTGGCCGGGAGTCATCTCGCGACACCCGGCGCCCATGGTGTCTACCTGGTCCAGCGCGGCGGCCGGGATGAGAGGTGCGAACTCTCTGGCGTTCCGCCTCCTCCTTCTCGAGCATGACCACTTTGCAGAAGGAGGCGACGGCATCCCATTCCCTCTCGCCCCGGACCATGGCCTGAACCAGGGCCGGACGCGAGAAGTCGCCGCCGTCTCGTGGGACCTGAGATAAAATACATGTTGCTCGGAAAGAGTGCATTTTCCAGGAATGAAAGGATTTTTAAATCGGTTCAGTTGTTTCGAAGCCTTTAGGGTACCTACAAACAAACAAAATTTGTTTTCTCTTTTCTGTATCAGTATATATTAGAATAGAAGTATAGATTGTGCAAGTTATGTTACAAAATGATATAATTACACTATCTTACAGTATTAAGTAGGTGTTATTTCATTCCAATCTACGTGAACTTTGCTTAAATTAATCATATTACACAAACTCAGTAATGAAAGAGGTTAGTTACCCTAACGTTTGGCTCCAATACTATGAGCAAAGTTTACACTCAAAATACCAATTAATAGAGTTTCAATTGGGAGGAACGACCGGTCAGTAACCTTATCTATTAAAAACGTGATAGTAAAGTAAATATCGTACCTACAACATACATATTATGTTTATGTACCTAGGTATGTCATTTGATGGTCTTTTGACGGGATTAAGACTACCCACACACTGTAGAGGAAACATTGACCCGATGGTCACCCTGTATGGTTGGCAACTTTTTTTAAAGAAAATCTTGATACCAAATAAAGTTCACAGTCAGTCTGATGTCGGATAAATGATGATACCTGATCTTTGAAATGTGGACATTTCCATACGTCTCCGTTCTTATCAAGCGCCCGACCGAACAAACCGTCATCCGATTAAAAAGTCTGCAGTGTGCTCTAAAGAGACATTTTTGTGAAAGAAAGTTTAACGGAGTTCAATATTATAGATTTTAAAATGTTTTGTAGGTTTTTGATAGTTGACACATCTTCACTGTGAAGATATGATCTGTACTAATATTCTAAAGGGGTCCCCCCTTTATGGCAGAACTTTTTATGGCATAATCTTATTTTGCATACCAACAGTTGGCATAATCTTCATTTCGCAGAAAATCGTGTGGCATACACTCATTTTGCATAATTTAAAAACGCATAATTTTGGCAAGCAGAATCATCTTTAGGCATAAATTTCATATTCATAATACTTAAATAGTAGAAACATCATTTCGCAGAAAGTTGCCAGTCAGAATTTCCTTTTGGTATACATTTCGTTTGTTCGTTTCTTTTCTTTTGGCAAGCATGCAACATGGAGCAAGCATGGCTTCTGTCACGGCTCCGGCGCTGCGGGGCTCCGGCGGTCCCATGCGAGCTTATCGTCGCAGATGGTTTTCACGCTCACCACCGCAGCTTCGGCTTACTGGCCGGGTCTGCCGGCCAGCCTCAACCGCGTCGGCAAGCGTTAAAACTACCTGCACCTCAGCTCGCAGGCCGCCTCGCCCCTCCGCGCCTACGCGGTTTTGAATTGCACTCTAGGGGTAGGGCAGACAAGACTATGTGGAGTCGGTTTTGCAGTGATTCGTTTTCGTTACTAGCTTCAATTTTTGATACAATGTTTTTTAATTGAAGGTTATAAATGGCAATTTGCGAAATAAATTAAATCTAAATTAAATTCTTCCATCTTCATAGTACGCCAAATGAGATTATACCAAATAATAGTTTCTCAAAATATACATTATGCTAAACGAAATAATGCGAAACTCTAACTATGCCAAAAGCAATTATGCGAAATAAAATTCTGCCATCTTAAAAGTATGCAACTGTAAGTTCGGGCATATAAATATTCGGTGAAACAATAATTATGCTAAATATTTTTTATGCCTTAAAAACATTCGTTGAAAAAAAAAAATTATGCCAAGTGTGTTATGCCAAATAAAATTCGGCCAAATAAAATTCTGCCAGATAGACGGAACCCATTCTAAAGTAGACGAGTTTTTTTTGGTTTGTTCTTTTACTTTTTTTAAGTCTTAGATAGCCCATTTATCGTAGAAGGGAACCTTATTCAGATTTTTACTTATGTGAAACAGCTTTTTACCAGGGGATTTTTTTAAAGTTTCTTCTAAATAATATTTGATTTATAGAATTTGAGATTTTATGTGTTTGCTATAAGTAACATAAAAGCTATCAGTCATTCGAATATAAATTGATTGATTTGAAGATAAACTACGCAGTAAAGTAATTATGGATAAAAATAAACACTAGAGCAGTTTGGTTTTTAATTAATTACTTATTTAAATCATATTGCATCATGTTATTTACGTGGCTCGAGGCAATTTTAATTCAAAGAAAATCCAATGAAATAAGTAAATTGTTAATTACACACAACACAAAAAATTTTACAACCGCGAAAATATTTTCAGCTTGATTGAAATTCTATCAGCATTCAATTTTAACAAATTAATTTCAAAATTGCTTCTTTACCCCTCGTAAGAAAATAAATATTATACCTTTTAATAACAAACAGATACTACCACTACAATGTGACACAGTTATAAAAACTGCATCATTATTTTTAATACCAAAAATAACCACAAACTTGTTCAATCTACATAAGTTTTGCATTCACAAAACTATTGCATCTTTACAATAAAGCAGCTGTAAGCAATTTTCTGCAGCGCTTCGTCGCCGGACTAAGCGCTGACTAATTAAGTTATTAGCGTGGGGCGTTAACGAGAAAACTTTTGCTTCGTGTCGGTCCTTAAAGATTTATAGCTTGAAGACTCTGAGTTGCCAAATGGAGGCTTTGTGCAAAAGTATGCTAGTACTAAGTGCAAGCAAAGTACAGCAAATGGGTTGTAAGAAAAAAATAACAGTATCAGGTTTGTTTTCTCATCTTCAGATACCTATGTCTATTAAGATGGAATTTATATTTGTAGTAGGTTGCATAAAGAATCTTTTCACATCATGGCTGCTACTACCTACAAGCTGTTAGTTTGCAAATTATTTCAACATTATCATTAGGTACTTGGTGTCCAGTGTAGTCAAGGTATAACGAATGTAAGTGCCTACACAACAAATGCGGCAAAATATTACTTCACCCAACTTACTGCAGTGTTACTATCAATCAACGAAAACATTGAAAACTTCGCAACGGAAACTATAAGGTTCCTGATACAATAAACATAGCAACGCTCATTCACAACAAGCTTTGCTCACATCATAAAGTCGCATAGACAAGACAAACGGCTATCCATTGCCCATATAAAAAGGAAACGGGGAAATAAACAACTTTCATGGACAGACAGATGTTATATTATTTCTACACTAATATTATAAAGAGGAAATATTTGGTTGTTTGTTTCACTTGACTAAGCTCCAAAATAACCGATTCGTAACATCTTCACTATTGAATTTAGCTGTAGGTTTGAATGTAGCTTACATTATCCCCGGTGAATATATGAGTCTAGAATGAGATGTCAGTTTATTAAGGCTTCTGCCCGCGGCTTCGCCCGGCTGGTGTGCTGATAAAAAATATCATATACTCATTCTAGTACCTCATGAGTGCATCCGGCCGTGCTCTCGCTGTGGTAGCATATTGGGCTGACAAAGTGTAGTCTCACTATAAGACATGTCATCGACACGAAAGAAGAAGAATTCTAGTACCACCAAGAATATGTGTACAAAGTTTCATGATGATCGGTTCAGTCGATTTTGTGTGAAACAAGCAAATAAACGGACTTTCGCATTTATTTTTTTCCACGGGATGCGGGTGAAACCGTAGGAAAAAGGCTGGTCTGTTATAAAAATAGAACCACCATGTCAGTGATACATTAACGGTTATAAAAACTGAGGGTCCTTGAGAAGACAGATAGCAAGCTTCGCCCTTTCAAGGGAAGTAAAAAATTCATCAACGTCATAAATCCCTTAGGAAATATGATATTGTGGTTGGAGCTTATAAAAGCCTTGTCTATGGGGTTTATCTTTGAGGTAAAATATTTTATAATGCATTAATATTTTCACGCAGACATTGAGTGGGAGGGACACCATTATTCAATATTTTTTGTGTTGGTTTTTCTTTTGTGTCGCTGCGAAATGTGATAAAAATCGGTTCTTACATACCTACGCATTGCCTATACCAGTTTCTAAGCCCACAATTATTTTACAAAAAAAAACTAGGAAATGGCGTAGGTATTTTGATCCAAAGACTAATTATCTGAAACATACTTTTTACAAAAAAATATGTATCTGACGATTTTGGATGCGTAGACAAGGCTGTGAGACAAAAATGTACCTTTTATAAAATCTGAGCTATTTTGAACCAAAACACCAGTGTCTTATATGAATGATTGGATATTAACATCCATCCTAAACTCAGCAAACCGCTATTAAAGTACAATTACAAAGTTCACCGCTTTCGTTAGCAAATCGTGTATTTTTAAATTATTCACTTTTGACCAATCAATTGCACTGAAGCTTTTTACAATTGGTTAGACATTGCTATAATGCCCACGTACTTAGTCTGAAAAGTTTTAATTTCAGCCATTGTTTGCAGCGATGCGTAACCAAAACCTTTTAGGTGCTTTTAGTGGGTGCATTTGGACAAAAAAATAACAAAGGAGTAAAGCTAGAACAAGAGCATTTTTTCGAAGCATTGCAGCATTCTTTCCTTATTAAATTATTTTGATGGAAACTGTCTGTCTCTAAAATAATTAGATACGTGAGAGTAAAATCACTCGTTGGTTTTATGGCCATCCTAATAATACCTGAATAATGCCTATTTTTTTAATCGAAGGGGTATCGGATTGCCCATGTTGAGAAGGTCAGGTAGGCAGTAGCTCCAAGTAAAACACAGGTAGTCAGCTGCATCCGGTAAGACTGGAAGCTAATCCCATCATAGTAGGTAGATTATGATTGTATAACATTTTTCCTTGGTAAGTTATATGAAAATGCTGGTGAAATAATTAAAAAAATGCCTTTAACTTAAAAAGATGAGCATCAAGAACATCTGCTTTTTAAAGTAAAAAAAAAAGTTTCCAGACATAAACAAAATACCTTAAGGGAAAGTTATTTGAGTCGCGATCCGGGAATGTAGTTGCATGCAATCATGGACCGAGATTGCTTTTCTCATACTATACGATTTTTCTTTGTTATTTTAAATCCTTACTGAGTAGGATTTAGACATTTTCTACATGTAGCGATGCTATATGCCAATGTGAGTTTGTTTGTTACGCTTTCATAGTAAAACGTAGTAGTAGTTTGTGACAAATAGTATGGAAGCAACTTTGAAGGAGTTAAAAGGCTTTTTGTCCGGGTGTGGGAGAACGTAGATGAAACTGTTGGAAACGGCTAATCCTTCATTCACTGACAGCTTATTGTAAAAGGTAGACCCACACAACATGAGGCATGGCTTTTGAAAGATGTACGACACAAAGCAAAGGAAACTTTTGCGAGTTAGAGTGTGAGCACCAAAGTTTTGTTAGATGCAGAAATTCTTCCTTGTCTTTCATTAAGCGCGCTTCTAGCTCGAACGCTTGGATGAGAATGAAGTAGCTATTTACCCGCTGAATTCTTTTGTTCGATAATTTTTTTTTTTAATCAAGCAAACTAAACTATGAACTAATTAATGTTAATGTTAAAATTACCTTTTAATACTTAAATTCTGCACTAAACTAAAAAAAAACTTGCTTTGCATTTAAACATGTTTTTTTTTTGACTGAAATACTTGGTAAAAATATTCACGTAACCCAAATCAAAGGGCTGACGTGGACCTTCGTGTTTTCCTAACTTTCAATGAGAAGAGTTTTACTGAATGATGTTTCCTTAACGCCTTACTCAAAAGATAAAATACTGACTTTGGTCGAAAAGATTTTTGTAAGTAGTTTATTTTATTATGAAAAGAAATAGTCTTGTCCGTATTTCGGCAAAAGGGTTGGTAGGTAACAAGGAAATTAACTGAGCTGTTTACTTGACTGCTGTAATAGGGTCATGTTTTTTTAAGACTTTCCATTTTACCTCTAAAATCAGTAATAAAAAGTAAGTTAGTGTTGTGTGGCCATTTACGTTAGTCAAGAAACTGATAATACGAAAACAAATTATAATGTTAAATGTAAAACTTAACCCTATTCAATACACATACCGTCATCAATATAATTAATTGCCACTACAATATTAAATTAGATAATGCCACAAAAAACATCTAAGGTACCAGGGTAGCATAAACCATGATATATTATCTACTTTTACCATCCTTATTCCTTGCAAAAATATAGACCCAATGTGGTCAACCGTAATGACATTTGAGCATATCTTCCTCAACTGTCTTATGGCAACACCCGAACAAAAGTGAACATAATCCCTCATAAAATATTCTCTCGAAAGAAACCTAACATTCACAATGAAAGAAGCACCTCTCAGATATCCTTCCGTCTGTCAAGATCAGGAGAATAAAATTTATCATCAGGTTAATGTTGAAAGGAAAAAGTGCTTCAAATCCTAGATATCAGCGGTCGTAATTTATTGAAGGTTATTCAGAAAGAACGATAGGACGCGGTTCTGTCTTTCAAATATTAAATACTCAGTGTTTCCCCTAGTTTCGCTCACATTCTAAAAGAAATTATGGGAGAAGCAATTTATGAATGATCTTCACCGCTTTGAGGATTTTTTTAAAATACTAGCCTTTCACTACCGGTTCTTCTCGTTTCCCGAGAGGACTACTTTTTGCGCCAGGATAAATAGTAGAATACACGCTATTCTGATTAACAAGCTACATACTTACCAAGTTTCATCGGTATTCATTCAGAACGAACTTTAACACAAAGTCGAGCACTCACAAAATCCGTATTCAATTTTGTTTCCCCGTAAAACTTGATACAGTCTTACCGTAAAAATGAAACAAACAGAAAAACTAATATTTGTATCCCTACTAATATTATAAATGCGAAAGTAACTATGTCTGTCTGTCTGTCTGTTACGCTTTTACGTCTAAACCACTGAACTGAAAATTAAATTTGGTACAGAGATAGAGTTGACCTTGAGAAAGAACATAGGCTAGTTTTTATCTCGGACTTTTGAAGAGTTCTCTTGGAAACGCGATATAACCGAACTCCACGTGGGCGAAGCCGCGTTCGGAAACTAGTTTATAATAAAAGTTAAGTATGAAAAATGTCTGAGAATGCAAGTTATCTGACGTCTAGATGCACTCATAATAAAGTTTGTCCGGTTTCGGCCATATAGACGGCTAGACGGATGCATTTTTGACTTATTATATCTTTATGAAAGTGAAGTTTTTATCGTCATATTATAACATCTATCTTAGATATTTTTATTATAGTACTAGCTTTTGCTCGCGGCTTCGCTCCTGTCAACTGACTTCTCTACTATACCCTATTTTTTTTCATAAGAACCTTCTCCTGACAATAACAAACACAACAAAAAAAGAATTAGCCAAATTGGTCCAGGCGTTGTTGAGTTATGCGCTTATCAACACATTTTGCGATTCATTTTTATATTATAGATTAATTTTGGAAATATAAACAAGTTCTTATTTTATTATATGAAAGTATATTTAATGAAATTTGTAGACTGTTTGAATCTCATAGACTGAATTGATTTAACGAATATAATTATTTACACGTTATACAATATACGATATTTGTGTCATACTTTATTGCATAATTTTACTTAGGAGAGTTAGTACCCTCGAAACTTGGGTAAAAATACCGGAAAACACGTGTTTTGTTGGTGAAAAGTTTCTTCTAGAAAACGGTTCACCTAACTTTTGTACAAACAAATTTGCGTGAACAATTTCGATGGGAGCTCGCCATAAGGTCGTTACAAAAGTTGAATGAGATCATAGAGTACATCATAAAGTACAAAGTTACGATTTTTCATCGGGTCATGTTATTACCCAGTTATGAAACTTTTCGTTTTAGGCACAAGTGCTAAGAGAAGACGGCTAGAGTCGTGAATTCACTTGTCTATAGAAAATACATTAAAAGTGAGGTTTCTGCAAACGATCTTTTAGTGTTAAATTATATTCCAAAAATAATCCTCTGTTACCCATCAGATGAAAATAATGTCAACATTATTCTGAAATATTCTAAAAATACTCAAGTACCAATGAAGCTTTTCAAGTTCGTATTACTTCTAATCTTGGACATCATGGCTGATTAAAAGGTAAAGAAGAACATCTTGAGGAAACCTGGACTATAAAGTTTGAAATTACCAACTGTGACGCTGTGACGACGATTCTAAAGAAATCATCAAAAGAATCACGTGAAGTCGTACGCTGAATCTAGTTCAATAATAGTTCAAGAATTTGTGGACTAATGAACTGTAAACGAAAACTTTTTATTTTAAAGAAGAAATAATAATTTCATTTTTA
This sequence comes from Helicoverpa zea, assembly GCF_022581195.2. Taxonomy (NCBI): domain Eukaryota; kingdom Metazoa; phylum Arthropoda; class Insecta; order Lepidoptera; family Noctuidae; genus Helicoverpa; species Helicoverpa zea. Next base: position 3,180,237 of record NC_061458.1, on the reverse strand, counting down.
AAAGGAGAATTATTAAAGAAACACCATTAACTTTCAAATGACTTTAAAATATAAATAATCTTTACTTAGTTTAAAATAATTCAGCTGAATCACTGATAACTTCTCTATGCCAGTTTGTAACTTGAGCCAATCCTTAAAAATATTATAAATGTGTTTGTCTGTCTGTATGTGCACGGGTTTCACGCACAACTTCTAACTTTAAAGTACACAGATCGTCTAAACCCCAAGGAAAAATTATTATTATTTTTTTTTTGGTTGCGGTCAAATTTCCCTTCACCTGAGCAGCGGTAGAAACCGCGCGAATAGCTAGTTAAGTATAAAACTACGATTGGTAGTTACGTGAGCACCTCGTAAGGAAAATGTCCATAAAAGTGTAATACAACCGTCATCGTTTATGACCTTAAAGATAATTTAACAGATCTAAGGCAAATTATAAAATTCCCTTTAAAAAAATAGGAACTTTCTTGTATGAAAATTAAGTATTTTTACGAAGTTAATTCAACAACTTCCAAGGAGTCCAAAGAAATTGAAATAATATTATTATAACTTTCAATATCATTTCTTGCCTTTGTGTATTTAAGTAAACTGCCAAAATTATTTTTTGGTGTAAGTATGTTTTATTCATGAAGTAATATTTTCAAGCAAAGTTGCCGTATAATGTGTCCTGAGATTTTCAGTTTGGGTAAAATAGGATTCCTAACTGCTTACTTTCAATTGTTTTTCTTGTGGAAACGGCAAGATCGCTTAGTCAGTCCACGGAATATATTTCGAGCTGATAAGGCCTAAAACTGCTATATCTATTCATTTTTATGTAACTTTATTTCTTCTGAAATCTTAGAGAGGATATTGTCGTACCCACAGTTACTGCAAATGACAGTAACGTGTGTGGTGTCAATTTGGATATTTTGGGACGATATTTTATACTTCGGTTGAAGATTTGGGAAGACTTCACGAATGAAATATTTGGTACAGAAAGTCGGACATTCCGCTATTTTTTACATAACGAAACAGATGATTGAACCCTTTATTTTAGACTAAACTGAATGTGGTAGATACGTTGATTGAGGATCTTTTTAATATCTATCCTGAACAATTAAAGAATGAAATAAAAGGGTGTACCTGGACCCTGATAGAAACTGTTTAGTCATTAACACTTCAATAGAGATACATCTTGCTGGAAAACACAACAGGTAAATTCAATGACAACCTCTCGAAATTGAACCTCTAGACTCCTAACTAAATAACGATGGGTCCTCATTTACTACGGGTAAATGCAAATGAAAGCCCAAAACGTATTTTGCAATTCGGATCGGCTTAATTTTGAAACATGCTCAGTTAGGTAGACGGTGCATCCGTCGCATTGCTTGATGCATTGCGACCACAGATTGCGTAATGTCGATGTTACAGAGTTTAATTTTTAGCGTTTCGCGGTACCCATTAAACAGACCCAGCGGCACTTCGACCTAGCCTGAGTGGGGTCTAGGAATTTATGGCGTCCAGTCTCCCATCGGCGATTACCCGTCTTGTGACAGGCCCCTCATGCCTCCCCCCAATGGAGAAGGGTCCTTATAATGGTTGATCCTTGTGATGCAGGCGGTTGCCTTGTGATGCACCCCCGCGCCTGTCGCCCGCTGATCACCCCCCGGGGAGGATGAGGACTGACGTTGTGTTCTTCGTCTCGAGGTCATGAGTTTAATACACCCTAAGGAACATTAGACTTATTGCTTTAGAGTACGTTTCTCATCAGCTTTACGAAACGCTTTGAATGCTATCACTTCCTTGAATGAAGTAGGTTTATAGTCAAAACAATTCAAGCGTTACTTCTTTGCGCTAGCTGGTTTCCGCACGTGTACCCACGTTCTAAAGTGAATACATCGCACCAAGATAAGAATCGGTCTATAAGTGTTATACTGCAGCATAAGGCAGGTTTTTTAATAAAAAAAATATAATAATAAATCCACACGCCGCTACAGAACATTTTCATCAAGGCGGAACCGGCGGACAGTCTGACAGACTGACAGAGTTATTTTCGAGCACTTATAATATACCTACCTAAGTAAGGAATTTTCCTTCCTTTTAGACTTTAATATTTAAGCATAAAAATATTCCAACTCAACACGTGGAAAAACATCTGTTTTTGTTCTCTCTGCTGTATTTCGCGAAATTGTGGTAACAAAGAAAAAGGTTAGGATAGAATTGCGTTTCGCAGTTTCACGAACTTACAAATAGTCCGCAATTTATTTTAGTTTTGTTCTTTTGACGAATGGATTTTGGAGCTCTGATCTATCCATATTTTATTTTTTTGGTTGTTATATAATATTTTAAAACTTCGGATAAAAAACTTACTTATATGTAATTTTTGTTTACTTAATAATAATATAATTTAACGTGTATAAATATATAGGAAGAGGATGATGAAGAAAACGATGGTTGGAGTATGTGAAAGACGACATAGCTGGAAAGAATATAACTTATGAGAAGACACCAAATAAAATAGAATAAGAGCAGGAGAATTATGAAGACCTCCAATTTTTGTAACGTGGCTCTTATACAATTTCAGAATAAATATAACCTAACTATAATTGCGCGAATTACTCTAATTAACATATCTTTAACTAACAAAATGTTTTTATCACATCCACTTTTCATTAAGTAACGTTATTCTAAGTTATCACTAATCTGACTAACCGCACGGTCACGGGTTTCATGCCCACTCGTGATAAAGTAGAATTAGATTTTTTTTTTATTATTCAATAGATGGTAGAATAAAATAAAATAAACTATAGATAACCTTTGATGTTCTACTTTATGATTGAAGACATAATATTTGTAATATGAACACTTTGACCCAGAAAAGGGTAAGGTTCGAATATTTATTGGCTTAGCAACAAATCGGTATGTTTTATAAACAAGATAAGAAAATAACAGTGTTTTATATTATTTTATTGCTTCGTCAATTTAGTGATCGGTAGAAGATCATTTCAATTTAGAACCTGCGTTTTTAAAAGTCCATTTTTCCATGATTACTATTTATTTTTTGGAATCTTGTGAATACAGAAATTAACTTAGACTTTTCGTCATTCGTTCGTGGTGGTTTTACCGTTCAAAAATCGTTTTTCGTCATAAAAACGTTGCTATAATCGATTTTCGACCACGGCGGGCGGCTGTTCTTGATAGAGATCAGATGGCCGGCTGTAGAGGACATATCGTGCATAAGCGTATGCACAGACACGGGTGCACTGTCTATTCACCCCTAGCATGGTCCGACAGCATGATAATCCAACACGACCGAAGATTGTGATTGCAAGAAGGACCGAAAAGCGGTTATGAGAAAGTTAAAGAAAAGGGATTACAAAATATGGAAACAATGAATGTTTATTTATTTATTATCTACAACAAAAGTAAGTCTAAATTACCTGTACCTATTAAGCCTCACAAAATCGTTGCAATATGGTTTGGTTTAAATAATTTTATGTATTTTACATATTAAACTAAAAATACTTACTAGTATACGGCATAAAACGCAAAAAGTCAGCATTGAAAGTGTAACGTAGTTTTACATAGTAATATGACATTTGAACTGAATTTTAATTATCTACAAATTAAACGTTTTTAGAAGAACCAGTTAAGAGACATATATCTATTTTTGTCGTAAGTAGAATCGTATGTATTTTGGGTCGACTAGATAAAGTTTGTTTTAATTTGAGAATAAAATAGCGTAAAAATAGATTTTTGGCAATTAAAACTGTGTCAGAACAGTTAAAAATAATTATTAATATGATTATTGTCAAGAAAGCTTTTATAAAGAAACTTTACACGAACCATTGATCTAAATTGTCAAATACTATTCTTTGCTGTCAGTTGGTATGTTGTAGGTAGGTACTTCAAATAAAAGATGGCTGACCTGATTTCAATATTTGGTGTTGGAATAAGCCAGGATAGGCCTAGGCTACCAAAGACGATAAGAGGTTATAGCTAGTTTGATCCAATTTAAGGCGGTCAAGACAATATTTGGTGCCAAGAAACATTCGGGCATTCATAATTATTATTTTAGCGAGATCCAGTTTGGAATTCAATCAGCTTCATTAACATTTCGTCTATGAATGTTAATCAGGGCCCCACAAAAAATCCTCATAAAATACAGGCTTACTGCTTGTCATACAAGTTTTACTTTACAACTAGCGAACCTTTTATCTTATACAACATGTTTGCCCGTATTACATCCATATCAATCGCTTATCAACCACTCGGGTTGACTGACATACCCTTTATTGTTGATCAAAACTCGCGTGAACAAAGTCGTTTGTGAATTTAGGTTTTTAATTGTTCAAAAATGTATCCTAATCCCTTTGAAAGAAGACATTCTATTGTTTGGCTGGTGTTCGAAAAGATTTTTCTGAAGGATCTTCGTTGTTGGAGGAAAAGAAAAATCGGTTGATGGAGGATATTTGTACCTATTGTAAATAGCAGGTAAATACGTTTTGACTATTACTTAGTGCTTTTTTGTGTGGGCTTGGATAATGTCACTTAGTTTCATAGTGGCGTCATTTGGTATATTTGTGGAAATAGGTGGGTTTTGCTCACGAAGAACTGATAAGTTTGTAATAAATGTTGCACTAGTTGTAATAAGGATACCTATGTAAATTAATAAGGGTGAAATGAAAATGTTTGGACATTCTTACCTACTTATAATTACAAAGGCAAAATCAAAAATGTCTCTCTGTCGCGCTTTCAAGTCGTGGTGGCCTAGTGGGCAAAGAACCGACCTCCCGAGTAGGAGGGCGCGGGTTCGATTCCAGGTCAGGCAAGTACCAATGCAACTTTTCAAGTTTGTATGTACTTTCTAAGTATATCTTAGACACCAATGACTGTGTTTCGGATGGCACGTTAAACTGTAGGTCCCGGCTGGCATTGAACATCCTTGGCAGTCGTTACGGGTAGTCAGAAGCCAGTAAGTCTGACACCAGTCTAACCAAGGGGTATCGGGTTGCCCGGGTAACTGGGTTGAGGAGGTCAGATAGGCAGTCGCTTCTTGTAAAGCACTGGTACTCAGCTGAATCCGGTTAGACTGGAAGCCGACCCCAACATAGTTTGGGAAAAGGCTCGGAGGATGATGATGTCGCGCTTTCAAACTAGAACTACTGAACTGATTTAAATTAAATTTGGGTGTATAGGTAATTTAGATTTTGTAAAAGGACATATTATTTTATAACCAGGTACCATGTTTATTTCTGTTTCAATACGTATCCTCTAGAAGATTTTCAAAGCATTAGTTCAAAGTACTGCGTATCACATTTTACTCAGTCAATGGGTTTTAGAGGTCAGATAGGCATTTGATTCATTTAGGTAAAGTGTGGTATTAGCTTTATCTGGCTAGCTTGATAACTAAGCACTAAAGTGCAGATTGGATGATAAACCTCCTTTGCTGTACGTTTGTTTTTGACACTAATATATAATGCGAATAGTTTCTGGGGAGTTTGCTCCACCACTTCTTCTTCCCAGCAAACCACATAGAAAGTGGTGAAGGGCGGGTGTTTTGGGGGCTGTCTTTTATAAATTTGACCTTCAAAAAGTGCTGATTTCCAACCTACTTTGAATAAATGAGTTTTGATTTTGAAAAAGTTTTTAAAGATTTTTGTAAGTGTATGAGTCTATGTCCGTTACCCATTCACGATAATACAGGATATGTTTCTAATAAAACTTGCCATTAACAATTCATACCTATATTAGAATAGCATTAGATTACTTTCTATTCATCGACGAACTCATATCCCTTTATGAATATTTAATACTTTATTCAGTAATTTAAGTAAAAATTAACATAATAAATCATTATTTTGTTCTACTTAAATTGCAACAATATTCTCGCAAACAAATCCCAGTTTTATGTTGATTATTCAGTCAGACAATTTCAAGGTATTGACCCGACCTCACATAAAATCTAGTAATCTATCCCTTAGGGCTATGTAATTGGTCATAGTAACCATTAAAAAGCTAAGCCCTAATTTAGTGAGATTTAAAGGACTACTAGATATTGTTTTTATACCGACTTTATTTTATTATGCTATTAGGATTAAATGAAAGATGATATAACGAGCCAAAAAAGAGGTGAAAAGTAACAATAGTATTACAATTTTTCCACGTCTCTGTAGAACCACTTCCTGCTACTGGGTAAAAAGGGGCGTATTTCCCTTCTCAATCTCTTTCAAATAGTTTCACTAGTGATGGAGTTACTTTCGCAGGCATGTATAATGTTAGTAAAAATACTAAGGAATATGTTATGTGATATTGCATCATTATACAGATCAGTAAAAAATATTACCAGACCGGTTTTAATCATGTGATCATAAACGGAAAAATCTGCGTGGAAACTGATGTTTTTTTTTCTAATTTTATGTATTGATTTGCTGATGATTTAAGACCGTAACCGTTTTAGAAAATTTCATAATAAAAGAAAACATTTAAGTGGCATTCCGGCCATAGTATAGACTGCGACCCGACCCGTGGAAACCAGGGAATATACACTATTCCCTGGTTTCCACGGGTCGGTCGGTCGCTTTCCAATAGTGAAATTTTTTTTTCAATTCGATTCATTACTCTCGGAGCCGTTAGGGCAGAAATACTCTTTTAATATTATTAGTACAGAAGTATAAATGCTATAAGTTTAGTAGATTATGCTATAAGTCACTTAAATCAACATATTGTATTCATAATATTTACCTTTTTCTTTTGATTTCAGGTGAAAATAATTTATCTCAATTATAAGTGGATTTAAGTAGTGTAAGATACCACACTGAAGAGTTCAAGACTTTAGTTACGTAGATTATACAGAACTTGGATAAGAATTCACTGAAGAGAAAAGAAGAATTCATTCATGGCCATTATACTTCAAAACTGTATAAGTACTTCGTCGTCAGCTTTTTTCTCGTCCCACTGCTGGGCGTAAGCCTGCTCTCACACTGAGAAGGATTGAGCGTTTAACAAATAAGTACACATTACTATTGAAAAACAATTTGCATGTTTAACTGTTCAGGCTGGCAGCGTCCAGGAATTCACGTTGTAGCTCTATGTTCTCACTTACTTGTGAGATGGACTGAAATGTGTAAAACTTTTACTTAAAATTATTTTGAGAGATTAGCAGTGTTAATGAAAATTAAGAAGTGTTTTATATACCTATGTATAGTATAAGTAAAAGTATATGAATTTGTTTCGTTATTGTATCTAATAAAAAAATGTATTGTGCACATGACATGTGTTAGCTATCTAAATTCACAATATCCATGACAATAATATCAAAGACTATTTTTAAATAATAGAGTACAATAATAAATGCTTGTTACTGTTATTATTTAATAACTATTGTATAAAATACAAAACAAAATGTTTATGATGTAATTCCTACAATATGCCTACTTATGGAAGTAGTTTAGATAATAATTATTACCGAAGACGAGTACAATAGCCTCCTTGTGTAACACGGTTTTTTTATCAGACTCACCAGTGGGTTCACCCGTTTCTTGAGGGGACTTCTTTCCGCATCTGGATAAAAAGTAGCTTATATGTTCTTCTGGTATATAAGCCATATTACTACCAAGTTATATTAAAATTTGTTCAGCGGTTTGCGCCTGAAGAGGAAAGAAAGATACACACGCTAACAAACTTTTGCTTTTAAATGACAGTGTGAATTAATTGTAAGTATGAAATAGCTATAGAACATCTTAAGACAAATGTGCAACTTAAAAACCTCAACTAAAGTAAATATGATCGAAAATATATTTCATTGTAGTCTGATATCTGGTTTGAGATATATTTGTATTAAAATTGTAATAAAATTATAATTGTGTAGATTTTTATTACATACAGTTCGCGATTTAATGCTCTTGTTTTATTGTACCCCATTGGCAACATGTAATACATTTACGGTGAGTGTTGATAACCCAAACATTTGTAATATCGCCAAATTGTTTGCCTAACTTTATAATTTAAGTGTAAAATGTTTGGTATAGGGTGAAATTGACGAAACAGTTCAACAACATAATGTTCTTATTACCATCTTACAGAATCATTTATTTCGTTTAGACTCTAACTTTACTTACGAATATGAATGTGAAGAATATAAACAAGATTGATCATAGTACAGTCCTATTTCAAAACCCAATAATTGACTCAACTAATTAAAACAATAACACAAATAAACTAGTTTGTTTTGTTCTCAATAGATAAGGTATCCGCTGACCCTCTGACCGGATAGTGCATGATAAGTAGCACGAGTTCATGTGTCTACTGCAGTAGCGAGTGTTGCAGCTTTGTTTTGTTATATCATTAAATAGGAATTATAAATACTTATATACTTTTTATATACTAGTATAACATGTGGAATGCTAATAAAGAATTGAGTATTGAGTAGTATCTAGACTTCTAGAGGTTTGTATGTTTGCATGGAATAGGCTCCATATCTAATCAACCGAATTGAAATTAAGAAAAAAAATATAAACAGACTTTGCTTTTACTTTGACTTGGCTTTTACTTTGAATCATTATTACACGGTTAGGAAGCTATACTATCTGCGCCATGCTGTTTTTATCTGGGTACGCGGAGGTTTCCCCGGGACGCGGGTGAATGTCGACGTCACTGCTCAAAATGTACTAGGACAACATAAAATAGATGGCGTGGAACAGGTACACCCAGACTCCACAAAAACGGAGCAGAGAAGTTTTTCAACAGCCATTCGCATTTTGCTATTTAAATATCTGGTGTCTGCTCAGTAGTATCCTTGAGCGAAGGGATACTATTGGTTACAATTGATTTGAAATGACTTCAAAATGGATCACATTTTTACGTTAATGTCCTATTTCCTAGTTAAAGAAGAGCATTAAAAAAGTTGAAATTAAAATGTTAACTTGCCAGGTTAAAACAGGCATGAAATAAATTTTGGTGGGTATTTTCTATGAATATGTAACCCCTTCGTTTTTTTACTAGCAAATTATTGTAAGAGTGCGTCTACGATCGACTTTCCAGTCGCATGGATGTAATTCTTTTGTTCTCGTTCGTATAGCTCGATGACCTCTTTACGATTCACGAGTTACCGTGCAGAAAATCGAGTGAGAAGTTCGATAGTGTAAAAGCGTTGTAGGGCTATCAATATCATCACATAAAATGACGATGCCGTTGGACAGCGTAGATAAAAAACAACACCAGAAAAACTTTTTATTGTGATTGTTTAGGCTTCTTTCTCAAGCGACCTTTCACAAGCTCGCAATACTCTCAGTTTTCCTGCCTCAAACTGTCTGGATTTTGACCTAGACCTTTTCTCTCGTAAAGTAAGACTAATCAGCGAGTTCTACATGAATGGTCACCCTTTATTCGCCTAAGCTGTATGAAATATTGCTGTACTTAGGCATTCCTAATTCACCCATACCATTACGATTTAGTCTACGGAAAAGCATTTAAGTACTGATTAATGATATATAATTATTAAAAATAAGTAATATGCTTATATACTATGCAAGTCTGACACCAGTCTAATCAAGGGTATTGATTGCCCGGGTAACTGGGTTGAGGAGGTCAGATAGGCAGACGCTCCTTGTAAAACACTGGTCCGAGCCGCATCCGGTTAGACTGGAAAGCTGACCCCAGCATAGTTGGGAAAAGGTTCGGGAGATGATGTCTATAAATAATTCCTTAAACTATCTAGGTTTCGCCTTTGACCCTGGCACTTTTTTTTCCTAAAGTACGACTAATCCGGCGAATTCCACATGACTGCTTACCCAATACACGCCTAAGCTGTAATATATCCCGGCTGCGGGATTGTTCGAGAATTACCGCGGCCCTGGTACATAAAAGGCCTACAAAGGAACATCATGGGTTTTAGTCAGTTACAGCCTTACTACAAAAACTTAAATATCTGTTGAACACTTGTCGCTGCAAAACGGACCTTATTTCAACGTCATAATCTGTCATTTTTTAGACAAGTATTCAACAGACGTTTAAAAGTTTTTGTGGTACGACGGTTAGAGACACTTCTTCACGTTGCTAACACACAAAAAAGCTGTAATATATCACTTACCGTTTTAGGTACTTAGGCTTTCCCAGCGCTCCGTCACTAGTACCAGTTACTCTAAGGTAAAGTACCTAACAGTTAATTACATATAATTCCTAAAATTAAACTGTTTGTTTAACCACGCCGACGATAACTTGGTTAAGATAAGTGCAATGTTTATAATTTGTGAAGGAATCCCCGTTTCCGAATAAATAAGAGCGCAGAACTTGACATGCGTTGAAGTGTTTAGGGTTCAGTAGCAATAATTTAATGGGCTTGGAACGGTTGACAAGACATTGGTGATGCAAAAAAAAAACACTATGCTTAATTGAAATAATTTAAGTCTCTTTTACTAGAAAACATTTAATTAAATGTGTTTGTTGTTAAAAAAAATAATAAGATGCACATTATAATGTTCTATGTTTAGTGCTTTGATGTCCAAAAACGAGAGTTAGATTTATCGATTCAAATAATAAACGAATTAACGGTTAAATGAACTCCCTGAACTGAATTTAGCTAGATTTACTTACAATAAAAATATGCGAATTCCGACTAGTAATCGAAATTAAAGTTGATAAAGAAAGCCAAGAAACCCTGTTTTAGGAAAAAATATAGAAAAAATGTTTGGTTAAGTATCAATAGTGATATAAAAAGCTTATTGGTTAGCTGTGGGTCAAACACCGATTTCAAAAGGTCTCAAAGAGATCGTATAGAGATTGGGTCTGTCACGGTCTTTGGCAGTATTTTCAACTTATTTTTGTAAGTTTGACGTGGAAATAAAAATATAAAAGGAAGCTTTTAGATAAAAATGTTAGTTTTGGTCTAGATATGTTATGAATTATTCAACGAAAGGAATTTAGTATAGTGACTTGTTTTTCAAGGAAACAAAGAAGCAACAAAAGTAAAATATTTTTTTTTACCTTAGTATATTTTTACTAATACTTACTTTACAACTATACGTTTACCCGCGGTTTCACCTGCATCCCGTGGGAATTACTGCTCTCACCCTGATAAAATATAGTCTTTATTTCTCGGAAAAGTGTAGCTTTATAACAGTGAAATAATTTTGCTAATCGGTTCCGTAGTATCGGAGCCGTTAGGTTTACATACAAACCAATAAAAAAATGATTCGTCTTCGTTACGTTAGCATAGATTACCACAAAACAAGTAAGTTACAATCTATAAAACTTAAGTACTCAATCAACTTTTCTACTGCTATATCAATAAAAAAACAATTTGACATCATCATTTAAAATATTGAAACGTACGGAACCTCACATAAAAAAGCTATTGCTGCGCATGATTCATTGAACAACCAATCCACATGCCAAGTGGTGTTGTCTCTTTCTTACACTGTAAGGACAGAAAGAGACAGCATGAGGATTGTTGTTACTTACACAAGGTTCATTGGTTAGGTCTTCCAGTATTTTAAGTTAGTGTTTATCTAAACGTTGAAGAGTAAAGTTGCATTAACTGAACAAACATGAAGATATTTTGCAGTGTTTTTGCTTTATTTATAATTTTCGAAACTGCTTATGGAGGTAAGCTTTCTTGAATTAAAATTATTTATTTTTACAATTTTAATAGAAATGGTATTTTTTTTTTTTGCAAAACAATGTGAAATTGTAATATTGGAAAACAAAGTTAAGACAGGCTTATAATATTGAAAAACAAAATTAAGACAGTTCTCCCAAAGATAATTTCATACGCTTATGCATAAATACTTCAAAGGATTAATTTAATTGGTGATTCCCGTTAAAATATTGGGGTCAATAAACTTAAGTGACCCGGCGACCAGGTGCAAATAGAACCTTAGTGGTATATTTCTTTTGTTATATTGTATTGTATTGAAAATGATGCTTTAAAAATAAATTAAAACTTCAACTCGTAAAGGTGGTACTAATTTACGCACCTGTAATATTCAAACCATGATCAAGCATAGTTTTATCATAATTGGTTCAGCTATTGAGGCGTTGAAGCCGAAACACAAACAAAACATTAGTTAATAAAAAAAGTTACAAGAAAAAGCCCACCTTTCATTCCTTAAATAAAATAAGGCCAATCTCGATTCGTCCCTATTTATGTCAAAATTTTGTTAACAACGTCCCCACTTGTTGACAAAGTTGTGCACTTGACCGTAAAGATATTTTAGAAGCCCTTATCAATGTTTATTTCGAAAACATTCGTATCGGTTGCAAGAGAGTAGCTAAAAAAATTAATAAATGTAAACATTGAATGGACAAATTCTCTGATACATACATTTTTAAATCACCTCTCCCGCTGTGAGTTAGCAGCGTGAGGGAGTGTCAGACTCTAACTAAAACTGACTAAAACCCACCACGTTCCTTCTTATGTACAATGTCCCTTTATGTACAATGGCCGCGGTAACTTTTTCGAACAATTCCGCAGCCCCGGTGAATAGAAACAGCTTCAATAATCTTCGATACCATATCTTTTCAGACTGTGGAGTAGTCTCCAAAGCAGGATGGGATGGTCTGACTCCCATACACGTGGAATACCTCGCAAGGCCAGTGGACCTGGTCATCATCCAACACACGGTGACTTCCACTTGTACCACCAACGCCAGATGTGCTGAGATCGTGCGGGCGATTCAGACGAACCATATGGATAACTTGGGTTATTGGGACATAGCTTCCTCGTAAGTATTGATAGAGTTTTCTGAGTAGATTATAAGATAAGTAGTTATGACAAAGTTAGTTTAAAGGCTGATAACTATTTTAAAGGTGGATAATGATAGCCAGCCGTGAAGTTACCACCCATTGACAAAATATACGTTTGACCGATGGTTATTCCCTTTAGACTATATTTTTTGGGTTATTTCACACCAGCGCGAAGCTGCGTTCCGAGGGATCTATTTCTCACAAACCTTTGAAAACTAGTCTGTGTTTTATTATGCTAGCTAGCTATATGGCTCTTATAAGCTTCAACAAAAATCGTTCAGAAATTTTGCTTGAGAGAGTAACTTTCCAAATACACATTCAATCTTTCACGTGTCTAATAAACGTAAAAATTATAATTTGTGGTAGCCCAGGAAAGCCCTTCAGAGAACAATCCTCACATTGACAAAGTATCAGGAAGAAAACAAAACTGTTTAGGCTACTACGTAGCTAACAAGTAAGGTCCTCTTTTTCGACGTCGCCAGGTAACGGGTAGCTAATGGAGGAAATTGCTTCGAAACACGAGACCGGAGGTCGACAAAATTCTGAGCTACCCATACAACCTACTAATAGTCCCTATACATTTTAGCTTGATGAAAGCTACTCATTTTAAAATTTGTGCATTTTAGCTTAATAAAAGAATTTTAGAATTTGCGACCCTCAAAATTAAAGCAAGCAACTTTTTGAAAAGAAATTAGCTGTTCTCGCGGTTCGAACCCCATTTCGAGGAAATTACGTATCGCGCTCGTATGAAAAGTTGCCAATGTCAGGCTCTAGTGTTGTCTGTGTATCTAAATACATTTAAGTTTGTTAAGTAATTTTAGCTAGAAAGCGCAACGCGAGGAAGAGAGTCAAATTATATTTTTCAATAAATATACGCTGTACCTAAGCTACTTTTTATCCTGGCACGCGTAATTATTTCCCATGGGAAGCGAGCGAAACTGCGAGCGAATGCTAGTGTCTACATTACTATAATTTTATTCCCTTTTTTCAGATTTATTGTTGGTGGTAATGGCAAAATATATGAAGGAGCTGGTTGGCTGCATGTCGGCGCCCATACTTATGGCTACAACAGGAGATCTATTGGCATCACTTTTATTGGAAATTATAACAGTAAGTCTTATTATCCACTAGCAGGAGTCTGATTAAAAGAAGGAGATAGAAGGGCAGGCGTTTTGGGGGCTGTCTTTTTCAAAATTGATCTTCAATAAACGCTGATTTTCAGCCTACTGTACAGAATAAATGTCTTTTTTTGTCTTTATCTTTAGGCACATGTCTTCTTTTTTTAATTAATCAAATTCTGTCAATAGCATTAAGTCCAGAAATAATAAAGTACAGAAGCACGCAAAATCTGGCTTTAAAGTGGTCATAAAACAATATAAATTCTGATACAAAAAATGTGCTTTTTATATTTTATAAACCACTTTTACCTATAAACGGTGAACAAAGCAGGCATTTCCCCACATCCGCGAGTTATAAATGAACACAATAAATTCGAATGCACTGCAACACGTTCTCTTGACGTGAAAATTTTAATTGCACTCGACTGAAACTTCTGTAATTACTTGAAAATGGTTTTGTTTGTTTGAATAAACTGTAGGACTTATAAAAGTCTGGGAATACTTTGGAACAATTTAGAGTATCTGAAGTCTAGAAAGCTCTATTTCTAGACATTATTTCAGCGAAAAATAAATGAACACAAATGATCAATGCAGTTTGCGTCAATTTACTTTGCATTTCTGAAGTAAGCCATTTGATCCTTACACAAGTGGAGTAGTGTTTTTAAATATTCGTTTTGACTATTGTGTAAGTCAACACAATATTTTCGGACAAGCAAAACTTTTCAGCTATATCAAATGAGCAATGAGTCAAATAGCTAATTTCAGGAATGCAAAGTTAATTAGCAGAAATTGAATTGATGATCAAATGATGATCATCTGTTTAGCCTTTTTCCAACTATGTTGGGGTCAGCTACCGGTTTTTCATAAGTTTACTTTTACTTTTACGGTTTTTGCCCGGGCACTCCAATACCTCTAGGTCAGACTGGTTTTCAGACTACCCGTAACGATCTGCGCCGCTTTGACTTAGCCACGAGCTCCACTTACCGATTATTTTTTAATTTACAGATGACACGCCAACAAAAGCATCACTAGACGCTGTGAAGGCTTTACTCCGCTGCGGCGTTCAAAATGGGCACCTGAGTGAAAACTATCACATCGTTGGCCACAGACAACTGATTGCTACTGAAAGCCCTGGCAGAAAGTTATACAACGAGATCAGAAGATGGCCTCACTTCCTCGATGATGTCAGCTCTATAAAGAACTAATTTGTTTTGGGGTTTCATCAACTCTGTATAAAGCTAATAATGCCAAAAAAGTTAGGGTGCATCTACACAGTGCAAGCAGCTTGCGCATGTTGAGACACATCCAATTTAAACGTGTGGGTCCAGCGACTCGTGCATATGTCAAAGCAAAATACCCACCCGCGTGCTCTGTTGCGTCACTTGCGCATGTGAACTTGCTCCAGCTACTTGCACCGTGTAGTTGCACCCTAAGGCTAAAATTGCCACATAATGTTACGTTTTGGAAGCGAACTGCCGACTGCAACTGCCGACCGCACGTGCAGTAGTATTTTTTCTTTGTATGTATTTACATGAAATCTTGTCGCTGCACTTGCGGTCGGTAAGCTTAACAGAAATGATGTTAAAATATCAATGTAAATTAGTTTATTTTTATACAAGAGAACTCAGAAAATAGCTCTGCCAAAAATACCAAAATGCATTTTTAACTTATTATGACGCGTTTTTTTATATTGTGCCTACTTTTTATGACCTATCAAACAACGAAATATTAAAGTCTATATTAAAAGAACATTTTTTTTTAATAATGTAGCCGTGAAAAATACGCGAAAGGTCAAAAGGTTATCTTTGAGAGTTTTCCTAGAACTTTGTTGTGATTTCAGCTTTTAAATTATATAAAAAGTTACGTTAAGATTGGCACTTGTCTTAGGCAAATTTTAAGTCTTTGTCTAGTCGAAAAGACTTTTGTACTCTTTGAGGTTTTACAAAGCTTTTACATTTTTAAATTACACAGATAAATGATTCCAGAGGTTTTCAATTTTAAGTGTTAGGTATTTTTCTAATTATTTGTTTACTGCGTTAATGTAAAATTATTATTTTCATTTAAAATTAATAAACAATTATAGAAATTAAAAATAAAATGACAAGCCCTTTCTTTTCACAGAAGATAAAACAGAAAAGAAAATAAAATTCTTTTGTAAAGTGACAATATTTATCAAAAGTCTCAACAAATTATTTGGGTACAATAATTTGTATAAAAAAATAACTTATACTCTTTATATTTTTGTTTGCCAGCTAATCTTCGTTTTCTTGAAGTTGTAATCTCACTTCGTATTGGGAACGATACCATATCCACCAGCCCAAAGCATGCCTCGTTGCCGCTGAAACTATCCAACAGTAGTAGCATACCTGGAAAATAATAAATATCTACAAACATAGAATTTAGAAGCTCCTCCTTTTTTAATCTCGGTTCATCATCATCATCGACGTTGCTGACTTATCATATCAAAAGAACCTTATATCGTATATTTTTTGCATACCAAAAGTCTTAATTATTCTAACAAAATTATGATTATCATCTGCCTAGTTTTTTCCCAACAATGTTGGGATCAGCTCCCAGCTGAGTGAAACTGTTTAACACGTAGTGACTACCTATCTGACCTCCTCAACACAGTTACCTGGGATACCCCTTAATAAGACTGGTTGAAAGAATTTCTTTTTTCGGCTTCTACTACTTGACTACCCATAACGCTTGCCAAAATTCAATGAACAAAATTAGTCACCCAGTTCAAGGATCTCCATGATTCGGCTGCGCGGCTCCGACGCATCACCCAGTCACGGTAATCTAAGCACTAAAAACAATATAGGACTACTTACTATTCTTTCAGGATCTCAATTCAACCAATTTAAACTTCAATGGCCTTTTAGCATCTATAAAAGAAGGTTCCAGACCTATCGCAGAACTGACTGAACCGTCATGGTATGGGCATGTGATGCGGAGGAATGAGAATCATTTTGTGAGACAGGTGATAAGCACGAATGTGGATGGATGGATTGTGTGAAAGCTGATATGTTAAGAAAGAATTTTACGTGTGTGCATGATGGCAGACAGAAGTCTATGGAAAAAGCAAACAGCTGCGAAGCTGCGCCGACCCCAAATAAAATTAGGATAAGGGAAGGATGATGATTAATGAAGGAAACTAGACTGAATACCGCATTGTGGTCGTGCCCTTTGGGGGACAACGAGATTCATTCTAAAGATAGCATTCAAAATTTCATATATCCTAAAGCTACTTATACTTCCTGGATTCTGTAACCACGTACAGTGATTTCACTTACAAGCGTCATGCAAGCGAGCACGAAGGTGGAGGCTAGGGGCCAAGGCGTTACGTGACTCTCTTGTGTCATGAGACCGGCTAGAGTACGGCCTGATAACCAAGCGGCTAAGACAGCGAGAGGAGACATCAGCATTATACCGAGACTGTCCACCATTAGCTGGAACAGAAGAATATCATGGTTATAACCCTAAAGAGTGTGAATGTGGATTGACACCTTTTTAGGCAGATTTTTTGTGATATTGGTCTTCTAGAGACAACATCAGAGAGTTTCATGGATTGTCATAGTTTGCTTTTGATAATTTTGGTCATTTCAGAAAGTTCGCGTGATCTTTTGTGATGTTGTAATCCAATAAGTCGTTACTTTATGGGAAATAATAGGTCATAAGTTGCAAATAATATGGCAAGACAACCCTAAATTGATGTGATTTGTCCACCATACACAAAAACATGTAACGACAGCAATAAAGATTTATTAGAACGGATAGGGGGCAGTATGATGTTGTTTATTTTGATTCACGAATACATACACACTATAAAACACACTGAGACATACTTTCAGAACAAAGAAATTAGGTTAATGGTCCACTTTATGACCAATGAATAAAACTAGGAAAAGTAAATCCGTGGTATAATATTGTGTATTGAAATAATTAGGAACATGGTTAACGACAAACAAACAAACAACATTGCGTGGCTGATGGAAATAAAGATGGCTTACTTTAGGCGTATAAGTTATTTTTAAGTAACTCCTAGGCTTATAAACTCACAGTTGTAAAACTCGAAATGAACGAGATTGCGAAAGACTCCGATTGTAATATACTGTATGAAATACTAATCGGTATCTCAAGGGCTATTGTTTATGTTTTTCCATCGAAACCATGATAATAGCAATTAACTAAAAGATTCTCATTAATTTTTTTTTTAATTCTTAATCAAGTTAATGACGTAAAATAATACCAACCTGTTTAGCATTTTGGCTCAGCACCCACATGACCAGTGCCCTTGGCACGCCGTACCTATGCACGCGCCGCGTCACATACCTCGTCCCACACAACTCGCACCTGGATTTCCCCGACTCGGTCAACCATCGCTCCAAACATTTCACATGGACCCTACCAACAGTGCCTCGACACGAACACGCAGATATCAAACGGCCCAGTTCGGGCGACAACGCCTCCCCACTGTGACAAATTCGGCACATAGAGTCCAAAGAGTGATTACTATTTCTCTCTTCAACTTCATTCGTGTCTATTACAGTAGTAACGTTTTCTGTACTAGATAGTTCGTATTCTGTATCCCAATCTATTGCTGCAGTGGCTGCTGTTCTTCGACAGTTGTCCACGGCTTTATTCTGCTGTTCTATGATTGCCATCCGGCGTTTGGGACTTCTTACTTTGATGCGGTGTTGACGCGGGTGCTTCTCTCTTCTCAGTGGGGTCCTCTCTCTACTTAGTTGCCTCTCTTCTCTTTTCTTCTGTGTTTCGACCGCTATAGATGTTTTTGATCGATCAGGGTTTTCTTGTATATCTTCAGCGCTTCTTATTGCATTCTCAAGAGCGATGTTACTTGTACTGGCAGTGACATCTTTGTCTACAGTTGTGCATGATCGCTTCTTGATAGTTGCTACTGATGATGTACTTTCAACTTCAGCAACTATTTCTAAGGTTGAGTTTCTCGAGCTGTTGGCATACACTTTGGGTTTTGCTTTAGCGGATTTTGTTGCGCCTACGTTGGCGGCCACTTTCAATTCGGAATCGGGGTCGGAGTGGCTGGAAAGGGGAAAAATCTATACATATAATAAATCTGTAAAAAAACTGTGTCTGTACATTGAATATATTAAAAAAATAATAATTGGGTGGGGTTTAGAAACAGTAATGGAGCACAAATCCAAAAAAAAAAATTTGTCTGTATGTCTGTATGTCTGTATGTCTGTATGTCTGTATGTCTGTTTGTTTGTACACGCTAATCTTCCGAACTACTGAACGGATTTCAATGATTTTTTCTTTGTTGTATCAGTATTAAGCCTGGTCAACATATAGGCTATAATTTATCTTCGAAACTTGAAGACCTGATGCAGAACTCCAACAGACCAATAAAACTATAAGAGATACAAATATGGTGCCGTGGCAAAAATTGTTTCATTTGATGAGCATTTTCAGCTGAGATAATAAATTTTAAGATCTGGAACACCTGATGTGGAACCCCAAGAGCCCAGCTTCTCTGTACCATATACAGGTATGACGTTTTAGCAAAAGTTGTTCAATTTGATAAGCACTTTCTATTGACTTATACAAATTGAAGATCTAAAACATCTGATGTGGAACTCCAGGGGCCCAGCTAGACTATAGCATATAGAGGTATGACGTTTTAGCAAAAGTTGTTCAATCTGATAAGCACTCTCTATTGACGCATTTTTCTTTTCTCTCTCACACAAACAAATAATAACGAAGATACAACAACGCTTGAATTTCGTGTTAAGTCACTGCTTAGTACAAATTTTACATAATTGTCCTTTTGAGACAACTTTAATGAAATGGTGACACAAAACCGACGATTATCCCTTTATACACTATAGAAATGAATCCAAGGACAATCCTCGGTGGACGTCGTTAAAAAAAAAGACAATCCCCGGTTCTGTGCTAACTATGGAGGAAAACTACTTGGGCTATTGTGATGGGATGTTAGTGGATGACAATGTATTAGGTACATGTAAAAACGGCAGGTGGAGACTCGCCACCTCACTTACTGGGCCCCCGGGAACCAGTCACTGAATAGCAACAAGAGGGCAACAGGGATATGAGCGGCTGAAGGGTGAGGATACCTCGGCGGACTTTAAACGTAGATTACGCGCTCCCTGTGCTTACCATGAGGCACCTACCCTCCGAGCAAGGCTACTAATCCTGCTCTAGCGACAGCTCCACTCTGGACGGCCAAGCCAAGCCAGAGGCGTGAGATCTACCCCCGTCATGGTTCACTCAGACCGGCCGGAGATGGGGGACAGTATACACTCCCTGGAGAACTCAGTATATATAGCCCCGCGGGGTCGCTACTCCCCGTCATCAGCCTCAGATGTCCTGCGGTGCCTATATCTCATTATTATTGTCGTTATTATCTCAAGAGCCTTTGTCCCAATTATGTTAGGGTCGACTTCCAGTCACGATGCAACTGAGTACCAGTATTTTACAAGGAGCGACTGCCTATCTGACCTCCACAACCCGGTTACCCGCTCAAACCAACACCCCTTGGTAAGACTTACTGGCTTCTGACTACCCATAACGACTGCCAAGAATGTTCAATGACAGCCGGAACCTACAGTTTAACATCCCCTCCAAATAACGGTCATTGGTATCCAAAATATACGTAGAAAGTACATACGAACTTAGAAAAGTTGCATTGGCAGGCACTTACCAGACCTGGAATCAAAGACGCACGCTCATACTTAAGAGATTGGTTCTCTACCCACTAAACCACCACGAATTCCATTAAGTCACCACGACTTTGTCATCTATTTAATGTTTATTTACGTAATATTTTTGCCACACACAACTTAAATGCGGACTAATTAGAATCACTACTTTTATCCCTATGTTCACGTCTATTGCGACTATTCAGATCTTTGATTTTGCTGACCCCGTAGTCGCTGGCATAAGGGACAGGATCCGCGTACGAAGTCGCGGGCAGAAGCTAGTATAGAAATAAAATGTTGGATTGAGAAACCTCGCACCATTTCTACTCGTAAAAGATATAAGAATCAGAGTGAGTTTTTATATAAACTTTTCTGACCGACTTACTTTCACATTTACAATATTAGTGAGGAAGTAAGGATTTCCGTGTATAAACTTCGTAACGATATAAAAAGCCCTTTTCTCCCATTTTTACAAGTAATCCAATATCAATGAGTGAAGCTGCTCTATTTTGAAGTAAAAATAGTCATAAATATTTTTATACTAAAAGGAAACACTGGTAGGGCTACTAAGGGATCATGCTCTATACAAAATATTTCATTATGAAATTCAAAGAAGGTTACATTTTCTGGCTTTCTACTTTTTGCGGTTTGTCCTTTCCGCATAACTGTCCGGTTATTCCGCATAACTATCAATTATTTTTTTCTGCCAAAAGTATTTAGACTTTTGAAAAAATCGTTTAGTATGATTATTATGATGTAAATACCCATCAACTGGTTTTAATTTTCAATAGGATTTAAGCATGTATCAGTTTATGACTTTCTGTAGTATAAAATATAAATATTGCAATATTTATCTTTGTGTCTAGTGTTTTAGACAACTGATGGTAGATTTATTAATTTTATAATAAGTAAAATTAAAACAAAATGATGCAAAAAGTACGCTAAGCCTCTCCTCAGACATTACGAATATAGGTTTAATTTTAGGTTTGAAATCACCTACACCACATATAGGGTTTTGTCTACTAGGATTAGACAGCTGGGATTCCGTGCCTTTTGGAAGGTTAATGAGTTTTTTTTTCAGGTCGAAACATGTTGATGTACTCTGGAAGAAATGTAGGTACTTACCTGGGTTGCAATCCATTTTGCAATTTATTTTCTCTATTTGCGATCTCATTTTGTACAGAGAACCTCCGACGCCTCGTATTGGGCATTTCACTGGTAATTTAATCAATTTTTTGAGTTTTTGTAATTTCGAAATTTTTTTTTGTTACAATTTTTGACACATCATTTTTGATAACTGTCAGTATGATTGACATTGTGGTTTATTTTTTTCTATTTTATGGTTTTGATTATTGCTACGACGCTTTGAAGTTCTATGAAGTTTTTACTCACTTAAAAATGAGTTTTTCTTTACGAAATAATTAAAACTGGCAATTATAATGTTTGCGTCTTCTCTGCGAAGTTATGCATGATCTATATAAAGCTTAGATTCACGCAACCAAGTTAATGCTTTGTCCGCCAAAATTGCAAGTAAAGCAAAGAAGTAATGTATTCTGTTTATTTTACTATCACAACAACACGTTGACAAGTTAATCAGTTATACAATGAATAATCCAGACTGACTAACTTTGATTGGACTGTCAAAATAGTCATACCTAGTATTACTATCGTAGTTTGTAGCTAAACACACCATTATTATTATCAAATCAATTGTATCCACACTAATTATTGAATACTGGGTGATTAGTCTGAAATTAACACTGTCAATATGTCAATACTGCTTGATGATGTCAAGGTAAAATATCGAAATATATTTTTAAACTACAAGCAAGGTAAGGCATAACAAGGAAACTGAGTTCTGTAGGCGAATAAAAACTACCTACTCTTTCTGCCTCCTGAGCGCCACCTACTTTTCTGCTAGTCCTAATTGGTTGAGCGATTTTAGCATCCAAGTATATAGAGACTCATTATTAAGGATAATTATTGTGATTTAGGTGGAAGTCTAGTGGCTGAACTAATTAGGATATAACTTGAAGGACTACTCAAAATATGGAAACCTTTTTTAATTAAGGTCTGATTTTATTTAATACTCGATTTTGCTACAGTATACCTTTTAATTGTACCTTCTTCGAAGTAATTTCGAAATATCAAGATTTGACGTTTGTATGAAAAGGTAGTGAACTCGACGCAGCCTCTATTTCTTCGAATTTATTTTATGTGTGAGTAAATACGATTTATCTTACTTTTATAAATTTTGACATTCAAGGAGTGCTGTTTTGCAGCCGAGTTTGAATAAAAGATTTTGAGTTTGGTGTTACTGTATATCAGTAGAGGATGATAAGTGAAATCAAACGACAGTAATTTTTTTTCGTTTAGAATTCGCCAAACGTAAAAACTGAGCTGATTAGCTTTTCAAGTCATGTCAGAACTTTTTGTCCTAAAGTCAAGAATCTCCTCAAAAGTTAATTACAAACAAAAACAAAACAAAAGCTCTTTGATACAAAATAAATGAATATTACAAAAACAAAACAGACACTCGTGTTCACTAGTGGTTGCAGAGTGGAATATAACTTAGTCATGTTAATGTACTGAAATTTCAGTACATTGTTTAATAACACTTTTGTCTGTTATGTTGTGTATTTGAGAAATATGAATTAAGTTTCTGAAAGAAAGGTAGTGTGCGAGATGACTATGATTTACGCGTTGATGGTGCAAAAAAAAATTCAATAACCTTTTAAATATCCACGGTTTCACGGAGTCTTTCCCCCATCCTGAGGCAACTTTGCTAATTATTCGTTGAAACTCCTTCAGATAAGATTTACAATACCTTTATCCTTACTGGATTTCTTCAAAGGCGTTTGAATAGTGAAAACAAAAAAAAAACAAAGCAGCCAAACATAACAGAGGGCATTTAAATACTATATACTGACGAATAGGTATATTTATTTCTGTGTATGCCTTATATAATAATGTTTTAAGATGCCAACGTAATTCTGGTGTTCAATGGCCCAAACAAAAAGTTCTGAAAAAGTCTAAACTAGTTTCTAAAATAGAGTTAAATTGTATTTTTCAAATTGTCAAACAAAAGAGAACTATTTCAATTAATCAATTGCTTTACTCGAGTTTCTATTTTAATATTACAATGAAATTCTTTGTGAGAATTTTAAATTCTCCACAAAAGAATTAAGATCTAAGAGGTGAAGCTTAATTAACTTTTGACTGTTTTACTTTTCGACCACGAAAAGTATGGCATGACCTTTTTTTGAAAAAATTCAAGGTATCGACCAAAATGATGGTGGCCTTAGGCTTTAATATCAAAGAACATTGTAAAGATTTGTGTACTTATGATTTCCTTCCTGACAGCCTAACGTTCCGTAAAAGACAGTTGGTAAGTGGAAAATTCCACTTAGGTAGGTACTCTACTTTACACTACTAAATTATTAAGCGTGATTATGATACTAAATAGATTAAAAAAAGTCTCAACTTCTAGAACACTCATCGTTTCATAACTTTGACCTAGAATCGAACCCGAACACGTCCTTGAAAGAAGGTTCTTTAACCCCTACGACATAAAATTTGACTGATTAATTAAATTTCATTATGGTGGCCTATGTTCAGCAGTGGACGTCCTATGGCTGAGATGATGATGATGATGGTGACTTTATCATCATCATATCAGTCACCTACCGTCACAGCTGAATGTGAGCTTCCCCCAACGAACGCCAACCATCACGATCAAGATTGGTGACTATTCTAAATTAACCCTTACCTAAACTTAATCATTTTGATGTCAAAATTCAATTTTTATATCGCATTTTTTCAAAATACTTTAAAAAATAAAATATTATTAGCATCTTCACAAAACAGCAGCAGACCTCGACAGACTGTTTGCCAGAAAGCTAGGATAAATGCAAGACTACCTAATTTCAGTAATGCAAGTCTGGCATAACAAGTGCTCAGGGATCTGTTTTGCGAAGAATGTTGTTTCTCTTCTCATTATTTATCTCAGTTTTTATATTTCATATTTTCTTGCATTTTTTATAAAAATATATGCTGCTTGAATCACACCATTATTTTGGATATTACCAAGCAAAGATGGAGGGCATCGACAATTCAAACTACATTTTTTTGATGGGACATCATCAAATGACCTCTCCCGCCGTGGGTGCAGCGTGAGGGAGTGTCAGACTGACTACTAACTAAAACCTATCATCATGTTCCTTCCGGGTAACTCTTTCGAACAATCCCGCAACCCCGGCATTCAAACTACGACTGTTGTGTTAAGTCCAAAATAAAGACGGCGAGACGATTCCTATCAAGCTTTAACATTATATAAGCTAACAAATAGTAGGTACTGAAATCCAGAAAGAGTAGCCACAGTACAGTACACAATTTGAGCTTAAAGCATTACACTCTCAGCAATCGAGTAAAAACCACTAAAGCGTAAATATAAATTGATAGAAAGAGTATAAAAATAACTGCACAAATAAAGTATTGCGTGGGCTTTTGAAAAGCTTCAACATACAGAAAACAAAGCAATTACATATCACGGCTTAATGAGTCGGATGATAAATGCATGTGATATTAATGAATTCGCATTTTATAGACAGGCTGGGAGTAAATAAATAAACAAATTCGATATTTAAAATTTAATAACGGATACTGTCACTTAGTGTGTTAATGATTGAGAGTTTCTCGGAATGGTATAACGAACAGTATCGAGCAAATGCAGTAAAAACAGACAGTAAAAATATGGCACCCAACGTGGGACTATCGAATCTGCAACGATACAAAGAATCATTCTTCAAAAGCTATAACTACGCGTTATCATAACAATTAAACTGTGTATTTTTTTTCTTAGCCTGATCTGTGTCACTGCTGGGCAAAGGCCTCCCCCTTTTGTCTACCATCTCCCGATCTTTGGAATGTTCCCACCAATCAGTGTGTTTACTGAGTATATATAATATAGGTACATCTGGTTCAGTCATAGCTAGTTCGCGGTTGTGCTGCGTTACAGTTTCGATTTCCGCCTGCAGAAATTTGTTGTTTCAGTACTTGGTAGTGAGATTGATTAATTATGTTAAGTAACTACAGGATTATGTTGGTAAATGACTTAATAACTGGTAAACCAGTAGTAAAATTGAAATATTTAGGTTAGAACACTAATTAATTACTTATGTTTACTGGGCTAATTCAATCTGAGGTACATAAAACACACCACAAAAGTTAACAAGCAATCAAAAAACATTACACATTATTATTTTCATAGCCAACAAAGAAGTGGTTGAGTAATTGGCACCCACCGTGGGACCAATACTCATACACTACACTAACTGGGAGAGCAAAGCGTCGTAGAAACTAATCAAAAGCTTTACATAAACAAAACTAACTACAGTTTAGTTGGCTACTATAATTTTTAAGACTAAAGAAAAAATATAAAAGGTGGATGCACTACAAGAATCGTTTTAAAGGTTCATAAAAAGTTATAGTCTAGCGTAAAATTATTTAAGAACCAACAAAATAATGTTATTATAAACAACATAAAAAAACAAATACAAACGAAAATACATATTCGAAGGTTTTCTGCTCCTTTAAAAAAAATATATAATTGTTTTACTTAAAGAAAAATATTAATCGTTTCAAAATTCAATACATATACGTACCTAATTTACGTTGATTCTAAAAATTTAATACAATATAATAATCAATAGTGCATAACAATACTTACAAATTGTTAAAACACTTTTCTTGCATCCTCAAATTATTAACTCATTCACTGAATATTCTACAGCAACTGAAACATTAACTACAATCATAATTTATTACAAGTATGAAAAATTAAATTAAGAACAATCATGAAACTCTTAATAAAAACGAGCAATTAACATTATGTTGAATCCGACCATAATGGCTTTACGCCTTACTTTTCTCTTATTCTTAATTAAAGAACGGACAATGATCCATTACAGACGTTAATGAAGCACCAAATTCCATAGAACTTCAAAACTGAATTACAGCGATATTTAATTAGAAATTATCTAATGATTTTGCTTTTCATTAAACGCCAAACTGACTGAAAACGTAATTTAATTACTCACAAATTACTGAAATTCATCAACTGTGAAGTTTGTTGTCTCCAATTGGCACGCTAATTATTTATTTGCTATACAAAACAAATACAGAATATAAAACCTTTTTTAAAATTGTCAAATGACCACAAAATGTGCAAAATTAGAAAATATCAGAAACTCGAAAGACATTTCAATGACATTTAAAAGAAGAAAGAATGTCGAATATTCGAAAAAAGAACACATTTAAACTGCGCGCCAAAATATTACACAAATATTGGGCAAATATTTCTAATCAGCCATTATCTTGTTTGTATTTTCAAACTAGGAATATCAGAGGTTTGCCAGGAAAAGGTTCTCGGCGGCCAGTCTGTGCGTTGAGCGTGGAAGGAACGGTTGTCCCGCGAGCGCCTTTCCCAGACGACTTACGATAACTTTGGAACGTTTCGAAATTCGAATACAGTGTTCTATTTACAAAATAAGCATGAATGGTTTGTGTTATTAGTGAAATAGGTATGCGTATTTGACAAAAAAAAATATCTGTTGATTTACTTGATCGAAAGTTTTGTTGGAAAACAAAGTTTGGAATTTTTTGGATTAAAAGTAAGTATGAAAATTAAGAATTTGTTCGTTTGTTACATGTTAATTATAATTGTGTCCGTTAAACAATCAAAAATATTCAAAAAGATATTTATTGGTTTATTTGATATTACCTACCTATTTAGAAAAAAAATAAGCATTAAAATGAGCTGGATAAAGCAACCAATTATTTTCGTCATGATCATCTTCAAATAATATTAATTGAAAATATAAAGTTTTTGTAAAGTATAACTTAAGGAGTTTTAGGGGAAAGAATGTTCTATGAACAGGATAAGTAAAATAAAAAATAACACCAAAAAGCAATTATTTTGCTAAAACGCATTTCTTTCTATTTGGAAGATATTGTATCAGTTCCATACTTTTGATAATCTAAATGGTATTTGCATCCTGCCATATTCTTTAATATACTCCAGAGTAATTTTCACTGTACAAATATTAACAGTGCTCGTTGAAGATAATTTAATTTATAGAAAATGGAGACTTATTAATAAGGAAGGAAAACCCAATTGGAACGATAATTTACGAATTTTAAGTAAAGACAAAAAATATAAAATGTAGGTATATCGGGTGTGTCGTTCACAATCACATTAAATTAAATGCGTTAATGTACTGGTTAAAATATGACGATTAACACAAAGAAAAAAGAAAAATACGTAAAAATAAAATAAAAAAAATTTTCAAACAAAGTAAATACAATAAAAATGTGCGAAAATTAGAACACCATATAGAAGTCAGTCACTACAAACAACTGACAGAATTCTCCCTTGAAAACTGACAGCTGTCAACTGATCAAAACATTCGATACTCCTGACTTTATCTCTGCTTTACACATGATGTTGTAAATTATAAAAACGAAAAATGAATCCTGTGGTTAAACCACTGAATGGATTAGGTTATTTTTTTTTACAATTCGCCATAGAATATCATAAAGTATATGCGATAGGATTTAATGTGATTGTGAACGACACACCCGTTATTTACTCAAAATTTGATTCATAGGAATTTCAATTCATTAAACTATTCAAAAATTAAATCCTCTCTAAACTTTACTTAATAACTCACCTGAAACATTATAATTTTACAAGAATTTGTTAAAATAATTGAAGATAACTTTTGAAATTATTCTGATAACTTAAAACTTGTGTTAATCTACAAGGGCTTTTTAGAAATAGCAAACCTTTCGAATAATTTCATATTTTATAAAGGGATGGTAAATAAATCGATTTTAATTTACATCAAATAATTTGATTGAGAATACTATTACTTAAATAAAATATAAGCAGGTATTAATGAATACATTAATACCACTAGCTTTTCTTAGCGGTTTCACCTGCAACCCATATGAAATGCATCAATCACTCCGACAAAAAACATCGCATAGTGACATCAAACGTTAAAAGAAAAGAAGATGATCAGACCAGGTAGGTCCTGAGATTCACAAATCAACTCTTTAGCTTTTTTTACATAAGTACAGATTAGTGTGAAAGATATACACCAAAGCCAAGGCCTTTCCGGGGCTGCGGGATTTTTCGAAAGAGTTACCATGACCCTGATACTTGAGCTTAAAGAGCTTAAGATGGAACATGGTGTATTTTGGTCACTAAGGGGCTGACACTCTCACGCGGTAACCATAGAGCAAGAGCGGTCATTTGATGATTTCCCACAAAAAAGATATGCTATACGGAAATATACACTTAATGCATCTGCAATAAGCACCAACAACCGAGAAAAATAACATCAAACCAAAAATAAATAACACACAAAATAAGTCTGTCGACTATAAAATACAGAAGCTGATGTTTTCATACCAATATTTATGTAAACACGTCAAAACATATTCAACCTTCGCGCCGAATTTTGACAAGCAACTCATTTTGACAGCTGCTTGCCAAATACTCGTACATCTTCCTAGTCGCTGGTTTGAAACTTTTTGGAATTTCCTGTTCTAGAATGCTCTATGTTCGGTAAAATCTAGTGTTTGAAGTTGGAAGCTGTCTATTCTAGTTAGGTGAGAAACTTTATTGAACATTTTAGTTCCTTGGGCGGAATTTTGTACGATGGGAATTTAATTGGTGGCACGATCTTGGGCTTTTCCTTGCATCGTACAAGGATGTTTTCTATACAATTACTACTGTATCGTTTAATTAAATATTGTGAAAAACCTTTAATTAAATATTATGAAAGAAGTGGTTAAAAAAATAATTTTCTGTGATTTTTCATTATCATCTTGTAACTCTAGGCTCTCGCTGTGGCGGCATATTGGGCTGATAAAGTGTAGTCTACTATAAGACATGTCATCGACACGAAAGAAGAAGAATCTTGTAACGTACTACTTTGTATTCCGAATAAATGCTTTTTCGAAAATGTGTTCATCACGCCACACATACTACAAGTCTATTAAATAGTGTTTTCGAAAATCCAGACTGCGTTTCGCATCAAAACAAAAGAAGAACTGCATTTGTTTGCCGATTTCTTTTGTTTTTTACATTCTAGTTATTTGCTAGTCACGTAGTGTAAATCCACAAACTAAATCGAAATAAATTCTTCTATACTCGTCATTTAGACACAAAACGCGTAAATTCTGAAGAACAAAAGTGTTTTACGTAAGAAAAACTATTCTAAAAATATTTTTTTCATCCAAACTCCTCAAACAATGAAAAGAATGAGTGGGTGTCGAACGAAAAATTACAGTACATCGAAATATAATTTTCAAAACGTGATGCCTATAAGGAAAGTGTGGCACCCTTATTTTATATGGGCGCCATCCATATAGATTTGGAGTGTGCTGGTGCGTTCGTAAATATTAAAATATAATATTCTATCCTGATATGATTTTATTTTTATCCTTATGTTATCTTGTTCTGGTGTCATAGGTGCTAAAATTAGAATCCATTTGCATAGTTTCATAAATATTTATCAAAAAAAAATACCAACAAATTATGAGATGATTAAAAACCGCAAAACATACATTTTTTAGTTTTGTATTTTTCAGTTATTTTTTTTCATATTTTTTTTTTGATTAGTTTGGACTTTCGTGATTTACTGGGTAGGTACATCTCTTTTCATTGCTATGTTAATCACCACTATATCTTTTAACGAATATGAATAGAATAATTTCGGTCATTGAACTTTAGTACGACACCTTTTTTTTTTTTTTTTTTTAGCGACGTAAAATCATCTAATGACCCCTCCCGCTGTGGGTTAGCAGCGGTGAGGGAGTGTCAGACTCTTACTGACTAAAATCGTCGTGTTCCGTCATAGGCCTTTTATGTACCTACCAGGGCCGCGGTATCTCTTTCGAACAACCCGCAGCCCCGGCAGGCCTTGGCCCTGCTGGGCCCCGCTGGGGTTGCTGACATCTCTTTGAGGAGCGCGTGGAACAACGCGCGCCGTCGACACGGGTCTGTCGTCTAGAAAGACAGAGGGACGATGAGCCACCCGAACTCACCGCCCACAGACCCACGCCTACGGTGGCCGGGAGTCATCTCGCGACACCCGGCGCCCATGGTGTCTACCTGGTCCAGCGCGGCGGCCGGGATGAGAGGTGCGAACTCTCTGGCGTTCCGCCTCCTCCTTCTCGAGCATGACCGCTTCGCAGAAGGAGGCGACGGCATCCCATTCCCTCTCGCCCCGGACCATGGCCTGAACCAGGGCCGGACGCGAGAGGTCGCCGCCGCCCAAAGCCTCGACGAGGACCCGGCGGTGCCCCTCCCATGCGGGGCACACCTGGACTGTGTGGTCCACCGTGTCCTCGGGGCTGTCCGCACAATGGTGACACCCGGGCGCCTCCTCACGACCGATGCGGTGCAGGTACCTCCCGAAACAACCGTGTTCGGTGAGGACCTGCGTCATGCGGTACGTGAGGTTTGTACGACACCTGACGTTAGGTGTGATTGTTTGAATAAATTAACTGGGTTCAGTGAGAGTTCGTATGTTAAAATTTGGCGGTATGTAAATGATGACATGTCTAAATATATTGAGCATTTATAACGCCCCAAGTTCACCTAAAACTTAATGGTTAGATTTCTTATAAAGCTCAAGTTACCCGAGAATATAAACGCCAGATACTTTAGACAACTGTTTTCTGTGCATTTTCACGTTCAATTTTCAAAGTTGCTTAAAGATAAACGGACGTTTATGTTGTCAGTGACAATGGGTCAAAATATACCCGATAGAAATGATTATGAAATGTCATGATTTAATATTTTGATTAAATAACAAAAGAAGGTTGCCAGAACATGGCAATGATCCGCTTATAGTGCTAATGAAGTAATCAACAGTCCGTTTTAATTTCAATCAAAATATGAATGACAATTATGTACAAATGAGGTCGCATACGCCACGAATTATCTGAATTTAAGCCTTTGTTTACGAATATATGTTTTAACTTCACTTTAAATTATTAATTAAATGCCTCTGTAGATTATTAAATTCTTCCATCACTTACATATCTACATATTTCATTAAACGCATACTTCATTTGAATTATGAATAAATCAGCACCATCAATTCATATTATGCATCATAAAATTGCCAACTCGATCTTGGCTGTGACGTCACAATTGTGTAGATTCCAGGAGTACCACAGGAGCTAGGAACCGCGTATAACGGAATGCAATCAGCGTCAATGTCAGAGACCCCCTGTACCTATGAGATTTATTAGAGTATGCTGTCGATATGAGGTTCTATCACGGAGTATGGAAAGATGAGCGGAGATGCTATAGTGCAAGTAGGTCAGGCGCCTCCTTCTGGGTAAGAAAGTAGCGCTTCAAAATGCGGGTGTGCGATGGACGAGGAACGTTACTGTTTTCGTTCTTATCCGCCTTCTTTGGCACCGATCATTCTTTGTAATACCAAAAATCGTTGACAGATGTCTCGAAGAACCCGAACTTCTCATTTGTTCACTCGTAACTGGTTATGCCCACTGTATTTAGGTGATTTTCCGTTACGGCACCTCTGCTAGTCATTTGTTCTCCATGGGTTCTGTAGACTAAAGGCACTATCGTATACAAATCGAGTTTGAAACTTAGGCATCGACTTGACTTGCCTACGGAATCAATAAGACTACCTTACTCGGAAGAAAGATACGTATCGGTATATCGTAATGTTATTGTGAGTTAAAGATATACTTTTCGTTACGACGTAGGCAGTGTTATTAAGAAAAGTTAGATAGATGTTTGACACGTGCTCAAAGAAAAGTCGCGTATGTTTAACACGTGTCAAACGTACGTTAAACTTTTTTGTAATGACACCAAAGAGTTTTTACTTGCAGAAATATGTATAATATTTGTTTCAAGCTGAAGTACCTAACTGAAGCAAGTTCTCTGTATCTAAATAATATTGATATTGATAAAATCTAAATAATCATTGTAGACGGTCTTTCTTTGCTTACAAGAGATATAAATTCGACAGTAATCAAAATCAAAACAACTGATATTCAGTGTACTGGGAAGGGCCGTTAAAAGACAGTAAACTTTTGGAAAAATGACAGTAAAAGATCATACTAAAACTAATACTCTAGTACGCCACTCAGCTTATCTTGTCTCAAAAGAACTCAAGACATCTGAATTTCGACATTTGGATCCTGAAGTATCATTTCTCGTCTATGTTTTAAAGGAATATTTTAGTCACGTTTGAAAATCTTAGCTTTTATAGTAATAGTAGCTTTTTATACGTTTTATAGTACTTTAATGGCTGACTTATTAACCAGCTTACTTTTATTGTCAGTATTGGAATATAGAGGTGTCTTATCTTTTATAGGTACTAGGGGTGTTAGTTTAAATACTATGTTTTAGTATTATAGGGTTAGTTTAACTTAATGCTGAACTGTGACATTATAAATACAACTTTTGTTTATATGGGTACTGAATGTGTAATTTCTTTTAAACGTTGTATGTGTTTCTCAGCTGTATTTTTAAATTGTGTTTCTTTTTTGTGCTAAAAATATAGTTTTTTTTTTGTTTCAGTGTGTTTTCTTAAGAGATTTTTAAAGCGAAGTTAAATGCAATCGCAGCCAATATTATATGAATGCTTTTTGTATCCTTTTTATTTATTTTTTCGTTGAATGGGTTATTTGAAAGGCTACTTGTTGAGTACGCGTAACTCCTTCAAGAATGACAATTGATAGTTTTGAAAGAAAACAGACTTTTCAATGGAGTCAATTTCGAAGTCGTTTACTGAGATAATAATAAAAGCTATTATCAAAAACTTCTTAATAGAATAAAGTTAGGTTCAGACTATCATTACATTCATTACTATCAAGCTTAGTACTTAATATAGCTAGATAGATATACATATGAATGCTATACATACACATAGCTAGGTTTATGAACCAAAGACATCGCTCTGTAAGGCAAACGTTTTCTAACAATATTCCTCGGTGCGTTTGAACAATGCAACTTTTCTAAGTTTGTATGTACTTTCTAAGTATATCTTAGACTCTATTGACTGTGTTTCGGATGGCACGTTAAACTGTAGGTCCCGGCTGTCATTGAACATCCTTGGCAGTCGTTACGGGTAATAGTCAGAAGCCAGTAAGTCTGACACCAGTCTAACCAAGGGGTATCGGGTTGCCCGGATAACTGGGTTGAGGAGGTCAGATAGGCAGACTCTTCTTGTAAAGCACTGGTACTCAGCTGAATCCGGTTAGACTGGAAGCCGACCCCAACATGATTGGGAAAAAGGCTCGGAGGATGATGATTCCTCGGTGCGTTTGAGAGCTCGCTAAAACTGTCAACTACAGCTGTCAAGAATGTCTATGACAATCGTTAGTCAGCAATTTTGTTAGTTACTGAAAAAAAATCTGCTTTAGGTTTTTTTTTTCAAGTATAAACGATATCGAAGTATGCGTTTGTAATAAAACATTCCTTTTTAACCTACTTCCCAAAACGGAGAAGGTTCTCAATTCGTCGGAATATTTTTCGTTTTTTTTTATTATTTAAATAGTACATGTGTACCTAATCAATAATTTTTCCTGTCTTATTGTAATCTCGTACCTATGCTAATATCTTGAACCAACTTCCCAAAAAGAAGAAGTTAAATTATTTCCATTGTAAATCCTTTTCAAACCATACAATGCCCCGGAAAGAAACAATTTTATCAAGAATATTTTGTATCCTAATAAAAAGTAGGTAG
Source organism: Helicoverpa zea (assembly GCF_022581195.2). NCBI lineage: Eukaryota > Metazoa > Arthropoda > Insecta > Lepidoptera > Noctuidae > Helicoverpa > Helicoverpa zea. The sequence continues at coordinate 3,145,896 of NC_061458.1, read as the reverse complement.
GTACAAGTATTTTTTGTAAAACTCGTTAACTACAGAGTAATATTGGCGTAATGTCCAGCTACTCTGACAAATGAAATTAATTATGCTTTGAATTGAATGAAAGCTGACAACCCCGACACTTTACCCATGTAATCCATTTGAGAACCGAAATCACTATTTATTGTCACAAAAACAATTCATGGGCGTTTTATTTCTGTATGTAGCGACTGTCAATTGTTTTTTAATATGTTTATGAATGTTTTCACATTTTTTCGTGAAATAACTCTTATACCTATGTTATTACAATAGTAATATTACGTAAATAATGATGATCGCTAAAATCCTTAATGTAGGTTATTTCCCATGTCTTTCAGTTATTTGTACCATTGTTGAGGTGTTTCCTCACGGAAACGTCGTCATTTGTTATTACGCGCTTCCAAGGTTGTCTCATTTTTTTTGTCATTTCTTTACTAGACACAAGCAACATGACTGTGTACACTTCTTCCCTTGCGCTTGGCATAGAAGTACCAAAATATTCAAAATTGACCCAGTAGTACAAAATTTGTAACACAGCCGAAAATAATCCTATTAAAATCAGATACCTAACGTAATAAAGCTGGTTCATAAAATGTCTAAAGATAGGCAGGTAGCCAACAAAACTTACGAATATTAACCACAATCGCTGTGAGGCTAAACCCGATTTTGTTTGCGGAAGTTTTGAGTATATATGGGTATGAAAAGGGACTTTCATTCCTGAAGCTTTAATCACATAAAAGTTTTCTACAAACAATGAGAACATTTTCTACAAAATTGAGGAACATTTTGAGCTCAAGTTAGGTGTAATTATGGCGAACAAACCTTAGGAGTTTGGATGGTGAGTCAGCATTTTTTGAGTATTAAAGTATAAAGTGGTTTCTAGTATGTGAGAAATAACGATCAACGTTATTTTGGAAGTTGGTATGGTCGGTTTACGACAAACTTGCCTTCCTCGATACGAGACTTTTTGTCGAAGTAATTGTTGAGTTTTATAAGAAGAGAAACCTCTCGCCTAAAATCAACGGTATTCAAATAGGTTCTGCCGTTTAGCAGTTACAGTGCCACAGACTGATAGATACAGAGTCAAACTTTTGAGACCTCACTTTTTGCACGTAGGTTAAAAAGGTTGATGTTTTTACATAGTTATGTATTTGAAATTGTGAGGTGTTGATCCCCCAATCGCCTTTTTTCACCCTTCTGATTTAATTGGGGTCACCTTTCACTTTTAACAAATGAAGCTAGAATTGAGTGGACATTTTGGTTCACCTGTCTGACTTCTGTAACCCAGTTACTGGACAATGCGATATGCTTTAAGTAAGACTAGTTGTCAGACTTTACTAATCTGCAAAATGAAACATTGTATGAATAATTAATAATTTTTATTTCAAAAAGCCCAGGTTGCAACTGGATATGAAAATTCTTACATTATGTATTTTTATTTCAGTTAGTTATATACCTACTCATCTTTCCTTTATTCATGTAAATAGGTATTTAACTAGCTCTCACCCATGGTAGTGCCTAAATTTTGAGATTACAATTTTCTACACCTGGACAAAAATAACCTCATTTAAATATAATACAAAAATGTTTATTTCAGTACCAAGATGTTTACATTAGTTTATGATCGGAGCCTCCTTTTAAGCATAATGATGTCTGTGCTAGGAGGCTCCGCTCCTCCATAGCTTTAGCTTTGTATGTAAATAATATAATGTTTTGCTGGAGTGTTTACTATAAGATTTCATCGACACCCATTCAGTATTTCTGCACAAAACAATAACAAACATAGGCACATCTATACATTTTAAACCCAATTATACGTAATATAAGTGTGATATTAAAACGTTTAAAGCCGAAAAGAAAATAAAATAGTAAGAGCCTATAAATGCTAACTTCCCTGAAACTGCGAGCGACGTTTATTCACACCATCTGGTTATAATGGCTTCAGGTTTCAGCTGAGGTAATGGTCCGCTAGCTTATTAGCTGATATTTCTATATTAGTATTTTGCCTTTGGTGAAAATATTGCTATGACAATTATTTAAATACATATATGAAATAACATTTAATCATGATATCAAAAACATATGTATATACAACATGTAACTTAATTAACGGACATCCTGAAATTAGTTTATTCAGAATCGTTTACTGAATCGATTTATATCATTTTTAATATAGGTAATTTTTTATCCCAAAAATAATTAAAACTACGGAAATTATTGTCATATTAACCCTATACAGTCAAAACAAATTCAAATAGACCGTAACTCAAAGTAATAAGACTTCGTGTATTGTCGGCTTTTTCCGTAGTTTCGTTATGTTGTGTCGAGTCGAGTGGCGCGCGGCGCGATATTTGCGTGCGTAGTAGTAGTATGACCAAAAAGTTCTCCAAGAATTGGTATAACTAATTTAGTAAATAACAATGCATATACATGTTAAATTAAAAATTCAGTGTATGTATTATGATTATAACATAATATTCTAATTGGCGTGTTTGAGGGTGTGCGTTAATTACGTTACATGTTGTATATAGTATACATAGTATAGTTTAACAATAGGTTTGTTTAAATGAAATATTGCACACATAAATGTTAGTGACAGGCTATTATTTATTTTATACGATGCAATGATTTGTGTGAGTGAGAATCTTTTATCAAAATGAACTGAAATAAAGCTTACCACACATTTTTCATTCTTATTTCAGTAACAATAGACTTTACACTGAAAAAGTTTATCTATGTCTCGTTCATTTTACTTTTCAAACAAAACAAATGTGTCTCCAACATTGGAACGAAATCATAAAGCTCAGCTGAAAATCAGCTCACACAAAGGTCAGCTAATAAAAATAAACAAACAAATACAAAAAAGTGCCAAAGAGTGATGTAAAGTCCAAATAATATCACTGCTAGATTGATTCACGTGAAAACGAAAGGCAACTTCATTTACAACGTTCCCACCTGACCCTTTTAACAGTTTAATTGGAATCAGAATTTACGAGCTCACGTAACTTTGATGTTCATATTTCACTGAGTTCATGAAATTGCTCGTGTTTTTATTGAGGACTAGCTTCCACCCGCGGTTTCACCTACGTCCGTACCGGGATAAGATATAACTTATGTTACTCAGGAAGAGTAGGTAGCTTGCTGCCCAACAGTGACAGAATTTTGCAAATCTGTTAAACAGTTTCGAAGCCTTTTGGATACGAACAGAAAAACAAAACAACGTTGTACGTTTATGGTGCCACCACACTACAATTTTTTTGTCGGCTGACAGTTTGATGTAGAATGGCAGTAAACACATAACTGCGATTGGGTATTTAGCCGGTATCTGACCGGCTGAAAACTTTGTTGGAATCAATATTTTACTGTATAAAAACATTACTAACTGCCAACTATTTCGGTCAGCAGTATGCAAGTACTCTTAGTGTCGCTTTCCGCACTTTTGATATTATGTAGGAAATGCTACGTACGCAGTTCTTGACTGAGAGTGTTAAATTCCGGACCCTTTGTTCTATATGTGAATTATAGCTACTCTTTTCTTTTCTTCAGCATTTAAGGGTCATTCATCTTCTTGTTCTGGTGGTCCTCCACTAGAGGTTAGCCGTGGGCTCAATGAATTTATCTAATGTTATCGGTCATTCTCGAATGTTCCTCAGCAGTGCCAAATACTCTTCTTTTGTCTTCAAAGTCTTATATTAACCTGTTATTTTGTCTATCATTATCAATTCCAGTACTTGGTACTTAAACGGGGGTTAAGTAAGTGGTAATCCCTAATTATAGCATAATTCTGTACCACAGGTTTCTCGTCGTAGCCTTACTTGAAGCTTTCCTTAAAAAGCGAGGTTACCCGAAATCAAATTGTATCGTAACTAGTTAAGGTTCCAAATCATTTTATCGTGAAAGCGAAACAAACTTTCGCATTACCTAATATTATAAGCCCGGTTGAAGGTTAGGTTGCCCTTTATCGAGAATTACCAATTCTACCTATGTTGAAATCCTACAACTAAACACAAGTAAACAAAGAAACAATTCTACATTATTTATAACTACAAAAGCGAATAAAACAAAGGATAAATAATGCCTGTTAGTTCCTTTAAGACACATTGCATCTTGGAACTCTCGCACTAACGCTACAACGCCTTCATAAAGGCAATGTTACATGACACTCGAGACAATATAATGAATCTAATGAGTTCCAAGCTATAGCCTTCGTGGAAGCTGAACTTTAGCTGTCTCAAAACAATATCTAAATAGCTTTGGTATTAAAGATTAAGTTTCATTGTTTTGTCTCTTTGTATAGTGCTGTATTTAGGTACCTATCTCTTCTAAGTCATCGTTACTTGGAGATTTGACTGGTCTTTACTTTGCAATAATATGATCTTTGAAAATTGTAATTTTTGTGAAATAAGCCAATATTAAGGTTCATTTTCAATGCTAGCTGCCGATTGCTCTTACAACAATCGGTGTTTATATTGCTTTCATTTTTATATTTCACCATTATTTGCTTTGAAAAATATTTTCGACATTGTTCTATTTTTTGGAAGCAGCGATGCAGAAGCAAATAGAATAATGCTCAATTTTTGTGAGATTTAACCAATTTTATCAAATGCTAAACCAAAAATCAATCATGAATGAAAAATTTGAATCAAAATACGTATGCCTAGCACGTTTATCAGACAGCCTACTCAATAGCATTGTGCCGCGTGGATTTGATAAGTTATTTTTATTTTATTTTTATTTTTATTTTCTTCGCTTGAGCCTTTATTAACATAACAATAAACGGTTTAAAAACGTCTCCATAAACAACCTATAAATATCTTCAATAAAAGATTTTACTGAATATCTTTTTTTTTCCCAGTCACCTAATTTTAGCAAAATTACAGATCAACAATTCTAAAAGACGTTGGCGTTTTACATAATCTTGATTATAATATATAATTTCACAATAGGTTTTATTTTTACCTACAAGTTAAACTTCTGACTGAGTGAAAATCCGTTTAAAGTTGGCTTATACATCAAAATATTATAATAATATAGGCTACTTTTACTATTTACCTAATTTTAGCAAAATTACAGATCAAAAATTCTAAAAGACGTTGGCGTTTTAGATAATCTTGATTATAATATATAATTTCACAATAGGGCTTATTTTTACCTACAAGTTAAACTTCTGACTGAGTGAAAATCCGTTTAAAGTTGGCTTATACATCAAAATATTATAATATAATATTCGGTTGTGAGAAGTATGTAGTTCCCTCGAGACGTGGGTGAAACTATAGATATTTCCTATAGTATAGTATAGCTATTTGTTTGATAAGTCAAACAGCATTCAAATAAAACAGATTTTAAATGTATTCCGCTTCATTTAGAGGTAGGTAATTAGTTGAGAGATTTTAGCCCCTTTTCGGGATTTGTGAAAACTGTCTTTATTTGTAGTAAGTTTTTTGTGGACGAGAAAATAAAATATGGCACTTCTTAAAATATGAACAGTTTTAATTCGTTTTTGTAATTCTCTCAGTAGCAACACTCGAAACCGTATCTAGCTTCAAAACAAACTCCATTCAGTTAATAAAGGAAAATAATTATCACGCTTGTCTCTCTCGTATGTTTACCTAATAGTACGACACACGATACGTTTTACATATTAATAATATTTTCCTTCCATACGTCGGAATAAACTAAACATTACACAAGATACTCTATTACTTTATATTCTACGTTGCCTAAAGAAATAATTAAACTCGAAATGTAACACAAACATTTCATTCCATATCACGTTATTCCGTGTTCGAATAATTTCGTATAATTATGCGAAACTGAGAACAAATTTTATTACGCAGTTATCATGCGCGATTGCGTACTGTTTGTGGTGTAATTAAATAGTTTAAATGCCAATTTTGTATAGTAATACTACAAAACATATAGTTAATTATTTACACAAGCATTAACCTCTATTTACTAATTATTCTTTGGAGATTTGAGGCATTTTCTTTCAGTATGGTTTGGACCTTTACCCACCGAGCTAGTCCAGTGCTTGTTGGTCGTTCGCCAGAGCCTCGTTTGTCCAATGCAGGGTGTACCACTTACAAGTGAGGTTAGCTTGAGTTCCTAGGTTATTATTAGGATCTCCTCACACACACCCCACTTCTTTGGAATGTCCTTGAAATAATGGTAAAAAAATATAAAGGCATTTTCGTTTTTAAAGAGGATAACGTTATTCGTATTTGTAGAATCTAAACCTAAAATTCCGTGTGAAGAAATGACAATCTTACAATAAAAAGTAGCGGTGTTACAATATCGAACGAATATAATAACGAATACCTATGTCAAAAACATAAATATCACTAAACATTTTTCTACTACCTATTTACACATTTTCTACTACAGTACAGATGAAAAGCTATTTACAAACGATAAAAGTCATGTTATCATTAACGATCCATTCATCCCAAGCTCTCAAATAATCCCAAATGATAGTAAAAATGCCTTTTAAATTATTTATAGTTGAAAAGAAGCATTAGAGTAATTCTGGGATTAAACCTTTCAATTGTTGAGTTTCGAAAGGTTTTTAGCTCGTAAGAGACCTAAATCTCTTAAGATTAACTGGTAGATCATTTGCTACATTTTGATGCTTAATGCATATATATATTGATACTAGCTTTTGCCCGCGACTTCGTTCGTGTGGAATAGTGACATCTGGCAGATTTTTGGTTTGACCAATAGATGGCGCTGTATGTCCGGATTTTTAATTATTTTTTGTAATACATACTATCCTTTGTCCTTTCTCAAGTCCTAAATATGTCTGTACCAAATTTCACACAAATCGGTTCAGTAGTGTAGTCGTGAAGAACAGACGACAGAAAGACAGACAGACAGAGTTACTTTCGCATTTACACCTAACTACCCGTTTTTCCGCGGTTTCACCCGCGTCCCGTAGGAGCTACTGCCCGCACCGGGATAAAATATAGTCTATGTTACTCGCAGATAATATAGCTTTCTAATGGTGAAAGAATATTTAAAATCGGTCCAGTAGTTTTTGAGTTTATCCATTACAACCAAACAAACAAAGTTTTCCTCTTTATAATATTAGTATAGATATTCGTTTGGATTTGGATAAATAGAAATCCTTAGACTTTGTTATCTGATCTTTGAACTTTATTCAAATGATGCAGCAGTATGTAAGCTTGTAAGCTTTTCAATGATTAATGTTCGCTATATCAATTTGTTTCCAACTTATGCTTTGTTGAACTTATGAATAGTTTAGCAGACTAGTTAGTTTAGGGTTAATCCCTGCTTTCTTATTATTAGACATGTGAAAGTAACTCTATCTGTCTGCCTGTCAGTCTGTCGCACTTTCTTGCCAAAACTACTGAATTGGTTTCAATGAAATGTGGTACACAGATAGTTGACACAACCTTAAAAACAATGTAAGCAACTTTTATCCGGATCCAAGAGATTCTTCAAGACGCAGCAGGAACTACATCTTCCGTATTTCATAATGAAAATTTTGTTCCATATCTGAATATTTGAAATTATAAATTGAACATTATATCTGCTTAATCATCCTAACTTGTTTTAAATAGAACAGCAAATTTACATAATTTTATTTTTTACACATAAAGTTTTGCTTTGGAATAGTAACAAAACTATCTTTTCCTTTTGAAATCAATGTATAGTTTATAGTCCTTTCCTTAAACAAAGTTCTCAAACATTTTCATCACTTGAAAGATCTCGCCTGCAGATCTTCTTCAACTAAACTCCGAATCACAGAAGGCGTTTCCTTGCAACTACAGCTACTACAACACAGCTTTAGGAGAGCAACTAAAGATATGATACACGGATCTTTTTGATCTTCATCTTCAACTAAAGTCCAGAACTCAGAAGGCGTTTCCTGCCAACTACAGCTATTATAAACTAGGGACTTTAGGAAAGCAGTCTACAATACACAGACTATGCTAAAGTTTAATTTGGACATTACAGCCGCTACGGTTGGCCGTTTGGATTATATAAGCGTGCACTGAAACTGCGAATAATAGGGATTATGGTAGGACCATTGGAGGCCTTTATATTGTGGAATTTTGTAGTCATATTTGTACATAAATAGGACTTAGTAGTGGGGTATTAGGTAGGTACTGTAAAGGTAGGATACCTTTTTTCTTTATCCAAAGTTTTGACCGAATTGTACGGCCGACTGTGGTTGCGGATGGATACGAATACATAGCGATGAAGTAGGTACAGTTTATATATTGATATAGGTATAAGTCTTGAAACTTTAAAAACTCTATGCTCCCTTGAATAGCCTTGCGTTCTAGATAATTTTCAAACAATCTAGCAGCCTTAACAGGTTTGTTTACCTGATAATTTTATTGGTCTCTTACCTTAATTGCTGGCCATCAAACTTTATGAAGACACTTACAAAGTAAACAAAGGAATAGTCCATCAGGTGAGAAGTATACGTTACGCCATCCATTAACGTGTGTAGAAACTAGGGCATCAGATGCTTTGTCGCAGATTGCTGAAATGTCTCTCCTAGTTGTAACAACAAAGACACAAATGACGGTCGCAATCAGTGTGGGTATGTGCACTTGTGTAGAACTTTATTGAGAATAAAATATACAAAGAGAGTGGGAGAAAACTTTGCATATGTAATACTGAAAAGATGTAGTGTTACATAGAAATACATATTTTTTAAAACGAATACCGCGTTCAACCACAAAATACTTTGATCCATTCTTTTCTTATGGCATTTATTAATATTATATCTAGGTTTTGTTTTTACTAAAGATAGGAATTTGACTCATCTTGTGTGGGGTTAAATTCTCAAAAACTCAAAAGATAGATAGAATATTGGAACCAGGCCGTTAGTAGTTAATTCCATAGATTTCTATGCGTACAACATACAAATTCACACAGGAAGATAACCCTTGACCATCCCTCCAAAAACAAAAGGACACGATTAGCTGAGGACCTAATTTCACTAAACAGCTGTCCAGAAAGGCCCAACGGACCAAAATGTGGGCCATGAAGTTTAGCCTAGATAGTCCGATAGTGCCCTATTATTATAGTGTTGCTGTGAAATTATCTTCACAAAGGCTAAATACTGCTGCCGTTTAGTTTAGCAAGGAAGATAAAAATATAAGAGGACTTTATTAAAAGGGCGTTTTGCGTAGCTTAGCTTCAAAATGATAGTTTAGAATTATTTTTCAGTTGAATGTTACTGCTACTGTTACAACCTTTTTATCGTCCCACTGCTGGGCTGCGGCCTCCTCTCACGCGGAGAAGGATTGAGCATTAATCATCACGCTTGCTCAATGCGTTATCAGTATGCGTGTCAGTTGAATATTATCCAAATAAAAAAAAAACAATACAGAGAAAAAGGTTTACTTTACAAAAAAATCTACGTTATATAGTGGCACGGTATCTACAAGTTGGCCTAGACTCTAGATAAACAGAGAAGAACATGTAAGTCTGGCAATGTAATTAAAGATGCATGTACATTGTACATATTATGTAATTACATGTACACACGCATAAGTTATCATTTCTCATTGAGCAGAACTTAATTATTTTATGTAACAACACAAATGAGCCTGATTTAGACTGAGATTTCCCTTATCTGTAGTACATACACCAAGCCTTTGACAAAGTCTTATAATTAAGTATTACAATGTTGTACAATGCATATTCAGTAGATTGTATAAGTGGAAATTGTTATATGGCTTACCGCGATTACACTCGCATCCTAACGGAATTTTCGGTCTACATAAATATTTACTCTATAAATTGGGTTTTATCGTGAAAGCGTAACAAACAAGTAGTTGATTTCACATTTATAATATTAATAAGATTAACAACTTTGAATGTATATAGTTATATTATATTTAGGTATTCAGTATAGGTTTACAGTTGAATATTAATTAATCATGTGTTTAAATTATATTACGAAATTGAGGCAATGAATTTGACTCAGCTTGAAAATGTAATCATCTGTTATGTATTCAACCTGATCTATCTAACGTTGCTTGTAAATATTTGTTTCGAAACACCTGTTTGACTCTATTAAATATCATATTACGTGCGAAAAGTAGAATATGTCTTCAAAGATAAAAGTGTGATTATCTTGGCCGCCTAATTTATCACTGTAGGTTTGTTGGTTTCTAGTACTAAATCTTCTCTCCTAATTACTTACAAAATCTCTCATCGAATTCAGGTTTTCAGTACTGAATGTTATCCCAAGTATTTACAAATTAACACTCCATTTAGGGGTTCAGGGTATAGAAAATTCTAGGAAAAAGTATTTTTTATAAAAACATTATTGTTTTGTTTTCCTTTCAGTTTAAAACAATAAAGTTAAAATAATACTGAATGGTCTATGAGAACTTCTAAATCAAGAAATTGATTCAGTCAACAAACCAAAACTTTAACCAAATCGCCATAGAGTAAATTGTAATAAACGAAACTGCTTATATTGCTTTTTTGCCCAACTTTACTAAGGTCAAGAGCATAATTTCTTTAATTTATGATTTCCTACAACAACTGGGCTAAGACAAGTTTCTCTAAGGAATTAACTTTATCTGGAGTCAACAAAGATATAACTAGTGTAAGTTAAAAGTTTGGATTGTCTTTGATTAGACTTTATTGTAATTACTATTGAATAAGTGATCTTGTCTGTATGTGTTCTTCCTAACAAGGTTAGTATTACGGCAAGCTAAAATGTGCTCTGTGGTCCTAATTAAGAAGTCCTTTTTGCAATGTGTGTTAAATTTTTTTCTAATTCATAAGAAGTTTTTCAGGCTATTTGTTGAAAATACGCGAAACCTTCATTTCGATTAGATATTATGTGATCGAAGAGATTTGACTTGACTTTCCTTTACACAAAAATTAATAATATAATAATAAATAGAAAACTGGAAAAAGTTGTCCTTTAAAAAGTTAATAAATGCAATAGAAATACCGATTTTACGAAATCAATGATAATTCAAAGACGATGATTGTCGTGTAGGTTGTAAGACAGACAAAAATAAATGATACCCTTTCAAACTTCTTACTTTTAATTATTCACTAGATGGGACTTCAAAGAATTTTTTGTTTCATCAAGTTGCAATAAAATGTTTCTGAAAACTGCTAAGAGTGTTGGTTCTTATGGAAAATTCCAGCTGAAAATTCAATGGTTCGAAACGGTTGACATTTCAAAAGTATATTTTTAAGTATTTTATTAATTGCTTTCAACATTTCAAATCATTCGTGATGATTTTGAATGATGTTCATATTTTTTTGAATTTCAAATTCCGAATGGGTAGAAATATGGCCAAGAATTATTTTTTTTTGAAGTTTATTTACTTTCCTGATAGCTTTGAAGGTTGAAAATAACGTTTTGAAATTATAATAAGTAGTAATTTATTATGATCATACTAAAGTCGATCTATTTTGCCGAAGAAATAATCAATTGATATTTATTTATCCGATTATATGTATTCAAGTCTATGAGCGACATAAGATAATGTATTTTACAAGGTTAGGTTGACTAAAAATATACATTGTTCTAGACGAAAATGCTTATTATTCTAGACTATGCCGACTATCCTAACTCCTTCACATGCCAAATTACCTTAAATCATGCGCAAATCAAATTGGGAATTTTACGTGAATCGTAATTTTAGCAGAAAACTAACGTTAGCTTCTACCAAATAATAGCAAAGACCTATATTCATGTACCTACACAAATAACCATAAAAAGGCATTTTTATGTCAACATCAAGTTGCGTGTTTCACGGTACTATTTTTCGTAAACTAATACTACTGGCACATGTAAAAAAGGGCTTATCTACATGTTTAATGCAAAGGATTTAAGACCTTTTTGCCAACTGCGTAGAATACAAAACGCTGTATCATTTACATAGGATGAGAAAAAATGAACGGAGATGCCATAATGTAGGTAAGTCAGGCTCGTTCTTGTAGGTTAAATTCGTACGATGGACAAAACGATAAATCACGAGTGAACCAACGAGACGTTCGGGTTATTTGAGACTTCTGTCAATGATTTTTGGTATTAGAAAAAAAACGGCCGAATCGATTAAGGGTGAAAACAGTAACGTTCCTCACCTGCATTTCGGCGCGGTACTTTCTTAGGCGATTTTCCGTTATGGTACCTCCGCTAGTCATTTCGTTCTCCATGGTCATTTACGTCAGTTGTATAAAAAGGATTTATGGCGTGACGGTCAAGGGAACTTCTTTGCCCTAATCCCGGCTGTTAAAAGGATAGCTGCAATTCCGGCCCAAATTAATTCTGATAAGAACAAACAGGTGTAAATTGTAGACGATTAATTTATTCATTAACTTTATCTTTGGTAAGGAATGTTTCAAAAATAGAATAATTGCTGTTCCGTTTGTAGGAATTCGTAGTTTGTGACTACTGAAATAAGGTTGCTTTTCATTTGTTTCAATGTTTGTTTATTTACGTTGAAGCCTGATGTTGTCCTTGAATTTTACTTCGAGTAGTTTACGGCGTAAACGTAATTTTCGGTTTGTAGAACATGCAACATAGTCTTAGTAGTACTATTTATTTTAATAATTAATTAGTGCAATATTTCCTACTAAATAATTATTATAAATGTGTGAGTAATTTTGTGTGACTGTCTGTAGCACTTACACCAAAACCATTCAAATCGGTTTTTTTGACTGGTACCTTTACAGGTTATTAGGTTATTCATTAAATTAAGACTATGTTAAAATGTCGAGAAACCTAATCAAGACGTAGGTAAATAGCTTTTTATTCCAGGAATAACCTTGCTTCAGGTAAATACGTGGGTTAATGTTTTCCTGGAATGTCATTCCTTCCTACACTTAGATTTTCCTACTTAAGTACTTACATGGGGATAAAACGAGCAGTAGGTATACCTATCTAAGACCTAGACTAAATACAAATCTTAAATTACTCCAGCTTTCTAAGAAAACTAAACTTAGATTAATGAATCGGTTTAAGATAGGAAAAGTTTTTCGATTTCTCTAGAAAGATAAAGATTTATAATTTGGTATCTTTGGACTTCGAACCCTTTTAGGTTTAACTCAAATTAATTGCTTGGTCTATCTTCGAGTGGTCACAGCGTCTGATATAAGTTTTGAAGACTTGTAAAGGAGAAAATGTTTATTATCTTAGTTAGTCAAAAGCATGTATCTATTTATTTATTTAATGTTTTTTGCACTACAATGTATAGTCTTAACTCCTTAGGCGTTCTCTACCAATCTACATACCCTTGGGTGGAGGAAAGAAATCATTGGTAGGTGCCTAGAAATTTAAAACAAACATTATTATACATATTTATAAGGGAAATAACACAGTATTACGGAATTAAATGCTGTAAAGAGGTGTTTAAGTAACATCCGCACAGGTAGATCGGTCATGAAGTTAAGCAACGCTTAGCGCGACGGTCAATGGATTGGTGGCTATCTATCTATTCATGACGATATTCCCAGTGTTTCGGATGGGTGGCTCCCTCTGTCATATGGACATAAGAGATCAAGGTGGAAATGAGAATACTCCGTGGCATTTATTTAAAATATACTTTTCCTTCTATTCGTAATAAAAACATATATATCCACTAATATAATTAAGTGTAGGTGTAGAGAAAAATAGAAAAGGCACGTAACATTAACACAAAATAAATATAATTATATGAAAAAGTTGGTAGCTAATAAATTCAAATTCCGTTGATATATGTATTCCTAGAAGTTATCGAAGCTCATTTTAATATTTTATTTTGTTTACCCAACAAATTCAATTAAATATTTCACAGTATTCAACGAAGGTCCTAGGAATATCTACATATAAATTCATGAGAGTTAAACCCTAACCTTTTCATGAATTGGAATCACAGGTTTAGGCTTTATTTACTTGGTCAGTATGATAATGCTACGTGGAACATAATAGGGTGTAACTTTTATTTTTCGTGATATTTGCATTTTAAGCTAAATAAACCCTTTCCACCTTATCGCGAAACGTGGTCCTTAAAAAGTACCGTCTTTAGTACCTACTAGGTAAAAACCATCGTTTCGAAAAAAAATATTTTCTCTAAACCTAGTACTAAACTTGAATCTTTTTAAGATCACGTTTTAGAATAAAGTGCACCAGGTTTTTTTTGCTATATAAAATATTGGCTAGGTTGGGTTCCCTAATATTCTTTACCAACTCATTAATAATTGAATAATTAATCACCTGTACATAAGCACTATACAAGGTGTTGATTTGCATTTGTGCCATACTTCAGGAGAACGACATAAAATACGTAAATAATCGATTGGAATTACAGTAGACAGGAAATAGCTAATATGCACTGCTTTTTTTGTCATTGTAATGTCGTAGTATTTCAGAAGTAATCCAATTTTATGAATGAAATTTATGAATAATCGTTGCGTATGCTTTGTGTTTGCGTTTGTGTGAGGGCTCGGCACGGTTTTAAGGCCAGTAACACACGCGCCAAGTTTAAATATGGCTAGATGACATTGACGGAATTCCGAAAAAAAAAATACGTACCAATTTTTTTGTTGATTTGGGTCGAGAATCATTAGCATAATTACGTCCTTGAATATGGCACGGATGCAAATCAACAGCTTGTATTATAATAATAATGCGCTTGCTTGGCTCAGCCAAGCCTGGCTACAACGTAAGGTTTCAGTAATGGCTGGTTTACACGGGCTTAGTAACTAAGTGCTTAGTACTTGTCAAAACATTAACCACCAATTTGACGAGTGAAAAGCAACTGTTTACACGTTGGAGCTAGTAGAAGGTATTAGTGAACAGAAATTCGAAAAGGTACGAAGCCGCCTAATTCTGCGCAATGTGTATTGAATATTAGGTATACAAATGCGTACGCTCAATAGCACTAAATAGTGACCATCAGAATTGCTGCCACTTCTTGTAGAGGCCCTCGAAATACATGTAAAAAGTTGCTACCTAATCTTACAGTTTACACACTGGAACGTAGTAGTGAAAAGTAACCACTTAACTACTTAGCCCATCTAGACCAACCACGAAAGAACTAACTTTGACATTTTATTCCCTGAAGGTCACAGTTAGGTATATATTTAGCCTCATCGTTTCTGAGATAAAAGCCAATTAAGTAAGGCAAACATTTCAGGGGTCAAGTCCGTTCCTGTGGTATTTTGAGGCCCAGTGAGTGAATATTTTTGTTCCCAGGCAAGTGACGTCATGTGAGCTTAGAAGTTTATTTTCGCAGACTTATTACATAAATAGCTTGTTATGGATGAAAATGAAGGCTATGTTTTTCTTGACCTTATCAAGTTTCCGGTGTTTATTGTTTTTTTACATTTTTGTCTTTATTATATGCTTACTAGTAATATAGAAGTTAAGTATTAGGTATGATCAAAGGCATAAGCCACATGCCACGCAAATGATATCAATTATAATATTAAGCACAGATCTACGTAACGTAACTCAGATTTTTTTATGAGAATTTAATAATAATTTAGTAACTTCTTGTGCAAATACAACTTTACTAAATTAAACACAAAACTAAATTAATTCGTAGTTTAAATTAATTTGTAAAAATAATTAGTAATGCACTTTTTTGTGATTAGATAAACGATAAAGTCACATTATATTTAAAATGAATTCATTCTAAACCTGCTATAAACGATAAGTACGTCATCTAAACACTAAATATATGCACGTATAATTATGTTTTGTCCAAATTACAGACGACTAGCGTTCGACCGCTCATTATGAGCGCAACCTACGTTTGCCGGCTTAGCCACAAAATATCGGATTTCAATTTGGCTTGCACAGTATATTTTCATTTTCAAAATACTCGCACGTACCGTAGTATTTTCTAAACAAACTAAGGGTCAGTTGCACTATTTAACTGTAACAATAACCAAACCATAACCAGTCGAATACTTGCGGTCTGAGAACTGAAAATGGTGCAAGTTACCATGAGAGTCTAAAATTTTCAAACAAGGAAAAGTTTTTTTCGTGTTTTGTTTACCTGACAAATAACTTTTATGCAAATCAGTAACGAAAATAAACAAACTTATTTTTCAGTTTATACTTTGGAATGATAAATTCATTCTTGACCGCTGCAGTCATATTTAACCTTGCATATCGATCGTTCTGCAAAAGCATAGTATTAGGCCCTTTGAAAATGTCATAGATAATTATAGGGTAGACCCATTTATTATTAATATTGTGATCAATATTGAACTGTCACTTGCATTTTTTTTAAGTCGTACGTCGGATAATATGACCTAGATATATATACTGTAGAATACTGACTAGCATTTTTAGAAAAATCTTCCTCTTTAAAAAAATGAATGATTTGTTTTTTTTTTTATTAAATAAAAAAAATATAAAGTACATATTATAAAGTATGTCGGTATTACTAGGTAGAATCTACAGATATAATGATCTTATTATAGGGAAATATTAAAACTAAGTATCAAAATATTCATCCGCGTCGCTGTCAGCTGGGATCGTGCCCAAAAGGCTGGCTGCATTGCCACGCTGGATGGCAATGCATATCCTTTGACCGATGTAAGTATGCAGTCTGTCTACATCTCTATATTCTAACTCTCCTACTACGGGTCTGCTGGAAGAGATTTCTTTAGAAATAAGCAGCACCTTTGTACTATTTTCTGTTACTTCTTCTTCTTTCGTGTGTATTTACTGTGTGTACATAAATGGTTAAATAAATAAATTGTAGATAACCTAAAGTTCATTTTCAATTGTTTCAGGTATTGGCTTCAAAGTAAGGTGAAATGGTGTTTCAAAAAGATTTGACATAAATCTTTGTAAAATGTGAACATTGTGTTTTGTTTTTAATGTGAATAGTGTTTATAACAATGGAGTGTTTAAATATAGTGCAGAATGGACATAATGTATAATATAAGTTTGGAAAGACAAAAGTTCTACGCTACACACGACTTTAATAGTCAAATTCCTGAATCGAGGGACGTGGAAGTAAGTTTTAGTTTTTTGACCTCTTTCTTACTTTTAGCTAAGTTACTACAAGTATCTACGAAAATACTATGTGCAAGGATATTTTAAAAATAATTTTATTAATAAATAAGTACCTTTTTAATAAAATTACATTCAAATTGAAAATAACTTCTTTTTGAGAATTTCATAAAAAATCAAATAAGTATTATGCTGAAATTCTCCTATTCACATTACATGTAAGAAACCAGCATATACACTGCCTTTAGCGTTTTAATTATGAAGGTACCTAAACAATATAAACTATGTTCTTTTCACAATTTCTAATCTCTCTTTCGAATGAGATATTATTTTACCCCGCAGGGAACTCTGTGAAGATAGTCAAAATAAATGAAATATATTTTAAAGAGAATAAAATTTAATCGGCTCATGAAACCTAAATCTTTTCTTATAAGCCGTCTAGTCGACTTGGATTACAATCAATAAAAATACAATTTAAACCGAGTTTTTAAGAAGACTTTGTGGGTAAACTAATACCTAGTAAAAGTCAAAAAGTTTTTATTTTTAATAGGCTTTTGTGTAAAGAACAGCACGTTGTATAGCATTATTATATATACCCCGTGATGATAATGTTCTCCTGTGAAAACCACTTTCCGCGACCAGGTCAAAAGTAGCCGAGACGTGGCTTTAGACTGTTATTATGTGTATTGGACGTTGGAGGTATTAAAAGAATGATAGATTCCTAGTCCAAGTATAATTATTATTTCAAAGTACCAGTATTTTTTTCTCAGGAAAAACCAACGCACTTAAAAGAGGTCTACTATCGAAGAGAACCGATCAGCAGTAAAGTTTCTAAAACAGCAAACTTTGAGACTTAAACTATTCAACTTCATTGTAGCCGAACACTGTTAAACATTTCCAACTTCACAGATTAAATTTTGCTAACGTTTCTTAGAAAGCCACTACAAACTTGTACCGTTTGTAGCCTATTGTATAGTAAATCGATAAACTAAGTCTATTATAGGCTGGTAGTTTAAAATTGTATGCGTCTTTTGTTTCCTTGATATAAAAATATGGCACAGTTAATAATAGTTGATTGTGGAAAATTATATTTTGATTTGAACAAAGGGAAGCTTACTGGCACCCAACGTGGGACATTTTTTACTAAAGGTATTTTAGAATTTAAATTCTGTATTTGGTGGTGACAAGTAAGTAAGTAGGTCAGTCGTGTTTATAGGGAAAATTATGTAAGTCATTCATTTTCTTCTTTAAAATCACATAGGTATATTATTAGATCGAAACTTCCGATATGAGGTTATAAAACTACTACAGTGTTTACGTAATCACAAAATATTTACATTAATTGAAAATAAAATAAACTTATATATATATATACAACTTAAAACTAATACAGGGCATCAAAAAATTTACGTAATTACGTAATCTACAATATTGGAAACGTATACCTTAACTTAGAAAAACATTTTTCGCGATCACGCACGTTATTTATGCCTATCGATAACATAGGTTCAGACATCAAGGTTAAACCAATTTTCTTTGGTAAAATATTTACCAATACTTTATAATAAGATAGAAGCCTCATTTTCTTATTTGTTAACTAGGTATTTTTATAGATTTTAACATGTGGGTGAAATCAACGAGGAAAATATATGAATTGCGCATAATTTTGGGTCGGATTTCCTGACCGAGGTCATTTTCATTCAAAACGCCATAATCGTGAAACCATTAGCCTAATTAGCTGATATTCAAATAAGCTCATAAATTACTTTTTATTTGCACGCCTGTTATTAATTGAGGAAGAAATGACAATAAAATTTTATTTCACTTCCCCTAATTAAAATTTTATATTATTGATGTGATCATATTAGCCAGCTACTAAGCGGGTCTAGATATGGATATTGAATCCAGGTGCACGCTGACTGGTTTTCAAACTTGCTAGCTTTCCCAGATCCTCTTATCTTATGTCTAGTACCTATGTATATGCTAAACTGTAGTATGTATAGTAAACTAATATCATGCTTTCTGGGAGCACAGTTTGCATCAGCAAAACAGCTTCTATCTGGGCATAGAACGTGATTAATCCCCCTAAGCCTACAACACCTACAACATCGATTTTCACCACTAGTCTAACCCGAATATCTACTAGATAATATTGTAAAGGCGATCAGATTTTGACCGCTATGTATTAAATATCCAAAGCCACAGCTGGTCGAAATAAAGTTAAAGCTGACCACAGCGTTATCGGGAAAAGGCTTAGAAGCGATATAGAACAAAGTTCATTTGTTACACGTGTATGTAAAAGGACTAGGCCGTTGGTATTTTATTCGAGGTGAAAAAATGTGGGTTTATTAATAGCTAAGAGACAAAGGTCGGACACAGATGATTGACTACGGCCGGAGATCACGAACATTAGATCCCGTCACTCCACACGGAAAATATTTGGAGCAATTGTTTTCATTGTCATTTGTTTCCTTGTAAACTTACTGTGTTACTTGTTCAGAAACTGCCAACAGCGGTTTCACCCGCATCTCTTGGACACTACTCCGCACACAGGGATAAAATAACCTACAGTATTTCTAGATAAGTAGGCTATCTGAAAAGGGGGAAAAAATCGAATGAGTCCAGGTGTTCCTGAGATAAGCGCTATTTAGCAAAAACAATAAAAGCTTCAGCTTTATAATAGTGTAGACATAAATTTGTATCAAGCTGGGCTGCATTCCTGGTGGATACGATGTGTAAATATGTAAACGAGAACTTTGTTTGCATTGATTTGAAAGTTCCAATACTGCAAAACTGCAATGGATCGGCATAAATAAAGCCTTGAATGACAAAAAGAAAAACTTTTTTATAGTCGTACGTTTACATACGGCAGTGCCAACATTAAAAGTTGTGAGACAAACTGTAAAGTTGGCATTCCGAATGATGTTGGACCGTTTAACTGAGCTTAACATAAAGTATTAACGACTTTTATTGGGTTGAAGGACTTTTTATAGGCTATTTCTAGAACTTTACTTTTTTCACATTCAAATAGCATCGCAATAGCATTATTTTTGCCTAACAAAGTGCTCTATAAACAATGAACTTAGTTACCTACACTCTTAGTTTAATAATGCAACAGATAGAAGGTACCCACATATTTTGATTTAATGAAAATACGCTATAAAATACAATTCATTCATCATTTCGGTCACTGGCGTCATATTGTAAAGGTTTATTATTTAATAAAAGTTCAATTTTGAAAGCCAAGATAAATACCTAAAGTTTACGAAAATATTTTAGAAAGTTGAAGTAAATATAGATAGACTACTTAATTCAATAAATTAATAGTTTCGCCAAAGTCACTTTTAGTGTAAACTTCTAATAAGTCTTGCGATAATTGGTGATAGTAACTTGATTTAAACTCTAAGGCAATAAAGATAGAACTGGTATCTCAATAACGGATTAATAAAATAATTCCGAAACTTTACGTGCAAACTTTAGTGCTTATATTTATAATTGTTGTTTGAATTGCTCTTGTTTTAGATCCCACGCGAATATGCTAGCATTCAGATATGCTGTGGTATTTTATGTAAATGGAGGCTTTAGTTTAGGTTCAAGTTTACCTTTAATTTGTAAGATAACCTCTGAAATAATACTTCAAGTTTAGATAACTCAAGTATTTTCATATTTCTTTAGAAGTCAAGTAAAATGCAATACGCGACTAAAGGAAAATCTAAACCTCGAAAACATGTATTTTGCATAATTTTACATTTGGATCCTTTGTATAGAGATGCATTAAACGATAAGATCAGAGATAGAAGGTCTCATTATAGAGACTCGTAGAATTTTCCAGAAGTAGTTAAAGATGAACGTGCTCAATTACATATTAAAGTTTATTCCATTATACTAAATGCAGATTGTAACTGCTGGTATCACAGACAAACTCATTTAAATGACTTTTTCAATTTACATTACTTTGCGTTCCTGTGATTTAATGTAAACATTGATTTGTATGTGATCATATAAAGTGTGTGCCGTGCACCATAAATGCGTTAGTGGGTGCATCACAATCCTTCTATACTGTAAGTAGTTTCGCATTCGTAATTTTAAAGACGCCTAAATACGAGTAAAAAAATATATATCTAGGAAAATTCCTGTCTAGGTAATTAAACTAGCATTTCTTTGCCACGATAAGAAAGTAGGTAACTAGTCCCATAAAATAATTCCGATTTCCTTATTCATTCAGAGTCAGTCAACACTGCATACATTTTAAAAATCTTCGTAAAACATAAAAACGTTTCTACCGGATTGCACCTTCATTTCGTTTGAAGAAAAGCTTCGTTTCATCAATTCAGTTCAACGAATTTCATTTAACGTTTCATGCAAATATTGACGGATTTGCTTTTGTTCATTCCAATTTAGTGTTCGATTCCAATTTTGAGGTTTTACCTCGAAGAATACTCTCCTCAAGGGTATTTCATCGTTTCGTTTTTTGAATGGAAATAATAACTTTTGGGGTACTGAACTTCATTGAGGTATCACAATTTTATTTTTGGTATATTTTTTTCTTCCTGATTTGGGTATGGCATTTTATCAAATGCCTATAGTCCTATTATGACTTTTTTATTTGATATTGAAAAGGCCATTTCGTGACTTGCGGTATAATAATAGTCTGATTGTTGAACCTTAATATAATACTTAATGAATTATAATTAGTCGTTTAATAGCTCGACTAACGCTTGAAGTTGTGAAGTTTAGTATATGTGGATATTTTAGTTGGAATACTGAATTTATCAAGAAGTTAGGTAATTTTGCTCGATAAACTCAAGCTATTTACATTGTTACGGATCTTTGTCTTATACTGAAGCGTAACTGTGAATACCGAAGGCTTATCCTGTCAATGTTATAACCGAAAATCCTCAAACATTGAGGTCAGGAACAAATAAAATCTTATACACTAAAAGCTTGACTTACTTTTTCGGGTCGGAGACTTATATCTTAGGAGTATTTTTTATGATCTGATAGACAATAATCTATCATGCGGGCTCAAGGTTTTGGTAATAATAGGGTAGATTTTTGTTTTTCATGTTTCATGAAATTCTTTGAAGGCCGTTTTCAGTTATGAGAAAATTTTACCAAATTGCTTGCTGCAAAACTACAAAAACAAAATTATGGCATAAAAAACGTATGTTTTTCCAAACACAAGTTGCAATTTCAAACAAAAAAATGTTATGAGTTCGGCAGCTGGCCCTAACCAATGAATTTTGATGAGTTGCCAATAACAGTTCGAATGAATATATAGCGTAATAAAAATATTTTCTTTAAGCAATGAATGTGTCAGCTCTGAAAGTATTTCATACATTTTGTCGAAATAAAGTAACGCTCTCTCAGGTATTTTGCAAAGGTATTTAATAAAATTTCAATAATCTCTCTCTGGGTTAATATCATAATGTCGAAATTTTTCATTGTATTTTAAAAATAGATTTTATGATTTGGTGAAAAAGTGTTAAAATAAAACGTTCAGGGAGAAGTTTTCTAGCAATCGGTTTCTCTTTACACAAAATTATTTCTCCCCCAGGATTTTAGGTGACGGGCCGGATTTATAAGTGTCTTGTGTCGAATAACATGTCTAGGCTGAGTCTTATTAAAGCTTTGGTTCTATTTCACAAACATTTAATCTTACCATATCAAATTGTCACAGCTCTTGGAATCAAATAGGTATTCTTACCTATTTGATTCTAACGACTTATTATAAGATGTAATTGCTGATTGACATTTACAAAAACAAAAGACGGCGACAAAGAAATGGCAGTCAAAAAGAAACAGAAAACCTCAAAATATCATTTTTTGCAATAACCAAGATTAACAAGGCAAGGGGATAGAATCGGGTTACAGAATAGACAAAGCAAACAGATCCAAAACGCGTAACACTCAAAGTCGATTAAAAACCCAATTTCGTCCACATAGATTGAAATGTCACCAGCTCACGAATAAAATGTCGCCAGAAATGAAATACAGGGTGACATTCCTTTGATATGAACTCTCACAATTGATATTACGAGTCCTGATGTAGGTGCATTTCTGTTCTGGCATGTGTTGTATGGAGCCTGCCCGTATCGGTTATTTACTTCATTATATTTGTAGGCAAACGTAGTGTAGGACGTCCTCAGGCACGGTGGAGTGATGACTTGCGCAAGACGGCTGGCAGGAGCTGGATGCGAGACGCCGAAAATCGATCTCAGTGGCGTGCACTTGGAGAGGCCTATGTTCAGCAGTGGACTGCGATAAGCTGATGATGATGATGATGATATTTGTAGGTGTCAATTTGTTGTTATGTCAGAATGTTTGAACAATTTTTGAAAATCATCTTCATTTGCGTCTTTTCTCATACAGAAGAATGAGCATTTAAAGCCGCGCTGACTCGAAGTCGATTGGTGATTTAAAAGTTTTGAATTCAGCTGTTTTTTTTCACCTTTAATCAGTCTTTGTTAGACATAAGTACCTACCTCACCTGCAACCGAACTCGCATACCCAGAGTATTATTATATTTTATTATTTGAGGGCGCTTTGACTACTACACCACAACAAACTTTTTTTAAAGCCGTGATAAAATATTCGAAATAGCCTTCTCACCTCTTTACAATCGGAGTAACCAAGTATTGAAGTGACATCAACAAATATTTACGTTTACTTTTCAGAAAAAAAAACCAACAAGCTCATGTAGATTGGCGTACCTTGAAGCGCAAAAGCGACCCTCATCTTTACGTTCCTATATGGAGGGAGGGTTTCACATCGTTTTCACCTTTTTGTTGACTTGTCATTAAATTGGAGACCCTATTTATTTGGCATTTGGAAAAATGTGAAAACCGGTTGTTTTCATCACATAATTTCTTTCTGAAATGTTTGTAATTTCAGAAACATACTTAATCAGTTTCTTTTCCATTATCATTTCTCTTTAAGTTATAAATCTCATTATGGGCTTCTAAAAACCCTAAGGCCTCGGCTACGAATTTTGCGGGCAGCGGGGCGGCAGCGGCGGCGGCGCGGGAGTGGCAGGATCTTACGCGTATAATCAAATGGACCGGCCCTCGAATACAGCGGCGCGGGAGCGGGCAACGAGCGGTGCACTCCAGTCAAGCGGTGACCGCCCGCGCCGCCGCCGCTGCCGCCCCGCTGCCCGCAAAATTCGAGGCCGAGGCCTAATTCAACTTTATTTTATATTTGACATCTAAAACACCTAAAGATTAATCCGAATGTAGCAAAACATGTCACTCTTGTTATTATCTCGATGAAGTCTGTGCAATGGCCTCCAGTTACTTGAAACTTCAAAAGTTACCTAAATCTTAAAGGATTAGAAGTTTGATTCAGTTGAGAAAACTGATTATATTATTATATTATTATAACATTTTGTGAATCAATTCTGCAGCTCCCAAGTTTCCTAAGTACTTAGTTATAACTGTATATCGTCTTTCATCCACAGGTGGTGTATACATGGAACATGGACTTCAATCGCAGTATCCTCGGAGCGGCCACCATGCTGGTGCCCAAAGCCACCGCGTCACCATCGTCCAGCACCATGCCCACTTGGGCGCACAACTCCTGGGTCTGTCTCTTCACGGCAATGCTGGCAGTCGCTATAGGAGGGAACGTTATTGTTATTTGGATTGTTACTGGTAAGGAATCTTCATCAGTCTGTCATTATCCACAACTTTGGGATTTTACATTTAGTCCATTTTTTGGGTAACATCATGTTCGCTCCCTATACGAACTTCGCTTCCGTACTTTACCAGGGCTTTCATATGATATAGGATTCATAACTTGAGCAATGTTGAAAAGTGGGTGTAGTGTGCAGACAAAAGTGTCCATACTCCTCTAGAAGCGGGCTACCGATTGCAACTGTCGACCGCACGTGCAGCGACTGCATGACATTGGTAGACAGCTGAGAGCGACTGCACGTGCTGCTGCCGTGGCGATCGATAGCTATTTCATATAAACCAGTTGATAAGAATTCAAAGATTTACCGACGTACCACAAAAACATTTTAAACGTCTGTTGAGCAGTTATCTAAAAAATGACAGATTATGACGTCGAAATAAGGTCCGTTTTTCAGCCACACTTTTTTTAGACAAGTTTTCAACAGATGTTTAAGTTTTTGTAGAAAAACTGCTATTGTTTAATATAAAAAAGCCTTGAACTGTTTCTTTTAACCAATTCTATGTATGGAATAAAATTATCTGGCCATATAACGAGCTATGCTTTAAGCCTAAGAACAAAAGCAAATGGAAATTAAAACAATAATCTAAAACACAGACAGACAAACGGGTAACATCTGGACTAACACCCACAGTTCTATTTATATTTGAAGTCAAATAACGAGCAATAGAAAATAATATTCACGAGGCACGAAATATTGTGTGTGAACGCTGAAAACATATTTTCGAACTAAATAGCGTTACAGTGCAGCAGAAAACTTGCAAAGCTCGGGTGGAAATATTCAATGTAACATAAATTGGGACAGCATACACACAATTTTCAACATGCATATTTTATTTGACTTACGTGGTAACTGGTAGCACAAAGGCCTCTTTAATAAATGTTAAAGTGGTTTTAAGTACTTAAAAATCCTTTACAGAAACATTTTAGGTTCAAGCTTAACAATAGTTGTGTTTTTAATAGCTCTGAAGCTCTGTTTTTATTTCCACATCTGTAACAAGCAGTATTCATAATGAAAATAACAATATCAAGGTCTTACAACAGGTGAAAATATTTCCGTGTAATCTACACCATATTTTTGCGTCTTAAGTAACTTACCTTAATACGATACCAAACTTTTTCAATGCCAATAGTTAAAATTCGGCGAAGCATTTTTTTCATTTCCCTTAAAATCTTATAACTTGTAACTTAAGTATATTTACTTAAGACTAACTATTATGCTTCTAAATCGAACTTTTTGTAGGTATTCATTGTAAGAAATTAGATTAAAATTTTGAAAGCAATAAAAAAATAGATAGGTAGGTACTTTAAGAGGACGATAGAACAGCTTTTTCCTTTGAAAAATTAAATCCAGTTAATCATATTATTGTGCTTACAAACTAAGTATAAATCTTAATTTCATACCGAGCAGCTTAAGTGGATTTTGTGAAATATAATAAAAGTTCATTTTGAATTATGATGAAAATTCGTTTCAAAACGGGAACTGCTTCTTAATAGAAATAAGTGGTTATTTATTTGTAAGAGGTACAAACAGAATTAAAAGAGGATTATTTGTAGGTACTTCTTTAAAATTTGTGATGATGTTTTGTATAGAGGGGTTGAAAACAAGTTTGATAAAATAACATGTCTAGTACATAGTTAGTTAAACGTAAACTTTTATTAAAAGTTGATCATCGTAATTTATAGGTTTGAAGTTTAATTTAGTGAATATTTCTTGAAGTCTTGAGAAGAAATCTCGAAATAAGTCTATTACTGAAATAGCAGACATCGTTAGTGAAATTGCTCTCAACCACGCAAAGGTAATCGAATTTGACTCTTATGTTAATTAAAAGGCAAATTAGTTCAATGACTTTATCCAGAGAAATCATAAAATGATCCCAGACTAACAAATAAGGCTACAACATATTTTAGTAGGTCTTATTTATGAGTCTGATATGATTTTTTGAATGAGAGATAAACATTTTGAATCCAAAGATTTGAATTTTTATGACCACGATAATGCTTTGGAGAGGGTAACACCCCAGGCTCTTTTACTACTTCTTGAATTTGGGCAGGCTTAATGATTTGATCTCAGTTGCATTTGGAAAATTATACTAACTTTGGCTCATACGCTTGGTTTTTTGGAATAATAGAAGTTTGCTTGAAATTTTACGCAAGGTTTACCCCAAGGATCTATTTTAGGACCACATCATTATTGACGTAATCCCATTTGTATCGAAACTTATTACATAATTAAACGTAAACAAAATCGCTATTACGCTTTTGATAAAGAATTCCTTTATTACGTCAGATATTTTACTGGAATCTTCCCTTCCCCTTGTTCAATCAGGCACCGAGTAATTATGGGATGAATAGACGCGAGATTCAATTCGAACATGCATCGTGAATACTACGGATTTCTATATCAGCTCCCGACAGATAATTATCGAAGCTCAATAGGATAAATCGGAAGCATGGCTTTGATTTTGATTTGAAAATAGGTATTCTGGTCACTGGAGGACTGAGAAACAAACAATTGAATGAGTCATTGTCTGTACAGCTTAGGAAACACAAAGTCTATTAGTTTTATTGCTATAAGCACTCTCTTTTATTACAGTATGAGAAAAAACATTGTAGTAGAGCAAATTATTATTATAGGTTGTTACAGCTTTTTTTTATCGTCCCACTGCTGGGCACAGGCCTCTTCTCACTCGGAGAAGGATTGAGCATTAATCACCACGCTTGCTCAATGCGGGTTGGTGATTTCAGACTATATAGTCCAGGTTTCCTCAAGATGTTTTCCTTCACCTTTTTATCAGCCACTAACTATACGTACTACTAATTTACTACTCCACTTTATTTAATATTCACCTAATTATATTATCAACTTTAGAGTCATCAATTTAATATAATATTCCTTGTCAACAGCACATCGACGTATGAGGACGGTGACCAACTACTTCCTCGTGAATCTCTCCTTTGCTGACCTGATGATGGCATCCCTGAACTGTCTCTTCAACTTCATCTATATGTTGCACAGGTTAGTACAAAACAACAAATATTTATTTAAAACACCTTACATTATCTTTACAGGGTTAACCCTAATGCGACTGCTAAATAAATATAATTAAAAAAAAAATGCTTCTTTAATATTTTGCTAAGATATGCTAAAATAATTCTCACATTTTGCCAAGATAAAAATTATTTACTCTCAATCCATATTGGCTCCCATAGACATAGACTGCCATTATTAGGTAAGTACTTCCTTCTTACATTTCGCTTAGTTTATGACTCACGTTACAGAAGCGAACCAATTACCATAAGAAGGGCACCAATCTGTACTTCGAACTGGAAATCGGTAATCATATGTGGAAAAATTCCAAACGAACAGTATTTTGTTATTTGAGAAACAAAAGAAAATATCAAGAGCCACTGAGAGTTTACGTAATAACGTCCTTAGTAGGGCCGTAAATATGTCTGCTCCAAGGATAAGGAAAGATGAGCGGAGATGCCGTCATGAGGGTAGGTCAAGCGTCTTCTTGTAGGCCAAATTCAACCAAAACAAACAGTTACGAGTGAACTAACAAGGCATTCGGATTCTTTGAGACATCTGTCAACGATGGTATTACAAAAAATGGTCGGGCCTAAAGAAGGCGTACAAGGGCGAAAACAGTAACATTCCTCGTCCACAGCTCACCTACATTTTGTGTACGCTAGGTACTTTCTTAGGCGATTTTCCGTTGTGGCACCTCCGCTAGTCATTTTATCCTCCATGGTCTGCTCTCTATTATATCGCCTCTTTGTAACGGTATCCAGGCTATTATTTTTAAATGGTATTTACATCTTTTTGTGTTCCTTCGTGCTTCAATCGATCAAATGATCAAAAGGTAGACTAATAAATGGTGTACACTTCAAGCGGGATGATATAAGGGTGATTAATAGTAGACGTAATTTATAAAGTGACATCAGCAGATTATGTTAGTAGAAATATTGTAGACAACGGTCTAGGAAATAAAGGTTATGTGCCTAGAAAAAGGGTTATCTCTATTAAACCCGAAGATTCAGATGCTGATGTGAGCATAATTCCCAAATTCCTTTGCGCTAAAATGGCGGTGAAGTCTGCATATAGACAGAATACTGAAATTGGAGTCAAAACCACTGAGCATGTGTGTGTGGGTTAATAAAAAGATGCCAAAAAATGAATACCACAATAGATCCCTAAACAATGAAATGATTAACTCCGTAGTGGGCTATAATGACAAAGCAGTATTAGAAGCCATTAGGTATAATATAGCCAGACGTTACACCCACAGTGCATCGCCTAATTACAATGAACGTCTAGATTGAACATCTATTGTTTCACACTACAATATAGATAAATCCTACTAATTAGCTGAGGACGGACGGAAAAATAAAGCTTCCTTGAAACTGACGAACAGAAAATATTGTCTCTCGTACTTTCAATAATTGGCAGAGAGTGACAAAGAGAAAATTGAACGTGTAGAAAATTGTTCTAATTGCCGAGTTAGAATTGCTACCGATTTTTTATTATTTGAAGTCTAAAAGAGATAATTAAGTGATGAAGAGGTTACCTAATTAATTCAGGCTTGTTTGTGTGTCTTAATTGTTTTGAAGACAAACGTGAAAAAAATGTACCTGAAAATATCTTTGAGTAGCACTTTGATATCATCTTTTAATGGAGCAGACACTAAAACTAAACTTAACGTAAGAAACGAAACGGATAAAACATAATTACTAGATACTTACAAACTAAGTAATAACCCTATTAACTATTTTCATGAGACGTAACTAAAACCTTAATTAACCATTTCGTTTCCAACTACCGTAAAATTTAACCAACCAAAAATAGGCGTTACTATCGGATTCTATATAATTGAAATACATAAAAGTCGTTCTAAGATTTAGTGGGCCGCAAAATTCTGTTCTTCCCAGTTTATCTTTATAGGCCATTCTAACTTCACCTAGTTTTATTCGTCTTACAATTTCAGATACTTAGATCTTATTTTCTTTTGGAGAATTCATTGAGGTGCTAGGCGTTAGGTATTAAAGTTAATAATGTTGTGTTCTACAGATGTTACTCTGCTGCTTGTAGAATTATTAATTTACTATTATAATTTCAGCTATTATACTATCATACACATCTCTCACTTGCGATTTGCTGATATCGTCATCATGGCGGAAACGCTGCAGGACCTACAACAGATGCTGAACGACCTGGCTGAATCTTCTCTACGCATCGGCCTACGGATGAACTTGGACAAAACCAAGGTCATGTTCAATGAACATGTTCTACCGGAACCGATTGCGATACACGGCGCCGTTCTCGAAGTTGTTCGGAAATATGTATACCTCGGGCAGACATTGCAGTTAGGTAGAAACAACTTTGAGGACGAGGTGAATAGGAGAATTCAGTTGGGTTGGGCTGCATTTGGGAAGCTACGTCGAGTCCTAACATCGTCGATCCCACAGTGCCTAAAGACAAAAGTCTTCAATCAGTGCGTCCTACCTGTCATGACTTACGGAGCCGAAACGTGGACACTGACGGTACGGCTGGTCCACAAGTTTAAAGTCGCTCAGCGGGCTATGGAAAGAGCTGCTTGGCATTTCTCTGAGGGATCGCATCAGAAATGAGGTAATCCGTCAGAGAACCAAAGTCATCGACATAGCCCACCGAATCAGCAAGCTGAAGTGGCAGTGGGCTGGCCATATTAGCCGAAGAACCGATAACCGTTGGGGTAAACGAGTTCTAGAGTGGAGACCACGCCTCGGCAAACGTAGTGTAGGACGTCCTCAGGCACGGTGGAGTGATGACTTGCGCAAGACGGCTGGCAGGAGTTGGATGCGAGCAGCCGAAAATCGATCTCAGTGGCGTGCACTTGGAGAGGCCTATGCCCAGCAGTGGACTGCTATAGGCTGATGATGATGATGATGATTATACTATATTTTATTTTAACAATGTTAGGACAATAATAAATAGCGCTGTATAAATATACATATATCTTCTCAGGATTACCCAAAAAACACGCGAAAGAAATTACATGCAAAATCCTAGTCGCCTGTGAGACATTCTTGTTGAAATTCTAGCTCCACTTATGTCTAAACCTCTTCTATTAGATTTAAATCGTATCTTGCAGACAGATATAGACCCACCCAAAACAAAAATGTGAAAGACTGCCAAGTTCGATAATATGGGAATGCTTCGCCTATAAAAGAAGTGAGATCTGAATAAGAACCAAGTTCCATACACATACCTCAGTTAAAAATAGTTACTTTTTTAATGATGTTACTTGGCAAGTTTTCATACACCTTGTTATAAACCTACTAAACGCAATGAATCAAGTATTTAATTTTCTATTAAAACTTGCCAAGTAATCATCATTAAAAAGTAACTATTTTTAACTGAGGTATGTGTATGGAACTTGGTACTTATTCAGATCTCACTTCTTTTATAGGCGAAGCATTCCCATATTATCGAACTTGGCAGTCTTTCACATTTTTGTTTTGGGTGGGATTTCATTTATTTTTGTAAGGTTGTTTATTTTATTTTTTTCTTATGATGAAGTTAGTTAAAGAAATGTCTCATTTATACTATTTTTTAGATTTTTTAATATGCACTATGTTTCTTACAAAGAAATGAACTAGATTAACTAAATGGACTAGATTTACCAACTGACTGACATGACATGTTATCATATATTATGTTCGTGGATCAAAGTTACACATTCGTTATTTTCGAAAGTAATTCACACTTGGCCGTTTTCAGATTTTTACTTTACTTTGACTAAATACAAACCTTTGTACCATTCGAAGATATATTATATAAATATAGATAAATTTAGTTCGTTTTAGTTCCTTAGGGGAATAAATTTACACCGGGTATAAAACACCTTCATTATTTTGAAACCGACTCACACTTGGCCATTTTCAGATTTTTCCCTTTAACTTGACATAAAGACCTACCTCCATGCCAAATTTCAAGTCAATACGACCATTGGAAGTGGTCTAGGTTTTTGATGAGTGAGTCAGTGAATAAGTGAATAAGTGTATAGTAAAAAAAAATAGCGATTTTCTGACGTCAATATCTCAAGACCTACAATAGGTATATTAATGAAATTTTGTATTTTAGATAAGTGAGGGGGTCTCAACAGATACTAGAAAGGACAATGCCAGGGTGTGGGCTCAAAGTTTGCCCAGCAGTGGGAGTAGTTTCAGCTGGTTCCATAGTGCACTCTGAACATGAAATCCAAATATTTTTGAAATCGGTCCCAGAGGTCCCGAGAAAAACCGGTTCAAATGGTCTCCATAGATAGTCACTTAACAAAGCCTGAACTATTTGCCCAGTAGCGAAAGTGGTCGAAATAGGTTCTTTACTGCACTGTTAACACGAAATCCAAATATTTTAAAAATCGGTCCTAGAGGTCCCGAGAAAAACCGGTTCTAATGTCAAACTTGAACAGTCAATTTATAAAGCCCAAGCCATTTGCCCAGTAGGGGAAATTATTAAAATAGGTTCCATAGTGCACTCTGAACACGAAATCCAAATATTTTTGAAATCGGTCCCAGAGGTCCCGAGAAAAACCGGTATAAATGTTCTCCATAGATAGTCACTTAACAAAGCCTGAGCCATTTGCCCAGTAGTGGGAATGGTTAGAATAGGTTCTTTACTTCACTGTTATCACGAAATCCAAATATTTTTGAAATCGGTCCCAGAGGTCCCGAGATAAACCGGTTCAAATGTTAAACTTGAACAGTCACTTTATAAAGTCCAAGCCATTTGCCTAGTAGTGGGAATGGTTAGAATAGGTTTTTTACTTCACTCTTAAGACGGAATCCAAATATTTTTGAAATCGGTCCCAGAGGTCCCGAGAAAACCCGGTTCTAATGTCCAACTTGAACAGTCAGTTTATGAAGCCCAAGCCATTTGCCCAGTAGTGGGAATGGTTAAAATAGGTTTTTTACTTCACTCTTAAGACGGAATCCAAATATTTTTGAAATCGGTCCCAGAGGTCCCGAGAAAAACCAGTTCTAATGTTAGCCAGCCATTGTTAGCAAGCCATTTTAAGCAGCCACAAACCTAACAACCTCTTTTCTTGAAATAACATTCAGATAGATAGTGGTTTCACTGTTAACAGGATTAAAAAAAAAACAGAAATAGACGTTTAAAGGTAATTGTTGTTTCTCTTGCTTTTCAGTCTCTATCTACCACAATCAGTCCTAAGTTCGAGTAGCGTCATGCAATTAATATCCTTAATGGCAATGGAAAAATCTTATCAAGACCAATAAAATAAGCTCAAACACGAGGTAGTAAATAGATACCGTTGAGGAGTTCCCTCGTCTCACTGTCGTCTCCATCGTCAGGTCAGGTCTTAACCTCCACAGTTTTGTGGTGTCGGAGACATATACCCGAATGACAAGTTTTTATTCGATATGTGCTTACAATTTCCGAGAGTTCCATAATGTTTTAAGGTTTCTATCACCAGACCCTGGACCCTGGAACTATTTGGAAAGTAAATCCTTTTAAACAATAAAATGATTGTTTAAATCGGTTGGTAAACGACGGAGTTATGCACGTACTTACGTAAAAAGAATACAAACGAACTGAGAAACTCCTCCATTTTTTGAAGTCGGTAAAAAAAAATCTCGTTCAATACCTCGTATTTGTCGATTAATATTATAATGCATTTCAATTAAGGTAATAAAAGTGAAATAGTTAAGAGTTCGTAAGCATATTTTTCGTAGTATTGAATAAGAGTCAAACCAGTTTTTCTCAGCACTCCTGGGATAGATTTCGAAATATTTCGGTCTGGGACCTATTATAAGCCTATGGAACATAATACACTATACAGTTACTATGGGCAACTCTTGAGCCCAACTTCCATACAAAGAATAGCATTGTCCTTTGATATGCGTAAATAAAATAGATTTTGAGTTACAGGGGGGTCGAATTTGGCCCGAAATGGTTCGTGTAATATAACCCACGGCCGGTGTGTCGCTTTTTTGCTCGAACTTGGCGGACACACTGCCGTGTGTCTAGATTAACTTTTTCAAAAAAATAATTTCAAATCTAAATTATAAATCACTTGCATTTCAATTTGAATAAATTAAATGTCTAATGCATTCCAATTTCACATTGGACAGAACTAAGTATGAGTACATGTGAGGAAAAGTACCCGTAGATGATAAAAAATAAGGCTAGACCGAAAAAAGATGGATGGTTCAGGAGAAAAAAATACTAGCTTAGGAAAAGTAAGCCCTAGGTGAAAGTGACGGATGGTGCAAGGGAAAATACTTGAAGCTTCGATCCCAAATAAATTAGGATAAGGTTGAAAGTTTTTCAAGATATGATATAGGTGTTATCATGTTACGGAATATTAATCTTAGCTAGTGAGATAAATAAATATGCCTCATAGTGAAGTCCTGTTATAGGGCTATTTCTATATTGAAAAGCTTCCAAAAAATTATGAACCATGATTATTATTATGGAATTCAAAGCAAGAAAACAGTTCCGAAATAATTTTTAAGCAGTAAAATACTAAAAATCTCTTTCAAACAAAAATGGGAAGTTTTGAGTAAAATATCTTTTAAAATCTTACTTCCATTACGAAACAATTTCTCAGAGAAACTTTTTAGAGTAATTAGTTGCAAGAATAAACTTTCTGCAACCTCGGTAACTTAAGTAAATTGGTTAATTTTTCAAAAGGATGATTTAAGTGGTAATGTAGGTGTACATTTAATTCATGAACAGATTTGTAACAGTGGCAAATGTGTGCAAAGTCACAAAATCAAACTGAACATAAATATTCTATTTACGCAGGTGTGTGAACAAAAATAATATTGTTAACTTAAAAACAGACCTAATTAAGCGCATACTTAATTTTCACGCTCAATTTCATCTGACATACACAATGACACCCTTCATTTTTATGTACCTTGAAAATGACGCCCTTCGTTTTGTATGTCACTTGAAATTGAGCGTGCGTTAAAAAATGATATTAAAACTATTCTCCGTGGAGTACCTCTTGCAGTAATTGAAGTAATTAGAGCTTAATTGCTCGATCTTCACACTGATGTTTAGTGTCTGCCTCTGCGAATAATCGTCACTACTTACTGTGATAAAAGGTATTTATTAAAAGATTTGTGAAATAAACTGGGTGAGCAAAAGGGCGATGTTTTTATGTTTTTTTATAGCAGTTTCGATAATCTATCTATCTATGAATTCGTTTAAAAGAGATATGAATTTGACATTACGTGTATGGGGCTAATGTTTGCTATTGGCTATTGAAATACGCATTTCAGGAATTGTGGTTTAGCAACCGATAGATCGATGAAGATACTCAGAAACTGTAACAACACTCTACGTCGAACCTACAACTGTGTCGCAGGATTAATTCAAGTTTGTGCAAGCTAAGTTATATCTATAGTGGAACTTAGACTTAACTATTTCAACTGGAAATACTAAGTGGGTTCTATGGCCGGAATTGCATTTTTAGGATTTTTTTACCTGCTTTTGGATAAATTTTTAGTTTCTTATACAATAAAGAGAGATACTCGTCTCATTTCTCTTTGCCAAGACATTAGTAAGTTGACAGAAAATACAGTTTCTTAATAATTTTCCTACTTTTCTTCTTAACGATTTGAATAAAATACGTTTCTTTCCTGTAGAAAGATTTACAGTACTTAATAACATGTCTCAAAATTAGTCTTTACCTACTAAAAGTAACTTGAGAATTATGCTTGGACTCCATTTCTAGGTCACTAAAGATCAATCGTGATAGATACCAAGAACTTCAGAAGTTATCGACTTATCTTTCATGAAGTTCGATTTTAGATAAAGACATTTCATAATTATACCTAGACATTTATGGCCTTACTACAAAAACTTTAACAACTGTTTTACACTTGTCTAAAAAAAATGTGGCTCCAAAATGAACCTTATGTCAACGTCATAATTTGACATTTTTTTAGACAAGTCTTAAACTGACGTTAAAAAGTTTTTGTGGTAAGACGGTTACAGTTGGCCAGTGGAAACTTTGGTTATGAAATAAGATTCCTACCACGAAATTCTTCTTGTATAGAATACTTACATTCTATCCATACAAGGCAGTGTAAAACTAGTGTAACAAACAAATTCAAACTAGGTAAAGTCTAAACATTTTAATTTGAACTTTAAAACATAGGTACTTTACCTTGAATAATATGTTATTTACTAAAATTAATTATTGTAGTTGAAACTCAAACAAACCACATTTTGCTTACTCCAAAGTCTGAATATTAACAATGATTCATGAACTTTAATAATGTAGTATGAAATTATTGTATTCGTGTCTCACAATATGGTCCATAGTTTTGTCTATGGTATCATTATAGTATGCCTGTAACAAACTTTGTCTTTGATAGTGACTTTTTTGTCCTTAACTTTTGAGGTCACTGAAGGCAGTTTGTGAACGTTTTTGAATCAAATTGATTAAAGTAAACAGGTGGTGTTATCTAAAATTGAGATGTAGGTGAATTAATTTCATACAAAATCTTTTGGTTTTAAGAATGCTATTTGAACTTAAAAAAACTTTCAGTGAGCTTTCTTTAATGAGAAAAAGAAGTAGTAATGAATGTAGCCTATTTTTATCCGGAAATGAGGAGTACTTCCCACAAAATGCGTATTAAGCTAGTTCTTCATAATTTGTCCACACGATCCATTACGCTAGATTTAATTTTGATACCGATAAATCAAAATTTACTAGCTATTCGTGCTGAAGCCGTAATGTGATTTTCATGTCGCTCCTATTAATGCTTCTAGTTCCATTTAACAGTTGATTGAAGCTCGCAGGTGTGCGGTAGCCGAATACCTGCGGATTAGAGTTCGCGTTTGTTTACGTTTGTAATGGTACTCCTATCTGGTTATGATGCCCTGGTACTTTTGTTAGGAATTAGTGTTTTATGCCAAAGGTTTTGGTGGAAATTATAAAATATTAAACTTGTTTTTATAATTGCATATTTTACACGTCCTTATCATACACAGCATTGTTGTGTTTTTTTATTTTAAAATTCAAAAGTATCACTAATTAGTCCATCAATTCCGTTTAACAGTTGATTGAAGCTCACAGGTGTGCGGTAGCCGAATATCTGCGGATTAGAGTTCGCGTTTGTTTACGTTTGTAATGGTACTCCTGTTAGGTTATGATGTCCTGGTACTTTTGTTTGGAGTTAGTGTGTAGCTTTTGTAGTAGCATTTATTTTTAACCGACTTCCCAAAAAGGAGGAGGTTCTCAATTCGTCGGGATCTTTTTTTTTGTACGCCTGGACCGATTTTCAATTTTTTTTTGTTTGATAGGCCTTCCAGGTGGTCCCATAATCACCAGGTCAGGATCTGATGATGGAAACCCTGAGAAATCGAGGGCAACTTTCGAAAATTGTAGGCGTGCATAGGTTAAACTTGACAATGAGGTGTAGTCTTATAACACTATGCAACAATGAAGGTTTGGAGCTGACCTGATGATGGAGACGAGAGAAGGTCGAGGGAACTCGACAACTGAATATGTATACTACCTCGTGTTTGGGCTTATATTATTCGTATTGATGAGAACTTTCCACAAATGCGGATAATGACAACTATCCTTGTCACTGAAAAGCCAAAAATAAAAAACTTTTTTCAAAAAAATAAAACTGACAGTTTTTTTTTGCTTTTCAGTGTTTTTGGGAGTCGGTTTTACTTTTTTGAAAAAAGTTTTTTCTATGTTCTAATCCCTGTGATTCCTCTCGTGCCTCAAGGGAACGTTTCGAACCCAAATAAAAAGTAGATTATGGTTCTTCCTAGTCTTTGAGCTATCTGTGTAATAATTTAATTGAAAGACAGGCAGGGTTAGATTCGCATATTCCAATAGCAGATAAAGAATACCTAGTATTGGAAACTGCTAACCTACATATTATATCGTAAACATACACAGATATGTGGATTATAAAATTCAAAAGTAAGTATCACTAATTGTTCCATCAATTCCATTGAACAGTTGATTGAAACTTACAGGTTTGCGGTATTCAATATCTGCGGATTATAGCAATAGTTTGTTTACGTTTGCAATCAAAAATCCTGGTATTTTGATAACATCAAAGATTTTCGTGGTATTTTTTATCCCATGATTATTAATTAATTCGTAGATATTATTAGAACCCTCCAAAAGTTTTTTTTTTTTGGCAAAAAGTATGTTTGTCTGCTATGATTTTGCTTGTATCCCGTTGACTAGAACGAAATGCAAATAAAAGTGTTGTTAGTAATTTAGGTCTCAAATCGTATTACTTTGTTTAATTTAACAAAGCAAAGTGACCTTAATTAGGACCTTTATGTTTCACGTGTTTAACTCAAGGTCACAATCAAGCTCCTGCCTATCTGAACGAACGTAAGTTTTTTGGATCTCGCCAGTGTTGGTGTACCACGTATGAAGAAAAGGTAATCGTTATGAAGTGCATGAAGAGTAACTAGTAGGTACGGTACCCATGAGGATGACTCTAAGAGAGAAAAATTGGTGAGCTTTGATTTGGTGTTGAAGTCCAACTTATGAATAAGATATTAATTAGTATTACTTGTATTAGGTTATGTTGGGGTCGGCATGGTTTTATTGTGACCAAAAGACCTTAAAATGAAAGACATTAAAAAAAAAACTTGTAAGTACACTAACTAGTGTCACTTTAAATGATTGGCAGTTATAACAAGGGTTCTTTATGTATGGCAATATCAATGTGTCTAGACCGTTATTGATCTGCCGTCCTTTATGTGTGTCAAGAGAAAATAGGTGCTTTTGTAAAGTTACTATGAATAGGTGTCTATGAAAAATTTAAAAAAAGTTTTAGTTTAACTATACTTAAACTAAAACTTTTTTGAGAGGATTTTTTTATGAATAAAACCTACCCAAATGATGTTTCTAAGTAGTAGTATATATCTTATATTACATCGACCTTTACAATATGACCTAATAGCTTATTAGGTCCTTTATTTTTTTATTTTTTTAACGACGGCAAAAATCATCAAATGACCCCTCCCGCTGTGGGTTAGCAGCGGTGAGGGAGTGTCAGACTCTTACTGACTAAAAACCGTCGTGTTCCGTCATAGGCCTTTTATGTACCAGGGCCGCGGTATCTCTTTCGAACAACCCGCAGCCCCGGCAGGCCTTGGCCCTGCTGGGCCCCGCTGGGGTTGCTGACATCTCTTTGGGGAGCGCGTGGAACAACGCGCGCCGTCGACACGGGTCTGTCGTCTAAGCAGACAGAGGGACGATGAGCCACCCGAACTCACCACCCACAGATCCACGCCTATGGTGGCCGGGAGTCATCACGCGACTCCCGGCGCCCATGGTGTCTACCTGGTCCAGAGCGGCGGCCGGGATGAGAGGTGCGAAGTCTCTGGCGTTCCGCCTCCTCCTTCTCGAGCATGACCGCTTCGCAGAAGGAGGCGACGGCATCCCATTCCCTCTCGCCCCGGACCATGGCCTGAACCAGGGCCGGACGCGGGAGGTCGCCGCCGCCCAAAGCCTCGACGAGGACCTGGCGGTGCCCTTCCCATGCGGGGCACACCTGGACTGTGTGGTCCACCGTGTCCTCGGGGCTGTCCGCACAATGATGACACCCGGGCGCCTCCTCACGACCGATTCGGTGCAGGTACCTCCTGAAACAACCGTGTCCGGTGAGGACCTGCGTCATGCGGTACGTGAGGGCGCCATGACTCCTCCCGAGCCACTCCTCAAAGAGGGGACTTACCGCCACGATGGTGGCGTGCCCTAGCTTATTAGGTCCTTGGACGCACTTATTTACGCTGTTATCAAGCAACATTATTTTAATTTAAATATTGTAATATTATGTTTCTCAAGACAAATACGTAATTTTATTTACCTATATCGTCTCTTTAAGTAATACTTTTAAAAACTATCATTAAAGTAATTGTAAACTTAATTTAAAAATGCACACCAAAATTAATTTCACTTGGAGAATATCATACACAACTCACTTTGCGTTTGGAGAATATCATAAACAACTCATTTTATTGTTTCAGTGACTGGGTGTTTGGCGTCCGGTATTGTCAACTGAGCAACTTTATAGCGAATGTGACGGTAGCAGCGAGCGTGTTTACGCTCACTGGGATATCTTTTGACAGGTAATATTTATTTGTAAGCTTTTAACATGTTTTTGTTTGTGATCGCAGATATTGTTGTGCTATTTAACTTGGACAGTGATCTAAAATTGTAGTGTATTTATTTCAGTTAATTTTTATAGAATTCAATTGAGAAAATATTATTTTCTGAAATCGTATTGTTGAACTGTTTGTTCATAAATAATATATCATTATTGAAGAAAGTTATACTACATATTTTAAAAAAATATTCTGAATATTGATTGAGTGTAGTGCATTTTTAAGTTCGTTTCGCTCAGTATCTATAACCGCTGTGTAAATATATTTCTCATAATTGAATTACCTTCTTCATATAGCTTTTAAACTATCTGCATTTGATATTCAAAACTACGTTACTATTATTAAGAATCCTACACAAATGTAACACTGAATACGTTTTAAATTACTTCATAGAAACCTGCATCGCACTAAAATCTGTAAATCAAAAAACATAAAATCTTTTGTTAAAAATATTCAATCGAAAAGAGTCACGAATTTTGATCGAATCAACCACTAACCCTACGTTCAGATATTGATATGAATTGTAAAAAAAATCCTTTTAAAAAAGAATTTAACAAAAGAGAATACTGATAAACTTGCATCATTTTGATTTCATTATTTGTTCAATATAGGCAGGTACAGTTTTCAATTTTGCTTAAATATTAGCTCTCCATATTTTAATAATTTGATGAATAAAAAAAACACCAAACCGGAGAAGCGACCTAGAAATTGAGCTACAGAACGTTTTCTTACAAATTACACATTTTCACCACATTTTATTCCACGAAATGTGAAGGACGTTTAGAATCGCGTTTCCCGTACACTCGTATTGGTAAATAAATTGTCCACTTAACATGGGCCGTAGCTAGCTATATTTCATTCGACTAATAGGGTCAAACGGGTCGCTTACAGTGGTCACAGGCTTTACTTGAATCCTATATTATTTGACTTAAAAACGTGGTTTCTCAACAGATGGGGCGGCCTAAAAACGTTCGTAAGAAGTGACAAAATTGAATTATAAATGAAATAGAAGTCCTAGAATTTGAAATGGGTACGCTTCTTATTTATTTTTAGGTTAAGACCTACAAATGACATCTTAGTTAAATAAAATCTAAAATAAATTGTTAAAACGTTTTCTGACTTTAATTGTAGGTTCAGTGATGATGACATCGATATACAAAATCAATATTTTTAATGTTCTATAGATAGTAGTAGTATCGTGTGGAAACATGCTAGTAAACAAAATTAGGTATAACCCATAATGAGTTAATTTGTAGCTTTGATTTGATTGATTACAAGATTGCCGATTGATTACCAAACAATTTGGATTAGTCTTTTTTTCAACGTTGAAATGCTGAAAGGTTTTTTCTCTTCCCATGTTACGTTTCTTGCCATTTGCACACATTTCACAAGTTGCTGACGGAGTGTTCCCCGACGATGGCAGACTTTTGCTGAATCGGAACAATTTGGTTTGTACCCTCATTCGTTTGCTCTCGGAAATGGCATTTATACCATTTGGGTTACATTTTGGATATTCGTTGTGTCAAACGTTTTGACAAGTTTCCATTTTAGAATTTGGGTCCAAAGTTTGAAAGAAAATTGAGCAAAAAAAGTACTATATGGTCCTACTAAAACACCTTAAGTTTGCAGAATGAATTGTCTAAATGATTTTATCTTTTATCTATACTAATATTATAAAGAGGAAAACTTTGTTTGTTTGCTTGTAATGGATAAACTAAAAAACTACTATACCGATTTTAAATATTCTTTCACTATTAGAAAGCTATATTATCTGCGAGTAACATAGGCTATATTTTATCGTGCGGGCAGTAGTTCCCACGGGACGCTGGTGAAACCGCGGGAAAACGGCAAGTGTTTCATAATCATAAAACTTCTAAAGATATCTTCTATATTCTGTTATATCTAGTACCTGTGTCTCTAATATTCCTGTATTCAGTTATGTTGTGCCTAGAAATAAATTTTACGCTCGTGTATGATTATCTTGTCAGAGTATGATAAATATACGAGAAGTATCTCTTTGTTGCTACCGTTATGCAAAAATGTCTTTGAAAATACTACACCCAATAAAAATGTTTTGTATTCTCCGGGGGGATTCATATGATATTGTCACACATGTCATGTGATATGTCTTGATATATCAAGCTGCGATAACTGTGGTCAGGTAGGCAACGAAAGTCCATTAACGCGATTAAAACTACAAAGTTCCTAGACACTAATATCTCAATGGATGTCCTTGGCGGATAAAGGTCTTTGTGTTCAGCAACTTTTGTTATTCTCTAACGTCCAAACTTTTGTTAGTCGTGACAGATCCTTGTACAGTCAACTTCAGGTCAGTAGTAACAGTTTTCTAGGAAACTCGTACTTATTACTATTGAGTTAAGGTGCATGACAGTTACCGCTGATGTGCAGTCTACTGTGCTTTAATTATCAGGTATTTCGTAATTTTCATTGCGTTAATAGATTTTTGTTGTTAACTGTAGTTTAGTGACAAGTTTTCTCAACAAACTAGAAGCCCATCCGCGTCCGTGCTTCGGCAAACACGCAGAGCCGTATGTGTCACGGCTAATGTCTCCCTGGCCGTGACAGATTGTCATCCTATCGGAGTATGAGAGTGCACTTGTGCCTGCACAGTTGTGTATACTCAAGCTTAGTTGTATCTTGGCTTACTTTGAGTTTAAAAAAGTTAATGTAGGTATATACAATTTTGCTACAATTTCACTCAAAAAAAATCTTGGTAAAGTAGGCTTTCAGTTTAAAGAAAATTCATTCAATACCACTTATATAATTTTATTTGTGTGTTAGTACTCCAATTTACATTTCGAAACCAAATATTTTTCTATTTGGCTATTTTGGAATAAGATTGTCTTTTGTTAATCTGATACTTAGGCTTTATTTATCTCTTTTGAATTTTGATATTGAAAGTCTCTTTGAATTTGAACAATGAAGGTGCCTAAATCAGGTTTATTGTTAGAAGTCATTTCAGAATAAGCTAGATTAAATTGAGTTATTTTGTCCCATTCTTACGTAATAGAGAGTATTCTATTTCTTTTAGTAAGAAGAAAAACAAACTTTACATTAGTGCTTTTTGAAAAATAAAGGTACATTACTGTAATTATTGAATCCTTTAACTATTAGTTCATGTTTTTTAATAATCTGGGCATTATCAAATTTGAAAAATTTTACATTCATGGTGTATATTATCGTTGTAAGTTTGTCTGTAAGAGTTCAAATTCCCAATTTTATCAAATTATTTTATACGTTCATAGACCTTTTTCGACATATTTATCTGGATCTAGGTACTAACTTATTTTTATCGACGTGTAATCTAGCGTTACAACAAAACTTGACCAAGTACGTCAGCTGTGTTTTATTAAAGAAATTTTGCTCAGAAGGTACTTGCGTATTCTGCCTAACAGTACCAGTATGATCGATCACCATTCTCCTTTAATAAAACAAAATACGCATACCCATTGCTTTATTGACCTTTTTTGTTGTAGTTAACAGGAGGGTTACCCTTGGGAGATCCTATGAAGGGAATTATTAAATGCATTTTCTTTTTGTAATTCAAATTGTATTTTTAATCAGTAGCGTGTACTAGCAAATCTAGGTTTTTTATTGACCTATATTCATCACAAAATGATTAATAATTAATTATATGTACATATTTACATGAACTAAAAATAAACTTATATATACAACTAAAAACAATTATAAAATGGCATCAAATAACTCCTCATCGCTGCCCACCGGGAGTGTACCCAAGAGGCTGGCAGCATTGCCACGTTGGATGGCAATGCTTAATTTTTGACCAAAATAAAAACCAGCCTTTGAGTCACTTGAAGTGTCAGCAAGTCGCTTTGCCAGATCTTTAAAAAGCAGATGAGCACTTGGACCCTACGGCCCGAGGGTTTCAACCCCAAACGGCTCAAAGGTATATTTGGGTACTATATTTGCGCCGTTTGAGGTTTTTTATTTAGTTCATCATCAGCCTTTTTATCGTACCACTGCTGGGCATAGGCCTGCTCTCCCGTAGAGAAGCATTGAGCCTTACCAACCACGT
This sequence comes from Helicoverpa zea, assembly GCF_022581195.2. Lineage (NCBI taxonomy): Eukaryota > Metazoa > Arthropoda > Insecta > Lepidoptera > Noctuidae > Helicoverpa > Helicoverpa zea. The sequence continues at coordinate 3,101,988 of NC_061458.1, read as the reverse complement.
TTTGAAATCAAATCAAAATACCTTCATTTATTTTCAAGCTACATTGGCCCATAGTATATATATTATTTTACACACAATTTTTACTATTGTACAATAAGTTTTACTCACTTACAATGTGTACATATATATTTTTACTTTGTTCAGGTACCAAGCCATCGTAAGACCAATGAGGCCGAGGATGTCGAAGACCTGTTCCCTGGTGATGATCGCCTGTATCTGGATCAGTGGTATGCTGCTGGCGATACCCTGCTTACTGTACTCAACCACGAAGGAATATAGGTGAGATTTTTGTAGCCTTTTTAGTGGGCTTAATGGGATCAGAGATTTTGTCTTTATAGAATTCCTCCATCTTTCTTTTAAAATCCTTCGTTTAAATTATTGCCCAGCCAGTCAGTCACAGCAGGAAGCATCATACTAGTATCATATTAACACTCCGACAAAATCTTTGTTTTTTTTCTGTAGCTTTTTAATTAAGTTTTACACCGATACACACACCTAATTATACTTTAAATACATACCTAGTTATGGCCACAATATTATTCATGAGCTTTTTTGTCAGTTTATGCATAATTTACCTTAATAAAAAAATTATTCGTCCGGTTCATTGTAAGCAATGTGCTCAAAAGTGTGTAGCTACGTTAATTTTCACGTCAAAAAAATTATGATAAACATTAAACATGTATTATAAACATTACACCTGTATATGACATTGGTTTGATAAACCATATCAGAGATTTGTGGCCAGCTATAGTCCGATACCCGAACCCTGTGCAGTATTGCATGTAAGCACTAATGAGTTTTGTATCCATGCTTTCGCACGGTTCATATGTACTATCTACGTAGTAGTAGTAGGGTTAAAGCACAAACAGGGACGAGGCGAAAATTATTAATTTAATTTTCATATAAATCCTTAAAAACCTTTCCTAAAAATGACAACATTTTTTCAATGTATACATATATTTTCAATGTATACATATATTTAAAATATTCCAAATGTTTAATGAGGAATGATTAAGTTTAATTCTTCTCATAATCAATTTTTAATATGTAAAAGCGAATAAAAATAATAACGGGATTGTTTCGTCACAAAATTATTTAAATCCAATATTTTTAAAACACTGATACAATAAACTTTTCGAGTAATTGGTATAGGTAAGTGAATTTTAACAACAAGTAAACTAATCAAAGCATATCAGCTGCAGCATATGTTGCAAAATTGAATAATAAACAAAAAAGTAGTGTCAAAGAGACATTGTAGTACTAGCAATAAGCAAAGTCTAGTCACGTATATAACAGCCTACGTGATAAGGCTGGAGTATCGAATAATAATATTTTCAACTTTGAAGAAACTTTCAAGGTATTATCTAGAATCATCATCCTCCTGACCTTATCCCAATGTCATTTGGGGTCGGCGCCGCATATTTTCTCCTTCCATACTCTTCTATCTGCCGTCATCTCACAGGTAACATTATTTCTAACCATATCGACTTTCACACAATCCATCCATCGTTTCTTCGGTCCTCCCCTTCCACTATGTCCGTCCACATTCATACCCAATACTTTCCTTGCAACTTGAGTTTCATGCTCATACAAAGACAGCCGGTTTCCACGCAGCTTTTCTGTTACCGATGCCACTTTCAAACTTCGTCTTATGTTCTCTTTCCTTACTTCATCCAGTCGCGTATTTTCAAGAATATACAAGCAAATATTCCACTGTTCATCGTAGTATTAGAAGTGCCGTTTGTGGAAGAAAATGGCTTATATAAAAGTAACACATGTTACAATAAAATGCAGCATTTAAAAAGATGGTATGTGCTGCAGTTAATGCTGAGAAAATGTATTTCTATGTTTTCTAGTACCTAAATATATACTTTCAAGTACTACAATTTCGAGCACAGAATACGTATCCGTTAATGATAATTGGAGTATGAGTGTAGAGTCTAAGAATTCTTGATGAAGAAAAGTGTCTACTTACGAATATCAGTCTGATGGAGTCACGATGGATTTCAATAACCTATAGGTATATCTGTTGATTTTTACTAGAATTAAGAATTTGATATTACTGGTACGAGGCTAATGTCAAAATTTTATTACTAGAAGGCAAATCAACACATAGATAGGGAATTGACATCCGTTGTTATTGATTACCTGCCAAGTAGATCAACGACAAAGAACCGGACGCGCTTCGACCACTTTGCGGAGCGTCTATGTATTTTTAGATGGCTTAAAAATCTCACGAAGGGAAAGGCTTCTAAAACCTTTCCGATATGGATTACTCTGCGAGCATTTTCAATAATAACTATATTCCTTAATATCTTGCTTGTATTTGTGAAAGTATAGGTGTGGGGAATAATATTATACTTATATATACTTATAATTTATTCCACACATTTTGAAACTTGTACGCTTTTATATATTTCTGAGACATTGTTTACAATAGCGGATTAAATACATTTCCGTAACCATAAATACAAATATACAGTTTGTTTTAAACATAAATGTTATTTATACTTTTTTTTTATTTATTTACATTATTAATTGCAACGTTATTCCGTACGCAATTCCATATAGCAACAAATTGGTCGACTTTTGTTTTTCCAATCAACACCTCGATTGTTTGTTATTTTTTAAATTGGTTACTGTTAGTAAAAATGCCATTACTACATGGTGATTTGGGAATTGTTGGTTAAAACTTTATTGACAAAAGTCTTGAATAAATAAAGTAATTTCTAAATAAAATAAATAAATAATAATAATAATAAATAAATAAAGTAATTTCTAAATAAAATAAATAAATAATAATAATAATAAGCCCCGCAGGGCATCTGAGGCGGATGACGGGGAGTAGCGACCCCGCGGGGCTATATATCCGAGTGCTCCAGGGAGAGTATACTGTCCCCCATCTCCGGCCTGCCGGAGTGAAGCATGACGGGGGATAGGTCTCCCGCCTCTTGGCTTGCCTTCATCGGCCGGTCAGAGTGGAGTCGCTAGAGTAGGGTTAGCAGCCCGCTCGGAGGGTAGGTGCCTCGTGGTAAGTGGCGAGTGGGCCGGTGATGCTGGACCCACAGGGAGCGCGTGATCTGCGTTTAAAGTCCGCCGAGGTATCCTCACCCTTCAGCCGCTCATGTACCTGTTGCCCCCTTGTTGCGATTTAGCGACTGATTCCCGGGGGCCCAGTAAGTGAGTTGGCGAGTCTCCACCTGCCATTTTTACGTGTATTTATTACATTGTTATCGGCAGGTGCCATAGTTCCCGTAGTTTCCCCATTCCTAGTCCACTAGCATCCCATCACAATAGCCCAAGTAGTTTTCATCCATAGTTAGCAATAGTTTAGCACAGAACCGGGGATTGTCCTTGGGTACATTTCTATAGTGTATACAGGGATAATCGTCGGTTTTGTGTCACCATTTCATTAAAGTTGTCTCAAAAGGGCTTCAGCGTGTTGGCTTCGGCCCCACGTTCGCCTCCCAAAAATCCGGGACTCTATAGTCCCGAGGTCTGGTAGAGACATACAAGATAATAATAATATTTTATATATATATTTTTTTGTTTGGTTATTAATGTTTGTTGTGCACTTTTTTTGAATCTACCCTACCACTATCGAATCTCTCTATGGCTTTAAGGTTGGCTGTAAGAGAACCCAATTCTGGGTTAAGCTCGCCATTGTACATAAACTGTCTGTATTCTTTTTATGTATTTATTGTTAAGTGTGCAATAAAGAATAAGAATAAGAATAAAATAAATAAAGTTAAACCAATACCTACCTGGTATGTATTAAACATGTTTAACATCGCTATTTTTTTTATAGTACAAAAATAGCACACAAACCATAATTAACTTGTATGTTACTGAAAATACGAAAATATCTGCCGGGGTCCTCGGATACATTACCTAAGGAAATAAACAGAATAATTTTCCCTGTTTTACCATAGCTAAGAAGCAAAAAAATCCAAATTAAAAATGAATAAAAATAACCTCATTTAGGCTCACTTAGCTTTATTTGATCAAATATATTCTTAACCTACATACAACTGAAACTCTCTAAGGTAATCATACAATTTAAAGTTAACAAGTTGAAGTACAAACATCATCATCCTCCGAGCCTTTTCCCAACTATTTTGGGATCGGCTTCCAGTCTAACCGGATGAAGCAAGTTGGTACAAACATAAAGCAATTATAAAGACAGATATATAAGTTGTTTTTTTTTTTATTGTTTACAGAGTAAAGTTAAAAGACATAGCAATACAATACTAAAATAGCTCTGGAAAGATCAGGCATTTATGTGGACCCTTTATCATACTCATTAAATCTTAATTTAAAAAGGTTTTAACTAAAAACTGATTGTGGATTTCTAACACTTACTTACGCGAATATTAAATGGATGACATGGATTGACGGATTTTACCGCGGTTATATTAATATTATTTAATACCAATTTTTCGGATCCTTTACAGGATCCATGGTCACGGGCAAACTAAGGTGTTGGTCGTCTTGATATTATCGTATTAAATAATATTAATATAACCGTGATAAAATCCTTAAAAGTAGTTTTATTTAAAAACTGATTGGCTGTATATACAATACAAGCTGTTGATTTGCATCCGTGCCATAGTTAAGGACGTAATTATGCTAATGATTCTCGACCCAAATCAAGAAAAAAATTGGTACGTATTTTTTTTTTTTTTTTCGGAATTCCGTTAATTTCATATAGCCGTATTTGAACTTGACGCGTGTGTTACTGGCCTTAAAACCGTGCTGCGCCCTCACACAAACGCAAACACAAAGCACACGCAACGATCATTCATAATTTTCATTCATTAAATTGGATTACTTCTGGAATACTACGACATTACAATGACAAAAAAAGCAGTACATATTAGCTATTTCCCGTCTACTGTAATTCCAATCGATTATTTACGTATTTTATGACCTCCTCCTGAAGTATGGCACAAATGCAAATCAACACCTTGTATATCATACAAATACCTTCATGAAACTCGCCTATTAAAAATTTCAAAAATGCCTTTGTCACCCCAAGCTGTGCAGTGCAGTGTACTGTGCCAAATTTTAATTAAAACGTCTGGTTTTCATCTGTGCAGGTCGAAAGGTATCCTCAAAACTGCATGCTTGCTCTCGTGGCCCGACGGACTGCCAGACGTCTCGTACATGGATTTTGTGTGAGTATTCAAATTTCGAATTGTAGATACCTATACAATAGGGGTACCGAATGTTTGGTGTAGTTGACAGCTGTCAATTTTCAAATTATGAAAGCATTTTTGTATAGTAAGTTCAACTCAGTCTTGCGCGCGGCCTTATGTGTGGGTAACCCTTGTACATACACAGTGACTTTGTGTGCGTGACAAGAGGTACAGTCGGGTACAAATACAGTTATTTAGGGGTTACGGCTGTTTAAAGAAAAACAGTTATTACGTAATTTAATGTTTATTTATTTATAATGATTCTGAATCGCTACTTGAAAAATCAAATGATGAATTTTCGGATTCGCTACTCTCACCGAGGTAAATTATAAATTTTGACTCCATGTCAAAATGTCTATAGTATTTTTCTTTTTTCTTTTGTACATGTCGACAAGTATTACCCAACATCCCTTCATCAATATGACTTAAACGTTCATTTATGAGTTTCATTATTTTATGACATTTTATTTATGACATTATGCGAAGCAATATTATTTTTTAAAATTCCTCACACATTTTGTTTACATTATTATACTAGATTATACGTCTTTTTACATTCTTAGTCCACACTTTTATTTATTGTCCGCGTACCCCGAGATCTAGAAAATATATAAGGAGTATTTAATTCATCTTAGATATTTCACCTCATTTATTTCTTAGATACTGTCAACGTCAATTTGAAAAAACTTATGAGAAAATAATGAAAAACTGTAAAATGTAATAATAAAAAGCTTTGAATGTTGTTTCATTTTTTGAAACGCTACCTGACTCCTTAAACATTTTCTCCGTGAAGAACTAGACATTTTCGTAAACGACTGTACCCATAACAAAAAGCGATAAGAACACGTCATGCTCGGACGACGTCACTGTCACACGAATGAAAGTTGTATATTTACAAGCCGACGCACACATAGGGCCGCGCGCAAATCTGAGTTGAACTATCTATACTGCCTGCAGAATTGTAAACTGCACAAAACATTCGGCACCCTTATACATTGATTTTTAGTAGATTTTTCTGTTGTTGCTTATTATAGTTTTGGAACACTGATTCGGATCTAAAGTATGAATTGAAGGAGGTGTAATTTTCAATCGACCTATTTTATTTTAGCCCACTGTGGGATATACATACTTGTCTTTAAGTTATTTAAAAAACCGTTGATAATTTCGAAGTTGAATCAGTTCAGCCTGTAGTTTAAATCAATTATAATATTAAGAGTTCAGTCACGTTTCCTTTAAACACGTCGTTTTAAGAACTCAACAAAACTTACACGATAAAGAGTACTACAGTTTGAAGTTTACCGGCAACAAATACGTGTTCATACTCGTACATAGAGACTTAATTTCATAACTTACCTACCATTTAAAACTTTACCATAGCAAGTTTGTAAACGAAGTTTTTAATAACCAGACAAACATGTTCCACGTGCACTCCAATCTGAACTTCCATTAGTTTCTAGATCTTCGAGAATTAAATTAGAACCAAGTTTATAATAGGGGAAAGTTATTTCAATGATTTAACTTAACTAACTCTGTTGGTTAGTAATGAAATCTTGTAATAGAATTTTAACTTACTCTCACTACCCTTAGTTAATTTATAGAAATTTGATTTGTTTGATTTGTTAGAAAATGTGTGTGGTTGTAGTCAAAGAGCTCGTATAATATCGATGCTGACGAATTATAAATCAAGTTTTTAATAGACTACATATAATGGCTTACATTGTTTTCTTGGTCAGCAACTTGAAGATTTTGGAGAATTGCTTGATAAACAAACTCATGTGGTGAAGTTATTTATATTTATTTTTTATAAAACTTTCCCGAAAGAAAAAGGTTAGAGTTTTGAAATTCGCTGAAGCGCCGATGCTCGAGTTGATCGTAGTCAGTTGGGCGGTAATAACTTTATTATTTCGATTGAAATGCAGACAAGATTCTCTTCAGTTCTATAAGTTTTGAATTGATCTCTTAATAAGTTTTGTCTTTTATTATGTAAAATAAGAATGCTTTTTTGACGGAAACTTATGACTCGATTCAGTACTTAGGTATTCCCAAATTATTGGAAAGGTAACTATGTTACAGATACGATTAATTACCCGTTATAACCCAGTGCCGAAGGAACTATTTCCAGCCCACAGATAAAAGTAGCTTTTCATTTTCATTTTTCAGATGAAACTGTTTAGTAGCTTTGGCGTAAAAGTCGGATAGAAAGATATATTAACAGACAGAGTTACTTTCGCATTTCAAATATTTGTAAGGATAATGCGAAGCCCATGTTTATAATTCTGTCTGAAATAGTTTATATTTCCTCGAATTATCGATAGCTCACATATCTTTCCTAGAAAAGGGATATTCGGCTTGTTATACAAGTACTTCAAAGATGATTGTGTGTATCGCTCATCAACCTTTATAGGAATAAGACCTATTCAATATACAGGGATTACAAAACGAGATAATAGGTTATTTTCCAAGAACCAGCTTTTCCTTTCTGAGAAATCAGACTCAATTTTCTGCTAAGAGCTCTTGAATAAATTTAATTTAATTTTACATTATATTAATTTCAAAGAAAGAAATAATACTTTTTCAATTATCTTGTCACCTCTTGACAAGGTTGTTAAAATTTCCGTTTCAGTGTCGTCAAGTTAAGGAACGTGTAAACTTCTTCTGTGCTCTATAACTTTCTCTAACTTCTGCCAATCTATACATATCATAAAATGATAGGAAAGTCAAAACTGTACATTGAATATTTTTTTTAAAGAATACTTGAGGGGTGATCCATAATTGATTTTGAACCCAAATATATCGTTTTTAGAATTTTTGTCTGTATGTCTGTTTATCTGTTTGTCTGTATGTTTGTCCCGGATAAACTCAAAAAGTGCTGCATGGATTTAAATCAAATTTTGCATGACTATTACCTGGGGGCCGGTTCAACACATAGGCTATATATTATCACGCTATCACCTACGGGGGTTGAGCAATGAATGATTAAATAAACGAAATTGGAAATTCTATATTGCTCACGCAGACGAAGACGCGGGCAACAGCTAGTAATTGAATATTTAAAACACATATGCGTAGTCTGGCATTTATAATTATCACAGGACCAAAATAAGTTGTAGAGTATTTCAACGCACAGAACCAAAGAAGTAAACAAAATAAGTCCAATTCAAGACACGTTTTCAATTAGCTAGAAATAGGTACCGTCATTTATGTCTTAGTATTGGACAACAGTAACTGAGTTATGATGAAGGAAAATATCTTGAAGAAACCTGGACTTTAAAACCTGAAATCCAAAATTCGCCTTAAGCAAGCATGGAGATTAATGTTTATTTCTTCTCTGAGAGAGAAGAGGGTGTGATAATAAAAAAGCTGGGTAGGTACCCAATTTTACAAACGTTCATCATCCTCCGAGCCTTTTTTCCAACTATATTGGGGTCGGCTTCCAGTCTAACCAGATTCAGCAGATTACCAGTGCTTTACAAGGAGCAACTGCCTATCTGACCTCCTCAACCCAGTTACCCGGGCAACCCGATACTCCTTGGTTGGACTGACAACACTGACTGACAATTTTACAAACGTTATTATAAACCTGAAACGAAACTTGGTAGTAGATAATAAAGCTTTCATGTCGGAATAAAATATATAGGGTGCGTTAATATTATAATAGCGTATTAAACAGACATAATCTAGTCCGAAACATTACATTCAATTATTCAAAGGCGATTTCTATCAATCCCTCAATACATTTCGCTTAATCTATTAAATCCGAACTAAGCAATACCTATTGTAATACAATTTACATTTCAATGAGCAAGTAACACTATTGGTTTAGCCATTTGTGGCTAATACGTGTTAGATAAGTAACAGTCCTTGTTTCTTGTCATTTCTCATTGTATTGGCAAATAATGGGATGGCCGAAATGGGTATTCATTTGTTTTTTATTCTTATGGTAAAGGGCGTTTGTGTACCTATTAAATCTCTACTAATATTTTAAATGCGCAAGTAACTCTGTCTGTCTGTCTGTTACGCTTTCACGTCCAAACCACTGAACTGATTTTAATAAAATTTGGTACAGAGATAGAGTTGACCTTGAGAAAGAACATAGGATAGTTTTTTTCCCAGACTTATGAAGAATTCTCTTGGAAACGCGATATAACCGAACACTACGCGAGCGAAGCCGCGGGCGGAAGCTAGTTATTACTGAATAAATGAGACGAAGGAAATACATAACTATAATACTTGTGGGATGTCATGTAATTTTGAATTCAATCTTGGGTATTTTGTGAGGTTAAGTATACTTGAAGATTGCTTCGAAAAAATTTAAAAACAATTCAAAAAATAAGTCAAACAAGGCAAATAATGGAATAAAAAATTGTTTCTGTTCAGTTACATGAATATTGTTGAGTTTGTGTAAATAAAGGTTATGATAAAGAAAATAACAATCATTTGTTTTATAGTGACAAATCGTACCGTATTTATTACGTACTGAGTGGATTTTCTATCGAGTAAGGACACAGTGAACAGTAATGTTTTATTCTTCTAATATATTGCAGTCACCAAGTTGCCTTCTCAAGCTGTGCACAACGATAAGTTAAAAATATATCGCCTTACATCAGACACTTATAAATTGTCTGAATTCAATATTTAACACTGGTTGTTTCCCGTGGTTAAACCCACGTCCCATGGGAACTACTGCCCATATCTGGACAAAATATAGCCTATGTCACTTGGCAATAATGTAGCTTCCCAACAGAGAAATAATAATTTAAAACTATTCAGTAGTGTCGAAGTCTTTAGGGTACAAAGAACCGACACAAAACTTTCCTCTTTATAAAATCAGTTAACATGAAAATAGGAGATGGAATATTTATTTCAATAAATTCAACTAAACCTTGATAAACAAAGGGACTGCAAGATATTAGTCCTTTATATCGTCTAGACATATGATAGCGAACCCTTTGCTAGATAACAATGAGCGTCCGATTTCTGAAGCTACTCTAAGAGACCAAGAGCTCTTATCATGCGCGGTTTTACTAAGGACGGTGTTACACTGCTCAAATGTATCAGGGACCACATTTATTCATTACCTATTGAAAACTTTAGTAAATACACTGAAATACATGAGTTTTTTTTAATGTCTGCAAGAAATATTATACGGGCAATTCATGCGGGTTTTTAATAAAGTGCGGACTTCATTACGTACACAAATACCTCACATTATGAGGAATTTTTACCAAAATTGTTTACCCTTATTATTTTGCTTGCGAAAAAAATGTTTTGTAATCCACAAGATTTCAGAAACACTACAAATTCAATGAATGCGTATTACAAAAACATAATAGTGTAACACCACCCTAGGGTTAAGGGATAATGGTAATGATTTGTGTAGTTATTCGTGAGAGAAGATAATATATTATGATACGAATAGTGATATCCTATTGTGTGTTTTAGACAAGAATGGAACGGGTTTGATATCATAATTTGATTGGATTATGATTGAGAACAATTTGTGTTTTTGTCCTGAAAATAGATTGCGTGATTGGATTGAAATAAAATACACATCATAGACTATTTTATGAAAAAGATAGAAATGTTTGATTTTTCAAATAATGCCGATAATTTACTAATTTTTGTTAATACATTTTTTGAGCTAATCAGAGATGCGATTATTATGAAATCACTCATGTTTTGAATAACTTTACTTAATACCATCTCTACTCTTACAACGTTTTTAAGTGAAAAATACGAAATAATCGTCCAATTACGTCAAAATAATTTGATAGGTGCTCATTTACTTCTAATTTCTTTCTAAAAACGCACCAAAACAGAAAATTAATTATTCAAGTCTATTCCAAGATCCGCCCACTTACAAAAAGTCTCAAAATACATGAGAATGCTCAAAGCATATTATTCCGATTGACGCGATTAGTATTCCGTGCACTAAATCCCTAGAGTGGTTACGGGTAATCTGAGCACAGTGAGCACAGTTCCCTATAATACAAGTTACTTTTGTGTTCACGCCGACTAATGAGGAATCTCTTGTTATTCTGGATAACTCTTATTATTCTAACTTATTTCGGTTCCTTCGATTCTCTTAGGACACGGAGATGGATATGTAATTTCAAGAAGGAACTTATAAAAATATGCTAGTGGAATAGCTGAATACAAAGTCTTATTACAAAATCCAATAATTTCATCGATAGAAGAAGTGGGATTATTATCAATTTGTGTTCGTAGGTACAAGTCAAAAAGGGCTATGGATAAGAGATAAAGGCGGAAGCAAATTGAGATACAAATAAAGAAAAACCAATGTTGTCATGACCAGTCTAGCTTCTCAAAAATATAATAAGACCAAATTAACAATTAAGAACCACTTTTTCAATAAAATAGCTAAGTTTTTATGGACATACAAAAGCCTCTGAAAAGCTCAATTTAGCCTCACTAAATAACATTATAAAAGACAGGAAAGCGGATAAAAATATTTTCCAATTTATTTGAAGGAGCAGAGCGCTAGTAATATTTTCCGCCGTATAAAATTGAATTTCGTGAATCGCCCCAAACGAGTTTCATAGCAGAAACTATTTTAGCGTCACGTTCACAGCTATTGTCTTGGTTTATTTTCAAACTGGGGACATTCTTGATAATATAATAGTATGTACTATGAATAGGACAACCTATAAGTGTGAAAAGTCAACGTAAATAGTTAGATTTACTTTATTAGGTACACCAATTTATACATTTCTGATCTTGGAATGAATTGAAGTAGGTGACATAATGGGCGGTCTTATCGCTAAGAGCGATCTCTTCTAGACAACCTTACCGTAACCGTAAACATAACATTATTAGGTATTCAGTTATTTAAGATAGGCAGTTGTATTAGTGGTTGTTATTATTTTGAATATCATTATTATGTAGGTAAATTGTTTTAAATATTTTCTTGGGATTTATATTTCCGAATGTCGCAATTGACACCGAATCAAACTCTGTTATTAACCCTACATAGCTTAGGAACAAAAGGGTAACAAATGGACATACATTATTTCTACCTATGTTTGACTTTAGTCTACAGAGCTAGTTTCTTGTTTGTTAGGACAATATTGTTAAATTAATGTTTGGTCCCGAACAAATAGTTTCGTTTCTGAGTTTATTTTTAATTGTCCCTCTTTATTAGCTTTTGAGAACTGTATTTCATTTTTCTATTTGTTCAAACTACCTACATATAGGAACCTTTGAGTTAGAGAAATGTTATTTGATTTCTTTAAAATTGGTATCTTGCCAGAATTGTATCTAAGTATTCCATGCTACTGATGATATTGTAATTTTATTCAGGTTCAAACATAGTAACCAAAAATTGTATTTCCGCCCCTATCTTGAAGAGTGCAGGAATAATTTTAGAAATACTAGCTTCCATCAAAAGTTTCACCCGCGTCCTGTGGGTATTAACTCCGTGAACCCAGATAAAAATGTATTCTACACTTCCTTCAATATATGGGTTAAAACACTGAAAATAATTTAATAGGACCCTTTGAATATTTGAATTTGTAAAGTAGTCCCTGGGATTAGCACTTTCAAACAAACAAACGCCAGCTTTATAATATAGTATTTACTTTACATATTGTATGAACTGAGAGCTGTGAAGTTTGTGGCAAATTTTAATTAAAAATAATACTTGTGTTATTTATTTCAGTAATACTAGTTTCGTGGTTCTTGTACATTATTATGTTCTCACCAAAATGTTTAGCTTTCGTAGAAAATTAAGGACTAGTGGTAAAGCTGACATAAAAGCCTCGAATTCACATTCAGTTCAAACCTCTTCTTTTTTACTGACTTTTAAGTCGGGCTTTTTCTAGGAGACCTATTGCACTGTTGTGCGTATAATATGTTTGTGTGTAACATGTTAGGTTTTCAGCATAGTAATTGTCAGACCTGGGATAAATTTTTAGGTACATTTTTGTAGTCGGTTTACATATACATTTATTATATGTATACAGATGAATTCGCTGGTTATCATGTCTCACCATTTTTGAGATCACTCCATTGAACATTATTATAAATCTGTTACTTTAAAGTCTACAAGATTATTATTATTCTTTACTAGCTTCCGCCAGCGGCTTCGCCCGCGTGGTGTGTTGATAAAAAGTAGCCTATGTGTTAATCCAGGGTATCACCTATCTACATACCGAATTTAAATCAAATCGGTCCAGCCGTTTTTGCGTGATTGAATAACAAACATACATCCATACATTCTCACAAACTTTCACATTTATAATATAAGTAAGATATAAGTAAGAAGTAAGATTGCACACACAGATATTTTAAAACACACAGAACACAGAGAGGTTATGTAAACCTTATTCTTAAAGGTCTCAAAAAAGGTTTTTTTTTCATCCCAGGTACCAGGTGTTATTCTTTGTGGTGACATATGCGATCCCAATGCTGGGGATGACGTTTTTCTACTCAGCGATGGGTAAGGTGCTGTGGGGTTCCGGCTCTATAGGCGAGCTGACGCAGCGACAAGTCGACTCGATACGGTCGAAAAGGAAGGTATGTAGAGAGTAATATTAATAAAAATATCTTTTACTTAGTTCTTTTATAGCCAAGGAAATCACCTGCTTAGCCTTTTTCCAAATTTCTTGAGGTCGGCTTCCAGTATATCTGGATGCAGCTCTACTTGTGTTTTACATGAAACGACTGCCTATCTGACTTTCTCATTCCAATCCGGGCAACTTGATACCTCTTGGTATGGTTGTCAGAATTTCTGGCTGTCATTTGAACAGATTTGGTATTCGCAATATAAAAGCTGTTCAAATAACAGCCGGTACCTACTAATCGGGCAATTTATCGGGCGGAATGTCAGACTTTTGCTGAATAACACCTCTGCTCCCTTTCTTCGTTCCTTTGTATTCTTAAGTCATGGAAACTCTTCCCAATAACAATATAGCCCCTCCAGGCATGATTATCAGCTTAAGATTTCTAGCTTCTTGGTTACACATGACACGCATATTTTAACGTTAATATCTGCTTCATGTATGTAACATTGCCGAAATATTATCTTAGTATCACAGAGGGATCCAAATCTTCTTGGAATTTCTATTTTATATTTAAAATGTAAAAAAAAAACATTTTGAACCAAGCTTTTATTAAAATGTCCTGAAACTAATTGAGTAAAGCAAAACTTTAAGTTATTACATAACGTAAAACGTTGTCGCTACAAAATACTTAAAATTGCTTTCTTCAAGGTAGTCTGCTTTTAAATATCTGATATTACGTAACTGAAATTCCCTTACTTTAGTAAGTTTGTACCGCTGTATTTTGTGATAACTACAAAGCAACTTATTCAGACCACGAGTTGTTCAAAATCGGGTTTTAAGTAGTTATATTATACTTTATTTACATAGATGTTTACATAGGTATTTACAATATATAAAAAATATCCTAGTAAAACATTAAAGAAAACACTATACCTAATTATCTAAAACGCGTCAAAAAATTTATCCCCATTGCTGTTAACTGGGAGCGTACCCAAGAGGCTGGCACCGTTACCTCGTTGGATGGCCATGCTGATCCTTTGTTCAGTCGGGTTGCAAGGTGTAGGTACCAAAAATTAACGAAGCAAGTTCTGTCCATATAAAAACAAATACCTATCGTCAGTGTTCTTCGACCAAAACTTCTCGATGCTCCTCGTAACAACGATGCAGTGTTGTTGCCAAACCAATGTTTTATTCAATTTAGTTTCGCTCACGTTGTGTTTGTTCACGTTCGGACTGCTAAAGTGGAGACAATGAGGTTCTACTGGCAATGTGCCAGTGGGACAGTCGGAAAATCGCTGGTTTTACTGTTGGTACTTTTTTGAAAGTTTCTGAATGAATGGTGTACCTTTTAGAGTTGTGCCAGCTTCTTCTGATTATCTGGTTGTTGTGTAAGTCTTCTGTTAAAAAATCAAAAGTTTTTATAAAGGACTAGCCGTTTTCCTCCGATTCCGTTGTATCTAATGCCCCTATCGAGATAAAATATAGCCTATGTCTCAGTTGACAAAATATTTCGTCTTTATCGTATTAGTATAGATGTTCCACATCTTATAGTAACGGTTTATTTTATTACAAGAATATCCTACTACCTGTTTAAATTCGAAGACCCCTACAAATTACCCTATGTCCCCACGTAGCTGGCAATTTCCATACAAAACAGCTGCAACCCTCCAACCAAATAATGGGCGCCACAAGTGTTCAGTTTTCGAGCGATAAAACTACACAGTACCGTTTACTACACAGCTAAGAACTACTTATGGTACTACAATGTGTCGGTACAGTTCAACTGTTGATCGCATAAACTGAATATAAGTGGCGCCCATAACCACGAAACTTTTATGGACGTTTAATTTGAACACGGTAAAGAGCTCGTGGCTCATAAGATCAGGGGATCATAAGGTTAAGCAACGCTTGGCGCGGACGGTCCGTGGATGGGTGACTGTGTTGTCATGACAAGTTCTTCCGTGTTTCAAAAGGCACGAGTAAGTTGGAGGGTAAGGGGTAGTCAAAAGCCAGAAAGTCTGACAAACAGTCTTACCAAGGGTTGCCCGGGTAACTGGGTTGAGGAGATAGTAGCTCCATGTTAAACGCTGATACTCAACCTCATGAGACTGGAAGCCGACCTCAACATAGTTAGGAAAAGGCTCTGCAGATGAGGTAGATGATGAGTGGCGCCCATACTCATGAAACTTTTATCGTTATTTACTTTTGAACATCATTAATTTTGTTCGCAGGTTGTGAAAATGTTCATCCTAGTGATAGTAATCTTCGGTATCTGCTGGCTGCCTTACCACTCATACTTCATATACACACACTTCAACCCGTCAATATTGTACATGAAGTATGTGCAGCATATGTACCTCGGCTTCTATTGGTTAGCCATGGCGAATGCGATGGTTAACCCCATCATTTACTACTGGATGAATGCCAAGTAAGTTTCAATATTTAATTAAATATTTCTCATTATATTCACAATAGCATTCTATGTTTGGCCCCAGTTATCTATAATAAAATACCAAAAGAAATAAAAACTGAATTTAAAACTATTTAAAATACATTTGAAAAAATATCTAATTGAGAGGTGCTACTATAGCTTGACAGACTTCCTAAACACCTAATATTATGACATTTTTTCTTTACAATCATATTACATTACATTACAATCATATTACATTACAATCATATTTGTACGCTGTTTAATAACGGCAAAACATGATGATTCTTATTTATTATACCTTTAACACCTTGTATATTCATGTTTTACAAATAAAATATCTTTTATCTTTTTATCTTTATCTTTTATTATTTAGATCTGAGCTTCAAACCATACAGCCAGAATTGTGTTGCTGGGGAGTTTGTTCCGCCACTTCTTCTTCCCAGCAAAAACACATAACACACAGAAGTGCTAAAGGGCGAGCGTTTTGGGGGCTGTCTTTTGTAAAGACCATCAAATAGTGCTGAGTTTTAGCCTACTTTGAATAAATAATTTTTTATCTAGATTTATTAAGGGTTAAAAAAGGCATGAAAGTACGCACATTTTTATTGAGGGCCTGAAAACGAGTGTTATGAATCGCATTTCTATAGGCGTAACGTCTTTATTTAAGCCAATTTGTATCAAAAGCAAATTCATTTGGTTGTAACTCAATCCTTAGGCTAGACAATGGACCACAATAGGATTTGAAAAACCGATAAAAATAAGCACATGAATTCTGCCGTCGTTATTAAGAAAGGCACAACTAACATTTTACAAATGTTGAGAAAATCGAGTTTAAAATATTTTTTGAATTTTGTTAAAAAAAAACACGTTTAAAATGTGTTTTTCGAAATTAATTGCATAATTCTTTTTAACTTAACATAAAAAATAACAAAAAAGAAGCAATATTCTGTTGAAAAGGCACATATAACCAAATAAAATTTTTAGTAAAATTTACGATGAAAAGGCATATTTTCTTAATTGTGTCTTTTCATTGTAATTTTTTAAAATGAATATATAGGTGCAGAAAATATTAGAATGAATTCATAACGCCGATGTGCCTTTTTTATATAGCATTTATTAGCGTAGGGGTAAATAGAAAAGGCATAACTGCCAGTTGTGACTTTTC
Organism: Helicoverpa zea; assembly: GCF_022581195.2. NCBI lineage: Eukaryota > Metazoa > Arthropoda > Insecta > Lepidoptera > Noctuidae > Helicoverpa > Helicoverpa zea. The sequence continues at coordinate 3,084,669 of NC_061458.1, read as the reverse complement.
TTTCTACATTAATTGCCAAAATGTTGGTTCCATTAAATATATCGATAGTAAAAATTTAAAATAAAAGTCACATCATACAATATGCCTTTTTATTGTAATAAAACTTAAAAAGTGATGTAGTTGTGCCCTTTAAGCTTATGCTATCTCTGTTTATTTTGCAGCTAAAAATCCACAAAAAATCAGGCAGATAGGCCTTTTTTTCCTGATTCCGAATATGTATATAACTCATTTTGACAAAAAATGTTAGTTGTGCCCTTTTTCGGTAGCACGGCAGAATTGTTTGTTAATAAACCTTTCAATAGATGAGCACAATAATTGGTGGATTTTAATTAAATATGGGTTACCAGTACTTCATTGTTAAGACTCATTGAAGGGATATTTTGGTCCCCAAAATGGAATCGTAATCGGTCCCTCAGAACTATTAACCATTCGAAAATCGTATATTAATTCTTGTAATGATAGGTTTATGTAGTTCCAACTGAAAATTGACTAGTGATGTGAAAACCGATTGTTTTGTATCGATAAAATAACCGAATGAATAGTTTAGGTTCCGAATATGTGAATGGTTTTCAGAAAATTAATCATATGGATATTTGCAAGTAAACACAGGGTTTTGTTATTCAGTAATCAGTATAAATTCTTTATAATAATTTTCTAGTTTACCATTAGATAATTTACTTTAAAAGTAACTGTTTTTCATAATGATTTTGCTATAATTAGAACAATTTTTTTTTTCAATATTTACGCAAATGTCGAATCCCATTCTCTGTAATATGTAATATGACGCAGAACTGCAGCATATTAGTATATTACATAACAGTTTTTAAGAAAAATTCTTAGTACTTTTGAACTAGCATTTACAAAAAAAAAATCACGAGTCTACCTGTCCTTATTCTCCTAAAACGAAATGAACTAACTTACTAAATATAAGTGCTTTTTAATAACCTGTCTACGGCCAACGTGCACAAGAAAGTCATTAAGGCAGTGGCTGGAAGATTATATTATAAATTATGGCTCAAACACGTGCGAGAGACGGTAACGGCCCGATGTGGTAGATCAAAATCTACATAATTAAATGGTAGAATAAACTTAAGTAAATTAGCATTTTTTATTCAAAGGATTTTTGGTTTTTCTCGTATCTGGGGACGCAACTAATTAGGAAAACTGTTCGTTTTCAGTTTACTAAATGAGTCTTTTCTTTTTTTGTGTTCAGAGTTACCTTTGAACACAAGTATAAGGATTATAGGCATCAAATTAAAACTTTTTAAAATGGCTTCTAATTATTATTTGCCGTTTTATACCAACGGGCGAAGCAGTTTTTCAAATGCATTTAAAATTACTTATATTTACCCATTTCAATATTTAAATAACTATGCATTTTAATGTTAACGAATACCTACTCATAAAAGATCAAAGTAAACAAAAATCCACAAAACGCATTCAAGTATAAAAAAAAAAAAACAGAAGTAACACGGGTAACTTCAAAGGAATTTTTAAGATAACTTTAAACGATATGCAAATTCTCATAAAAGAAAATAACCTTTTACCTTTGTATGAAAAATATAAAATTTAAAAAAAGCATCCAATTTTCAAAAAGCAATTTGCAGGTACCTACTTATCTCGAAAGGACGTGGGTTGCTACCAACGTTACCTCATTTTGTTCTCTGTTGACAATCAATTGGTTACCAACTTCATTGGAACAAAGACGCGTTGGACCGAGATATTGTACCACTATTGTCCGAACCCGAGCTCTATCGTGCATCGGAATACACTAGAAAGCATTTCAAGCGAACTTATATTGATGGCTCGCGGGCTTAATCTTTGTATCGAATCTTTGAAACATGTTTTGTATTGTGACATTTTTTATATACCAAGATTTCAAAAAAACAAAATAATTAGTGTACCTTTTTTCCCGATGGGAAATCATCAAATGAATCCTCTCGATGTGAGTTAGCAGCGGTGAGGGAGTGTCAAAGAACCCATCACATTCCTTCGTAGGCCTATTATGTACCAGGGCTGCAGTAAGTACCTATTAGGATACCTTACCGCATTTTATAAATTCCTACCTATTTGTGAATGTTTTGTAAAATTATATTATGCCTTGGGTTGCATCTTTGGAGTTGGATCTTTTGGTTCTTTCTTTTAAAATTACAACAATGCTCTCAAGTGTACTTATATTATACACGTACATTGGAGGAGCATTGTGTATAAACTCTATTGAACTGTGAAATACATTTGCAGGCATTGCAAGCAAACCCGTATTGCTGGCCTGCGGGTCTAAATTTTGCATCGAATCTTCCAGATGTATAGCTTAGTTGACGCTTATGTAATAGTCTTTTTGTTGTTGAGGAAATAACTATTTAACTATGACAGTCTTTAACAAGTATAAAGGTTATGGATAGACATTAATCAATGTGATATGAACTTACCTACATATTTAGAAAAACACGATTAGAAAATATTGCTTAGACTTAGTTCCTCTTTCCTTTTGTTAGAAGAAAGATACTTCAAAATTACCATTACAATTTATTTTCTCTATCCTACTAATATTATAAACGCGAAAGTTTGTATGTATGGATGTATGGATGTTTGTTACTCTTTCACGCAAAAACTACTGAATGGATTTTAATGAAACTTTACAATAATATAGCTTATACATCAGAATAATACATAGGCTACAATTTGTAAACATATTGTTCGAAATACTAAACCTGCGCAGACGAAGTCGCGGGCACCAGCTAGTTTTTAATAATGATCATTATTATCTGAAGTAGCGTGGCTAATTAGCTTTACCTAATCAGCCTCAAAATATTTATTATGTAAGTACTATCGGGGTCACTCCCGCCTTACCAGCATTAGGGATCTTTTTCCTTATTCATAAGATAAAAAAAAAAACACTTTTTTGCTTTGCTCTTATGACTTTAAATAAACTTCCTCAAAGGTTGAATCTGTAAAAGGTTTTCTTTGAATAGCGCTGTAGGATTATAACGCAAAGTTCATCAGTGGTTAGTCGGAAAAGTGCGCGGTAGTACGTGGTAGTAAAATATTAACCCGCGTTTGTCAGATAATGAGCCTCAGGGCAATGTTCACTGTCATACTTTTTAGTTACATGCAGTCTTTGTACATAAATTGTACACAATAGTCAACAGGGGAACAATTGCTTTGTGACGAAATTCACTGTTTTTTTTTTCAAAAATAAGTAGGTACTATGGCTTTTTATTTACCTACGTGCCCTAAGTTTCAACATAAAATCACACACACTCACCATACATTTTATTATCTAAATTCTAAAACAGTTTAATGTAACAGAACATTTTTAGTTGGCTGAATAACCCTCATAAACCAATGTAACTTTAACATTTGCATGTCATTTAGTTATGACCGAGTACGTAACTACAGAATTAAAATCTTGTAACATTTTTCGGGTAACTGTATGTAACTGTATGCATGTGCAAATAAGTAGGTAAATCTTTTGATTTTGATACATAGTTGAAGTGGCTCAAAAAGTACGAACATGAACTACAGTTGAACTGTAGTACTCACATTACGAAGTTCAGGTATCGGCTCGGTATCAGACTGAGTAAAAAGTTTGATTGCATTCATGATTAGTTCAAAACAAACTATCAGACGAATATTGGGCCAACTATTGGCTGAAAGTTCATATACAGTGCGTGGGCTCGTAAAGTATTTTTTGATTGGCAAATAGATTAAGATACAATTTCTTTAAGTTATTTCATATATTTTACAATTGAAAATGTTTTATGTAAAAATCCAACTGTTATGTAAATTCAATTTAATTTCTTTGTTCAGCAAAACCTAATTGAATGAATTAGATTCGTTTACTGCCCAATTTTCTGCTTTACTAGACACTAATAGTTATTTAAAAGATAGTTCAAGAAAAGAGATATAAAATATCTTTTTCTTAATCTGTTTTTATTGTACTTATCATCGTAACTTACTATCATTTGGCATTTAAATCTGTCAATAAGAGAACAATATATCTTTACTTACATTTATACTTAACAGATTTATTCTTAAAAGATAAGGCTATAGTCACAGCCAAGAAACTGCAAGAAACTCATAACCAGACAACTAAAAAATTATTGTCAAATGTATTGACATTGGAATCAAGCCGCTTGTGTTATCTTAATTTACCTTTCATATACACTTACGAGCATCTCCTCCGATAATGTGTGTATACGTTGATAGACTTCTTTGTTTGTCTGTTCACTATATCTGGTTGCTCACCCTAGTTGAGGGACTGTCGGAAAATTGATAGGCGTGAGGACGAAAAATTCTCAAGTAGACAACATAGACTGGCAAGCTCAGTGCAAGAAGGCCATCAATGAGGTAGTCAGATAATCTGAAAACGGTGACTACGAGGCGCGGGTTGCTTTCAAACGAACTTTTAAGAATCAATGGGGTAGACCAATTGTTAAGTTGTGAATGCAAATTATTAAATGTGCTCTTGTCCCCAGGTTCAGGACGTACTTCAGGACGGCGATCCTGTGCCGCTGGCGAGACATCCTGCGCAGACGCAAGCGGCCTCTCCCCGAATCACCGCCGGACTGTGTCTCGCAGTCCGGCAGTCGATCCCGATCAGGTTTTTACTCGTTAACGTAATTATTAAAGTGATCTTTGGTATCATTCATTTTTAGTCAGCAGTCATTTAAGTGTTTTGAAAATGTTTTTCTAAAAAATATATGTGGTAGTCGATAGGCTGTGTATGTCTTTTAGTGTAATTTGGAAATAGTTCTGCTTAGGTCTTAGTGTAGCATAGCAATATATTTTAAGTTCATTTTGACAAAAATATTACCGTCATTCAGTAGTCGAATAGAAAGCAATTCACTTTTCTGTGTGTACCTAAAAGTAATAAATATGTTAAGTAGGTACATATTACGTAATGCTGAAAACCTCACTGCACGCCAAAATAATCACTTAAGTAGTTAACTTCAAAAGCATAAATTCACTTATACAAATTACGCCCGAAATACCTTTTGGAGAGCAAAAAATGTTAAAAAAACTAATTCACTTTACCTGAATTAGTGAAAATGTGAAAGTAGAGGGAAAAAATCAGGGATTTCAAACCACATGACTTTAATGTCGTTAGAACACCCGCATACTACAAACTTTTAGTCGGCCGATAGTTTGTTAGGGCTCGTAAAACAGTATGAAAATTAATGGTAGTACGCACATTACAAAGATCAGATATTTAGCCGGTATCGGACCGACAGAATATTTTGATTGGAATAAAGATTTTCTTCAACTCTCGGCCGACTATTTAGTCTCCAGTTTGCAGTTACTCTTATTAAGCGAGTATATTAACTTATTGCACTCGACTCGATATTTTTAATCATGTTAGTATCAAATACGTGGAGGATAGCTATCATGTGTTAAATGATATTACTGTGTAGTGGAACAAAAATAGTTGAAGTAGTAATTATATGAAGGAAAAGGTTAACCTATATGGGTTATAGAGTAATTTTCTCTGATTTTAATTACGTTTCAGAGCTAAGAGTACTCGGTAAGGATAATTGACTTATAGGTATAGGGTAAACTGATCTGCTCGGTATGTTTTTATTTTTTACTAGCTGTTGCCCGCGACTTCGTCTGCGTGGTCAATATAGAATTTCCAATTTAGTTTATTTAATCGTTCATTGCTCAACCCCCATAGGTGATAGCGTGATAATATATAGCCTATGTGTTGAACCGGCCCCCAGGTAATAGTCGTGCAAAATTTGATTTAAATCTATGCAGTACTTTTTGAGTTTATCCGGGACAAACAGACATACAGACAAAAATTCTAAAAACTACATATTTGGGTTCAGAATCGATTATGGATCACCCCCCAAGTATTCTTTAAAAAAAAATATTCAATGTACAGTTTTGACTTTTCTATCATTTTATTACCTATATTGTATAGATATTAGAAGTTACTGTTCCATAGAGCTTCACCTACATCCCGTTGGAACTACTTCGCGCTACTGGATAAAAAGAAGACTATATCTCAGTCTCCAGAGTACCTATGTAGCTGGTACAAAGAATTTTTCGATATTATAATAAAATTGGTTCTACAGTTTTGGCGTGAAAGACCGACAGAGTGACAGTCAGAGTTACACAAGCATTTATGTAGGGATAATATTATATATATAGGAGTTGGGTTTCCATCATTTTTATATAAGAAGACCTTAAAGCAATCTCCAATTTATATCGGGTGTGTCGTTCATAATCACATTAAATGAAATGCGTTAGTATACTGGTTAATATTATGTCGATTAACACAAAGGAAAAATAAAAATAAACAAAAATAAAAAAATGAATTTTTCGAACAAAGTAAATAGAATAAAAATGTGCGAAAATAAGAACACCATATACATGTCAGTCATTACAAACAACTGAAATTCTCCCTTGAAAACTGACAGATGTCAACTGATCAAAACATAAGATACTCCTAACTTTATCTCTGCTTTACACATGATGTTGTAAATTATGAAAACGAAAAATGACTCCTGTGGCTAAACCACTGAATGGATTAGGTTATTTTTTTTTACAATTCGCCATAGAGTATCATAAAGTATATGTGATAGGATTTAATGTGATTAGGTACGACACACCCGTTATATTTCTATGTCACTCTCTAACCTCGTTATCACTCATGACATTCGTGAACATATCTAGCAAAACTGACATATTTACCAAAAGTGGAGATATAAGTCTATATGTTAATTGTAATGTGTTGGTTTTGCCTTAGATAGGAACTCGAGATTGGTTAATACACATCAGGCTTTCCTTTATAAACTAAAAGCTCGGGAATAGTCACGCTCGAAAGTGTTAACGCGTATGAACTAAATTGGTCAAAAGCAGTCACGCCTGGCTGGTTGTACGCAAATTCCCGCATTCAATCGAATATTGGGTACTCTTCCGTGGTAGGTATAAAGGTATTTTTTATAATCCTTATGATGATGAAAATACAATACAGGGTAATGACAAGGATACACAAGGATGATTACGCATTTATATCCCGGGAAATTGCTGCATGGTAGGCCATTAAATGTCGTCAGAATTTTCAGTCCTAATGTGTGATATCTTTTAAATATCTGCAGTTTACTTATTATTTTATATTTGTCTCATGATTTTACATTATAACGTTGAGGTATGATGAATTGAGTTTCTTGTTTTGAAACGTTTTAACAGTGTGTGTTGAATGAAAGAAAATAAGTAAATGTGAAGTGGGTTAGTGTGTCACCACATATTACATGGGTTGATTACGACCTTCACGTATAAGTTTTAAGATAATTTATTATAGCTATATATATGTATAACGAAGGTCTCATATTCTATAGCAGGCAAGAGACTGATAAATATGATGAGGGTCGGAAACCCTTACCCTCATAATATATATGTAGATAAATATTGTTAAGATTAACTTCATAATGAAATTGTTGTGCACCCCTTTTTTATGCAAGTCTGTGTAAACTTGCACGAAACTAAATTATGCGTCAGATGTTTATGATATAAAGAGTTCTTTAATAAAAGAAGGTTAGACCAACACATTTATTAAATACATTGGCTAGTTGTTTTTAAATATAGTATTATATATTATTTCTGATTTACGCCTTATCTTTCATCATCATCATCATCATCTCAGCCATAGGATGTCCACTGCTGAACATAGGCCTCCCTCTTAGATCTCCACAGATACCTGTTGGAGGCGACCTGCATCCAGCGTCTTCCGGCGACCTTCACAAGGTCGTCTGTCCACCTTACCTTTTATAGTACCTATATAGTATTTAACAGTGGTTTTTCTAAAATATTTTTTTTATTAGTATTTAACAGATGCCAATTTTAACACTGAAATTTTACCAAAAAGATATTAATTTATTACAAGTTGTATGATATTTACGGTATACATTTCTCGAAGCTAAACTTAGATAAATGACCCCTAAACTAGCTTTGTATAAATTAAATTGATATTTTCCATTCTCCTTTGTATGAGTTTTCGTTTTAAGAGCTTTTGTCTCAAGAAATGCAGGTGCAGATTTATTTAAATGTAAATATTCATCTCAAGGTTTTAGCTTTGACTAAAGAACGTAGTAAAATCATTCTTGTGGAATATAAAAGGTAGATTAATTCTTAGTTTTATTTAGGTACCTAATTACATTAGTCAAAGAGGTAAACGCTGTTTTGATGTCAACTATGTACAGTAAACTGCACATTAGTGGTAACTGTCATGCACCTTAACTCAATAGTAATAAGTACGATTTTCCAATAAAACTATTACCACTGACCTGAAGTTGACTGTACATTGGCAAAATGTTTTATGATTTTATAGACATATTACTCCTTTTCACGGTGGAAAAACTGGGTGAAATTGTGACATAGTCAAAAATTCCTAAAAAATAACTTTAAAAATGTATGAAAGTTACATAGCTTACATCTACTGAATTTACGAAACATAATAGAAAGTCTCAGTCCCTAAGGCTAAATCTGTGTTGATACAAGAAAAAAGGTAGGTATACCTTTTGAAAAATATTTGCTAATATTATATATGTGAAAGTAATTTTGTATGTATGTTGCGCTTTCACGCCAAACTTACTGAAACGATTTAGGTAAAGCTACACTGATAATCTGGCGCTTGTGAAAGGACATAAGCTTCTTTTAATAATGTGTTCTCGGAGTAGTTCTCAAGGGACGTGGGTGAAATCTCTGACGGAAGCTAATGTTAAATATTTTTATCCTAACATCAAAAGTAAGACTTCATAAAAATAGGTCCAGAATTTCATTTTGATCTTTTTATTGAGAGTCGGCGTGAATTTTTAGAAGTCTATCGAGAAGTTTCATAACTGTGCCGATTCTACCAACAACTTTAGAACACTTTTCATTCAATACGAGGTAAAAATAGGAAACTGTAGACTTTAGAGAGATATATTTCAGTCCACTTCAGAAGTAGTAGTTTTCAATACAATAGCAGTGAACTTCAGAAAGGTTTTATTTGAAAATATTTTATCTGTGTGTTTGTTAGAGATCACGTTACAGCTGAACTACTCCATATCGATAGAATTAAGGTTTACTTTTGTTTTAATCTCAGTTTACAACCGAACCCGTGGGCGACAGCTAGTAGTAATTCCACCCTATTTTGAATAAGTTACTTCATCAATAATCCCCTTGAAGTATACGTCTCTACAGGTATCGAGGAACTCAGAAATTCAAGAGGAAGTGCAGTAAGCGAATGGCAGCGCTCGTCGTATCGGACCTACAACGCCCCCCAATTGCAGAGACCGCATTTGCTTGCTAGCTGCCCTAAGTGCCCTCATGGGATCTTTTATGATGGTAAGAAACCTTGAAGTAATTCTGTTTTATGGTATTTATTTATTTTACTTTATTTAAATTCATTACACATGCGGACTTGATGCCACAGGCATTCTCTCCAGTCAACCTTAAGGTGATGTAGAGATAATATTGTGCAGGTTTTGTCATTTGACATTTATGGCAGAAGTTACTGGTAGTCAGAAGCCAAAAAATCTAATAAACAAAAGGTTGAAGCGGTCAGTTTGGCAGTCGTTTCACAGATGCCCTGATACTCAGCCCCATCATGGAGTTTCAGAGTTAGACTGGAAGCCGACCCCAACATAGTTGGAAAAAGGCAGATGATGAATATGGTGTTGTAAAGGTTTTCATACGCTCCCTCTGCCAAAATATTTTAGTTTTAGCGCTTGTATAGTCTGAGCAAATTTTAACGATGCGACATCGTATCACAGTTTTGTGTACAAGTCTGTAGTTCCTTCCTTTGAGGGTATTTAGTACGAGAAATAAAATAGTCCAGTGTGCGAAATAAAAACGCAATAAATAAAATTCCTTATTAACAAACTTGGACCCATTTATCATACAGAAGTCAGGGAACAATAAGAAGCCAAGCAAAGTAAAATAGACTTTAGCACATGAGTATAAGGTTCAATATTTCAGGAAGGATATAAGTCACAAGTCGGGATAATATATTAATACTACAACTGTTGGACGGACACTAAATGGACTATCATATTCATGCAATGTTGCCACCACAGATCTTAAATCATAAAGTACTTTCATACTACAAATTCTGTCAAATTGGTTTGGCTACTTTAAAATGCAAAGTTAGCTTAATAAAATAGTAATAGGAAAGAGGAATCCGTCTCTACCTAAAATAGAAGCTAAATCACAGTAGTGGTTATTTTATGATTTATGTAGTTGCACCACAGCAGGATGCAACAGTGCCCTATTTTTTTAATTGGAATACTGTTCCAGAGCCAAATATTGTTGCCGTACTAACTAATAATAGTACAGGCAACCGTCTTTCCGATCTTTTTTCATTTTCTGTGCAGAGCCTGATTAAATTACCTTACAATTGTAACACACCACCAAAATTGTTGGCGTGCAAAAAATTTATACACTAGTAAGTGTGCGCGCACAAAGGTTGCAACCGATTTCCCACAACGGAGATAATTCTCAATTTGTCGGAATCTTTTATTTTCTGACTGTTTGCTAGAGCCAGTAGATCAACAGAAACATTTCTATATGTTACACGGCTGAACACCAATGACATTTTGCCTTATTATATTGGCCGGTCATAGACTTTATTGAAAAAAAATCTTATTATCTCCGAATGTAATTGAAACTGTAGTAAAAGCTAACTTACGCATCTTATAGCATTAAAACTAGTTGTGGACGGCTATTGGACGTTTTTAGGTCACGTTTAATATTGCAGCTTGGTATCAAAAAGTTTCAAAACCGACGCATTCCCAACTGACATACATACATAATTATTATTTGTACGGAAAACGTGTAATTACTGTGTTTGTTTTAGGGTTTGGGTCTAGCCAAATAACATCGTTGTTAGTATGGTAACTAGGCACATACTTATGCGGTATGACATATCAAATGAGCGGTACATTTATATTGAGGTATTTTGCCGATGTAAAAAATCTCTTCTACCAGCGTGGTAGTCGTGTCCTAAGTGTTATTGATCTGTGGCCGTTCTTGTTTATTGAGCAAATAAAATAAATAAATAAACCTGCAAATAATATCATAAAGCTGAAGAGCTTTTTCAAAGAGCTAGTTAATCTTAGGTTAAAAACCTACCCATACTTAATTGGTGCCATTTTTGTATTGACTTCAAAGTATTGAGTATTGATATACCTACCGCATGAATAATCAAGCTACTAAATATAAAATATCTTTCAAAGATATCTTTCAATGGCAATAAGTACGTAAGTTTTCTAGCTCTGAAAGTCGCAGGTAGTATGAATAAATTGTACAGACCTGCCATCAACAGTAGAACCTCTATTTCTTTAAGTTTAATTTCCTACGTTCAAGCAATTCAATCTAACTCCGGAAATTTTTCGTTTCAAGCAGTTTTACGATATCTTATTCATATATTTTTTGTTTAGTGAATGAAATATGTTGTTAGAAGCTCCAGGCATTTAATAAAAGTAATTTTAATTTTAAATCTTGATTTAAAACCAACTGGTGGTACAGAAACAGAAAGAACAAACTGGGTTGAGGAGGTCAGATAGCGCAGTCGCTCCTTGTAAAGCACAGGTACTCAGGTACATCCGGTTAGACTGGAAGCCGACCCCAACATAGTTGGGAAAAAGGCTCGGAGGATGGATGTCGTGGTAGAGAAACATTATATTATTATTATTTGTTGTTATTCTTGATTCCATAAGTTTTGACACAAATTGAAGGCTTGTGTATTTACTTACGTTATCCCAAAAAATAACAACTAAGCAACACTACGCTTCAAATAATCGCAAAATATCGTTATGCAATTAGTAACTTTCAAAAATAACAAAAAAAAAAAAATATTAGACTACATTATAAAAGTTTGTGCGAAAACGTTAAACTTAGGATATCTTAAACCGATTTGAAAAAAAATTGAGGAAGGTCATGGTGTTCTTCTTATCCTGGTGGCCTTCAAGCCGTGGGAAATAGATAGTATTTTATCAGTTTTTTAAACAATCTAAACAAAACAGAAACAAAATACCTACAATTTGCTTTGTAAAATAATAGAAAGCAAATATTCTCTATATTAGTTCTTAACTTTGTAACTATCTTTATGATTGGCTCCACCTATCTCAAATAGGATAGAAATATAAAATTTCAATCGGAACTATATAAAACTATGATGGGGGTGAACTCGACAAAATTGCGACGGTAATAAAATTGTTCAGGGAGAACACTGTCGAACTTTGTAGTCGAACTGAAATGTACCTAATGAAAATAGTTTTCATTGTCTTTTTAACAATGAGACTTTGAAAGTATTTTTGAAAACTCGTAGTACTTAGTTCTGTGGTATTAAGTTGTGAAATAATATCATTAGGTACTTACAAATAACACATAGTTATTTTTTATCTGAAACTCATCTAAAATTTATTTCCAAGACCGGGAAAAAGTAGCCTATGTTTAACCTAAGTTTTTCTGGGAAACATACAAATAAAATCGGTTCATTAGCTTTTGGTATGAAAGCGCGATACACAGACTCGAGTTATTTTCAATATTAACGGCCAGTTTCTTCATCAAAAGTTAAAGTAATGTCTAAAGTAAAAGTAACGGTCAAATTCGTTTTTTCAAGGCTAAAGTGACAGCAAAACTAATAGAAAAATTGAATTTGACCTTACTTTTACTTTAGACATTACTTTGACTTTAACTTTGGCTTTAACTTTTGATGAAGAAACTGGCTGTAAAACAAAAATTATTAAGTCTAAAATGTCAAGATTCCAATCGCCTTCAATTTATCGCGGTCGCTCCGATATTCTATTATCTGACACTCGCCTAATTGCCTCTTCCGATAGTCCTTTGTTTGAAAATAAAAATATATTTTCTCCGCTCGAAAATCTTAGTAAAACTCTCGAGTATTTTGTAAAGTTATGCCAAGTTTGTGAGGAAAAAATCTTTGTTGTTAACTTACTTGAGCGTAATCTTTCAAGCCTCTTAAGTTCATATTTTGGTATATTTTTGGCTTATCCATTAATCATTTTGTAAAGTCTAAACTCTTATAACACCGAAAAGTTACGTGTTAGTAATAAAAATTGTCCAATGTGCCCAGAATCTCTCAATGTCAAAGAGATTACATACGGATTTACGAATATGGATGGTCTAGTAAGAATTTAATGTCTCTTTTTTTCTAAGAAGCTTATCTTCGTCCCTTTCAAATTGTTTCAAATGACCCAAAATGTTAAAATCAGAGAAATCGCTGTGACATTATAATATTTCAATGAGAATAATTGAAAAGCGTTTTGGGTGTCACATTCAATTGTTTAGTCCGTATATCAATTATTTTTTCACTGCCCAAATATTTTTCGAATAACAATACTAAAGTTTTTTTTTTTATTTATTTTAAATCATTAGCGAAACAAATTACAGGTTTTATCAATGGTTTAACATTAAAATTACTTAATCTATTATTTCAAAATAATCATAAGCAGAACTGTTCGTTCTGCCCAGATGTACTAATTATTTAAATTCAAGTCTTACTTAAGAGGACGCATTGGAAATTTTGGTGCCAATGATCTCAATTTTTCTCAGTAAATACAAAACGGATCAAAATACAACTTGGTTACCTGAAAATTCAAGATAAAAACCTTATTTTGTTAGTTTTCAAAACATGACTATTTCAAAAGAGATTCACATATTATGGGCAAGCGGGACCGATTTAAGCCTCATAACTTTTTCGTAGTTGAGTATATACCTACTCTTTAAAATTGTAGAAGGAATATTTATCAAATTATCATTTCTCAATAATAAAATTACAAAACCATTTTGTCGCTTACGTCTTTTAGTTATAAGCTAGCGCGCGTATTGTGATCCTCGCCCCGCTCAGACGCTCCGTCCCTTCTTGGCCTCTTAGGTGCGCGTGCCGGTTATGGAATTATTGTTTACCAATTCGTCGCCTTAAAAGTCTTTCTGTGTCAATAGGTACTTAGCATTAGTGTTACAGTGTTAGAATTATTTTGAGTAGCACTTAAAATTGAGTGACATTTCAGTACTAAGCCGCTAGTCTTTTAAGTATTTTTTAAATAAATCAAAAATTAATTCCCTAAAAGAAAATATACATTTTGGGATGGTTTTATAGTGCATAAAATTTAGCAACAGAGTTTTATCCAATACTGGCTTTTGCCAGCAGTTTCACCTGCATTCCGTAGGAACTTCTACATGAACCAGGATAAAAAACCTGAAAGATTTTTTTAAATCGGACCAGGGTTTCCTGAGATTAGCGCGGTCAAGCAAACAAACAAACTCCTCAGCTTTATGATATTACAGTAAAATTATAGATTTTAGGTCTAGTACGTGTTACTTTCTTTTTAATTAATTCAGTGACGAATCCCTAGACGTGAGTTCTACGATTTCATTAACTTTGGTTGAGTAGTTTTGGAACTAAACAGCTAAACCAGTTAGTGAACTAAACTAACTTAGTAAAACTAATATGCAGTATTGAATTTAATTAAGGTCACTATTTGTTTTGGTTGTGGCTTTCGAAATATCATTAAGGCATTGATAAACAACATTAATATTTGAATCAACTGCAAAATCGGCAGAATGCAGAATACAGATAAATCTATGAAAACTTGGTCAAACATAGAATTTCGGCCAAAATTATGATAAGCCAAATAATGATGATTATTTTAAAGCTGATTTTCTAACCACATTTTTAGATAAAGAAAACATTTTCCGATAATATTGGCTGTATGAAACGCGAATAATAATAAATCAGTCTGCTAATTAGATAATTACTACCTATATGGCTAATAAGTAGATTACACAAATCTACAAACCACATTGAGGAAGCGTATTAATTGAATCTTGTGTAAATACATTGTGCAGTCTTTTTTTTGTTAAAAAGGTTCATCTACTTAGCCTTTTCCCAACTATGCTTTACCAGCGCTTTACAAGGAGCGACTGCCTAACTGACCTCCTCAACCCAGTTACCCAGGCAACTCAATACCCCTTGGTTAGACTGGCGTCAGACTTACTGGCTTATGACTACCCGTAACGACTGCCAATGATTTTCAATGACAGCCGGTTCCTACAGTTTAACGTGCCATCCGAAACACAGTCGTTGGTGTTAAAAAGGTTTATTATAATGTAACTAAGATGTTTTATGACTTGATATAAAGTGGGGGTGAATCCGCAAAGTCTGCCAGTTATATGGACAAAGGTCTCGAAAGTTTACAAAGGTCTTTCAACTTTCAGAACTTTAATCAACTTGTTACATTAACTATTTAATTTCATATAACAAAATACTTGAAGTTATTTTTCTTTTTTATATTTACAGAATATATTTTTCAATTAAAACTTTCATTCTTATTATTATTTATAATATTGCTTTATTCAGTTACTTTAAATATACCGATATCTGAAAAATATGGTTATGAGCTGTATTATTTACCTTTATTGGTCTAAACAGTTTTATAAATATTTGAAATACTTAAAAAAATAAAAGTTATGTATTTCTTTCTAAGTATTGAAATTCAATTTTACTGCTCGTTTATTTATTCCAAATATGTAAATAACTTTTGAAGTTTTTCATAACTTAGTTCATTTTGAAGTTTTTTATCAATAGGTACAAAAAACAATAGCAATGTTAATATCTATTGTTTGATTACTGCACCTCTTGAGATCCACCTTTGTAAATACATAAAAATAAGCCAGCCAAACTTTTTCGTAAATCCATTGAAATTGAAACGCACAAACAAAACCGAGTTTCTATTGTTTCAATGTGGTTTAATGAAGGACTTTTGATTGAAAAAAGTTTTTTTTTTCAGCCCCTATCTACTGACGCATTACAGCATACAAATTATGTACTTTATAAGCTTTTGTAAAAAAGATTAAGGTTTTAATCCAAAGCCCATTACTATTAAGCTCATTACTATTAAAAAAGTGTTTTAGGTTCAATCGGTATTAAAATATTCTTGCTACGGTGCTACGAATAAAATTGCTACGCGTGCTACGTGCTACGAAAGTTGTAGTAGTCAGTTATTTTGGTAATGAAATCAGTTTGTACGATAATATGCAACTTAGTCTTATCTCATTAATATGTGAGTATGCAAGGCCGCGTAAAACCAAAAGTTCCAATAAAATATTGCAGTTTGGCTACAATGTTAAGCGTTGCTTTTGAATATAAATTGTAAAATTTAACTGTATGCAGTATATAACGTTCATACAATTTTAACCATCATTTAGGAAACTACATTTTATCACCCCACTTTTTAACACCTTTTAACAGGTATTTCGCTTTTGAATCAAGCTTGTCATCACTGTTTGTCAGAACTCGATTTTGTGTTTTTATATGACAGAGGTATCCACCAAAAACATTTCGTTTACGTATCGCATACGAAGTATCAATCAATGTGTTATTTTAAAATACAATGGAGTTGGTTTACTTCAAACTACTGGGTACAGTCAGCTTCAAAAGTAGCTGAATAAAACTGAACTTTCAGAACTGCTAAACACTTTGTTCCTTTTTTAGGGTTCTGTACCCAAAGGGTAAAACGGGACCCCATTGTTTTCGCTAGTCTGTCCGTCCGTCTGTTCGTCTATCACCGGGCTGTATCTCATAAACCGTGATAGTTAGAGAGTTTAAATTTTCACAGATGATGTATTTCTGTTGCCGCTATAAAAACAAATACTGAAAACTCAAATGAAATAAATATTTTGGGAGGCTCCCATACAAGAATCGTGATGTTTTGCTGATTTTAAATAATGGTATGGAACCCTTCGTGCTCGAGTCCGACTTGCACTTGGCGGGTTTTTTAAGTTTAGAATGTTAAACAAATTTTGACGTTTTGTTGTTAAGAAACCTTGACCCTTTCGTTGGTAGGAACTTTTGAAAATATTGATTTTTTCAGCTACTTTTGGCCCTGGACCATACAATGTTTATACACGCAGTGAATAATATACGTTCTCTTTGTTTCAGCCTACATTCACGGAAGGAAAGTGTAAATATTTGTCGGTAACAATGACTTTTGAAGTGACTTGTGTCGTCGACTGTACTTTAGTGTATATTGTAAATAATTTTTAATTAATGTGCCGTGTATATTACTATATAATAATGTATTGAAAATACCTCGTGGTATGTAAAAATTCGGGACTTTACCTAAACAAGTACGTGTAGTAAAACTCACAGCAGATTTAGTGTGATCTAAGTTTATGAATGATTTGAAAACAGTGTAAAATTATGATTTTATTTTTATTTGATATGGCCATTTAATACAAACCATCTGAAATATGATTTGCTAGATATACGATCATGAAACATTCTAGTCTTCGATCTGTTTCAATATGAAATGTTTAAGTATGATTTTTTAAGGGACAAAAACACAAATATTAATAGAAACAATGATTCAATGCCGTTAATGTGAAGATCTGAAAATGCTGTTAAATAGACATTATTTTAGACTCTCTTATATTCACTAAGTTATTTTCAAACATAAGTTTCTTTTCAAAGAAACTTAAGCTCGCAGTCAGCAAGAAAATTATTGGGTAATTTTGCTGAATTCACAAAATAAATTCATCCTCTATGGATAATATTCCTGTTATCTTAAGATTCAAGATTCTAGTCTCAGGTTATTTTTATTATGAATTTTGTTAGCTCAAATGATATAACTAAATTACTTTAAGCGATCAAAGATTTTTTAAAGCTATACTTTTCATTGTATGGTTTATAGTAGGGACGTGAAAATCAATATATTGAGGCAGGTATTTAAACTATGTTATGTAAGTATTTTTTATGTTTAATTTTCTCTAAACGTCTCGCATAAAGTTTTATATCAAACATTAACCCCCTTACTTATAAAATCTCTAATCACCTTCTAAGCAACATTTTAACTAATCACTACTTGTCTTAAGTAGTGATTAAATGTTAGTTAAGTCATGCTTAAGCAACGTTTATAAGTAAGATTTTTCTTAAACAGCCCTTAAGTATTACTTATATTTAATTGACGTTTATAAGTAAAGCTGTATATTGTTTTTACTTTTAAACGTCTATTTCATTCAAAAATTCAAATTATCCACCACATAAAATTTTAATTGAAAGATTTGATTTTAAAAAGTACCTACACGAATGTCCAGTGAATAATGCATTGTTTATACATATGAATCCATCGATATAACATATCGAAATCTGTTGACACTTATAGAATGATAAGATTTTGTGTGTTTGTACAGTATCGAGTATGAATCGAATGTTGATCAACGATATAGTTATACATAATATACAATATGTATATGTGTAATGTCACCTGTTGTGTACATTCAGCACTTGTAATTATTATTGGGTAGATAGGCAAGTATGTACAGTACATTAATAACTAATGTCTATGGAGGAATACATTGGTCTTTTATCTGTTTAAGATTTTTTGTCATCTGTATATCGTTGTCATTATTTTATAATTTTATTTTTGATAGTACCTAGTAAGTTTTAAAATGTATGAAGACTTAAACATACATACAGAATTATAAATGTAATTGGTATTAAGTTAAATTAAAAGTGAATCTGAAATGTCGTCGTTCTTAACATAACCGTGAAGTTATACTTAATTAAAGCTACAAATATCGTTTATTGTTTTCATCCATAAATTAAAAAACCTCTGTGTCTGTTTTGATAAATTTTTGCCCAAGAAAATTGTTTATTTTGAGTATTTACTTTGCGGTAAGTATTAACCAAGGTTCTTTTGTTTTCTTTAAATTCTATCTTACCAATAAAATAAATTCATGTTTGTAATGGAATGTAATATTATGCAGATTCAATTCTATATAAAATAAATAAAACTATAGTAACTTTCACACCGTTTAAATACACTGGTTCATCTACAAATTATCTCATAGAATAATATAGAATTTTTATTTTATATACATGGTATTTATAAATTTCAGATCATTAATTCTTGGTGTCTTTCATAAACCTAAATAAAAATTCAAAATACTTTCATAATTATGTTTTTTATTTCAATGTGCATTTTCATAGAAAAAGATATCAGCTAATTAGATAGTGTTACAATTTATCATATTATTAAATTATGAATGTAAATTATTAATAAGAAAATATGAGCTCAGTATTGAAATTTTTCAATGTTCAATTATTATAAGGATAATATTTATTTATTGATAACATCTATGAATATAATTATATTATATTTACTAGCTTCTGCCCGCGACTTCGTACGCGGATCCTGTCCCTTATG
Organism: Helicoverpa zea; assembly: GCF_022581195.2. NCBI lineage: Eukaryota > Metazoa > Arthropoda > Insecta > Lepidoptera > Noctuidae > Helicoverpa > Helicoverpa zea. Next base: position 3,065,455 of record NC_061458.1, on the reverse strand, counting down.
CCAGCGACTATGGGGTCAGCAAAATCAAAGATCTGAATAGTCGCAATAGACGTGACCATAGGGATAAAAGTAGTGATTCTAATTAGACCGCATTTAAGTTGTGTGTGGCAAAAATATTACACGTAGGTATTATTTCGTAAAAAAACATTAAATAGATGACAAAGTCGTGGTGACTTAGTGGAATTCGTGGTGGTTTAGTGGGTAGAGAACCAATCTCTCAAGTATGAGCGTGCGTCTTTGATTCCAGGTCTGGCAAGTGCCTGCCAATGCAACTTTTCTAAGTTCGTATGTACTTTCTACGTATATTTTGGATACCAATGACCGTTATTTGGAGGGGATGTTAAACTGTAGGTTCCGACTGTCATTGAACATTCTTGGCAGTCGTTATGGGTAGTCAGAAGCCAGTAAGTCTTACCAAGGGGTAACCGGGTTGTGGAGGTCAGATAGGCAGTCGCTCCTTATAAAACACTGGTACTCAGTTGCATCGTGACTGGAAGTCGACCCTAACATAATTGGGACAAAGGCTCTTGAGATAATAACGACAATAATAATGAGATATAGGCACCGCAAGACATCTGAGGCTGATGACGGGGAGTAGCGACCCCGCGGGGCTATATATACTGAGTTCTCCAGGGAGAGTATACTGTCCCCCATCTCCGGCCGGTCGGAGTGAACCATGACGGGGGTAGGTCTCACGCCTCTGGCTTGGCTTGGCCGTCCAGAGTGGAGTCGCTAGAGCAGGATTAGTGGCCCTGCTCGGAGGGTAGGTGCCTCATGGTAAGCACAGGGAGCGCGTAATCCGCGTTTAAAGTCCGCCGAGGTATCCTCACCCTTCAGCCGCTCATGTCCCTATTGCCCTCTTGTTGCTATTCAGTGACTGGTTACAGTAAGTGAGGTGGCGAGTCTCCACCTGCCGTTTTTACATGTACCTAATACATTGTCATCCACTAACATCCCATCAAAATAGCCCAAGTAGTTTTCCTCCATAGTTAGCAATAGTTTAGCACAGAACCGGGGATTGTCTTTTTTTAACGACGTCCACCGGGGATTGTCCTTGGGTTCATTTCTATAGTGTATAAAGGGATAATCGTCGGTTTTGTGTCACCATTTCATTAAAGTTGTCTCAAAAGGGCTTCAGCGTGTTGGCTTCGACCCCACGTTTGCCTTCCAAAAATTTGGAACTCTGTAGTCCCGAGGTCTGGAAGAGATATACAAAATAATAATGAAGATAAAACGCAACAAAGTTAGAGAGTGGAGGCTCGTGACGCCACGTCTAGGTATGTAAAATTTGTACTAAGCAGTGACTTAACACGAAATTCAAGCGTTGTTGTATCTTCGTTATTATTTGTTTGTGAGAGAGAGAAAAGAAAAATGCGTGTCCATTATTTTAGGGTTATCTAAAAGACGGACTAATTACTTACATATTTTGATTCACTATACCTATTTCATAACATTCATTTCTATACATTTCAAGTGTAGTATTGCTCTTGAAGTTCCACATCAGATGTTCCAGATCTTCGATGTTTACACGTCAATAGAGAGTGCTTATCAGATTGAACCACTTTTGCTAAAACGTCATATCTTTATAAGCTATAGTCTAGCTGGGCTCCTGGGTTTCCACATTAGGTGTTTTACATCTTCAATTTTTATAAGTCAACAGAGAGTGCTTATCAGATTGAACAACTTTTGCTAAAACGACATACCTCTATATGCTATAGTCTAGCTGGGCCCCTGGAGTTCCACATCAGGTGTTTTAGATCTTCAATTTGTATAAGTCAATAGAAAGTGCTTATCAAATTGAACAACTTTTGCTAAAACGGCATACCTGTATATGGTACAGAGAAGCTGGGCTCTTGGGGTTCCACATCAGGTGTTCCAGATCTTAAAATTTATAATCTCAGCTGAAAATGCTCATCAAATGAAACAATTTTTGCCACGGCACCATATTTGTATCTCTTATAGTTTTATTGGTCTGTTGGAGTTCTGCATCAGGTCTTCAAGTTTCGAAGATAAATTATAGCCTATATGTTGACCAGGCCTAATACTGATACAACAAAGAAAAAATCATTGAAATCCGTTCAGTAGTTCGGAAGATTAGCGTGTACAAACAAACAGACATACAGACATACAGACATACAGACAAACAGACAGAATTTTTTTTTTGGATTTGTGCTCCATTACTGTTTCTAAACCCCACCCAATTATTATTTTTTTAATATATTCAATGTACAGACACAGTTTTTTTACAGATTTATTATATGTATAGATATAAAAATATAATATGGAATACTGGATGTTGATATTATCGTAAATATATAATATTTATGAGATTTTATAATAGCCCTCTGGTTTTTGGTGGCCAAGCCGTTATGAACAATATTAAAAAGGCTCAAATTATTAATATAACTTGAATGAACACTTTATGAAAAAAAATGTATTATCACATTTATAACACAAATATAAAAAAAATATTGTAACATTTTGGAATGCTAAATTGCTCTTGAATTAAATTATTTTCTTCGATGTAATTTTTGATGAGGACAATCAAAAATATATGTTTATTTACTACGCCTCATAAAATTTGTCCATTGGTCATTATTATTGCAGTTTCATAATATTGGATAATTATGGCCTACTAATTGATGAGGGTGTTAATTGTATTTGAATATTATGTAATAAAAATATTGGCAACAATAGAATCAATGCCAAGTTTTTTATCTAGTGTTAACATAAAGAAAATTCAAAGATTTTAATAGTTTGAGATTTTTTGTTGCTACCTAAATTACGTTTTTTACTCTTTGGCACAAGTATAACGAGTGTTCAATTTGAAATATTCTATCGATGCCAATATTACTGAAAATATTTTTGTAAATAAATTAAGAAACTCTAAATGTAAGTATTGTTCGCTTTAATGTCAGATAATGGTATTTTTCGACCAATTAAAATCCGAATTCCTTAAATGTTGTTATTTATTTTCACAATACCCTCAATTTGGTCAAGTGTGGTTGACCAATATTACCAGTGGCCCATTAAAAGGTGATTACTGTTAGAAAATCAACACATATTTCCTTTGAAGAGGGTTGGCAGAGAGTAAGTATTTTAAGCTTATTTAACGTCATTCTAGTCACAGATAAATAAACTTCCTTACTTCCGTTGGCTCTTAAAGCCTTTGTGGATCTTGGGTTCCTCTACAATCTTCCTGCAGTAGTCACTTAATCACCAGTAACACATCGAAGCTTTGCTGCCTTTCTTCAAATGGTAAACTTTCCTGTCTTCCTTAGGTCCTCGACGCAGTCTTTCCCACGTCACTTAGGCTTTTTTGTTGCCATTATATCCAGCATTCTTTCAAGGTAACACCCCATCTATATCACACTTTTTATTATTGTTTCAAATAGGCTTGATGAAGCTCTTTTGAAACATTAAGTAAGTAGTACGATTCTAAAAGTAGGTCTTGAAGAAAAACCAGCAAGACTCCATAGATATATTTTTCAAAATAAAAAAATACTGGCAGATATTTGATTGCAAAAGGCACTTTGATTGAATGGATTTTTATGAAGCGTAATTCATTTTCATTTTAACTATAGTGATGCAGTATTTTATTTCTGGGTCAGTTCCCAGAAAGTAATGAACTTCATATACACGGTTTACTTCTCAGAAAGGCAGTATATTTACAGGCTTATTTTTCACGGAAGCTATAGAAACAGTTCAATATTTCTGATAACAAAAGCATTTGAAGTCCTTCAATAATGCAATTGTAGACGTCGAAACTTGTTTTCGAAAATATATGAAAAGCCCATACAAAACTTCGGAAGATATTGTCACGCTCTTTGCAGTACAATGAATCTTTTTTTCTAACATCTATTGTCGGAAGTAAATCTTTATTAATTTTCTTTTCAGTAGGTATAAGAGCGCCTGAAATCCAATAGGATGAAACAGAATGAAAGTAATGGTTCCGCGTGGAGAGATTTCTGTCTACGGAGTAATTATATTAAGAAGTTACTTTAATTTTAATTTTGAAAATAATATTAAATAGCTTAGTTATTATGGGCATTGTTAACTCCAACTTTTTTCAACAGAAACAGAAGACTGTTACTGACTAAAACCCACCATGTTCTTTCTTAAGCCCTTATTTTTTCGAACTTTAACTCCTTCGAACAACCTCGAACCCCGTTATAACGCCAACATGCGAAAGTAACTTGTATAGCGGCACGATATCACTGTCAATGTTTCATATTTTCGTAGCAACACTGTACTTAAAGGTTCATACCTTGAAAAAAAAGCAGAAAATGAGCAGAATTTTCTGCTCATTTTAAAGAATTCCAAAAACCTCAAATAATGGCCGATATTGCATGATCCATTTTATTTGTTTGAAACAGAATTTTGAATTTTGATCTGTTCTTGGAATTATTCGAATTCTGAGTCCAATATAAATTACACTTAATTTTAACAAGAGATCGTTCTAATCTGTATTCATATTATAAAGCTGAAATTCACTGTTTTTGCTTGAAGGGGCAAATCGCAGAAACTACCAGATCGATTTGATTTTGAAAGCTCTTTGAAACTCTTTGAAAACTGAAAATTCGTCAGTTTAAGAAAGCCTATTTTTTGTCCGGTTGTGGGATGTAGTTCTATTGAAACCTGGATGTAAGTAGTACAAGTCTTATAATTTCACATTCAATGAACATTGATTACTGTTACTGTTACAGCCTTTTTATCGTCCCACTGCTGGGCACAGGCCTCCTCTCACATGGAACATTGATTAAGGCATAGAATTAGGTATACTAAGAAATAACAAACATTAGGGTACTATTGTTAACTTAGAATAGTTGTAAGTTATTTTAAAGTTTATATTAGAAACTTACTTAGGTATAATAGTGTATTTGTAAGTGTTAAGTAAGTTGTCGAATGTTTTCATTGATTTGATAAAGTTACCTAATACCTTGCATAAGTTTTGGCCGTTAAAATAGGGTTTTTGGCTTTAGAATCCTTAAGTCAATCATTCCTTCTCTCTGTAGTAAATTCCCTACAATAAACATAGTTGTTTCAGTAAGTAGAAATACCATTATCTGAAAATAGGACACCTTTCCTTATACATCATGTAAGTAGAGGTAGTTCCCTCGGGACCACGGGGTTCTTAAATACCTATTTTGCAGAAGAAAAAAATATGTTTAGTAAAAATATTTATTTTGTAAAAACATGGACACATTGCGCTGTTAACATTGCATAAATTGAACATAACGAATATTTCTTACTAAGGGACAGTTATAAAATCAACATCCTTTTAAATGCAGTTCAAAATCTGCAAATCTCGATTCTCAGATATCCATTATTCAATAAATTGACTTTACAAAATCAAATGTTGTATGAAAATTATATCTATTGTCCGGGATTTCTGACCGACAGCAACTTTAGGAAAATCAAGAAGTAGGTATTTTTCAATATCGGACTGCATTGCCATTCTGTTTGAAGAAGAAAAATCGGAATCTTTTCAGCTGTGAACTCTCTGAAATACGATTTCAATATATTTTACCCTCAACGTAGTTTCTCGTTTCAATTTAAAACTCATCTAGTAGTCATGTTCAGGGTTTTAAAGATATATTTTTTTGTTTTACGTAACAACGGTTTAATAGGATAATAACACATTTTTAGTAACAAGAAAATGTTATTTAGTTTTTCTTTGGTTAAAATAAAGAATGGAAACAATGACTTTTAATTACTTCTCTGTGTTTTTAACCGACTTCCCAAAAAGGAGGAGGTTCTCAATTCGGCCGGTATGTTTTTTCTTTTTTTCTATGTATGTACATCGATTACTCCGAGGTTTATAGACCGATTTACGTGATTCTTTTTTTGTTCGACTCGGAATAGCTGCCAGTTGGTCCCATAGTCATCAGGTCAGGATCTGATGATGGAAACCCTGAGAAATCGAGGGCAACCTTCGAAAGTTGTAGGCATATATAAAGTAAAAACTTGACACTCAGGTGTACGCCTAAAAGCACTATTCAACAGTGAAGGTTTGTGACCAGAGACAGTGAACAGAGAAAGTCGAGGGAACTCGACAACTGAATTTGTAATATACCTCGTATTTGGACTTATATTCTTTGTATTGATGAGAACTTCCCACTTATATGGATAGTGACAAGTATTCGTATCACTGAAAAGCTGTAAATAAAAAACTTTTTTACAAAAAAAATTCACCGACTTCCCAAAACACTAAAAAGCAAAAAAAAACTAATTTTAGGTGCATCGGCCTAGAAGTCGGTGGCAAAATTAACTTAGTAACATCCATTAGACACCGACTTCTAGGCCGATGCACCTAAAATTAGTTTTTTTTTTTGCTTTTTAGTATTTTCACTATACGTATCCAATCCAAATAGCGTTTCCTGGAGATCATGTAGTTTTTTATTCATAGGTAAAATACTTTCCTCGTTGGCCTAAAAACATCAAACCTGTTTTTTTTTACGCACGGATAAACTGTAGGTGAGGGATTTTCAAAATCGAATCCTAAACTCCTAAATTGACAAACCTAACATCTTTTATCATATTGCAATAATGCCTGCACAAAAAAAGATAACACCCATTGCACTATCCATATTGGTATAGATACTGAAACAATTGATCCCACCAAAAACATTAAATGTAAAAAAAAGCCAATCCTCTACGCAATTCCTCCACCGTAAAAAGTTTTGAGATCGCATAGAAGCCAAGTCCTGTTCTACTTTATTTGTAATAATAAATCAATATTTTGTGACTATATCAATAGTTTCGTTCACCTTACAATAATATTGACTTGGCCATGAGCACAATAAACTACAAATATAATACAGCATATCTTGGAGAGGTGAAAGTCAAACATGAAGTTTAATATCACAGAATTAAATACTTTTAGTTTATTCAATTGTTACTAAATTACCGACAGTCAGTATCATCCAACATCAATGAACTGCACATGTACTATGGCGCATGTTTAGTGCATGGTGATCTCAAATTCCAACAAGTCCATAATCAGTCCAATCGTAAAATCATGGCCATATAGAATTTATCAATTCAATGGTATTTACACATTCTTACAAGGAGCGACTTTTAACTTGTGCTCATGGCCAAGACAGTATTATTGTAATGTGAACAAAACTATTGATATAGTCACAAAATATTGATTTATTATTACAAATAAAGTAGAACAGGACTTGGCTTCTATGCGATCTCAAAACTTTTTACGGTGGAGGAATTGCGTAGAGGATTGGCTTTTTTTTACATTTAATGTTTTTGGTGGGATCTAATTTATTTTTTGTAGGTCTCTTTCTTCTCTAAGTATAGGTATAACAAATTAAATTAACTGACATGCAACTAACTCAATATATAACAAACTAAATATGTACACCTAAAGTAGCACGTAAACAATATTTTTTATAAAAGAGATTTATTTCAGAGGTAGATAACGCTATCACATGAAATTATTTGATTTTTTTAAGTACTACTTATACTAAGCTATGTAACGAAACCATAGCGCGATTTAGACCAGGACAACGCCATCTATCGAGCGAGCATGCAGTGTTTATCGCACTGCATTAATATGAAAGATTTTATCATTATTCATTTCATTTAAACCTAGCTTTTTTATTCATATGTTGTATATTTAATACATAATAACAATATACCACTACGTAACAATAAAACAAATAGTAACATTTTGTACATAAATAAATAACAAAGTTATCAATGCAGTCAAAATTCATACACAATGTTGTTGAAAAACCGCAAATATAAATTTGTTTCCTATTTTTTTATTAAGTTTTAAGGTTTTTATAATTTTCCCTTTATATGTAGCTAATAACCTATCTTGGTGCCAAATTTGAAGGTTCTAAGTTTGCTAGAAGTACCTTAGACTTTTGATGATCGGTCAGTGAGTCAGTGACAAAATGGTGTAACTTTGATCGCTCATAACTCGTAAACTATTTATTCAAATGTCTTGTAATCTTGAGACTGAGCTTGTTCTAATACTTACTCTTGGTCATCGAAAACCTAAACTCCTAGCTTTGTTCACATGGAAGATACAGGGGGCTGAAATAGCCGCGAAACGCTTCGAGAAAAGATGGTACGGCCGTGCCCGCTTTGCTCGAGTCTTGGCTGGGGCACTGCCGTGCCCTCAGATATTATAATATAAGAAGCTCTTATATTATTATAATAAACACTGAGGGAAAAGTGGTACGTAATATACTAAGTAGACTAAGAGCATGAAGCAATTTTATATTACCAAACTGGCTTCGTTAGTTCGAAGAGCAGCGCTTTGAAGGTTTCTATTACATAGAGCTTTTTATCTTTTCTATTCCAGTTCATTATGAGAGGAAAATATGAGAATATTTTTGATGCATTTTTATGCACTGCTGCGTAGGGTTTTTAGTTTTTATAGTAGATGTAGTCAAAAGCTTTGTTGACCTTGATTGCTTATTCGCTAATGCATTCTAGTTTTATAGGTTTTTTTCCTGAATATATTCTACAGAATTTTCCAGTAGTTACATAAAATCTAAAAACATAGTTAAAAGAAGAGTAACTAGATAGATGTACTTATAGATCTGTTATCCTGTAATATAGATTTCATTCATTAGATCATTAAATCATATAATAATGTAGACCCGGACAGGTGTAGGTCAAAATTGATGAAGTAATTAGGTAAAAACATTAATTTTTCAAAAAAAACTGCTACAAAAAGTAAGTATTGTGACGTAAATAATTCTACTATTATTTCCTATTACTACTATTATTTCTGTTAAAACTATTTCTTACAACACCATGTCGAACATTAACTTCCCCAAAGGTATCGTAAAACATTAAAGTACGCAGTTAACCTCCTCACTCGCCAATAATGTCTGTTCTCATTTGTTGAACAACAAAAAACAATTCATGAAGAACTCGTACCCAGTTAAAAGAGGTCTCAACCATGGAGAACAAAATAAGGAGCAGAGATGACTTGAAGGAAAATCTCTTAAGAAAGTAGCGTCAGCAGAATACGGGTGTTCAGGGGATGAGGGACGTTAACAGATCTGCCCTTACACGCCTATTTTAGATTAGAACCAACCAATACTGAACAAACCAAAAATCGTTGACATATTATGTCTTAGGGTGCGTCCACATCTGGCGAATGCGCCGCGAATGCGCAGCACGCGAGCCGATCGCGAGCTGTCCGCGAGCTGCGCGCGTGCATTTTTGTTCGTGCGCCGCTTCTGCGCCGCACGCGCGCAGCTCGCGCGCGACCTAAGCGCCGCACGCGAGCGGCGCGCAGGCGGCGCGCGACGTCTGCCATCTTCGATAGTACTGAGCCAATATACGGAACTGTAAGGGCGAGAACTGATTGCGCGCAGATCGCACGCCGCTCGCGCGCTCTATACGAGCCTTGCGTGAGTTGCGCTACAGAGGCGCACCGAACTATTGCAGTGACTGCACGCGCGCAGCTCGCGGACAGCTCGCGATCTGCTCGCGTGCTGCGCATTCGCGGCGCATTCGCCAGATGTGGACGCACCCTTAAGGTGTGTATAGACTACAACATTTACTTGTTACAGAACAACGAGCCGCTCTATGACATGTTCTAGTGTATTATCCTTTTACGAACAAAACATCGCCCACACTCGCCTGTTTGTTACAAACCAACGAGCATATTGGTGTAACATTTCGTCGAGCGTATTGGTGTAACATTTCGTCGAGCCAAGTGCGGGCTATGCGCGGTTGCGGAGTGACGCGGAAGGAGAGGGACGAAAGACGCACGTGGTCCGCGCGGTCGTCGAGCATTTACCCGTAACATAACGCCGAGCATTCGCACGAACGTTACATTACATGGAAATGCTTTGGGGACTGAGCAGCAAATGCAGGCAAAACCTGTATTGTACCTACCATTCGCTAGAACGTTACCTTACACAGAAATGCTCCAGAAAATGTTGAAGTCTATACTCACTCACCTTTAAAGAACCCGAACGAATCGTTAGTTCACTCGTAAATGACCGTTTTGGTCACCCCCACCGTACGTATTTGACCTACAAGGTGGCACCTGACCTGCCTGTCTTATGGCATATCCAACATCTGTCCTTCCTCCGTGGTCTCAACATTGTTGAAAGTGCCATAAAGCAACAGATGTGAAAAGTTTTAAATTGAGCCGTGAAATAAAGTTCGGATATAAAAGTTTGAGCTATATGCCAATTGGTACAAGACTTTTGTAGACTTTTAATGTCTAAAAGTAGTTTCAACAGGTTACAGCAACCCACACATCTAAAATCACCTTTTCAGGATTCTAGTCTCCTTATAGTAGCTACTGGGAATTTTGCTAAAACCAGATAAAGTTAAATTGGTTATCTATAAGAAGTTATATGAAATCATCAAAAAAGTTAATATAGAAGTGAAGTTATAACGAATCTTCAGCATAGACATTTTAAATTGACAAGAAGTAAAAACGTGTAAAAAATACATTCACACGATATCTTGAAGCCTTAATAACAATTCATTTTCTCTTATCAGAAGTAGGTACACGATTTTTCAGTGGGGTGTCATTGACTTCGCGTATCTGGGGAAACGCGTACAACTTTGCCTAAACATTCTTTATTCAGTCTGCGTATTTTTTATCAAGTTTTTTACGATCCTGAAAAGTCAGACTACATCGGAATGGAATAATTTGGCAATCACGTAGACTATTAAGATTATACATAGATTATTATGTATGCTAGTATTATGTTTGCATAGTTCTGAAAATGTTTGTAAGACATTGACAGGTAAAAATATTTTTGAAAATAGTATGCTTCTACGGTTTCCTACCTAGTCCTCTCGCAATCCATAGTGATTCCACGTTATGGATTTAATGAAATGTCAGCCCAACATTATGCAATTAAGAACAAATTCAGCTTTTACTTTTAAATTATGTGTTTAACTATCTATTTTTAAAAGTTGTGAACACAGTACAGAAGATATTAAATCGCAATAATTTAACAATAAAATATTGGCACCCAGATGGGACTTGCTTCCTCCAACTTAAGCCGTGTTTTCGATCGGAAATATTTCCCTGCAGTAATAAATAAGCCAACAGTTGGCATCTCAAGCTATGCAGATCACGTTCAAGGTTTTAATATTTCCATTTTTTCCGTTATCAATTCTTCCATCGTTATTTGCGAGGTTAATATCGAGCTAATTTATTGAGCCACAACCGTATAAGAGTAGCTGCACACTAGAAACTTTTAGTTGGCCGACAGTTTGTTTGGGTTCCTAAATCAGACATCATCTCCCGAGCCTTTTTCCTTACTATGTTGGGGTCGGCTTCCAGTCTTACCGGATGCAGCTGAGTGCCAGTGTTTTACAAGGAGTGACGGCCTATCTGACCTCCTCAACCCAGTAACCCGGGCAACCTAGTACCCCTTGGTTACACTGGTGTCAGACTTACTGGCTTCTGACTACCCGTAAATCACTATGGAAATAAATAAGAACGATCAGGTATTTGGCCGCTATCAGACCGATTAAAAACTTTGATTGAATTCACGATTTTCTTAAAAACACGGCTGACTTTTTAGTCTACAGTCTGTGGATACTTTAAGAGAGTATTTTGATCACGTAAAGGAGTATTTTCAAGGATTTTTGATGAAAATTGAGAATGTTTTTGTGGCCTACTGACCTTTGGTTTTTGGTGCTCTTACTTGAATTAGCATTTAACAAACGTCCTAGTTGTCTTTCCTTATTGTGATCAGAATTTCAGAATTTTAATGGGTGTTTTGACTATGGTCGCCCTCATCTGTTATAATGATGTTATACGTCACTATTTAACAATGATAGTACCTACACAAACACTATTATGTTGGTTAAAAATGTCCTTGTAATATTTAGGTACAGAACGCTGAAAAATTGTTGTTTGGAGGAGCTACCAAATGGTTCCTATTAAAAATTATTTCACTTCTACTGAACCAATCCATATTTATCGAGGAAAATGGAATCTACCTACGTAAAAATATTACAAACATAATTTTAATTTTGAATAAAGCACACATTAAAAAGAAACTTGTAATTGAACGATAGAAAGATGTTTATTTACTTTACAATAATTTAAACTAAAAGGGGCAATTTATTTGAAAACAGTTTATTCAGTCCATGTAAAATATTTTCAATATTTGCTATTGAATACGCATCGGGGTTTCAATGATATCCAATCGCCCGCATATTTTAATGAACGATATGGATAGCTTTGGAATTTAAAATGAATTGCTGAATAACTATTCCTAACATTTGATTGATTGTTAACTTTTTCTTTCTCCTGCCCTGTTCCCAGTTCACAATAATTAAAAAGCTTTTGATGTTAAAGGGTCCAATAGAGCTAGTTTAATGTCCAAAATTAGACATGCTATTCGGATTCAGGCTATGTTTAGTATACAATGTATACATATAATGCAAAATAATTTGAGAGAGAATCGCACTATCAAATATAAAACAGAAACTCTCAAAATATTTCCATAGAAAAAATAAAATATTAAGCATAAGACAAATTCGTCATAAGTGGTATTTTGAAACTTGCAGTTTAATTAAGATTGAATGAAATATGCCTATATTCTAAGGCATATTTCAGGTTTTTTTCGGTTACCTACAATTAACGTAAACTACCTATCTACAATGTTTTTTTTTTTTTTTAATAGTGCTTTAAAAGAAAAATATACAGTTTCCAACAATTATTAGCGACACTGAATATTATTATAGCTGTAACCGTTTCTAACAACAATTATACAAAGGTATTTGTTGTCTTTCAAAAACTACAGTAGGTAAAAACAAGCTGCCTGCCAATGTCCTTCAATTATATTGAAACATATTGAAGCAACGGGTGCAAGGAAATAAAATATGTATGTTCCTTGGGCAGAAGCCAGGATATGTTACTGCGAAGCTGTCGTAAAATCTAACGTGCCTTTGTTTTCTTAGTCGGTAAATACGCAGCTTTACTATAGAGGATGTTACAAAAACCTTGTTAAGGGAATAGTCCCTTAGTAACTTCTCCTATGTCGCTAATTATAAAACAATAGAAAATGAACTGTCTCACGTATATCTGCGGTCTGACATAAAAGGGACTATTTAAATACTACCCCTTTTTTAAATACTACGAAACTAGTAGGTGGTTCTACGGGTTTCGGCATCACACACCAACCTTTAAAAATAGGAAAGTCACTTGATTTTTCTTTGATATGCCATTATAATAAAATGTACATTCACTTCTAAATGTTCACTGGCATTTTTGTAACAACTTGTATATGTATTTTTATGTTTTTCTTCCCCTCTCAGTATAATTGGAATGCTCCTTAATATATGGGCCAAGGATTCGTGGTTCATCAGAGTAAGATGCAAATATGCAAATGGCGATATCAAGTTAACATCTAAATGTGCTGTGGCTGGATTTGCTGTCGTAAGATTTGTAAACATCATAGAGAACAGAGTGACGAGTCCTGGAAAAGATAGTCAATTTTATTTTTTATTTAAAAAAAAAAATAAAATAAAATAAATACATATTTTTATTAATGTAAATATGTATATTGTGAATAAATAAACACACGTCAATTTTATTGGTTTCATCAGTTTTGATTGAGAACAGTGACAGAATAACAACTTGTGACCACACGTAAATTCTTTTTATTAAGTTGTCTATAGTGTTCGGTTGTAAATTTTTTGTAAATTTTTGCCATTTATTTTAAGACTTCTTTAAATGAAAATATTTTACAACCATTAAAACTTAAGATATTTTTACATATAAACAAAGTAAGTAGTAATTTCCACCATAATTTCCGCAAATACAAACAAACTTCAGTAAAGTGAAAAAATCTCATAAAACTTAAATTTCTTTAGCAAAGTCAGTGTGGCCCCAGGGTATTCGGCAGTACCAAAGCAAGAATGTTCTCGAATGTTGAAAAGAGCTCTTCAAAGAGGGTAGTAAGCGAAAACACGGAGAAAAATGAAGGTAGCTTGTTCTTTATGGGCACTCTTTAAAACGCTAGAAGGAAAACCTCTTTAAAATGGTGAAACATAATTCGTTGTGAGAACATTGACACTTTGAAAGGAATTCCAAGAATGTCAACGGATCCTTGTGGTGAGTTCCTACTAAAATTGTTTGCAAACAGAAATAGGTGTATGTACGCGTCGATGTGAATCCACTGCGCACATGTGTTCGTGAAATAAGGTTGTGATTACACGGACATTTAAGAAATATTCGTACGAACTTATAAGAATAACTTATAAGTTTGTTTAAGGAATGAATGTTCTTAGTATTTCAGGTGCTCACCTGTTGAACTTATCCTTTCTTGAAATTCTTGAACTTTTTCTGTCAGCAGACTCTGGAAACAACCATCAGCATTATTAACCTTTTCACCGCCACGCCATATCGGTATTCCTATGCCCTGTACGCCAAGCCCGAAAATCTTAATTAAATATCTACTAAAAAATACATAAAAGTAATGATTTAATAGGTTTATTTTGTATTTTTCTGCGACCTGTTTTTTGTCGAGTATAGCCGTCGTTGGCGCACAGGGCACGCTTGCTCATGTCGGCTATAGCCGACATTGGCGTTCAAAAGGTTAAACTAATATCTACAAGGTGTTCCTATAAAAATGAAATATGAAATAAACTTAGTCTATTAAATAATTATTGATATTGCTTAATTAGGAAGATTGCTGGATACTTTATAACTACCTAGGTAGTTACTTCTATCTACTCAATCAAGTTTTATATAGCTCAGCAAATTAGTTGAAGTAGCCGCCCAATCAAACTTCAAGTTTTCAAACTTATTATTTTACTTAATAAATATCGCAGTCTTGGTTTATGACGCGGTTTTAAAAACAAACAAACCATAAAACCTTTTTGTTATTTTATTAGCAAGAAACCTTTCCTCCGAAGCACCTCGTAAAGCCTCAATCATAGATACCCGGAATATTACCTGCCATTTAAATGCCTCACAGACACTGCAACAAACTTATTTGTTTACAAAATAATGTAAGTTTAATGTTTGCTCTCAGGTACAAAATTTGTGGCATTAACGACGATTTCGTGGCATACAAATATGCAGTGTTTCTGTAAAAGAAATGGTCACTATCTAACACTGAAATAATTTTTGAAATCGGTTCTACAATTCCCGAGATTAACGACTTAAAAAAAATGACAAAATTTTACGTAGTACCTGAAACCTAACCTAGGTAAAGTGAAAACCATGTAAAAATGTTTTATTCTATCTTTTCTAAATGAAAATAATGTCCTGTCATTATCAAAAACATCTGTTACTTAAAAATGCTTCAAACTTACCAAAGACCTTACTTTATTAGTTTTATATGTTATTTACAAAAGTTGCCAGCAAGGCAAGACATTCCATCGCTAATTATAAACTACCTCAAGGCATTAAATGAGTGTATAAACTGTAAGCTAAATTAATTAGTTCATCACAGCAAAGAGAACTAGGTACCTACTTACTTTGATAGTAAAATAGAATTAAGTAATGAAGCAGACTTAATTCAGGTAATTTTAATTACAAACTGCTTTAATGTTGTGATGATGATGTGATTCTCTTGTGGGAATTGGGTAAAACCGCGGAAAACAATCAGTTAATACTTAAATATGAAATTACTCTTGAATGTTTTTATTAGACCAACAGGGATTCTGAAATAGCTTAAAATGAAGTTTCGTAATAAATGTTACCTTTCACACAAAGCGTTTGTTGTTACTATATGAATAGGTATGTGATTTTTTCTTATTCATCATCCTCCGAGCCTTTTTCCCAATCATGTTGGGGTCGGCTTCCAGTCTAACCGGATTCAGCTGAGTACCAGTGCTTTACAAGAAGCGACTGCCTATCTGACCTCCTCAACCCAGTTATCCGGGCAACCCGATACCCCTTGGTTAGACTGATGTCAGACTTACTGGCTTCTGACTACCCGTAACGACTGCCAAGGATGATTTTTTCTTATTAATTTATTATTATTTGTTACCTACTTTGTTATCAACATTTTAGACATGTCTGATAAATCATTTTAACATTAAAAGTATTGTTGAATTGGATTTTGGCTATAGATACAATTGTTATGTAGATCGAAGTTGATACCAGCCGTATATTTGTGAAAGCCAAAGTTATACAATATTTTTATTATCATAGAAGTAATGAATAATTTAAGAAGGGAATGAAATCAGAGGAATATCAAAGGGTTGTATAAAATTATAATAATATATGAGAATTCTCTAGTTATTACAAAAAAATAACCATTTCAAAAAAATAATATACATACACTGTAGCTACGCTTTACAAAATGTCTGATGGGTGCATACTCGTATTTCAAGGTGACTCTAAAATGTTTTATATCTATGCATTTTCATGAAATTCAGTCTGCACTACGTCAATGTGAAAATGATGATGGCAAAGATTTTTAGGTAGCTATAAAAGTTGCATATTGAGAGACACAAAATCTAGGCAGAGTCAGCAACAAAATGTACTATCGGGGATATTTCAGCCTGACCACCACAAGGTTCGTTTTTGTTATTCATTAGAAAAAAAAAACACTTTCTTGCTTTGTCCTTCTGATCTTAAATAAACCATATTATGCTTCCCTAAAAGGTCAAATCTATAAAGGATTTTCTTTATTCTTTTAGAATTTAATGGATTTTCTTTGAATAGTGTCGTAGGATTATAAATGTAAGAATATTCGCCAGTGGTCAGGATGAAAAGTCCGCGATAGTACGTATACTTACTGTAACTTTTACTATAATGTTCTTTGTGAATCGGATAGCACGTAATCGGTATTGCGGCTGATTTACCTCCGATCGCGCCGGATTACAGTCCCATCGGGCTATGAGACTGAAGGGATAGTGAGTGCACCTGTGTCTGCGCAAATGCTTGTGCATAATAATATGTCCTGCGCAGTTGCCTGATCTCCTCATACGAAAATATCTAAAACTACGTAGTAAGTCTAGTATGTGTATGTTTTGAATTTGAGTATTTCGGTCTGTTTGTTTGTCACAGTTTTATTCCAAAACTACTAAATTTAAATGTTTGATACAGAGATTGTCTAGTTCCTGAGAAAGTTATTGGCTAGTTTTTGTAGCTACGGGAGGCAAATCCTTCGATACGTGGGTGTATAATCGTGTATAATCTAGAAACTTTTAGGTCCTCTGGGGTCCTCTTTGTTTACAACGTAGCTTAATATGAAACGAAAATGTTTTCAGAGGTAAACAAAATTCAAGTATTATGTGGACAGTGGCAATATTTTAGTTTTAACTTACTGTGTTATAAATATGTCTAGAATTATTTGATATTTTAACCATATAGATATACTGAAAGCACGCCTGAACTGGAAACTGGAAGTAATAAAAGGTAAAAAAAGAACCATTTTACGAATATTATCAACTCACTACGAAAAAGAGGTGGAAATAATCGTTATCATCTTACACTGTCGAAAAATATTCTTATCATGCCATCGGAAGGGAAGAATGATAATCAAATGTATGGAAATAAAATTATTTATCTATACTTATAATAAATCTGTAGAGAGGTCAATTCTGTACATTGAATATATATCCAAAATAACTATCATACTAGGGTGATTAGTGATCGATACTGATGCCAAAAATGCAATCAGTAAACTTTTTGTCTGTCTGTCTGTCTGTATGTATGTTCGTTATAGAAACAAAAACTACTCGACGGATTTAAACGAAACTTGGTACAATTATTTTTCATACTCCTGGGCAGGTTATAGGATACTTTTCGTCACGCTAAGATCAATAGGAGCAGAGCAGTGAAGGAAAATGTTGGGAAAACGGGAGAAGTTTCTCTATTTTTTAAGCTTCCGTCGCATGTGTAGCCCTAATGGTTAAAGCTACATAGAAACCATGTCTGACGGAAATGTTCTCCTTAAAATTATGTAAAAAATATCTCAAGACAACATATGTCTATCTGTTATGGTTGACTCACAATAACACATGTAAGTCTCGATAGCTTAGCAGTTCGGAGCTTTCTGATTATATTTGTCTACTCTTGCGATCATTTATCCCTATTATTACTAGTATATATAGATATTTATCACTTTCATTTATCCCTAATTTAAAAATGTTAACACTATTACCTATTCAATAAAAAAAGAATCATATAAATCGGTAAAGAAATACCAAAGTTATACATGAAATACCATAATAAGCCTTTGCGCGTGAATACTGAATCATACTATAAGGCCGCTGCCTCGAATTTTGCGGGCAGCGGGGCGGCAGCGGCGGCGGCGCGTTCGGTCACCGTTTTGAATGGAGCTCACCGCTCGTTGCCCGCTCCCGCGCCGCTGTATTCGAGGGCCGGTCCATTTGATTATACGCGTAAGATCCTGCCGCTCCCGCGCCGCCGCCGCTGCCGCCCCGCTGCCCGCAAAATTCGAGGCAGCGGCCTAAGGGTTATTTTTGTGTAACATCGTCGCGCTCGATGCGGCTCGCGAAGCGGCAACTGCGCGATCTTCTTACATTCGGCTGTTGATGCGAATAGACGTTCAGTGTTCGACCTTATTGACAATATTGATTTGATGACTTTATGTCTTTAAATATTTAGGTGAATTAGTAGTAGGTATGCATAGATTTAGATAATTTAATGGGCTGGTGTTTATTATTTCTTCCTCTCTTTCTACAAAGTCCGAATCTAACGCGGACGAAGTCGCTGGCAGAAGCTAGTGCTCTAATAAATTTTGCCACTGAAAGACCAGGCTTTGTAATTTCAGGCCAAGTTTTCAATAAAGAGTAACAAACTCAACTTTCGTATGTGTATTTTTGATTAGCAATGTTTTCTAAGTTAAATTACTAAAGTTAAGATCTCATTATTAATGGAACAAGTCAATCAAGGGAATGCTATTAGAATACTGAGTGTTTCACGTGGTTTCATTTATTTTTGAAGGTAGAACTTTCCTCTTTTTATGGGAAATCATCAAATGACCCCTCTCGCTGTGGGTGCAGCGTGAAGGAGCGTCCGACTTTTACTGACTAAAACCCACCATGTTCTTTCTTAAGCCCTTTTTGTAAAAGGGTTCCTCACCTTGATTTATTCAAATGCTCTCACTCTCTCACATTGACACAAGATAGGTGTAGGAAGTACGTAATATTAGGAAAAATCCTCACATTAAGTAAATCAAATCAAATATATCTATTTGTAGAACACACATCTTAAACAAATGTGCAGATGTTGAAAATAATTTGAACGTAATGTGAATTCAGGACTGAGTATACAAAATTGTTATTACTTCTCAAATAAGTCTCATTACTTTGTACAAAACCTATTTCGATTAAACAAATATGTATAAAGCAATGGTAATATTGAAATACTGATAAAAGTAAAATAAATCTTTGTTGCTTAGCCTAGTCTGGAACATTTTGAGATAGATTCGAAAGGTATACAAATAATAGTGCTGTGTAAAATTTAGGTCACACTGAACTCAAAAATAAACATAGTCATAAGATAAAGTATTGTCACCACGAAATAATTCTTTGGTCTGAAACATGTTGGTGCTATCTACAGTTTATACAGTAGGTAATTGGATAGATTTTAATGAAATAAGATATTCTTTGTACGTACATGCACGTGTTTATAATCTGCCTAACAACTCAGGGAAGGCGTAATAAATTAATTATGTATTTTTCAGTAGTTTAACAACAAAAAGATATTTTATTCCAACCTGATCTGAATTGTATAACTTTGTTTATTTCACATTTACCAGAACTTTTATTTAAACTACTAATTGGAGGTGTTGTTAAACTTTTGAGTAAATAAATGATATTGTGTATGTATATTTATTTCATAAAATTGAGTCACCAGAGCGCTTGATAAAAGAATAAAACTCGTAATTTTCGTATACGGCCAATATTTAAACACGGCTTTTTTAAATTCTACTCAAACGTAAGTGTAAAGCAGAGATTTTTTCACAATAAGGTACCTACGTATTTTGCAGACAACAATACTTGTAAGTAGATAGAGGTTGTGCACCTATTTACTCATAAGAATCGGACTCGATAAACAAAACAACTGAGTGCGAACAATTTTTCATATTTCTGTTTTAAGTTACCCCTTAATCAAAGAAGTTGAAGCATCTGTCAGAATATAACATCGAAATACACTCTTATAATGACAGAGAAAATCTACGAAATGAATCAGATATAATATTCAATATCAATTCATTTCGTAAGTATTTTATATATTTCAAATTGAAAACTGACTTTGATGTATTTCAGTATTGAAATAAGTTTACCGCAAGGTTTTAAATGAACTCACGTTATTGTCGGTGTAAATTAATAGTTACTTGTGTTTAAAAGTAATTAATTACACTGTGTTTGATAGTACGTAAATAAAACGTGCCTACATGTAGACTGTGGTAAGGTGGGTAACCTGTATAGACTATAGTTATGTTTTTCATTTAATTATGAACACCAAAAACTGTGATATATCAACGACTGGTTGTAACACCCACGGTGTTGTAACTAATTTCACTTTCGACGCCGATGTTGATAGTTTCGCCACCATCATGCGTAAGAGATGCGCATCTATGCTTCGCCGGTTTCGCGACAGCCCCAACACCATTCTCGGAGCGTTGGCTGAAAGGTGGGACTCTCCAATCTTGGGGCGGTGGATACGACTGCATGCAGTCAAGTAGACATCCCCAGGGTCGGCGAGCCTCATGCTCGTATAATATACTAACACTAGTTTATAAGTTCATACTGTTACTAACAAATATGGAATTTATTCTGAAATAAATGTTTATTATTATCTTGTATGTCTCTGACCGACCACGGGACTACAGAGTCCCGGATTTTTGGAAGGCGAACGTGGGGCCGAAGCCAACACGCTGAAGCCCTTTTGAGACAACTTTAATGAAATGGCGACACAAAACCGACGATTATCCCTGTATACACTATAGAAATGTACCCAAGGACAATCCCCGGTTCTGTGCTAAACTATTGCTAACTATGGATGAAAACTACTTGGGCTATTGTGATGGGATGCTAATGGACTAGGAATGGGGAAACTACGGGAACTATGGCACCTGCCGATGACAATGTATTAAATACATGTTAAAATGGCAGGTGGAGACTCGCCAACTCACTTACTGGGCCCCCGGGAATCAGTCAGTGAAAAGCAACAAGAGGGCAACAGGGATTATTATTATTACTATTACTAGAACATTTTGTGTATGGCAGATGATGATATTAAAATAACAATTTTATCACAGGTAACTCACTTACGTATATTACGTTCGTAAATACTAATAAACATGATAGATATTATAGTAAGAATTCAGAAAATTGTTAGTAGGAACGTGGTAGGAACTTGGTGCTAAAAAGTTGAACAATAGAGACCTAACTGGACAGAAGTTCTGATGCTGGCGTCAAGCTTGAATAGAACAAACGAGTGTGGTCAGACGGTCAGACTTTCGCTGAAATGTCAGTAGAAACTACTGGAAACTGACAAATAAATGTCCTAGCGAACTAGTGGCTTTAATTCAAGCCAAAATTGGCATTATGTATAGTCTGCATTTACAACTTGATTTTGGTTTCAGGTTTGAAAGTATGTCCCACAAAAACTTACTGAAAAAAAAAGTGTAGTTGGCTCGTATCAAACATAAGAAGAAACTAACTCAACCAAAAGGATTGGATATTTAAGAAATATTTCTAAAATATTTTTAGCATTTTTTCAAACAAAATAAGATTGTCAAAAACACGATAAAGGATATTAACTTTTGGATACCAAATAACACTTTGAAGTTTTAGTTTATTAAAAAAAAACATAGTCACTAAGCAAAAGACTGACTGATTGAAAGCGGCCTATAAATAAAAGGAAACAGAAAAAGATCTATCTCAAAAAAGTATTTGTTGAGAAGAAAAAATACGCAATTTTATAAATGGAAACATAAAAAATTGTGTCCCCACAAATGTTTTATTTTCATTCAAAGTTTAGTAAATGTAAAACATTAATATCTGAAAACCAAAACTTGGATCCTCTGAAGACTTTGGTTAACCTAACAAAGTTAGATTGACAGGGGACATTCTTGTCGAAAGTAAGTTTTTATTTAAGAACACTAGAAGATTAGCCTCAAAACCTAGAAAGTTTTCAATCTGTAACACAGTTACTTAATTTAATTGAGGTTCCATAAAGTTTTGAAAACTGTAACATTGTTCTGCTAACTTTTTTATAAATCATAGTTTCACTATTTTCTCCTAAACTTTGTCATATTAGTACCCAGTGGATAACATACAGTAAGTACCATTATTTTTGCTGTAGTGCAGGTACGTAGATACATGCCAACATAATCAGAGGGCATCCACATAAGAGAATGCTCTTCATTGTCCTTCCACAACCATGTCAAGTAGGTATATCGAAGCCTCTTTTATCACACCCCTTTTATATCACAACACAGCCTTCATAATGCACTTTGTAATTTCATCCCCTCTATCAATTTCGAGGTAAGTTCAAATTACGAGGTAAAATGTACCCAAATACTTTAAACAGAGAATTGATTTTTGCATAAATATTTTCTGAAGTTACCTTAATCTGTTTTTAAAGCTCGGCTTAAAGTGTTGTTTAATTAAATGTGTCCGATATCGCGGATTTAAGTTTGATAAAAAAAACTTTTAAAAGAAAAGACTCGTTTGTTTTGATTGTCATTTGCATTTTTTCTTTAGTCACGTTCTAATTTTCGATAAGATTTGTATCTTTAGATGGATACTTATTATCAAAGCCGGTGTTAAGGCATTTAAAAGGTACAGGTTTAATGTGATACATAAATATGCATAATGTACCTCTCCGTTTGGAACTAAGGCCGGCTATGCACTTGCGACTCCTTTGGTATCAACCATTTACCATCAAGCTATCAGTTTACTCGTGTGCTCCTGACATGAAAAGTTACTATCCTTTATTTTGAGCAGGAACAAAGAAAGCTACTCGTGAGGTGACGGCACGTAAAAGAGTAGGTATGGAAGGAGAAAACATACTGCGCCAACCCCAAATAAAATTGGCATAAGGGCAAGAGAATAATGATTTGAATCAGGAAGGTGATCCGAAGCGACTATCAAACGTGTTTTTTCCTGAAACATTAATGAAAAAGTATGTACAAAGTTATTTTATGGAACTTATTTACTGTTAGCAGTAAATTTTTATGAACAATTCGATCGGATCGTAACGATACCTATAGCAAGTGAATCTAATGATGCCTATAACGGTTAAGAGCCTTTTATCTTGTGTTCGAAAAAGTGGGGAATTTTGCTTTATAGACTTGGACTTGCGTAAGTTGTGTTAAACGTGGGAAGCGGCAATTTGAAGAATATGTGATATTTTAATCGTGTTCTGTAACAATTTTAAATTATTTCTGTGTGTTAGGTACATTACTGCAAAAAAGGTGATCCGGTCGTGATAAACTTTGGCACAGAGATAGAATGCTTTAGAGACGGATATAAGCTACATATTCGGTTCAAGCCGTGGGCAGGTAGCTAGTATTTTTTGAAACGCGTTACGAAAAGCTCCTATCAATAAAGTCAGAGCAAGATGACATCGCAACTATTCAACATATTTTTATATAAGGCGTTCTTCGTGAGCCTTAAGTTAAACTAATTAAGCATTAATTTCGTTATAAATTAGTTAATCCGATCAATTACCTTTGATTAGTGACCATCTGTCATGACGAATGCTTCCGTGTTTAGAACGGACATCAAATTGGTGGGTCATCTCATAAACTGGCACTAAGCTGCATCTGGTTAGACTTTATCTGAGGCTAGGAAGACAGGCACATTCTCCCTGATCCTAGACATTTCGTTGCCCTGGATCATTAAAAGGTATACCTACAATTTTTTTAATAAAAAAGTATCAGAATTCAACAGGAAATGATCGCGTCTACGGGATATTTTACTAGGTACAAGAATGAACCTAGATACATGAGCACTTTATAATCAGTGGATAATGCTATCGTGACCTGAATCATGGGAAAAAATCACGATATCGTGTCGATAAGAAGATGCACATTTAATGTGCCTTTCATAGCGTTTCTCACGGATGCTACAACATGTGCTCGCATGCCAATTTACTTTGACATATTCTAGGACACCCGATGACTTTTAACCGACTTAAAAAAAGAAGTATGTACGTATTTTATCTCGCGTTTGGCTGAATTGATTTTGATAGTGTTTTTGTCCAGATTTGGGAGGTTTTTTTCTTAAGTTTTGGATTTGAAAATGCATGGTAAGTAAATAATAATGATAGTGCTTTTAATTGTATACTAGATACATCTTTACACTTAAGCGTAGAGTCACTTCCCGGTTTACAACTTTAAACCATATTACTCAAAGCTTAGAGTTGAAGATCGTTGAACAGAATTTCGATGACGAAGTGCTCTGTAAATATTTAGTCTTTATTAAGGCTCATGACAGGTAATTGTAAATTGAAAGTAAAAATTACGACACCCACTTTTCAAATTAAGTGAAACGTATTTTATAGTTTCACTTTCGTTTGTAGACACAATAATAAATACTTGATCCATACCCATATTTGTAAATGAAATGGGAACAAACTCGTGACATTTTTGACAAGTGTTAATCGTTCTCGTAAAATGTTTTATGAGGCAACAAGAGGACCCATTCGGCAAGGCATAAAATAAAAAATATGTGTTAAACTATTAACTATATTATAAGCTAAGCGAAGGCTTATTTTACTTATGTAAATACATTCACAGAAAAACCTATACCTATCAACCTACATATGTTCCTGAACATAGCAAAACGCAGAGCCGGACCATACTCCTGTAAAATTAAATATTATAACTGTAACATTTAAAAAATAACTTAATAAATTCATAAAAACTACTTATAAAATAAAACTTTTGCTTCATTGCTGGTAATTTCATCGCCCCTAATAGTATACTGTTTCTAAGGCATGCGTACGCCTAGTCGCTTGTGAATTAAACAAGGTCGAGACAACCGCCACTAAGGGCTTTCCCGACAACTTCATGAGTCAATAGAATCATTAATAAATCGTCACAGATGTTACAAAACATTGATTAGAACTTTAAAATGCTTACAGATAACATAATGATTATAATCAGGAATAGATAGTATTCAAGCACAAAAACATTGCGGTGCTCAAGAATTTATATCAAAATACAAATCACTTGATCCATATTGCCAGATGAAAATCAACTCTTCTACTGTAAGATAAAGTGCTTTTTAGCTTGGAAGGTGCTGTAGTGATTTCAAAGAGGGGGAAATGAGGCTCTTGCGCTCGCGCAGCCAGTGTGACGCGAGCGTTGGCGCGCTACGCCCGAACAGTTTTAACGGTTTATAAACTACTAAATCGATACAGAACTGCTTTCGAGTGAAAGTGCCAGGATGTTGTGATCCACGTGCAGTGTTAAGTGTACAATCGATTAGAATAGTGCGATAACCAAAATCGATTAGCAAGTTAACACAGTGATCGAGCATCGAGACATCGGATGACGCGACGGTAGGTCAAGTGGTTCCGTACATACAACTATCTTTTTATGTACATTCGCGGAGAGAAAACGTTGTTCGTCAGTTTGTCGAGTGATTTTTTCACGGCAATTATTATAGGAATGTTGGTTTGCGAAACTGGTCAAGTGTTCGTCGTTTAATTTATGAAATATGGTGAACATGTGCACGCTAATTTGATATTTCCGTATAAGGAATACGGTTGATTGTTCTTTTGTACGAGTTTTTGTTTTGAATTTGGTTTATTGCTACCTGGTGTTTAAATTTGATTTTAGAGAGTCATTGACATTTGGAATTTGCAATCTTACTTATCAGATCTTCATACTCAGCATGAAATCTCCTACGCAGTCCTTATTTAGTCACTCATAGTAGATATTATTTTTTTGAAAGTATTGTTACAAGGAGCAATGAGTAATACACAAATGCCAAATCGTGTTGCATTAATTTTAAGGTCATAGAGCAAACTTCATAAAGTGACCTTTACAGAACTATTAATCAGACCCCAAGTGCATATATATTCTCAGTTAAGCTTATTTAATGAATCATCAATTGTCAGCAACTACAGATTTTTATTTAATCTTGAGTGTGCTAGCTAACTTTATCTAGACACACGGCAGTGTCCGCCAAGTTCGAGCAAAAAAAAGCGACACACCGGCCGTGGGTTATATTACACGAACCATTTCGGGCCAAATTCGACCCCCCTATAACTCAAAATCTGTTTTATTTACGCATATCAAATTTCTAGTATCTGTTGAGACCCCCTCACTTATCTAAAATACAAAATTTCATTAATATACCTATTGTAGGTCTTGAGATATTGACGTCAGAAAATCGCTATTTTTACTATACACTCACTGATTGACTGACTGACTGACTGACTCACTCATCAAAAACCTAGACCACTACCAATGGTTGTATTGACTTGAAATTTGGCATGGAGGTAGGTCTTTATGTCAAGGTAAAGGGAAAAATCTGAAAATGGCCAAGTGTGAGTCGGTTTCAAAATAATGAAGGTGTAAATTTATACCCGGTGTAAATTTATACCCCTAAGGAACTAAAACGAACTAAATTTATCTATATTTATATAATATATCTTCGAATGGTCGTACCGATCTAAAATTCGTTACAAAGGTTTGTATTTAGTCAAAGTAAAGTAAAAATCTGAAAACGGCCAAGTGTGAGTCACTTTCGAAAATAACGAATGTGTAACTTTGATCCACGAACATAATATATGATAACATGTCGTGTCAGTCGGTAAATCTAGTCCATTTAGTTAATCTAGTTCATTTCTTTGTAAGTAGCATAGTGCATATTCAAAAATCTGAAAGATAGTATAAATGAGACATTTCCTTAACTAACTTAATAATAAGAAAAAAATAAAATAAACAACCTTACAAAAATAAATGAAATCCCACCCAAAACAAAAATGTGAAAGACTGCCAAGTTCGATAATATGGGAATGCTTTGCCTGTAAAATAGTTACTTTTTAATGATGTTACTTGGCAAGTTTTAATATAAAATTAAATACTTGATTCATTGCTTTTATATAGTAACTTTATAACAAGGTGTGTGAAAACTTGCCAAGTAACATCACTAAAAAGTAACTATTTTTAACTGAGGTATGTGTATGGAACTTGGTACTTATTCAGATCTCACTTCCTTTGTAGGCGAAGCATTCCCATATTATCGAACTTGTCTTTCACATTTTTGTTTTGGGTGGGATCTGTTTTACTTGGCAATAGAAATTCGCTAGATTATCATTAGATATTTCACAAAAGGTAAGTAAATTAACACATAACGAGTTAAGTTAACAAATCAAACTACAACATTTTTAGCATTACGTTAATTTATCAAATATTATTATATTTTTTGTAAAAAAAAGTTAGGTATACAATTTACACGATTCACTTTGATTGTGACACAGCAAAAAATTAGATAGGTACCCAGTTCGCGACACAGAGTCATAATTTCAAAGGGTCATTTTCATGTTTGTTGGTACATGACAAGCCATATATTAAAAAACCTTTTGAGGTAGCAAATGTAAA
This sequence comes from Helicoverpa zea, assembly GCF_022581195.2. Taxonomy (NCBI): domain Eukaryota; kingdom Metazoa; phylum Arthropoda; class Insecta; order Lepidoptera; family Noctuidae; genus Helicoverpa; species Helicoverpa zea. The sequence continues at coordinate 3,037,928 of NC_061458.1, read as the reverse complement.
TTCTAATTAACGCTTAGCGTATCTTTGTGAGAAATCTACAAAAAAAAATGTTGCTCTTTTTAGTATTTTGTCCACTTTTTTTTCTCGTTTAACCACAGCGTAAATATTTGTAGTGGATACTTAGGGAGACAACGAAATATTTACCTATTTTTCATTATAATGTTTTTATTATAATATTCGAAGTATTTCCTGATATTTCTATGTAAAGAGCACACCATAAAATGCACGGTTGGAGTCACAATATCAATAATTGACTTTCAACATACGTCAATACTGATGATATCATATTTTTAACTGGTTTCCGAACCAAAGTTTGCATGTATTTGAGGATAAAACCTGCAACTCATTGTTCTGATGAATGAAACCAGCTTCTTAATTTAAAAATCTATACAAACCCTTCATGTTTGTGGAACACTATCGGTATATTTTCGAGAAAGTTGAAGTCGAATATTGCAATGTCATAATCTATACGATTTTTAAACATTAATAAGCTACTCATAGTATACTATAAAGGAAGTTAATAAAAAACTTCATCATCGGCCCATCTACGAGAAATAATTAGACGTAAGTTTTTCGCCAAATAACTTAGCTGAGCCAAGATTGGCTAATAGTAACCTCAGGAGGGTCAAAATGTATAAACAAAACACTACAACTATTGTCAACTGTGTCAATTTTTCTGACAGATAAAATCTTCAAAATGATAAAATGATTGGATCAGGCCATACAGGCCGACATTGTCAACAAATAGGTACTATATAAACTGCCTCGTTGGTCTAGCTGTCGTATGCGCGGCTGCTACATCTGTAACAGTACTATCATTAATCACTATTACTACACTCGGTTTCGTTCAATATATTTCCCTTCAAATCCATCACCAGGGATAAGAGCAAATGTTGAATAATCTGAAGATACAAATTGTAAGTCCCGACTGCATATAATTTGCTTGAAAACAAGTAGTACATGATAACTGTCTGACAATTTCGAAATTGTCACGATATCGTGAGTTACTACCACAAATAGTTGAAGGCTTGATTATATTAAGTTAGCTAGCTTCGGCCAGGTTTCACCAGCATCCCGCAAAGATTATATCAGATCTGTCATTCGGTCCAAAAATGTAACTATGCTATTTGGTACTCTCTAAAGCCTAAAAGAGGACATATTTATCCGGTTGCGGGATGTAGATTCCGTGATATGCAGGTGAAACCGCAGGAAACAAACAATATTATACCTTTAACAAGATGCATATTATTAGGGTTAGGACCAAATTGGGACAGCCCATTATAGGCCCGCCATTTTCTTCAAGCTGTGGGTCAATCGATCGTCGATCCGGGATCATCGCTCTACCTTGCTGAATCAGTGATTTGCATACAAAATGCTTCTGGTTTTTTGCTTACAAGCAGCTACACTGGGTGCTTTTTTTGACAAGCAGTTTTCGTCAGTTCTAGTTACCTGATAGAATAAGTTCAAGCACTATTAAAAAGCGGATATTCACTCAACTATGACCTCTCTTTACACAAGATTTTTGTTAAAATTGTTTCAGTAGTTTAGTCTAAAAAGGAGAAAGGATAACGTCTGATTCAAATTGATTAATGAATGAATCTTTAGCACAGTGGTTGAAAATTATGTGACGTAAGGTCTAAGACTGCCGGAGTGTGGGATTGTTCAAGAGAGTTACCTCAAATCTACTAAATGTAGGGCTCCAACAGACGTGGGTTTAGTAAAAAAAGATAAAAAGTCATTTATTAAAAGTAGGCTCAATCAGCATTTTTTGAAGGTCAAATTAACAAAAGACAGCCCCCAGTTAGTAAAAGTCTGACACTCAGACCTCTGCATCTACAGCATAAATGATCTGATGATATGACCTTGAAAAGGGTAGATCTCCAAATTTATAGAGCAGGAGTTTCATTCCTTCCTTGACTATTATTAGTGGACCCGGAAAGGACTCTGAATATATTAAATAGAGGTAAGGTTGATGACGACAGGAACCTCTCTTATTACAAGGAACCTTAAAGTAACATCTGCTAAATGAGGGTGAACATGCAATTTGGGACACCTTCATAATATACTATGTAGTTGATTTATTACTACTACTAATTTAATAACACCTTTTGCCTAAACCTTCGGTTAAAATAGGGGCCATTTATGACATGTTACATAAGTACATAGTCACGTCATAATGTGCGTCATTCAATCGGAAAGACTCAGGAAATCGGCAAGATTGTTGGTATATATTAAAACTCTTCGAATCATTATATTAAGTTTAACATGGTGATTACTAACATTATAATTGGTAGTTAGGGATATATGACAGGATATGATAATGATATAAATAAAAGAAATTAGGTAGATCCGGTATGGGTTGTTTAGTTACAAACTGTTTAATTTTAATAGCACTGTTATCAACTAACTCGTGCGTCAATAACCGCAAGAGTCGATCAATCAAGGCCCTCCTTGCCACGAATATGATCTTTGTCGTATTGAAACTTTTCCGAGATAAAAATGGGGAGTCATTCATGCAAAATCAAAAGAAGCTTTTATTTAAATTAAGCTGATAACAACACTTTTGGAACCTCAAAATTATTTTAAAAGGCCAACGCCAACAAATTATATAAAAACGCAACGGTAGAAACGCCAACCCTTCGCCACTTCCTTTATGTGCTGGGAATAAAAAGTGGCGCAAAAAACTCCCCAGCAACAAATAATTGACATTAACCAACACCAAGTATAGCATGAAATAGTGGTTACCTACTAGGTATTCACACATGCTTTAGTATATTCCGAGAAGCTTTACAAAAATTATAAGCTTCAACATATTTTGCAAACCAACCATTTGCCATTTAGGAGGACCAACAAAAACAAAATGAATATCGTATACAAAGTACACCTGTCTTCCGTGTTTAAGATGAAGGTTAAATCCGTGTAGAAGGGATTATTGTAGTACAAGTAACTTTTGTTACTGCAGTAACACACAAGGCCGTTGAGACCGCGTCCGCTAGCAAAATTTGAAAGGACGAACTGGTAATGTTAAGCTATTATTTTGTCGGCTTATTATATGCTTAATATTGTTCGGGTCTCTTGTTGTAATTTTCGTGAATAGAATCCGAGGCCCGGAATGGAATAGGGCCCGGTAACTTAGTCTTGATCTGTCATTAATACGAGTATTGCTTGCATTGTTATGGGCAGGTGTCAAAGTTTCCGTAGTTTCCCCATACCTAGTCTATTAGCATCCTACCACAATAATCCAAGTAGTTTCATAGTACCCAAGCTATAGTATCGCGCAGAACCGGGGATTGTCTTTGGGTACACTTTATAGCGTATATAGTCTAATCGTCAGTTCTTTATGTCTCACCATTTTCATTAAAGTTGTCTCATCAGGGCTTCCGCGTGTTGGCTTCGGCCCCACGTTTTCCTTCCGAAAATCCGGGACTTTATAGCTCCGTGGTCTGTTAGAGACATATCAAGATAAAGTGGGCCTCGTAAAACGGCTGGGTCAAGTGTTTGATGCAGAGAGCTGTACCTACTTCTAAGTAAGGCACCCATCGTCAGAAGGGTCACTAATGAGGATAAATTAATGAAGAATCTCATAAGAAACATCATATTTTTTTTACTTTGTCATCGTTTATGCTTTCTAGTGTCAGCGGTTTTCGTCCTAAGGGAAGTTCTTGCTGTTCTTGAACTATAAATAGACTGGAGAGAAACGTCTCCTGAGGTTCATCAATCTCAATGTATTAAATGCTTCAGTCATATTACCGTAGAAGGGCAGTAAACAAACTTATATCTCATCTTTTTTTAAATAAACTTATATATATATATATACATATACAACTTAAAACTAATACAGTGCATCAAAAAATTGCTCCTCATCGCTGTCACTGGGTAATGTACCCAAAAGACATTGCCACGTTGGATGGCAATGCTCAACCTCTGTGCATCTATCTCATCTTAGTTAAGATTAAATCCAATAACTAAGTATGGGATTCGTTCCAGCTCAGTCTATACTGATAGTCTTTTGTTCAAACGCACTAATTTCAAGAACTTCTAGATCGATTTGAAATATATTTCAGCGTTAGATAGCCCACTTATCAGGGAAGGCTAAGTATACCTAGGATTCGTATTTTTATCCGGATGCATGAAATAGTTCTTATGAGACACGGTATAACCGCTAACGAAAGTGACTATTATAGAAAAGTACAAGCAGTAATTTTGGTTAATTAAGAATACGACTTTTTAATTCTCGATCTCAAAAAGTTGACCTCTGGAACAAAATTGTTGGCAAGTATCACCAAACAACAAATATTGTCATTTAATTACTCGGGGGTGTAGTGCTGTGACACGGAAATTTTCGTCGATAAAACATACATATGGAAATTGTTTACACATGAGCACAAATTAACAGATTTCGACAACATTGCCAATCAAAATTTTCCCGTGTATCGATAATGACTCGCGTTCTTGTTTTCATTGTTTATTTATTTGGATGTCGAAAACAGGAAAATTCCTTAGGGAATAACGTGATAAGCCATTTTACGTAAAGCGTATGAAATTAATACATATTAATAACTGCTTCGGATAACCTTTTGTTTGAGCCTGGTAACCCTTGGTTTTTTGTGTGACCCTGGTAATAAGTGTTAATATGTAGACTAGTACCTACCATATATGGATTATACACACCTAACTTCAAAAATAAGTGTAATCATCTCTAGAGTAAAGTAGTACTAACTGCCTATAGATTCAGATGCATTCAGAGGGAACTACTTCACGTATTATGATAAAATACGCCTCTATATTATTCTGATACATTAAAATATAGGTACTGCTGTTTATATATTTCCAAATTGACAACTACTTTAAAAAACTATATTTTAAAACATTTTGGCAAAAACTTTTTTCCATCATTAACCAAATAAATACCCAATAACAATAAATAATCCTAATAAACATTACGATCCCAACGGAAGGCGAGCAACATTCCTACGTACTATCTGTGCGGCATTCCTGCTTCCGATTGACGCGAACTGAGCTACTGAGCAGGTTTGAGGACGAGCTTAGACAGTGATTTGAAGATTTAGTGGGTGGGTTATGTTATCTATAGGTACTCCTGTTCTAAGGCTGTAGAGTTTGTATGTACGTTTGGTTGAACTGGTTGATCTCTGGTGGTGAACCAATTTGAAACAATATTTCAGTGTTAGGTCTCGGATGTATAGAAGAAGACAATTTTTATCCGTGCGTGGGTGCGTGAAGTAGTTTGTAATCGTAGGTAGTGTAATTTTACAATACTAGAGAAGCATAAAAAATACTTTCTTTGTACCTAAGAAAATTGTTTAGTTCAGTGGTTTTATAATCAAGTATTATTTTGACAGAGAAATATTTAAACAGAAGATGTTTGAAATTTACACCTGCTTATTTGTTACAAATAGCTTTGCCTAATCTTCTCGTTGATGCAAAAAACGCATTAAACGCAGATAATTCTGAATAAAACATCTATCAAGTAAAAAAAACTATTAAGTGAAATTTAAATCACTATTTATACTAAATGCACTGTGGTTTAAGACTGACTAATGATCGAGACAAAATTATCAAACCTGATTTAATTTTAGATTTGTATAAATTATAAAGATATAAGAAATAAAATCTGACTTTAATGCATGGTTAAACATTCAACAATATACGCGTCTAGACTGGTTTAATCGCAAATTCAAGCTTCCATTTGTCAAAACTATTTGCTTTCTGACAAACGAGACTAAACGTTCACGTATCTGCTGTGTTTTATTTAAATGTTTCTGCTAACCATTCAGGAGTTTTAATCCAACTTTAAATACATATTTATCTATAAGAAACTACAAGAAACTTTAATTGAATTGGAAAACCTAGACGTCTTTCTTTTCTAAGGATGCAGTTTTTGACAGAGGCTAATTATTATTTTTATTATATATGAAAATTTTTTATTTTTGGTCAGAATTCAGAACACTTTAGAACATTATAACACGAATTACAAACATAAATGTCAAATTATTAAAGTAGTCCGTACGTGCCTGTAATATATGCAGGATCTATTTATAGGGTCCGGCCTCATTTCATACACAAACCAATTTGTTCAATAAAAACCCTGTCACAAACAACACACCAACGTTTTTTCTTTCCAACTACACACATCTTCATACAAGAACACAAAAAACCAGCCAATTTCGAAATAAGAACATCCATCTTGACAATGCAGTTGGCACTGCACCTGTCTTGTAGCGGTGACCCAGAAAAACCTGCATCAACAACACTCCGACTTTTTGTTTCTCACTAAAATGCACGATAAGGGCTTATGCAGACCGGCGTATAAAACGTCAGAGGATTTAATGTCAATTTCTTTATCAAGTAATTCTTTGTGCGGTTTTATCCGCATGCTGGGGAATAGTGAACCATAAAAACGTAAAAATATGCCGAATTTATTTGATAGATTATTATCATTTCTAATACTTTGAACCCAATATTATTATAGTACGACAAAATATTTTTAGACTTCTATTCTTCAAATTACTATACTTGGAAAACTACTACATAAGAATTTGAAATATATTTAGTTGATAAACTCGATAAAAATTGACACCTGCCTATAAACACGAGTTCAAAAAAATCCATTTAAATAAATATTTAATTCATAAATTACAATTCTTCTGCCATTCCAACCGCCCGTCTGTACAAGCCATTATAATCTGTAGGCTCCGTTTATCGGCAACCGTCTTTATACCACCGTACTGAGAACATAATAAATATGGATGTGTGTCGTAGCAAAGCAAGCCGACGATAAAGAAAATCTTCAATGATTGATGAGTCAAGTTGTTCCAAGTAAACGATAAAAAAAAAATTCCAGAAGAATTATTTTGTAACACAGGTATTTTTATTTGACTTTGATCCTTAAAAAATAGTTTTAAAAGCTAAAAAACATGCTAGTCATGTGTTGTCATCAGAACTAAGAGCGTGTGCAAAATTTCATCCTAATTGAAGACCGGGAAGTGGGTCAAATTAAGATTCCAAGAATATCTTACATACCTACATAGCTACAAGTGAAGCTAATATAAGCGTGTTAATAATGTGTATTTCGAATTAAATTATTTGAAACGTACTCATATCGTTTTGATGCGACTAAGTTTTATTGCATATCATAGTACTTTCTCCTAGATTCTATTTGAGACTTTCCCATTGAAGAAGAATATCTAGTGATAAAATGACCACCGCAATTGGTGAACTACTTTCAAATCCTTGTCGAGTATCGAGTTCCCAGGTCACTGCTTTGAGGAGATCAGATAAGCAGTCTCTTCATATATCTACCTAAAACTTCAGTGGTCAGTAGCATATGGTTAGACGATCCCAACATATGTGATGGTTCGAGATGGTTACAAAAACTCCTAAAACCTTCTCCCGGGTCTAAGTCCTCCTCTCTAATTTTCAGCCAAATCGGTCAAGCCGTTTTCATGTTATGTCATGACAACGGAAAGCGGGTTTCATTTATATATGTCGGCGTCAGGATCCGACATCGTTAAATAAAACAAAGGGGTTCTCACACAATCACTTGGTTTATTCCAATTAACACAATATTAGTCACTACAATTATTTATCACGAATTTGTGGGAGGTGTGCACTCGGCAACGGTCGGCGAACGAATGACCCGAGTCGTTTTTTTTTTTTTTTTTGGTATGGCATCTCGCAGTTCAGCCTAGGAGGCCGTGTACTGCTTAACCGGACTTTTCCCTGTGGATGCCTAGAATTTAAGGCCTCCAGCCAGGGGCGTAAAAACAACTTATAAACTAAGCGACTGCGCTAAGGGTACCCCCTGTGGGGTCGGACCTCGGCTTAGGGCGTCGCTGGGGAGGCAGCAAAGGGACAGGCTGGATCATATGATCATTATTATTAAATGGGGAATTTAAAGCTACTGGCTCAGCTCGCGGGCTGGCTCGATGAGCAAGGGTCGGGAGGACAGAGAACGGGACGTCGCGGCGGACCTCGGCGGCGAGGTTTGTACGAACGCGGTTTGTGTTTGTGTAGGGTGCTAGTGAGTTTACTACTCTCTTGGAGGACAGTTATCTCATCGTCAGGTTCTAGAAGGGCATGCCTAGGGCGGCGAATCCTACTGATGCGGGAGGGAGTGTAATTACTGGCTGACACGATAAGTGAGTTATCGTGTTTCTCAGCGCGTTCGAAGTACCGTATGGCGGCACGCTTCATATACTGGCGGATGGTGGGGATTTTTAAGTCGAGATGAAGAATCTCATTTCGAACATAATAGGGAGCTCCTGTGATTTTCCGTAAAGCACGGTTTTGAAGGGCCTGCATTCTGTGAAGGCGGCGATGGCTTGCCTGTGCGAACACAGGGCAAGCATACGTCATGACGGGGCGTATGCACGATACGTAGAGGCGTAACTTGCATTTAAGAGATAATTTGCTCTTTGAATTGAGCAAGAAGTGCAATCTGCCGTACACAAAGGCTGCTCTAGAGCGCACCTTACGTATGTGCTCGGCGAATGAGAGGCGCTGGTCTAAGATTACACCTAGATATTTGGCATGCTCCTTCCAAGGAATCGGCCTACCAAACATGGTGACTGACGGGGGGCGCGGGAGGAAGCCTACGGCGAGGGCTCGAAAAGAGTATGGCCTGGCTTTTGTCGGGGTGGAGTTCGATTCTCCATAGCCTAGTCCAGACACCTAGGGTGTTGCAATAGGCTTGGAGATGTCTCACTATGGCGGCTGGGCTGCGGCCTGAGCAGTAGATTGCCGTGTCGTCGGCGAATAGGGCTAATTGAACATGCTTGTTCTTAGGAATATCGCTAGTGTATAGCGTGAAGAGGATGGGGGAGAGTACCGAGCCTTGTGGGACGCCAGCTTTTATAGGATGGGCCGAAGAAAGAGTGCCGTCTATGCGATAGCGAAAGGTGCGATTCGACAAAAAGTCTCGTAAGATGACGACGAGACGGTCTGGGACACCGAGTTGGTAAAGCTTGTAAATCAAGCCTTTGTGCCAGACTTTGTCGAATGCCTTTGCTATATCGAAGAGAATCGTACCGGTGAGTTGGCCACGTTGGAATCCGTGGCTCACACCTTCCACGATGCGGTGGACTTGTTGGACACAAGAGTGATGGGTTCGAAAACCAAACTGTTCTAATGGAATAAGACTCTTTGCTTCGACGTAATCTTTGAGACGCTTATAGATAAGTATCTCGTAGATCTTGCCGAACACATTGAGTAAACTGATAGGGCGATAGCTGGACGGGTCTGATTTTGGTTTACCGGGTTTGGGAATACCGATTACGGTTGCCTCTTTCCATGCCTGTGGGAACAGGTTATGGGTCATGGCGCAATTGAAGATCGCGGTCATGAGCATTACGAGGGAAGCGGGTAGGATTTTGAAAACTTTATTGGTTATTCTATCTGGGCCCGGAGCTTTACGGGGTTTGAGACGTTTGATGATCTCTGCCACTTCGTCTGGAGTGACGGGAGGCAAGGGATCGTCGGGGTCTTCTTGCGGTGGTAGGGAGGATCTGCGCTCGACCTCGGCTTCGACCTTTAGTAGGTGAGCCGGGTCGACCGGTTGGGTACTAGGCGAGCATTGAGCCTCGAGGCTGTCGGCCAGACATTCCGCTTTTTCATCGTCCTCGAAGGCGAGGGAATTGTCGGGGCGTTTGATCGGCGGGGTGGAAGCTACTTCATCGGATTTGAGTTTCCTTTGAAGCTGCCAGAAGGCTTGATGAGTCGGCTCGAGTTCGCTCAGCGTCTTGTCCCAGCGCGTTTGACGCATCTCAGCAAGGCGTTCCTTTACAGCACGCTGTAAGTTACGCATGTGAGACTTGTTAGCGTCGCAGGGAAAAGTACTGTAGGCACGGACAGCCGCGTTCTTCTCGGTCACCAGAGCACGCACGTCATCCGGGAGCTTGAAGCGATGAAAGCTCGTCGCTTCAACTCTACGTGAACACTTGTCCACGGTGGATTGTACGTGTTCGGTGAACGAGCCGATCGCGCCCGTCATGTCAGCGACTGAGTTGATTTCATCGGGAATTGATTCTAACTGGGCGGAGGAGGATTTTAAGCTTTCGCTTAGCATTCTCCAGTCCGTGACAATCTGGGTGGGAAGAGGGCGATCCGGGTCGAGTGGGCCTGAGCGCGAGGCTAGTTCCACAAGAACCGGTCTGTGGTCGGAGGTGAGCTCGTGTAGAACCTCGATCGAATGTAAACGTAAGTTTACGTTCTTGAGGAGCGCTACATCGAGAACGTCGGGAAGGTGGTCGACTATATTAGGAAAGTGAGTGGGATGCATCGGAGCGATGACATCGAAGTTGAGGGATTCACACTGATTGAATAGCAACCTGCCTCTTGGAGAAGTAGTGTTGCTATTCCAGGCGGGATGTTTGGCGTTTAGATCGCCTGCTATTATTACAGAGTCGCTCAGGCCTAGTAAGGCTCTGAGATCGTTCGTGAAAAGGATCGGGTCGTAGGACTGAAAGGATGAGGACGTGGGAGGGCAGTAGGCCGATACGAGAGTGATCGACTGGTGATGGGACATGGCTAGTCGACAGATCGAGGCTTCAATGCAGCTTAAGTCGGGGGGAGTGATCTCTACACAATGTAGCGATCTTTTATAATAGATAAGCGTGCCGCCTTTGTGGCGTGTGATCCTGTCATTTCTAATTAACTTATAGTTAGCTATATTAGGGCCGCGTACACGCGGCTTTAGGAAGGTCTCTTGTACGAGAAGAATGTCTATCTTATGGGATTGTAGGAAGGCGGAAATCTCGTCGCGTTGGCCGAGAATACCGTTGGCATTATAATAGCCAAGCCTAAGGGAATGGGGTTTAATTTTGGATGTATTATCCATTTCTATTTCCTAAAGTGAGGCAGGTTTTGAACTGCCTGGGCGACGTCTGAATACTCCTGCATAACGGAGTAGAGTTTGATAAGGTCGCCATTGCTGGCGACTATCTCCCTCGAAAGTTGTTGAGCTCTGTCGCTCGTGAATACACTGAACGTGCTCAGTATAACGTTCATAGAACTGAGCGCTGATACTGGGCTAGAAGAGGGCGCGATCGCTTGCGCTTGCGCGGGCTTGGCGGCTATAGGAGCCGCGGAGGGCGCGGAGGGCGCGGAGGGAAGGACGGGAGGGACGCGAGGTAAGCTCGCGGGCGCCGCGGTGGAATTATTCACCGGGGCGGGAGTTGGCTGGGGCTGAGTTGGCCTCGGGGTTGGAAAGGCTCTCTGATGGTTGAGAGGGTTCCATGGGGAGGGCCGTTGTGGGCTGAGACGCTCGGGAAGTTGAGCGGTAGGTAGCCTCGCTGATGGGCTTTCCCTTAGCTGGCGGGCGTTTGCACGCTTGGCCAGCTTGGGAGACGTTTTTGGGGCCTTTGGGCAGCCGCGGTAGTTGGCGGGATGACCTGAGGCGCCGCAGAGTACACAGCTCGGAGGCTCGGTGCACAGAGTGCGGTCCTTGGGTCGCGGGCAGTCGGAGGTGCCGTGTTGGCCTAGGCATTTCACGCACCTAGGCTGGGCGAAACAGTTGCGCTGTGAGTGACCCCACAGTTGGCAACGGTGGCATTGGGATACAATGCCAGATCTATTTGGCTTCTCGATTGAGATGCCGGTTAAATTACATACCGATTTGATGTTAAAAATCGGGTGGATTTTAGAAGGACACGGCTCGCATACTACGAGCACCATGTCGAAGGCGTGGCCGCTGCGGGCGCGGTGCATCCTATGGACTTGCGTCGCAGGGATGTTTTGTGACTTAAGGTCACTTAAAATGTCATCCGAAGGGATTTCCTTCGGAATACGGGTAATGACGACCCGGAGAGGTTTTTCCTCGGGGAGGGAGTATGTGTGGAACGAAATGTTCCTCGCTCTTAGCGCTTTAGTTATCTCCCTATAGTCGTCTGACGTAGGGAGGACGATTTTTATACCGTTGCCGGTATTGGAGGCCGATCTGTAGTTGATCTTACGATCAACACACAGCTTGGACACTTCGGTCCATTTCGCCTTGTCCTGTAAGTATACAGGCGGCGGAGGTTTGTTTTTTGGTGCGCTTTTGGGCTTAGCGGCACCTTGAGAGGAAGCGACCTGCGAGGTCGAGGGTGGCGGGGCGGGGGATACTGTAGATACAGCGGGCGGGCTAGGGAGAGGATGACCCGAGTCGTGCGCGCGCGCCGCTTTATATAAGGTCCATCGTTGACAGATCGACGGTTGACACATCGACGGTGGCGCCGTCACGGCCATGCTGACATATGCTCGTCCTCGAGCGTCTTCTGAAAACAAGACAGCAAACTGCTCGATCATCCTGACATGCTCAGTCACATCAAATCAAGTCAAATCAGTCAGTCAAATCTTTAAGTTGCGAGCCTTTTTTTACAACCAGAGACTGTTAAACCATTCTCATCGGTATTACAACCGGAGACCGTTAAACCATTCTCATCGGTATTACAACCGGAGACCGTTAAACCATTCTCATCGGTATTACAACCGGAGACTGTTAAACCATTTTTTTAAATTACCTCTTTCTCTCATCCTTTTCTCTTTTTTTTAGCTTACTTTTTTTGTGACTTTTTTTTTCCCTTTTTCTTTTCTTTTTTTTTTTATAAAATCTCACATAGTCTACACAAAATAGTTGGTTAGTCACCAGAACCTACGACCCATTAAGGCCAGTTCTTAACATGATTCGATTTGTCATAAGTCGCAGAACATTGACCCAGAGAGCCATTTCCTAAAATCAGTCACACCAGTCACGTGTCAGGGCAGTCCCCAAGATTTGTCACACTTGTCACATGTCATGGAATATCGGCCCTGCGAGCCAGTTCAGTTAAGCTAGTTACGTTAAGTTAGCCACCAATCATCACTTTCTGAAGTCATGTCAGTCGAACATCATGATCATTTCTGAAGTCGTGTCATATAAGTACAGGTCAAAGAACATTAATTGAAATTCGTCACTGTCACCGTCATTATCAGATGACACCTTATACCTTCCATGATCGTGAGCCGCCGTCTCGGCCTCCTCAGTCCTTAGTTGGAATACAAGCTACTTCAAGTAAGCCTACACGGGCTCCAGGTATGTTACCACAGCACTTTTCGAGTGGTCTTACTAGTACTCGAATTCAATATAAGATGGTCTCAAATGAACCTTTATAGGAAATCGTTAGCGATTTCCTATAAAGTTTCACGACACTAGTTGCACGGGACCATACAGTTGTTCCCATTTAGAATATTCGGCAAGAAACCCCATAGAAGATACCTATCATATTGTTCGTACTCATCATTATCTACGTCTATTACAATGAAAGCAAAAGCCCTAGAAATATCTCTAATCCTATGCAATTGAGTTTCGGTTTCTTCCGCTCAAATTAGACGAACAAAATCATCTTCAAGAGGAATCTCACTGTTGTCACTAAAAGATTAAAACGCTCTGTTTTGTCGAAGCTATTTTCCTCCTAAATCATTCCGTTTGCTGTATCTCGAATTTCTATCTACGACTAAGCAGAGTCGACTAAGAAGCTCGCTAGATCTGAAGACATCGTTCTCGTAGAAATAAAATATAAGCTCGATTGGTATACGGTATATTGTACTGAACCTGGTACTATTTGCTACTCAATCAACATCAACAACAACGATCTGAAGAGTATGATGATGACTGACGGGTATATGATGATTATAATGAACTTCTACGAGCCCGTCGCGCAACGTTCGAATCATTCTCTACAATCGCAAATAGGCACTAAAAATTTCGCATTGCTCGCCCTATCTGACTGTTGGCCAAAAATTCTACTATTGTTATAAGAGTAGTAGAATTTTTACAGGATTTCTCGAATACTCCGACTGGTATACGATTATCTGATTGGAAAGACTAGCCGGAAGACAACAGCTACTGTTCAAGGCCTAAGTATAGATTCAAATAAGGGATTCCTAGTTGAAAGGTTGTATTCGATCCCTGAAGTCAGACTACCAAAAGGCCCAACTCTATGATCAAGATCTATGAATTCGTAAAGAGAGGTCAGCTATTAATATAGCCGTTTCTAGGTAATTACAATACAAAAGACTCAACAACCAAACCTCCTACTACAACCACACAGCCAATTCTACTAGTCTGCTATTGTGTGAGTCGAACTTTCAGACCGAAGTCAGACCTAGCACTACAACGATTTGGGATATCTCCGCCCAGTCCGGGACAGTCAACGTCGCCGCGCACAACCGGTAAACACTGAGTCACGTTGACTATAGGGATAATTTCTCGACTTATCAACAGCTAGAACGGCAGCTAACGTCCATTGCAAAACTCTCTCGGTATCGTTATCCTCACATTCAATAAGCAACTAACTATATTTAGTAGACATTAAAGTCAAACCAACTATGTCAGCCTCCCTTACAATGAACTCTCTCTGTTCGCGTTTACATACTACCTGATTAACCAAACAGATCGACCGATCGTGGCGCAGAGCCAGATACCCCGTCAACTCAGCCACAAACCCGACAATTTCTGCTCCCCCGGCAAACTTCATCTCAGACGGCATCCGTGAAGTCAGAAAAGGAAAGTGCTTAGGCAACTGACTAAACTTTGAAAACATTTGGGTCAGCAGTGGCCCCCCCAGCCGTCAAGTCCCAAATGTGTGGCGCAACAATAGCCATCCGCGCCGATGAAGCAATATTCTGGGAACAGCAACAGTCCTCCTCCGGAAAGTCTAACCTAAACAAGAGGCAAGTCCTTCACACCGACACGCTCAGAATAAGACAGGCACCACCCACCAGACCTACACTCCAGAAATCACAGCCATAAGTGCGCACCAACACTAGCCAGAACGACTCAACGGCACTACACCCCTGACACATTTCTCCTACGCATCACGAGCTGCACTACCACCAGTTACGGATTTCAAGAACAGCAATCACCTTTCAAACGAAGAAACCGGTCACATCAGCTGCCAAGCATGAAATAAAATAAAGATCCAACTTTCAAATTGTAAATTACAACTACTATTGTCACTCACACGAACGCCTTCCATTCGACAGGCTTTACATGACCTTTGTGTCCCTTAGCCGACTTATCAGCCCATCCTGGTTTTCTAGGAACCACAGTAACGCGACACTAACTGTACTCACACAGATTTACACTAGTCTCTTCCTGATCACCACGCTGCTATCGCACAGGCCAACGGGTCTTTTCCAAGTCACCCCGATACCCATCATAGGTACAGCATAACACAATAAAATCACTAAGTAGGCGTAAGAAGTAACAACACCTTGCCAACAAATCTATAGTCTGACGTATAATTGAATTATTTTATGTAACTGAAAGACATTAATCAGAACCCGTGGAACTACTTCTCAGCGTCGGTGATTCCACTAGTTAACTACCACTGACAATAATTGTGTGCCAGCTGATTGTTGACCACGGCGATCGTATAATTAGCACTTATTACGAGATCAGCCAGCCGCACACATATTATAGTGCGGAGGCATCTGCGCAGACACAGACGTACCCTATTCCTTCAATCTCATAGCGACAGCCCAACACAACCAGAGAGAAACCACAAGGAGGACCGACATCAATGCGCTCTCCAATGAAGGGTGCGTCAATCAGCATCTTCCAGGCTCCGGGCTGCCTTTTGAAAATTTACAAAACCAACAAAGCGAACTCGTCCCGACCCGAGATCCCGCGCACAACAGTCGCACTACGTGACAACTAAACCAACGACACAGTTCATATCTACCAATACCACTAGTCTCGTGTAAAAAATAACCTCAACATAAAACTATGGATTGAACAATGGATTGGTCTCACCGGGTTTTCCACTCAACGTGCGTGACGATCGCACATCGCTATGGCGCGCAGTACAGCAAAGCTTTCGCGGACGTGAAGCCACGGAGATGCACAAGCACCAACACTCCGACCTCACAAAGACACGTTGGGCTAATGGCAGTCAGCGTCGTAATTTTCTCGCCATATTGCACAATTATCACCGTCATTGTTGAAACATGAAGAAAAAAAAAAAGACAAATTCGGTTAATTTTCTAGCATACCTTCAATAACTAGCTTGACATGTAACAATGGAAACCGATACCATTACCATAACCGTGGTTACCATACTTGTACCTTCGCTGAAATTCTTAATAAATCTTCTACTACAAACTCCATTTTAAATTATCGACTTCCATTTTTTTTTCTTTTAAGTGGGTAGGCAATTTATCTTCACGTGGCGAGTTCTCCCGAAATCAGTCTGGTCATTCACCAACCAACCAACATCATGTTGCAGTACGAGATTCACCACCCAGGATTCTTGCTTGTGCTTGCCTGGCTTGATTCAATGCGATAGCAGTGTTGCATCAGGCGTATCAACTTTTGCCACTAGAATCTTCACATTTTGAACACGTGGGCGATGCAGGGCAATCCTTAACAGATGTGGGCATTCGGATTGCATCCCACTTCTGATGTCGGCGTCAGGATCCGACATCGTTAAAAAAAACAAAGGGGTTCTCACACAATCACTTGGTTTATTCCAATTAACACAATATTAGTCACTACAATTATTTATCACGAATTTGTGGGAGGTGTGCACTCGGCAACGGTCGGCGAACGAATGACCCGAGTCGTTTTTTTTTTTTTTTTTTTTTTTTGGTATGGCATCTCGCAGTTCAGCCTAGGAGGCCGTGTACTGCTTAACCGGCACCCGAGTCGTGCGCGCGCGCCGCTTTATATAAGGTCCATCGTTGACAGATCGACGGTTGACACATCGACGGTTGACACATCGACGGTGGCGCCGTCATATACACCACTATTTTTAAATTAGTACACAAAAAAATGGGGCTCTATCTGTACCCGTTACTGATCATATTTGTGTTATCAAAAATAAAAAAAACGAAATCCCAAAATTGTCCAGGAAAATTGGTAAATTCATAATTGAATCAAGGGGCAAGTTTCGAGCGAGAGCACGCGAATGCGAGAGCGACAGAATATGATTAATGAATACTACTATGAATGACTTGGAATTACCTGTACAATGTTTCCATGAATTGAGTGACATTTTTGGATAACTTATCGCTAATAACTTTGCTGATTATGAATATTAGTTTTTGAAACTTTGCATAGATAATACTAAGAACTTTTTAAATAAGCCCTTTAAGTATTTGCACTAATTAAAAAATAGTGGTGTATAGATGTGTATAAAAATATTTGAAATCCAATCACTGGGAGATATACTACCTAGAAATACAAGGCAACACCTGGGAATTAACCACACTAGAATTAGCATCTCCAAAGAAATACTCGATTCTATAATTAGATCTTGCTATGAATATTTATACAATCGATAGATTTTAGAAAGTCTAGAGAAATCTGATTCGATTTAATTTGAGCTAATCATATAGGTGACAACTGAAGCGTAACTAATGCTTAATCAGGCTTGCATTCGAGATAATAATCGGAATATTGAATCGATAAACAAATATCGATTAGTTATTAAATCGATTATGATTGTTCGTGGCTTCACACTTGAAATACGAGGATGAATTGAGATGCAATCTTTAAGTACATAAAGTGGCGATCACGTTTTATGAAAACATAACTAAAATAAATAATGTCCTCAGTACGATGTTTGTACTATGAGTATGTTCTTCTCAAACAGAGACAAACAGGTTTGTTTCTAGAAAAATAATAGTATGATTTTCATGGTATTTCATATACAAACACTATTGTAGGACCACCTCTGAAAGGTACTTAAATTAAATATTGAATCTAAATTAATAATACTTATTTATGTCTAAAGAGTCTGTCTGTTTTTTCTAAGGTCACTTTTTTTCCACCTCGCGAAATAGTTCCCAAGGGACGCGGGTGAGACCGCTTGCGGAAGCTTGTAATTCATACGCGTAAAGTTGCAACAGTTTATAAGGTAGATAAGTCAGAAATGATGAAAGGTTACTCGAAGTGTGTATTTTCCAATATGTGTCTTAGACTCCACTGACTAACGGTGAAGGAAAATATCGTTATGAAACTTTAAACATAGCGGGTTTTCCCCAGGAATTAAGCAAAAATATTTGTTAAGTAATAAAATACGCCTACGTTTGCTAGGCTCTTTCAGACCTATTAGATTTCATTTAGAGCAGTTGATTGCAATAGTAATCAACTGGACACAGCAATGTCAAACTGTATTAGGTAAATTAGAATTAAAAATAACTCAAAGATTCTAAGCTTAAGACGCCCACTACTGCTCTTGTATAGGTTTGATATTTTAACCTACTGCCCTTGCAATATCCTTGAAGTTGAATTGAGAAAAAAGTTTATTCAAATTCTTTTCAAACGTCAAAACAAAAGTCAAACGCTTTATATAACGCTTACTCTTCACCGCTTCTGTGTTTTTGCTGGAATGAAGAAGTGACCCAACAAACCTAACCACATAGGTATGTCTGTTAGGCTTTAAGAACTAGGTATCTATAAAAACAAGGTTCTATTCTGACGTAAGATGCAAGATGTCGTCACTAAAATTGACATTTGCGTGTACACGTAACACGATCTACGTAGAAAGCTAACAGTCACTATAAAATGACAATGTTATTTGGTTTCCTTATTTCTAATTACTTCAATTCAATATCATTTTTTATTTAAGTAGATATTAAAACCTAGATTGTAATAAAAGTTAGACAAAAAATATTAACAAGATTAAAAATAAGATAAAATATTATCAGCCTTTTCCCATAGGTTGGGGCGGCTTCCCCATTCAGCAGAGTTATACAAGGAGCAGCTCCCTATCTTTTCAGGGACCTTTTCAACAGTGCTTCCCGTTTTCCATCTAGGTTCCCTATAACGACATTTAATAAAAAACTCCCCCCGTATTATCTAGATCTAGATAATCACAAGTTAGCGCTACGATTCGAGGACAATCCGCCTTTAGACTGGCAAGGACATCGTGGCCATTCCGCCTTGACCAACAAATATATTGTTCTAGCGGGTCGAGGCTGTTAACCAGATTTAGGTACTTGTACTGTAGATTGTGCTGAATTAAAAGAAACGAGTAGGAAACTAAGGCTTAGTGGAAAGATTTCCAAAGTGAAAATAATTCAAGTGGGCTTTTGCAGGTTCTTACGAAACGAACAAAATACTGTGGCTAAAATACGATCGCTTCAGCTATATTTTAGCATTTTTCGGCTGTTAAATGCATACAGTCATGGAATTTTCGTTCTTGTTCTCTTTAAATGAATAATCTTGATAAATATAAAATATAAAAATATTACAGACCTCCACAAAACTACAAAACACTGCCTTGAAACTTATACTACAAACTATTTTTTTTTTGAAAGTTTTATCATAATGAAAATAGTTATTACCTACGTTAATATAAATCAATTTCAGACAAAAAAAAAGCTAGGAAAATTATTCTGCCTTATAATTTCTAGTAGAACAATCAAGTAAGAATATAAGGCATGCATAAAATACCTGACCCGCTGACTCGCAACTCTGTAGGCCTAATAACGGACCTCCGACAATATTCCCACGATATTTACCATGAAACTACTACTTCGAGAAAAAAATAATGTGTGTGTGAGGAATTTCACACAATTACACTATAAAAGTAGAGTTGTTTGCATACAAGTTTGCATAATATTTCATATCTGTACTGATATAGTAAAGAGGAATTATTCCGAAACTACTGAAATTATTTGAAAAATTATTTCACTGTTGCAAAGCTGCACTCTTCCCAAGGAACATAGGCTATAATTATATTTCGTCCCGGTACGGACAGAAGTTTCTAAGAGAGGCGTGTGAAACTGCGGGTAATTGGCTAGTATTCCATATCCTACTTATATTATAAATGTGAAAGTTTGTGAGAATGTATGGATGTATGTTTGTTATTCAATCACGCAAAAACGGCTGGACCGATTTGATTGAAATTTGATATGTAGATTAACACATAGGCTATATTTTTATCAACACAACACGCGGGCGAAGCCGCTGGCGGAAGCTAGTAATTTTTATATTTTTGAAAGTCAGGAAGTTTGTTACCAGTTTTTTTTTAATGTGGTAAAATGTCAAGGCAAAAAGAAAATGGAAGATCGAGCCTTTTTTTCAAGGTCTATTACCACCCTAAATGCTCTCATTATGTGGATAATAATAAAATAATATGTAATATTTTTTCGCAATAAATATTCTCATATATCACATACCTTCGACTTAATAGCCATAACATGATGAAATTGCTTCCAAGAAAAAATAATTACTCATTGGAAAAATACATGTAATTAAGTACTTTGTAGCTAATAAGAGATGAATATTTTGGCAAAATATTCACTTATAATACCACAAGAGCTTCAAAATTATCGGGTATTTTCCGATAGGTTCGTTGCAAACAAATGAAGGAGTCAAGTTTTTCAGGTTAAAAAATAACGAGCGCGAAGCGCGAGTGATTTTTCCTGAAAAACTTGACGACTTTATTTGTTTGCAGGGAACCTTGAGGGAAATGCCAGATAATTATGAAGCTCGTGTGGTATTCGGGAGATTATTTTTCCGTCCCAAATGTCGGCCACAACCTGTCAGTTTGACGTAGCAACGACCAGAGAAAATATTCAAAAAATTTTCAGTATAATACCATGTAGGTTGTACCACGTGACGTCGAATGGTGCAATTCTATTGGTCGATATTTGGGTCGGAAAAATAATCAATAATAATTGGGCAATACATACACACCATGGAGAACAAAATGACTAGCGGAGATGTCATAACGCAAAATCACTTAAGAAAATAACGCGCCAAGAAGCGGATGTTCGGAGGACGAGGAACGTTACTAGCTCCGCCCTTACACTCCTACCGAAAACGTCCGCTATTTTCAAAATAAAATCTCCAATCAATCAAGACCAATCTTTGACAGATTGGTTTTGAGTTTACAAGGAACCCGAACATTTCGTTGATTCTAGTAACTAAGCACGCCCGCTTGTCCTATGAAAAGGCCTGACCTACCTTCTCTATGGCATCTCCGCTATCTTTCCTTCCTCTATGATAAACATACATTCCCAAATACTTACGAATATTTACTGCTTTCTTTACAAATTACACAACATTTACGATCGTTTAAAACATTTCATATGAAGAACACTCAAAGATTTCTGGGTACAAGTTAATGCCTTCCCAAATTAGATCTTAGTATACTCAATTTAAAGTCCAAATTAATTGGAAGGCCATTGAATAATGATAAAACAAATGACGTTCGTAAATTACTGCTTTTATTCCGCAATCGTATGCGTTATTATTTGAAAAACCTGTTTTGTCATTTGTCTTTGTGATAAAGTTTTTTTTTGTTGACTTATTTTAGATTTTAAAAGCTTAAATGTGGACTTTTAGTTCTGCTATAAACTTAAAAACGTCGCTAGGGACTGTAAAGGTGAAAGAGTTCATCAAATGTTCAATTGTCTTCAAATAACCGCTGTGAAGTTAGCCATTTGTTGCGCATGCCCAAAAATGTTCAATTTGTACATTTTGACAAACGTGAAGTCAGTAACAATCTGCACAGTTATTTGGCAAGAACTATGGGGCTAAGCTTTAGCAGTATTAGAAGAAGTCAGAAATTCATCATCATCATCATCATCAGCCTATCGCAGTCCACTGCTGGACATAGGCCTCTCCAAGTGCACGCCACTGAGATCGATTTTCGGCTTCTTGCATCCAGCTCCTGCCAGCCGTCTTGCGCAAGTCATCACTCAAGTCAGAAATTATGATGATATTATTCAAACAGTGGAGAAGAAATATGCATATCTGTATAACCTTATAATACGTATTATAACCTTGTAATATCAAAACGTAAATTAGTTTAGCACCATTTTCTAACTCAACAACCTAATGACGCAAATACCACGTAGTTTCAAAGGCAAGGCAATTAAAACTGTAATTAGATAGGTACATATATTTCCCTCTAAGTATGTGATTTACGTACAATTAAACCTTATAAAATGAAAGGTCAGACATCAATAACATGTCATTATACCGTTTAATAATTTAGTGATCATCATCGTCAAACATGAATGTCTAATAAATAATAATTATCGTAAATACTATTAATTTTATATGCATGTGAAGATATGTTGGAGGTTAACGACCTCCATCCATCTGCCGTTTATGACTCTTTATATATTACACAAAATGACGTTTTTGCAGTTTCTTGCCGTTTCTTCTCCATACCTTGAACCTCCCACTCCTTGAAACCGTGCATCTAGCTTTTGACGTATCGTAAAAACCTGTAATATGTAATATATGACATAAAACCTTTGGCTTTGACTTTGAACTTGGGTTCTGGATTTGAACTACCATTCTCACGGTATCATTCCTATAGGTATGTACTTATTCCTGTTCTCTTAAAAAAGCTGTCAATGATTACCACCTTTTTTTATACCCAATTCCATACCAATCACTTCAGCTGTTTCCGCGAAAGCATCAAAAACAAAACACACTCACTTTCGCCTTTACCCATTACCTACAGTCATAAGGATTGAACCACGGATTGAACCTACAGTTATTTCGGTATTGCATTTACCGCATTATTGCTTACAGTCTGGTGGTCTCAGACGCGATTGTTCTGAAATGGATATCCGACTGGTATAAAGTGCTATTGGATTTTTTCGAACAATGTTTTTTTCAGACTGGAGTTTTTATGGAATGGCTTACTACCTGTTAGATATGTATAGTGTGTAAGACATTTGTATATTGTGGGAGTTATCTGTTGCCAATACTAAGAGGTCATAATAACATGTTTGGATACCGCGGCCCTGGTACATAAAAGGCCTACGAAGGAACACGATGGGATTTTAGTCAGCAAAAGTCTGACACCCCCTTACCGCTGCTAACTCACAGCGAGAAGCGTCATTTGTTGATTTTTACTATAGTAAAAAAAAAGTGGTGAACATACATGTGTGTGTAAATGTACATACGTGTGACGTAATGTGCGACTCAACCATTACTGAGCGATCCCGAGCATTTACACTCACTGGTGTCGCTCACCCGCTTTCATGAAATAAAACATATATACTATACCTAATAGTAGGCACATGTATCTTGAAAGTTTTCAAGGTTAGAAAATAATGCAAATTGTATAATCATGTTGCAATAAAAAGTCAAAACATCTGACTCTTCGTGCAAGTCACTTAAAAAAAAATAATTAACACATCTGTTAGAATTCTCACGCATCATATGATTTATTTTTTTGGTTATTATTTTGTGAAGGGTTTAACTTTAGCGTAACTATATTACTCCTGAATTTTTTTTATCGTTTTGGAAGCCTAGGAATTTAGGGATCCCAATATCAATTTAGTTCTGGTGTTCTACCCATTTGGGTTGAAGAGGTCAGGTAGACTGTGGCTCCCTGTAAAACTCTGGTACTCAGCTGCATCCTGTTAGACTGGAAGCCAACCCTACATATCCAACTATATCCTACATACCCTACATAGATAGGAAAAAGCTAGGCAAATGACTATGTATTCCAGCTATACCAACCTATGGTCACTTTGATATTATCAACAATCTCTTGCACGCAATCTACTATTTGTGTACTTACTTCAATACTAGTGACATCAAAGTGAAATGTCTTGATCTCTATAGAATGCAATATGTCAGCTATCGAGTAAGATTCGAGTACATATTCAAATTCTATCATACCTATAGAATTCCTAGTATTTCTACTACATGATACAAATAGAGAGATACCTTGCATTGATTACCCTGTGCACCCAAGTTTGTATTAACCGCGGTTTCACCCACTCCCTGTGGTAAGTATGTCTTGCAATTATATATAAAGTAGCCTATCGCCTTTACGGTAAATGAGCTATCTAGCGCTGACATAACATGTATAAAAACATATTTTTATTGAGATTAAAATGTTCAAGCAAGTCAGTATCTATATTCTTACCGATTAAATAGAATAAGAGAAAGCGCACGCCATGATAAATGGGTTTCAACTAGCTGGCTGACTTCTGAAGGAGCCCCGGTGACCTCAAGAGTCGTGACTCGTGGTTCATGCTGCATGAATTCGTGAACTATAATGGGCGGTGCTTTATTAATTTAAGTGAATTTAACTATAGCTAGCTGTTTCCCGCGGTTTCACTTATAGCCCGAGGGATCTAATTGGATATACTTGAAAAAATGTAACCTATGTTATCCGGGGATATAGTAGTTTCCGAACAGTGAAAGAAATCTTCAAATTAGTTGGGTAGTTTCTGAGTAATTAGGGTTTAACAAATAAGCAAAAAACATGTTTCTCTTAATAGTTAATAGTATCTGGCCAGTTCATGACATTGAAGATTGAATGAATGAATGAAAATTAGTACAGCTTTTTAAAAATCGGTATAGATTCAGTTTAAAAGTATGTGGGTGTCAATAAAAATTATATCTGAATATCAGCTTTTAAAAATCTGAATGTTAAACATTTAAAAAAATACTTTTTTATACCGCTGGCCTAGTTAAGCAATAAATTATGCTAGTGAAGTGAACAACCAGTTCTCTTTATCCCTTGAAAAGGCGTGAGATTAAATGCACATTTTAGTAATTAATTCAGTGTTTTAATGTGTGGAAAACATAATTAATTTAGCTAGAACGTTAGTGCTTTCTGTGGTGGCTTTTCCGAGCTAACCTCAAAGCAATTTCATTTGTCTTTTCTGCTGAACTACTTTATTTATTACTGTAGAATGATAATTTATATTGTTCAGTACCGTTTTATCAGCCAGTAATATTCTGTGGTATATGATGATATCCCCTTGGCCGATTATCGGCCACAGCAGCTGTTCTCATATATAGGAGGTTAGTCAGCCGCGCAGGACATATTATAGTGCTCAACCATTGGTGCAGACACAGGTGCACTCACTATACCTTCACTCTCATATCCCGATGGGACGATAATCCGACACGACTAGAGAGAGATCAGGCGCAGGACACAGATGTATCAATCACCAACTTCCAGGCTCCGGGTTCCTTTGTGAAAGTTTCTATAACCAAAGCGACTTCGGCCCGATCCAGGAATCGGACCTAAGATGCTTTGCAACAGCTAGACCAACGAAGCAGTTAAATTCTGTAGTATTTAAGATATCTCAGACATACCTTACGGCTAGAAAAAAATAATAATTTATTGTTTCCAAGCCAACTTATTTTATGACCACCGTGCATCGTGACCCATACGTTTTGTACTTTCACTGATTGCAATTCCATTCTCAATTGTTTTTCTATTAATTATTATTTATTGCTCTTTGTTCGGTATTTAGAAAGTTTTAATCTCTATGTACATGCATGTCTTGAAGCGTTAGTTTATGTGTTGAAGTAAAACGATTAGTATCTTTTAAAATAATTTAGGTCTAATACTTTTTAGTTGAGTACCTAAATCTGGTTCGTGACAATAAGAATGTAAGGGACCCAATTGGTTCAGAATACATATGTAGGTAAAGCTCTTAAGCTTAACTACAATTTTTTATTTCTGTTACCAACGGAACGGAATATATGAAATACTTATTTTTTTATCATTCTTTTACGATGATTGACAAAAAAAGTAAGATAGGTACTTAAACATAGAAGTGGCTATATCTATCGGTGTTACCATCCGAGAAGTCATTTTAAGAGGACGAATTGGAATTTTTGGCGCCAAGGATGTCAATTTTTCTCAGTAAATACAAAACGGATCAAAATACAACTTGGTTACCTGAAAGTTCATGATATAAGCCTTATTTTGTTAGTTGTAGAAACATGATTAGGTAACTTTTATAACAGAGAAAAATATATCAAACATACCTCTTTTTAAAAAGAGATTCACATATTATGGGCAAACGGGACCGATTTAAGCCTCTTAACTTTTTTAGTAGTTGAGTATATACATACTCTTTAAAATGGTAGTAGGAATTTTTATTAAATTATCATTTCTAAATATTAAAATTACAAAACCATTTTGTCGCTTACGACTTTTAGTTATAAGCTAGCGCGCGTATTGTTATCCTCGCCCCGCTCAGACGCTCCGACCCCTTTTGGCGCCTTAGATGCGCGTGCCGGTTATGGAATTATTGTTGACCAATTCCTCGCCTTAACAATAGTACCCATCCCTACTAATATTATAAATGCGAAAGTAACTCTGTCTGTCTGTCTGTCTGTTATGCTTTCACGTCTAAACCACTGACAGAACTGAGAAAGAACATAGGATAGTTTTTATCCCGGACTTTTGAAGAATTCCCTTGGAAACGCGATATAACCGAACTGGACGCGGGCGAGGCCGCGGGCGGGCTAGTACACAATAATAAAGTAAGACTTCAAGATCAACTGAACATCGAGTACCTACTTAACCCAAAACCCAAAAATAGATAAAGGAACATTATATATTTTAACAATAGAAGCCAACTAGGGGCAAGTTAATAAATGTATTTTGTTTGGTAGTATTAGCTACGAGGAATTTTCATTATTAAACCAGGAAAGTTAGTTCATTATTAGAATATCGATTTATTGGCACGCTTTGAGAATTTAGACAATACTGAAGGTTCAGTATTTAGGTGACTTCCTCATAGTTCCAGGTCTATATTTGAAATATCGTCCACCAAAAAGGTGGACAGACGACCTTATAAAGGTCGCCGGAAGACGCTGGATGCAGGTCGCCTCCAACAGGTATCTGTGGAGATCTAAGGGGGAGGCCTATGTTCAGCAGTGGACGTCCTATGGCTGAGACGATGATGATTTGAAATAGGTCCTAACATGGTTGGAAATGACAACGAATATGTTTCTTTGACAAAGTAGGCATTCCAAAATATACCTATTTTTACATAACGAGATGACATTACAAGGTGTGCTAATATGTTAATGCTAAATTAACCTTTGCACCGAAATCAGTGGGAATATCCAGCCTCTAAAAAACATATCTTAGGACCAAAAGGAAATATGACCAATAAACTAATTTACCTGTCTATTTATGGGTATCTAAGCCAAGTTTTATTCCAAGATCATTTCTGAAGACCCAAGGGATATGGTCCAAATATTGAGACACTAATCATTGAAGCGTAAAGAAAAACACACTTGTTAGTAGATATGAGTTTCATTGGCTATGACGAGTCCCACATATTAATTGCTTTTTGCCGGAAAATCACGGAGGAAAATATACAGGAGACATAAGTAGGATATGTAATATGGAAGGTGGTATATGGGTCATATTGCGAAAAATATGGGTGATGTTTTTAGGTCAAGATAAATAGGCAATATGTGGGTATAGAAACTGATATAATAATAAGATGGAGTCATCCTGCTTGAAGGTGAAAATCCTCAGTGTGTTTTGTATTAAAATTCAAATTATATAACCGTATAAAAGTCAAAGAATATTAAATGCGTTTATAAAAGGCCAGTCTTACATAATCAAAATTCACACCTTTCTGAACAAATTCATCAAATTGAACAAAAAACCCAGTCAGATTATTCGCCAAACCAAAAGAAACAAAACCTTTCAAGATAAGAAATGACGTTTTTTCTCGGAGGAAAATTTTATTTGTTTCTGTTACGTAAAAGAGCACAATATTATAAACGTATCCGGGAGAATACCTGTCGGTTTTGCGAGAGCAACCGAAGAGTTGAGAAATTCAATTTGTGACGGCCACGGAGAAAGGAATGACAGCGGAGATGCTATAAGGAAGGTAGATCAGGCGCCTTCTTGTAGGTCTCTTTAATGTGCGGTAGGTGTGATCGAAACTGTCAGTTACTATAACTAACGAGGCATTCGGGTTCCTTATCAAATCACGACCAATCTGTCAAACATTGGTCTTGATTGTTTAGTAATTTTATTTTTGAAATACTGGACGGGTTCCATGGAAGATGACTTAGAGCAAAGCTATGTAGTAACGTTCCTCGACCCAACACCCGCATTTTGGCGTGCTTAGATTTTCCGTTAAGACATCTCCGCTAGTCATTTTGTTCTCCATGGTGACGGCTGACGTAGTAGAGGAAACAATGACGAAACGATTGGCTCGTCATTTTGTCAATATTGTCAATATTGTCAATATTGTCAAATTGATAACTTGTCTTCATCCTACCAGGCTAGAGTGACATAAATCGAGCACCATTTTTTTTGCATTGAGGTTAATAGAGTTTCCGAGGTGTGACTGTGAATTACTTATTAATTATGATCGTTGTATAATACATTACTCTGTATTTAGAGGTTTTTAAGTGTATCATTTTTATAGGATACTAGCTTCCGCCAGCGGCTTCGCCCTCGTGGTGTGTTGATAAAAAGTAGCCTATGTGTTAATCCAGGGTATCACCTATCTACATACCAAATTTCAATCAAATCGGTCCAGCCGTTTTTGCGTGATTGAATAACAAACATACATCCAAACATTCTCACAAACTTTCACATTTATAATATAAAGTAGGATTTATTTTATTATGGTTCTACAATTTGGTAAATTAATAAAGCAATACTCAATTCTTTACTAGTATTCCATATGTTACATCACGTATATTTTATCATACCTACGTAAAAAATCATAAAGTTTCATGGGTCATTGATAAATTACTTCTCAAAATATTTGTTCCTCAATTTGTTCAAGGATTCAGGTAGGGTACTTTTACTAATGAGCTCAATCCCGAAGTCCGTATCCGCAAGTAACTTGAGAAAACGTGTTACCTAATTACTTGGCAAGTTGATTGTGTAACATTTGTTGTATAATAATAGCTATTGGAACGTCATTGTTGTCATAATGTTTTGTATACTTTAAAATGCAAAGAATATAATAAGTACATCTTTGATTGCTATTTATTCAAACGACGTAGCTTTCTACTACCAAATAGAAGTAGTCTAGAGTCATAGGTAATCGATATTGAATTAAGCTGTCATTATTACGTGAAACACACATTACGGGGAATTTCTTCGCGTATCGGGATACAATATAGCCTGTGCTACTTAGGGATAGTGTATGTTTTTAATAGAGAAAGAATTTCTAAAATCGGTTCTGAAGTTTTAGAGCCCTCAGGGTACAAACTAACGAACAAAAAAATCTTGTATATTACATACGTTTGTATTAGTATAAAGATTAACAGCAGAAGTAGACACAAAAAACAAGAGTCTACCAACTTTTACTTACAACTTACAGAATTCATCTACCTATTTAGCTCAAAATTTTGTTATTCCACGTAAAAAACAAGTAAGATCCGGGTAAAAACCGATTTCATAACCATCACCCGTCGTCGATAGCAATTTGCAACGGCCAGACCGTTAAGTTCGAGACAGAATACGGAATAAGGCGCTACTGTTTTAAATGGCAGCTTTGCAACGTTCTCTGCGTTTTTATTATTTACTAGCATTTCTTGTGGTTTCACCCGCGTTTCGTGGAATTTAATATGGTCTATATTAACATCGGGGACAGCGTGTAAAACTTCCCGACAGATTTTTGTAATCAGTTCAGTAGTGTTAAATTCCAGGTACAATAAGTCCACAAATATTTGTATTCACACGTTTTATTTCATTTGACACAATCCGTACAATTTACACAACAGGGATAATTCAACCTTAACCTGCGCGCGCACGAATAATTACTCTAAACTGTTACAATTTTTAACTTCAGCTACTAACGAAAAAAAAAACAACTAACATGTGGTGGGGATCAAATCACAATCTTTTCTAAAACATAATGTTGCCAATTTATCAAATACAATATACTAAATCATGATATAATATATGTAAGTATGATCAAATTATTTATCATTATACTAAACCGAAACCAATAAACAATTTATTACGTAAGCGTTTTAACAGTAGTTTGGGAGCCTTTAGGGTACAACCAATCACACAAACACAAAACTTCTATTAAAATATAATAGACGTTTAATAGTAGTGATATTAGTTTCCACAAGTTGTGATTCTGTGAAAACCTACCCGCATTAAATATAGCCTATGTTATAATATTCCCGATATATTTTTTCATTCAGTTCAGTTGTTTTGGAACCTTTACAAACAAACAAAACTTTTTTCCTCTTTTTTATAGAATGGATAGATATAGAAGTTACAGATAGGGTGGTTGAAAATTATTTTTTATTCAGCTCACAAACTAGTGGTGGTTATTTTCATGCAGTGTATTTTTAGTCGTTTTTTAATTAGTTAGTTCGTCTTTTGTGTGCACTCGCAGAAATATAAATGCGGATAAAAAAGCGTCTAAGTAGTCACTAGTCGATGTTTTTCAGCTGGTTTACATTGAAGATTTAAGAAGAAGGAGAATCTAGAGTTACTACATATGCATAAATTAATGTTTTGAAAACTCATTATACATTTTTGTAGCTGCGGATATTATTTGGGCTTAGTTTGATAATATAATAGCATTGATGTTTAACAGTTTAGAATTTTAAACATAAAATTGTCTTTGCGACGAAACTTGACTGTTATTGTACGAAAGATTTTGTCTCTATATTTTTGTGCAGACTCTGTTGACGACTTACATTTTGATCGTAAAATAGCAAGTCCGCATTTTCACAAAACAATCCTTTCATTTCAAAATGAGTTCTTCGACAAAACCACGTTTCTAAGTAAAATCAATGCGGCCATCACAATCGTGTTCGTTTAATAAACTTTACAAAACGAATCCCCAATCGGAGAAACGGCAAAACTCTATTCATTAAAACTTATCGATAGAAAAAAATAAGTAAGTGCAAACCCGACTTTATTCTCTATTTTAAAGTCACGACTTCGTGACCTAAGATAAAACTAGTGAAAGAATCGTTCAAGTAGGTGTTGAACTAGTTTTTGATGTTTCTATTTATTTAATAATAATTTTACAAATGGACTGTCAAACACAGAAGTAAGTATTTGACCCCAACTTTGGGTTAACACTTTCATAGATCTTATAGATAAATTGTACTTGCCATCATCAAATGGTTTGTGAACGTTATCCCGGCTGTCATTTGAACATCTTTGGCAGTCGTTATGGGTAGTCAGAAGCAAGGAAATCTGTCAGCCAGTCTTACCAAGGGATATTAGGTTGCTCGCCTAGGCAGTGGCTCCTTCAGTTACTGCAGTTACTGCAGCAGCTACTGTTATTCAGCTGCATACAGGTAGACTGGAAGCCGACCCCCGATATAACAAAATTAGGAAAAATACATACCTACCTAGTTAAGAAAACGTAAAGGTAAGAGCCACTTCAAACATAGCTGGGAAAAGGCTAGGCGGGTGATGATCTGAACAAATCGAAACATCACTCGTATCTCAAAAAGCACGTAAGTCGTTGTACTGCACCTAATCTCTGCACGGTCGTGACGGATTGCCGGAGCTATGAAAGTGAACGGCTAGAGAGTGCACCTGCGTCTATATTATCATATTATGTTGATGTTTTATAAAGTGTAATGTACCTAAGCCAAGAAACCACCTGGAGAATTTCTTAGTTATTATTGTGGCTTTCTATCAGAGAAGTATGCTGTGTTTTTTGTTGGTTGATTATAGAAATTAAAATTTACAATCCAAGTTTATTCTTTTGACTAATGTGCGAATAGGATAATTTTATTATCAAACGTTCTGATAATTACGTATATTTCAATTTACTATTTGTAAATTAGGTAGTACGTAACGTAGGAAATGGAAGTGTTCACTTCAGTGCATTACTTAAACTAGCTTGCAAAGTTAACATGAGAACGATCCATAATCAAAGAAAACTGGATCAAACTATACAGCAGATTACCGTAATTACAAACTATAATTTTAGTTTAATAAGAAACCAATGCAACTTTTCTAAGTTTGTATGTACTTTCTAAGTATATCTTAGACACCATTGGCTGTGTTTCGGATAGCACGTTAAACTGTAGGTCCCGGCTGTCATTGAACATCCTTGGCAGTCGTTACGGGTAGTCAGAAGCCAGTAAGTCTGACACCAGTCTAACCAAGGGGTACCGGGTTGCCCGGGTAACTGGGTTGCGGAGGTCAGATAGGCAGTCGCTTCTTGTAAAGCACTGGTATTCAGCTGAATCCGGTTAGACTGGAAGCCGACCCCAACATGATTGGGAAAAAGGCTCGGAGGATGAAGAAACATAATTTTCACTCGACGCTAACGAGTTACTCGTTAAGTATTCGAGTTGAATGCACTCTTTCTAAATCGATTCTAACGTGTACTATGTTGTAAGGTATTACTTACTCGATGAGTGGAGAATCGAGAAATTATATCGATTGATGTGTTCTTTGTTAGTTTAAACGCCTGTCAGATGCCGTATAAGTTGAGATGGATAAATTCCACTTCTAATTTGAGGCTCAAAAAGTTCTGCTTGTAGTGAAGTAATTGACACCGAATACAAGTCATAACCCATACACTTAAATATTTAGCTTGGTACTTCAATATAGTTACAGGCACGAATCTTGAGCTCTGACCTACATCTGCGCAGAAGTGATTTATTAGCAAAGAACCAATCCCGAGTGACGGCTATGACGCGATGCACTGCGGGCCAATCACCGCTTTAGCCCGACCCCGCGCCTCACTTCATACCACAAAAGGGACCCAATAACTTATATATAAATTACTTCTGCGCAGGTGAAGGTCAGAGCTCAAGATTCGTGCCGATAACTATACAAGTAATGAGAAAATCTTTAATTTTTTTAATGCGACTTGTTTAAAATTATCATCACATACACACATACATAACGGTACATGGTACATTAGAAAAAAATATCATCTCTTCTTTTACCAAATGACTAGGTACAAAAAAAAACTTATCCGTTTCGAAAACACAATTAGGACCACATCATCAGATTTCAACCCTTTTTTTCTAATTAACCATTCTTATACCTTAGTAATTCTTTAAATACCTAAGTCTTTCCCATAGGTACCGATGTTTCATCGAAGTCTGAGCGGTGCGCGTAAGCACTTGCGCATGGTCACTGACTTTATCTAACGGTAGCGTCATGGTGCTTCACATTGGAGTGACCATTTTTGGTAATGCTTCTTGGGATCTGACTTCCCATGTTTAATGGTGGTTTCATCGTGGATGGTGGATGGGGAATTTTTGAGTATCAATGGTATGTATTGACTAACAGTTTCGTATTTATTATATTTCGTATTATAAAAAAGTAAGCCCCCAAAGAGAAGTAACATTAACTTTTAATAAAAAATCTACATGTTTTGCAGCGTAAAATATGAAAATTTTGTTATTATTTCTTCTTTTACCAAACAAATACAATATTCATACAATGCGACACACAAATAGTAACCGTTGTACATACATTAAAATCGATTGCGCTTTAAATGTCTACCTAAAATCAATAGTACCTATATAGTAGTAAATTCATTTCCAGATAAAAGACACCTTCATTTTCACACTTTAAACTTAGAATTGTGTGTGAATTCAAAACTTTAAACTTAGAAATCTATTTTTAAATATCGACGAACGGCAGTTCAGTTTGTTGCGTTTAAATATTCAGACAATAATGACACGTTCGCATATTGAATTTCCTTCTTTATCGACTCATCGGTATTTTATGTCAAGTAAATAATGAAGAACTTCGTGTTTTACGTGGAATTAAAATAGACCGCAGTGTTTCAGGGTTTAAATGAAGTTGCCTCAATTATTTGGTAGCTTTCTAAAGATAATCTTGAGATTTAATTGAAAACTTTATTCAGGTCAATATTGATTTAAAACCCTTTTTATGCAATACATTTTCCCCACGGATCTAAGGACCATAGTCATTAGAAAACTTATAAGACCAGGCTGCCTTGTATATAGGTATCAAGCAAAAACTATTGATGACAAATAATATACCATTTTCGTGATTTATATCCATTAATAGTTTGGCAGTAAATCAAGGCGTAATTATTTCTTTATGACAGTTCTTTGAGCGACGTAACATTGACGTCATAAGAGGTTTCCACTACGACAGCTGTCGTTTCTATGACTTGAAGGGTGATTAGGAATGTCCGAGCAATAAAATATTAATATCACGCAATGTATTGCTTGATATTACCTATTGAGTGTCTTTCTACGTATGAAGTCAAGGATCAACCTAAATACCTAGGCACGAAATATAAAACTAGAGTAACAGTTTTGGTTAATTTCAAGACTAGTGTCCAGTTTAACAAAACAAAATACAAATAACCAAATTTAGTACCTCCAAAAAAAAAAAAACATTTACCCAAAGTGGTTATGCTGAAAAATAGCACAAAATTACATGAGGCTGCTCTTCTGCACTGCCTATGTGTTTTTGCTGGGAAGAAAAAAAATTGGTGCAATAAATTCTTCAGCTGATTCTCCTTTTTTTAAGGTCGGTTGATAACCAAACTACAGCTAAACGATCATCTCTCCCTTTACACAGATCCAAAAAATATATTTCTACGTTTATAATCATTCGTGAACGTTATTTGACAAAATGGTTCAACAAAAATATCGGTTAAATAACAAAGAAGATTGAGAGCTTCGGTTTTATTCAAAGCATATTAAAAGGCTCTGAGTTTTAGGTTAAAGGTCAGGCAGCCTGTAAAGTATCAACAGGTTGCTTCTGATTCTCCAGATGAAACGAATCAAGTTATGTTTGAGAGTAATTTCGATGAAGTAATTGAACCTAAGGTAGATGTAATTTGGAAATAATGGGTATTTAATTAGGTTTCCAATTAAGAGTTAAATGCTAATTGTAGTACTTAAAGATTGGATTTTGTTAGCCAAATAGGTATATTTGAGTGCGTCATTACAAAAAGTAAAGTGTTCGGTAAGATTCTCTAGCTAGTGCATTGATTAGCACCTGTTTTGTAACTTTTGTGAAATTCAGTAAATACTTTTAGTATTTCGCGCTAAATTATGTTGCCAAATAGAACATTTTTTCATGATATTTCGAAACATCGCCACGCTCTCATAACTATGGACATATTTACAACAATAATTAGCAATAAAATTTAAGTAAAGCCTTAAAAAGTGATCTCAATTAAACCTGTGTTTTCCCTGGCACGCCACTTGTTAATTTGTGAGCCAAAACATCGTCGTGTCAATCTATTTCCCACGTTTAGACGTTCACAATAGAGACTTAATTTGATTAGATGACATAAAGTGGTGGGGTTGATGTCATTGCGGAGCTGCGCTTGAGTACAGTCAGCCGCGAGGTATGGTGCGCGCGCACCGCGTCAACGCCATCTTGGATTTACGAAATTTCAACGTGTATTGTTTAAACTTTTAGTGCTAAGTTTTTTGTGTGACTGTTTACATTTCTGTGCAAATTGATACACATAGTGATTTGTTATATAAAGGTTGTGTGTTTGACGGATTGTGAACAAAATTTTGACAGAACCATTAAGGTAATTATAATTTGTGTTGGTATTTTATTGAGATAGACGTGTTCGGATCAAGTACCTATAGTGATACAATCAATAAACTTTCTACACTGATTAATGGATGGCTACTCAATGACGTTGCAATGTCTTCGGCGCACACTTTCTCTAATACGCGTTGTCGTTGCGTCACTGCTTTCACAGTTTACTTTAGTTTCCAATAAAATAAACAAGCATTTTATGTTTGTAAAATAGAAATTAATTATCAGGGAAAATTTTGTAATAAAGCATCTGCTATATTTTATAAAACAATTGCGAAAGTTAGTGTTGCTTAAGTAATGCCTTTACATGAAAAAGGGCGGAACCGATTTGTATGGATTTTGGTACAGAGACCTTCTAGGTGGTTGTAGGTTATTTATACTTGTGATCGGGGTGCATAAACATCCCCGTAAAAAACTAGAAAATAATCTATACTAATATCATAAAGCTGAAGAGTTTGTTTGTTTGTTTGTTTCTTTTAGTGTTAGATAGCCCATTTATCGAGGAAGGCTATAGGCTACTTTTTATCTCGGCACGGGAAGTAGTTCCCACGGGATGCGGGTGAAACCGCTGGCCGAAGCCAGTGCATCTATATTTAAATTGAGGATTTATTATAATTAAAGAGAAAAAACTGGACTGACTCATCTATGTCAGGTTGCATGAATATGAACGAAATATTGTAATTTAGTTTGAAAGTAAACACAATTATGTAGAATAACTAATTCTAAGTTTTGAATTAATAGAGCGTGTTTCTTTTAGGTACTAAAAAAATAACTGAAAGTTGTCAGTCACTAAAATAATAATGAGAATAAAGATAGTCTTTCAAAGAAATCCTAGCAATAATAAATAGTTTTTATCATCGTTACTTACTTAAATAATAAATGTTATTATTAACTTATAAAAACTTTAGATAAGTACTTTCTTCGGTTTGATCTTAATAACTTTCAGTAATGTATTTATTAAAGTTATTATCAAAATATAAGATCCTCGAACAATTTTAGAGATAAGAATAAAATAAGGTGTTGGTTATAAAATATAATATTTCGCTTTTAATCAAAACTAATTACCTACTTCATGCTTTTAAAATATTACTGTAAACAGATAACGTTTTGGAATTGAAAACACCATTAAATATCTTAATGTTTTATTGGATTTAATTTAAGTAATTTTTATTGACGATTAGTGCCATTGAAATAATCAAATATGTGTCCACTGAGAGGTAGCGCCGCGTTTTATTTTTAACTGACTTCCCAAAAAGAAGGAGAGGTTTTCAGTTCGGATATTTGTTTTTAATTGATTTACAATATAATCTTGATAATTATAAAGGTTGATAATACAGAGATACTTCATGGCTACCTACTAATTCCTTCAGGATGCAGGTGAAACTGAGTGATAAGCACAATTTTATTGACACGGTTAAAATTTACGGCAGGATATTGTAACTGCTACCATTTCCTTCAGTCAACACTTTATTTTGATTGTTTCCGTTAAATAATTGAGATTTTGCTCTAAAAGTATGAAAGTATCAATTTCATTTCAGAAATGATTTTATTTGATACCGTTTCTTTTATTCTACATATATACCTATCTACATATCAATATTTCAAACATTGATACCTATAAGGTCTTATTTATTTTTCTAATTGCTTGTTAGGTAAATTATAGTTTCGTAGAAATAACATGATTCCTTTTTTTTATTCAGCCCACATTCTGTTTAATTATGCGATCACTGAAGAAATACTACCGTTCATCAGAAGCATCGCATTATAAACTTACTTTGCTGTAGGTACTTAACTTATGCTAACAATAAAAAATAGCGACAGAAACAAACATTAACTTAACAACTGTTTGCTTCACTTCGTTACAAAACACGTTTATTTCTATTTTTTGCCATAATTACAAAGATGTCGAAGTACAAAACAATTTAATTATATGAGTCGTAACTATAGATATGCCAAGCATTGATACGCGTCAATGGTCGAAGAAAAAACATGATTACCAACTGTGCAATTTGCCTTATAACTTAGAGCATCTTAAAAACTGGATACGCCATGTCAGTCCTTCAACTCTCTCGTAAGTACGAAGCTAACCGCGACGACCATACCTGCTCTATTATAATATAAACAAAACCTGAAATAGTATTTTAGTTCATCATATACAAATGTATTTGATTTTTAATATATAGACTCTATTTTTCCGGGTACGGGAAGAAGTTCACCTTGGATGCAGCTGAAACGGCTAGTACGTAATTAATAAGTGCGTTAAGTCTAAGATTATGTCTGTCAAAGAGCGTGACAGTTCCAGTTGGTTCAATGCTCTCAGCCTTACAAGTACAAGTTCACGTTATGTTTTATTTTGTTTTTCAATTGATGATTATGTTGTTACTATTTTAATTTGTTGGTGATAAAAAGAACAAATTGTTGTTGTAAGTACATTTTATGTTATTCTCTGAACAAGTACCACGTTAAATTATTATTGTTCCATTTTCTGTAACATTTCACAAATCTTTTTAGTAATTATAGTACTAAGACATTAGTATCAAAATAATTTTGTATGTGACACTATCATTTAATTGCTATTATTAGGCAAAGCGTAATTACTAAAGTCGTACATTGACATTGGTAAACAAAAAAAACAGTATATAATCAGAATTTGTTATCACGTTGCGGCCACGTACAATATTTACGTACAAAAGTTAAATAAACTTAACCTCACAGATTTATAAATAGGGTTAAATAATACCAAATATTATTTTATCTTCAAATTAGAAGATTTCGCGTTATCTCCCTTAATAAAGTAGAATAAATGTAATTAATCTTCTATTCATTAGAAATCTTATGAATAATGTTTTTACATTAAGTTATGGTATTATCTCAGAAGTTTTGTATTCCAATTATAAATAAACTTAATTTTTGTAGCAGTAGAGTATTTTGTGGAATTAAATTACAGTTTCTTCAATTTATGTCTATTATTAAATAAATCAAGTTATGATTTAGAAATCTACAAGAGAAAAAGTGTAAGAAAGAATGACAGGATAAATAATTATTGGCACAACATACGACAAATAGAAAACAGAGTCATCATCTCGCAAGCCTTTTTTAAACGAGACAAACAGAAATAGTGTGAAAATTGTGTTCCAAATAGGTCCAATTCAGCATTGTACACACAACATATGCCTGATGCTGGTTTTCAGCTGTAAAAGAGTGATAAAAAAAAAAATTTCAAATATCAAAATTCCATTGCGCTCTTTCATCGATGAACACGTCAACGTGTCAAAGAAACAGTACAATGCAGTATAAAATTGATATCAGTAACATGTTTTGTGAAGCGATCGTAACTAGGCAAGTTGGAAATGCATTGCATCCATCAGAACAATAAGCGAAATATACAGCTAGTGGACGTAGTGTTGCAGAAGGTTTAACTAATTCTCGCGTGTAAATATGCCAGTATTTTTTGTTAAAAGTTTGGTGAATATGTCACTATATTTCGGTAACAAAATTTTATGCAGGGTGCAACTATGTAACGGCTTTATTCATCTTTATTCAATGCATTGGACACTAAAAATTTTATAAATAATAGGCAATTCGCGAAACTATTGTGAATAGATATCGGTTAATATGACTTTGATTATTAAATTTTCCGATGTCTAATTAAAAACCAAAGGCTATCCATAAAACCACTTTATCGTCCCCACTCAGAGACATTTAATGATTACTTAAGTGACTCCTTAGTGACGGAATGTCATATAAATCCTTAGGGGAGGTAAGACTGTTACAAAATAATATTCTATTGATTACAGTCTCTCCAATTCGAGTTGAAACACGAAATTTGTTTCTAACTCTATCTACTGATACTATCAGACTTGGTTTTCTGAACAATAACTCATCTGACCGCGGTCTACTTGACCACGAGCGACGGACCGTGCCGTCCATAAAGTCCAGCGCTTTCTCCGCAATTGACGGATCAGTACGTATGAATGCAGGGTTAATTACCGACAATCAGCGGCTTTCTACCATTTTAGTGTCGTTTGTTTACATCAAGCAATTTTCATAGAGTACGCGAAGAAGATGAAGCAATTTTTTTAATAGATATTTTTTTGTATTTTTGTTAATGTTTTGTAAAGTAAATGCCTATTTTTTATCGTGTGTGAATTTATGAAAGTGACCTTGATATTAATTTCTCAAATAGAGTTATATGAAATAGTTTAACGGTTAAATTTCAATTTCACTCAAACGGTTCAATTTCAATAAATTTAGAGCAATATAATATTGCGCATGAATAATTTTATTTAATAAAAAAATATTTACATTTTCCAAGTTTAATTTAAAGCTTCTGACTAAATTAAAAAATGCGGCTTTATGAATAATCATGCCGTTGTTTTGAATCGAACTAGTTGTATCTTAAAAGGCAATTAATTTAGCCCGTTAATGTTATGCAAGCTCCTATCAAGACTTTCTCATTTCGCGTGTTTGTCCTTTCGTAATATCTGACGTAATCGTCAAAAAGAAATCTTCGAAGTTATGATTTTAGTACCAACCGCGTCTCAAGGGAAGTGCCTACCTCCCTCGCCCGGGTAAAAATTACCCTTAAGTTCCATCAAAGCGTTCGGTATTTTTTGCGAGAGAGTTACAAACATGTACTGAATCATTCACGTTTACAAAATAACTACATACAATAATGTTATACAGACCTATCGATATATTTTTCATAAAAAAGGAATGTTAAATTCCCAGCCAAGTTTTTAACGAACAAATGAAATATTTTATCACAGCCATTCAAGTATTTGGTGTAGATAAACTTGTCTGCAATTTTTGACAAACCAAACAAATTAATATTTGGTGAGAGCAAATATCATTGTGTCTCTGACTTTTATATTGGTAAAACTACGCAAATATGCATGCGAGATATTATTAGGTACAATCATAAAAGTGAATATACTGAGAGGAATGTAAATAATAGCGTTTTTGAGTCTGACATAAATGATTTAAAAGACGTTCCAATTTTATTTAATGCGTTAGTTCTTGCCTACATCAGAGTCAAGTGCCTATTCAGAATTTTGCTAGTTAATGTTCTGAATATGGTAATTTACTTGCAACTTAATTACTATTTACTTCTAGAACTGTTTATTTAAAAATGGAAAATCATCATCGGCTTTGGGTTGTATTATATAGGCGGCTACTTACGAGTTAGTAAACGTTATTTACCGACAATGAGGTGAAATATTCAAGCCATATGTTGTAACATTATTTCAGCCGAGTTATGATCAATTGATTACGTATCGAGAGCTTTTTATTATTATACAATACTGGGAATCAACACTATTCATTCAAGGTAAAATAGATTAGCGAACTTAATTCCATCAAAACCGATTCAGTGGTTTTATCGTACCGAATAACCTTTGCATTTGTGTTTTAGGCATTATATCAAGTTTTTAGTTTGTTTTTAGTTCTTGTTTTTATTTGAATATTTTTTTTTTCTACAAAATGATAAACACACTTCTTGCTAAATTGGTGTTATGTATGAACCAAAGTCAAAGCCGGTGTCTGATTGTGCTTGTTATTTTTTATGAGCGTTTCTATAAAAAACAACTTTGCAGTAGTTTACACTAAGGTTTTTTCCTGAAGTTTCGTTTATTTTGTGTTCATTCCATCAATAATAAAATCAAGTGTCCATAAATGATTGTATCGTGAATAAACAAATGAATAAGTCACTGCAATTAGTTCAGAATTCACAAGCAATTTTTATCCAAAAACTAAACAATTATTATAGAAAAATAAACGCCTTCTTTTGTAAAGTCGGTAGTTCAGTGAACTCGAAATCTGTTACAATCAATTTTGCTATTGTCCCAAAAATTGCGTTGTTCGAGCAATTTACTTCAGTTATCTTTCTGCTCAATTGACCTTGCTTCTGATGATTGGCAGTTGATGGTGGAATCGTGTTTTGTACCTGCTGAATAACTGAATTAATATTTTTGAAATTGAATTCCTTTAAGTTTGTGATAGGAAGAGCTAAAGAAAGCTCTCATTGTTTTTATTTTCGATTTAGTCCTATTATTTGTAGTTGTTTCTTTGAAAACAGTTTTTTATAGGTTTGCTTTTATTTATTTTTCTATTAATTATGACTAACGTAATCTGTTATCATCAATAAACAAAAATGTGTGAAAGAAGTTTTTAGGAGTATTTTATATCTTGAACCTACTACACACCTAAGAATAGAACTGAATAATATAAATAACGGTCAGGATGATGTAATTACTACCTACCTACTGCTGTGAATGACACAATGATGTGTGTACGTACTTAGATTTTTAAGTAGGGAGCTTGTTGACTGTTATAATTTATGTAGGTACATAGGTCATTTAATATAATGATATCTCATATTTTAAAGTATGTAAGATGGGGGAAACGTTTTAATTTTGATATTGAAAAGCTGTACGAAGAAGTTTTTAAAATTAATATACAGGAATGAATTTTATCCAGTGCACAAACTTTGTCAACTTATAGTTAAATAAGTTTTATAGACACGTATATTTTTATTTTGTCGTGTTTTAATACAAAAAAGAAAAGTTATTGATATCGAAAGAAGTTTATTTTGTAACCGATTGTACGGTCACAGTCGTCATAGTAGGCACGGGCGGCAACGCGAAACCGGTTTACTGACGCCAGCGCTGCTCCAAGCGCGTAAGAATAGTTGGTATCCATATTTTGCTGATTTTAGGGCGGACAAAACAATGAAAAATTTTTTTTACTGATGATGCAGATATGTTCTGTTAATGATTCAGGACCACCAGTTTGTTTTTTGTGCACTGCTTAAAATTCATTCCTGTAGCTTTAAACAGTAGGAACTGGTGAATTGTTGAGGAAAAGTATATCTTAACTGCCTCAATGTAGATGGTGTCTGAGAGGATAAAAATTATATTTCTGATTCTGACGTAAATAGATTACATGAAAGTGAAGTCAAACTGAATATTTTACCAGTACTTTAACCTCTATGACAAAAATTAAATTTTTATTCTAGTCAGATCCTCAAGGCTCCATTCCTACACACGTATAAACAAGGATGTTACACTTAACGCTCGTGCGATCTCTTTATAATAGCTACACAAATAACAATGGCGGAAAATGCTCGGCTGCCGATATAATTAACAGATGCTGGAAGAAATAAATGATATGCTTTACCTTTGACAAATATCTTAATAGACAATAAGACATGTGAATAATAATATGAAAATTCATATGTAAGATGTTTCAGATGTAGGTACCTTTTTTTTCTTTAACGACGTCAAAAATCAAATGACCCCCCCGCTGTGGGTCAGCAGCAGTGAGGGAGTGTCAGACTCTTACTGACTAAAAACCGTCGTGTTCCGTCGTAGGCCTTTTATGTACCAGGGCCGCGGTAACTCTTTCGAACAATCCCGCAGCCCAGATGTAGGTACCTAATGTTAGAAATTGAGTACTTCAATTATTTTTGAACTTACTAATTTGTTTGTATTATGAAGACATTGACAGAATTAACATTGAATAATAATGGGTTTATATTTCTAATTAAATTAATATTGTGAATATTTAATAATACTTAATTAACAAAGTTATATACATAGATATTTAATGGGTTGGTTATGTTTTCCGTCTAGTTCTAAGTATTTTTTGTCTCTTGTGTAAGTCTAAAATAATGAAAAAAGCCAGTTAGCTGGTTTTATGAACATTTTAAATTTTCTACATGCATCTTGATCTTAAGTAGATGTGTATAATTTGTAGTGTAAAAACCAAGTATTTTAGGTACATACCTAAAGTACTTTATCGTTACAAAAAATGCCATTCATTCAGATTTAAAAAAATGTCTGAATGTGAAGCAATATTTTGGTATAGCTTTTAAACGGGCGAAAATCCAAAGGGAATTCGTTTCAATCTCGATAGAATGTGGGTATTATTTTTATTTAAGTATTATATTAGAGGTACAACATGACTTATAATTCAAGCTGCATTACGTGGAATTTTATAGATAACAGTTTTGTGTGTTAGATAATTTATAGAGTTAGAAAATGTGTCCTAAGATGTGATCTGTGTCTAGACTTACTTGGTCCAAATTTCACAAATACCTTTCTTAAGATTCTCACATACGATTAACATTCCTGTACAAATAAAACAAACACGAATAAAGAGGATACATAAATTCCAGATTTATTACACAAGATAGAAAACAGGTTGCTAGGTGACCTACACGAAGCCATTGATGGCATAGAAGAACTTAATGATGAT
Organism: Helicoverpa zea; assembly: GCF_022581195.2. Lineage (NCBI taxonomy): Eukaryota > Metazoa > Arthropoda > Insecta > Lepidoptera > Noctuidae > Helicoverpa > Helicoverpa zea. The sequence goes on along the minus strand of NC_061458.1, from coordinate 2,994,420 downwards.
AAAACACAGCGATTTGCAAGTAAAGATAAACAAACGATAAAATCTGAATTTTTATCGTACACTGGAACATTATCATGATCAGGTTATTGATGTCGGCGTATTTACATTGTATCTTCATTAATTCTGCCGTTTATCCTTGTTCAATCTTGTTGGGCTCCTCGTTTAATGCTTGAAGACTTTTTATCTTGATTTTGGTTTATTAATTTTAATTTGCAATTATATTTCCTTTATACTTTAACAGTTTTGTGCACTTGCTCGCATAAGGGACCTTGAAAGCCAGCGCTTTATTTTGTACTTAGTCACTTATTTTTCAACAACTTGGGACATTTCCATTTCATAATTACTTAGCTTTAAACAGCGTTCACCTGCATCTGAAAGGAAGAGTTCATTTGAATACGAAAATATAAAGCAAAATAATTGTATAATGTGATTTTGAAGTTACAAGGAAATCATCAACGTAAATTGACTTCAAAGTAATTCTACAAAATTATTTAAGTATCTGCTGAAATTTCAGTGTAGACCCGTAAAGAGTTTCCATTAATGAGCATATTAATTGGTCTACTTCATTTCCTACGTGTTTTTCCGCTGAGAATCCGGAGGTGACTGCTCCTCTGCCTGAATAAAAATTTGCTTGTAACTATCCCCTACATCCAATTACACCTAACTAAATCTGCATCTGGTTTTACTGTGATAACCTAACAATATTTTTAGTGTACCGTCTTCATCATCTGCCTAGCCTATTCCTAACTATGCTATGGCTTCCAGTCTGACCGGAATGTCTCATAATTTGCAAATATTACTCACTCCATCATTTTCTACACTATCAATAAACGTATACTAATCGTTAACATTTACCTCTTATCTTCGATCATCGCAATGTTCTTCCGCACAAGTACACACATCAACTCGATACATCGTTCCGTCACTGTCTTGTTTACACGGAACTTGTCACAGAACAGCAATTTGTGATGTCACATCGATTTTGTGGTGGATTTGCGGAGTATTCAGCATTTAATACAGTATTTGTTTGTTGTTGCCGTTATAATTTGGAGTCTGGAAGATAATAATGATCTATAGGCCAATTTCAATTCACGTGCCTAAAAAAGTTCGCTTTGAATAGTTCTACATCCACGCAGAGAGTAGCTAAGAATACAAGCCTAAAAATATACAAATCATAATTATATAGTTAACATAGATATAATAGATAAAGTATTGAATATCTAGACCAATTTACATTTTAGGTTTTATCATAAAAAATATAGTTACAACAGCTAAATGCTAGGTCTACATCATCACATCATCAGCCTATAGCAGTCCACTGCTGGACATAGGCCTCTCCAAGTGCACGCCACTGAGATCGATTTTCGGCTGCTCGCATCCAGCTCCTGCCAGCCGTCTTGCGCAAGTCATCACTCCACCGTGCCTGAGGACGTCCTACACTACGTTTGCCGAGGCGTGGTCTCCACTCTAGAACTCGTTTACCCCAACGGTTATCGGTTCTTCGGCTAATATGGCCAGCTCACTGCCACTTCAGCTTGCTGATTCTACACGCTAGGTCTACACGTAAATCGATTTAGAAGCCTGAAATAGGTATAAATGATATGTATATTGGAAATAGGTATAAATGATATGTAGATTGGAGATTGGAAATATAAGTCAAGATACAGAAATAAATATAAAGTTATTATTAGCTGGGGTAATTTTTGTAACTGACAATCCTAATCTACTATTTTTAGCCATTTCTCATAAAAATATTCTGTTTATAGTTATATATTTTTCTGTACATATTTCATAAAATTTTGATAAAAGCAAAAAGAAAGGTTAAACATTCAATAGGTATATAAATATCATCCCGGATTTGAGTTTTTATATAGATAACTCATTATGTCTGTAAAAATAAATAACAATCGTAAAATTCCATTAAGTATCAAATTATAAGGATATTACCTAAGAATTTCGTCTTGGATGGTAAAAGAAAAACATAAACAGGATGATTTGTTCACAAATTCATAATATTTTACCTGTATGATTAAGAAATTGGTAATCAATTTAGTTTAGTAGGTCCGGTTCTTGATTGAGATAGATCGTCCTTGGGGATTTCCCTTCATAAACAAAATCCGGCTTCATAAACACACAAAACCGATATGCATAATTTGGGAGTGCCATTTGACGAACATGACTTGACATTACAAATTACACATATTACACAAAAAATAATAATTGATAGTTTTACCTTAACTGTTTTGGCATTAATGTCGCCACATTTTCAATAACAGCGGGATGATAAAATAATAAAATGTATGTAAAAGGATCACATACATAGGTAGAATGGCAGTAGGTAATCGAAAGATCATGTTACCAAAATCGACCGATTGCATCGATCTCTATAATTTCAAAAAACTCGATGGGATCACAAAAAATACCTTTCACATAACACCGATTGCCTTCCATCATTATACTATGATAACCAACAAAGATCCATTTAAAGCTACACCCATATCATCATCATCATTATAGTTCGGCCATTCAGAGAATGCGTTCCTGACACGTCGCGATTGAACTGACGACGTAACTTTGCAATGGCGTTGCAGTTACGATAAAAATATTTTTGCTGGTTGTTTACCGTTTTAACAATTGAGGAGCATTAAAACAACATTATTATATCAATAATCAATGAATGTTATTACGTCGTCAGTTCAATCGCGACGTGTCAGGAACGCATTCTCTGAATGGCCGAACTATAATATCTTTATTCGCATCGGCCATAAAATTGAATACTCATTGGAATATAGCTAGTAGTTATTCACTTTCACGGCCCACACTGTGATACGATAATAATGTATCGACCCATTCAAGTATAGCATCATTGTTATAGAAAGCTCTATGAATCAATTTAGATTATTCGGTAATTGCTTTGTTTGTAGAACAAGTGGGTTTGTGGTTGGTTAAGTAGCCCTGAGTTAATTTAATGTGGCTCATTTTAGAAGATTCGTTTGTCTATATCGATATCCAGGTTTCATACTTCATTTAGATGACTTTTTACCTACTTTTCATATAGAAAAAAAAAACAGATTCCAAGAGGGTTACAGTGAAGTACAGTCTAAAAGCACCATTGAAATTGACAATTCTCTGTGTGTCTTTATCTCTAAAAATGCTTCTAGCATTTTGTACATATTGAGGTCACCAGTCTATTTTTTGTGTTTCTGTCTCCAAAACAATATATCTAGCATTTTTTAAGGTCACTAAGATTGTTACAGTTTAAGTTTGCTAGATAATTATTAAACTTGTACAAGTCTAGACAATGCAAAGTCAATCTCAATGGTCGCAGGCAAAGTCAAATCATTTATTTCAACTTGAACATTTACACTTGTGAATTTCCAACCAGTGGTTGGTCATTTACTCAAAAAGTTTGCAGCCAGTTCTGTAGTGAAATTATAGTGGATCTAGTCTAAACTTTTCTTCTTTGTTCCGAGTAACCTTTGTTCATTTGTTGATGGTTTTTAAATTAAAATTTGAACAATCTGTAAATCTCCCTTATTTTCGAAAACTATTTATTCTTCCTTTTTAGACGAGGGTGACATCGGAAACATTGCAGCTTTTCAAAGTTTGTTTTTAATTTAATTATCTGAACTTTGTCTATTTCACAACGGAGCTGAAGTTCTATAGAATTCACTTGAAAGCTTTTAAATAAAAACTTCAAGGGCTTTATTTACTCGTACTTTTTACTATATTTATCTGTGGTTTTCTCTTGGCAGGGTTTATCTGCGTCATTAAATCTTATTAAAATGTAATTATTGCTAGTAAACCTGCCATTAATATAAAATTAAATATAAAAAAACCAACATAAAAATGCGAATTTGCTGTAAATGCAAATATTATTAAAACGCATAATTATCACCAGTACACCTACCATTAACTACGAATTTATCTTCAACCAATGTAATTTCGCTTAATTCAACCGTTTAACTGCGGCTTAACAGACAGACACAATTACTTTGGCATTTTCAAAATTACCAATTCTTTGGTGTTTATTTTTCGTCTTCTTTTTCAAAAAAGTCTAACAAAACCGTTTAAATATTATAACAAACAAAATCAGAATCGTAACAAAAAAAAACATGGCTTTGTCTCATCTGTTATGCAAATTAGTATTAATGACATCATCTGTATACCAATTGATGTTAGCAAAACTATTCAACATAATCCATGAATACCTAACAATATATAAAAGCAAAGAAGTCATAATCTCGAAGGAGGATAGTTAAACCAATCTGAATACATTTAACACTGAATATAAATGAATATGTACGTCGTTATAAGTGCTGTGAACTTTTATTAGGTCAATGACAACTTACGTTAATAGTATCATCCTTACTTATAATTATGAATTTAACGTCTCAACCGATGGAGTTTGAAGTACAAGGAATTTAAAAAAACGATAGACTCGTTTCGGCAACCTTGAGAACTTTTACAGTTTGCGTTTTTGTCTTGGCATCCTATCCCCAGAACTTGGATAAAACAGGGTTGCTTTTTATTGTTTATTTATTTTTGTTACTGCATTTTTTCTACATTTTTAAATATGAAATTCAAAAAAAAAAAAAAGAACAGGGTTGCTTATTATTACCTGATATTTCCTTTGTACTTTTTCTGTTATCTGGTGCACATTTTTTTTTGTATTGTTTTTTTATTTCTTCTTATACACTGTGTAACAATAATGTATGAATCAGAGAAACGTATTAATAGAGACAGCAAAGCTATTTAAAGCTAACTAATTAGTATGTATTGTATGTAAATCTAGTTGAGAGTTCTGCGAAGAGGCGGAAGGTGGAATTTGTATTATTCTAATCGTTGCAAATGAGGCAGAGGCCTTACAGTAAGAAGTTTAAACATGCTAAGGATTTGTGTACAGTGTTTTGTGAAAGCTAAAGTTGCATCTAAAGAACATATCTATATGGCTTTTTAATAAACACGGATTAAAGTTCCACCAGGAATGAAATAAGGAATGACTATTTTCATAGGTACAAAACTCCATGTTTATCAATAGGTAAGGGGAATAAAGTTTGTGACAAGTTTTGAATTTTTGAAATTGGTTTTCCCTTTTCGCTGTCCAGTCATTAATTTATATTGAAATAAAATTACTATTATCATTTTACGTCAATGGTACCTTCAAAATATTGTCCTTTAATGAGTTGGCAGCAACATCGTTTATGTTTCATCGATAAATTTTTGATACCTTTTAAGGAAGGCAAACGAAGTTAGTAATTTTGTATCCATTAACCTATGTATTAAGTAGGTACCTACAAATACCTGCTATTATAGTTCGGCCATTCAGAGAATGCGTTCCTGACACGTCGCGATTGAACTGACGACGTAACTACATTCATTGATTATTGATATAATAATGTTGTTTTAATGCTCCTCAATTGTTAAAACGGTAAACAACCAGCAAAAATATTTTTATCGTAACTGCAACGCCATTGCAAAGTTACGTCGTCAGTTCAATCGCGACGTGTCAGGAACGCATTCTCTGAATGGCCGAACTATAGGACTAACCTTTATCGTAGACTGACTTTTCCTTAAGGCAATACTTTGATGACCTACTACGCAATGGTTTTAATTAATTAGTAAATTCTAAGGAAACTTCTTGACTTGACCAGGACATTATATTTGTTTGATAAAAACTTGCTTTTGAAATAATTTTGTACGATTCATAATTTTAATGAGGATAGTTTAAATTGATCAACGGCATGATTCATACTATTTTCAAAAACAAACATCCGAATTCAGAAACTCCTTTTTTTTAAGTCGGTTAAAAATCATTACAGCTCAATAAATACCTTTTTTCTGTGCAAACATTATTCTGCGCAAATTGATTATTATCAATGATATGTGTAATCACTTTAGGTGTTATTGAGACTAATTTGATTCATAAAAACGTTTCGAATTGTTTGTAAATTGGTGTGAAAGCTGAGCTGATTTTTATGTTTAACTGCCAGGTTTATAAAATACGTTCTTTTGTGTGTTCAAGTGTAGTGTATCGGATCAATATTCACATATTGAATGACTTTGAATCATGTGTACTCGCTGCGGTGTATGATTGTCTTTTTTTTTTCATTTTTATCAAATGGATACACTAGATTTTATTTTATCTTCAACTTCTGGGTTCTACTTAATTCAAATCGATAACAAATCTGAGCCTGTCTTCACATAAAAATCGACTAATAGGTATGAATTTAATCGTTTCATAAGCTAAAGAGATTGACGTTTAGAATCCAACATTATTTATTTTTGCTTCCACAAAAGAATTTAACGAATCTTCCCATTACTTCCTTCATTTGTTCAAGTATACAAACTCTTTCCGTCTTACCACAAAAACTTTTAAACGTCAGTTTAAGACTTGTCTAAAAATATGTCAGATTATGACGTTGACATATGGTCATTTTGCAGCCACAACATTTTTAGACAAGTGTAAAACAGATGTTTAAGTTTTTGTAGTGAGGCTCGTTTTAACTTTTAAGCATCAACGTGAACTTTTATATGAACCCCATTCTAATACCCTCTTCTTTTGTTTCAGATCCCAACAAATATCAAGCATTAGTGTTGTGAACGTGCATTTATATGTGTGTGTAAAGTGATGCAGTGCAGTGTAACACATTTACAAATGAAGCGACGTAAACCGCTGTTTTTGACACGGTACAGTGAATAGACAGCCATGTTTCTGACAAGCGTCTGGGTGTTCTTATCAGGATGTTTTGTTATAGGTAAGTGTGTTCGACTGTACTTTTATGCTTCGCTCCTGTAACAGAGCTGTCACACTGGTGAATTTTCCGCGCGTGGCAAAACCGATCCGAACCGAAATCTTACGCGCTTTTTGTACCAGTAGTTATGTCTTGTTTGCTATCCACGGAAAATCCGTCATTGTGAAAACGCTATTGGTTATATAGTTAAGCTTTATAGACTTAAGTGAAATGAGAAAGTTATCTCGAGATAGCATGGCGTGATGCAAGTTTGATGTTAGGAAAAAAATGTGAATAGAAGTTTGAGAATAATTTTCTATATTGTTGAGGAAATTGTTGAAGTTTGAATAGTAGACAATACAACATTACACATAAGTTTATTAAATTTAATACATTTCATCAAATGTGTTATATGTTTGTTCCATTAAAACTCGGAAGGCCCTGCCACGTTGGCAATTCATGACGTAAAACACCTAAAAGAAACTGTCAAACGGACAATCGTATTATTAAGTGTAAGTAAATCAAATAAACCTACAGTGCATACTAAGCCCATTGCCTTGTTACCATTGTACAGTCGTACAAGAATGCCGACAGAATAAGCGACGCTAAACGGATGATAATTTGCGTATAATAGAAATTATTTGTTTTGAATATAATGTACATTTATAAAATATTTAATAATTTTCAATTCTAGCCTTAATAAATGCGTGTTATTACATTTTGAGTCATATTATTAGGCTGGTAATCAATGTTTAAGAATTAGCAAGCTTTCCTTCAGAACGGAATTTCCACCTGAATTTCATACGATAAAATTGCCTGTCTTTACGACAACGATCGAAAACGAAATAATAATTTTGTAATAATTTGTAATTTATGTCAGGAATGGAAATGATGGTAATTTATTTTAAATTATATAATATGGAAAACCCCCCTGAGACCCAAAGACTTAAAAAACGTTAAGAATTTAATGATCAAAGTTTATTTTATTCAGATTTAAAACAAATATTCTATCGTATTTAAATTATTTGTTAATTCAAAACAAATTGGAAATAAGGCATCAAATCAAATATCGAATGACGAAAAACGATTAACTCGTTTGATTTTTACTGCTTTATAAATATTTTTATTTCTATTTAAATTAGAAAAATAAACAAATTCATTTTATAAATTCGATCTGTTTTTTTATTCTGTTTTTTTCATTTCGTTATTCAAATAAAATCCAAGTATCTTTTATTTTGCACTTTTTATTAGTATAACTTAGGCTTTATTAAAGTAGGTATTAGGTAGCCTTATAGTTAAATTAGTGCTGCCTTATAGTTCGGCCATTCAGAGAATGCGCTCCTGACACGTCGCGATTGAACTGACGACGTAACTACATTCATTGATTATTGATATAATAATGTTGTTTTAATGCTCCTCAATTGTTAAAACGGTAAACAACCAGCAAAAATATTTTTATCGTAACTGCAACGCCATTGCAAAGTTACGTCGTCAGTTCAATCGCGACGTGTCAGGAACGCATTCTCTGAATGGCCGAACTATAATACAAATCATAGTGTTTAAAAGAGTATCAGTTTTAATGCAAATTGGAAGTAGTTTAAACCTAGCATTAAAGCCCAACAAAGTGATTTATAGCTTGTACTTAATCCTGTACTTTAAAAAGACACATTTTAAAATGCAGTCAGTAAAAGCTTATGTAACTAGAATACTTCTTGTAGCTGTATATTCCTGATTGCATGAGCTGAATTTTATAAGTAGTACTTTCTCATTACAAAGGTTATCAATATTAATCATTACTCACATAGACTCAGGCACATTATTTAATGTTAATAGTGCTATTTACTTTCCTATGTTATCTCTCAACAGTGCATTAGCCAAGTTTAGCTTGTTATCAATCAATTAATTTTGCTGAAAGATGAATGAGCCTTGATATACCATAGGTACTATAGAACGTATTACTGAAATTAATGTTTGCTTAGATATGTAGGCATGGTATAATTCAATAGTATCTACTTTTGATTTGTTGAGGGAAATTAATCTATACTCCTTTGTATACTAATGTAATGAAGAGGAAACATTTTTTTGTTTGTGTCGTAAAGGCTGCGAAACCCAACTGATTTTATAAATTCTCTCAGGATTGAAATCTACAATAGTCTCGAGTAAGACTACCTATTTTTATTTTGTTCAGGAACGGGAAAAGTGCCTGTGGCATTAGCGTGGAACTTTGGGAAAACAGCTAGTAAACTTTTAAATGTTTCATACTATACGAATGAGATGCTTATTAGAAAAAAAAGGGTTTAAATGCTACTGAAAACTATAAAGATTGAAACAGTTATGTTTTTATAATAACGTTAAAAATCAATATTTACTTACCTATCTATTCCAAAACGCTTGATAGAAAGTGTGTCAATTTAAAATTTTGGTGAAGACCTATAAAAATGACGGAGTACTCTCTATAAAAATGTGACCACTTTAAGTCCAACGCAGGCTAAAATGTACCTATATTTCTCCCTAGCTTTGCCCCTAAAACGGAATACCTATTTCCATGAGAAGAAAAAATATTTTAAGCTCCAAATATTTGGAGTGAAAAGGACTAAGTAAATATGGTTATTTCTATGAAAATGAACCGACATTACCACGAATATTGTTGCCTCACTCCTTAGTGATTAAAGATGGCCCTTTTGAGAGCTGTACTTTTTTGAAATACACTGGCCTTTAAAATAAGTGAGTGACTTTGTAGAATATTCACTGATCTCTACATTCAGGAAGTAGCATTTTTAATCTGTACAAATATGTTCTAAGCCGGGATGCGGACAAACTGCAGGTGGAATACAAGAAATAGTTTCTTATATCGAAAACCGCTAAACCATCGTAAGTGGAAAATAGTACAATACAAATAATAAATTCAGCTATCTAAAACCACCAAAATAAGTTTTAACAAATTACCTGTACTTTATTAATTCTGTTTAAGCCCAACAACGTGTACCTTGTCAAGGTACAAATTTGTATTCAAAGTACCAGGGACACATGAGTCAACAAAGCTACTCGATTGCATTGAACTCATAACGTAATTGGGACTTATGGCCATTCTATGGTAATGTTCTTGCATAGCCGCGATGCAAATAGACCCCATGGCTTATAAATGGACAAACAATAGATTTGCTTTGGCAAAATATGATGTAGCTTACTATTTGTATGGGTTTGGAAAGCCTTCTGTGAGAATTTAAAATTCTTAGGCCTTCTGATTCCCAATAAAGTGTCTGTTAGTTATCTGATAGTTAATACTATCTGCCAAATAAAGTCTAGTTATAATTTGTAACAGATATTGATACAGATAGAAATCTGACACCAAAAGTTATATTTTATCTATCAGATTAGTTCCTGACAGGCTATTAGAGACGTTATCAGTAACCGTTAAACTGACCATTAGGATTATGGAATACTACCTTCTGTCGTCGTTTTCACCCAGTTCCTGAGGGAACTTCTTCTCCCCGGATAAAAAGTACGTATTTGTGTTAATAGGTACTTACCTATATGTTAATATGGTGTATGTATAAGCTATATTATTGCCAAGTTTCATCAATATCCATGTAGCAGTTTTTGTGTGAGAGAGGAAAAAACATCTTTACATAGGTGCACAGAAACTTTCGCATTTATAATACCTATTAAATAGTATAGAATAGCTACCGTTAATTTCCACGCGATACTGAACGAATTGAATGAAAAAGCTAGCGGTTATTATTTATTGAATACCGCAACTTTATGAATAGTTTAAAAATACACAATGCAAATACTTACCGCAATATTTTCCGCTTTATACGTGAGCTCTATTTAATGTGGTACACCTACATTGTTATAAAACTGGCAAATTGGTATTTTTATCTACAGGTACGCAGTAAAATATCTTTTTTGTTGCTGTATGAAAAGTACTTACTATTGTTACTGTTGTTAAAACAAGTAATAAAAAAAACTGTGCTATAAAAGCTGGTTAGCATACATAATTTCAAAAATAAATTATACCTACCCATAACTTAATACAATTTATTCGATTTATTAGATTTTAGAACATCGGTACCTATATCCCTAAAACTTTATGCTTTTAATCCAAACCCTAATAAAACATTGTAATAATACCTTTTTTTCAACTATTTGCGTCATCCATAAAGTTTTCATATAAAATAACCGTTTTCCATAAAATCGTAGACTTCAATCATCCAATTTCCATTTTCAAATCTGCAATTATTCTAAAAGAAACAGGCTGTAAATAACAGTTCGAAATTCGAAATATCGAATAATTCAAACTTGGAACAATGCCCTTCAATCATGACATTGTGACAACTGTCCTCAATGGTATAAGTGTTGCCCGTGGCGCCGCCCACATCGCGACCTCTATAGAAATTTACCAACCTTAGTCACTTTGGCTTATCCGGTCCAATTTATATTTCGTGTTGTACATTTAATGATTGTCTGGTACAACGAAAATAGAAACTCTTGTCGTAGGTCGAGGTAAGGTGAGCTGTATTCTGAGAAGAAATACTTAGATATAATTTAATTGGTAGGCAAAGTTTAGATGGGTGGATTATGAAGTTAAGAAGGCATATCCATCCAGTGCCTACAACATTTTTAGCCGATTGATGGACACGGCTGTTGTCTCTAAAGAGATCAGCCAGCTGCGCAGTACATATAGTGCACAAGCATTGACACAGATGCACTCTCTATTCCCTCAATCTGATAACCAAATGGGGTGAGATCCTAGATCAAAAGATATTTACTCGATAACTTAGATTCAAAGTTATTGGAGCTTGAAATATCTTTCGATCTGTGAACCACACTTCAGATCGTCTCTGGGTTTCGATAGATATCCAAATAAATGGCTTTCTGCGAGTCAAAGATTACGAAGACTTGCCACATGACATGGTTTTAAGATGCGGCTTTTAGAAAGCGAATAAGTATGTGTGTATGTATGTACCCTTTATTTGGATGCTCTCTATGCAATGTTGGTAGACCGAGATAGGTCATATTTTTTTAAGGGTAGTATTTAAACGCAAATCAAAAAATATCCTTTTTCTATGCAATAAGATTCCGAATTCCCATCAAAATTACTGATTGCACAGCAAAATATTCAACTCAAAATACAATCACTAAACACACTACAATTTATTTTCGCAGCGTACAAGCTTTTTCATCAATGCACAGCTAATAATCTTAATGCATATTATACATGTTAACTCTTTTTCTTTTAAATATAGCTTCTATTTTTATATTATTTACAGCAGTTTTTCTGAATAAAACAGCTTTTTATTAGTCACAGTCATCTTATTATTTATTAATTACGGCATAATGAGATCAGCAAAAAAACATAAAATTAAATACAAAATTGTGATTTATTGAATTATTTATAAGCGTTCACGCTTCCTTTTTTGCCCAATAGGCAACATTTTTAGCTTCTGCCGGTGGCGCCACGTACTTGAGTCCGATGATATGCTTGCACATACATACTTGTTCTTAAAAAAAATGGGGCTGGTGCATTGTCAGTCATTGTCAGTATTTCCTTTTAGCATACATTTCATATAAGTAGTCATTAAAAGGCTACTACTATAATATCATATTTCAGAATGTTTATAGTCAGAATCATCTTTTGGCATAGTTTTGGAATTTTTATTTTCCTGTAAGAAGCATGCAAGCAAGCCTGAAGCATGCAAGCAGGCATGCAGCATGTAAGCAGGCATGCAACATGGAAGTAAGCATGCAACATGCAGCAAGCATGGCTTCTGTCACGGCTCCGGCGCTGCGGGGCTCCGGCGGTCCCATGCGAGCTTATCGTCGCAGATGATTTTCACGCTCACCACCGCAGCTTCGGCTTACTGGCCGGCAGAGCCGGCCAGCCTCAACCGCGTCGGCGAGCGTTAAAACTACCTGCTCCTCAGCTCGCAGGCCGCCTCGCCCTTCCGCGCCTACGCGGTTTTGAATTGCACTCTAGGGGTAGGCAAACAAGACTACGTGGAGTCGGTTTTGCAGCGATTCGTTTTCGTTACTAGCTTCAATTTTTAATACAATGTTTTTTAATTGAACTCTATCTTACTCGCTATCTCTTTATCGCGCCACTCTGCACTCCAGTGACGAAAAAGTGCGCGAAGCCGCGAACCTTTTCAGTTAATTTGTTCTGGTTTTAGAAATAATGCAATGTGACAGGATTTTTTGTTATAATAATCATTAAATTGGCCGAGCATGGCTTCTTGAAAATTAAGACAAATATGATGAATAGGTTTTGTTGTACTTACTGGTTAATATGCGACTGGGATAGTTATTTTGCTATGAAATATGGAAAATTTGCTGTGCAGTCAGTATTAATGCTATGTATGTAGTATTTTTGTACAAGACTAAATTTAACTGTATTGCATTATAATAAAAAAAGCAATGTCATATTGATGTATAATTTCGAATTATCTGCAGTTTGAGTTTTGTTAAACATTTAGTTTATTTGTAGTGAAGTAAGTTATTTGATGTAAAAAAGAATATAAATGATGAGTATTTATTGATAGGCGATTATTTATTTGATATGCAATTTATAATATCCCTTTTTTTAAAAAGTTCAATTTGACTGAACTCTTTTTCTAAATAGGTATGCAAAGAAAGTGAGCGCTAGTCATATTGTTCAAGCTTTGCTAGTTGGCTTATATTATTATTACCTACACATATAAAGTACCGAATTTTGTAAGAAGTTTTCTAAAATATTTCATACAATTTTTCCAAAACTGTTATTGAGTGTTCAGCAGAACTTACTTAAAGCTAGAAAAATCAGCAATATTCTTCAGAATGGCTTCAATAACTTAAATAAGTAACTTATTTATAGTTCGGCCATTCAGAGAATGCGTTCCTGACACGTCGCGATTGAACTGACGACGTAACTTTGCAATGGCGTTGCAGTTACGATAAAAATATTTTTGCTGGTTGTTTACCGTTTTAACAATTGAGGAGCATTAAAACAACATTATTATATCAATAATCAATGAATGTTATTACGTCGTCAGTTCAATCGCGACGTGTCAGGAACGCATTCTCTGAATGGCCGAACTATAGAAACAAAACTTTGGTTACATAAATAACAAAAGAACGAAGACAATAAAATAACAAGAAAATAGTGCATAACTATATTTGCAATAGGAATGATGAATTTTCAGTAATAAAATCTAAACTCAGTATGTACTTATCTCCGATTAAATAAGACAGGAACTCTATTGAAACTACAGTAGGTATGTATCTTTGTGTAGTTAATCTTCCATTCAACATTAAAAACTACTCTATCGTGCTTCTATAAAAGTTTTTATTTTACATCACGCTAATTAATCACAACTTCCACAACTTTTGTAAGCTTTTCATCCGACCACACCTCAACAAAGTTTTTGACAGCTCTGCCATCCCGGCTTGGTCAGTGTTGCTAGACATTAATAGCTATAAAAAAGCATATGTTCTATATCGATTCTAACATCAGGAACTTGAGTGAAATCACGAGAGAAAAGCTCACATACTTACAACAATTTCACTCACTCCGGCCACTGACCACTCAATTTTGATAGTGAAAATTCTAATCTCTTGCTTGACCGTGAGTAGGCACGAAATATGTCGTATCTACATTCACTCGAACGAGTTCCTCGACTCTGGTGATTCATTCATGCAGACATATCTGGTCTTAGCATAGGTATGTATGTGTTTTGATTCATGCCTCATAATTTAGAAGTTATTGAAAGTCAAAAAGTATCATTATTAAATTAGAAACCCCAACATTTTTGGAATATTATGCATCGCAATTCAAAACTAAAACTTAAAATAACACTCTTTTAGGGCGATTGGTGTGGCACATCTACATATTAATTACGTGATATAATTATTTACTAAAATAATCCTACTAATATTATAAACGCGAAAGTTTGTATGTATGGATGTATGGATGTTTGTTACTCTTTCACGCAAAAACTACTGAATGGATTTTAATGAAACTTTACAATAATATAGCTTATACATCAGAATAACACATAGGCTACAATTTGTAAACATATTGTTCGAAATACTAAACCTGCGCAGACGAAGTCGCGGGCACCAGCTAGTATTAAATAACCTTAAAAATGAACATAATGTAGGTACTATTAGGTGCTCATTTTGTACTGGAGTTTATAATACCTATTTATAAAGACATCATGGACACGACAGACATGAACTTCTTGGGAGCTATGCACACATTATCACATCTCCGTCTATCAAACCCAAGACCTTAAAGGCTTACCCACTTGATTAATTGATTGCCAATGTCCTTACAAACATGAGTCCGTCCGATTGGCTTACACCCTAGATTAACTAACTGAAAAGGCACAAGTAAATATTTGTGACAGGATTCGATAGCCCGTAAATGCCTGGTTTTCAAAGACTGGGAGCATTACTAAATACTCTTGGTATATGGTTATGATCCAAATAATTTTTGAGGATCATGTGTTTAATTTATCAGGCCAATGAGTAACTGTTATCAATGATAGTATGTGAAAAATCTTTTCTATAAGTAATGTGATGATCAAGAAAATTATTCTGATTGTAAAATAATGAAAACAAAAGAAAAACAGCAATGACTAAGTTAAGTTACGTACAAATATGGTTTTTCATTTACTTAATACAAATTACAAAGAAAATACCTTTATAATAGAAACATACAATTTGCTTTCAAGGAAACAAAATTTCATAAGTAGTACTATTAAATTGTATTTTAGTTTGTCCGACCGTCTCATAAACAAGGTTTTAAGAGGTATTCAATTTGAGAGGATCCTATCGTCAAACAGTTTATAGACAATGGAAAAGTACCGTAATTTTACTTAGGAAGACTTTAACCGTAGTGTGATCGTAAAATGTAGGAAATACTAGCCTTAAGCCGAGTTTTATATGAGGGTCAAAAATGTTCACCTGTTGATTCAAATTAAAGGTAAAAAATAAAACAAAATATCATATACAGCTAAGGAATATAAATCGATGTAAATACTATCTAAGCTTCAATTAATTAAAAGTTATTTTCATTCTGAAATTTTTCTCATTAAAATAACCTACAAATAAAAATATAACTCACAAAATAGAGATTTCAAACCCATTTATATCCTAATTAGAAATTAAGCCGAGCTAGTAAGTTAATTATTAAACCTACGTCTAATAATGTCTTATTCAGCCAGTATTCAATTAGAACGTTATTTACATAATAATTTTCCTGTCCTACTTAAGAAATAGGAATTCTTAATTGGGCTCTAAATAATTAAACCAGCCTTGGCTTGTATACTATTTACAGGAAAAGCTGTCTCATTATTATTTAATTTAATACATAGAATAATTTACACTTGTTGCAAATTCTAAACAGTATTTTTATTAGTCATACAAAAACGTGTTTAGAAATTCCTGTCTTCATTCCACCTATGTATTAGATTCTTCAGAGCATTAGACGTTCTTAGAAAGTACTAGGATATCATAACGACGCAACAGGTCTAGGCTAGCGTTCCCGTATGTGGAACGCCCGCATCCCGAGTCCTGTTCACACAAACACACATATAAACTCACATTACCAGAGGACTTTTCTATGATCCCTGTACCTGTTTCTTTCTATCATTCGCCAAAAGCAGTGTTAGAACGAGACCACATATGGTCACGCGTCTATGAACTAGCTCGGATGCGTACTACCGGTGTGGTTAGCGGGAACAATTTTCTTTTTTCTCGTTTCAAGTTTGCGCGTGTGATAGAGAGGGAGGTATCGAAAGACCATTTTCAATGAGTTGAAATATTTCTTAGGAACAAAATTAAAAAGTGTGGCTTTTGGTTTGAAGTATTAGGAGAGGATGAAATAGGGTTAAATAAAGCCTTGAATAAGTAACGAAAGGCTCGAATTTATGAAATAAACCTCTGTTAATCTCGAAGGTAGAACAATGGTTTCGAATAAGACAAAGCGGATCGCGTTTTGATTTTCAATGTTTGTTTCCCTAATAGATAGACTTTTGCCGAAGAAGTTATAACTTTATGTTGAAGTTTTTGGGGATTTTCCATTTCAGGCAATTGTTAATGGCTTATTACACGTTATTTATCTTTTGGCATGGAAATTTTTTCTTGAAAAAAGGTATCTACCACTATTCAATTTATTATGGTGACCAGATAACAACTTAGGAATTTAGGAAGTAGCGAAGTTTGAAAAAAAATATTTACCTATCGAAATATTATATTTTCTTTCTAGGTGTTGATTAAAAAGCACATAAATCTAACTTAAACAAATCACTATATAAATAAAACAGAATATAGAATGGATGTGCATTTAAATTCAGAAAACAATAAGAGAAGGATATTACCTCCGGCTTTCTAACAATAGGTACCTAGGTAGGATGTGACTGCCGTGACAGCTTAGACAGGCAGAAGTAAATAGAAAAATAGACATAGATATGCAGTTACGCATAGATAGTCCTGTGGATAAAAAGAAATTTAAATTAAAGCGTGATGGAACAAAACCTACTACTTTCCGATGTCTATAGGAAAATAATCATTTTCCGAGAAAAAATAAATGCCGTAAAGACAAACTACTTACACAAAAATTGCATACAATAACTTTAAAAACAAACTTAGTCACGTCCTTAAACTGTGAAATAAGATCTGTTATACTTCGGCCGTTCAGAGAATGCGTTCCTGACACCTATCAGTTAGTCACGACTAGTGATGGGCACAACATAACACTGAGTTCGTTACCGTTCCTTCAAAATGAACCGCCGCATTATTTTAAGATTATTTTCGTTTTAAATTGGCGGAATCATTTGTTTTATATTTTAGTTATTTAAGTGGAAACCAAAAAAAGGTAATATTCATATAATAAAATTGTTTTATTTATTCTTTGTTACAAGTACATTGAATTGAATGTGCGAACAGAATATTAATCAGACTCCGATTTGCTTGAGGAGGTGGTGTCTTCATCATCATCTTCGCCTACATGTATAATTATATTATTATCAATAACAGAATCAATCCTGATATCTCGGTCTAACAAAAGCCGGGTAATCAAATAAAAACAGATCGAAAACACTTGAAAAACGTGGTCTATGCGCACGAAACGACAACGGACGACTGTTTTAGCGTCACAAAATGGCGGCCCATAACGCCATTTGGGGTTACCATTTTTAATCTAAGTATAAAAATGCGGTTTGGTCATAGTTTTATTTTTATTTTTCATAAAAGTTATAATTAAGTCTTATAGTCCATTATTTTCCAATTCTTAAAAAGAAAATCAAAACGTATTATTTTATATTATAACTGTATAAGAACAGATTACGATACTTGCCTGTTATTTTTAGCACAGCACTACAAAATATAAACCGCTGACATAACCTTGTAATAGCGCAGTATAGATTTAGAAAAATATTGTTTACCAAGTTATTTGACACTCAGTTTGGCACAAAATTATAACATTCATTGATTATTGATATAATAATGTTGTTTTAATGCTCCTCAATTGTTAAAACGGTAAACAACCAGCAAAAATATTTTTATCGTAACTGCAACGCCATTGCAAAGTTACGTCGTCAGTTCAATCGCGACGTGTCAGGAACGCATTCTCTGAATGGCCGAACTATAACTACAACTTTTATGGACACTAAAGTTCAGTTTCAGCTGACATTAATATAAAGTGTTACAGTGTAGTAAACTGCTACACCAATCTTCTTAGGCTTAAGTTCATTGATAACTTAAACACCAGTTTTCTTAAAACAATTGTTTAATATAACTCTACTTCCAATTTTCAAACTAAACAGAGTACTGTAGTGAAGTGAATTATAACTCTACTGAAATAAAGAGGCATATTATGCTACGTCACATGACTTAGATATTACATCTTCATTCATTTTGCCGGTTAATAATATTTATACTCGCAAAAGTGAGCTCGAGTGTAATACGACCAAGTACCGATGACAGTCTTTATTAAATAAACTATTCTAAAAAAAGTGGTACGTGGTTCAATAGTATGATAATCTTCGCATCGAAAAAGTTAACTTGTGAAACTCGCACTAGAAATTCTGTTGTTTTAAGAAAACTCACGCTTATTTGTTGGTGAACTCGGGCCTTGGTAAAGTATAGATTACGTTTCTGGTAACTGGGGATTTTCTTAGCTTAAACGATGTAGTGATAAAGTGGCCCCATTTTGGGTAGCGTGTTTGAAACAGGGAAATTTTATGAGGGGAAGAAAAAGAGTTAACTATCTACTCTTTTGTTAGTATTAACTTCCATTCTTTTGAGATTTAAATGAAGAGAGAATTATAAAAGGTTTTCCTAATAAGTGTATTGTTTATGAAAAAATGTGCACATTTGATTGATGCTTGCTCTGGAATACCTTTTTAAGAACTCGTCCATCCGGATTTCTCGACAAAGCTATTACTATACATCATTTTTAGGCATATGAAAAAAGGGCATAAGCAAAGTTAGGTTTTCCTAACCGAGTTAATACTTAAAATTTACTACGCCTCTAGCCAACACAACCACGAAACTGCCAACTCAATTAATAAAACCACAAATTAATTAAGATAGGTTCAATCACATCTCGTTAATAGATTAATCTGTAGATGCATCGTCTCTCAAAGCAAGTACCATGTCCACTCAAGCGATCAAAGTTACATAGTGACGTCACAAAATCGAATTAACCTCTCGAGGTAAGTGATATCGAATGGGAAAATCGATTTGTAACGACTTGACGAGTATTATATCGATCATGAAAAAATCATCATTATCATCCTCCGAGCCTTTTCCCGACTCTGTTGGGATCGGCTTCCAGTCTAACCGGATTCAGCTGAGTACCAGTGCTTTACAAGAAGCGACTGCCTATCTGACCTCCTCAACCCAGTTACCCAGGCAACCCGATACCCCTTGGTTAGACTGGTGTCAGACTTACTGGCTTCTGACTACCCGTAACGACTGTCAAGGATGTTCAATGACAACCGGGACCCTACAGTTTAACGTGCCATCCGAAACACCGTCAATGGTGTCTAAGATATACTTAGAAGTACATACAAACTTAGAAAAGTTGCATTGGTACTTGCCTGACCTGGGATCGAACCCGCGCCCTCATACTTGAGAGGTTGGTCTTTTACCCACTAGGCCACCACGACTTTTCACGATCATGAAAAAATACACGTCGGATTTAACGTTCAGCAGTTTTTTTTTCTGATTCTCTGCCGACTTAGTGCAAACAATAAGAGAGAAAAGTTCCTTCGAAAATACAAATGTTTTCCTGGCCATCCGTGAGACAGAATATCAAATGAAAAAGGTTCTTAGAAAAATAACTTCCCCATTTCATTATAACCACACTAATACTACTCACATTGTCGATGTGTTGAAGAGCGCTAAAGAAACATGTCAAGACAGGTGGCCTATTGAGCATTACACACACAGCAATGCATGTGAGCTTAACACCATAACACTATGAAGACGCCTTGGTTAGGCTCTACCAGTACCTTCAGTTTTCCCTTCATTGTTCAACCTATTACCATCCTTGCAAGCCTATACTTAGAGTCCAGTATAGAATGTTAATAAATTCAATTTACCTCCTCGGAGTTTCTGTTAGCCTAGTACTCTCGAACGCACACACGTCGTGTCGCCGCGATTCTCATTCCATATATCAAGGTCACATAGACTCACATGCAGCTGCCATTGCCCGTCCTTGTCACACATACTTCTCCAATATCCGTGAGACAAGGGCGGCGATATTTTTCGTTGTGTGCCTACGCTGTCTAGACGATTGTGGAACTTTCTTGCGGTCACCATCAGCATGCTTTCCTAAGAAACTCGACAATCATAACTTTATTGAGGTACTCGTTAGTAGAAAAAATTTGCTTCGTGACAAATTTTATTACATTTACAAGACAGGTATAATTAATGGAATGAAATGGCTGTTAGTATGAAAGTTTAAATTAAATCCATGATGTATTAGGACCAACTTGCGAGATATCTCTTACTTTTTTTGCGAACTTAGTACTAGCCTCGTATTTTGCTGCATGCCGCATGACGTAGGTATGCGGTATGGTATGCTATTGCTAAACGATATGAAATACCAGGATAGCATAAATTATAAAAGCAATTTAATATTCTAACATCATGTCGTCATAAGAATCTACCGGGACCATTAATTCATCATTCTATGTTTAATATGAAAGGTCGGCAAAAAAGCAGCTTACTAGGTAATGTTTAAATTGGACACTCTCAAAAATTGCTTCTTACAATCTTGGGAGAAAAAATCCATTACTTAGGCCCAAAAACAATATCTATCTATCCATCCAAATTGATCTAAGTTAACAATACATAAACCAAGGAAATCCTGAGGATTTTCACTCTATTGAAAATGATACCTGTTAATCTTTTCAGACGTAACAATGACAAAAGATGACGTCTTTTGTTTTGTCTACGAAATGGGATTCAAAGGAAACTGAAAGTGTATCTTACACGTCGCTAATTATATTTGTAAGTCTTTGTTTGTATTCCTACCTGGTATGTTCTTAACCGACTTCCAAATAAGGAGGGTTCTTTGTATATATTCTTTATCTAGATTTTTTTATATAGGCAGTTGGTAGAATAGAAGTTTTGGTGTTAAGAAATACCTTCATGACCTTAAAGGATTCCATACCTAGGTACTGTTAGTAAACTCTATTAACTTTAAAATTTTGAGGATACGAACTAGTAAAGTATTTAGATATTTAATTATAAAAGGAATAAGGTTATATACATATATCTTGTTTTGTATTTCCTTTTAAATTAAGCGGTAGGTTAAAAATCTATATACTTAAGTAAAACAAAATATCTCATTAACGAAGTAAAATCCATTCAAAGATCAATTTGCATTTGTAAATCAAAATCTAAATTTAGGTGATGACTCAGCAGAAACGTGAATCGCGGACAAAGACATTCGATGATTCAAAAACCAGATTTTGAGGAAAAAATCGATTCGCTTAATTCAATCTCAAATTCATTGAAATTCGTTTTGTTTTAAAACGACTTTGAAACTAGTCTAAGTATGAAATCGATTTTTCTGTTACATCGAATGGTTTTATTACTTGTAACGAACTTAGTTTTATGTGGTTGTAAATTGTTCGTAATATGTATAACAAACGTTGGTATTTAATAGTTTAGTGGTTATATAAAGTATCCATTAAAGTTTTATAGCGTTGACAGTATCAAATCTGAGGGGCACGGCAGTATCCCGACAAAGTCTCGAGCAAAGCGGTCTTGACTGTAGTAAAATTTTCCCGATCCGCCAAGCCGCTAGAATTAAAATATAAAGATAAAATATAATATAAATACAGTCATTAAATAATACATGAAACTACAAAATAAGTTGAACAGAACTTGATTTTTATGACACCTCAATACTTTTTACGATAGAAGTATCTTTGAATGCAATCTGCATGCAAAGATACTTACATGGCATTTTTTGTACGTGTGTTTTTGATGGGATAAAGTAATATATAAAGTAGTATATATATACTGCGACGTGGTGGCCTAGTGGGCAAAAGAACCGACCTCTCGAGTATGAGGGCGCGGGTTCGATTCCAGGTCAGGCAAGTACCAATGCAACTTTTCTAAGTTTGTATGTACTTTTTAAGTATATCTTAGACACTAATGACTGTGTTTCGGATTGCACGTTAAACTGTAGGTCCCGGCTGTCATTGAACATCCTTGGCAGTCGTTACGGGTAGTCAGAAGCCAGTAAGTCTGACACCAGTTGTTCGGGATACCCAGAACGTTGAACCTTTTTTAATGTAAAACACTAAAACCTGTAAAGTGGGAACCTCTTTGTGTCTGTATTTTGTTTTATCTTTTTTTAAATTTTCGCTGTCAAAATAAGCCTTGCGGAATACAACACTTTTATAAATTTTCACGAAGCATTTTTATTAAATTTTACATACAGTCCTATTCATTGGTCCTTGCGATTGGATAAAATAAGAAGAACTAATTACGGCCTACATGGAAACCTATATAATTTGGAGGAACTGGACGTGGATATGCATACAGTGGTGTTCATTGATAATCTTATTCATTGTAGGCAAAGGTACCCAGTGCTCTAAATATATAGGTAGGTAAGGTACCTAATAGGTATTTCGGCTAAGTGAAAATTGTTAAGGTTAGTACTACCTATTTATTTATTTAGGCTGTTGTAACCAGATAAATAATTTATCTGCAGTTAACTAGCTTCAGTGCTAAACTAAGCAGAAACTAGGTGTGTTATATACATAGTGATTATTGTAATACATCTTTAAGGGTTATTTTAGGTTTTCTGTTAAGTTTTCACTAATGTAAGTTAGTATCAGGCAGTCTATTAGGTAGGTACTCTTATTTGTATACTTTAACTTGTTGTATTCCCTTATTATTATTTACAAGTTTTATTTTTAAGTTTGTGAGACATTAAGTATTGGTATTAACTTATTTAACATTACAGTGTAATTAATACCGGTCTCCAAAATGACCGACAAGGAGTCAGTCAGAAAACGCGCGAGTTGCAAGGGTCGGTTGACAGCATTTACCAATTATGTCAACGAGTTGGATGAGTCATTGGATGCGTCACAAGTATGCGAATTGCAACTACGTTTGGGTAAGATGGAAAGTTTATTTTCACAATTTGACGAGGTTCAGTTAAAATTAGAGTGTTTAGCTGATGATGTCAATAGTCAACTACCGGAGCGTAACGAGTTTGAATCTAAGTATTATAAGATCTTTGCAAAGGCTCAAGATTTACTTACACGTAACTTGAAACCAACTAAGAATGAACCTTTGGAAAGTGATTATAGTTCAGCACAAACGCGTAATCGCAGGCTTGTTAAATTACCTACCATACAACTGCCTAAGTTTAGTGGTTCCTATGAGAAATGGTTGGAGTTCCATGACACGTTCTCTAGCTTGATACATTGTAATGATGATATTGATGACGTCAACAAGTTTCATTATCTTAAAGCGTGTCTCGAGGGATCAGCTGCTGTTGTGATCCAATCCATTGAGTTTTCCGCGAACAACTATGCTGTCGCATGGAAGATATTATGCGATCGCTATGACAACAAGCGGGTCTTAATACACAACCATGTGGCAGCATTGTTCAACCTCGAGTTGGTTAAAAAAGAATCATCAGTAGCGTTAAAACGTGTCATTGATTCTGTAAATAAGAATTTGCGTTCACTGGAATCGTTAGGAGAGCCAACAGATCATTGGGACACACTGTTGATTCACATGGTATCAACCAAATTGGATGCTAAAACCTTTCGAGAGTGGGAAGAATTTAAAGGTAGGTTTGTTAAGGACAAGTCAGTTACTTTGAACATATTTTTTGACTTCTTGCGAAGCCGTTCAGATTTGTTAGAGACTATTGAAATGTCACAGAGTAGTGCTAATAAGTCATCTCTTACTAACATTAAATATAAAAGCATGGTGTCTGTAACCAGTGCGCCAGATAAGCAGTCTAATTCATTTAAACATTGCCCGAAGTGTAGCGGTGAACATAATCTTAATAACTGTTCACAATTTTTAGATCTTAGTAATGAACAGAGGTTGGAGTTACTACCACAATACAAGATATGTTTTAACTGTTTCCGTTCGGGTCATTATGCAAATCGGTGCAAAGCAAGAGGCTGCAAAGTGTGTAAGCGCAAGCACAACACTCTTGTTCATATTACTGATGGTAATGCTAACTCGTCAATTGAACCATCAACCTCTATCGGTAACGGCAATAACAGCAGTGAAGTTGCGAAGCCATTGCCTAATAACAACGTAACATTGTCGGCACAAGTCACGGCGAATGTACGAAATAAAGGAGAAGTTCTTTTGGCCACTTCTTTGTTAAAACTTTATGATAGCAGTAACCGCGAACATCTTGGTCGTGCTGTTCTTGACAGTGGTAGTACGTGCTGCCTTATCACAGAGAAATTCTGTAATTCATTAAGTTTGCCGACTATTAAGGTAAGCGAGACATTAATTGGCATTAATAATTCCAACTCACTAATAAGTAAAATGTGTTGCGTTCCGATAAAATCATTGAATGAAAACTTTTCTGTAAATATTAATTGTTACATCTTACCTTCTATCACTGAAGAAGTGCCTTGTCGTCAACTTAATCTTAATGACATAAATATTCCGAGTGATTTATGTCTAGCTGATCCTCATTTCTATGCACCATCCTCCGTGGACTTAATTATAGGTGCAGATGTTTTCTGGGACATCTTGGGTACAGAAAAGATAAACCTCGGTATAGGTAAACCGGTACTATTTGAGACTAGACTAGGTTGGATAGTTTCAGGCCCTATAGTTAATAGTGGTCAAGTGTCGCGTTCACCCTCATTAATTTGTAATTTTACGAATATTCATCATTCTGAAGCTAATGTTTTACATAATGACTCAAGTACCGATGACATCCAAAACCGTTTAATGCGTTTTAGACAGCTTGAGGAAGTTAGCCATCAGTCATCAGTACATTCTCTAGAAGACAAAATGTGTGAAGAACACCTTATTAGAAACACTACGTGTCTGAAAGATGGCCATTTTTGTGTTAGATTAACGGTAAAACAATCACATTATAACTTAGGTCACTCTGAACATAAAGCTAAGCAGTGTTTGCTTTCATTAGAGCGTAGTCAGACATCATTTAGCATTCGTTATTGTGATTTTATAAAAGAGTATTTAGAGTTAAAACATATTTCTTTATGTGCACCTGATCCACAGAAGGTTGCATATTTAATAGCTCATCGTGGCCTTATCTGTGAAAGTACTTTAACTACTGAAGGACCCGTTGAGCTGGCTTCAGCTGGTGTGCCATTACATAAATGGAAATCAAATACTCCTCAAGTATTACCCGATCATATAGGTCATTCTTCATTTAGTTTGAATATTGGTTCAATAGAACCTTGTAAAATGTTAGGTTTGAGCTGGCTTACTGAGACTGACGTCTTAGTATTTTCATTGAATCCCGATATTAATAAAGTCATGACAAAGCGTGGGACATTTTTTACAATTGTTCAAATTTTTGATCCACTGGGTCTATTAGCTCCTTGCATTATTGTCATAAAAACCCTCATGCAAAAGCTTTGGGTATTTAAATTGGGATGGGACGAGGAGCTGCCGTCTGAAATATCCAGAATTTGGTCCAAGATCTTACGCGACTTACCATCATTAAATGCATTGAGAGTTCCACGGATCGTACTATGTGACTTTTGGACTGACTTAACGATTGTTTTAGGTTGGATTAAAATGTTGCCAATAAAGTTACAACCTTTTGTACGTAACCGTGTCGCTGAGATATTGGACAAATCTGCGGTTTGTTCTTGGAGGCATGTTCCCACAGACTTAAATCCAGCTGACCATATTATATCATGTGGAACAGATGTAACTTCTTTGCAATGTTTAGATTTATGGTGGTCAGGCCCTGAATTTTTACGATATGATGTGTCTAAATGGCCTGATGATCCAACAGTTGCAACGAAAACACTTCCCGAAATTAGGTCCGAAGTTTCTCTACTCGTTGCAAATAAGAATTCTCGACCTTTTTTTATCGACTTTGATAGATTTTCAAACTTCACTACACTCAAACGGTCGATTGCATACGTATTGAGATTTATAAGTCGTTGTAAAAAAGAGGAGTTATCTAAACATCTATTTCTTACCACTCATGAGTTAAAACAGGCTCTACATGTTATTATACGAATTTCACAAAAGGAATCATTCCCCGAATACGCACTGTTATTGAATAAAAAGGAACTACCCAAAAAGAGTCCCTTAAATAAGTTTAATGTGTTTTTGGACGACCAACATTTAATTCGTGTTGGAGGTCGTCTTGATAATTCTCACTTTGCTTTCGATAAAAAGCATCCATTATTATTACAGTCCACTCATGTCGTTACCCGATTATTGTTTGAATTTATGCACAAAAAACTTATGCATGCTGGACCGCAGCTCTTACTCGCGTCCATAAGAGAGAATTTCTGGCCAATTGGTGGTAGACGATTAGCTAAATCAATTTATAAGAAATGTATTGCTTGCTGTCGTACAAAGGGACAGGTAATTGCTCCTCTGATGGGTAACTTGCCACAAAAGCGCTTGATTCCGGGAGGTTACCCCTTTGAAACAGTAGGCGTAGATTATGCTGGACCTATTATGTCAGCCACTAGGCAGGGACGTGGATGTCGTCTTACTAAAGTGTACATTGTTCTTTTCGTGTGCTTTGCGACTAAGGCTGTACACATAGAGTTGGCAGGTGATTTAACAAGCAGCAATTTTTTATCACTTTTACGTAGGTTTGTTTCGCGAAGGGAAAAACCTAAACATACACACTCTGATACTGGGACCTCGTTTGTTGGTGCTTATCACGAACGTGGTAAGTTTTTAAAGGGTAGTTGCGATTCGTTATCCGGTGAGTTATCAAATGGAGACATTAACTTTCATTTTATCCCTCCTTATTCCCGGCACTTTGGAGGTCTTTCGGAGGCCGGTATAAAATCTGTTAGGTATCATTTAAGAAGAGTACTGGGCAATTGTAATCTAGCATATGAAGAGTCGAACACTGTATTAGTCCAGATCGAAGCTATACTAAACTCTCGCCCACTCACACCACTCTCTTCGAACCCTAGCGACTTGTCGCCGCTTACGCCTGGACATTTTTTAATTGGACGACCGCTGACATCACTTCCATCTTCAAACCTCGAGGACCGATCGTTGACTCAGTTAACCCGATATCAGCGTATAGAGCAACTTCGTCAGCACTTCTGGTCACGATGGTGTAAGGAATATGTGTCGGAGCTCCAGCAACGAACGAAATGGCGATCCTGCACAAAGCCATTAGAAAAAGGAACTCTTGTGCTCATTAAGGAGGATAGGGTACCTCCTTTAAAGTGGCGCCTGGGCCGAGTCACAGAGGTGTTCCCTGGACATGATGGTATTAGTCGTGTCGCGGACATCATGATTTCAAGCGGTGATGTGGTTCGTCGGGCTTTCAGCAAGATATGCCCCTTACCTATAGCTCACTCGGAAGATTCTGGTTGAGAGTCGAGCTCTCAACGCCCGGGGGGATGTTCGGGATACCCAGAACGTTGAACCTTTTTTAATGTAAAACACTAAAACCTGTAAAGTGGGAACCTCTTTGTGTCTGTATTTTGTTTTATCTTTTTTTAAATTTTCGCTGTCAAAATAAGCCTTGCGGAATACAACACTTTTATACATTTTCACGAAGCATTTTTATTAAATTTTACATACAGTCCTATTCACCAGTCTAACCAAGGGGTATCGGGTTGCCCGGGTAACTGGGTTGAGGAGGTCAGATAGGCAGTCGCTTCTTGTAAAACACTGGTACTCAGCTGAATCCGGTTAGACTGGAAGCCGACCCCAACATAGTTTGGGAAAAGGCTCGGAGGATGATGATGATATACACTGCGAAGAGCATGTCGCAAAATTCATACATTTTCTTTGAAATTGAGAGCCTCCTCTCTTTGCAAAGTTGGTTAACAATCACAACGAAAACTTGATGAGTTATTTAACGTTTAAATGCAAAACAAATACAAGGTAAATATTCCAAGTGTGTACTCAGGAAACTATTCTTTAGTTTCTCTTATTTACTTCTCATCGGAAATGGCTTATTAGCAAACCAAAGTACGTACCTTAAGCGATGTGTCATACATACATTTTATGAAAACCTTTGAGCTTCGAATCTAGCTCCCAGCGTTAAGAATCCGTACATTTTTCTTGTAATGACACTAGAAAATGTATTTTTAATGTTCTTGATTTAGCATTCACTTAGGTGTCACGAAGTTATATTTGCGGAACGTTAACTTGAGCTAAAGTTGTGACGGTCGTGCTAAGTACGTTCTTACAATTGTGCAGAATTTAAGGAAATGATAGAGTTAATTTTTATTTGAGTTGTTTTGTAACAGTGTAGATTAAGAACAGGTCATAGTTTTATTTGTAGAAAAATAAGCACATTTAAATTATTATCATCATCATCATTAGTCTTCTTATAGTCTTGCTACTGGGCACAGGCCTCCTCTCACATAGAGAAGGATTTAAGCCTTAATCAGATCATCGCTTAATATTAAGTAACTCCTTTTATTTTTTTGTATACTCATACACAACAATTCTGTTTTCATTCAACATCAATAATGTCAGCATCAAAACATGAGCACGATTGAAAAAGAAACCCACTCTTCAAACTCAAACATCGAACTTTGTTTGCAAAACATTTTGGCGGGTCGCATCAAGTTTTTTCGTCTCACTCTCTCTTCGAACATCAGAATGGGACAGCAGCTGTTAAATAAACAGTCGTTGGTGAAAGCGACCTCACACTTTCACTAAATAACCTTGGATTATGAAACACGTTATATTATTACTGATTCGGATCGTATGTTGCATAATGTAAAACAATTTCACCACAAGACCCACGGATTGCAAACTTTTAGTCACCTTATTATTTGGGCTCATACATAAATCAGTTTGAAGATGAATGGTAGTACGCACATAGCAACGATCAGGTATTTTGATCAGGTATTTTATATTACCCTGCCGGGGCTGCGGGATTGTTCGAAGTTACCGCGGCCCTGGTTTTTACATAAAAGGCCTGCGAAGGAACATGTTAGGTTTTAGACAGTAAGAGTCTGACACTCTCTCATGCGGGAGGGATTATTTGATTATTTTTATATAGCTATGATTGGAATCAAGATTTTCTTTAGTCAAAAATTGTCAACCATTCGGATCAACTGTAGGCCGAGTGTTTAGACCGCAGAAATGGTTGTATTCGCCTCAAGCTATCTGAAGCCGTAGAGACATTTTTGAGCGTATTCTAAGTTTCTTCGTGTCTTCTTCGTGACACGTGTGTTTTCTTTTATAAATGGAACTTAAATATTAAAAAAAGCTTTGAAGGAAATTGCTTGTTTTTATCGTGTTGTATGATTTTTTGCTTCCCTTTTTTAGTGTAGGTTGAAAAAGTTCTAACGAAACGTGGATCTATTTCGTGATAAAAAAAGATGTTGCGAAACAGTTATTATGTTTTTGGATTATATTTCTATAATTGTTTTTCTTTGGTTTGAATGTTTTCCCTTTAGGTACCTATTTTATTTATTTTGGTTTTGCCGAAGTTTTTTCGTACAGAGGTTGATGTCATGACCACGTTATTTTGGCAACCGACTACCTTAATAACCGGTTACGATAATCTGTAGTGAGAACAGTTTTTGTTATTTTGTTTGAGTTTATTTAACACGAGAGTAATCCATAGATTTTTTCTAAAAACTCTTATGGCCGACTTCTTATAAAATTCGTACGATTTACCTACACTGACAAACATTTTTTATGACTTTTACGTTAGTGGTGGTTACAAAATACTAGAACCTGATTTATTTAGATTTTTGATCCACGTGTGTTCCTAATATCCACGCGTGTTTTTCAATTTACTTGGGTTCAGCGCAATATTTTTTCCGCGTTCATTCCTCGCTACCAGTCATCATGATAACATTCACTCCGTTTGATGTAATCCTTCAGGCAATTTTCGCTCCACGTGTACCCTAGATTTACCTATAGGAATATACCTACAATACCTACATATGTATGTAGATATACCTACATTAGGATTGGAATAAGGACTCACAAAAAGTAGGTCTTCTTGTAAAAGTCAATCTTGGGAATTCTTGCTCAATCACACCATAATATTTTACGCCCATATTCGACACTAGCTGTTTCCCCGCAGTTTTACCCCGTATCCCGAGGGAACTTCCCGTACCCGGACAAAGTGTAGCCTATGATACCTGCTCAGATAGTCTAGCTTCCTAAAAGCGAAAGAATTTGCCAAACCAGATCAGTAGTTTCGGAGCTTTTGGGGTACAAACAAAAAAAATATTTCGTTTTTTCATATTACTAGATTCGAACAAAGACTCACTAAAACCAGGAGTTACTTTACTCAACTGTTTTAGGAATGCTAGCAATATGGCACCATAATATTTACTGTCCATGTTTGAAATAACTATGGTAAAAAATACACCAAGTTCCCGATAAAAATAAACACCATTGAAAATCAAATGTTCCGTGCAAAGGCACTTAGATAGAATTTATGGAATCTCGCATTATACGATTGTATGGGATTCAATGTTCTGTGAGAACTTCTCGAACATTCCTTGCGAGATATTGTCACTGGTTGCCCCGTGTTCCCTTTCTTAATGATTATTTAATTTTATATTTACGTTAATAGTTTTTGTTGAATGCCATCATCTAGAAAATGTACCTAATTCTGATAGTCAAACTTATTGAGTGTATCTTCTTTCTGTTTCACTTTAGATAAAATAACTAATCATCGCTTATTTACGCGGTACTGAAAAGTTTGTGTTATAAGGTAAAATTAAGAATAACATTACTACAATGTCGTTTTCCTATTTAATAAGATAGGTTGACGCGGATTTGTCAGTATTATTAGTACCTTTAGCTATGTGTAGCTCTATGAATCATAACAAGCGGTACATTGTGGTGTAAAGTTCACAGTGGCGCTAAACTGGTCAAGGTTGTACTGAATAACTTTACAATTAAATTGTCTCTAACTTCTCAGAGAATTATATGGCCTATTTATATTACTAAGTAACCACTCCTATTTTGGTAGATTTGTAGGCAATTACACACAATGTAAACATTCATTTTACTAGACTCCGTCAGCCGTCTTATCCACTGTCTGAGGGACCTGCTTCCCGTATGAGGACAAGAAAAAGCCTATATGTTATGTACATGCACGGTACATTACTGCCAAGTCTCATTAAAATCTGTTCATTGTTGCCACGTGAAGAAGTATCAAATATACACACGCGCACTTACAAACAGAGATCTGTCTGCTAACAGAGAGAGATGGCAAGAAATCGTGAGAAGAGATGTGTCCGCCTCTAATGGAGGCCTCAACGTAACCACGACCTCTCTGCCAAGAGTTAATCGGCAGAGAAGAGAAGAGACCACTCACAAACTATCGCTTTTATCACATAAGAGTGTTTTATAAATCTCATGTGCAGCAATACTAGCAGCATCTTAGCAACAAATATTAGTCATACCACAATAAGGCAATCTTCAATCTTAATCATAACATTAATATCAAGGCGAGTACATACCAAGTGTCATTGCGATGAGTAGTTATAATTCCTGACACCGATATCAATGGAGATGAGACCGACCTTTAAGCAGGAAAACTCATTGTGCATTGTATTTAATTACCTGTCCTGTAGTGTAAGGTCGTATGTTTATCTGAAAAGATTCTCCGTATATATGGACGTAGTATAGGTACTACTATTATTAAACTATAGCTATATACTGGTATTAAACTATATCTTTCGTTACCACTTGTGTGGGAAATACTTCGCTTACTAGGGTCAAAAGTAGTTTATAGCCTTCCTCAATAAATATTCTGGTAAATCTAAGGTGATCTTCACACTGCCCCGCATCACGCTGCATCTTGCGTGTCGACGCACCTACGCGCGTTCCTGCGGGAGTGCAGATCTGCATCATCGTGCGGGTTTTTTGCGCACTCACGCGCGTAGGTGCGTTTTGTAAATTCACGCACAGCGGCTCTCATCGAGTTCCATTTTCAAATATACACGTCACGCCCATTCAAAATCACGCACGGCACTGCGGGATTCAGTGTGCCATACCTTGAGTCTCGCCCCGCACCTACGCGCGGGGGTGGGTGTTTCTCCGCGTGTATGCGCGTGATCCGCATGAACGCGCGTGGATGCATTTTCAGTGTGTTGGACTATGCGTGTTTTCCATACAAACGGAGATATTTACAAGCAACAGAAAAAAACGCATCCACGCACTACGCTGCATCATACGGGGCAGTGTGATAATCGCCTTATACTGAAATTTTTTTCCAAATAATTCCAGTAGCTCTTGAGATCAGTGCGTTCAAGTAAAAAAAAACTCTTCAGCTTTATAATATTAGTGTATTGTTATCAAGGAAACTTTGTGGATACGAGTAACTTATTTTCGAAGTTTACCTATCCAAATCAAAAGGCGTTATGATAACCTTTTTCAAACAAGAAACATATCAATTATCATACCTTTGCATTATACAAAACTTTAGGGTCTTGTTGATATAACTTTTTCACTCTTACTCCAAAAAAACAAACACATTAAATAAATATAATATCCTTTTTCCCCATAATACATAAACGTTGTTCAGAGTTTGCAAAACAATATGATTTTGGTATACAAGCTTCAAAATGCCAATATGTCGGCAACAATATGTACCAGGGAAGCAGGAATTGATAGGGTTGTAGCGAAACAGGCTTGTAAAGCGATAGCCAACAGTACAACGTACTCTTTGAAAAATTGAACAAAGCTTTGAAATGTTATATAGGTGACGTGAACAGATATCCAGTTATGCGACCCTAGTACTTGATGTAAGTTTTATCAAAGAGTTGTGCCGTACACCGAGCTCAATAAAATATTTAGTATACAAAATTGAAAACATAAAAAATATATTTCGAATGATTTTTCGTTTTTGTCTTATTTATATTTCTAATGAAACATTTCCTCTACGTATACGCAGGTTATTAACTGTACTTCCACTACAATTAGAAACATAAATATAGGGCCCCCAAAATAAACCACAATACCCCAACAGCTAGGTTTTATATCGAAGGTGTCGTCAAAATTAGGAAGCACGTTCGATTCGAACCAACATTTTCACAGCTCGATAGATACTCATTTATTTACGCCATTTCCTTACCTCTACATACATCTATAGTGCCTACGTGTCTAAGCAACGAGAAAACAGCAAAAATACCCACCCGAAAGAAATAAGGAAAAGAATTACGGTAAGGTATAATAAAATACGCAAGAGTTTGTTGTGTTTATCGAGATGTAAGGGCAAGGTGGTGGAAATAACTCTGCCGTTTTGTAATATATTATACCATCTCTTTATCTGCATACATACCTAAGATTAATGAAATACTTGACTTGGAAATCATCCGTTTAAGACCTCCCTGTACTAGAAACTTTAGTCCGCCGATAGTGTGATGGATATAATCCGCATATTACAACGTTCAGGTGTCGGGATGGTATTAAGACGGTACCCATTAACAAGTTCTTGAATCGAACTTTTTCGTCGGTTATTCACAAATTGTTAGCCGACATTTTCTAACGCCCGACCGTTTAGTGTGCGGACTCTTAATTCATCTGATTGACATTGACGACAATAAGACCCTATGCGTACTTTATGATTGCTTGAAATAGTTTGTTTTCAAATAATCGTCATTATGTTATAATCGATTCCTATATAACTAACTATTGTTACTAAAGAATGTTGTAGTATGCTTACCATAACAAATAATAGGTAACACAAAATGACGATGATTATAAAACAATAAAAATACTTCTAATGAATCAAGATACAAGATATTTCAGAACATTTTTTGTTCTAAGATTCCCCTCTAAGTGGTTTAATTAGAACTTGTTTTAAAGTTAATTGTCTCGAAAGAAACTTCGTGGTTAAAGTTTGTGGTCGACAGATCAAGTATCAAAAGTTTTAAAAAAGTTCAGAAGAAACTACTTTAACTCCACTGAACTGCAGTAAGATTAAAAATGGAGTATCTCTTTGAAATATTGGGTACATTAAAGTTTTGATTAAAAAATAAGCTTTTACCCGCGACTTTGTTTGATTGAGTCCAATATAATTAAGTGATACAAAGTCTTATGACGTATAAATGTTTAAGAATGAGTAAACTATTTATTTGTGTGTCTGTCAAATCAGTCTATCCAATTCTGTTCAGTAGTTTTATCTTTGTAATATGACTGAAAATAAACTGGTTATATCACATACTGAATTAAGTAAGTGTAGAGTTTCATACTGATTCTTCTACTTATATAACTTTTGCTTCTCAACATTTAAATTAACCCAAAAGTTATAGTTTGTAAGTGACATTAAATCGGCCATTACCATTATTACTTTAAATAAGTTGCTCTACTTACTTTTTAACTTCAGTTAAGCTGCTTTTAATTCACCAAAAAATCTCAAGATTTCACACGTCACCTCAATTTAATTTAGATTTCAGATTCAAAATCCTTTCTTACCTAAGCGTTTTCTAGATTTTTATTAGTATAAATTATAGCTAGACTAAGAAACTTTCTAGATAGCACTTTAGTAATGGACTTAAGTAAATCTCTTCGCAGTAAGACACTCTTGATCTCAATGAGAGATGTCTTTTGGATGACATTTTCTTAGAAAATAGAGTTTTAAATATAAATTAAAGTTCATTTGGTTAACATCATTTTATGGAGTAAAAATAATTTTCTTGGTAGCCGATACCGACTATAGCTCACTCTAGAGTTTTAATCTTTTAGTTTTTAGGTGAATGTCTAGGCGTTTGTTCGGGTTTTTTAAACACACTTCGGGAATATTAAAGGCTCAACGAAAATAAGCAGAACTGTCGAAATATTTTCTATTTCTTTCAGCACTTCGATTATTTTCATCTATTACTTTCAAACTTTGGCTCTTAATAATATTGGAAAATTAGAAAAGATGAGAGACCTAAAAATAAACAAGTGACTGTCTCTACAAATTTAATTTCCTACAGTAAATAAGAAATACCAAGAACTCTTTTTCAGAGAAATAAGAGAACAAACTTTGGAGACTGAAAACATTAAGTAAATAACTATTTGTAAGTTTAAATTACATGGACTCTGTACTGCAGATGACTTTTGCCACATTTAAAATTAAAAGAATAGAATATAATGATTAGACTGTATTGGTTCGATGTAAGTACCTATCATTTGAACATATTAGGCAGTCGTTAAAAGTAGTCAGAAGCCAGAAATTCTAACAAGCAGGCTCACTAAGGGGTATTGGGTTGCCCGAGTAACTAGGTTGAGGTGGTCAGATAGGGCAGTCACTCTTTGTAAAAACAGTGGTACACTGCTGCATCCTGTAGTCTGGAAGGTGTCCCCATACATACATAAATAGGAAAAGGCTAGGCAGATGATGAAGTATAGTCGAAAAGAGATGGTCATCTGACCATTTTAAATCTATAAAAAGGCATACGCTTCTAAGTAAAACGCTTGATTCTCAGTAAAAGATATTCCGTTTGCTTATTCTTAAGATATCAAAGAGCAAGTCTCTTGCGTTGCTTCTTTGAAAGACAGGATTTGTGGTAGAACTTGCTTTTAACGATTATAGTAGTCGTGAGCTTTGGTTAACTCAACTTGTTCCAAGTAAGTAAGGAAATGTAGGTATTTAATGCTATTTATATTATGTTATCTAATTCTGTACTATTAATATTATAAACCTGAAGATATTCCTTTAATTTCTGGAAACACTGGGCTGAAAATGATTTAGTGTTATGTGTATAGTTACTTGATAATTTTTTTATTCGGGTGCATGAAATACCACGATACCAGTTACCACGGGATGCGTCTGAAATGGATCTAATTTAATGTTATGTGAAAGCTTACAATAATTGTTGTTTATTACCTGGAATATAAATAATAAATAAAAAATATAAGTAATAAATAAATGAATACAAATCAGTAGGTACTTTCTACTACTTGATAGAAGACAAACACTGAACTATCTAATTTTAAACAAAAATATTTACCGCGTACGTGGGACTTGATCGCTTTTCAATCAGACAGGTGAACTCATGTGGAAACTGATCGCAACTGTCTGCGGTCTAAACCTTTGGCTGCAAAAGGATAAAAATAGACTCTAGTACTCTTTACTGAAACATTCCTGAAAACAATTGAGGGACGTACTCAACCGTAGAGCGATATACAGTTATAGCACTTTCACACCGGTGACTTTTCTGCTCGGTTTTTCCAAGGGACACTGTTCGGTACAAACGGGCTATGTTGCGCGTATTCGCAACATACATACATAGGTATATCGCCCAGCAAAAAAAAAACCGTTGCGTAGTTTTAGAAGTCACTATTTGTACCGGTGGTTGTCAATTGTTTTTAGTCAGTCGTCAGCCATAAGACCTGCCGTCCGTACAAAACAAGCGTTGTCACGCCGGCTAATCTGAGCGGAGAATCCGCTAGTGTGAAAGTGCTCTTTTAAGTATACATTTTTAGAAAAATAACCCTCTGCTTACATAAAATAGTTGTGCACCAAGTATACATTGATGTTCATATTATAATGATACGCAGACTACGTTTGGTTGGCAGACGGTCTCCTATATGAAATGTTGCCATATATTGAAATTAAAACGTAAGTACCTTTACCCTGCTGCGGGTTGTTCGAAAGAGATACCGCGGCCCTGGTACACAAAAGGCCTATGACGGAACACGACGGTTTTTAGTCAGTAAGAGTCTGACACTCCCTCACCGCTGCTAACCCACAGCGGAAGGGGTCATTTGATGATTTTTGACGTCGTTAAAAAAAAAAAGTACCTTTACCCTTATTTTATTTACTCAGTAATGGTAAAAAGAAAATTCGTTATATTTTGTCATAACCGTAAAATTCTAAGAAAGAAATTCAAAGTGCTTAATTTTATTTAATACTAGCTGTTGCCCGCAACTTCGTCTGCGTGGGCAATATATGTAGAATCGTCAAAATACTACTTATCCCGTAGGTGCATTCTTTCACGTGACAGTATAATTAGGATTAGCACTTAGCAGTCGCATAGATTCAATGATCAAGGTTGTGTTGTGGATGTGACCATTTATCTAAACAAAAGAAGTAAAGTTTGTGACGTTATTCAGCCAATTTGGAAAATTATTACGTATGGTGCGTAAGTAATTTTCACAGGAAACAGCTATAATCTATGTCTACATGCTTTGAGTCTGACAAAGCTGTCATTTGTACATTTTCTGCAGCTGCTGCGACTAATCAGAAGCCAGAAAGTCTGTCAGTCTTACCAAGGATATCGTCTTGTGTAGTTGACTGGATTGTAGATAGGTAGTCGCTCCAAGCAAAATATTGGTACTCAAACAGATTCGGTGACTGGAAGCCAACATTAACATAGTTGGGGAATAGCTGGATGGATGATAAAATGAGTCATCATCATCAGCAGGCGCATAGGGTAGGATAGTTTCACTTACTCACTATGGTAAGGCTGACCCCACATTAGGCGTGCGCGATCCTCGGGCGTGTGAGTAGCGCGGGCGTCGCGAGCGCGCTGCGTGAACGTCGCGTTTTGCTGCCCTGCGGCATGTGTGAAGAGTGCAAGCGACGCGCTCGCGGCGAGCACGCGGCGCTCGAGTTGCGTTCTTACCTCTTCGCCCGCTATCCCCGCGGCCCGCTAAACGCCTTAGTAGTTAAACGTCAAGGAGAGCGGCGCGTGCGCGCCGCGAGCGCGCTGCAAATGCCGCAGGGCAGCAAAACGCGACGCTCACGCAACGCGCTCGCGACGCACGCGCGGCGCCCGCGCTACTCACACGCCCGAGGATCGCGCACGCCTAATGTGGGGGAGGCCTAAGCCGGGACTCCACCGAAATGTTTGCATTAGTTCACGAATAGGCAAAATGTACGTATCTGCGAGAGTCCACTTCATGTGTTCGTACTTGAAACCTGCAGTTTTGCCAAGATTTTCAAAATGTACGCTCGCAATTTGTCATTTCTTGGTGGAGCCAGCAAATCAAAAGAAACATAAGTGTTGTATACTGTGCGTCACTACCGCACACCGGGAAAATTTCGCTCTTGCGGAGGACGTTTATATCCCATATTTTGTGTCACACGTAAACAGGACGACAGTAAGTATCCATCGAAACACTTTCAAAGATCTGATGAACGAACAAATCAGACCTGACTTGGTCACCTGGGGCCAATCAGAGCTCTATGAAGCGATCATACGCTTTGGCTCCTACTCTTATTGTGGTTTCTGAAAATTTATTCACCTCATTCAACGATGAATGTAATTCTGATGGTACTATTAAGAACACTTGCTTAGCGCAGAAGCTGACGTTGGCAGGTCAACTCTTTTGACTTCTCGAATAGGATACCATTGGTTTTTGTGCAATGCACACCTGCAATGCATTCTGGATTAGGATAGGATATAGGTGGATAGGATTTGCAACAGAGAACAATTCTGTCTTTGTGATTAAATGACATCAAACGTAGTTTTATATAAAAGGTGTTTTTTTAGACTTGGCTCGGGTCTTACTGAGACTGTTCGTAATCGTGAACAGTGTATTTGCGATCAGAAGTTGAAAGTAAGCATGTCTCTGGTATGCGGCGCGTAATTTGTACGTTTTCAGACGCATAAAGCATTTTACGTGTGTATGGTATTAAATAGAGAGAGCTCCCATTTCTTTTCTGCACTTTGTATCTGGGCTTGTTTTTAAAGCTACAGAATCCTACATTATCTACCTCACGCTTAGCAGCGCTTGCGAGAGATAGATCCTCATTTCTTCTAGGATTAAGTTAGTATAGTATAGTGTAGTATTTTGCATCAGAAAAAATAATTAAGGTCTACTTAATACTACTCACTCAAAGTAATTTGTTTTAAGGCCACCACATTAGTGGAAGATAAGCTAAACTATGTTTATGAAAAAATCCTGATATGAACTCCATCTGTAACTTTAAATGATAATTAATTGTTCCACTAAAGTCATCATTTTTGACATAATGTTCAAAAAATAATTTAGATGGCACCGTTTTAAATTTGGCCGAGAACTATTAATTTTCCTTTCATCAAGGTAATAATTATAGTTGGATTTTGATGTGGCACGGCAAACTGACAAACACTATTGAAATGTCTATCGAAAAATTACACTTCGTGTTAAAATATGGTGAATTACGGAAAATACACAACTCCATCTGTTGAAATAATAATCCTCTATAAAGAATGTATGGTAATATTGTCATTTACCACCTCGCTCCTTTGACAAATTGATGATGTATTTTATTTACCACAGATGGAGCTACTTTAACCTTGGCTAAACAAAATTTTCATATTTTTTTTTCTTCCGAAGTTACTTATAAAGGTGTGATTTTCTGTGTAAAGATTAATAATAGGCCGATCAACTAATATAAGTACAACATTCAAATGTACAGTTTTGACAAATAGATTGCGTGTCGTAATATTTTACATCTTGAATTCACAAAATTAATCATATCTTTTGATAGAGTGAATCGATTTCGATGAAACAAAAACTAAGTAATACCCCAAGTTACGTAGAATTTTTGTATATAAGCATTGTCTGCATTTAATTCGTAGATTTCACGTGAATCACGAACAAACAAACAGATAAACAGACAAACAGACAAACAGATAAACAGACAAACAGACAAAAATGATGGAAATGATGGAAATGGGTTGTGTTAGTTATCCTTTAAAATGCTGGCTATTTTTTTTGTCAATTTCTTCAATGTACAAAAATTACTTTTCTACAGATTTATTATATGTATAGATTTTTATTTGATATAAAAAGCAAGGTAAGCTTGATGGCTATATATTGGCAGCAATAGAAAATTATTTTGGAAAATTTTGTCAAGTATTCTGATTTAAAAAGAACATGATGCGAGAATTTTATGAAATAGTTAGGCAGCTATTGCTACTTCAGACATATTTCTTGGAAAGGTAATAAATACGAGGACAAAACGACGTCTTTTATAAATATCATGATTTTCTTTTGTCTTTAGGACCTATAAACATGGTTCTTTATGCTTATGTTCATTTGTTTTGTCTCAGGAAAAAAAAGAAAATCAAACAGTGGCCCTCTAAGAATAGGTATATTAATAACAAACAAATGAATGATCACAGAGAGTAATGTCCTCTTCTAGATAACAATTATTATAATAATAAGGAAGTAAGAAATAAGTGATATGAGACAGGTAATTAACCTTCCGCTTATAAACAGTTCTATCTACCAAGCTATTCTTACTTGATGATCACTTTCTACCCAAACCAAGGAGAATAAAGTGACTAGCGGAGATGTCATAAGGAAAGATCTCCTTAGAATAAATGCGGGTGTTCGGGGGACGTGAAAATCGCTTTTTTAGACCCCGCCCATTTGTTGTAAAACCAAAAATCTTCGACATATGTCTCAAATAATCTGAACGCCTCATTAGTTCACTTCTTTTAACTGGTCGTTTTGGTCACGCTCGCCGTAAGTCTAGGAGAACGTATCTAGGAGAAGGTGCCTGACCTACCTGCCTTATGGTATCTCCGCTCATCTTTCCTTCCTCTGTGATCTGAATCGATAGAATTTTCATTACCGCAGGATGCTACTGCGCTTCATTTGTTTTGATAACCACAGATATTGGTTTTATGAATTTATGATGCAGTTTCGAACTGGGGCTTATTGAAAACTGGCTTTTATTTGTGTATTAAGTTGATTGAAAAGTTATCCTTTTTGATTGAGTATAAAATCATATAGTTTATAAAAATCATTTCTATAATATATCACTCATAAAACCTTAAGAGAATGACTAGTCTCTGTAATTTTATTTTCTCCCTTTCCTATTTTGAATCATATGCTCCTGTGAAGTGTAAGTTCGCTATAATTTCAGAATTGCCCAATATGGGTTTTGGTATTATACCTAAATCAGGACCTATGTTAAAAAATAACATTACAATACTACCAAACGACCATATAAAGACATCGTAACTACAAGCTGTTGATTTGCATCCGTGCCATATTCAAGGAGGTAATTATGCTAATGATTCTCGACACAAATCAATAAAAAATTGGTACGTAATTTTTTTTCTTTAATTTTTTTTCCGAATTCCGTAAATGTTATCTAGCCTTATTTAAAATTGGCGCGTATGTTACTGGCCTTAAAATCGTGCTGCGCCCTCACACAAACGCAAACACAAAGCATACGCAATGTTCACTCATAAATTTCATTCATAAAATTGGATTACTTCTGAAATACTACGACATTACAATGACAAAAAAGCAGTGCATATTAGTTATTTCCCATCTACTGTATTTCCATTCGATTATTTATGTATTGTATGTCCTCCTCCTGAACTATGGCACAAATGCAAATCAACACCTTGTATAACAAAAACATACAGCAGTGTGTCAGCCAATGCACCGTGGATCCTATAGACAGCTACAATAAATCAATAAGTACAAGCAATAGAAAAGCTAATACTATTGATTTACAACCAATGCTAGTTGGCATTACGTTTAAGAAGATTTATATCGGTATCATGTGCTAGTTTAATTTACATTCGGCATTTGATACAAGTTGGTTTAGTATTTACTAATAGGCGATAAGGACTTTTGTTCATTGCATGTTTTTTTATAATGAACTAGACAGTATTGACCACCGTATCTTCGTACGGCGAATTCACTGTACATTTTTTCGGCATTAAAACGTATATGAACAAGAAGGCGAAACCGCATTTTATGTACTATCCTGTTTTCGAAAATATGATATGTACTCGTGCCAGTGAGTTTGTTGGAACAAACATAT
Organism: Helicoverpa zea; assembly: GCF_022581195.2. Lineage (NCBI taxonomy): Eukaryota > Metazoa > Arthropoda > Insecta > Lepidoptera > Noctuidae > Helicoverpa > Helicoverpa zea. Next base: position 2,952,303 of record NC_061458.1, on the reverse strand, counting down.
GTATTGCGTTTTTGTATTACAACATTTTACATTACAGCATTTTTACACAAGGAGATTTTGTCACAGGTAGACTTTTAGTTTCTCTTCATGCTTACCATAGGTACCCACCTAAAAGGCTGTCTCTATTTCAAACAAATTAACTACAAGTTACGTCCATAATTTCAACCATTAATACCCATTCGTTAATGGTCCATGAAAGTTTAACTTTAAATAGTAGTAAACTCTCAAAACGTCGTCGGCAGTAGTAAAGTTGGTTCTACCAGTAATACTTACATAGTACTTGCATCAAGAGATTTGGATTGGTGCCATACTGGAAATGGCATTTTGCCTTCTCGTTGCCCCGAGGGAACAACTTCTTGCACTGGGAAAAAATATATATCGACTTTGCATGCCTCTGGTTTTAAATCTGCATGCTATGTTATGTAAATATTTTCAAATTGCATCTTCGGGGATTCATAGACAAGTAACATTATTTATTATACTAGCTTCCGCCGGCGGCTTCGCACGCGTAGATTTCGGTTGTATCGCGTGTTCAACGGAATTATTCAAAAGTCCGGGATAAAAACTATCCTATGTTATTTCTTAAGGTCAACTCTATCTCTGTACCAAATTTTATTAAAATCAGTTCAGTGGTTTAGACGTGAAAACGTAACAGACAGACAGACAGTTACTTTCGCATTTATAATATGTGTAGGAATAAAATTATTTTTAAAATGATAAGTTGATATTTTTCCGAGTTTTTTCTAGAACTAATCTCAATTTAGAAAATTATTAACTAGCATAAGCGAGTTCTGAATGCAATGAATATAATAAATATCCTTGCATATTAATTTACAAGTATAAGATAGGAAGGATACTGTAACTATTATAATAAGGCTAATACAATCTTCCTGAGTAAGATTATGGCGTCCACGGCCGATTTCGGCCACGGCGGCTGTTCTCCCTTAAGGAGATCAGCCAGCTGCGCAGGACATATTATAGTGCACGAGCATTTGCGCAGACACAGGTGCACTCCCTATTCCTTTACTCTCATAACCCGATGGGACGGCAATCCGACACGACCGGAAAGAGATCAGGCGCAGGACCGACATTTACGTGCTCTCCGATGCACGGGTGAATCAATCACCAACTTCCAGACTACGGGCTGCTTTGTGAAAGCTTAAGAAAACCTACAAAGCGATTTCGGCCCGACCCGGGAATCGAACCCGAGACCTCGAGCATAGCAGCCGCGCTTGCGACCACTACATCAACGAGGCAGTCACTCTGAGTAAGATTAATCTCATTACAACCTGAGTGCTGTGATTGATTCGCTATTAGGCTGAGATGTCACACGATTAATGAATTTAATTAATAAATTGACAGCATTATTTGTGAGCCTTGCTGTGTATAAAATGAAAATAAATTACTTACTGCTATCTTGTAATAACTTGTCAGTCACAATCAATAGTGATTTGTAGTTTTCACGATAATATTTTCCTTATTTTGTGAGAGATTTATTTACAACAGGAGTGCTTGATCCAGAACGAAAAATCTCAATTAATCAGGCTAAGGCTATTTTTGATAGATAATTTAGACCATATTTTGATATAATCTTTACTATGTAGGTTTAGTTTCGGGATTATAAGCATTCCCGGTACGATTCGACTTACCTTAAATAATATTAACCTATTTATAATCATTCATTGGAATGGAATAAGAAGATATTCTGAGCTGACCCTAAATAATTTACGATAAGGGCAGGGGAATTATATTACATACTGTGGTTTTAAAGTTTTAAGAGCTGAACCTAACTCCTATTAAAATATTATTAAACAGGTGTATTTGAAACGACTAATTAGGTACTTTGTTAATCTGATTATGTTACAATTTTGGTTGATTCTTCTCAGCAATGCCAGAAAAGCAGCTACCTAAACACAATACTAACCTTCTTTCTCCTTTGTTCCAGTATCATCACAAGGCCCACCGGGCTTCAACCTGCCCGCCATCATGCATGTCGACAGGAACTGGTACGTGACGCCAACGGATCCTATCGGCTACTTCGTGACCAGGGTGTACCGTGAAGGCAGTGGTGGTGGCACTGTGACCTATGGCTTGGAGACTACAGGACCACCGGCGCCGTTCAAGATAGACCCCCATTCGGGCGTAGTGACCGTGAATGATACTCTTGTTGATAAGGTATAGTGGTGGTTTTTCATTTATTTTTTATGTTTAATCCTACTAATATTATAAACGCGAAAGTTTGTATGTATGGATGTATGGATGTTTGTTACTCTTTCACGCAAAAACTACTGAATGGATTTTAATGAAACTTTACAATAATATAGCTTATACATCAGAATAACACATAGGCTACAATTTGTAAACATATTGTTCGAAATACTAAACCTGCGCAGACGAAGTCGCGGGCACCAGCTAGTAAGAAATAATGATAAAAGGTAAAGGAAAACATCTCGAGGAAACCTGTACGTCGATTCTATAAAATTCAGATAACAACTCGTATTTCACTTCGCATTTCACTTCGCTATTCACTCTCACTTCGCATTCGGTTCAAAACGTTCTAAAGGTCGTCTCACACTTTATCTGTCAAAATCTCGAGTTTAATTTAGTTCAACTCGCAAACACGCTCGCAAGAGTAACGCTAGTGTAGATTGAGAATGCTAATCACGAAACTCACGGCGGATTCAGATGCGAAGATTAGAGTGAAGTCTTATAGAATCACACTGCAGGACTGCATAGTCTGAAATCAGCAACCCGCATTGAGCAAACGTGATGATTAACGATCAATCCATCTCCGTGTGAGAGGAGGCCTGTTCCCAGCAGTGGGACGATAATAAAAAGGCTGTAAACATTTTTAATAATGTGTAAAAGGTCTAAATTCTAGGTCTTGTAAATGCTTGTTAAGGTGGATTTCAATAACCTGCCTATCTTTTAATTGGCTTACTAGACATATGAATTAGTCATTGCTCTTATGGAGCTCATATCAAAATTCTATTTCTAGAAATGAAATCTACAAATAACTATAGCCGTTTGGGGTTGAAACCCTGGGACCATGGGGCCCAAGTGCCCACAGACTCTTTCGAGAAATTAGTAAGCGATTAGTGGAGTCCACTCGTGACCAAAGGGCTGGCCTATACTTCGGTCAAAGGATATGCATTGCCATCCAGCGTGGCAATGCAGCCAGCCTTTTGGGCACGATCCCAGCTGACAGCGATGCGGATGAATATTTTGATACTTAGTTTTAATATTTCCCTATAATAAGATCTTTTTACAAATAGCTATATTATTGAAATCCATATTCCATACCCAGTTTCTCTTTCCCAGTATGCGGAATTGTTACGAGATGATCATAATATACTTATATAATGCGAATGCGAATTGTTTTTTTTTTATCGACGTTGTCAAAAAAATGGAGAACCCAAATTGACATCTATTTAATAAAAACAGGAAAAAAACAAGGAAACATAATGTTATTCTGGGAAAACCGTCATTTTTCTATGAGATTTTGGCAACAAAGCGTATTTTGTTAGCTAAGAAATAGAAGAAAAAACTATCCCATTTTGTTCCCCATAATCTTTCCCCAAAATAAAACAAAAGGCGGTCGATAAAACCAAACTTATGTAGTAGTGACGTGTTGAGATATGTCGATAAAGAAAACTACCGACAGTGTCGATTGAAGATACAATCGTTATTAAATTGTACTGTAAGAGGAAATTAGAAAGATGAAATAAGGTGTTAATTACTTTAAGTTTTTCGAAGACTAAAACGGTAGAACATAATTAGATTTGTATCGTTATATGTCATAAATTTTATCGATACTATTTAATCGAGACGCTTGTTCGAGTCTAATCGGATTTCGATCTTTGACCCCTTTGTAAAGTAGTGACGTTTTGGAATTATTTTGGTTTCGTATTTTTTTGTATATTAGCTTACCCAGTATTTTTCTAACTTTATTATCTACGAGTGTTCTTGGATTCAGATTATTTTTTACAATAGTAACTCTAACAGTGGACAGAAGCTTTATAAAAATATTAAAAAATACTAAGGACTCTAAAAAGTACTAAGGACAACAATAGTTTTGAAAATTGGATACTTGAATAGCCCTCCAAACAAATAATGCTGTAAAATCATAAAGATACCGATTTTTATAACAATTAATTTAAAAAAATATAAGAGTTCCTTTTTAATTCTCTCGGCATTTATCTCCACCAAAATCGAAGTTGGAAGAAGTCTTATCGTATTATCTGAACTGAATTTAAGAGGATTTCGTCCAATAAAACTTTAGTAGGTACCATTATTCTCACCTGTCGGATGTTGGCAACAGAAATTGGTACAATTCCGACACCCGGTACCAATGTGGGACAGTAAAATATGTACCACAAATATTAGGTATGTCCTTTTTCATCTAGAAAGTAACAATGTGTACTTTTCGCTAAGCTAAAGTACCTAAGTATGAAGTATTGTTAGATTCTTTTCGTATATTTTCATGTTAGACTAAATCTTTTTTATATGAAGGAGTGTTTTAAAAAACTTTTGAGCCAACATTCTATATCGTCGTCGTAACTTATAAAACAATATTAAGAGAAACAGATTTTTTTTTTCAAAATCTAGATTTAAGAAGAATCTGAATCTTAACAGCTCTTACAATGCATGTAAAGTTAATAGTTCTTAAATCTAACGTTTATGTTCATAGAATGCATACAATAAAGAGTTATTTATCTAATCTCGTGGCCATGACACGAGACAAATCATTAATTTTTCAATCAATTCAAGACTGATTGCAAAAACACTCTTTAAAGATTTCGGATGGTCTAAAAAATGTGCTTACACAAATCAATTTTATTTGTCATTAATCAATATGAAGTGGACAAATGATTGAAATTGACAAATATCTTGAGATACGAAATTAAATTGCGTTTGAAAATATTTATAATATTATAGCGCAGGTTTATAAGTTTTTGATCTTATCGTATAAAAAACTGCTTTACATGACATTTTGTTCATCATTCATCACATAAATTAATATTGAGTATTAATAACCATTGAGCAATAAAGAAGAATATTACCTTTAGTTTCGAAAGTAACACAGTACACAGAAATAATCCTCGCTTATGTGTCACCATTACTTTCGTCAAAGATATCTCAAAAGAGCTTCAGCGCGTTGGCTTCGACCCCACGTTCGCCTTCCAAAAGTTTCAGACTCTGTAGTAGTCCCGAAAACGTGACAGATATATCAAGTTACATCACTCATTTTATTATTTTTCCATTCTTAAATAACATTTATATGTTGCTTAATAATTGATAGCATAAGTAAGTTTTACTCTCAAGTAGGTTCCATCCTTAAAAACAATTAAAATATTAAATACCTATTATTCAAACAAACCAAAGCAAAAAAAAAACCTCTACCAAAACGAAAAGCTTAACCATGGAGTAGTTAACAATTTTTGACGGGTCGTTATTTTAATAGTTAAAGTGGCGGTTTATGAGTACCTCGACTTGAGGTCAGATCAATTAATATTGATGCTGTGGGAACTTTGCTGCAACTTTTTACATAGTTTAGTAAATGTTCAAATTTTTTGAAAACTAATTTTTACCAGTAGTAATTCTGTTTGTCTGTCTTTCGGGCTTTTACGACAAAATTACAGAACCGAACTAGGGCCTGAGAAAGGATACAGACTATTTATAAAATTGCAGGAAGTGGTTCTGAGGGTGAAACTGCGAGAACACCTAGTAACAGTAAATAAGAGAGTTGTATTTTAATCTCATTTATCAAAATTACACTACAAATATTTTCACATTGAATATGTGTGGGTTCAAAGCGCTGGTATAAACTGATAAAGTTAACCTATCCATATAAAATGTAATTATCTAAAAATATGCAAGCCACTAAAGTATATTTTATTGGCAAAAATATTATGAAAAGATAAAATGAAATAAACAACATTGGTCCTGAACTAATATGCATAGTATAAACAAAACCTTTGACAAAAAGTAATTGTTGCAAAAATCCTTATCTCTATGTTTTAAACAGTTGCATGTAATGCTTACGTGTTTAAAATTCTTATATGAAAAATCTTAAATCTATAGGTATACATATGATTGTAAAACTGTAGAGTTGTTGAATTATTTGAACGAGCTAACCTTAGAAAGTGTTGGACTGATTTGAAAATATATTTAAGTTAAATATTCATAAAGGAAATTACTAGCTCATTCACTGGATGCGCGGAGTAGTTACCACGGGATGTGTGTGACAATGCCGGGGAAAGGTATTAAAAAAAACCTTCTCAGGCACATATATATAAGTTTATAATAGCTAAATATACAGCTTACAGAAAATTTTCACATTATTAAAAATAACTGGAATCGATTCTGTATTTTCACAATTTATCGACTAAACTGATCCTGGGACTTTGTGAAACCTCTTCGTAATTATTAATTAACCAACAACTACTTAATAGGGCGCGTCATATTTATAGATTAATATCTGAACTTGTATTAAATTAGCTCCAGTAATATTTCTTCTTGCGTGCTTATCAACATCTTCACTCACAATTACTTAAAGACTTTAAGCACACTGCAAACTTTTAGTCGGCCGATAGTTTGTTTGGGCTCATTATTATTATTAGTGAGAAAATTAAAGGTAGTATGCACATTACAAAGATCAGGTTTCTGACCGACTGAAAACTTTGATTGGAATAAAAACAAAAAACCGACCAAGTGCGAGTCGGACTCGCGCACGAAGGGTTCCGTACCATTATTTATATAAAACGGACAAAAACATCAGGTTTTTTGTATGGGAGCCCCCAAAATATGTATTTAATTCTAGTTTTCAGTATTTGTTGTTATAGCGGCAACAGAAATACATTTCATCTGTGAAAATTTCAGCTCTCTTACTATCACGGTTTATGAGATACAGCCTGGTGATAGACGGACGAACGGACAGAGGAGCGAAAACAAAAGGGTCCCGTTTTACCCTTTGGGTACGGAACCCCAAAAATTGACAACCATCGGGTCAACTGTCGGTCGACTGTTTAGTTTGTAGTATGCACTCTCATTAAAACAGTTATTAATTAACGAAATAATTAAGTGCGTAAAAACAATTTGTCTTGCCAAGTATTGAATTTCTTTTGTAATTAAAACTGCAAACTTAATCAAGTATTCCAATCAATCATTAATAATTGGCTGTTAAGTTTCTATTTCAAGTGTAAATGAATAGTTAATGGAATATTATCGTCTTTAGCTTGAGGGATTCAAACATTTGTAATTTTGTTGCTCGGATAAACGTTATAGAGTAAATTATAATTATTATACTTATTAGCAGATTTTAGATTTTAGTCTTTATTTAGTCTATCTCGCCCGTTTCTAGGTAACCATATGTAATTTTTTGTGAGTCTGGAATTATCGCCCGTTTCTAGATAATTATAATTTCTCGGGAGTCTAGAATTACAAAATTCTTTGTTACACCTATTTGGATTTTCGTGGAATTCGTATCCGCTGCCTGATTATGAAATGGAAAAATTATCCTTTTGTAGTATCAACAGAGATATACCCAATTTTTTGCTAAATTATGATATGTAATGTAAGTTCTTCTTAATATTACCATAGAATATCAAACATCTCGTTCGTAGATGAAACATTCTTCATGCATAAAGTTTTACTCTATACTTGCTCAGAAGTTATAAACATGTTCATAAACTTTGTAATAATTTGCTGTGAAACTGCACCTCCTGCTTTTCACTACTTTATGTAAATTAAATAAAAGCAGCTGTGCAAAATTTACTTCAACACGTTTTATGCTGAGAGTAAAACGTCTGTTGGAGTAAAGACTAGTGTTCATGAAACTACTATTACTCTTCATATTTTTGTTTCACTCTCGTTCACTATTTGTTAGCTGTGTTCTTGGAAACTTATTAATGAACTTAGAAACATTGAACGTCTATTCCCATCGTGTAAATGTATCTAAAAAGATCCATGAGCATTCACGAGATCTAATTCAGTTTACGACTAAAAATACACGTTATTAATGAAACCTTTTTAATGTTCCAGGAGAACCGATCCTACTCGCTCTGGGTGACAGCATACGACGGCTCCATACCACAGAAGACAGAAGTCTACGCCACAGTCTCCGACAAATCGGGGCAACGCCCCAAGTTACCCCACCCACCAACACTACCCTTCCCCGCCTACCACAACATACCTTTACAACCAAAGTTCACGAGGACAACTCAAAGCACAACCAAAGCAACCAACATTTATGTAACAGTACCTGAAACAACCACTACACTCACTACTCTAAGTCCCCCGAATCCTCCTGATGATACCCCGGGAGGAGAAAGTATAGTACATTATGATGTTGGTACTACTAGCACAGAAGCTCCTAATAAGAATCCTACGACTAATGAAATGCCTCTAACTGTGATTCCCCTGGTTGCTATCGGGGGACTTGTGGTCATAGTTGCAGTTGTGATCCTGTTTGTATGCAAGAAGAATAATGCTACGAAGAAGGATAGCAAGAAAGACGATATGGTAAGCAATGACCAAATTATAACTGTAGGTAATAAAAAGCACGATAAAGTGACAATTGAATCAACACCAAAGCTTGGGTGGGATATAATTACGTCGCAACCGATGCGTTATTAATTTGATGCAATTAAATACTCACATTATTTTAATTAAATGAATTCAAAGGTTAAAATAACCGCTGCATGGATATAATTTCAAATTGCCCATCCATAATTTGAGTACGCTGAATAAAATTCAACGTTCAATAAGCAATATTTCATTCAATTTGATAAACAGTTTGCTTGATATTAAAATATTATCAACTGCTCGATTTTCGAATAATATTTTTGCTAAATATTTGGTCTGAGTCAATTTGCATTATGAATTTTCATAATTACTTTTCTATTTATATAAAATGTACCCATTCAAGATCATCGCTTATATCTTTCGATATTTTACTTCATTCTTCCAAATATTCACAGTTTTTTTACCGATTTGATCATTATTTGCATCAACTCGTTCATTCACACTATCATTTAGTTCTCTACTGATCTCATTATCTTCATCTTTCTGTTCATAATGAATCATGATTCTAATGATGATGATTGTTGCAGAGTAAAGACTCAAGTGGAATAGTCCTACAAGACGCGTCACTCAATATGTGGGACCATCCGCGAGCGTACTCAAACCGATACGAATCTTGGGATAATAGTCATTTGCAGGTCAGTCGAGTTCATAACCAATTTTAAAATGTCTTCCACGATTTTGTCTGCATTCAGGCAATTATATAACAGTCTATCTCTGGCTACAAACTACCTCCATAAGTCTTTTCTAGCTCTTCAATACTAAAATATCGAAAATGTTTTTTCCTTTAAATAGGAATCCTGAATTGAAAAGGATGACTTTTGCTTCTACCTGGGTATGCTTTTTTTATGCTAAGAGTAGGAACAAGAAATTAAGCGATATTTTATAACCTACAAATCTATGAGCTATTTGATATTTATTTGTAACACTAGCACAATATTGCACACCAATTCATGAGTGATTGTTATGCTACATATGTTTTCTGAAATAATACTTTCATTCTATGAATATTATTACTATTTGTACAAGATGACTTGCTTTCTGATACAGATGTTAAAATCTAACCTTCGCATATAGATCAAACTTTATAAAGAAAACGTATTTTTGTTCAAAGGCTATATTATAATATACATATGTATGTTTGCCAATATTGTATTTTCTTGCCTAAAGCATTTTAGTTGCGTTATTTGAATAAGGAGCTCGTGTCTATATAACTGTCATACAGTCGATCGGTCATAGGGTTAAGCAACGCTTAGCGCAGTCGGTCCGTGGATGGGTGACCATATTGTCATGTCTTTTCTCCGTGTTTCGGAAGGCGACATCGATTTTATTTCAGTTCAAAATTGCACGTATTTCAACTTCGATGTGATTTAAAATAAGTATTTACTCTGGCAATGCAGCCAGCCTTTTGGGCACGATCCCAGCTGACAGCGATGCGGATAAATATTTTGATACTTAGTTTTAATATTTCCCTATCATAAGATCATTGGTGATCAAAGGTATTTACTCTGATATGTTTAAAGACAAATGTTACTTTACGAACAGTTCATGATAGATACTTAAATATTTTCTTAGTCAAATAAGTAACTAATCGCTAAGTTCTTTTAACCAGATTTTTATACAAATTGCAGCAGACGCATAAATAGTACCTAACTTTTTGAAATTAACTGTCGTCAGAAACACAACGTCTGCAAGATAGCTTTTTTCAGTTTTATTTTGTGGCTGCAATTTGCATATTATTATGTTTGTCTGTACAAGCAACATACATGCAAATTATAAGCATTAAATAATATTTATTTTGTTGCGAGCTAATTTTTAAACTGTCAGTGAGATTTTTTCAATTTTGCCAGGTAACCGTTGTGAATTTTGTCGCAGCAATAAAAAAATGTCATTATTTAAAGTTTTCATTACCTATTTCTATAATGCAAAATTAATTATCTCTCTGTATGGTTTTCACACCAAAACTTCTAAACTAAATTAAATGCCATTTGGTACACAGATAGTATAGTGACTGAGAATGGACATAGACTACATTTTATTCGATAGCGCGAACCACTTCCCATCACGCGCGTTTTAAACTGCGGGGAGCAGCTATTTAACATATTCTTTCATCTTTCAGTTATCAGAAGAGACATCAATATCTAAAGAAGATCAGCCGCCTGACAAGTGGGAGTTCCCGCGACATAAGCTGAGAATCTTCAACATCGTTGGAGAAGGCGCTTTCGGTCAAGTGTGGAGAGCACAGGCCTTGGATATTGCTGGTATGTTATATTTATTACTTATCCTATCTATAAAAAAAACATTAGGTATAAAGAATTATAGGTTATATGATTATTACTAGTTATTTCAGTTTCAATGACACAAAGAACAACAATTTGACACCGGCATATAAATGTTTAAGATAGAGAATTATGAGTTTAACATCGATCAATTTTGAACATTAATATAACAATATTGTTGTTAGATATTTTAATCAATTTAGAAGGAATCTTCGTGGCATTTTTAATTCTATGCGAGTGCATAGAAACGATTCATTGCTTGTAAGTAAAAGCAACCTATGATTTGTGGTGTTTAAAAATCTTTTTACAAAGTATATTTATATTTCAACAATTTAATCAACCATGAAAAGGTACACTGAACTTCTTGTGCAACTTTCAGCGGTTTTAATTAAAACGTACCTACAACAAATTAAACAAATACCGTCTTACCACAAAAACTTTTTAACGTCAGTTTAAGACTTGTCTAAAAAAATGTCAAATTATGACGTTGACATAAGGTTCATTTTGGAGCCACATTTTTTTTAGACAAGTGGAAAACAGTGGTTAAAGTTTTTGTAGTAAGGCCAATATAATCCGCTGTAGTTTATTTTGTCACCCTCGAGAGTTACGTGAAAGTAACCAAACCACAAAATGATCGTTGATTAAATTAATTATTTACTGAACATATAAGTATGATACTTTCAGTAATCAAACATTAACTTACTTTGTAATTTATTACACATAATTAAATGTGTAATTCAGCCTGCTTCTCAGTATTTAGATCTATTTGTTTTAATTTTATTTGACAATGTTTAACTTTCAACTGGTTTGCATTCGAATAGCAATATTAATTACACTAGCAGTTTTCCCGCGGTTTCACTCACGTCCCGAGAACTACTTACTGCCATCATCCATCCTCCGAGCCTTTTTCCCAACTATGTTGGGGTCGGCTTCCAGTCTAACCGGATTCAGCTGAGTACCAGTGCTTTACAAGAAGCGTCTGCCTATCTGACCTCCTCAACCCAGTTACCCGGGTAACCCGATACCCCTTGGTTAGACTGGTGTCAGACTTACTGGCTTCTGACTACCCGTAATGACTGCCAAGGATGTTCAATGACAGCCGGGACCTACAGTTTAACGTGCCATCCGAAACACAGTCATTGGTGTCTAAGATATACTTAGAAAGTACATACAAACTTAGAAAAGTTGCATTGGTACTTGCCTGACCTGGGATCGAACCCGCACCCTCATACTTGAGAGGTTGGTTCTTTGCCCACTAGGCCACCACGACTTTCTTACTGCCAACTACTTACTGCCAATACCGTGATAAAATACAGCCTATCTTACTCGGGAAGAGTGTAGCCTTCCAACTGTGAAATATATTTTTTAAATTGGTTCAGTAGTTTTGAAGGCAAGGGTACAAACAAACAACAATAGTTATTTGTTATACAAGAGTGCAAAGTTGCTTTTTAACCGCGTGCTCAATTTTGATGACCGAGCAAGCGAAGGATTCTAAAATTGAAACACGAGCGTAGCTAGTGTTTCAATAATTAGAATCCTGAGCGATAGCGAGGGAATCAAAAGAGCACAAGGTGAATAATCTTTGCACTCGAGTGCAACACGTAACTTTTCATCCCACCTCATCGAGGAAATTTCTAAACTCAAAAAAAACAAAATGGCGCGCACATATGAGTATCAAATTAAAAATAAGTACCTAATTATGTTCATATATTTGAAAACTCAGTTTAAAAATGAAACGAGGTTAAAAATCTATGTAAAAACAATAATAAAAATTACTTAATTAATTGAATAATTATTTTAAGCTGTATTTTATTTGTTTAATATGTATTTGTTTGAAAGTCTTATAGTCCAGGCGCTAGAGGTAGTTGAGTATGCAAAATCCAAGTGACGGGAACTGTGACCGGATTCTTATACCTGAGACCCTAAATAATGACAAAACACATCTTGCCGCCAGGTGTTATGGTCCCTTCTCGGTCCCTTCGCATCCCCTCTCCGCCCATACAGTAAGCATAGCGCGCTCACTTGTTTAGTGTGTTTCTACATCTATTGACGTTAGGGCATGCAATTTCGGTAAAACAAAAATTACCGGTAAAAATTCGGTAATAAAAATATTTTTACCGGTAAACCGGTAAAACGGTAATTTTTGTAATTTTTTAAAAATGTGTTATTGTAACAATAAGATTGGGTAGTCTTAAAGCAAAAACTAAATAAATATGCAAAGTATAAGGTGGTAAACGTTTTTTGTGACGTGGGCCGTAACAAAAAAAAACATGTCAGTACCATCCGTACGCGATGTCGCCTACAAAATGCAAGAGAAACGGCTGCGATGGTACAGACATGTAAAATGGAGTGACACCTGAGGACATCGGCAGTGTGTATGTAATACTCAATCTCAATATACCCGGTCAAAGGCGCAAAGGCAGGCCGAAACCGTGGTGGTTGAGTGTCGTAATGAATGTTATGAAAATCTGCGAACTCGAAGAGGAAGATGTCTATTCAGGAGGATAGAGCGAAGTGGAAGAAAGAAGATACGGAAAGCGGACCCCGTCACAAGACGGGATAAACGCTAAGAATTACCGTAAAAAAATATATTTTTCATTGAAGTGAAAGCCCTTTTTTATGGTAAATCACTCTCTTTCTCTGACTCTTTCTGTCTAAAACCCATGGTTTTTTAGTAGACGTTTTATGGACCAGGGTCGCGGTAACTCTTTCGAACAATCCCGCGGCCCCGGCAGACCTTGGCCCTGCTGGGCCCCACTAGGTTTGCTGACATCTCCCTGAGGAGCCCGTGGAACAACGCGCGCCGCTGACACGGGTCTGTTGTCTATGCAGACGGTGGAACGATGAGCCACCCGAACTCACCGCCCACAGACCGACGCCTACGGTGGCCGGGAGTCGTCTCTCGACCCTTAGCGCCCGTGGTGTCTTCCTGGTCCACTACAGCGGCTGGGATGAGAGGTGCTACTCGCAGTCGCTCCGCCGTCTCCTTCTCGAGCATGACTGCTTCGCAGAAGCAGGCGACGGCTTCCCATTCCCTCTAGCTCCGGACCATGGCTTGAACCAGGGAAGGACGCGGAAAGTCGCCGCTGCCTATTGCCTCGACGACAACACGGCGGTACCCTTCCCAGGCAGTGCACACCTGGACTGTGTACTCCACCGTGTCCTCAGAGCTATCCGCATGGTGGTGAAGTAAAAGCCCTTGCTCAGTAAGGTCATAGAGTAGGTAAAATAAGCATTAGCTACATTTGTACCTAGTATGAGCTGACAGCTATCAGGAAAAACAGAATAACTGGATGAATACAATTTGTTTAGATTTTATAAATTAAGATGAGAAAGAAGATTTGTATCTAACCTAGAGATAGTTAACGACACACAAGTTTACTTTCCTAAAAAACAGCAACTTTAACACTCTTACAATACGTAATGTATGCAACATTATATTCAGGCTACATAACAAAGATTTGACGTTAAATGAACAATTGCTATATTTTATCAAAAAAAACGTAAAAACCGGTAAATTACCGGTTTCATATTATTTTTACCGGTAATTTTAAACTCGCAAAAATGGGCTATTTACCGGTAAAAACGAAACCGGTTAACCGGTATTGCATGCCCTAATTGACGTACAGACGTTGCATTTTTAAGTCGTTTTTTTATATATCATATTAAATAATAATATTTTGGTAAATTCTTAGTGTCTGTTCAAAGTGTATTGAAAAACGTAAAAAATGTCGTTAGAAGTGGTTAATTTGAAAAGAAAAAACCTAACGAACAATTTTGCTTATTCTGCGATAATTCAAGTGATTTAGTGAAGAACCCAAGGCCAAGTACGTTTCTTCATATCAAAGAAGCAGCAAATAGGAGAAAGGACAGCATTAGTGAGAAGTTTTCAAAACTATATGATCCAGACTCCACAAAATAAGAATTTTCATGGCATCAAGACTGTTTAGCCACTTATATAAGTGAGGAGAAAATAAGGCGTCGAGAAATTGCGTTGCATAAAAAAGAAGAGAAAGAAGTGTCTGCTTCAACTTCCAAAGCAAACGTGGAGGAGCTGACTCCAAAATCTCGTTCGTCATCAAGAATCAATGAAGATTTATTTGCTATCGGAGTGAGATATCACAAACATTGTTACCTTGATTATTTAAGATTACCGAGAAGTTCTGAATTGCCAGCTGGTCGACCTTCAAATCAAATACCTAAAGAAATACTTATCGATGCATTTGACAAACTAATAGATGAAATTAAAGACCGGTTACCAACACATTCTTTTTACACAATAAACACAATTACCACCCATTGATTATTGTTCATTTGGTTACGAAAAGCTCAACGGTGACTTACGTCCACGAGTCATTAATTCCACCATGTAAATGTACTTCAAATTGTCGCACAATGTCTTGTAATTGCAAAAAATCGGAATTGTTTTGTATTTCATTATGTAAATGCATCAATAACAAATGTGAAAATAAAAATTATTAATTTTTTACCTACTTTAACTACATTTATGCTTTAATTAGCTGGTTTTCATATATAACTTTCATTCTTTTATGAATAAAAATAAAAAAATACTGTAATTGTTGTTTTTTTTTATTATTTAAGAATCCATCTTCACTTATAACACGAGAAAATACTATAAATTATTACGAAAATAATCATTAAAGCGATTTTATATCATGCACTAAATACATTCCCTTTATTAATAAGAGAAGAGGGGGTAAAAAAAAATGGACCAAAAAATTGACCGGCAAGATCCACATTATTATTCTTTGACCTTTTCCTCACCTAAATCCATTGGCGAAATTTAGTACTCACATTTTGCATACTCACTTACCTCTAGCGCCCGGTCTATTATCAAGATTGTCACAAATGGAGCATTGCACACGATGTTCTAAATTCAAATCACTTTGCCGCTCTAGAGGATAAAAACGGCTTTTGCGCTCAGATATCAAAGGGTAAAACTACTCTTTCCGAGATGGTGGGATGAAAAAGTTTTTTACGCTGCTTCTCATTTCTATTTGTTTCATTTAATTCGTCAATGTATTTATCTTTGCTGCATTCAAATAGCAATATCTATTACGTAAACAAACTAACTATCACCATTATATTACCTTATTTTGTTATTACCTTAATTTTTAACGGAATAAATAATGGAAACGTCAATTATCTGTGTCACTGTGGATTTAGAACCGACTTTAGTGGGAAAACGCCTGAACTTAAAAGTTTACCAAGTTTCGAAGGCACGATTTTAAAACAAATACATTATTCAAAGCGGGTGGTTTTGCGCTTATTTTCTTTTGAAGTCATTGTCTTAGAGAAAAACGAACTACCTATAAAGCTTTAAGAGGAGTATAATATCAGGTTTATTCAAACTAAATGTTAAGATTTAATTTTTTTATATGAAATACTTAAAAATGTGATTTAAATACATCAATACGAAGAAAAAATTGGCAAAATAGTTTTTAGATTTTACTGATAATCTCACCACGCTTCAATCATTACATTATGTACCAATTTTTTATAAACCACGGAGTTATTTACACCTTTTTCCCTTCCCACAGCGCCACTAAAATTCTACCCTCGGTCAACAAAAACCGTCAACAGTCTATAAATAAAACAAATGAAACATGACCCGGAATGCGTGACTCAAACTTTTTCATAGATTACTTAACCTAAGCACGTCGACTAGAATGCGGATCTCAAGTAAAAATGTGTGAAATGTCTCAAAAAAAGTAAACATTGAAGCCTTTCTGATAATTTAAATACGGTAGAATGTTTGTTTGTCACATTAAAACAGCTAAACAATTCCAATACAAATTAACATAAAGTTGAAGATTAAATATATTTCTGTCCTACAGTTTTTTTTTATAAAACGTACAGGTAAACAGAAATATAAGAATCTGAATCATGTTTAACAACAATATTCTGATTAATTTTAATAATATAACATCTTGTTTTAAATATTTTTTATGAATACAAGCAGATCTAACTAAGATTTACAATGCTAAATGTACAAATGCACAAATGCTAAAGTGACTATTCCATGCCGCAGAAGTCGGGGACAAAAGCTAGGAAACATACCATAAATAAAAAAATGCTGAGTCACGTTCGTGGCTGACGGTGAGCCTCATGTTTTTAATGAATAATGCACATGGGAAATGGATTTTGGGCTATTTTTAGCGGAGAGTTTTTTTAGTGCAAGAGGTTTGTAGTTTATCGGATATAGGGATAGTGAATGTAAGTTAATACTAGGATGACAAAACTTATGAAACTTATTTACGCTTCAAAAGTATAGGCAGAAACCTTAGAATAAATTAGTTTTATTTACGGAACGAAGATTGTTTAATAGAATAAGCGATTTTCAAACACAAGAGAATCATTGAACCTAACTAGCCCACGTCCTGTGAGAACCACTTGTCGTAACAGGGGTAAAAGATAGCCTTACGTCCTTTCTTAGACCAGACTATCTGTGTACCAAACAATTAAATCGATTCAGTAGTTCTGGCGTTCTGGCGACAGACAACAAGACAGATAGAGGTACTTACGCATTTATGCACATACATAGGTATTTACATTAGTAAGGATATTGATTTTTCTATCTATTTGCTGCAGCTGAACAAAGATTCCCCCTACAGGGAATGAAAAAATAAAAAAAAACGATCATCGATGTGTGAAAAGGTGTCCCGACATTATTATTATTATTGTCCCGACATTATTGTTTTTTATGCGCCTGTAAATATACAGCAGTAGACTGGTTCCTGTTTGCTCTTATTTTAACTGAAAACCACAGTAAAAATGCGTTGTTTAGTTCGTTATCTAAGCAAATACAATATACAGATTTATTCGTGAAAGAAAAATCACAGGGCTTAGAGAGAAAATTAGTCTCGTTAGGCTTTTTACACGGAAGCCGCAAAAGAGTTGTTACCTTTTTTCTGAAATGTCGAGTTTGGTTTGGCTACCAAATGTTAACAGTATTTTCATCTCATCTCGAAATGAAATGAAATGAAATCGTTTACTTTGCAAGTTGGACATTACATCACTTTTACATGTCAGTTTAAGAACGCTGGGGTCGGCATTTCCTATACTGACTGATCCCTGAGAAGAAACGCCGAAACAAACTCAAGGTTCATAGTCTCTTTTTTTAGGTCCGTTCTCTTCATATTACTGTAGCTGTTTTTCAGCAATTACACTTGCAAACTACTGCTGTACCAGGATTAAACATAGCTATGTTTAATAAGCGGGATAACGAAGCTTCCCACACTGAAAGAAAATACTAGTGCAACAGTGAAATATTTTTTCTAATCCGGTTAACTGTTTGACCCTTAAGGTTACAAACAAACAAAACATATCTTCATTAGATTAGATATCTTACTTTAGATAATGTAGAGAAAGGATATGAACAAAGAACCTTGGACCAAGTCATTTTATCTGGTTAAGGAAGGAGTTCCCAGAGATGCGGTTGAAACAGAGAGAAACATGTAGTTTGACATTTAAAATTGCTCAAGTTATTGTTTAAATTGCAGAATCCTTACAATTTACCTAGAAAACAATCATGAGGTTTTAATTCAGGATAAATTACCCAGAATTATTTATTGTTCGTTTGTTGATAATATCTATTGTATTGTTAAAACAATGTTTATTTGTTTTTGGCTTTACAAATCAGATAACATTTCGGCTTTGCCAGCTTTCACTGATTCCCGTAACAGTAAAACGTTGGGATGCGGGTATTTTATTATTTGGTTTAATTTGCTAAATTTTGGTCATTTCAATTGTTTGGTAACTTTATTGTGTGTCGTATTATAGGTTCTATTTATTTATTTATTTATTTATTTTATTTATTTATTTATTTTTAGAGAAGGCTTACGGACTAATCACAATATTATAAGTAACATATTATATAACTAAATTGCCAACAACAAGCCTCCACAGATAATTTCAATCTATCGATATTTACAACAATATGTTACAGTCTTTATAACATAATTTAACATATTAACAATTTAACATAATGTTACAGTCTTTATACCCTAGATACCTTCAGTTTGATTACAATTGCTAGCCAGTTACATTATTTAGAATTTTATTTAAAATCATTCGCAAAAGAACAGTTTTGCCAAACGTCGCCTTACTACGTTAGACTTTGTGCAAAAAAGGTCTATGTCGAGATCCCGGGGTAGTGAATTAAAACTACGTGCACTACGTGAGAAGAACGCGTTACGTCTATACTTCGTGGAAGCAAAAGGTACGTGAAGCAGCGGTCGCTGTCGGAAACCAATGTGATTGGTACGCAGTTGTACTTTTCCTAGTAGTTCAGGACAGTCGACCGCTCCATTCGGGATATTTATCAATAAACATACGTCATTGATTTCACGCCTTTTTTCCAGGGGTAAAAAGTGGTACCTCTTACAACGATGAACATAATCATCCGACCATTGCTGTGCCTTGTAATCTAAATATCTTAGAAATTTACGCTGAACCCCTTCAATGCGTGTCTTATATATTGCATATTGTGGGTTCCAAACCTGGGACGCATACTCCAAGTGACTGCGTACGTATGAGCAGTATAATATCTTAATAGGCTTTAATGATCGAAAACAGGCTGTAGTTCTGATTATGAATCCAAGGGCTCTGAATGCTTTATTCACAATAATATCAATATGTTGGTCATATAGTAACTTACTATCTTGTGTGATTCCAAGATCTTTCATTGTTCCAACTTTGCTGATGATTTCACTGTTAATCGTATATTTGGAATCTATTACATATTTTCGACGTGTGAAGGCCACATGATAACATTTTGCTACATTTAATTGGAGCTTATTGCATGTGCAGTATGCAGAAAATCTGTTAAGGTCGTCCTGTAGTTGTTGTGTATCGCTAAAATTACGTATGACTTTGTGTACCTTCATATCATCGGCATAGAGTATGATGTAAGAGTGCTTAAAACATTGCCTAATATCCGAAATAAATAAATTGAATAATAGGGGTCCCAAGATTGAGCCCTGTGGCACGCCCGATGGGATTGTGCACCATGCTGACGTGTATCCATGAAGTACCACAGCCTGAGTCCGATTGTTAATATAAGAGGTGAACCAACGAAACAGGTCACCGTGTATACCGACTGATAGTAATTTCTCTAAAAGTACCTGATGATCTATACGGTCAAAGCACTTACTATAATCGGTATAAATCACGTCAACCTGTGCGTGCCCTTCCATACCCGAAGTTATGTATTCATGTGATAATATAAGATTAGTTGTCGTTGAACGCTTTTTAAGGAAGCCATGCTGTTCATCGCCAAAATTAAATTGTAGTGCCGAGTAAACGTCATTATATACTATTCGCTCCAGTATTTTTGAGAATAAACATATTTTGGATATAGGTCGATAATTTCTAATATCTGATTTATCCCCTTTCTTAAAGACTGGAGTGACGAATGCCGACTTCCAAATTTTTGGCACATACCCCTCACTTAAAGATCGTCTTAACAAAATACATAAAGGCTCCACTACGCTATCAGCACAGTTAACTATAAAGATGGGTGGTATAAGATCAGGGCCACCTGATTTAGAGAGGTCTAATGTCTTTAACAATTTTAACACATGTGACTTATCTACCTCAATGTTACTTATAGACATAGTCCCATCCCCACGGCAAGTACTGTTAAAAGAAATGTTTAGATCTGGTTCTTGGAATGTGAAATAAAAATAATTAGCAAACAAGTTGCTAATCTCCTCACCAGAATGCGCTGTTATGTCGTTATATTGCATTACATTGGGTAACGTGCCTGATTGCATCCTATTCTTAACATACGACCAGAAAGCTTTAGGATTTTTTATTATAGATGATTCAATTTTATCTATATAAATGTTGAAACATTTTTTATCCATGTCCTTTGCCCTTGTACGCAGTAAAGAAAATGAGTGATAATCGGATAGGTTGCCGTATTTTTTATATTTTTGATGGTATTTATATTTTTCTTTAAGAATTTTAATTAAGGCCGAGTTATACCAAGGAGGATAAGTGGAAAACTTTGTCGATTTTAATGGTATGTGCTTGTCTCTTACTTCATATAATTTATTGTAAAAATTTGCTACGGCGTCATCAATTGACGTATAATCTTTATGTAACAATGGGGTCCAGTTTACCTTGTTAAGTTCGGACGCAATGGCTGAGTAGTCACCGATCGAGTAGTGATACCGATTAGTTATATTGTGGTCTAACTTATGAATTTCTACGAACTCGGCAAGAATAAGTAATGGTTTGTGATGTGAATCAATGGGGATATCTAACGGGTCAGCATTTTCAGTAACACGCACGATATCGTTAGAAAAAACGAGGTCTAAAAGTCTGTCATTAACGTTACGTTGACCGTTATACTGCGATAAACCATAAGTCTGAACAGTATCGAAGAATTGTATAATATGCTCACCTGAACTAATCCGTGGTAATAACTCCGCATTGTTAGTCGTACTTTGACACCAATCTACATTTTTTCCAAAATTAAAATCACCCAAAATTACAAACTTATCCAATGGATGAGTTAGCAATAAATTATTGAGTTTATTTGTGTAATTAGATAACTGAATGTTGAACGAATTACCTGTATTTTCACTGCAAAGGTACAGCCCGCATAAATGTAAACTATAAGTCACTTGAGGTCTAGATCGTTTTAGTCTAAGGGACACCCAGATATCTTCAGCAGTGCTACACCAACATTTTTTACCAATTGCCGTTATTTCACTTTTGACCGCAATCAATACACCACCACCTCGTTTTTGTGCGGTACGAGAATAATCGCGATCACGTCGCCAAACAAGATAGCGATTGTCAAATAACTCACTACTATAAATACTCTCGTCTAACCATGTTTCGGTTAAAACTATAACATCATACGATTTAGAACAAACACTACGAAAGAAATCAACCGTCTTCGTACGCAGTCCGCGCACATTTTGATAATAAATATTAAGTGGAGCCATTCCCAAGATGAACTATAGCGAAATTAATTACATATTCATAATGCAAATTTACGTAGTATTTTAAAAGGCACAGCAAAATTTCATCATTTAATTCATAATCAATACTATAATAATTAAAAATGCAGGTAGAAATAAATAACCTAACAGAAAAGATTAGTATGCACAGCAATACACAGTAAACCACAAATGAGTATTTTGAGTGCAGCTTTTGAATAGAAACAAAAGGCGATAACCGGTAGCAAGTCGACGGTAACCAGTAACATTTAGTAAGAAGTGTTAATGAGCGGTGTGGAAAAAAGGACTTTATTGCAAACGCATTTACGCTGATAATGTAATAGGCCAGACTAATATTAGAGAAGTTGAACTTAAGAATATTGCATTGACACTGTGCAGCGTCAATAGGAAAACACGATTAGCACGCCGTGGGAAGTGATTCTCAAACTGAAGATAATAAACAACTAATGAATACAAATTAAACAATACAACTAAGCGAATGTTATGTAAATATATGAAAATTATACTATTTTTGTTAGATCCTTTTCTGATTTGACCAAGATCACTGGGGTGGTATCCGATTTTCTTACGTGGATCTTTGCGTGTTTGACCCACACATACTGAAAATTCATTTCTGCCGCGGTCTTCTTTGCTTTTGACAAAAGATTTTTGTTTTTTGCGGTAAGGTGGTCATTTATAAATACTTTTTGATTACCGGACAGCCCTAATTGACTGACCGTGAGTGGCGATGTCTTCAGTTCATATCGGACCGCAGCTATGAAGTCTTCTTTTATATATCTGTTACAAAATCCTACTATTATAGATTTGATGTGTTCTTTTTGCTGAGATGGAACTCTAGATATAAAGTTAATTAGATTTTTAGATACCGGATAATTAATCCTAGCTCCAATCTTGGTCACAATATCAATAAGGTTTTCATTGTGAGACTGTGGAACTCCCTTTAACTCGATGTTGTTCATGCGAAGCCACTGTTCATTCCTATTCGAACCTTCCTCTAGATTATCCATACGTTCCTGGAGTTTATCAACTTGACATTGGACTTTTTCCATTAGGACAATGCGCTGTTCCATGTCATTAATTTTCGATCTGAATTCATTGACGACGTCGGAGAATTGAGTATTCATAGAAGATTTAAAGTCCAGAAATTCTTTTTTCAGGGCTAAAACTTCCTCTTTTAGGCCTTCTAATGGTGCAAATTTTGCCGACAGGGCACGTATCTCAATCAGGACAGCTTCGGTGCCTGTGGGGTCCGATTCTGAGTCAGGTCTAGGAGAGTTTGGTGGATGCGCAGATTCTGTTGGTTTGCACTTCACGCAACGCCAATTAAGTTTTTTGTCCTTGGAGAGCCTCTGGTAGCCCGACTTGGTGACTCCTGCACATTGGTAATGCAACCAATGCTCACATGTTGCGCAATGAGCACCTTCCGATAAATTTTCACTGCACACACCACACTTTTCCATTTTATAATGTAGTGGCTGAATAACGTATTCGAAGGGAAAAAAAAAATCTTTGAGAAACACTGGTTTTCTATTAGAAGACGATAGTAGTTTAAGTTAAACACGACCGAAAGCAGCGGGGCTTACGACCGGACTGTGTTTATGTTTTAATAGCTTTGATTTTGTTGGGATTAATAATTGTCTTATCATTGCTTGAATGCAATGTAATCGTAACTGGTCGTTCCTCACGGTTTCATCCACATTTCTTGAGAACTACATTCCAGCAAGCAGACAGGACATGGCCTATATCGTTTTTCAAGCTCTAGCTAAACTATCCGTGTGCCAAAGTTCACTCATAAAGGGGCCAGTTGTTCACATTCAAGCACACAAACAAACAAATTATTCTGTTTTACAATATTAATTTATAGAAATACATAGACTTAGCTCTGCCCACACGAAGTCACGAGTATCCGTGAAGGTCGAATAAAGGCCAATTTATGTATCAAGTACTACATTTAATTGTTATACAAAAGCCTTATGTTATTCTAGTCCAGTTACAAACAAAAGAAACTTGTTAATACAATCAGTTCTTTATGAATGGCTTCCTACAAACAATTTCACGAAAATGATTTATTCAATAGTACTAGTTGCTCGCTTCTTTTCCAAGGGAAAGAAAATATTATTTTAATCATTGATTTTGAGACTTGACCTAACCTAATTGATTCTGAATAACTTACCAGTAATCATAGTCGTATTTTTTTAATGGACTTATTTTATTTTAACAATACGCTTTCCCGGATTTTATCTTTAAGTTTTCGCGATAAATGGTTTTTGTTTTCCATTAATTAGACCTTGAGAAACTCGTGGGCTTTATAATATTAGTAATTTTTGAAAATGTTGCAGGCAAAAAAGGCGAACAAACAGTAGCTGTGAAAACTCTCAAAGAAAATGCTTCAGAAAAAGAAAAAATAGATCTACTACAAGAACTCTTAGTTATGAAGAATTTGGGAACCCATCCTAATGTTGTGCAGTTGATTGGCTGTTGTACAGAAAAGGTAAGAAGGCTGTAACCAATTATTTCGAAGGTTATTAATGCCTTTAAAAGTTACTTATTTCAAGTAGGTACAGACGCCACCTGTCAAGCTACTTCAATCTGTAAAAAAAATTGTAATCAACATTGAACGTTATACTTTTGATATAAAGTTGAAAATCGATCCAAAACAGACAGACTGTAGTAGCTCGATGTGCTTGTGTTTTCACATAGAGAGTTATGACTTCTGTACATTTTATAATCCAACGTTTAATGACTTCGACGAAAGTGGTCAAATGAGTAGTTTTGTTAAGTTCACAACTAATTTTCCATGAACTAATGGCCCATAATACAGTGTCTCCTCTATTGATTTTTGCAAAGCATCACGTGATTGGCGCCACAAACTTGGCGAGAAGTTTATCTGATCACAAAATGACTAAGTTGCTTTTGCAAACACATATGTATGTTGGTACTTAAGTTTTGTCTCATTATTTATTTATCCAATCAGACTGTCAATACAAGCATTTCGAATGCCTTGGCTGTTACCAATCTTAGACCTAATATTAATGGAATTCCAATATTGCAATCTAAATGTCATTTGTTCGCGATATATCTTCGGTTGTTTGTGAATTAATGACATTAACAATCTTCGATGAGTGAAGTTAAATTGTGTTTATAGAATAGATGAAACGTTTTGGGTATTTTAATATGAATTTTATGAAAAGTTTCAATGATCATGATTGAGTAGGTAAGTATCGACAGTTATGAAAAATAATTGAAAATATTTTTGCAAAGATTCTCTAAATGAATGCCGTTTGATGTTTGAAATATATTTTTTCATAGCCTTTCTGTATAATGATAGGTTTTATAAGGTACAATTTATAAGATGCTAAATCAATCTTTGAATACATACACTACCTTTGTACTTCACCATATTCATGTTTTAGATGTTTCATTAACAATTTTAGTTTAGTTTGTTCATAAGACAAGCCCTTGATCAAATAACTTAGACCTAATTTTCTTCTACAGGAACCAACCCTAGTTATAATGGAGTTCGTGAGCCTGGGCAAGCTGCAGCAGTTTCTCCGGGACTCTCGAGCTGAGCGTCATTACGGGAACACGCATGGGAGCCAGTTCTTGACGTCACAAGACCTTACGAAGTTCGCCTTCCAAGTAGCTAGGGGCATGGACTTCCTTAGTTTACAAGGAGTAAGTTTATTATTTATTTCACCGTTTTCAATGTTTTGAGTTTTATCAAGAGTTTTACCTCTTGTAAAATGCTTACCTAATAAGTAATTTGGTCCATTTTGAAATTGTGGTAAATTCAATACTTCGTATTCTTTGTCAATGGCTTTTTCTTGGTCTTTCTCTTGATGTTACAAGGTTAACTTCTTCGTCCATTTCAGAGCCCAGAGACACCCATCATCATCAATATCTACAAATAATGCAAAAGTTTAATAATCTTATACTAAATGATACACAATTGGTTCATTTACTTGATAAATGCCATTTTTCCTAAACAAATACTACTTTTAATCGTACCTCTCTCAAAAACAAATCTAGTAAAATCTATTCAAAACTAAAGGTCAAAATAGTACTCACACTTTCTCCAAATATCAGGTTATTTTCTTAAATAAATTATCAACGTAAACTCTAGTGACACAAATAAGAGTGGATTATCTCAAAAGGCTTTTCCAACTTCATTTATTATAAACAACGTCGGAAAATACAAAAAGACTTTAAGACCTATTTTAAAACAATTGCCGATGACGAAGACGACGAAATACGAAGTTAGATAATCCAGTATTGAAAAGCTGTGATGAATATTTTAGTTAATTTCTGGTATATTTAAAAGATTTTTTATCTCGCGAAAGCCCAATTTGAAGGGCTAAATAAGATTTTCAAAATGAAGGCATAATGCTCAATCCTTCTCCGTGTGAGAGGAGGCCTGTGCCCAGCAGTGGGACGATAAAAAGGCTGTAACAGTAACAGTAACAGGCATAATGAACGGTTTATTTTGGAAAAAACACTTCGTTGGCAATCTAATTCTGTGTCTAAAATGAAATGTAGAGTGAACTTTGGTATTTAAACACTACAGTAGGTATAAGACTATTTATTAGGAAACATTTTTCCAATACTATACACAAAATTTTATGCTTACACAGACTTTTGTATTTATTATAGGTGTAAGGTCACATTATAAAGAAAAATAATGAAATCTTTCGTAATAAATAGTGTTCATTTGAATTCCGCATGGAACAGGAATAAAGCCTAAATAATAATGCCTTAGCGCTTGTAGTCTTTCATTTCTTTGAAAATTTCATTATATTTTCAAGTGCCTAAGCGTGAAACAATATAAAAATACGGTTTACGGCGCCTTTTATACTTCATAGGACTATAAACAGTCTGTTTTCTCATAAAAATGTAGGAAGCACACTTGTGAAATGTTGATGAAATCTATTTTATTAATGAGACCTTTTATTTAAAGGAACTTATTTGAGAGTGACCTTTGAGACGGTTAGTTTAGGACCTTAATTAAAATAATAAAATAAAATAGATTCATCATCTGCCCACCCTTTTCCCAAATATATTGGTGTCGGCTTCCAGTCTAACTGGATGCAGCTGGGTACTAGTGTATCCGACCTACTCAACCCAGTTACCCGGGTATCCCCTAGCCCCTTAAGACTGGTTTTTGACTACCCGTAATGATTGCCAAAGATGTGCAAATGACAGCCGGAACCTACAGTTTATCGTGCCTTCCGAACCACGGTCATTGATGTCCAATATATACTAAGAAAGTACATAGAAACTTGGAATAAAATAAACAGGATTATTTCATTTAATTCCAAAAAGTATTTACCCCATTCGAGTCAGTGCCCGTTCATTTATTTACTTCATAACGCCTTGCAAATTATATTCTATTTTCAGAAGTATTAAATGGTTAATAGCTTCCCCGATTTCGTTATTATTCCAGCTGCCTACAAAAGTCAGTTGCCATTTACAAAAATGGTGTGAATTAATTTTGAAATATCGCCTCTTTTGTTTATCGCGGTATCTAAAGTTCTTAAATTGTCTCTGTTTTTCTTAGGTTAATGGCCTGAGGAGTGATATTAATCGTTGGTACAAGAATTTTTACTTAGTTGAATGAATGACTCTTGGTACCTCTGGATACTTCAGTGCTATATTTAGCTTTTTCAGTCGATGAATTGGATTCATAAATCATTCAAAATAAGATGAACAAAATAATAATGAGTTTTGACTGTCCGATTTATTTTTTCTTGTAATATAAAAAAAAATACTGGTATTTTCAGTTTGCTGAAAAAGTCAATTCAGCCATCCTATGTAAAAATGTTGATAGTATTATTAGAATTGGTTACATTTGACAAGACTTTTAACCTCTTACACCTTTTAACCTCATACAGTATGGCCATGGGCTGAAAACTTTTGAGCGTTTAAAGTATCTAATTCACTCATCCCTTTTATATTTTTTACAATTTATCGATATCGATAAACCACTCATATATAACCCCTCTCTATTTGCAGATTATCCACCGAGACTTAGCAGCGAGAAACGTACTGATCACAGAAGACAGGGTGTGTAAAGTCGCCGACTTCGGCTTCGCTAGAGATGTGGCCGACACTCACGTATATGAAAGAAAGAGCGATGGGAGATTGCCTATCAGGTTAGTATCATCATCATCCTCCGAGCCTTTTTCCTTTTTATCAGGTTAGTATATATTAGAATATTATCTATCTATATAAAGTACATACTATGTACTTATAATATATAAAAATAACTTGGTCACGCCATCAGTCATGAACGGCTGGACCGATTAAGCTGAATATTAGAGGAGAGGTAGGAGGGGTGACTAAAAACCGGGAAAAGGACATATTATAGCATTTTTGTCACCATCCGAGTACATAACCACATCATGCACATCTTGTGAGCTTGAAGCCTTGCGTTTATGACATATGAGCTCTTACTTTGACATGGATCGAACATTTAATTATCCAAAGTTTGGTTTATCTAAACTATCATGGGTTAATCTCTCTCTTACCCTTCCGGGATAACAGGCGAGGTAATTACTTGCTTATTGTAAAATAATTACAATATTGCGTTTATAAATTTATGTCACGCCACGTAACTTTGGAATTCTGAAATTAATCATTTGACCCCTAGTGCATTTGTTCTTACACGCAGCCCCGGATCTAGGGGGGGGGCAAGCCGGGGCCCATGCCCCGGGCGGCAAATTCAAGGGGCGGCAAAATCAGGCGGCTGCCAAATTCACACTCATCATTTATTTAACTTTGACCACGGAATAAATAATAGCACAAGTAGGTACAGCAATTTCATGGTCATATCAACTTGACCGATACCCTGAACGCATAGTGAGACATGCTGCTCGACTGCACGAACATTTATTATTCACGGGGGGAAGTTTTAGCAAACTAAAACGGATTAAAATTATTTGCGATCATCTATGAGCCAGAAACGCTTATCGCATATTTATTTTTGTTTTAAATCCTACATCACAGATTACTATAATAGTTACCTACAGGGCTGTCTTAACCTATGGTGCAAGGTGTGCGAATAACCCGGGCGCCTCGGTCTCAGGAGCGCCGCGGGACGCCCCACCACCAGGAAATTTCAATGAAATTACACCCTTTTGATAAGGAACTTTCACATTGTATCATGATACTGACAAGCAAAGTTTCTAAAAAGTCGCCTTCGTTTTGTTTGATTATATTCCACTTTTAACATCCACCAAGTGAAAAAATTCGCGCTCGCTACGCTCGCGGCTAAGTGACAATGTATGTCGATTTTTCTTATTGTTTATTATTTTTATTGACGCACCGAATCAACGAACACAAATGGCACTCGCTCTAATCACAGTTTCATATAGTTATATATTTCATCATAGTTTTATTTGTACTTACATAATTCCCAGTTTAATTTGTGAGTCATCAAACAAATAATTTAAAAAAGTTCGCTGTTGCTTTACAATGTACTTAATCATAAGGTACTTTTGCGTCGTGGGCTCAAAAAATAGTAGGATACATAGTTTGCCTTCGTAACTACATAAGTCGAATGTAGCAAAAAATATTTTTACGGAGTCCTTAAAAACAAAAAGTTTGCGCTTCCGACTGCTTGTTACTTTACACCGCTTTTTAAAACTTATTAGCTTTTTGTGTCCCAAAATTGAAAAAATTTGCGCGCTCGCTTCACTCGCGCTAATTTTTACAGTTGCATGAATCTCTCTCGACTTCCATAACGTAAACCTGGCCAACAGTTTAAGCCTACAATGATTTGGACACCTTTTTTTAGTCCTTTACCTACCAAAAAAGTGGCTTTCGTTCGAACGTTCTTATTTATATTCCTTGTAACTACTCTAAGTACTTTGATCAATATGTCTACTCAAAATCTTTCAATACATAGGTGGCGCTTGGGTGATGATTGCACCCAAGCGCTACATGAGCTAGAGACGGCCCTGCCTGCCTACATAGTGATAGCTGAAATTAAATAGATGATAAAGGTGAATAAACATAAGTAGGCGGGGCGGCATTTTTCAGTTTTTGCCCCGCCTAAAAAAAATTGAAGATCCGGGGCTGCTTACACGTATGGTCGAGAAGTATTGTTTATCCAAAGTTGGCTGCTGTTGACTTCACAATAGTCACTAACTTCAGAATTGCAAACTTCGTGGCGCAAACTACACCTGGATCCCTGGACCAAATAATTAGTCGGGATCCTATTGCCTTAACTTTACTTGCATTTTGTTATCATATTGTAGTACCTATGTTATAATAATCCTAATATTTCGCACGCAAAAGTTAATGTTAGTCTAGTTAGTTACGATAGAAACTTTCGTTGTTAGTTTCATATTACCTCCCTCCTCAATTTGTAACCTACAGGGAAATTTGTAAGTTGATGTTCTAGATTATTCGAAATAATATCCTATTTCGGCGAACAGACAAATGAAGTCGGTTATTCAGACTTGAGTTTCTAAGTTAGGTAATATTATCACGCCTCGAAACCCTTGATAAGGCAAAGCTTGTAAATAAAGGGCAATTTCAGACCTTAGATTCCCTTAAGATGTTTTCCTTCACCGTTATTAAGTCATTGGTGTCCAAGATCCATCAAAAATATCATACTAAAACTTAGAAATGTTACAATGGTATTTGTCCGCTACTTGGTATAGTAAGTTCAACTCAGTCTTGCGCGCGGCCTTATGTGTGGGTAACCCTTGTACATACACAGTGACTTTGTGTGCGTGACAAGAGGTACAGTCGGGTACAAATACAGTTATTTAGGGGTTACGGCTGTTTAAAGAAAAACAGTTATTATATACGTAATTTAATGTTTATTTATTTATAATGATTCTGAATCGCTACTTGAAAAATCAAATGATGAATTTTCGGATTCGCTACTCTCACCGAGGTAAATTATAAATTTTGACTCCATGTCAAAATGTCTATAGTATTTTTCTTTTTTCTTTTGTACATGTCGACAAGTATTACCCAACATCCCTTCATCAATATGACTTAAACGTTCATTTATGAGTTTCATTATTTCCGTCTTATTTTGGTCGACATTATGCGAAGCAATATTATTTTTTAAAATTCCCCACACATTTTGTTTACATTATTATACTAGATTATATGTCTTTTTACATTCTTAGTCCACACTTTTATTTATTGTCCGCGTACCCCGAGATCTAGAAAATATGTAAGGAGTATTTAATTCATCTTAGATATTTCACCTCATTTATTTCTTAGATACTGTCAACGTCAATTTGAAAAAACTTATGAGAAAATAATGAAAAACTGTAAAATGTAATAATAAAAAGCTTTGAATGTTGTTTCATTTTTTGAAACGCTACCTGACTCCTTAAACATTTTCTCCGTGAAGAACTAGACATTTTCGTAAACGACTGTACCCATAACAAAAAGCGATAAGAACACGTCATGCTCGGACGACATCACTGTCACACGAATGAAAGTTGTATATTTACAAGCCGACGCACACATAGGGCCGCGCGCAAATCTGAGTTGAACTATCTATATCGGTATTTACTAGAAGACCACTAGGACAATTCAATTCAATTCAATTCAATGTATTTATTTGTGAGCATAGGTATACAGATAGGTCTTAAAATTAAACATGTTAGAGCTCTATGTTCTACCAAATGGAATTGGTGTACAAATAATTTTAATCCTATTGAGTTTATATAAAATCACAGTGTTTCTATTTTATCATTTAGAAATATTTCAACTGAGTAATATGCCTTATCTATTAGAAATGTACTTAATCTACGTTTAAAAATACTAATATTCTGTTCAGTTCTTATACTTTTTGGAAGTTTGTTATAAATTTTTGGAGCCATTGCAAAAATACTGTTTTTATAAAATGTAGTCTTAGACCTTATTACATGTAAGATCACAACGACGTTGACTGGTTACTTGGTCAAAGGACAATGGGCAGATTGGTATACCCCACCAATAGCAATGTCATATATATCATTGGATAGGCCTTTTTATGTAGAACAATATTTACTATGACAGCTTTGCTGAAATGTTTGTCCGTTCTGAGATATAGATCAAAAACTGTGCAAAAGTTAGAACTAAGTAATCTATTGATAACTCAAGTTTTTAAAGGAAAATCTAAGAACTACTAAGTGTAAGTCTTGTATATGAAAGAAAATCAGATTACAGTATTGATTAGCATCAGTTTTAAGATTGTTTGTTATCTATATCTCAGAACGGACAAACAATAGAACAAAGCTGTCATAGTAAATGTTGTTCCAGTTATAAAGACCTATCCAATGATATGTATGACTTTCCTATTGGTGCGGTTTCTCACTACGCCCAACATCCAGTTGGTACAATAAAAGGTTGAAATGCTACATAATAGTAACAATTATGGATCCTAACGGGCACAGTAGTACTTACAAGACTTAAAGTTATTAGTACTTAGATTTTCCTTTAAAAACTTGAGGTATCAATAGATTACTTAGTTCTAACTTTAGCACAGTTTTTGATCTATATCTCAGAACGGACAAACATTTCAGCAAAGCTGTCATAGTAAATCTTGTCCTACATAAAAAGGCCTATCCAATGATATATATGACATTCCTATTGGTGGGGTATACCAGGTCCCATATATTTGTGCCCATTGTCCTTTATTTAAATTATTTTTTACAAACATGCTTGTTTCGTAAATGTATAGTGAGGGCATTGTTAATATTTTTAAATTCTTAAAATGCATGTAGCAACTGTCGGTAGATTTTAGATTGCAGATAGCTCTAATGCACCTTTTTTGACACTTGAACACCATTTCTTTACCCGTTGCGTTTCCCCAAAACATAATTCCGTACCTCAACGTCGATGCTACTAAACCGTGATACGCCATTAATACTGTTTTTCGGTTTGCCGTTTTATTTAACATATGCAGAGCATAAGAGTATTGGTTTAGTTTATTGCATACTTTGTCTATATGTATATTCCATTTTAGCGTATTTTCTATATTTAGTCCCAAAAACTTAGTAACATTAGTCTCATTAATAATTTTGTCATTGTATTTAATATTTAAATTTAATTTATTATTTAGTCGTTGTTGAAATTTCATTTATACTGTTTTTTCTAAATTTATAACTAGATTATTATTTATTAGCCAATTAACAACCGAATCAATATTAGAGTTAATATCTGCCTCCAGTGAATGTAAGTCGTCACTATTAAAAAGTAGGGTACTGTCATCTGCAAACATTGTCATGGGGTATTTTGATGACATTGGGAAATCATTAATGTAAATAATAAACAAAGTCGGGCCAAGCACACTTCCCTGCGGTACTCCGTAAGTTACCGTTCTCTGGTTAGACTTATACGTAATTTCGTTATTTTTACAAATTCTACTAATAAAATGTTATTTGTTGTCTGTTACGAAGGTAGGATGCAATTAAGTTCAGTACATTTCCTCTTATTCCGTAAGAATTTAGTTTGTTTATAAGTATTTTGTGATCGACGCGGTCAAAAGCCTTTGACATGTCCATGTATAGTGCAATAGCAGGTAATCTCTTATCTACTCTACTGCTAACTGTATGCAGGAAATCATAAATGGCCATGTCAATTGACTTGTTTTTTCTAAAGCCTTTCTGGTTATCAACAAATAAATTATTGTTCTCGAAGTATGCAGTGAGTTGGTTGTTAATTGCTTTCTCAAATATCTTAGAGAAAATCGGTACTAAAGCTATAGGTCTATAGCAAGTCATGTTTTCTCTGTCATCCTTTTTAAATAGGGGTTTTATTATGGTTATTTTCAATTCTTCTGGAAAAATACCGTGTTCAATGCTTAGATTAATAAGATGGCTCAATATTGGCGCAATTATAATGCACACGTGTTTTATAATTTTTGTTGTTATGTCATCATATCCAGTGCTGGCCGTGTTTTTGAGTGACATGATAATTCGATAGATGTCGAGTGGTATCGTAGGGGCCATGAACATTGATTCATTTCTATTATGATTGCACGTGTTTTTTATGTTTGTACTATTAGTTGATTTGACTCGATCAACAAAATAATTATTGAAAGCTTGTGCTATTTCATGGGGATTAGTCAATACTTTTTCATTAGATTTAATTTTTAATATAGGTTCATTAGGTGTATTGTTTTTGTTTTTTCTGCTATTAATAACTTTCCATGTTGCTTTACAAAGATTTTGTGCCGAATTAATAAATCGACAATTATGAGCTCTTTGCGTGAGATCGATTACTTTCTTAAGACGGTTAGAGAGATTTTTGAAGTTAGCTTTATTTTCTTTAGTAGGTGTTTTTCGGTATTTCCATAACAGTTCTCTTTTTCTTTTGCTACATATCTTAATACCGCGACTAATCCACTTTGGTTTTACTCTGGTCGATATTTTTACTCTTACATTAGGAAAGCATAGATCATACAGTAATTTAAACCAATCATAGAATAGTTTAAACGCTTTGTTTGGATCTGTTTCTTTATACACATCAGAAAATGTAATGCTGGCGAGATAAGTTTTAAATTTTTGCACATTTTCTATAGAATAGTCCCGTTTTGTAGTGAACCAGTGATCTAACACACACGTTTGCTTAACTGGACACCGTAGAAGCTGGGCAGTATGATCAGATACTGCTAGCTCTAATACTTCGCCTTTAGATCCTCGTATATTATGAGCAATATTATCAATACAGGTCCCGCTGCATAACCTAGTTGGTACTTTTATTTCGAATTTAAGATTGAATCCTGTAATGAGGTGCCTAAATTGCTCAGAGCATTTGGTATTTTTGAGGAGATCAATATTGAAATCACCGCAGAGTATTATTTTTTTGTTTGTGTGGAATGAGATAGAGCTTAAGAGACTATCCAGATTCTTAAAAAACATATCAAGTTTTTTTCTTAATTCATTGCTATGTGGACTTCTGTACATACATATTAGGACGATGTTGTGATCTGTCAATTCTACTGCGCAACATTCGATTACATTTGAGACACTGTATTTTTTAATAGACTCCAAAACCTTATATTTAATTCCGTTTCGTATCATTATGCAAATACCGCCATGTCTGGATTCTCTAGTAAAATAGGTAGCAACATTAAAATTAGGAATGTGGAGCAAATCAACATCAGGTAAAATCATATTATGCTCTGAGAAACATAGTACATCAACAGTTTTTCCTAAGTCATACAATTCATCTAATATAGCAGTAAACATAGCTGACTTATTTATGAGACCATTTATATTTTGATGCATTAGAGTAATATTTTTATATACGAAAAAAATAGTCTTCATTACTTTTACAATTATCATTGGAAGTTTCTATATCAGACTCACATTGTATTGGGGACATCTCAGTGATTGCTAGCAATAAATTTTTAAATATGTTACGGATTCCATGGTTACTTATTTTTCTATCAAATTTCGAAAACGTTCTAAAATCATAAGTTAAATTTAAGTTAGTATCAAAACCAGTTGCATAATTAAATGTTTGGAGATCAAGGTGTAGTAAGTTATTAAATGTTTCTATACGCCAATTGAACATGGACGAATAGTTACTTAACTTAAATGTAGGAACACATATGATAATGTTTGTATGTTGTACTTTAAGCAATGCCTCTCTCAGCTTAACAATTATATTTACATAGTCCTTCGTACGCTGGAAGTCCTCTTCACCAATAAAAATTACACAGTAGTCTTCATAGTTATAATCTGCTAGTTTTTTATGAATGTCGCTGATAAGCTGCACTGTATCACAGTTTGGTGAGACGTAATGACATATTTGAAAATTGTGAAATGTGTCTTCAGCTATTGATAGTATTTTATTGTTTACATTAGTACTCACGATACACAACTTATGCTTTGCGGATTTATGTGTAACGTTGTTGCCATCGCCTTCTCTCTTCTGTGCGGTTGTGTTCTGCAAGCCTGGGCCAAAATTATTGCTATTGCCACTTGTATTGGAATGCAATGTTTCTGTAGGTTTCTTAATTACTGCTGGTTTTCTTTGAGAATGATTTCGAGGAGTTGATGTTTGTGAGCCTTTTCTGGGCGTTTGTACTTCGCCGGTTAGTTTTTTGGTAGCTTTCTTTAGAACCTCATTTTTATTCGTTATTACATTTAAAGATTTTTTTAGTTCAGTATTTTCAATGTTTAAGTTTTTTATCTCTTCATGTGCGGAGTTCAGTTGGGAGGTGAGTTGTTCTATTTGATTCTGGAGTTCCTGCACATACTCGTTATTTTCATTATTTGAGATGTTAGGCAAACTACTAGCACTGCCATCTATCTCCAAATTATTAGAACTATGTTCATCCGATATCTCTGTCAAGGAAAGTGTTCTAGCTTTTCTGAATGTAATATTCTCAAAGAAGTTCATGTTTGTATAATAAATTATTTTTAACAAACAATGTACTAGAAAAAAGAGAGTCCACTGAGATTCGAACTCGAGACCTCCACGTCTATCCGGACAGGTGTGATATCCTCTACGTCATCAGAACAGTACAATCGGCTGTGAAATTTGTGTTCTGCTTACGAATGTAATAATTCGTTAATTTTATTTTTGGTTATAGACGGTGATTTGAAATTTTGTTTGCTGTTTTGACAAGAAAGTTATGGCTTGATAAAAACTCACAGAAATTGTTTTAAAACTTTCGTAATTGTTTAATAACGTCCACAATCGCTTCCTTTTAGCTTGAGCACTATTGAACACTGGAATAATAGTAAATATTGTTTTGTTTTGAAAATTAATGAAGTTTTTGTTTACGTTTCAACAAATTGTTAATTATCTCAATAATTACTAGAGATATTCACTTGAAAATAATGTCACGTGTTTATTGTCACTAATAGTCTTTAATTCACTTATATTTTACACTAAAACTGGATTATTTATATTTTTTATTATTTTTTATTATTTTTTAATACGGAGCAGATTGTTGACTTGGCCACTAGCGCCACCACTTAGTTAGTAGTAGAGGACTTTAAGGACTTACAACACATACACACATACAAGGCCACATACAAGGTACATAAAAGGCCTACGACGAAACACGACGGTTTTTAGTCAGTAAGTCTGACACTCCCTCACCGCTGCTAACCCACAGCGGGAGGGGTCATTTGATCGACTTATTAATAAATTATTTTTTTATGCCAAAATGAACTTTGTTATTTCAAAATTTTCAGATGGATGGCACCAGAATCTCTGTACGACAATATATTTAGCGTTAAGTCCGACATATGGAGCTTCGGCATCCTGCTGTGGGAGATCGTAACTCTCGGCTCCACTCCTTACCCAGGGTTATCAGCTAATGACGTCATGAAGAAGGTACGTTAATATTTAACTAGTATAATTATTTAAATAAAGAAAAAAAAAACTATCTCTATCCTAATCCTTTGTTCGAAGTAGTACCCAGCGAATCTATCTATCTAAGCGGCTGGTTGTCACTTGCCCAAAAGACGATCTTAAAATAGCATTCTAAGAATATTGTAAAGTTAAAAGTTTCTATGGGATGTTTGTTTCTCTTTCACACTAAAACTAGTGTATGGACTCAGCTGAAAAATGGC
Organism: Helicoverpa zea; assembly: GCF_022581195.2. NCBI lineage: Eukaryota > Metazoa > Arthropoda > Insecta > Lepidoptera > Noctuidae > Helicoverpa > Helicoverpa zea. The sequence continues at coordinate 2,914,899 of NC_061458.1, read as the reverse complement.
AGTATGTATGTAGGCTACTCTTTATACATGTGCGGAATGTAGTAAGTACCCTCGGTACACGAGTGATATCGCGGTTGAAAGCTAGTGTTCATAGTGAAGGTCTAAGAAACTAAGAAATTCAATTTAATCACGCAATTTATATCAACTGTTATTTCATTACATATGGAAAGCTATATTGTATTGAAAATATTTGCACTAATTTGAATAAGAAGAAAAAGTTTCAACAATGTTAAGAAAACTTTGGTCCTTCAGTACGGATTGTATATTTTAGATTTATCAAAGTAAAAATACATGAAATAATAGTTGAGTGAACTAGAAATGAGTTAGATCTATCGACGAAACTAACTCAAAACCCCTTTAGAGTAGACATGACAGAATTTACTCAGCAAGTTAGGTGATAAATTGTAAGTTTTTCTAAACCTCTCTCAAGTTATGACATCTTAATCTTAAGTTCAACCTTTACTTGAGCTTTGGACAATAAATCATGTGTTTATTCAGCAAATAGTTTCACGTGCTAACATCTTCATGACATGTTATTTTTAAGTTAAAATTACATCGAAACTTATAGAAAAATCTATAGATATTGGGCACATTAACCAATTTTGTTACTCAATAGTGGTTGTGACTTACGTGATTATAGTCAATGGGGGTAAAATTACCCCACTTCAAAATTGTATTCAATATTTTTCTGGATACCTCGTATTCATGCCGCAATTAAAGCAAGAGACTAATGTGTCAAGTTCACCATAGACGATTTTTTAATAAAATCACAATAGTATTTTCTTTTATTTATTCTTATAACGATAACATATCTTTTAATAACATTACTTTTAAAAGCAAAGACATAATATTATGAAACTTGATTTTTGCTCTGAAGTAGTCTAAAGTAACCAAAATTAAAACGCCTCTTACACACACAAATAAAACCCACAAATACTGTCACTACAGTGATAAGTAAATAACATAATTAAATAAACCAAAAGATTACACATGTTACAAATTAAACAAGTGTAGGCAGTCAGTGACAACTTAGTCTGTTAACAATTTAACGAAGTTGAGTTTCCTAGTGACAAGTCGACTGGGAAATTATTTAATTGATTCTATTCTTGTACACCTACGGTTCCGGATCGGTGTAAAGGTTTCCCCAAATCTACATAATTATTTATAGAAAAGTTTAGTTAGCAGAAGTTAGATGTCGTTCCTTCAATGAACCGTTTTAATAACATAGCGCTGGGACTCTATCTCGTTTCGGGTCGCAGCATTATGCTGAGCGAGGGCTGTATTGCGCGTTTTAAGACGCATGTTTTCCCTTTAATATGTTTTTCTACTATGTTTATATTGTCCATGTGTATATGCGTCTTTACACGTACAACAAAACTTATTTTCTATATCTTTCTAAATACCAGTAACTTTTCACAACTACCACAGAAACTACACAGCACAACTAAAAAGTAGCTTTCTTAGATAAATTCTACCTACCGCTAAAAGTTTTTTTGTTGGTTTAGTAGTTGCTATGATTAGCACGTTTACGTACTTACCTAAAGATAAATAAAACCACATCTAACCACCATGTTTTTCCCCAGGTAATCGAAGGCTACCGTCTCGAGAAACCCGAACACTGTCATCGGGAACTCTACAACATAATGTACTACTGCTGGGAGGCCGAACCGAAAGACCGACCAGACTTTGCAGACATAGTGGCGAGACTGGAACCGCTTATCAACAAAGACATGGACTATATACAACTGGAAAGGTTCCCAGATCATTCTTATTATAATCTACAGCACTTGGATGGGGAAAAACTATGATATTTTTTGAGGATTGCATTCTATTTTTAAGTCTTAAAATTGTTTTTTTTTTTGGTTAGACCGTTGTAAAAATTTATGAATTGATTTTTGATAGCTGTTGCCCATTAAGTATTGTATAACAAAATTAAGGGCAGTTCCACAGGCAAATTCTTAACACTATTTGCTGATAATATGAAAATATTTTAAAAAGCCTGCATCACTTTATAATATTCTCTAAAAGCAAACGTATCTAATGGCCGTGTATGATATTTTTTAGCAGCTAGAAAATTCTTGATAGACACTAATGTAAATCAAATTATTTATTTTTAATTGTAAACGAACAAAGAAATAAGTGCGACATGAAATGTACATTAAAACACAATGATATTGTTTTAATTATTTGTATTATATTGTGCATTATTTAGACTAATTATTAATACAATTATTTATAAATACATTGTTTTAAAAGTATGGGTTATAATGTAAATATCTTTTGAATATTACTCACGCTTAAAAATTTCAAATGTGTTTTACAGCAAACTTGGGTACTTAATTGCAAAAGTTGGCGTAACATTTCGAAAATTCAACTCATTTATTTAATTTAAAAATAATAGGCACATACTCATTACAAATGAGTTATGCAAATGAAAAACGAAAGATGCAAAATTTTCGAAAAATCTGAGATTAAAAATACTTTTTAATGATTGCAATAATAAATGTAAGTTATTTTAGTTCTTTTTTTTCACATAGACTAGTCTTTAGAATATCATAATGATTGTAATTGTAACTTAAGAATAATGGTCCTATATTAAATGTACAGTAAACTTAAAATAAGTAAACATACGATTTGTATAATAAATGTTTTGTTGTAAGTGCTTTTTAATTTCTTATTTTCATTCCTGAACACCTACTCTTCATCTAATTCCAAAGTCAAATCAAAGCACAAAGCATACTGAATCAAGACAAACGGTTCACTCGCCTTTTGAAATTCGCAAATTTATTTTGTACATAATTACAATTGACAATAACTTCAACAATAAGAGCCAAAGTTCCGCTAAAATACCCCAAAGCTAAAGCCAAGAAGCCGCCTTGCAAATGCTCCGAAGACAACGGATTAACATCGGATTTCTCCTTCAACAAAGCACGCAACTGGCGAGCTCTCCTCCTCTCGTTAAAATGCGCAAAATGCTGCCTAAGGCCTTCGTTTAACCCACTCTGCTTAAAGATCGTTATTGTTGCGGAAAACTCCATCATAAAAGGAAAGCCTCTTAAAGCTATCGTTTCTATAGGCACGCTAAACACATTATCCGTGAAGGTATAGTACTTATAATTGCCGACGCTGTCACTCAGTTCAGGTGTTATGCCAGAAATGTGGGCTAACTCAAGGCGGCTACAGAGTAAGGAAAAATTTCTATGCACAGCAACGTCTATCATTGCTTCAGTGATATTGGTGATGTCAGTCCACTGATCACCAATGCGGTAATCAAAAGGGTCAGTAGAATTATAAAATAAATCATGCAATTCTTCAAATCCACCAAACTTCAGACCACTTTCAACCAATTCTTCTACTGTTTGTATTTGGTACTCATGAGAAGGGTTCGTCAATACTTCGAATAGTTTCGTCTGGTATGCCGTCGAAAAGAGCATGCAATAAATGTTGAGAAACACAAAGAATACGCGCAGACTTTCTTTGACTGGGTGCAAATAAGATACGAAGCCTAGTACTGTTATCCAAGTGTTAAGAAAACAGTGGCGAAAAGAGCGATTGTAATCTGAATCCCCACTAAGTTCAGCAATAATCTTCCATGTTATGCCACACAAGAAAAATCCTGCTATTACGGAATACCAAACCAAGCTCTTGAAAATGATGACTAAAGCAACCCAGGCTGCTGATTTATGAGCTCTTGGAACCACCCAAGTATAAGCATCGGCTAAATAAGTTACCGAAGTTTCAAAATCTTCATGGACATCAAAGTCTGGAAATATTCCTCCCAAAAGTAAATGCCCTGACTTAGAAGCCAATTTCTTTAAACCTCCGTTCCATTCACCAACGTTTTCCCTTTCACCTCGATATCCGTCAATAAAGTTATATCTAGCCTTCATTTTAAATCGCTTGAGCATTGCATCAATCATTAACTTTTCAATATTAGCATCGTATTCATCATCACTGATGAAAGGATGTCTTTGTAAAGCTAAAACTTCGATAACACAACCCTCCATGTTATGTGGTATTTTATTGTCAAAAACTTTTCTATCATGTTTCAGCACTCCACTTTCACACATGTTTTGTACTACAAGTCTGTCTTTAGCTGTCTCATTGAAGTAGCCACAATATTTTGGAGGATCATAAGGCCTCCAACTATAAATGATAGCATTTCGAAAGTTGTTCGCTTTGGGTACGGCTATAATCACGTTTATTGCATTGTATTTGAAAAGGCAGCTCAGCACTCTCTCAACATAGTCGATGTTCACTTTATCATCCTGAACAAAATTGAAGAGTAAAATAATGAATTTTGCAAATGGATTCCAGCTGCGAGATCGTATCAGTTTACTCGCTAAAAACGAAAAATCTGTATAGCTATCTATTATGATAACGAAATAGTTGGCAAATGGTATTGCCACATAAACATCAACGTGAAGTACTCCAAGATTATAATTATCTAGATCACAGATTTCCACTTCATTGTTAGGACTCATGACTTCAATACTGAACTTGATTTCTTTATGAAGTCGTTTCAATAGTTTCGTTCTGATTCTCGTAACAGAGGTACTTACATCGTTAGTGTTTGCAAATATCAAAAGTCCGGGTTCATCAAATTCATTGTCAATTACTTTGGAAATGCAATTAGTATAATCATTGACGACCGTTGGACCAAATGGATTTACAACTCCATCAGAAATATGGACTAGTATAAATATAACTACAGTAACTACGGATATTTTATCAACAGACATCCGTGTTGCCTTGAATTATGAGCTATTAATACTGAAAGCTAAACTTCGAATAAAGGCTCTGCATGTTTTTATTAATGGTTCGCTATTATCTACACTGATCTCTACTTTAGCGAATAATTTAGACAAATCATGCCATAATTTATGTTGTAATTACTATGCTACATGCAACATTGTTTCAATTCTTTAATAGAAATGATTATTTCATTTGACATAGTCATATATGAAATCATATTTATTATCTTCACGATCGCTATGACTCACTTTATAAATTGATCGTATTTGACTTCTATAGATACAACTTTAAAATTTCGTGAACTATGCACACAAAGCTATTTTTATGTAAAAGATATGAATTTGTTAAATTATATCAATAATGCAACAGTATAAACAATATTTTAAACAAGGATAAACTTTCCTCGCCTTCCCAAGTTAACATAAAAAATAACATAATATTAAAATTCAGAATAGACTACAAAGTCGAGACTGCAAACAGCCCGGACACTTCTAAACTTATTGCAGTCTGCTATGCATTTAATATTAAAATTGCGAACAAAATCTTGATCCACAATTTCGAAAAAGTATTCGTAAAACATTGAATTATTTGAAGGTTTCCACGGACTGTGTATAAACTACACGGATTTTCTAGTCCAACGATTTTGGACAAAGACAAAGGTAGGACTGGAATCAATCTATCTTTGTCCGTGTAGAAATCCTTAGAATCTAGAGGCAATCTTTTAAAGAATTTGTGGAAAAGATAGTGGCGATTTTTTGTTTAAAATATTCCAACTAAACGAAGTATGAAACAGTATTTTTCCTTAACATTATAGCCATATATTATGGCTTACATATATTGCTAAGTATGCTCCCGACTATGTTGGGGTCGGCTTCCAGTCCAACCGTTTGCTGCAGAGTACCAGTGTTTCACAAGGAGCGACTGCCTATCTAACCTCCGCAACCCAGTTACCCGGGCAACCCAATTCCCCTTGGTAAGACTGGTTGTCAGAGTTTTGTGTCTAAAATACTCCAATTAAACGAAGCTTGAAATAGTATTTTTGCCAAACACATGTTTTGTTTGTACAACTAATTAAGAATATTCCAGAGTGTTGAAAATGTACTTTTTAAAAACGTTCAACCCGTTGTGACCTTAGTGTTAACTGGTTGACATGTAATCTTATAGTCTGAACATTGTTAGGTTTAATTAAAACACAAGCTTTGGTTACACGAGTTGGTCCTTTGAGACGCGTTCAAAACATTGTGTTAATAAACGTTTTGGTAATTTATTGATTTAAATATTGACTAATTTGTGAATAATTTGATAGTGATGTTTATTTACGTATAATCGTGAGTTAATCTAACCTGGACTGTAAAGTCTGAAATAAAAAACCCGACTTGAGCAAGCGTGGCGATTAACGCCTAATCCTTCTCTGTGTTAAAGGAGGCCTGTGTCCAACAGAGGGACGATAAAAGGGTGATGATACCCACAACGAGCGAAATAATAATTGCGATATATTTCTATAAGGGTTCGATAGCTCTTTCATTACCCGAAGTTTCGGCTGAATTGCCCCGACCGTAGTCACGGGATGACGTGTCGTTATAGCTGCTATATTGTTAAAAAATATTGAGTCTTTAGCATATACACGGGAGAATAGGTTCCTAAAACCATCCACGCCTGTTATCGTGATATCAGGGGAATTAAGTTCCTAAAGTTACCCACAACTGTTATCATGATATGTCCCTAAGAAATACAGGTAAAATATGGTTTGCTTCTTGCAATTGTGCTGTACAAAACACAATCATTTTGCATGAGACTATATTGAAAACTTTTGCTACCTACTCCTTTATTTTTGCAGTCTTTTCTATCGTCTGATGTGAAAAGAATGATGTTTGTACAATCTTCGAGACACCGTCTACGTTTAGAAAATGTTTTGTTCGCAATATTTATGTCTTAGATATAGTAGAAATGTTTTTCATATCATTTATCGCATATATACTTTCTGGTTGTGAAGTTTTTTATCCCATAGTTTACACACTTTATTTATTTTAATTGGTTAATTAAAATAAATCAAATTAAAAATTAATCAGGTTAATTAAATTCAATTTAATTTTTAACATTTTCAAATGGAATTTGGCTTTATCGTGCTTTTTATTGCACTTAATATTTGATATTGAATCACTCTTAAAACTCATATGAAAAGTGTCAATGTGTGATTTCTGTTATTAAAGATAGTTTTGAAGTGCACGTGTCAAAAATAATTTCCAATCTAAATGCACATCAAATCATTTCATTTCAAATCATGTTCAAACTTGTATCTCATATAAGGGGAAGTTGAGACAATAAAATCCAGAAATACATATGGGGCACTGCCGTGCCCTCAGATCTCGAACTTTCTATTCGCAGAGAATTCATATTATGTACTACGGTTTGTTACTGAATAGCGCGTTCGAAGTTCAAAGTATGAACTTTTGTTTTCAGAATAGAAACATGGCATTTACATCACTCGCTATATTGGATTTGGATGTTCCATTGTTTATTCAAAAATAGAACATTTGGATAACCGTTACGCTTTTGTTTTGTTTGTTCAAAGATTTGGAACTAGTGAATAAACAATATGTGACATGGTTGAATTGTTTTCAGATATTGGAATTTTAAATTAAATTGTAAACTATTTTACATTTGCATCTACTGCTAGTAGGTTTTACTAAAACTTTGAGTTTGTTTTCTTTTTATTCGTGCTTGTGTTATTGTGCTTATGTTAGTATCACTATTATAAAATGAATGTCGATGCTAGACCGTATTTACTAAAACATTGAGAAATGTAAAGAATATAACATCTAATAAAATCTTTAATCGTAAAGTTTCTTTGAAGAAAAAAAGTTAAAAAAAAACTAGTGCTTTAAATGGCTACTAATTAAACCTCATTACAGGAAACCGGTTAAAATAATCTTTAGAAAAAAGCAATTGTTTTATGCCTTGTGACTCTCGTATAAATTGATTCAGAGAGCTAGAGTTGACTATCTTCATAAAAAAAGAAAGAGTAATGTAAAGTAAACTTTTCAAATACTTCTTCACTTGATATTTGTTCAGTTAATGCACAACTATTTTTTCTTTTTATTGGTTAACCCTCATGTACAACATTTTCATCAGACATGAGAAAATGTGGCTCAAAGGACCAATTCCATCTCTTTTATGATTCCATGGTTTTCTTTTAGTTTATTTACACCCGGAAACTAAATATTATCTGGCCGCGAGAATATGTACCTCTATCTTTTGTACCACACTAGTTCAGAGGAAAATATTTTTATTAAAAATGTATTTGGACTTAAATAAAAATAGTAGATTCAGACTTAATGACTGTAAAGGATTTGATAGCAATTAAGGCTTTTGTAAAAGGTAGGCCCAAAATAAAAGGTAAAAAATTTAAAAAATAATTCATTTAAAAAACTTTAAAATCCTTACTAATGTTAGGTAAGTATGTAGGCGAAAGTAACTTTGTTTGTCTGGCGCGTTTTCACGCCAAAACTAGACATTATTTTTATATAATTACTAGCTTCTGCCAGCGGTTTCACCCGCATCCCGTGGGAACTACTTCCCGTACCGGGATAAAAAATAGCCTATAGCCTTCCTCGATAAATGGGCTCGTTGGTCTAGTTGTCGCAAGTGTGGCTGCTGAGCACGAGGTCTCGGGTTCGATTCCCGAGTCGGGCCGAAATCGCTTTGTGGGTTTTAGAAGACTTTCACAAAAGCAGCCCGAAGCCTGGAAGTTGGTGATTGATTCACCCGTGCATCGGAGAGCACGTAAATGTCGGTCCTGCGCCTGATCTCTTTCCGGTCGTGTCGGATTGCCGTCCCATCGGGCTATGAGAGTGAAGGAATAGGGAGTGCACCTGTGTCTTCGCAAATGCTTGTGCACTATAATATGTCCTGCGCAGTTGGCTAATCTCCTTACATGAGAACAGCCGCCGTAGCCGATAATCGGCTAGGAGGACATCATCATCATCATCATCATCTAACACTGAAAGAATTTTTCAAATCGGACCAGTAGTTCCTGAGATTAGCGCGTTCAAACAAACAAACAAACTCTTCAGCTTTATAATATTAGTATAGATTATACATACATATAATCTAGAGCCTGAAAATACGACGTAGGTTAGGTAATACTTCTTACTCATCATCATCTCCCGAGCCTGTTCCCAACTATGTTGGGGTCGGCTTCCAGTCTAACCGGATTCAGCTGAGTACCAGTGTTTAATATTTCTTACTGTGAGTAAAATAGATCTTGAAGCACCTGTTTCATCAACACAAAACATCATGACTCAACACATATTACCTTTATATAAAGTAGACAAAGGGTTAACATATTTAATTTACGTTATAACCTTCATCATAGTCCGGAAAATGTCTTCCATTGTTTAAAAATGCATTCAAATTTTCCAAAAGGCCCCATGGGTCGTGAAATTACTTAGCATAAAGGAGCCGAATGGGGGAATATTTTGTTTCTAAACTATGGGAGCAAAACAGCATGTGTTGAGTTATATTATTCATGGGTTCCTATAAAAGAGCGTTGTAAACATTTTATGGTCTAATTTTCTGATATAAATCATACGGCTTAGTAATTGAGTGCATTATATTTTTTAAATTAGGTTATGATTTCTAGCCCATTTTATGACTGATCTCGACTTCGTGAGGTATTTTCTATATCTTAACTATAAAGAGTAAACTGTTTATTATTTTGTTTGTTTGCACCCTAAAAGCTTCGAAACTACTGAATAGTTTTGAAAAAATATTTAATTGTTGGGATGGTTCCTCTAATCTCCGGGTGACATTAGGTACGGGATTTTTTCCGGGTATTGTCTCCACGGACCGCGGGTGAAACCACGGGAAACAGCTATGTATTATATTTCTCCTTATTCTCTGAAATGCGTACTTCCGTAATCCGGTCACAAATATAGTGATGAATGTGCGGAAACTAGAAACATTGGACTAGTCACCGTATTGTTGACCATTCACAAAAATATTTTTTTTTTTTTTTTTGTTTACAGTACAGTACAGTACAGTACAGTACAGTTATTATATTTCTTCTTTTTTTCTAATCGTTCTAAACTGTTGAGAACTACAATGTACGAGTAGGAACATGAGAACTGAGATAATATGACATTTGAATACCTTGTAAATAGAAAAAAAAGAGGAGAAGTTAAAATAATTATCTGTATTTATAAACAGGAAAAAGAGCTAATTTCAAAAAAAAATATATTACAACTTGTAGAATTATATTTTTACGGAATGTCTACGTTATGAATACGTTACGAATGCCCACGGCGATTTCTGTAACATCCGTTTGTATATTATATTCTACATGTATGAGAGGTCGGATTATTTATAAATTAAAAGTTCTTTTTTTTTTCAAGATATTGTATAATGGCGACCAAGACCGGCCTAAGGAGATCAGCCAGCTGCGCAGGATATATTGTTATAGTGCACGAGCATATTTTATGCAGATACAGGTGCACTCTTTATTCCTTTAATCAGCCCGATGTGACCGCAATCCGACAGGACCGGCGGCGTGCTCTCTGATGCACGCATGTATCAATCACCAACTGCCTGACTATGAGCTGCTTTGTGATATTTTTCTAGACACGTAGAGAGATTTTGGCCTGACCGGGAAATTGAATCCGAGACTCCATGCACAGCAATTGCGATATGCCACTACCAGACTAACGTGGCAATGAAATAAAATAAAGAAAATATATATCACACGTAGTCTTTTTCTAAGAAAAAGCGATACTTTCTCAGATCTATTCAATCTTATTCATAGGTCCCCTATTTCGTTCCAAATAAGTTCGCGCAGGTCCACGAAATGCAAATATGTTACGCTAAAAAACTACTTTCAGGCTGATACGCCTACAAACGTGACTAGGTACGTCCCAAAAGACATATTTGGGTTACTAGTATTTTTTCCGCTGAATTTCAGGTCTGAATAAGAATGAACCTATTTTCGTTCATATTGAAGTGAGGACAGAAGAAGCTACTTAGGAGATTTCTAAGATATTGTACTCGAGATTCTTAGACATTGTTGTTAGACCTCTTTGGAGGCATTCATACATTTTCTTGCAAAGAGTTTGCAAACCAATTTTTGACACTGTCCAGCTCCTGACAACCCAATTAAATCTGACAAACGTAAAAAAGAAAAACAAACAACAAATTTCGAGGTTATTTATTTGTCAAATCGTTTTGCGTATTTTACGATTGACGAATGTAAAATACACCAATATAGAAATTAATTTACATGTTAAAATTGTATTTTGTAGGTACCACGTGATTTGTTTTTTTATCGTATGTATCGGGAACGAATACCAAAGATTACACTATGTTGTTTGATGTTCATGCACATTCAGGCCTCCGGATATACAGGTATTCCCAACTAATTGGTTTTTGATAATTTGCATATAGAACGAGGAATTAATTTTTAAATAAACATTTTGAGCGTGACTTTATATTCTGGCTCTTGGTGTAACTAGAAATTAAGTGCCTCGTTTAGTTGCAAATCTAATGAAATATAGCTTAGTTTTGGTAGTTAACCGTAGTAAGTTGTTTGGATGTCTGGGTGTATGAAATTTGACTTGACTGTAAATTGTTTTGAGTTATTAGTGTGCTGAAATTGTATACTACGTGGTTTTTATACTGTCCTGGTACTTTTGCTGTTGAATGACCTTCGCTGTAGTCTTATATTGTGTATTCTGTTTTTTTTTTTTTTTATATATATATATATATTGATCATAATTAAAGAACAAACTTGTGAGATTTATACTTTTTCTATTAGTTTTTGACAATCAATTTGCTCACTCTTTTATCATAAAACTTTTAAAGCAGACACAAAAAAAAACAAACTATTAATTTCTCTAAAACTTTACGACATTTTACATTAAATTGGTATTTGCATACAAATATAATATTTAAGCTCTCATGTCTGAGCGTACTTAAAATTTATCTTTTAGTATTTCGTCGGGGTGTGTGCTTAAGTCTCTCTTTGACAACTATTTTAGATCGTCTTACTAGATCTACGTTACTCACGTTTTGGGGACTAAAACTTTCAGCTACGAATATTCTCCTGTCTACACTGAAAGTGTGTCTTTAAAATTGCTTTCTCAGCTTAGTGATATTGGCCTAGTTTTATTTTAAACTGTTTTTGATATCTCAGGTGTGACATGTCAAAACAGAAAGCGGTTATAAAGCGACTTATTTTCCTTTTTCATCGAATAAAAATAATAAAAATTGGATTATATTCATGTTTTTTTTTTAAATCTTTTATTTACTTTTCACAGACTTCTCTGATCTTTGCTTAAACTTTGTTACCACTCCATTTTACACAAAAGTCAATTGTTTTAAAAGAACAAAACCCTATTAGATACAAATACAACAAGACAACTAATTACTTACAAGCCCTATAAATCCCAAAACAATACGCTAACAAAACCCCAGAAAAATAATCACAAAAACAATTATACTCCTAACATATTTGTCTAATAAAATCACGTTACAAATGTGTGGAAATATCCCCTAGAAATGGGTTCAATTAAATATGAATACAATTCTATTTGTAGCCGATTCGTGCTTGGCCTTATGATTTGCGCAAACGTGCTGTTGATCCGTGTGTTTTGAATTTTCTATTAATGGGAATTGGGGCTTTATCTTACAAATGAGGTGGATTAGGTACTGGTTAATTTTGTGACTCAGGTTTTTTATGTATTTTATATATAAATAGACTCAAAATTCTTTTTATTTTACTTCTAATGTTATTGTCGTAAATTGGTTTTAAAACATGCACATGCGTTACTTTAGATATTTTCAATCCAAACATACATGAATGAAATAACATTGAGGCTACGCCTGAAAACTCATGTTTCAAATAACCTGAATGCATAGAATATTTTTACGTTTGCTTGTATTTCAATTTTCCATGCCTCTTGCAATATCATACAACAGACTGAATGTTGGTTTCACATCTAAACTAACACCCATATAGCAACAGCATTGAACAAACACACATATATTTAGAAATATGTTTCTAAACCATGGGATTATCTCGCATAAACATCGCTAAACATAAGCTTAGCGAATCTTCACGCGTCTATGGAGCGCTATCCTTATGCGGCTCAACTAAATATTTTAATTTATATTTTCTCTGACACACTACAGACGTGGGCTAAAAAAAAAAACAAATGTACTCCAAATTACTTTTTGGGAACAGCTATACCAAAAACACAGTTATTTATTTATTTTTAGATTTTGCTAGAAACTCGCTAGTTTTTAACGGGTTTAAATTATATACCAAAACATTCGTCATGAATCCGGTCAGTAGTTTTGACTTTATCCCGATCAGAGGGGATTTTGTTTTATGACATGTAATGTATTCTTGTTATGGACTTACGGCCGAGCCCAATATACTGACTGGTGTTTTCCTTACTAGAGATAAGAATTTGACATTGGACCTGTATGGTGCAAATGACAAAATTTTATCTCCAGTAAGCAACAGAGTAGTCACGGTGGCCTAGTGGGTAAAGAACCAACCTCCCGAGTATGAAGGTTCGATTCCAGTTCAGTCAAGTACCAATGCAACTTTTCTAAGTTTGTATGTACTTTTTAACTATATCTTGGACACCAATGGCTGATAAAAAGGTGAAGGAAAACATCTTGAGGAAACCTGGACTATATAGTCTGAAATCACCAACCCGCATTGAGCAAGCGTGGTGATTAATGCTCAATTCTTCTCCGTGTGAGAGGAGCCCTGTGCCCAGCAGTGGGCCGATAAAAAGGCTGTAACAGTCTGCAACAGATGATAGCATATTGGAAGAGTCTGTTAGAAAATACAAATACACTTTCATTTATGTCGTACCTCGTATGTACGTCAATATGTTCGTCGTTGGGTCAGTCAAAGGTTGTAGAACATCAGATAAATTCGAGCGGGTCGCTCGATTGGACGGTCGCCAACTAGACTTTCCGCTATGTCCGTCTACCCAAATAATAAGTGTACCGGAATTTGATGTATTGGAAATATATTCGGCCTGCATCGAGCCTTTTATGAATGCTTCCACAACGCGTTTGCGCACTGAATAAAATTCATTCCTGTATACTTCCTTATTTACTTCCTTTGTGTACTTTGTTATATACTGTATTATGTACTACCTTTTATATTTCCTTATATACTTTATTATGTACTCCCCTTGTGAACTTAAATATGTACTCAACTTATGTACTCCCCTTTCCCCTTATGTACTCTCTTTATCTACTCCTTTGATGTGCTTTCCTTATGCCTTTCTGTTCTCCCTGAGTTTTTTTACTATGGATTAAACCATCTCCTTTGTAACCATATAAAAGTACAAATGTTTAAATCTATCATCTCTCAAACCACAAGTTTGTGTGTGAACCTACTCAAACTTTTAGAAAAGTCTAGAAGCTGCCTATAAAATGTGTTCTTCTACAATCAGTAAACAAGATTATTACCTATTAGAGTCAGTCCTATAAGAATCAGTATTAATTAGATACAAATACATACCTAAGTATATACAGATTGGCCACGTGCCAGTTTAGATAGCTACTGCTTTTCCAATCAAGCAACAAATTGACCTATCAAGAAACTAATCAGGATCAACATTGACGTGACGCAGATAGTCACTGCTACTAACTATACTAATATAACATAGAGAAAACAGTTTTGTTTGTTTCTTTGTGCACCTATCGGTAAAAAAGGTTGCCTGCGTAGCTGAGTTGAGGAGGATAGGCAGTCGCTCCTTGTAAAACACTGATAGTCAGCTGCTGCATGCAGTTAGACTGGAAGCCGATCCCAACATAGTTGGGAAAAGGCTCGGGAGATGGTAAACAAACATCGAGATGATGTTTGTGTTTATTGGCAAATTTTCGGTTTGTTGGAAAGCTACACTATTCCCGAGTACTTTATTTCATAATAATAATAATAATGCGTTTAAAGTCCGCCGAGGTATCCTCACCCTTCAGCCGCTCATGTACCTGTTGCCCCCTTCTTGCGATTTAGCGACTGATTCCCGGGGGCCCAGTAAGTGAGTTGGCGAGTCTCCACCTGCCATTTTTACATTTTTACATTGTCATCGGCAGGTGCCATAGTTCCCGTAGTTTCCCCATTCCTAGTCCACTAGCATCCCATCACAATAGCCCAAGTAGTTTTCATCCATAGTTAGCAATAGTTTAGCACAGAACCGGGGATTGTCCTTGGGTACATTTCTATAGTGTATACAGGGATAATCGTCGGTTTTGTGTCACCATTTCATTAAAGTTGTCTCAAAAGGGCTTCAGCGTGTTGGCTTCGGCCCCACGTTCGTCTTCCAAAAATCCGGGACTCTGTAGTCCCGTGGTCGGTTAGAGACATACAAATATAATAATGGGAAAGAAAAACTTCTCCTGGGACGTGGGTGAAAACGCGGGAAAATAGCTAATTAATTTATACATTGCGTAGGTGTAAAAATACTTTCAAATTGGTCATGTTCGATATTAATTCCATTTCTATTTCGTTTCTAACTTCTGAAAGCTTCAATCATCGTTTTGATTATGCGCGTGTAGAATTGGTAATTATTTTGTGTTCCTAAAGGCCGGTTTACACTTTGCGAAGTGTGAAGTGATAAGTGTTAAGCGTTAACTTTAGGCGATAAGTCTCAAGTGTTAAGTAATCTTTTCCATCTCCGTTTACACAGTGTTTAGGAAGAAGCTCATAGTGGTACTGTCCGTTGTGCATAGTGTCTCTAGAAATGGAAGATGAACAGAGCCTAATATTGAGACAAATAATTAAGGAGATTGTATCTGTTGTGGTATATGATATAGAAAATGAACTCAATTTTGAAATCGGGAATTCCCATCGCTTCACTCAGTTTCAATAGGGCCACATCTCTCAACTGTTTGTTTTTAAATTCTGCGCACTTTACATTGTATAGGCATTCAAACTTTATGTATTCTTGTACGAATTTTAAAGTATGTTGTTCAGTCCACTTCATTTTCGCTTTGAACTTGACACTGCGCACTTAACACACACGTATTTACACACTGATTAGTACAGGCAAATTGCGAGAGAGGGTAGTAGAAAAGTTGAGAGGGGGTAGTCACTTAACAACAAAAATAGACCTTGATTCTATTCACTCGCACTAATCAATAAGTACTAATCGCACGTATCACTTAACACTAATCACTTTACGCTTCCGTTCACACCTTGATTACTAAACACCTGCACTAATCACCTGCAGTGTTAACTTAACAAAGTGTAAACCGGGCATAAATTGAAACGGTGTTCGGTTTGACTGAGGGAAGTTTTCGCATGTCATTGCTTTCCCACTCGAGTAAAATGAATCGGCTAGTGATCATTTCCAATGCAGGACAAGGGCGTCCTTTTTCTTAAAACGGATTTAAAAACGGGATTCAATGACAAAGTCTAATCAAAGTAGTTTTTTTTTTCATTTCATATTTCTATTCATTTTTTGGTTTTGAAAATTAGAATAGTACAACAGTAAATTATAAATACTAAAATAGTTTAAACATCGTTCAAATTATCTTAGGATATATTAATACAAATAAAAGCTACGTAAGTATAAATTATACAAAACATTTTCATACCTTTTAGATACCGAAAAGTCTGTTTCTTAGGGATTGTTCACACCAAACGTATTGTCCGCCGCTGACTGTGAGTATACTCACTGTCTGCCCCAGTATGAACGTCGACTCAATCTGCAGTACGCGTACTCACCAAGCCGACAATAAGCTATAGCGTACGATGCGCTACATGTGTGAACAAAAGAATAGGCTCGTGTAGGTTCACACTAGATGCGTACGCTGAGCGGCTGACTATTCTACACATAAAAGAGCTCAGTATTTGAACCCCCCAATCTTCATACATAACAGATGCTATGTCTTCCCAAGCGCATCTTCGTAAGTTTCTATCACTAAATTCTTCTGAATTCGCATTCCAAATACATTCTCTAGAATGTACTTCTGCAATAAACTTTTCGGTGTCGAACATCGCGAGGTGTCACGTCTGTCCTCATTGAAGTTTGTTTCTCGAGTGTATTGCGGCCGATGCGCGCGGCGGTGCGGGCGCAGCGGAGCGGCGCTATTCGGCAACTGCGTCCGCGTAGCCAATCCGCGTCCGTCGTGCATAGTCGCGTAGTAAAATAATCGGCCACTGAGAGTCAGCGACAACAGGCGACGTAATAGCGTATAGTCGGTTTGGTGTGAACGACAATTTCAATATATATGGAAAAGCAATAAACTGCGTAACGTGCGCTCACAGTCAGCGGCCGACAATACGTTTGGTCTGAACGATGCCTTAAAGTAAAATTCACTGCAAACGCACCTCTGCATTTTAGCAAAATTTTCCACTTTATGCATTTTTCATTTTGGTAGAATAATAGCGTCTTACAGTCTACAGCTGGTTTAAAACAAACATTGCTTAGTTAAATAACATCAAAGGAATTACGTTAACATGAAAATTGTGAGATAACTAGTTAGTTTCTGTGGTGTTATCGTTACTACAGTATCCTTGGTAAAATAGTTGGAGAGCTAAAGAATCATCAGTGTTCATTTTATTTTGTAAAATAACCTATAATTTTATTTAAGCAATGGTCTAAGCGAATACCAAGCAGAAGATTTATAATTCAAAGGTATTTGGAGGTAAAACTTAAATGAAATAATAATGTTCTTTGATAAATATGGAAGAGTGGTGTGAATAAAAAATAGAATTATAGGAAGTCAGTAAATTAACTATGCATCCCTAGTTTTTTAGGCAACACAGACGATAAGTTTTAGAAATAGGTGACAAAATATTGAGACGAACAAAACTGAAATGAAAATCAAGTAGAAAGTGAAATGTGGCCTTGGACGACCGAGCCTGGATTCAGGCTACTCTTCCCGTTCGCATGGGAGGGCTTGGCGTCCGCAAAATTTCAAGTATTAGCCTACCGGCCTTTATATCCTCCGTCCATGGTACTGAGCAATTGACCAGGAAAATTCTTCCTATCACACTGGCCAATTGCGAGGTACCATGTCTGACTGAGGCTGTAGAGGCTTGGAAAATCACCTGCCCGAATACTGATCCACCCGTCAACCCGTCCTCCCAGAGACAGTGGGATGAGCCGCTCTGCAGAGTTATACGGAATAATCTGCTAAATACGTCAATTTCTTCTGCAGAGCGAGCGCGCCTTCTGGCTGTGGGCGAATGGGAGTCGGGTCTATGGCTTCTGGCACTTCCGTCGTCAAACATAGGCACATTGTTTGACGACACCACTTTCCGGCTTGCTGTTTGCTTGCGTTTGGGTGCTCCGTGCTGCTCTCCTCACCGCTGCCACTGTGGCGAAGCTGTCAGCAGCCTTGGACACCACGGCTTGTCGTGCAGCCGCAGCGCGGGACGATTTGCACGGCATGCGAATATCAATGACATAATCCGTCGCGCTCTTGTTGCCGTAGGCGTTCCAGCCATATTAGAACCCAGTGGTCTGGCACGCGACGATGGCAAGAGACCAGACGGTATGTCGTTGTTCCCGTGGAAGATGGGTAGGTCATTAGTATGGGACGCGACTTGTGTCGATACTCTTGCACCATCTCACCTTCCTAGCTCGGCGCGATGTGCTGGTTCCGCTGCTGCGGCTGCAGAGAACCTCAAACGGCGCAAATATAGCACCCTGGTTGGTAACTATACCTTTGAGCCGTTTGGGGTTGAAACCCTCGGGCCGTGGGGTCCAAGTGCTCATCTGCTTTTTAAAGATCTGGCAAAGCGACTTGCTGACACTTCAAGTGACCCAAAGGCTGGTTTTTATTTTGGTCAAAAATTAAGCATTGCCATCCAACGTGGCAATGCTGCCAGCCTCTTGGGTACACTCCCGGTGGGCAGCGATGAGGAGTTTTTTGATGCCATTTTTTAGTTGTATATATGTATAAATAAGGCTTTTTTTTACGTCATGTAAATATGTACATAAACTGAACCCAACAATAAAGTTCTATTTGAAAAAAAAAAAAAAGTAGAAAGTGGACTGACTTTTCATAAAAACCTTCCTGATTTTTCACTCGTAACGGTGTCAACTTTTTTCAATTGTAATAAAATTTCTCGTCGACATTCTATACCGAAACACCTTTATATTTTGCTTTTATGCCCAAAAGCGTTACTATGTTGAAAATCCTTTGTTAAAAATTTATATATCCACCTAAAAATAACGGGGATTTTTTTGAAGTGTTATGAAATATTTTCTCGTAATAAGAGGAGAAAAGGAAGCCGTTTCAAATCTTTATCACTTTCTGTCTAGACGTTATTGAGATGAGAGAATTTCTAAATCAAAATCCTTAAGGAATGATGTCTTATTTGGCAGTTAGTAACATCTTACTAACACTTTCAGACAAGAAGGGCTAAACTTTTAAGTAAGTTTATACTTATCTATCAAATCCTTTTCATAGTACAAACGACTTTTGTTTGGTGAATTAGATAGACAAAACTATTGAGAAAGTTAAGGAAAAGTTGTGAGACAGTAGGTATTTCAATATTGTCGCAATTTGCAAAGATAAAACTAAAGAAAGAACTTCGTTCCTTCTACTGAAAATATCTCACAGTTTACATAAAGTTAATGTTTGGCAAATAAATGAAGTGGAAACTACAGATTATTGGAATCTCTTACTTACTTGCCAATTTCATAGGGAACATTTGTCAAAGAGAACGTAATTATATGTATATGTACTTACTTTGAAAATGGTTTTTCTAACTAAGAGCAGGAAAATGGCTGTGAGCATTCCGTTATGTTAAATCTTAGAACTTAGACGGTTTCGCACGTGTAACTTAATCCGCATGTACAGTTTTTTTTTTTAAGGACCAGGTAAAACAAGTCTGCTGTCACTAACCACGTAGATGGCTCAAACTCTGAACATATTATTAAAAAATCATATCATTGTAATGGAAAAATATTACCATTACACATATTTCTAAGCCAATTGAACATATATCTGCATACGCTTCTCGCGACCTCTAGACAGTTTCATTAGGTACCAAAAGAGATAAAAGTATTTAGCCAGCCTTAAAGACCGCGGATTTCGTAACGAAGAACCAAAAATATTCCCCAAAACATAAATCAAAGAAAACCCATAAACATTGTGTGATATTACAGTAATTCGTAATAAAATATCGCTTTTATATTGTAGAATAATCCATTTTATCGGCAATATTCCTTTCACTATGAAAAGATAATTTCGGGGTTTACTTTACGATCAGAACCGAGGCCTATAATTTACTTAATAACCGGCCTTAAATTGCTCAATAAAAACATCTTCAGGAAAAAGTTTGAAAGGTCAAATTTTTTTACAATGTGACTCTAAAAGTTAGCGAAACTTTTATTGAATTTTTGTCTCCTGATTTATGGTACTTCTGTTAGGAATATTGGAAAAGGTATAACAATGACATTTCTTGTAATGACCAGCGTATTAATATTTGAAATTGCTCGTAGGTACGGTTTTTATTTAATGCTTCCTCGAAAGACATCGTTTACCTACTTTGATAAGCCAAGCTCCGACGGTCAGGGTTCCGTAGAAAGAAAACTCTTGACAATGCGTGCTGTGTCAAAAAGTACAGCTTTCTGCAAGCTGAAGTTTGATCCAACTATGTAATGAAAGCCTTTTTAGGTGTAGGATTGAGGCTCTTAGTCATCAATAAATCAATCTTTTTCATTATTATTAAAATTTATTTTATAGTAATTGCAATAATACGTTTATGTTCTGCCACAGCACAATCACAAGATCAGACAAGTTCAAGAACAAACACACTATTTGACGACGCCGATGATATTCAGAGGCAGCTCGACAATGAAGCCAGGGATAGGATCAAGTATGGACGAGTAAGTACTTAAATACTATCATATGCCACTTTTGAACGTAGATACATATTTATATAGAATACTTTTTATATCAAAATACTACCTATAATTGTCACGTAAACAAGTAAATACTACCTATAGTTTATCTATCCGTAATTTTATGGGAATAGGCATGATGTCGAATACTAAGTTGCGTAACTATCGTATTATCATCATCATCATATCAGCCGATTTTCCTACTCCACTGAGCGCCATTCGTATGGGTCTTGTGGGTGGTAATTGTCAACTAATACAATTTCTTCTTGTTACAGCCGAAAACAATATGGGTATTCCATTTTCCCACACATTTTCCTGAGCACAATTCCTTGATAGACCCCACAGAGTCTCAAATGAGATGTCCACGGGATGTAGTAAGTGAATTTACGTCATAAAGTTAGGGTTTAGGGAGGAATGGAGATAATCCCGTCTTAAAGACAAGTAGGTACATGTAAACGGTAGGAGGTTTTATTGGTTTCTAAGCGATAGGAAGAAATAAAAGCAAACATTTTAGTTAAGGAAATACAAAATCTTAAAGCTAGTAGGTAAATGTTTTATAGATAGACATAGGATGTGGCAAATAGGTCACAAATTAACCCCTATAGGCAAAGGATCATGCCCATATTAGTATGGAGTCAAAAGTCAGCAACGCCATGCAATGCCCAAATTCCAGTTCTATGTCATACGATAGCTTTACAGCCATATTTGTAAGATATCTAGATTTAATATTATATAAAGCACCGATTCAAAAGATATTGGACATTAAACATGATAAATTCCCACTGGTTTTTTATACATTTTATCATTTATAGACAGCATTGCTATTAGTTTTTCACTAGGAACTTCATGATCATCATGAATTTGTGAGGTACGCTTCGCTGCACCACCCACAACATGGGATTGAAGACCGCTCGCGCCGAACGCGTTATATTTACGTTCGTGCTATCTCGCTCGCGCGCGCATCTGTCTCGTTTCTTTTAGGTACTCACAGAGTCTTATCAGAGCGTTCTTATTGGACAATCGCGCGACGCTCTCGCTTGAGCGTTAACACTACTTCGGCCCCTGTTATTTTAGACTTAAGCTCGTTCTGTATTTACAAAATATACGATATACTATACTCTTCTACTTTACACCATCATTGCTGTTTTATTTATCAACTTTACCTGCATTGCTGCTACATCTTGGTGACCCCGAGAGAAAAATGATGGAACACAAGCAAGAAGTTAGCGAGCCTACAGAACTCGCTGTCGTCTCCGTGCAGTCGCGTCTCCTTCCCTTCTGGCGTGAATATCCTCGCGTGTGGTTCATTCAATTCGAAGCCGTCGTCGAGCCGCAGAAGACCAGTGACGAAAACAAATATCGTTACGTCCTGGGCCAACTACAACCGACCGACCTTCAACATGTCACAGACATCGTGATCAAGCCGCCAGAAACTAAGAAGTACGAGGCCATCAAACAACGCCTTCTCTCCGTGTACGAGCAGTCCGAGGTGAAAAACTTTAAGAACCTCATCAGCGGATTGGAACTTGGCAACCAAAAACCGTCTCAGTTGCTACGACGTATGCGCGAACTCGGCGGCAACATGATCACCGAAGATGGCATCAAGATTGAGTGGATGAACCACCTTCCGCCGCAAATGCGAGTTGTGCTGTCTGTGAACACAGATTCATCACTCGATATGCTCGCGGCAATGGCAGACAAGATGATGGAATATTCCGAGTCGGCAAATATCGCAGCTGTCTCTTCATCTCAACCAGATTCTGCGGCAGTAAACCAGCAAATCATGTCCGCGCAGATACAAGTTATCTCAAAACAACTCGAGAATCTGACACTCGAGATCTCCGAACTTCGTAGCCGTGGAAGACCAAACCATCGCCGTTATCAGCGTTCCCGCTCAAGATCAAAGTCCACTGCAAGGCATCAACACGATCCCAATCGAGTATGTTACTACCACTACCGATTTGGAGATCAGGCAAGACGCTGCGTGTCACCGTGCGCTAGGCGAAATCAAAAGAAGTCGGAAAACTAGAAGAGGCACCGACCGTGGCGGACGTCGGTGTAACTACGACAAGTAACCGCCTATGTGTCTTCGATCGCAACACGAATCACCGTTTCCTCGTTGACACCGGTGCGGATATCTCCGTCCTAGCCGCCACCCCAATACATAAGAAGAAATGTTCGCCAACATCATACAAACTATACGCCGCGAACAGTTCACCAATCAATACCTACGGCGAGAAAGATCTACAAATCGACCTAGGCCTCAGAAGACGATTTCGCTGGTCATTTGTAGTCGCAGATGTCAAAACATCGATACTCGGAGCTGACTTCCTTCGCCACTTCAAACTCCTCGTCGACTTGCATCAAAAGAAGCTAATCGACAAGGTGACACAACTATCGATAAACGCCGTAGAAATCTCGTCGATGCAACAAGCCGTTTACGTACTTAGCAACAAGCAGACATATCAAGACATACTCAAGCAATATCCAGATCTACTGCGACCTATGTCCTTGAAAACGCCCGCTAAACACAACGTCGTGCATCACATCGAGACTACGGGACAACCTGTCTTCGCCCGTGCTCGCCCCCTGCCGCCCGACAAATACAAAGCGGCTAAGGACGAATTCGAACGCATGATGGAAATGGGCATATGTCAACCTTCCAAGAGCCCGTGGGCCAGCCCACTCCATGTGGTAAAGAAGAAAGATGGCAGTCTACGAGTGTGCGGCGACTACAGACGTCTAAATTCAGTCACGCTACCAGATAAATACCCGATTCCGCGCATACAAGACTTCACCTATCAACTACACAATAAGAAGATCTTTTCAAAACTCGACATGAAAATGGCCTACTACAAAATACCAATAAACAAAGAAGACGCTCAGAAAACGGCAATCATCACACCCTTCGGGTTGTTTGAATTCACCTGCATGCCGTTTGGCCTACGTAACGCTAGTCAAACTTTCCAACGATTCATGCACGAGGTTCTGCGCGGCATCGAGGGATGTTTTTCATACATCGACGATATCTTGTTGTACTCAGATAACGAACAAGAACACAAGGAATTACTGCATCGAGTTCTTGACCGCTTGAACAAATACGGCGTATCACTCAACGTAAACAAATGTGAATTTGCACAGGCGAAAATCAATTTTCTCGGCTATGAAGTAACAGCGGACGGCATAAAACCAACCGAAGAACGGATAAAAGTCATATCCAGTTATCCTCAACCGAAAACTATCATCGAGCTTCGTCGTTTCCTGGGCATGCTGAACTTCTACAGAGATTGTTTACCAAATCAAGCCGACATGCAAAGTGAACTCAACAAATATCTGCACAATGGGAAAAAGAATGACAAAACGCCTATCACGTGGACGCCGGCCGCCGAACAAGCATTTCAAAAATGCCGCCAAAGCATACTGGAATGTGCAACACTATCGCACCCTATCGCCGGCACCCCACTCTGCATCATGACGGACGCTTCTGACCACGGCATTGGAGCGGTGCTACAACAACGTGACAACGCAGCCTGGAAACCGCTAGCATTCTTTTCCAAAACATTGAGTGCTACGCAATCACGATACAGCACGTATGATCGCGAACTACTAGCGATCTACGCGGCTGTGAAACATTTTCGAAGACTCATCGAAGGCTGTGACGTCACCGTCTACACTGATCACAAACCGCTATCCTATGCGCTCTCAAGGCCGCAAAGTAGCAGCGACACTCAGCGACGCACATAGGGGTATTTTGCATTTTTAGCCGGGCGAAACTATTAGTGCGGGTTTTTCTGCTGTAAAGTAGATAGGACTTACTAATATTTACAGAAAACCATTGAAAAGGCCTTAATCCTAAAGTGAGTATTATGGGCTGATACGATGATAAAATAAAGTAATATTCATGATTTGGAGAAGGTTTTATTGACTAACTAATTAGATAAAAATCATATTGAACAGGTATTCTCTACTTAAATGTTTGTAGTTAGAGCTCCCTGGTATGCCTAAAACAATAAATAAGCGTGTTAAAAAGAAAACATTTAACAATTTGCTTGAAAATAATGGTTAATTGTTTTTAGTTTACACCAGCAGTAACATCTAAGTTCTGTCAAAAGTAGCAAAAAGTAGCACCTAATGTGTGTAATATCTATCATCTGACAATGTTTGTAATACGTTACAACAGAAATCATTAGCCGGAAGCACTCGGAAGATAACTATATTCACTGTGGAAAGTACAATATTCATTAAAAAACGGTTAAAACATTTTGAACTTTAAGAATTGATTTTGAACCTAAAAAAATACACATAAACATTATTAAATCCTAACAAATAAAACTGTTCTTACCTGTATTATGATAATCCATAGTAGTTTTGGTTAAATAGCTCACAATAAAAAAGTTCTGAGGTTTCAAACACGGTACGTTTTTAATGTAGCCAGAAACTGACGCGAGTGCATGTCACAATGATCAAGTTCCGAGAGGTTTGTGGCTGGATGGCGCGGGAGTAGGAGCCTGAAAATGGTCGGATTTTGTTCAGTAGTTACCTGGCTTTCTAACAAGCATTAAATTTTTCTTTTCTGTTGAAGTTTGTTTTTCTAGTTTCGCCCGGCTAGAAATGCAAAATACCCCTATGTGCGACGTGAGCGACAACTCCACTTTATCAGTCAATTCGTCAAGAACATCGTGTACGTAAAGGGAGAAGAAAACTCAGTCGCTGACGCCTTATCTCGTATTGACGAAATACAATGCCCGTCAAACATCGACTACGACAAGTTATCACGTGATCAAGATCAAGACGATGAGCTGAAACAATTGAAGCTGCAGCCGAATTTAAAATTCATCTCAGTTACTTTGCCTGGCACGCAACGACCAATCACGTGCGAGATGTCAACGTCCACGCTTCGCCCATACTTACCACCGGCACATCGTTTTGCTGCATTCAAAGCGCAACATGATCTCTGCCACTCTGGTATCAAGGCGACTAGGAAGCAAGTGACATCGAAGTTCTTCTGGTCATCCATGAACAAAGACGTAACAACGTGGACAAGAAACTGCGTCGGCTGTCAGCGAGCAAAAGTACATCGTCACGTCGTCACGCCGCTAGGAAGTTTCCCGCCATCTCAACGCTTCGAACACATACATATCGATATAGTCGGCCCACTTCGACTATCTTACGATTATCGATATTGTGTTACGATCATGGACAGATTTACAAAGTGGCCAGAAGCTGTACCAGTGCGCGAAATAACAGCTGAGATCGTCGCAAAAGCGCTGTATGAAAACTGGATTGCGAGATTCGGCTGCCCACTACGTATATCAACCGATCAAGGCAGGCAGTTTGAATCGTCGTTGTTCAGCGCGCTAATGAAGAAACTCGGCATTACACGCATACGTACAACTGCATACCATCCGCAGTCAAACGGTCAAATAGAGCGCTGGCATCGTACGCTAAAAGCTGCGTTAATGGCTAGAGGCGCAACTACCAACTGGAGTGACGAACTTCCCACCGTACTACTTGGCCTCCGAACAGCGCTGCGTGAAGACAACAACCTAAGTCCCGCGCTAATGACCTACGGTTCTACGCTACGTGTGCCATCGGATTTCTTCGCGCCGACTACTACAATTAACATGTCGGACGAAGATTACGTACGCTGCCTCACACAAACGATGACGTCACTCTCACCTTCGTGCACTACCGCGAGAACATCAGCCAGTCCCTTCATACATAAGGACCTCGGTACGTGCACACACGTCTTTGTGAGGAACGATACCGTTCGAGCGCCGCTGACACCACCCTACGATGGACCGTATCCTGTGCTACAGAGACACGAAAAATTCTTCAAGATACAGCTACCGAATCGAGAGACAGTTGTATCGCTGGATAGACTGAAACCGGCATACATCTGCAACGAAAATGATTCGCCAAACACTACGTGTCCTACGAGTACACCGAGCATCGTGGATCCTGTACCTTCACAGCAACCCTACGTCACCAGGACCGGCAGAGTATGCAAGCCAAACGTACGCTTCGCTAAGGGGGGGGTACTGTGAGGTACGCTTCGCTGCACCACCCACAACATGGGATTGAAGACCGCTCGCGCCGAACGCGTTATATTTACGTTCGTGCTATCTCGCTCGCGCGCGCATCTGTCTCGTTTCTTTTAGGTACTCACAGAGTCTTATCAGAGCGTTCTTATTGGACAATCGCGCGACGCTCTCGCTTGAGCGTTAACACTACTTCGGCCCCTGTTATTTTAGACTTAAGCTCGTTCTGTATTTACAAAATATACGATATATATACTCTTCTACTTTACACCATCATTGGGACTCCGCTTCTGACTCTCGTCGTGTACGGACGTGTCGCTCTGCGCTCGCCCGTTTACGACTTTTGTCTTTGTTACGCCCGACGTAACGCTCACCGTAGTCGCTCTGCCGACTACAAATATATCAATCCAAAGCTGCTTTTTTCAAAGCGGCGGACGATTATCCTGTTTCTAAAACGTTTGTGTCAAGTAAATTCACTTGACCCCTTCTGGGTAAAAGCCACAGTTTCGTGGTTCTCGGTTGAAACCATACGGTGCCAACGAAGCCGAGAGGGTGTTGACCCAATCACACCCGCCGAACCCCTTCAGGGCAAGGCAGTCAATTGGACGGGAGCTCGGATTTCGGCCTTGGGGGATCTCCTAGTCGTGCCTTGCATCTGGTTTGCTTTCACAGCTACACACCTGGTGTCGGTTGGGTATCTCTATACCCTTCGCACTAGACTGGCTAGGGCCCGTTCGCACAATAAGACTGGCGAACGGTTTACAAGCTTAGGGCTCACCAATAGGTACTCACCTCCCTGCCTATACCCGGCAGGGAGGGTTACACATCCCCGGGCCCATCCACCCGGGGAGATAGGAAATAGGTCTTAGGTTTTTATAATTAGGCCCCCATCTCTTTTAGCTCGGTAGCCCTCTTCCCTCACGGGGAAATGACTACCGAAGTCTATAAATTCTTCTTCGAGGTCCTCCTCAAGGACCAAGACATTGTCGCCAAATATGGCGACATGATCAACAACCTTGATATCAAGGACCCGCGCCTAGCGCGCTATTGTATTATCACCGATAACGGCTCAACAAAGGAGGCCGGCGCAGCTGTGTCGCGCCCCATTGTTGAGCCTATAATCGTCTCTTCGGGGAAAACCGCCGCATTAGCGGAAACGGTAATCCCCAATACAATGGTCGATGCCCAGCTGCACTCGACCATTGTTCCTAATCCCATTGTCTCACAGACAATGGAAATAACTCAGGCGAGTGCACCTGCGTCAAACGCCGACGCCGAATGCATGGACACCTCGTCCTCCCGCTCTGCCTCACCCGTCCCAGAGGATGCTCAACCCTCCGAGCCCTCTGACTCCTCTTCCTCCGACGACGACTTCACCGTCGTACAGGGAGGTAAGAGGAAAAAGAACAAAAACAACGACAAGGCGCGCAAGACCATCGCCCTTGTCGCATCTCCTCTCCCTAGCCTGCCCGCTGTGTCTACAGCATCCCCCGCCCCGTCACCCTCGACCTCGCAGGTCGCTTCCTCCCAAGGTGCCGCTAAGCCCAAAAGCGCACCAAAAAACAAACCTCCGCCGCCTGTATACTTACAGGACAAGGCAAAATGGACCGAAGTGTCCAAGCTGTGTGTTTTTTTTTTTTTTTTTTTTTTTTTTTTTTTATTTTAAGAAGGCTTACAGACTAATAACATAATATGTAACAAAAATATATTTTCCAGTTGCTAATAACAAGCCTCCACAGATATATAATATTAACGATGAACTATTGTAATGCCTGAATGTGTTTTTTCTTTTTTTTTTTTTTTTTTTTTTTTAATTATTAATATTATTTATTTGCTACGTGTGTATTTGAGTACCACCAGACAGTGCTTCATTCTCAAAAAATGATTTAGCTAAAAGTTTCTTTGCTACTTTCGTTTTAGTGCAAAATAAGTCAATATCATGCTCACGAGATAATTCATTAAAGCAACGAGCGCTTCTAATAAGGTAAGCATTACGCCTATAATTAGTGGAGGTGGAAGGCACACTCAGTAATGGCCTCCATCGTAACCCAATAAGGTTAGTTTTAAATTCAAGTTTTGAAACGAGCTCAGAGCAGTCGATCGATCCATTCGCTATCTTCATTAAGAAACATATATCATTGATGAGTCGCCTGTAATCTAGTGGTAAAAAATGGTATTTCTTACATCGTTGCACATAACCTATAGATATTCGGTGCGCTTTGTAATCGAGATATCTAAGGAACTTTTTCTGGATACCCTCAATACGCAGCTTATAGATCTCATATTGAGGGTTCCAGACTTGAGATGCATACTCCAAGTGACTGCGTACGAACGAACAATATAAAACCTTGATTGGTTTCAGAGAACGGAAACAGGCTGAGGCTCTAATTATAAACCCTAATGCTTTCGCAGCTTTTTTTACAATACCCTCAATGTGTTGATCAAATAGTAATTTGCTATCTTGTATAATGCCTAAATCCCTGATACTGTCAACTTTACATAAAGCGTGTTGGTTAAGAGTATAGGTTGCATTCACCGTAGACTTCTGACGCGTGAAGGTCATATGGAAGCATTTAGACACGTTTAGCTGTAGCAGATTACGTGCGCAGTACTCCTCAAATCTATTAAGATCAGCTTGCAACTGCTGAGTATCAGAGATGCCACGTATAATTTTATGAACCTTCATGTCGTCAGCATATAGTAATACATAAGAATGCTTGAAGCAGTTTATTACGTCAGCAATAAACAGAGTGAAAAGTAGACTCCCCAACACCGAACCCTGCGGTACCCCGGAGGGGACCGAGGTCCAACCCGAAGTGTACCCCTGGAGCACCACTGCCTGACTACGGTTCTCGATATAAGACGAAAACCATCTATACAGGTCACCGTGTATTCCGGATTTAAGCAACTTTTCCAGAAGCAGCCGATGGTCAATACGGTCGAAACACTTGCTATAGTCGGTGTAGATGACATCCACCTGCGCACGCTGTTCCATACCTCCCGAAATAAACTCATGCGATAACACCAAGTTAGACGTAGTGGATCGGTTTTTGATAAATCCGTGTTGTTCATCCCCAAAGTGACTTTCCATTGCAGCGTGTTGATCGTAAGATCAACTACAGATCGGCCTCCAATACCGGCAACGGTATAAAAATCGTCCTCCCTACGTCAGACGACTATAGGGAGATAACTAAAGCGCTAAGAGCGAGGAACATTTCGTTCCACACATACTCCCTCCCCGAGGAAAAACCTCTCCGGGTCGTCATTACCCGTATTCCGAAGGAAATCCCTTCGGATGACATTTTAAGTGACCTTAAGTCACAAAACATCCCTGCGACGCAAGTCCATAGGATGCACCGCGCCCGCAGCGGCCACGCCTTCGACATGGTGCTCGTAGTATGCGAGCCGTGTCCTTCTAAAATCCACCCGATTTTTAACATCAAATCGGTGTGTAATTTAACCGGCATCTCAATCGAGAAGCCAAATAGATCTGGCATTGTATCCCAATGCCACCGTTGCCAACTGTGGGGTCACTCACAGCGCAACTGTTTCGCCCAGCCTAGGTGCGTGAAATGCCTAGGCCAACACGGCACCTCCGACTGCCCGCGACCCAAGGACCGCACTCTGTGCACCGAGCCTCCGAGCTGTGTACTCTGCGGCGCCTCAGGTCATCCCGCCAACTACCGCGGCTGCCCAAAGGCCCCAAAAACGTCTCCCAAGCTGGCCAAGCGTGCAAACGCCCGCCAGCTAAGGGAAAGCCCATCAGCGAGGCTACCTACCGCTCAACTTCCCGAGCGTCTCAGCCCACAACGGCCCTCCCCATGGAACCCTCTCAACCATCAGAGAGCCTTTCCAACCCCGAGGCCAACTCAGCCCCAGCCAACTCCCGCCCCGGTGAATAATCCCACCGCGGCGCCCGCGAGCTTACCTCGCGTCCCTCCCGTCCTTCCCTCCGCGCCCTCCGCGACCTCCGCGGCTCCTATAGCCGCCAAGCCCGCGCAAGCGCAAGCGATCGCGCCCTCTTCTAGCCCAGTATCAGCGCTCAGTTCTATGAACGTTATACTGAGCACGTTCAGTGTATTCACGAGCGACAGAGCTCAACAACTTTCGAGGGAGATAGTCGCCAGCAATGGCGACCTTATCAAACTCTACTCCGTTATGCAGGAGTATTCAGACGTCGCCCAGGCAGTTCAAAACCTGCCTCACTTTAGGAAATAGAAATGGATAATACATCCAAAATTAAACCCCATTCCCTTAGGCTTGGCTATTATAATGCCAACGGTATTCTCGGCCAACGCGACGAGATTTCCGCCTTCCTACAATCCCATAAGATAGACATTCTTCTTGTACAAGAGACCTTCCTAAAGCCGCGTGTACGCGGCCCTAATATAGCTAACTATAAGTTAATTAGAAATGACAGGATCACACGCCACAAAGGCGGCACGCTTATCTATTATAAAAGATCGCTACATTGTGTAGAGATCACTCCCCCCGACTTAAGCTGCATTGAAGCCTCGATCTGTCGACTAGCCATGTCCCAGCACCAGTCGATCACTCTCGTATCGGCCTACTGCCCTCCCACGTCCTCATCCTTTCAGTCCTACGACCCGATCCTTTTCACGAACGATCTCAGAGCCTTACTAGGCCTGAGCGACTCTGTAATAATAGCAGGCGATCTAAACGCCAAACACCCCGCCTGGAATAGCAACACTACTTCTCCAAGAGGCAGGTTGCTATTCAATCAGTGTGAATCCCTCAACTTCGATGTCATCGCTCCGATGCATCCCACTCACTTTCCTAATATAGTCGACCACCTTCCCGACGTTCTCGATGTAGCGCTCCTCAAGAACGTAAACTTACGTTTACATTCGATCGAGGTACTACACGAGCTCACCTCCGACCACAGACCGGTTCTTGTGGAACTAGCCTCGCGCTCAGGCCCACTCGACCCGGATCGCCCTCCTCCCACCCAGATTGTCACGGACTGGAGAATGCTAAGCGAAAGCTTAAAATCCTCCTCCGCCCAGTTAGAATCAATTCCCGATGAAATCAACTCAGTCGCTGACATGACGGGCGCGATCGGCTCGTTCACCGAGCACGTACAATCCACCGTGGACAAGTGTTCACGTAGAGTTGAAGCGACGAGCTTTCATCGCTTCAAGCTCCCGGATGACGTGCGTGCTCTGGTGACCGAGAAGAACGCGGCTGTCCGTGCCTACAGTACTTTTCCCTGCGACGCTAACAAGTCTCACATGCGTAACTTACAGCGTGCTGTAAAGGAACGCCTTGCTGAGATGCGTCAAACGCGCTGGGACAAGACGCTGAGCGAACTCGAGCCGACTCATCAAGCCTTCTGGCAGCTTCAAAGGAAACTCAAATCCGATGAAGTAGCTTCCACCCCGCCGATCAAACGCCCCGACAATTCCCTCGCCTTCGAGGACGATGAAAAAGCGGATTGTCTGGCCGACAGCCTCGAGGCTCAATGCTCGCCTAGTACCCAACCGGTCGACCCGGCTCACCTACTAAAGGTCGAAGCCGAGGTCGAGCGCAGATCCTCCCTACCACCGCAAGAAGACCCCGACGATCCCTTGCCTCCCGTCACTCCAGACGAAGTGGCAGAGATCATCAAACGTCTCAAACCCCGTAAAGCTCCGGGCCCAGATAGAATAACCAATAAAGTTTTCAAAATCCTACCCGCTTCCCTCGTAATGCTCATGACCGCGATCTTCAATTGCGCCATGACCCATAACCTGTTCCCACAGGCATGGAAAGAGGCAACCGTAATCGGTATTCCCAAACCCGGTAAACCAAAATCAGACCCGTCCAGCTATCGCCCTATTAGTTTACTCAATGTGTTCGGCAAGATCTACGAGATACTTATCTATAAGCGTCTCAAAGATTACGTCGAAGCAAAGAGTCTTATCCCATTAGAACAGTTTGGTTTTCGAACCCATCACTCTTGTGTCCAACAAGTCCACCGCATCGTGGAAGGTGTGAGCCACGGATTCCAACGTGGCCAACTCACCGGTACGATTCTCTTCGATATAGCAAAGGCATTCGACAAAGTCTGGCACAAAGGCTTGATTTACAAGCTTTACCAACTCGGTGTCCCAGACCGTCTCGTTGTCATCTTACGAGACTTTTTGTCGAATCGCACCTTTCGCTATCGCATAGACGGCACTCTTTCTTCGGCCCACCCTATAAAAGCTGGCGTCCCACAAGGCTCGGTACTCTCCCCCATCCTCTTCACGCTATACACTAGCGATATTCCTAAGAACAAGCATGTTCAATTAGCCCTATTCGCTGACGACACGGCAATCTACTGCTCAGGCCGCAGCCCAGCCGCCATAGTGAGACATCTCCAAGCCTATTGCAACACCTTAGGTGTCTGGACTAGGCTATGGAGAATCGAACTCCACCCCGACAAAAGCCAGGCCATACTCTTTTCGAGCCCTCGCCGTAGGCTTCCTCCCGCGCCCCCGTCAGTCACCATGTTTGGTAGGCCGATTCCTTGGAAGGAGCATGCCAAATATCTAGGTGTAATCTTAGACCAGCGCCTCTCATTCGCCGAGCACATACGTAAGGTGCGCTCTAGAGCAGCCTTTGTGTACGGCAGATTGCACTTCTTGCTCAACTCAAAGAGCAAATTATCTCTTAAAAGCAAGTTACGCCTCTACGTATCGTGCATACGCCCCGTCATGATGTATGCTTGCCCTGTGTTCGCACAGGCAAGCCATCGCCGCCTTCACAGAATGCAGGCCCTTCAAAACCGTGCTTTACGGAAAATCACAGGAGCTCCCTATTATGTTCGAAATGAGATTCTTCATCTCGACTTAAAAATCCCTACCATCCGCCAGTATATGAAGCGTGCCGCCATACGGTACTTCGAACGCGCTGAGAAACACGATAACTCACTTATCGTGTCAGCCAGTAATTATACTCCCTCCCGCATCAGTAGGATTCGCCGCCCTAGGCATGACCTTCTAGAACCTGACGATGAGATAACTGTCCTCCAAGAGAGTAGTAAACTCACTAGCACCCTACACAAACACAAACCGCGTTCGTACAAACCTCGCCGCCGAGGTCCGCCGCGACGTCCCGTTCTCTGTCCTCCCGACCCTTGCTCATCGAGCCAGCCCGCGAGCTGAGCCAGTAGCTTTAAATTCCCCAATTAATAATAATGATCATATGATCCAGCCTGTCCCTTTGCTGCCTCCCCAGCGACGCCCTAAGCCGAGGTCCGACCCCACAGGGGGTACCCTTAGCGCAGTCGCTTAGTTTATAAGTTGCTTTACGCCCCTGGCTGGAGGCCTTAAATTCTAGGCATCCACAGGGAAAAGTCCGGTTAAGCAGTACACGGCCTCCTAGGCTGAACTGCGAGATGCCATACCAAAAAAAAAAAAAAAAAAAAAAACACCATCATTGCTGTTTTATTTATCAACTTTACCTGCATTGCTGCTACAAATTCATGACTTAATTGTATGTTATTAGATAAACATGTCAGTTATTTGAATATATTGTATACAGTAAATGAATATATACATGGGCCAAAGGACGAGATTACAGACCGTAATAAATAAAGCATGATTGAAACGATGTCATGTACTGCAATATCAACAAGAATGTCTTATTTTTTTTATTTTTTTACCGGTGATTTTTAAGACTACAAATTATCATCATAATTCTAGTTTTTATTTAATAGGGCTATCTTGTAATATACTTTCTCTGGGCGTTACTGGGGCACAGATGGGCATGGTCCTTTAGGTACTATGCTTTGAAGCAGCGTTATTGAGCTGGAATAGTTACAGGCACTTTAAGTAATTTCTCAAAATATTTGCAAATTCGAAAATGTAGCCATTTTGTTTTTTATAGGTTATCAATAAAACATTTAAAGCACCCTTGCAAAAGAAGCACTCGTTCGAATGGTTTTGTAAAGCAAGCTTTCAACTTTAAAATAATATTGCAACATTTAAATGAAATATTACAATTACGTTGCTATTTTAAGGATTCTAATGGCGTACTGACTTACATTTATCACTCTTAAGTTGCACGCAAATATGTTAATGTCTTGTGACGCTCACTGTATTAGACTTTGCAAAGTTTATGACAGTTTTGACCTCGGGACTGCAGTACTAGGGCATCAGGGAATTGGAAGATTCAATATCCTCCCATGAGGGTCTTCCTTATGAAATTATGCGTTTGCGAACATAAAGTTTTTGCTTAATATTGAAAAACCTTAAAGTTCTTTTTGTGAAACTATTGGGACATGTAACTAGTATTTCAGTTTTAAAATGAAGTGTTCTTTTGTAATTACTTAATACCAATAACTTTATAACAATATTAGGATCACAACATTACAGTTTACTTGTCAAAGGCAATTAATTATGATAGAAAATTCCACAATCACTTGTATTGTATTTCTGGGAACTTCAATTTAACGTTTTGTTTATTAAAATTCCAGTATAGACTATTAATAAGCTGAAGAGTTTGATAGTTTGCCTGATTTTTCTCCATAACTGAGCCGATTCTAAGACCCCTTCAGTGTTAGATGGCACATATATCAAATACTATCTTGGCTACTTTTTATCGCTCCACGGAGTCGTTCCTATGAGGTGCGGGTAAAACCTCTGGCAGAAGCCAGTTCTAGTATAAAATGGTATTTTAATATTAAAAGTGCTTTCGAATTTTGCTTCTATTTTCATAGTGTTCAAGTTACTCGTCGTTTTAGGAAGAAATTTCGGGGTAATCAGTACATGAAAGCTTTGTGCTCTAGTTGGTTTTATTAGGCGAAATATTACGTTGGTATTTCAAAAGGGAAATTAGGCCAGGCCTTGAATGTTCTGTGTGAAGGGTTATGTGATTTTAAAATTTTGCTTTAGTCATTTATAAGAGTAAATTGTCCTTAATGATAGACTGACAAATATTGAGGGCGTAAAGAAAACAAAGTGTTTTAGAAATATCGCATTTTGTAAACAGAGTGTTAAGTTAGTTACAGCATGTTCAATAAATTTAATTTTATTAGACTAAGTTATTTAGTATTTTACCACAAAGTACCTTAATTTATGACCAAAATCTCGGCTTTACCTCCAGAGAATTTGTCTCTAAATAAATAAAACAGACTGCGACTAAAATCCTTTAACAAAATACGAAAATGTTTTCTTGTTAGTAAAATTATCTTTGAAATGCTTAGGAAAG
The DNA here is from genome assembly GCF_022581195.2 of Helicoverpa zea. Lineage (NCBI taxonomy): Eukaryota > Metazoa > Arthropoda > Insecta > Lepidoptera > Noctuidae > Helicoverpa > Helicoverpa zea. The sequence goes on along the minus strand of NC_061458.1, from coordinate 2,879,027 downwards.
CTGTTCATAAAAATGTTAAACAATTTTAAAATTGTTTAGGAATTATACTGACAAGTAAATAATGCTTTTTTTTTATTAAATATCTTAAAAAAACTCGCAAATTCTAAGAGCAGATTGAATACTTACTAAAATAACCATGAGTTGAATTATAACTTAATTACAAAATTGTTATTTTCCGGTAGTGTTACAAAAAAAACTGTTGAAAAAGTATGTGTATAAAACTATCAAATTCTACTCTTTTCTTGTTGGAAGGACATAAAACATTCTTATTCGATTATATTTTATGCAGATTTTTACCTTCAAGGCTTCCAAAATGTTAAAAACGTCTAAAATCGATGCACTGTGTATTTTTGAAGCCTATATTGACCAATTTATGCCACAGCACGTGCGGTTAGACATTTTTCATCCGAATAAAAGTCAGAATAACATATCAGGAGTCAGAAATAGAGGGGAAAAATAGACCCGTTGCAATTCACGTATGCTTTTTGGTACAGCCAGCGTTTTTTCGTAGGATCTGTATATCCTAAAAACAAACGGTTCCTATGTAGATATTTCTTGGTATTTAATTTTTATCATTTCTTTTATTTTTTTTATTAAACGTAAGGTTGAAAAGGTTTTATGTTAGATACTATTTTACCACTGTGGTAGATAAGCGTTTTAAGAAGCATTGTTTAAGTCATGTTCGCGATAGGAAAAATAAGCTGCCATTAATAGTCTAGGCTACTATTCAACATTTTCAGAACTTTGTTTATATGGTTTACTTTTCTACTTTGGGAAAATAGAATTTTCATCTGTATCAGGTAAACCCCTACACAGTCTTACTGTTACTGTTACAGCCTTTTTATTGTCCCATTGCTGGGCACAGGCCTCCTCTCACACGGAGAAGGATTGAGCGTTAACACAGTCTTAGTCTTAAAAAATAAGCAAATATAATCAGAGATTATTAATGATCGAAAGGACCAAGGACTTTTAATCACATTTTCCTCATAATATATTTTTAAAGCATATGGTATTTTTGCTTGTACCCTTTAATTGACATTTTACTTGCAGAGAGTTCGTAAAAGCAACAAAAGAGAAGAAGAAGATGACGTGATGACGCCACCGTTGCGTAATATTCTTATTATATTTTTTAGTAAAAATTACAAACCGCATCACAATCGGTTCAGCCAAACCTAACATCACATCATGCACAAACATACATACGTAGCACATACCTACATAGCATTTACCTCAGTAACATAAATTCAAGTATAAACTGTTAAAAATGTATTCCTTTCTTATTTTTGTTGTTTATTTAATTCCTGTTCGTTATTTGAGTTTGTCCCTATTTTTCAAGACTTTTTGATGGTTATCAATTTAAGAGGTAATGTTTCTATGCATATGTGCTTACATTTGTTTAATTTGTTTTTCTGTTTTACAGCACCGTTTCGAGATTGGGACTACAATGGTAAGTAATTTAATCATAGATTAATTGAACGATAACTACTTCTTGACATTGTTAACTGGACAAATTGTACCACCGATTGCCATTTAACTAGGATGAAAAAAAAAATGCAACTATTCCATTTTTTTACATAAATCCATTTTTCAAAATGGTTTAGTAATAACTTTCAAAATTATGAAAAGGTTTGCTACGCATGGTTACAACATCAATGCATATTCCCACAAAATATTGTAATAAGCCTATTTAAAGTCCTATTCTACCTTAAACTCCGTAGATTTTCCTAGCCATTAATATAATTAGACCAAAAAGGCTAGTTGTATGAGGATCACGTTTGCATAGTGAATTTTGTTCTACAAATAGGTCAGTTGGTATTATATTGTGATTGCGGAGCTAGTAACTCAACGCCAGTTTTTTTAGAAGATATTGCGTTATGACATCTCCGCTAGTAATTTTGTTCTCCATTTTATATCCTCTATGGTAAAAAGAAGGTTAAGGTTCTAACAGGAAATGACGATCCCATTATACCTAATGTCACCACTAAAGTGTTCTTTATTTTCTATTAGGTTATATTCGTCCCTTTTGTACCTTTGCAAATTGTATATCGATGTCTTATATTTTTATTGACGATAAAATATCCTTACGTCACACTTGCGTTTACGGTGGATTTTGGTATACTATATAGTTATTCTCCGCGGTTTCACCGCAACCGCACCTGAAGAACCACTTCGCCACCGGGTGAAAAACCGAGTATCCTTTGTTCTTTCTCTTTTCAATTTTGATAAAAAAATGGCTATTATATATTCCTGACGGATTTCTCAAATTCGTATTCAGTTCAGTTATTTTTATGTGAATGAGAAAGAAATATACAAAATCATATTTTTATATTAGTAAGGATAAGTATTCTGAAAAGTGCGAGACAAATATTTTGAAGGGCGAACTAATGCAACTTGTGTTGTCAAAATATTAAAACGAAAAATAAATACTTCTAAGAGTGATGAACACTATCTATTATCATTAGCTTAAATATGAACGAAATGAAAAATGTTATTTACGCATATTTACGTAATAATAAATGCTCAGATATATCCAAGAAAGTCAGCTTTCAAATATTTTCTAGAAAAATCTCTTAAAAATTTCGCTTTATATGTCAGATTCTGGTCTCATTTTCTTAGATTTTCATAATTTTTAATACTTTGGTGAATACGATGTATATATCAAGCAATAGACTGTTATATGTCTTATTTTTGGGCTTCGTGTAATCAATTATGTATTGCGTGCGTTTAATTAGCCATTTTAATAAATCCAGATAAAAATAATGAAAATATTTGGTAGGTATTATTTATTTTAGTAGGCAGATTGTTAGAAATCTGATCTTGTATCAAATATGTACATAAATGCTTTTATGAGTACTTTGAGGCCTGATAGCTGCTTTGTTTAACAATAACTATAAAATACAGAACATGTTTACATTTTTATGCAAATAAAATCCAATAATTGATTCAGGTACTCGTATATAGCTTTCAATTTTATTAGAAGCTAGTTCGTCAATTACGAGATATACTCTACTATAGTTCGGCCATTCAGAGAATGCGTTCCTGACACGTCGCGATTGAACTGACGACGTAACTTTGCAATGGCGTTGCAGTTACGATAAAAATATTTTTGCTGGTTGTTTACCGTTTTAACAATTGAGGAGCATTAAAACAACATTATTATATCAATAATCAATGAATGTTATTACGTCGTCAGTTCAATCGCGACGTGTCAGGAACGCATTCTCTGAATGGCCGAACTATAGTACGATTTATTCTCTTCGTTCAAATGTTTATTTTCTCCCCCCTAGATCAGGCGAAATGGCCCCTACAGTTTCCCGAATGCGGTGGGAAGTCCCAGTCCCCAGTTGACTTGCCTATCGCCGGACTGATCAAGTCGAGAGGAGCGAGGGCTCTGCTCTTCCAGAACTATGATGTACAGGCGAAGGCTCTGACCTTGATGAACGATGGCAAACGAGGTTGGTTAAATCACTACTATATAATGCCCAAAGATTTAGCAGGATTTATCAATTTGACTTGTGTTAATATGCTTTAAATATATTTTTGCTGTCTATACTAATATTGTAAATCCAAAAGTAATCTCTCTATTGGGCTTTCATTCATGCCAAAACTACTGAAGTGATGAAACGAAGTAAATGTTTGGTACATAGATTTGCGTTCGAGAAGGGAACATAAGTGTGTTAGAAAAAATCTAAAACTCTTTTCCGATGTGCCTACCTATACCTAAAATGGGTTTTAAAAGAGATCTGTTTCGAATTTTACGCAAAGAAATTTCTTGTTTCACGACCCAATTGCTTAATTACTTTTCGAGTTCATCGCCCTCTGAAAACCCCTTAACGCCAAGTTAATATAACTATGGCGTGCCTTATCCCACTTTACTCCACCAGCTTTGTCACTATTTAACTTTTAAAGCCAACAGTTCCAAACTTTCTAGTACGGGAAGTAATCCCCTTGGGACGCGGGTGGAACTACGGGGAACAGCTAGTTATAAAATATTAGGAAAAATATGGTAGCGTTAATTCCGCGAGACAATAAATGGAGGCTCGGATGAATTTAATAGGATGTTGTATTAGTGTCATGCAAATGCACGTGCAGCAAGGGCATCACACAAATGCACCTGCATAAAGGAAACAGTTGCCAAGCAACCGAACCTTGCCGAACACCGAACTTCCCTCCATCTTCAGAAGATTCGTGACTCGTGGACCGCTCGGACGCGAATAAACGTCTGATTCCTTATATTTTCACAATTTTTTAAAAAATATCCCCTATACAAATTATGACAAAAACATTTTCAAAGTTTTCCGTATTTTTCACCAAAATTCCGGGCAATTAAATCAAAGATCATCGAACAAATGATGGTGATGGGGAACGAAAGAAAATCCCTGAACGTAAATCAGGATTTTTCCACTTCATTGAATAATTTTGTGATAACAATGAAAATGGGCAACTTGAACAGAAATTGTTTTTTTTTTTTCTTATGATCAGTTGAAAATGTATATTTAATAAGTAATTTCAATATAAGTATCATATTGCAACGAGAACTCGATTATTTTGTAGATCGCCCAATACATGGGAATTGGTAACACTTTCTTACCGAGCTGGAAGTTCGAACCGGGAACTTTCGAATGAAATAGAGCAGTAAAAGTTCGCAGTTTAGATTTTTAACTTGTTGTTAGATACAGCCCTTGTAAACCAGTATATACTTTAGACATACCATTACCTCACCTTTATAAGAATCCCTCATCATTACAGTAATACTCTTTGGCGAATGGCGAATCGACCAGCGGCCTCTAATCTACGGAGGTGCAGCTCACAGCCGGCGGTATCTCTTCCACCACCTCACGTTGCACCTCCCAGCCGAACACACAGTGGGAGGTCTACAATATCCCCTGGAAACTCAAGCGTTCTACGTGTCGGCTGAGTATCAGAATATGGGGCAGGCGTTGGACGCCTCGCCGAGCGACCCTCAGGCTTTCCTTGCGGTCTCTAATTTGTATAAGGTGAGGTCTCTTGTTTTTTTTTTCATATTCACTAACCACCTTGACACAGATTATACCACCTAGAGATGAAGATGAAACGTATGAAAAAAAGCGTGATTTTTTCATACGTTACTGAAATTTTATCATATGGCTCGGGGTTGCCTAGCCTTTTCCCAACTATGTTGGAAACGCCTTCCGTTAATATATGTTCTTAATATCTGTAGGGAAATGTAAACTTACAAATGATTGACATGCATAAGAGAAAACAGTTAGGTACCACTACACAAGAATTAGCCTTCTTTTTATTAAATACTGCAGACACATTTATCTCTATTATTTATTGGCTAAAACCTCAGTTAGGTCCCAGTCTATAAATTAAACCTTTTTGCCTTAATTAACACCACATCATTAAAATCTGCAACTTAAATAAGATTTGAATCTCTTAAGCTCCCACTATTTCAGCTTAACGTCATATAAATAATAATTACTCCCACTTCTAACCTTTGTACTGTACTTAGTACTATTGAAATAATAACTCTGAAATGTTGCAACAAATTGTTTATTTTAATAAAGTTGAGGTTATTTACAAATTGATTATATAATGCTACTTACTACTAAGCAGATTCTAAATTCTTACTTGTATGATCAAAATCTGTATATCTTTGTATCATTTTATAGTTTATAAATCACTTTTTACAATATTTTGGGCTTTATTTTAAGCTTCTTATTATAAGATGTTGAGAACTTTTTCAGACTTGGCGTTACGTGGTCTGTAGGTCAACGATTTTTTTTTCAAAACACGCACATTTTACTAATGAATTTCCATTGTACTTATGGTTAGAATAAATAATGAGTGTATTCAACGTAAAATGATTTATCAACTAGCACCATTTTCAATAAAAAATATCACTTAGCAATTTTTTGAGTTCAATTAATCACAAAACAAATGAAGCTAGCTATCCATTAAAACACTTCAAATCACTTTTTTTAAGTTTAACAAAGAAGACACGTTTCACCACCCGTTGAAAGAGGTTGAAATATAAATCAACCCTAAAGAGTTAGTCAGATTATAAGAATAATAAATTATATGCCAAAAAAGAAGTCAAAATAAAATAACTAAAACTGAAGCAAGAAATGTTTTTCAAAACAAAATTCGCCTCGGGAATAATGTGTCTTATTTAAAAATTTCACTATCAGCCACAGGCCGTCAGCTATGAGAAAGCAATTTAGAAAATTACTTAAAAATAATTCAGAAAAGAACACAAAATGAATTTGCAGTAATTTTAGAATGTAATTGAGATTTAATATCTGTCTTGACAGGCTTTGTTTATCTAAATGAAATGTCATCTCTTCCGTCCGTCTGTCCGCGGATTTAATAAATCCATTATTTGTATCTTGAGACCTGTCCTTCAAAATTAAAAGTTGTTGACGTTTTATTTAATTTTATTGAAAAACTCCGAAGATTATGCTTAATTAACTTTGTAGAAAGTGGGTAATAAAGTCGACGTCAAATAACTCTTAATAATTGGTAGATAATCGCATTAAAATTTTTCAATTTAATAATTTGAATTTTTCATAATTTTTGAACTTTATAAAATGAAGCCCCGTAGCCCCTTTGTAAAATTATGTCCAGTTTAACTACGATTTAATGGTTTCTAATTATTTATTTTTCTTAACCTGTTATTAGTCAGTAATTTCTAAAAAGACAGGGTACTCACTTTACATACTAAAAAAATAGGTACTAACCACGTACCTAAAGATGAAAATCATACAAGGTAAATTGAACCATATGGCCAATGGCTTAAGTCACATATCAAGTTGTGTTTTACTCTTATCTTTCCAGTATGCAAACCACACACACAAAGGTCTGGAAGACCTTCTGGCATCGGCTAAGCAAGTTGGTTGGCGTAACGGGACCCTTTGCGGCAAATCCCTGAGCTTCTTCAACCCGCCCTTCAAGGAGTATGCCTGTTACCAAGGATCTATGACCGCTCCGCCGTGCACGGAGTCCGTTCTGTGGTTAATCAGAGGAAGGACCCTGTCTGTAACGAGGGTAATGCATTCAGTATTGTTATTAGACTAGCTTCCACCAGCAATTTTACCAGCGTCCTGAAGTACTGCTTGCACCTGGATAACAATAGCCTTTTTCGTTATGAGGTATATCTAACCCTGTAAGAATTTTTCAAATTGGTTTTGTAGTTCTCTAGATTAGAGTTTAAATACACATACCCGTCAGGTTTGTAATTAGTGTAGATGATTTGACTATAAATTAGAACAATCAATTTATAAGATCATTACGACATCTCAATTAAATAATAATTATACTAATCATAAAACAAACAAAGAAATAATAATTTTTCAAGCTTGTAAAAGAAGACACCAGAAACAATGTTTTCTCGGCTTTTCATAGGCTCAGATTTACCATTCACTAATCACTAAAAGCATTCGAAACATTGTCCTTCATTTTTTAACTTACAAAACCACCAGTCGTTACGGCCATAGTTTGCCATAGAAATATGATTTTTTAAACCCTATCATGATACAAGCTTCTAATATTAGTATTGTATTAACAGATTGATTTATTAATGCACACCAGTCGTTAATATTCGACATTGATTAATGGATCTACAATTTCGTGCAACGATCCCTAAGCGCAGTATGCGATATCGTATTTAATGAAAATAAATCAACTTTCATGCATACCAATTTGTTTGATAACAGAATAATAAGCCGTGGTTCAAGTTCAAGGTCAAATATTGGATAGTCTGGTGAATTATCGGTAGGGTTTTTTTATAGTCTCCTGGGCTTTGGGATACCTAAAAATCGGAGAAGACTTAGCCAAATGCTGTTTAATTTCCCTTTTGTTTATATATCGAGTTTCCGAAACTATAAACTCTGTGTGTGCCGGATAATGTACATAATTTATTGAAAGAAGCACCGATAGAGACCACAATTTATATAAACAGGTGTTATATTTCAAGTTCCGAAACTATTCCTCGACGTAACATTCCCTGGAACTATCAAAGGGAAAAACTAGTATCCCCTTTCGGAGTCAATAATAACATTGTTTCACAAGACCCTTAACTTTCTCATTGATTGGTAACAAAGTTTCAAGATCATTTATCATTAGGTTGAAGCCTGTCTCTAGTAGTTACCTACACAGTATTGATACAATTATCTGACAGATATAACGCGTGCTTTGGATAAAGTAAATAATATGAAACAATAAAACCAAAATATTTGTTAACGTCTGCCTAGCCTTCTCCCAACTATGTCGGAGTCGGCTGCCAGTGTAAATGGTTACAGCTGAGTACCAGTGTTTTACATAGAGTGACTGCCTATCTGACCGCCTCAACCCAGTTATTGAGGCAACCCAATACCTCTGGCTAAGACTGGTTGTCAGTCTTAGTTACTGACTTCTGACGTCCCGTAACGACTGCTAAAGATGTGAGAAGCAAAATGTTTATTAGTTGATTTGAATTCTTTGGTTAATATACGTATACGGATAGCAAATATTCTTACTACCTAACCGAAAATATTTTCATATCTTAAGTGATTTATGAGGCAAAGCATTTTGAAACGAAATAAAGGTCTGTACTAAGCTAGTTTACTAGATTATTCTGTTTAATCCACGTTCGTTATATTGTGTCCACTCGCGACCGTGAAATTTTGTTGAGAAGATTAATTTGATAACCACAGATAATCTCTATAATCCGGTAAACTATTTTACTACCCACACATCATGCTCTTGATAAGTGATTTAGTTCGAACGGGGGAAAAAGCAAAATAGATAGTGTAATAGAAGTTTATGTTGTTTGAGTGCGGAAGGTTACTGGTGGATGTCTTAAGACTGAAATGATAATGAGTGTTCAGGATTTTATATTGACTAAAACTTGAAATTGATCCTAAAAATGCTCTTCCGATTCAATGTATAAGTTCTGATAGCCAGATTATTAGATCACACCATAAAACGGTTTATACTAATAGCATTTTATAAATTAGGAACGTAAAACAACCTCGAACCGCAAAATGACGTAGGCATAGATAGGTTATAGAAATCGACAACAATGTCTAATCGCTGAGTAATGTAAGTACAGATAGGTTATAGAAATCGACAAAAAGGTTCGAATAGAATCATATAAAATAACAAAAGAAAATCAACTAAAGACCTCTTCAACTTTTCCACTGTAGTGTACACTGCGGTTCATAAAAATTGAGTTGTCATTGTTAGCAGTGATTTATGTTTTGTAGCTAGTGTGATGCAAATTGCGTGCCGACGACAGTAGGAGGAAGATTTACTGCTAGTGCCGGTACTGGAAGTTTTATTTACTCATACCCGAACTCTGCAGATTTAACCCGTTCATAGATTTGAGCACTCAAAGGTCATCGTAGAATTAAATTTGCCCCCAAATAGGTACCTCAAGAATTATTGGAATATAAAATCTTTATTGTAATTCTTCAGAGATATGGTGAATACAATAATTTTAATCTTTAGGTAACTCTTATGAAAGATAACTTCTTCTTTTTCCTTAGAATTAATCATCATTATGCTGCAGATTTAAGATATTTTTGTCTGTTCAATAGTTGTTTACGTGAAAGAGCAGTAAACATGTATTTTCCTACCCTTATAGATTCTCATATCTGTAGAAATTGTAATTATACCGATTACTTTATTTCTCTAAGGTACATTTTTTTTTCGTCTATGTAAGGACATGTTTATGTTTCTATTGTATGATAGCTTTCTAAGAAATATTTTGGCTCTATATATAAGGTATCATATCTCTTGGGGAATTATACCTATTACGTTCTTTTTACGACTTTCGCTGATCAAAATAAAGATGTTGTCATAAGTAGAAGTATTAATAAGATTGATTACTTAGATTTGGTTTTAGGCGTATTAATAGATAGTGCAGGATTTAGTAAAATCCTTAAAAGAAGGCCATGTCATATGTATACTATTATATTAGTCTTACTCCATAAATAATTAACTAATCTAACACTGAATATATATATAAATCAAATCGGACCAAAAGATCCCGAGATAAGTTCGTTCGAACAAGCTTAAAATTGGGTATAGCTTGTTAATATTATGATTCTTCTCTTTCAGAATACGGTGGAGGAAGCTCAAACATTGTTAATCTCAGAGACTGAACCCAAGCACTTGTTCTTCAGAAGTACGCAGCCGTTGAACGACAGAAAAGTTTACCTTTTCAAATAGGCTCTGTGTCAGCCATTTTGGTATATTAACCGCGAGGGTGCGTCCTGCTTTGGTGGATTACGAACGCGAACACGATGCGATCTGAGGCGAAAACAGATGTATGATGTGCAATGCCGTACTGCGCAACGATACATAGGCCATTTAACAAAATCGCATCGCGCCGCTTCGCGTTCGCATCGCGATAGCTCACAGAGTGCCTCAATGTTGAGAACTGCACACCACATCTATGATAAGGTAAAGAAAATTTCAATTAATAATTTGTACTGTTATGTTTAACGTAAAATAATAACGACTATTCCTTTCGCTTAATGAATTAATAACAAGATATATGAACATCAGTCCCTTATGTGTATTTAATTTCTACTTCTTGTACGTGAATTTACTCCTCTGTTAGTCTTGCTGTAATTATTTAAAGCTTGTAAAATAAACTTCGGAATCAAAGATTGTATATGTTGTTTTATTTATATGGCAAAAGGTGCACTGACTTCATCCACTTTATTATGAAACGTAGTTTTAAAAGAACCGGCTATACAGAACTTTTCTCAAGATGATGATCTAAAACTGGTGCTTTTTAAGACCAAGTTTCATAAAAATAATAATGGAGTCCTAGCCGATTGTCGGCTACGGACGCTCTCATAGAAGGAGATCAGCCAGCTTTACATGGCATGATATAGTAGTACGCAAGGATTTGCGCAGACAAAAGTGCATTCTATTTTTTCACTCTCCCAGCTGATTGATATTGTATTTGTAGCAACTTAGTGGCATTAACTGAAATAGAAGCATATTTTAACTAAGGTTGCAAAGACAGATAAGTATGATGCTGTTTAACTGGTGAACACAGGTACACCTAAAATTCAGAAAGGGTGTCAAAAGAAAAAATAGTGTGCCAAATGCCGGAAACTGTGAATTAAAGTTATCAAAAATAGCTAAGTAGCACATCTTATCACAAAAGCGTAAAAATAGTGTACAGTTGAGTGCAAACAAATTGCGAATTGCATTTTGGACTTCGGTCTTCTTGTCGTTTATTTGGTTATCATTAAAAAGATCTTGTTGCTTATTGGAATAATCGTTTATCTTTTATAAATCTACCAAAATATCAAAAAATATATCAGCTCCCTAAAAAAATTTACTTTTTGATATACTCGGTAAGGTTGAAGTTAAATTCCTACGTACAAATTAAATCAATGTAAGTTTAACTTTTGATGCAAATCTGACTCTAATTGCACCATTTAGCTATAAAGATAACCGGACCATGGGCCAAGGCCGGTTTTATGTAGTTTGGTTATCGTAAAAGTTAAATAGTGCAAACCACCGCAGGTATATGAAACAATATTTTTTGTTCTGGTCTTCTATTATTCTCCAAGGTGCAAAAACAACACGTTTTCCTTCAATATGAAAGCTCTGTGGAAAGCAATGAGTAGGTGAGCGAGTATATCGATTGTATGAAACATTAATGTGAACTGCATCGAGTAGCACAGGTGATGGACAACGCGTACTTGAAGTCTTGTCGTTAAGGTACCGTTCTATTGACTTTTTTATTCTCAAATGTTTATTTTTGAATATGCGAGCTTGATTGCTCTGAGACGGGGTGAATGAAAATGTATGGGAAGTTTCTACATTTTCATTCACCTCGTCTGTTCGGAACACTTTTAGGCATTCTGTAAAAAGTGTAAGAAATATCCATTCAATTAAATATTTTATTCATATTTGAAATGGTATATTTCTGCTTTTAGTTGAACCTAAGAATGTCTTAATGCTTTCAAAATAGGTATGCACATTATTGGCCTTACTACAAAAACTTTAACCACTGTTTTACACTTGTGTAAAAAAAATGTGGCTCCAAAATGAACCATATGTCAACGTCATAATTTGTCATTTTTTTAGACAAGTCTTAAACTGACGTTAATAAGTTTTTGTGGTAAGACGGTATTTGTTTACTTTATTCATATTCAAAGAAAAGCAGTCATATTTTTTAAAGTTATTTTGAATGTTATGATCTGCATCTGTTTCTCTTTTAATAGCCAAAATAAATGATGCAATTTTGCAGAAAGCTTTAAAATGATCCAAATAATACTTTTAAAGTGAAACATAAGTGCTCCCTTGGTATAAAACTTAAACTCGAAGGCTAGACTGCACACTGAACAAATCACTTACTTGAACATAAAAAACAATGTTTTCTTCATCCCTAGAGAAACATTACGCAGTAACAAGAAAAGTAAAGAAACCTAGGAGTGTCGTAAGTCAAGAGAAAATAATGTTACTTCTAGGCTTGTTTTACCATCGACCATACCTTTACTCATTATTAGGTGGGCTAACGATTAACCCTTTGTAAGTATGCCGGAGCGCCGATATACGCGACATACAGCAAATTTTCAATTGTTCTATGATACTTATAATTTTTGTATGTAATTATGATACAATTGATTGCTTGTTTAGACTGGAAATCGACTCCAACATACATACTTGGGATACTGCCAGGTATCTGATAGCTTATGATATGCTTTTAACTGCTTGTTTGCCGCTAATTATAAAACAGTAGGTTCTATAATCTTCCTAGATATATCCCAAGTATGTACCTACATATGTTGAAGTCGACTTCCAATCAAACCAGACGAATTTATCACAAGAAAAAAGAAAGATGCTTAACAAAACCAAACCTTAACTCCTATTACTTATAAACGTAACGGAACCGAAACAAATGAAGGAGCAGTTATCTTTCAGATAGTGTCGAGGTAAATCCACCGATAACATGATAGATCATCTAGCGATAACAACCGATTGTATAGATCTCAATAGTTAACGGTACTTTGTGATAGAACGTTACCAAATATTGTAGTGAACAATGAGGAGCTCTAAGATGTCTGGCCGTGAGTATTGAATTAACTTTTTACAGTTACTTGTTTTGCCAACAGTTTTATCCGCTTTCCTAGAGAAACTTTTTCGCGCATCCGGATATGACGTAGACTACATGTTATTCCGGTATATAAGTTGCAATGTTTTATCTTAATCCATCCTGTGTATTTTGAGTGAAAGAGGAACAAACATCCATAATACCTAACTTTTGCTTTTACACTATTAGCAGAATGTGAAAAAAGTAGTCCTTCGATTAAATAATATTGGTCCTTTCATCATAGTCTGTTAATTTATCCATTCTGTTGCGTATTTTATCTCTATTTCAACATTGGAGTTACAACTTTTATTCTGATGTTAAGTACCGCTTTCATAAACAGTCCTTGAATTAGGTTGTCGAAGTATCGTCGATTCATTAAATTATTTGTGACCTAACCGGGATATTACAAAGAAAGTGATAAATAAGTACAGGAAAATATCCGGTTCCTTTCAATATAATGTTGTTTTCCATCAGTCTATGAAAAGGTATGTCCAAAATTAATCCGTGTTTTTCCTATATACACGGGTGCCACCTACACAGTAAACTAGATATAGATATACCTTCATGGGTCGTTGAAATTCGTTGTCCCAGAAACAGAACACGTGTCCTTTGTAACAATGTTAACAAGCAGTAATTTCTTAAACTCGTTATGTAGATCAGTTCCTTGTGTAACGGATTACGTAGGTAGTGCTAAGGAGGAAGGAAAGATAGCGGAGATGCCACAAGGAAGGTAGGCCAGGCGCCTTCTTGTAGGTCAAGCAACGTACTGTAGGCGTGATCTGTAACTAGAATTAACAAGGTTCGGGTTCCTTGACAAATCAAAACCAATCTGTCAAAATTATAAATTAAAAAAAACCCCCGACCCAAAAACAGTACGCAATTAGTATGACAAAAGGTTAAAAACGCTAAACCCTATAAAAAACAAAAAATAACTTTTAACACTACATAAGTACCAACTAAAGCATGTCAGACTAAACTAAATTTTGACGTGTCGGGGGACCGCTCTAATTTATTAGCCTAACGTTAGAAGTAAGTAAGTATATACTACTTATAACTGTGTATATAATTTTGTTTTATACGAATGTTGTAATTAGGTAGGTATCATTTGATTTATGTAAGTATTTTTGAAGGTAAAAAGCGGTCCCCCGACACGTCAAAATTTAGTTTAGTCTGACATGCTTTAGTTGGTACTTACGTAGTGTTAAAAGTTATTTTTTGCTTTTTATAGGGTTTAGCGTTTTTAACCTTTTGTCATACTAATTGCGTACTGTTTTTGGGTCGTGGTTTTTTTTTTTAATTTATAATTTTATTTTATTTCATGCTTTTTGAAGGAGATCCTTAATTTTTCCTTCTTTCACTTAATTTCTTTTATTTTAAGATGGGGTCGCTCTATGCGATCTCGGCCAAAGGATGCTGTTTAACAATCCTCATAACATACTGGCTCTGGGAGAATTGCACAGATTGAGGAAATATAAACCTTTGGTCATTCTAGATTTTCAGCGAAGATATAAATCGGTTTATCCGTTACATTCCAGCATTCCAGGGTTTCATCTGCCACATCCCATTTTCAGTATCAGGTTCTCGTCAATTGAAGAGAACTAGTCAAGACAAATTCAACGAGCCCAAACTCGATGGGTTTACTAAAAGGCAGTTCAGGGTTACGTCTCCTACCTTCGTGCCCTAACAGCAGACCAGCTCAGTGGTTCCAGAAGACATTAGTGTTTCAAATTTCAGATCCCACACATGCTTGCAAGTAAACTGAGCATGTAACATTCCTCTCACACCTAACAAACGAGCTGATGACCTTGAAGACCTGAACCGATTTCCACCTAACATAGCTAAGAACACTCCCGAATGACACTCCTTTTAAACAAAAAAAAAACGCATTACAATCGGATCATCCGTTTGGGAGCTACGATGCCACATACACACACACACACACACACACACACACACACAGACACGTCAAACTTATAACACCCCGTCGTTTTAGCGTCGGGGGTTAAAAAGTCTTGATTTATTGGTGATCTTATTTTCCCCCGAACACCCGTATTTTGGCGCTACTTTCTTAGGAGATTTTGTTTTATGACATCTCTGCTAGTCATTTTGTTCTCCATGGTAGGTACCAAAAACTCCCTTGTGACAGAACACTGTTGAAGTGGGTGTGTTTGAGACTTCATAAAATTGTGATATATCTCACTGTGCCTACCTTTGCCGAAGCTCAGGATAGTTGGCGCTCACTAGAAGATATCTAGAGTTCAGCAGTAGACGGATAATATAGGCTGACATATTGTTGATGAGATAATATGAGAGAGCATAAACTTCAAATGCTCATTTGAAATGTAGGTGGATGCCCCTAATCTATTCAAGATTTAGGAAGTTGCTTTTGCATTAGCGAACAGCTGTCGGATTCAGGCCTATTATATACTGAAAAAGTCTGCCAGATTATTTTTAGTGGGTACTCCTGCACTAACTACCATAAAAGCTTTAATAAGTTACATATAATATTGATGAAAGAATAAAAAATCTAGTGATTTCTTGATTGTTTACTCGAACCTCGTGTACTTCTTATATAATCATTTTAATCTCATAATCTTTAGTAGGTATTGTGATAACAGCTACCAGACACTTTACGTTATCAGTGTCAATAAACTGACATTGAAAATTTTGAGTATAGGCGTATTTGTAGGACGTATTACGTAAAGTTTACATTGGAGGGAATAAAACAATATTTCCGGATTTGTGCTGTCAAATGATATTTTCGTATTGTTTTAATAATAACATAGTTACTAAACAAATATGCTACACTATATAAGTTGAGACCACAATATATATAGTGTGGTTCATCAGGGCCAAAGCCTGCTGGGGCTGCGGGATTGTTTGAAAGAGTTACCTCGGCCCTGATACATAAAGGGCTTAAGAAGGAATATGATTCCTTTTAGTCAGTAAGAGTCTGACAATCCCTCACGCTTATTTGATTAGGTACTACCCATCAAAAGCATATATACCACAATTATGTCAATCGGGTACAAATCTATAACCGTGAGCTGTTGAGAAGTCGTGCTTAGTGATATTCTTTAAGATATAATCAAATCTTTAAGTATCATCTGGTGCAATCATGTCATGAAAAGAGATTCTATTTTCAGTAGCTGACTTGCTGAGATTTGGTTGATAGTTGATACGAAATGATGATGTCATTTTATGACTAAATAAAGCTATCTGCGTATAACTTAAGTTATTGTTTTCTTTGATTTTATTTAAATAGGAGTTTATATTCATTCAATCATACATCATCATCCTTCGAGCCTTTTCCCAATCATGTTGGGGTCGGCTTCCAGTCTAACCGGATTCAGCTGAGTACCAGTGCTTTACAAGAAGCGTCTGCCTATCTGACCTCCTCAACCCGGTTACCCGGGCAACCTGATAACCCTTGGTTAGACTGGTGTTAGACTTACTGGCTTCTGACTACCCGTAACGACTGCCAAGGATGTTCAATGACAGCCGGGATCTACAGTTTAACGTGCCATCCGAAACACGGTCATTGGTGTCTAAGATATACTTAGAAAGTACATACAAACTTAGAAAAGTTGCATTGGTACTTGCCTGACCTGGGATCGAACCCGCGCCCTCATACTTGAGAGGTTGGTCCTTTACCCACTAGGCCACCACGACTTTTTTAATTTTGTTACACTTGATGCATAAAAATGAGCTGGTTGTTCAATGACAAAAATTAATACTTTATCAAACCAAACAAGAATATGGACCTATCATTAATCCTTACATTTACATAATAACTTTGTCAGGCAAGCTGTCAAAAACATGATAACACCTTCTATCTAATCAGACTTCATTCGATTCGAAATCAAATTGTTTTCTTTGCTCACATAATCCGGAACCGAACGTATATAGTGCACGTGTCTATATTAAAGTTTTACTAATTACGTATATAAATAGAAAAAGGTTTTTTTTTGTAATGGAGAACAGGATAGTGAATTTCAATCCCATGCGCGTGAAGCCTAACAAAACTGTGACAGATGGTAAAGTATCAAGACTTTTTAATGTATTTTAATGGTCATGGAATCTAAAGTGCCTAAGTCGTATTGCTTGTGTACGCAACGTAGATTCAGTCGAACGATAGCTTTGATAAAATGTTGTTGTGTTATCTTTGCGGTTCATGGTCGAGGTGTAGTGGGCCAATCAATCAAGCTTACAAACTACGTGAGGTTTTGGTAATTGAATTGTAGGTATCCTAAATGTGAAAGTAACTCCGTCAGTATAGATTGATACTACTGACTGACTGAATATACTGCTGTATGTCGCTTTTTTACACGAAAGCTACTGAACTGATTTAAATCAAATAAGCTCCTAGAGAATGAAAATAGGCTCCTTTTTATGTGGGAAGTAGTTTCAGCTGTCTCCTAGAATTAAGCTATACCTACTACTAGAATATTTTCAATTCCATTGAAAAGTATGGTTTTGAAAAGATTCACATTTGTCGACTTGACCGAACTTATACATACATACATGCATAGATAAAGTTTTGGCACAGAAATTGCACGGTTATAACAATTAGAATTTTCACTGAATAATCAAATTATGCTTTCATTGAAAACTATCTTAAGCTATATTTCTATGGGCACATATAAATAGTAAATTCATTGTTGTAATACGAGTATGTATACTCGCGATGGCAACAGTTGTTTTTGACATTTAGATGGTCCAATCTCAAGTGTTGTGACTTCGGAGTCAAACCCTTATCTCTGATAATTATATTTTATCTGTATGACGTATATATTACGAGATTTCAGCGGCGTTAAACTAATCTTAGCTGAAAGCCTTAAAATATGACGAATCTATATTTATTATGTGTTTTTGAGATAGTATGCGATACAAAGTTAAGCATAACCAGTATTATGTCAAGATAATTTAACGAATTTAAAGTTTTATTAGTTACCTACTGAGAGATCTTTTCCCTAAACTTCTTAGATACCCCTTATCACGAAGAAAGTATTTGTGTGATAATTACTTAAGGTAACTTCAAAATCTAATCCTATGCAAAATGACTGAAAAGTTCGGAGTCTTATTTTGCTTTTTATTAAATTAGTACCTAAGTGCTTAAGGCGACGAATTGGTAAACAATAATTCCATAACCGGCACGCGCATCTAAGGGGCCAAGAGGGGACGGAGCGTCTGAGCGGAGCGAGGATTACAATACGCACGCTAGCTTATAACTAAAAATCGTAAGCGACAAAATGGTTTTGTAATTTTATTATTAGAAATGATAATTTGATAAAAATTCCTTCCACAATTTTAAAGAGTATGTATATACTCAACTACTAAAAAAATATATGTGAATCTCTTTTTAAAAAGAGGTATGTTTAATATATTTTTCTCTGTTATAAAAGTTACCTAATCATGTTTTGAAGTCTAACAAAATAAGGTTTATATCATGAACTTTCAGGTAACCAAGTTGTATTTTGATCCGTTTTGTATTTACTGAGAAAAATTGAGATCCTTGGCACCAAAATTTCCAATTCGTCCTCTTAACAATTGTTTTGATCTTAATGTCCTATTAATTAATTAACTATGTTTAAAACCTTTTTGTTTTAGAATATTAATATGCAATATTCTACAATTCAAAAAATATAATAGTTGGAGATACGGTATATAATACAGTTTCGTTTCGTTGAAAATCTGGCAGTGTTTATCATTCTTAAGTATGATAAATGTGTTGCATTAATTAATCCTTTTTACGAAACTACACCTATTAAGTATGAATGTGGGTAATTTTTATTTTGATATTTTATGTAGGAAAAAGTTGTACCTACTTTTTTTGAGAAATGCAAATAAACTTCTGCAAAAGAAACAAGAAAACAATCCGTAGGTAACATTTTAGAAATGTGTTTCAATTTAAGATTATATAGCTTCTATTAATACCTGAATAATTTAGATCCACATTTTCTAATGATGTCGGTTTTCATTTTTAATTTTGTTCATGCAAAATAAATCTTACAACAATATCAATATAAGTGTTTATTCCCCTGAAGCTACGAGCATCGTCAATCAACCCAAATTAGTCGGTTCATTTGCAAATACAGCTGGAATATAAATTGATTAAATCCGAATACATGTTAGGTATTTCCTAGCTGTATAGCGTTGGTCCACCTGTGTCTCGAAAATCTACTTCACATTCGTAGCCTATGTGCCTTTTCATACTCTAGACTAGTCTAGACAATCTTTGGAAGTAAGTTACCCACCGAAAACTTTCGCACTTAAAGTATTAGTAAGGCTTAATTGATAATGATTACGGCAGGCCAAAAATCAGCTCCTTACCATCTAGAAATCATCATAATATTAAACCTCACGACCGATCCATGCCCTGATGTTCTATCTAACTAAAATATAACTGGACTTTACAAAGACTGATTTGATGTGTATGAATGACATCTGCTTGCTCATCAAAGTCCGTCAAACGTCGGTTTTCTCAATATTTACTAGTTGGACGTGACCTGGCGTATATTTGAAACAAAATGTATGTGCTTAAAGCTGAGATAAAAGGCTTGTAGTGATAGTGGAATGGCAATGCCTTGGAAAATTCGTATTTTCAAAACTAGTTTTGTGTATAAGATTTGTAACTAGTTGTGTGTTGTTTATTAGATAACAGAAACAATAATATAAAATACTATAATAGTGCTTAATTTTTAGATACTTTTCGGCAATTCTAATCCAAGCTTGCTGAAGTCACTAGTTTAATAAATAAGTTTCCCCGAAATTAGTACATAACAGTAATATCAGTCAGTAAATACACGTCTCGTCAATTAATGTTGCTACTTCGAAGAGAAGAGAACATGTTGCACCGACCCCAAACAAAAATGGGGTAAAGGCAGGAAGATGATGATGAGTATTGCCTGTATACCATAATAATATTTTCTTATTAAATTCCTCTTTATTGTCGACAGCTGAACAAATATCCCGACTAAGGCCTTCCCAGTCCCCGCTGGCTATCTCTCTAAGCCGGTGCCCACAATGGTCGTCACTAGATACACTGCAGTTCAAAGGATATTGGGACAACGAAGTTAATGGCATACTCCTCAACAATGGTTCTACAGGTAAGACTCTTTAATTATTAGCTATGGTTTGAAGTGGTATGAAATTGCATGTATTTCTCTGTAAACTTTTATTAAGTGCTGTCCTCCTTGGTACGACTTGGTTTTCGGTTTATGGAAATGTATCTCTAAGTATATGCTTAACATAATGATTCAAGGAATATAATAATTCTGCAATTCATCCCTCCAAGTACCTACTTTAATTTTAATATCTCCTTCTTTGGTAAAATTAGATGTTGTAAAGGCGCATTCTTCAAATCAAATTAGATTTTATTTTACAAATTAGATGTCATGGGAAACACTTATTTCCTGACCAAAGATTTAATCATTTTGATGGGAAAGTCTATCTTAGAGCGACGACATTTATCTCAGAAAATGTCGGTTAGTCTACCGCTTATAATCTATCACTCTAGTGTGCTGAACATCTTTTACGTTCGTACTTTTTGTGCGGCCCCTCCTGGCACAGGTGTTCTCACACTTAAAAGGAGAGGTCAACCTCAGTATTGTTAACACCAACCTTGTTATCGAATAAAACATTTTTCATTTTTTTTTTTTTTAGTTCTAATCCACTGAATCCCTTGATATATTACCGAGCCTCAGGACATTACAAATACCTTATAAAAAACGCCCAGCAATCGCTTTTCACTGATTATTACAAGCTTTGACTCAAGCATAAACCGCATAATAATAGTGTGTGTTGAACATATTATTAATATTTATTTTGATATACATATGATACTGATTTGATAATACATATTATTTTGATATCGAAATAGAAAATGTATTTTTTATTTATCTTAACTTTTTGTCGTTATCACTTTCAAGTAAATAGCAGATTTAAAAAATACCACTAACTTTTCGTAACAATCGTTTTAACAGCCATCCTGAGACAGCTAACCTAAAAATATAAAAATGGTACATTTCACCTTTTTGGAGGCGATAGAAAATGTTTATATTTCGTTAAAAAACCTAGAACATAGTAAATACTTGAATTGTGAACTTGTATTATCGTAGATATCGCATAGTTTGGTAAATATATCACTATTATCTAAAAGGAGTAATCCACTTTTATCAACATTTTTAAGATAATTCAAAACGTCACGTGCGTCAATACTAAGTAATGTCCTATTCATATTATACTTATTTTTCTTGTTACATAAATCATAATTATCTTAATAAAACCTTCATAAATACTTGAGAAAGGTCCAGAATATTCTAGGGCGTATCGTTTAAGATAGAAACGTCACTAAAAACTTTGTCAAGCATAGGAACATGTAGACTTTTCTTTACTTTTTATCGGTAAATTCCATTCACAATTTTTTATCACCATGTATTAAAGTCTAGGCCAAGGAACTTACTTTTAGGACAAATAAGTCCAAGTCAATCTGAATAAGACTGGAAAAGGGAAATAAGACCGACTTCATTATAAAATGTCCGAGCTTTAGGTTTACAACAAGGGATTATAAAAGTTTTCTCAAATCTCTGATGTAGAATTTTAACAACGACTGCTACTAAAAAGCATAAGGAGACGCCTGATTTACTACCAGACACGAGGGTAACACCACCAACTTCCAGCCTTTGAAACTCAAAACGCGAGTAAAGTAGTAGTTCATCATCCTCCGAGCCTTTTTCCCAACTATGTTGGGGTCGGCTTCCAGTCTAATCGGATGTAGCTAAAGTAGTAGTTGTAGTACCTAATCTTTTAAATGACACATGATGACACACAAAATAAAGGAGCCTCGAGATAATATAATCCGAATTATTACATAAAATAAAAATCAGTTAACAACGTAATGTAACTGATAAGATAAAGTTCAATATCGAGTGTTCAGTAAATATTAACAGGGCCCATTATCGTGGCCTAAAAGATAATCGAATCGGTTTCTATTCGGCCGTTTCTGAGATAGCGTTAATTTGTAGTACATAATGAAAAATATTAGCATGCGAGTTGTGATCGGACTTTGGGCCAACAAACAAACCAAAATAATTTGAAGACAAAACTTGCTGCTCGATGCTGATTTTTGTACTTTGGTCCACAAAGAGCAATAAAGAATATTCAAATCAAAAATCAATTTAAAAGTTAAAAGATGGGAATAGTAAATGAAATTAAACAGAATTTTCAAATCTATATTACTACTTTTGTCTACATTACTACTTTAAAAAGCTGATTAGTAAAGTTATTTTCTTTTGCTTGAAAACGCTAATCTCAACTTACAAAAAATTCTTTCAATGTAACCCATTTATCTAGAAAGGCTGAAAAGGCTGAAAGGTTCTGAGCCAATTTGGAAAACTATTTCCTTGTTAGATAGCTAATTTATCGAGTTTGGCTTTAGTTCCCTCGAATCAGGACGCGGGTAAAAGTCCGTGGAATATCTAGTACTCTACTTCAACGTTTGCCATCCAACGTGGCAATGCTACCAGCCTCTTGGGTACACTCCCGGTGGGCAGCGATGAGGAGTTTTTGATGCCATTTTATAATTGTTTTTAGTTGTATATAAGTTTATTTTTAGGTCATGTAAATATAAATAATATAATGCATTATTAATTATTAAAAGTAGGAATAAACATTCGGGTACTCTACTAGTATTATATTCTGACTACGGAACAGTATTGCTTTTCCAAAAATACCTAAAAAGTGTAGGCATAAATGGAATAAAAACAAGGAGCATTTTTTTTTGTTTACATGCTCGTGTAACAAACATAAATAAGGATTGTAAGCCCAGCATAAAATATGTCCGGAAATGATGAAAATATTATGATGAAAAGATAACGAGTATTTATATTTTTTATAAATTCCATTGTTATCAAACCATCTCGTTATGGGGTAAAAACACCATACATTAAAATTAGACTCTCCATAACATTAGAATAAATTACTTGTTTGGTGAACAAATGGTTTTGTAATTGTATTTTGTTCCTTGTTGTTGAAGAAACCTTAGGCATTAAACTTTAGTAATGTTACCTACTAATGCGAGAGTTAGTTAGTCTGTACATTAGGATTCTGCTACATCAATAAATAAATGTTTTGTAGTTTAACAATAACTTATCATTATTTTATTAACTACTATAAAACAATATTGTAATTTTATATAAATCAAATTACAATCTTCAAAGCATAAGATCATCTTCAGAAATAAAACATACAAATGCGTACAAACCTAGGTAATGTTTTTTTTGTACTTTTTCTATAGCTATGTCTGTCGAAACCGCGGGAAAAGCTAGCTGTATATTATTGTTTTCTTGATTGCCTTCGTTGTTCCACTTCGAGATGTGAAGTAATTTCAGATAACGTAATGATCTCTCGAAAATGATAATTGTCTTGTTCTGGTTAACTTTGGCAAATTAATTGCATCATAAATTCTGTAAATGTGGGTACCAACCAACTCACTAACTGACTGTATACAGAGTCACAAAATATGTCGACTAACTTATTCATTAGGAACAAAAAATTTAACCGATTCTCGAAAAGTGTCTTTTCGACAACATAAAGAAACATTATCTTTCTATCGATTATAATATGTAGATAATATCATTCAATCTAACAATATTATTATTGTGAGGAGAATGCACTTTTGGGTACCTAGATTTTTATCGAACGAAACAGCTGTTTTAACTTACTTAAAAGGACTATTCTACGTTCATTTTTTTAATGATACCTACAATTTTTAATTTTATTTTTATTTGAATTCCAGCATATTTCACATTTGAATCTGAGGTCAGACCGATTCTTCGCGGCGGACCCCTCATTGGAGAATACGTATTCGAACAGATGCACTTCCACTGGTCCGTCGATGATTTCTCTGGCTGTGAACATTTATTAGATGGACAAGGGTGAGTCATCATAATATAAGTCAATATTTCTGTAGGAAAAGTTCTTCTTTTCGACCTCTACTTTACTACTTGTAAATTTTCGTACAACTACCACGAATTCTAAGGTATGAATGTAGCTGATGAATGCCTAAAACTATGCTATACTGTCCATTTAATTATCCTAAGGCATAAGCAATTTTAACAACCTGTTTTTCACTGGGTTAGGTAATTAGAAGTTTAATAGTTCCAACTTTAAAAAATACTCTCGGTCGCAATCCGAGATTTCTGCATCAGATACAATATGTATAACCTAATATGCACATGCATACATCTCAGCTTATCACTTGGATATCCCAGTCACTATCTCACACATCATTTGTCAGTCTAATATGCTCAATGATTTTCAAATCTATGCTAATTAATTTAAATGAATCCACAGATACGCCGCAGAATGCCATTTCGTCCACTATAACAGTAAATACGAATCTATGGAAGCGGCAGTTGGACATCCCGATGGTCTGGCAGTAGTAGGATTCCTTCTAGAAGCTGTTGATGCTCCAAATCCAAGGTTCGATAGGCTCGTCGAAGGTTTTGAAAGGATCAAGAAAAGTGAACACTCTGTTAGAGTTACCTCAGGTTGGTATAATATAATACTTAATAATACATACCTCATATTATAATACTTTTTATTTTACAATGACACAGCTTAGCGAGACATAGTTTATGCATATCTAAAGACTCACTCACTCCCGAGACATGAAAAATTATGTCAGCAAAAAATCTACCAATTTTTTGAGAAGACGCTGCAACATGGTCAAAAGTACCGTGGCTGTAAAAATAACTAGCAGCAGAGCGTGTGCTTTTTTAGAAAACCAACACGTAACCACAATTTATCTGGCGGTGTTCATAAAGTTGGGAGAATTATTTTCATGAGGGGATCTGTCTGCCTTCTCATTGGCCCTTTGCCCAATACCTACCATGTCAAGAATAATATTCCGATCATCAGTCTGTTCTCAACTGGTCTTAACTTTTTATCCTTGTTGCTTTCAGAATCCCTATCATGGATGGACAGTGATGACCTACAGGAAGGCAACTATGTGACATACAAAGGCTCGCTAACAACACCGCCCTACACCGAATGTGTTACCTGGATCATATATGAGAAACCCGTGCATATTGGCACTGAACAGGTGTGTATTGAACTTTTGTTATGAGACAGAAACTGATGGGTGACTTTTAAGGTAACTTCAGCTATTTAACGGTGTCTAATTAAATCACTCCATAATCGTCAGTTGCAAAAAGATACCGACATTAAAATTACAGCTTCCTAAAATCTATTGCTGACTTTCTTTGACAACAATTTAAAAAGTGTTAGCCAAAAGAAGATTAAGAAGACTGCAACTGGCGGTAAGTCAAACAAAATTTTTTTGCAAAAATGCGAAAATAACATTTAAATCTTGATCTTGACAAAAGCCAAAATAATTTAACAAATTGTTTTAGACCCCTCAAGAAAACTTAAGTCATGATAGGTACATCTCATAATTACAGTCGTAACTATAAATGTTAATAATGAATAATTTTGCCCACAGCTGGGACTACTAAGACAACTGGAAGGCCCCGACAGCATACCAATTGAGCGCAACGTGAGGCCAACGCAGCGGCATCCCCCCGGTCACTCTGTCATATACGTGAAGCAAGTCAAGTCTAAGCTTTGAAATATATTTATATATCGTTGTTATGTTACAATACTTTTGTTTTATTTGGATATCATACATATAATTATTATATTTACCTTTCAATCACTTTTTTCAGTAACTTGTATTTCTTGGGCCCGTAGGAACTGCATACATCACCCGGATAGAAACGGGTAGCGTCTTTGTCTTTGTGAATACTCAATTTCATCGTATACATACGAAGTTCTTGGCTCTGTTGGACCGTAAAGGAATAGGTAGATGACAAACAAATATAGAATCTCATTTCCACATTTACTACTAGTAATGACAATACTCCTACATGATATATTTTCAACATGATTGTCGAAGTAAAATTTCAAAAGAACTTTGGAAAGAAAAGTCATTACAACTCACCTTTCAAAAGATAAATTCATTTTATAGTTTAGTTGGGATCAAAAATATGCAGCAGATGAAAAGCCAGATAAAATTATGACTCGAATCAAAACTATATATTGTACCTATCCTGAAAATTGTTTGCTAGTTTAGATCCAAGCGAGTGTGCATCGACGTTACGGTAACTGCTTTGAACAGGCAAGGTCATTCCCCCCAAACCATATAGGAATGGAAAGAAAACTTCCGAAGTCTGTTATTTGTTTCCCTTAACTAAACTGTCTTCTCAGTATTCAATGCATGTTGCTACAGTCCAATGATCTGGATAAATATCAACAGAACGGTCAATGCATTGATCTGATTGGTGGCGTGCCTTGAATTTAGTCCCTTGTTGTAAGCTGAATAGATACATACAATCAGTTTAGACATGCTAATAGAGGTTAAACAGTTGAGTTAATAATGGCCGAGATACTACTTGATTGGACAGTCTGCAATGTAAATAGAACGATCTGTACGAAGTCGCCACTCAATCCGGTGACCTTTGATAGGATTCGCAGACCTAATGAGGTTACCGACACCAAGTCCTTTGGTTGGCGTTCTATACTAAACTTGTTATACCCTACCCGTAGTAGTGTGAAATGTTTCAACGATTCCGCAACCATTTTCTGAAGACAGATTGGCCATTGGACTTTTCGTCGACAGGATGATTAGGTAGGTAATTTTTTTTAGTGTCACCAGCTGAGTCTTTTACCTACGGTAATTTCGCCGAAAGAAACTGACTGACAAACTGACACATTGTGTACGAATATTCCTAAAAAAAAAATTGCAAAATTGTAACTTTTCTGAGCGAACACAAACTCTATCTGAGTAATGTCATCGTCGCAAATTTTTGTTAAAATTTTGGCGAATTCTCGCCATACGACATTTATTTCAAGGAAAAACTTGCTAACTCTATATGCTGTTTGTAAAAGTACCTACGGCCAATTTGGTAAATGATGTCCTTTTGATTTCCCACGGGGACTATGAGATATTTTTTTCCGTCAGTGAATCTATGATGTAATAAGGATATTTTTAGGGTTCCGCAGTAAAATAAAATTCACAAGGTAGTTTTTTTCTAAACTTCTAAATTACTATAATCACTTGCTCCAAAGTTGGTCCCGAATGAAGAAATGTAATTTGCCCATAACTATCAGTTTTTGTCAAGACTAAAGAACCCTTCCTGGCAGCCGGCTAAAAATGAAGTATCCACTTATTGACCTTTGTCATTTACAAAACATTATCGTCCTGAATGAGTTTTCGATTCCAAAAAAAATAGATGATAGGGTTTGTTCCATCAGAATCACGTACTTCTAAAATTAGAACGAATATTCAGGTCTCCTTTGTTTTATAATAAATCAAGACAAAGAAATCTTCGGTTTGGAACAATAAAGAAAGAAATTCTTGAATTTATATAGCTAACGCTTTATTTTTATCCGATATGAATTTATTACATGACACGTCTTCACGTCGAGTTTTGCATTGAAGTTCTAAATTTCGTAGAAAAAAAATAGAAAAAAATTCGTCACTGCTACAGCGAATAGATTTTTTGTTCGAACGTAGGTAAGTAGGTAACTTATATGAAACTTAGTTTTAGTTTTTTAAGCACTCCTATTCCATATTCCATTTATATTAAACTAGTGAGACTTTTTCCCAACCAAACTCGCTGTTATTCATTGGATGACAATGTAGTTATGAAGTTCCAACACTCGCATACTGAGTTGCAACTTTTTCAGTTATTAATTTAGCTGTTTTCTCAGCATACATCTAACCTATGTACTTAATATGTATGTATTTATAAATATGTATATATGTAGCTATATGCTGTTTATCAGTTGTGTTAGGAACCCATAATACAAGTTAATTAATAATTTACCATGGGGCTAACCGACCGTGTGTGAAAAAGTGTCCCGACATTATTTATTTATTTTATTCACTTAATGTATTTTCCAACTCTTTGAAATAGAAAATGTTCTAGGTTGTTTCTAAAAACAACACTCGTTGTTCAGCATAATAAAAACAGTCAAAATTCAAACAATAACGGTGCCACTAGATCATCAAACAAACAATTATGTACCATCATGATTGTCCTTATCTCAATTTCCATATACTTAACCCCCACTTGCAAACTTCCCAAGTTTCCTTAACTACTAATCTCTAATATTACACAACATATTCCATGGTTATGTACTTGTTTGCAATCCGATATACTTTGAGTACGCCATACTACGCCGTACTACGCCCTAAGTATGCGGTTCTGCGTACTCATCTATGAAATGCTTATTAGTTGATCGTCACGTGTTTTGATTGCTTACTCCGAGAGCATTAAAGTTTGTAAGTAGCTACATAACACTGCTCGTGTTTATTCCTTCCGGGTGTGATATAGGTAATATGTATCAACATATAGGTACACATTTTACCAGTTATGTAATAGAAGGAACGCCTTCTATCGCCATCATACTTCATTTGTTGTTGACAATATAGAAAAAGAAAACATTTTAGTGTATATTTTTCAAAAGTAAACTATGTTAAGCAGGCTTATAAATCGCATGTTGACTTATTAAAAAGTTTCAAGCTGATAGTGACAGAAGTACCTGGGTATGTAGGTTTGTCTTAAAGTAGTCATAGGGTGCGTCCACATCTGGCGAATGTGCCGCGAATGTGCAGCTCGCGAGCCGTTTGCGACCTGCCCGCGAGCTGCGCGCGTGCATTTTTGTTCGTGCGCCGCTTCTGCGCCGCCCGCGCGCAGTTCGCGCGCGACCTAAGCGCCGTACGCGATCAGCGCGCAGGCGGCGCGCGACGTCTGACATCTTCGATAGTACTGAGCCAGTATACGGAACTGTAAGGGCGAGAACTGAGTGCGCGCAGATCGCGCGCCGCTCGCGCGCTCTATACGAGCCTTGCGTGAGTTGCGCTAAAGAGGCACACCAAACTATTGCAGTGACTGCACGCGCGCAGCTCGCAGACGGCTCGCAATCGGCTCGCGTGCTGCGCATTCGCGGCACATTCGCCAGATGTGGACGCACCCTTAAGCAATATGATAAGTGTAAGTAGTTTGTAATAAGTAATGTCATTATGTTACCACTTTTCTTTGCTCCTAAATTATAAAACATCTTACGACTTAGAACAAGAAATAAAATAAGTACAAAATTAATATTCTCTTACAAAATATGTAGGTATTCGTAGCAACAATGCTTTTTTACATAGATCGGCCATTGTTATCTTGTTAACTTGGTGATCTTCACACTGCCCCGCATCACGCTGCATCTTGCGTGTCGACGCACCTACGCGCGTTCCTGCGGGAGTGCAGATCTGCATCATCGTGCGGGTTTTTCGCGCACTCACGCGCGCAGGTGCGCTTAGTAGGATTCACGCACGGCGGCTCTCGGAGTTCTATTTTCAAATATACACGTCACGCCCATTCAAAATCACGCGCGGCACTGCGGGATTCAGTGTGCCATACCTTGCGTCTCGCCCCGCACCTACGCGCGGGGGTGCATGTTTCTCCGCGTGTATGCGCGTGATCCGCATAAACGCGCGTGGATGCATTTTCAGTGTGTTGGACTATGCGTGTTTTCCATACAAACGGAGATATTTACAAGCAACGGAAAAAAACGCATCCACGCGCTACGCTGCATCATGCGGGGCAGTGTGATAATCGCCTTAGGCAATTAGGAACAAGGAAGTGATGTTTCCTGCTGTATTATTATTCTGTTTCACTAGTGACCTACCCTGGCTTTGCATGATTCCATTTTATAATCATTTCCCTCCCTATTAGTAGGATTTATACCCTTTCAAAGCGACCTTTCTGGTTTTGAAATAAAAGTAATCAAAAATATAACTTTTTTATTATATATTAATCTATTTACATAACAAAGAAATAAAACAATAACTCATGATTAAAACTAATAACCCTCACTCGATTAAGAAATAAACTCATACAACACTGAAAACTTTTAATAAAAATAGCAGTCAACTACATACGTCGGCAGAAATCAAATTCGATCCACCTGTTAAGATCCAAACTACTCAGCACGCCAGCGCACAACTCAATTGTGGTCCCAAAATGATCATAAATACATACATAGAACACATTTTTGATAGTTTGCTCAATGATAGGATCAACAGGCTTTGGTTTAATTTTGGACTTACTACGCAATGGGCCTGATTCTGAAGTCTTAAAAATATATGTATCTGTTATCCGGGCATATTCACTGTCGAAACGATCGGCAAACTGCCCCAGCAAATACTTAACAGTGCGTGCTTTCTCTTTGGCGAGACCATCACCTTCATACCAAGGTTTCAAAACCTCTGAGTGAGATTTTTGCAATAGCTCGTAATATTTCATCCGATCATCAAACTCTTTCGCCATCATGGCCCTCCTCCAAGAACCTATTGATAGATCCCAATCATGCTTTGGAACCATTTCTGTGTACAGATCTTTCATTCTGCCAACCTCAGTTTGATGGTAGAAGCAAACAGGATTCTTCATAACAAATATCTCTGCTTCTACAAAGTATTCCTTGTAAGGATAAGTCTGCGGCACAACTTCAAACACCTTGTCAAATATTTCCTCCACAAATTCGGACGCGAAGTTGTTAAGCGCTTTCCTGTTAATTCTTGTTTTGAGAACTTCAACTTTTCGTTTTGACGTTGGCACGTCTTCCACTGAGTCACCATATAAGTTAACAAGAAGCATGTCCGTAACGTTGTCAAAAAAAGTGACATTAAGCGTGCTAAATTCCCAAAATTCCCAATAGATTCCGGGTTGGTCAGCAATAAAAGTAAAATTTATCTCTTTGCTTTGTCCAGGACAAATGACATCTTCATTTTTATTGAAAAAGAATACTTGTTCGTATACCTCTTCAGTTATAAAAGTTAATGGACGTCGCAATTTTTTCCAACAGTATCTTAAAGTCGTAGTTCCGAGGTTTTGCAGAAAGAGCTTACATCTACCAGCCTTTTTAACTGGAACATTGAAATAATAGTTCCAAAATCTACAACGATCTTGAGCTTGCTTTTGAAGTTTTCTTAAATGATGCAGGTTTTGGCCAGGTATTTCTTTGTAAAAGATTGTGTTATTTATTTTAAGAGCATAGACTCCAGTCAATGGTTCATCACAAGCATATTCTACTTCATGAACGCTAATATCCGGAATTGTGGGCCTTTTTCGAGGTGGCTCAGGTGGTCTTCTGCCTTTCACCATTAATCTGCTGATATCTGGCCTACAACAGAATAGTATGGTTAGCAGTATGGTTTAGGAACAAAAATTTTGGTATGCAAAATAATTTAAGATCATCGTATCTATGTAATAGGATTGCAATTTGATAATAACAATGAAATAGCCGTTATTTTTAATAAATATTTAGCTACTTACTTATAGGGATCAATTTTTCTGATCTCTCTCACCAACTCTGTCTCGCGATGGTCTCTATACATGTCATACTCAGCATTCAAGTCGGGAAACGAAGAGCGCTCTCTTTCTCCAATCATTCCCAATTCTTTTCTTTGAATATAAGTAGGAACACCAATATGTTCGATTACTCCTGGACTACCTTCTTCTGCTCGTGTTCTGTGTAGCTCATATACTGGTTCACAGTAACACCGTTGTTTTAATCTCGGAGGTCTATCCCACAAAGACCCTCGAACACCAGTCTTTTTCGGTATTTGAGCATATTCCAGGGCCATCTTTCGCTCCTTGTCCTCCCGAACTCTTTCCAAAAGATTCATTGTAAGGTCTATAGGAGGTCTTTGCAGTTTCTTCCCTAGACTGACTACCTCGTCTCGGCGTATCTGAATCCATTTTTCCCACAGCATTAATTCGTGATCCGGGGTAACAGGTAGTGAATATATGGGTTCGTCGTCCATAATATCACGTTGCTCCATTTTCGTCGATATTTTCTACTTTTGACGAATTTTGATCAAAATGAAATCAGTCGTATCTATAAATGTCACAATTGATTTATGTCAAAGTTAATAATACCATAGCAACATAATTTATGTATTTGTAAATATGACCGTATTTCGTGCACTTTTACCAAATTAATTTTGTAAAATCATGTCCTAAAATTATTTGTAGTTGTTATATTTTGATACTAAATTTTACCGTCCACTATCATGGAACCAGGTATTCTTATACTGTTTTACTGTTTGTTTGTTTTAGTGTTGTGTTGTCGTGTGTACTGTTTTATGATCAATGCCAATTTTTGTACATAATCGTTGTATCATTGCTACCGCTCTTATGACCCTTATAAACTAGCTTCTCTTTTTGACATATGGTTAAGCTTTTAACTTTTGTGATTTCTAGATGAAGCGGAAACCCCTGCCGAAGAAAGCAATTTACCTCCACAGGGAACCATCGAATGGCTTCATTACTGGAGTGAAATCGAAGGTCATCTGCCCTCACCCATCAACGTATCTATAACTGGTTCGACGCCATTTAAATGTCCTGAACTGAAATGGTACAACTTTGATATTTACCCGCACAAAATCAAATTGACGAATACAGGATATACACGTTAGTATTAATCTTAAGTCTGCAAGTCATTCTAGTACTTATGGACTTATTATGATCATCGTGGATAGTAAACATTTTAACTAGGTACAGAATGTTCAGAGTTTCAAAGAGCTTAGGTTCCAAAACAAACCTAAAGCCTTACCTCAAAAACGTTAATTAAGAGAACAGTATTGAGTACTTCTACTTCAAAAAGCCTACAAAGGCAACCTAACATCGCATTAATTGTATTATTAATATGTACCTAATTATTTACCGTGGTTATATTTGTATCTCTAGGGTGCTTCTTGACGGACCCAGTAAAGAAGTAGCCTATTTTTATTCTGATGAATTAGTTATTTTAATCAAAATCCTTCAGTAGTTTTTCCGCGAAAGAGTACTAACATCCATCCATATCCACTTTCGCGTTATTACATTAGCGTGGTGATTAAGCCTTAAGCAGACCCAAGTCATTTCCAAAAATAATTAAGTATTTCATTGAAAGTGTTCCTACTTAACATTTTGGAAACAATTATACTGTAATTTATTAAAGCTTTGTGTGGGAGGGTTACAAAGGGCTGATACGTGACGGATTGGGAATCTTAGACGAGATCCGAAGGTATTTGGGATCGTGGTTTATTTATTAGCGTTATTTATAGCAGCTATTTAGACAAGAGCAGGGTTGTGGTAAATTGATATTTGCTTAATTAATAGTGTTTAAAAAAATCGATAGGTGTATTTTTGTCATGTATTACTTTGGTACCTAGAGAAGGTCCAAAATATATGGTCTGTTTTAAAGTTATTCTTGTCTCATTTTGAACTCGCTTTGTTTTGGTGGTTTTCCAACTAGATATACATACGTCGCTCCTTACCAACAAAGCCTTACCATTTTTTTCTCAGTAATTACCTACCTCAAATTAGGCGCTTAGGTACCTTTCTAAACGCTGATCTAGAACTAGGCACGAATCGCTTATCCTGTTTGTATTCCCTGACGTGTGTTATACGGGATTCGGGTCAGCGCCCTGTCCAAACATGATGACGTCACAATAGCATCTCAAGCATATAATTAAGCCAAGACCAACTACATCATTAGCATTCCGTTACAACACAATAGAATAATTTAAGGCCTCCTTGTAACGGAATTAATCGAAAATGCTTACCGATTTTAGACGTCGATGTAAAATTGTTAGATATTCAGAGACTAAAGACCAATACCTATATTTGGTTCTTCTCTCCGAAAAGACTAAAGTGTGAAAGGCTTACTCAAACAATAAGCTTTACAAAATCTTATAGAAGCTAATGGAACTGTCAGTTGTGGTTTGTTGAGAATGATACAATACCAAGTTATGTCTGTAGGTTTGCCTGAGACTGACAGATATTTATTACGCAATGCGAAAGGATTGAATGGCACATGTACCTTACCTACTTTCGATTAGTTTAATTTATAAAGGAAGAAGTTATAGGACATTCTTTTGATGACAAAAGATTATGACCTTTTATGAAAATTTACTGGAATTGATAATGTAAATAAGTAAATATTATGAACTGTCAATTCTTGTGGTATAGCCTGAGAGTTTACCTCTCAGCCAATATAGGCCCTAACAAGGTCCACAATTATCTTAAGCTATAAGCCTAATATTACCGTACGCCTTATCAAAAGCAGTGGAACGATCGAACGAAATGATATGAATATACATTGAAAACGTTGTTTTATTAGGAAACATGTAGCATTTTCAAAATTTTATTTCCGTTACTAAACCGTTGAAGTTATACAAATATTTTGTTTTCAGTGCTTCTCTCCGCAAAATGGACGACAGAGCGCCCGTACTTGGAAGGGGGTCCATTTTTGGAAAAACACGTGCTCTCTCAAATCCATTTCCACTGGGGTGCTAATATGATGGAAGGCAGTGATCACGCAGTAGACGACAGGAGATATCCTGGTGAAATGCATGTCAGTTCAATATATTGTACGTAGAAAGTTATTACCTGCATAGTTTTTGATGCTTCGATAGAGACAGATCATCTGATTAATTTGGTAACCTGACATCAAATTGCTGTGAATGAGGACCTTAACTTATAAAAAAAGTCATTTAGGAAACCTCTACCAGAACTAACCAGAAATCAATACCTTGACTCCAGTCGACTGATAAATTTGGAAATCGATCATGCATTTAAAAACCTAGCCTTTTCCCAACTATGTAAGAGTCGGTTTCCAGAATAAACAAATATAGCAGTGTCTATGTTTTATCATCAAAGATATTCAAATGACAGTCAGAACCCACCAATTTAACTTGTCTTCCGAAACACGTAAATAAATCCGGAAATTATCACCATCGAAACTTGATGTTCAAAATTATACGTGCACAAAATTGTAACTGTAACATCTACTATCTATGCACATTCTCTGTAAAATTAAACAAAGGGTAAAGGAGCTATGTCGCGCTTAATTAGATAGCTTCCTAACTGCAACCTGGCTTCATCTATTGAGCCCGCTATAATACCTATCATTATTACCTAATAACCTGCAAATTGCCCGAAGCAAACGCGTTAGTTGGAAACAAGGATACTTCATATACCAGCCTTGGATGTTATTACCCATAACCCATATTATGTAGTCTTATATAAACTATGCATAAGGATATATTACGTGCCCATACGCAATCGCTCGTCGATGTGCGATTTTGCGTTGATTTCCCTTGGGGGTAATGAGCGTTTTTCGCTATTTTTATTGGAAGCGGAATGTAATAGGATATTTTCTCTTCGTCTATTGTTACATTACTACATAACAATGTGTATTGAGTAAACACATTGTCCCTAACCATTCCTGACTGACTAGTTTGCCAACTTAATCAAACCTAGTCGCAAGGGCTAGAATGCTGCGGTAGAATGCTTTGGCGACTCGTGCCGTCGACAAAAGGTAGGTAATTAGAGGTAAAACCAGTTGGGTCTTTTGTCAGTACTAGACCGGCTCGCCCTACCACCTCTTTGAGGATTATCACAATTAAAAAAGGGCTACGGAAAAAAATACATCCACAGAAATTTAGAGGAATTGTTAGTAGGTAAGTATAAAATTAAAAATAAGGCTAAATAATTAAAATGAGAAGCATTATCAAAAATCGAATGTGTGTACCTATTATGGAGGTATATACTAAATTTTCCCTTTCTCAATGCAATCTTGCTAACAAAATTAGAATTTACAAGCACTGTTTGTCTGTTTAATATGCAAAATTTATATTCTAAGCGAAACTTAATATACAAAATTCAATAAAGGAAAATGTGAACTATTTAAACGAAATATTGCTTAAGTGAAAGTGCATAATAAAATCTAACTAATATTCCAGAGGAATTCCAGTTAATAAAATTTCCTAAATGCATCGGGTTCATTGTACAAAACGAAAACGAAAATAGTGCATTGACACGTAAAAAAGTTCATAGAAAAGGAAAATACCGTCCGAGTGCAAATTGTAATAGTTCCGTACACGCGTAGGTACTTCTCCGTCTTATAAGTTAAATATTGATAAAATAACCAAATACTTTTCAGACACAATTACATTAATATAATTAACTTAAACTATTTAGTAGGTAGGTACTTTATTTATTTTATTAGACCTACCACGATATTTACAGAGTTGGAACTGTAACATTCGATGTGATATATTTTGGAAACTTTTAATTCCATTAAAAAAACTTTTCATGTAGATACAAGCAAAGTCTACTGGGGTTCCCTTTGATGTATTCAAAGGTACGGATCCTTAAAAATGGTCCTTCCACGCTTAAATCAGATTATAAAGACCACTTACATAGACGATTTTATTGATGGCAATCCCTCTTCTGAATACCAAGTAAAGTGTTGAATTTAACACGATCATAACTCACCTTCAACGACATGTTACTACGTGGTTTTACTTTGAAATGGGCTAGTTAATCACATCTGCCATATGATATTCCATCAATCAGTTTTGAGAGCTTAGGGCTACCTTGCACTTAGGAATTAAGGAATGAAAGGTCCAAGTTCAAATGTGAAATAATTTTTCATAATGTCAGTTCAGGGGCTTATACCTACTTTCAACTTTACACAAAGTTTACCTCGTAATCCGTGTCCTCGTGGTCAGTAAAACAAAAAGCAATGTAGACAGACAGATAGTAGGTACTCAATGACTGTCGATGTCTGCGTTGCAAACGATATAAGCAGACTTCTAAGATGTCTCTTGTGGCGTCCCTGCATTTGATTCCAAGACAATTACCTAGCACATTTCCTCCAGTATTAATTGCTAGGAGCCGGGCGGGACGGAGGAGTAAGGATTATCCAAACCCAGTCAATAGAAAGCTTCCTAACGAAAAAACCTGTAACCTTGGTCATGGACACGTACGGCCAACGAAGCATTTGATTACATACTTAATTGAACCTCCTTCTTTCAGGTCTCATTCTTTCGTTCAGAATATTTGACGCAAGAAGAAGCATTGCATCATCATGATGGAGTGACCATGATTTGCTACATAATTAAGGTTGATTTGCCTTTACCATAGGAATATTAAATCCATGCCCAATTTCATGAAATTCGAAAACTTTCAATTAAATACGTACCTAATCATTATGTTCTTGAATATTACTTACAGTACGGTGTTAGTCCAGACGAAAGACTAAGTTGGGTATTAGAAGGGATCAATCGAGTACAAGAGGCACAAACGAATACCCGAATTGGCCCACTACCGATGTCACGGCTTCTACCAATGTTCTTCGAAGACTATTTTCTTTATTGGGGAACTTTGGAGACGGTGAAGGATGAAAAATATGTGATCAAGTGGTTGGTGCCAAGAACTACGCTGTTCGCCTCTTTAGAACAGGTAGATCGTTAGTTTAGTTAGAAGATGGAAAGAACGTAGTACCACAGAGCAAAATAGAGTAATGGTACAGAAGCTCCCAAGTACAGTAATTTATTTACCTAACTATCTATAAAAAAATGTATTTTGCCAGATGAACGAGTTTCGTCGGCTATGGGGCCCATGGGATGAACCAAACCTGCGAAATTACAGACCACTTCAAGAACGAGGAGGTAGACACGTCTTCTTCATCAACCCACATTGGGCCCAGTACAATTCATTGCTGCCTATATCAAGAGTACCAGAGCCATCTATTTCTGTCCTGTCTCCAGCTTATAGAAAGAATTCTTGGATGCTACCACCACAGAACAGGGCAAATGATGCAGAGGGATTTCATTTTGAAGCAGGTCTCAAATCTAGTTCTTCTCGTTGTCTTCAGAAAACTATTTAGTGGGATCGTTTTTTATTTAAAAATTGAGGACATTGGCCCTTCAGTGTACAAAGGTACAAGGATAATTGTAAACAAATTGACACAAGAAGTGGCGTTTTTTTTTATTTGCACTTTTAGTAACTGTTTTGTATGTCAACTGTTTTGTATTGTCAGTTTCTGTACGTGTATATCTCGTCCTGTAAATAAATAGTTCTATGGAATGGCTTATTTAATTTAGTATACAATTTATACACAACTAACCGTAATTTGAATAAACAAGACTAGAATAAAATTATCTTGATCTGGGTACATACCGTACCTATTTCCTCTACGTCTTATTGACTATAATAAATAATAGGGTTTTAGAACAACCTATTTTATATAGGTGATTGTAAGCTATAGCAAGTAGCGCAAGTATTCAATAAAACAAATAGCTTAAAATGCAAAGGTTTTCCATGATTAAACAAGAAAAAAATAAATTATATAAATAATCACAATTCCGCTTCCTGCATTTCGACTATCGATATTTAAATTAAATCATGAAGTCTTAAAATACTAGGCGGTATTGCTCGAAAAAAAATAACTGCTCTGTCAAAGTAAAATGTCAGTGTCAAAACAGACATCAACAAAAAGATAACCACAAGATAACCTGCAAAGTTCGTCTTCATATATAATCATAACAAAATGTTAAGGAATATTTTCCGTACCAGCCGCTGGCTGGCACGAAGGCAGATCAATAGTGTGCTTCCAGTATTAATACGCCATTCTCCAAGCATATCACAAAACGTGCCTAGTTTGTCTATTGCCCGCCAATTTTCGTCTAATCCATCTGCCCCACAAGTTTCTGAAGTCGACCCAGCGGTTTTTGAAGAAATATGCAACGAAACATTAGAATCTCTTTGTGACTATTTCGAAGAGCTTGTCGATGCTTCTCCAAATTTAAAAGGTGCTGACGTCACGTTTAGCGTAAGTATTCTTTAAAGTATTCTTTTTTTAAACTTTCATGGTTCTTCCATTTTAGAGCACAGTTTATTCATTTTATTTAACTACTTTTATCCTGTTTAATAGTTATTGGCAACGCTTTCTAGTCCACAGTTCTTTTTTAAATATTCTGTTATTTATTGTTAAATCTGAATTATGTAAGTGTAAAAGTATTGCCAGCAATTTTAATATTGTTTACTCAAGTGCTTTGATAAATAGGTACAATTTTATTGTTGTCTTATCAGAAAAAAATAACTGGATGTACCTACTGATCAGTAATAAACTTAATTACATGAATGAAAAACTTGACCCATAATTGCATGTACTTAAAACAACTGAATTCATAACCATATAACCAATTCACAGTAAATATGTATGAAACATAAAAATAGAATTTTTATCTAATTTCAGGATGGCGTACTAACAGTAGCCCTCGGTTCCAAGTACGGTACTTACGTAATAAACAGACAAACACCGAACAAACAAATCTGGCTTAGTTCTCCAGTATCCGGGCCCAAGCGCTATGACTTGATACTGAAAGACGGTGGCCACTGGGTATATAAACATGACGGAATAAGTCTACACAAATTACTCCAAGAAGAAATATCCAAAATAGTAACAAACAAAGTAGAATTCAAGAAGTGTTCTCATAGCTTAGTCTGAAAAGTGTATATTTTATTTATTTTATAGTAAATAGGTTTTATTGTTTATTTTTGTTTTATTTTTTTATCCAAAATGGAGGTTATTGAAGATGGAAATATTATGGATCGTATTCCTATTCTTTTGCAAAGGGATTTGGAATATTATCAGGTAAAGAATCTTTATAATTTTTGCTAATTTGTTCTCTTGATAGATAGACACACACATACACACATGCAAAATACTTTATGTTGTTGTAGTAATTTAGTAGTATATACAACATGTACCGTAATTAACGCACACCCTCAAACTCAAACTCAAACTCAAAACTCAAAATCGTTTATTCAAATTAGGCTGATAAATCAGCACTTTTCGAACGTCAAAAACAAAAGACAGCCCCCAAAAACGCCCGCCCTTCACCACTTCCTATGTGTTTTTGCTGGGAAGAAGAAGTGGCGCAACAAACTCCCCAGCAACACATGTCTGTCTGTAAGGTTTGAAGAACCAGAATGTATACAAAACAAGTCAAAAAGTCATAAAAATATCATTATCACATGATAACTATTATATAAAATTAAAAAAGGAAAAAAAAAAACAAACTGAACACAAGTAGGCTAGCACACAGATTTACACCTATAAAGACTAAGTACTCAAGCATTTCTTATAGTCCATTAAGTGTATCTAAAGCCTCCTGTTAATAAAATAAAAATGTATTTTAATATAAGCATAGAATCAGCGTGCCCACCTACATGCGCATAGATGTTTACGTTGTAGCTGTACAACACAAACAAGGTGTACCTGCTAGGACTACAGTATTATTATTTTCTTCAAAAAAAAAAGCTAATAGAAAATCATACTAAAATTGATAAAGTGTCAATAGCCATCAACACGACCTGGTACCGCCAGCAGCACCCGTTCACGAGTATAACGCGAGGATCAGCCATCGCCCCCTTCGCACATTTTTGAGGGAAGGGGACAACCCGACCCCCAACGCTACCGCTGGCCATACCGTCTAAGGGAGCATGACGTGCTTGCTGCTATTCAACAAAAGTAGAACATGTAAGAAATGCTGCAGTCACTAGCAAGCCATAAAGAAACAATGGTAAGCAAAGTTTAACAAAACTTCCCTAAGTAAATAAAAATAAACTCAATTATAATTCAGAATTAATGTCCGAAGTAATGTCAATTAATGTAAACAATAATAATAAGTTAATAATTTAGTTAAAGTGATAACAAGAATGAGCTGCCTCGCGTTCAACTTAGCGACCAACTATTCTTATCATTTAAATAGTCATTAATGCTATAGTAAGCCTTCTTTGAAAGAATTGACTTTACTTGTAATTTAAATGCGTTAAACGGTAATTGTAGTAAAGTTAGAGGTAGTTTATTATAAAAGCGAATACCGAGCCCCAAAAATGATCCATGAACCTTATGAAGTCTGTGAGTGGGTACACACAGTTTGTGCTTGTTTCTAGTGTTAATACTGTGAACATCGCTTTTTTTGGTGTACAAATGAATATTTTGCCTAATGTAAAGTATATTGGCAAAGATAAATTGTGATGCCACAGTAAGAATGCCTATTTCTTTAAAGAGCTCTCTTAGCGAGTGTCTACTACCTAACCGGTATATCGCACGAACAGCTCGTTTTTGTAATACAAATATGTTTTGAATATCAGCAGCTTTGCCCCACAGAAGAATACCGTAGGACATAACGCTGTGAAAGTAGCTAAAATAGACTACTCGAGCTGTTTCTACGTCAGTGAATTGTCTTACTTTTCTGACGGCGTACGCAGCTGAGCTAAGCCTTCCCGCGAGGCCAGCTATATGCGAGCCCCACTGAAGTCTGCTATCGACTGATATACCAAGAAATACTGTGGATTTGACAGTTTCTAGAACCTCGTTACTTAATATAATATTCGGGCCTAGGTTTTTCACGTTCGGTAGAGTAAATTTAAGGCATTTTGTTTTCTTCGCATTTAAGACCAAGTTATTAGTACTAAACCAGTGTGTAACCAACGAAAGTGCACTGTTTACGTCGTTAAAGTGATCCCTATTTCTGTCGACTTTAAAAATAAGTGAAGTGTCATCTGCAAACAGTACAACGTCACAGATATTCTTCAGATGGTATGGTAGATCATTAATATATACCAGGAATAAGAACGGACCTAATATTGAGCCCTGTGGCACACCTAATTGGACTGATAAACCTGATGATTTGACGCCATTGACATCTACGCATTGCACTCTGTTATTTAAATAGGATTCTATTACGCTAAGAGCTTCATTTTGGACTCCGTAGTAACGTAATTTACGTAGAAGCGTATCGTGGTGCACACAATCGAATGCTTTGGAGAGATCACAGAATACTCCAATGGCATTCTGAGAGTTTTCCCACGCATTAAAAATGTGTTTTAAAAGAGCTACACCAGCATCTGTTGTCGAACGACCTTTTGTAAAGCCATATTGTTCACTATGAAGGAGGCTATTAACATTGAAATATCTTTGTAACTGCTTGAGTACTAATTTTTCGAATATTTTACTAAAAGCGGGTAAGATGGATATGGGTCTAAAATTATTTACATCCTTCTTATCGCCTGATTTAAATAAAGGAATGACTTTACTTAGTTTCATTAGGTCGGGAAAAACTCCGGTTTCAATACATTTATTAAATGTGATAGCAAGATAGGGGGCAACAATGTCGATAATATTCTTTAATAGTTTAATGGAAATACCCCAATAGTCACCACTGTTTTTTAAGCTCAGCGAATTAAAAACATTAATAACATCAATTGGCGTTATTTGCTCAAAACTAAAAATAGCGTCACACTTAGGGACACTATTATGCAGGAGATTCTCAGCGTCCGTAGCAGAAGAACTCAAGGAGCGAGTCGTAGTTAAAGGTATGCTAGCAAAGAACTCATTAAATGCCATGGCTACGTCAGCCGCATTACTAATACGTTTATTATCAGCGAATATTTCTAATTTATTCTCAATATTTGTCGATTTTCCAGTTTCCTGATTAATAATTTTCCAAGTAGTCTTTACTTTATTGGAAGAATTTTTTATTGTATTACTTATATATTTTGCTTTAGCAACATTACAAATTTGTTTAAATAATTTTGAATATTTTCTAACATAATCTAAGAATGGAGTATCAAACCTGTACATTTTCATACCGTATAACTCGTAAAGCCTCGCTCGACTTTGACTTTGACTTTGAGTGAGAAGTAACACATTTTTAAAAAGAGCTCCTGAGTTTTCTTTATTTTAAAATTATTAGCATTGCATATAACACTGTGTAAATGCACTAAAACACAGCAGTTTTACTAGATGCACTCACTTTTTTAACAATTACAACTTTCACTCTCAAAATTAAGTCATAACAAACAAAAATGGATCTGTACGCGAAGCTGTCAAACTGCATGGAGGAACTGTCTGCCACCTTCACCTCGAGGATGAACACATATGAGGAAGAGTTGAAGAATGTCACCAGCAATGAGGCAACGCACAAGACCATTGCCAGCCTGTCCCGAGACTTCACTGAGTTTAAGTGCCTCATTTGGAAAACAATGAGTGCACTTAAGATGCAGGTGGAGTTGCTGACAGTGGGCCTGGATCGGCACGAAATGTCTTCCCGTAGGCGAGTGCTTCTTCTTCACGGTCTTCCTGAGCAGAAGGACGAAGATCATGTGTCCCGGGCAGTTGCAGTCTTGACGGAAGAAATGAAGCTGCCTAGTGTATCTGCAGGGGATATTGCGTCGTGTCATCGGTTGGGAGTAGATGGCAGTAGAACAAGGCCTCTGCTTATAAGGTTCCAGAGCCACAGTCTGCGCAGCGAGGTGTGGCGAAGCAAGACAGCTCTGAAGGGCACTGGACTTGTGTTCTCAGAGTTCCTGACAAAGCCCAGGCACGATGCATTTGTTGCGGCTCGGAAGCATTTTGGGGTGAAGGAGTGCTGGACGTCCGAGGGTAAGATCCTCATACTGCTGCCTGACAAGTCTCGGAGAAAGATAGAGTCCCCTGCGGAACTGCAGCAACTAATTGCACAGTTCCCGATGCCTGCTGCTGCGACTAACAAGCCGGCGTTGAGCATCAACAAAACTCCGACGGGCAAAAGGCCAAGAAAGCAAGCAAAACAGTAGCTGTGATAGTTTTTCTTTTCTTTTTGTTTGTCGGTAATTGTAAATTAAAATATCATTGTGTTTGTTAATGTTGTGACGTTTGACATTAGCTATATAGTTTGATGTGTTGTGACTCGTTCAGAAACTTTAATTAATTTTTGTAGATACGTGTCTTTTAGTCATTTAAATAAGTTAACTGGTGAGTGCATCGAGGATTTGGGTTAACAGGTAACTGTATTTAATATATATATATATATATATATATTTTTATATTAGTTATTTAAATATATTTATATATTATTATTATATATGTCATGATTGATAATCTTGATGACAGTTTTGTTTCTTGTTCGTCTTCTTGTTCATCTGATGAGAGCTTTGCGAGTGCATTCAGTGATGATACGGTGCATTTACGTGACCAACTTTATAATACTTTTTTCCCGTACAGTAAATTTTTTAATACGGTTCATATAAATGCCCAGAGCATTCCTGCCCATCATGCGGATCTTCTTTCTTCTTTTGACTCCAACCTTGTCCATGCTATCCTTGTCTCTGAATCATTTCTCAAACCAGCACTTCCTTCTACCCAATACTCCTTGCCCGGCTACATACTAGTGCGTAATGATAGAACTGGCAAGGGAGGTGGAGGGGTCGCCATTTATCTTCGTGGAGATATCACGTACAAAATCATTGACAAGTCTCCGAGTGAGTACTCTAAAACCGCTGAACACCTGTTTATTGAAATAACTTTTAATAGTACAAAATTACTGTTAGGGGTTTATTATAATCCGTCTTGCACTATAGATTACTTTTCCTCTTTTGAGTCAAAACTGGAACAATTTACCCCTCTTTATGACCATACTATTATCCTCGGAGACTTCAACACTTGTCTGATTAAAGATGATGTGCGCAGCCGTAAACTCCGTTCTCT
This sequence comes from Helicoverpa zea, assembly GCF_022581195.2. Lineage (NCBI taxonomy): Eukaryota > Metazoa > Arthropoda > Insecta > Lepidoptera > Noctuidae > Helicoverpa > Helicoverpa zea. Next base: position 2,834,512 of record NC_061458.1, on the reverse strand, counting down.
TGTCTCTTCTATCAATATGCATATTCTTCAGCTTAATGCTACTCACCGAGCTCCTCATTGCAATCCTTCACTTCTAGATCTTATACTAGTATCCGACCCCAGCAAAGTAGCCACTCATGGGCAACTCCCGGCCTCTTTTTCTTATCATGACCTTCTCTATCTATCTTATAAGATTCGCCCACCTAAACGTAAAGCCAAATTTCTCTTCCTTCGCAGTTTCAAGAACATTGATATGGATCGTTTGAGGGAAGATGCGGGCAATATTGACTGGTCTGCTGTTTATGACTGCAATGATGTAGATACTATGGTCTCTGAGTTTAACAGGTTGATCTTATCTCTTTACGACAAGCATGCCCCACTCAAGAAGGTACGAGTTAGGCATCTGCCTGCGCCATGGTTATCAGACAGCATTAAGCAGGTGATGGCGAAAAGGGATAGGGCTAAAAGACGATACAGAAGTGATCCCAGTGAGGAGAACTGGACCTCATACAAGAAGCTACGGAATCGCTGCAGTCGTCTGTGCAGAGATGCTAAGAGACGCCACATTCATAACTCTATCAAAAACCTTAACAACGCGCAAGTATGGCAATTTCTTAAGTCCTTCGGTATTGGCAAGGCTGTCAATGACAGCACCACCGATATGGACCCTAACACAATTAATGCTCATTTTTCGATGTCACCAGTAACGCTGGCTGATGACGTAAAATCCTCTACTCTACATTATCTCTCCAATGTTCCTCGGCCAAATTGTACTGCGTTTTCATTCCATCCAGCTGCGGAAGGAGATATTAAACGTGCAATCTTATCCATTTCCACAAAGGCGGTAGGAGATGATGGTATTCATCTCCAAATGCTTCTCCTTATCCTTGATGAACTAATTCCTGTAGTTTTACATCTCATCAACTACTCCCTCTTTACCAACTCCTTTCCCTCAGCATGGAAAAGAGCCCATGTACTGCCTTTACCCAAAGTGTCTAATCCCTCCTCAGTCTCTCAGTTCCGTCCAATATCCATCCTCCCAATCCTATCAAAAGTCCTTGAGAGTGTTGTCAATAATCAGTTGTCTCGTCACCTCTCCTCAAACAGCCTGCTGAGTCCGTACCAATCTGGCTTCCGCCCTGGTCATAGCACAGTGTCGGCTCTGGTTAAAATAACCGACGACTTTCGGCTAGCTATGGAGAACAGGCGGTTGACAGTGTTGGTGTTACTGGATTTCAGCAGTGCTTTCAATTCAGTTGATTTTGACATCCTCTTAGCCATCCTATCGTCACTTAATATATCTTCTTCTGCAGGTGCGTGGTTCAGTTCTTATCTTCGGGGTCGCTCGCAGTCGGTCCGTACTCATGAGGTTTCCTCTGAGTGGTGTGATCTGGCTGCGGGTGTACCCCAGGGTGGTGTTCTCTCTCCTTTACTTTTCTCCGTTTTTATTAACGTAATCACAAAGTCACTTGTTTCGCACTATCATCTTTATGCAGACGACTTACAGCTTTATCAGCATTGTCAACCAGAAGAGCTCTCTAGGGTTATTGGCGCCATCAATAATGATCTTGAAAGTATAAGTCAATGGGCTAAAAATTTTGGACTCCTAGTTAACCCGAACAAATCTCAAGCTCTCATTATTGGTGGCAGATATTTCATAAATAGGCTGCAAACTCCCCCCCCACTTCTGTATGACGATGTAGTAATAGCCTACTCATCGCACGTTAAAAATTTGGGTGTCTTTATGGACTGCAACTTATCTTGGGCTAAACACATTGCAGAAGTAAGCAGGAGGGTATATTGCTCGTTTCAATCACTCAAGCGTCTCCAGAAGTTCCTGCCTTTTCCAACAAAGATTACTCTCGCTCAGTCGCTCCTCCTTCCTCTGTTAGACTATGCTGATGTCTGTTTCCTTGATGCGACTGAGGAGCTACTTGATAAACTCGAACGTCTGCAGAATTTGTGCATCCGCTTCATTTTTGGCCTCCGAAAGTACGATCATGTGTCGGAATTTCGGAACCAGTTGAAGTGGCTGCCTATTCGGCGGCGTAGAGACGCTCACGTTCTTTCTTTTCTTTACTCTGTTCTTCACAATCCTGTCACTCCAAGTTACCTTCGTGAACGCTTTGAGTTCCTCGTTCCCAGAGGCAAACCTTGTCGCTCTTCCTTATCTCTTCTGCTTCGTGTCCCATCCCACACTTCAAGTCGCTATGATGGATCATTCACTGTTCGTGCTGTTAGGCTGTGGAATACCCTTCCGCATTCTATACGCGAGAGCTCATCATTGGATATGTTTAAGAGACGAGTTAAGGAACATTATTTATCATTATGACCTGTGTATATATTTGTATATATTATATTGTATATATTTTATATAATTATAAAAGGTATATATTTAATTTATTAAGATATTATACATATATATTATTGTTATTAGTATAACGTTGCACATTCGCCCTACCCCATCAAATCACTCTTTCACTCTAAGGTTGGCTGTAAGAGAACCCAACACTGGGTTAAGCTCGCCGTTGTACATAATGTCTCCGTTTTCAGTGTGTCAAATGTATTTATGTGTGCAATAAAGAATAATAAGACTTTTGTAAATACCTTCAGTAGCCCATTTATTAAAGTTGGCAGAGGTAGCATTGACAGTCATGGTTTTAGTCTTAAACGTGGAATTGAATTCCTTTTCTACAACATAAAAGAGTGATCCATACATGACATTAGGATCTTCATTTGCAAGAATAGAAGGTTTAAGTTTTTTGTTTATATTACTTTTAAATCTACTACATCGACTAGCTGTAACAGGCCTGCATTCAATTTTCAATGGCTTTTTGTGGATTACCATGGGAAAACAAGCACTTTGTCCGCAATGGTCAGACGTCAGGTTATTAAGAAGCATACAACTTGAGGCTGCACAATCACAAAAAATATTATCAAGGCAAGTTGAAGAAGTGGCCGTGATTCTTGTAGGTTCAAAAAACAAATTGACTAAGTTATAAGATTTAAATAGGTTTACGAGTCTAATACTTAATGGAGAATCTACCTCTAATATATTTACGTTAAAATCTCCGCATATTATTTTACGTTTATTATTAGATTTCAATTTATTAAACAAGTCTTCTATAACTGACTCGAATATGTTGAAATCACCTGTGGGGGGGCGGTATACGCAAATTATAACATATCGCTCAAGTTCTACACAAGACAACTCGATAGTGCGCTCGACAGAAAGTTTAACCAGATCCTGTCGTTGTTTACATTTTAACTCGTTAGAAACTAATATTAAAGATCCACCTCGTATGGCATTCTTCCTTACAAACGCACTTTGTACAGTATATTTGCTATCGTTTAAAAACAATATTTCGGGTTCTTTTAACCAATGTTCAGTCAAACATAAGACATGAACATTAAAACCTTCCAAAAACAAACTTAACTCTAACTCCTTGCCAGATAAGCCCTGCATGTTTTGATGTACAAGATTCAAAACATTTGACTCACCTGTTGTCGTGCCTAATAGTTTAAACTAGTAGGCGTATCAATAGTAATGTTAGTAGTATTACTAACAATATTCGAAGATACATGACAAGTACCTGTGTCTATATGTATATTATATGCTAAAAGATTAGCAATGTGTCGTCTACAGCTAGGTGGCAAATACATAGAATATTCAGTTAATTGAAATCTATTATCAAACTGATTAACATCAAAAATTGAAATAGAGTCAAGACGGTTAGTCCTATTGTACATTAACATATTAAGATTGAAAATGTGCCTATTCTGTTCCTCAGTCAAACTGTAAGAGTAAGGTAAGGCACCTATTATGAATTTACATTTATTTATTTCACTTAAATGTAGAACAAGACTAATGCAATCTATAATATCTTTTTTTGTAACATTAAAGCTATCTCCATAAAGCAATATTATAGTAGAGTATGGGATTAGCTTTGTCAATTTAATAGTGTTTATTAAGTGGCTAAAACTGGCACCAGGTAAACAATTATTAATGACATATTGTTGCGAACACTGATTAAATATACTACCTAATCCTTGACCAAATTTGTCAGAAAAAATGTATGTAACACTTTTATTTATAACTGTAATAGAATCAGAATCATGGGTGACAGCCACTTGAGTCACCTGTGGTGCCGGGGTAACAGACTGGGGCTCAGGTGTCGGGGAGCAAGTACAACTACAGGAAAGGTTATTTGTCAATGACTCATACCTCTCTGCATTGCACCTCACTATGTCTGCCAGCTCACAGGCCTCTTGCATGCGCTTACTCAAATCCTGTTGTGAAGCTTCATATTTGTGGAAAATATCCCTAAGACAAATTTCTTTAATATGAAGTTCCTCCTGTAAGCGCTGAATTTCTGTGTCATGAAACGACCTACATACGTCTAATTCTGATTGACAAAGTTCTAAATCACTTATTAAACTAATGTTCTTTTTCCTAAGGAAATTGTTTGATTTTTGATACACTTTTTGTTTTTTTAATGATTTTCTAATTTTACCTATTATTCTATTTAATTTTAAATACTTTTTAATTTTATTGTGTGATGTAAATGTTTTACTTTCCTGCGCTAAAGTATCATTGGTCAAGTCAATTGTTATCATTGGCTGATTACTACAAGAATCGGATGCACTACCAACAAGCTCATCGTACAGGCTGCAGGTGTTCGCAGACCGTTCACTGGACTTTGCAGACTCCAACTGTGTGATGGTGTTGTGGGCTCTGCTTAGCTCATGTTCCAGCTCAGAGATCCTAGTTAAAGCCAGTTCATGTGTGTCGCTGCACTCTTGCATGTTTGACACTAGTCGATTAAGATGTTGATTTTGGTCGAGTATATCCATATGTTCTATATGCAATTCAGCTAACTGGTTCTTAAGTTCAGTGTTCTTGTCAACAATGACCTTAACTTCTACCTCGCTGTCATCCCGTTCTTGTAACAGCTGTTTGCACAGATCTTTGCTGGTTTCCAAGTCTTTCAGTGTAGCCCTCAACTTTTCCTCAAAGAATGCAGCTCTACGGGTTAACATGATGAAAAGTTAACCCTGAGGCACCCTGGAATGTGAGAAGAGATAGCTAAGTGAAAGAAGGAAGAGAGGTTAAAAGTAAAGTTAAGTTTAGAAACAAAAGACTGGAGGATTATTGTTTAATGAATTAATTCTTAATACAGAGTTAAAGATGCTGAAGCTAATTATAAGGAAAAGAGTACTCTGTATTGCTGGATTGTGAGCAAGTTAATTATGTTTTATGAAAAGAGAAAATAAAAATTAAAAAGTTGTTGAGGGTATTTTTTTTTTCTAAATATCAGTTGAAAATGAATGTGTTTGTTAGTTGTTCAATAAATTCTATTTGAAATAAATTTCTGAAAATAAACTTTCACTGGATATGAAATATAGTCTTACAATGACCACAAGAAAACAGCTGATCTTGTTTAGTATCGGCAGTTAAACTTATAGGGCATATTTAGATAGCAGCTTGTATAAGATTTGGTCATTTAACGATGTGCAGGGTATACAAAATTGATAAATGAGGGGACTGGGTATCTAATACATAATAAATAAGCAAATACTCCCCGGGTTTTATGTTTGTCTCGAACACTTTCAAAATCCGTTCGTTGGGATGACAGCCAGTTTCTTTCAGATTGATTTCTATCGCTATTTTGCACCGAAATCACTCACAAACATTTATCCTTATATCTTATCACTAAATCTACTGAATCTAAGGTCAATTACAATAATTAAAGCACTAAAACTATTTAATTTTAAATAAAATCTAAGACATATGTTTTTGACAACCGGCCACCAGTGTTGCCAGTCAAACACCCCAATTAGAATTTTATGTTATAATCATAATACATACACTGAATTTTTAATTTAACATGTATATGCATTGTTATTTACTAAATTAGTTATACCAATTCTTGGAGAACTTTTTGGTCATACTACTACGCACGCAAATATCGCGCCGCGCGCCGCTCGACTCGACACAACATAACGAAACTACGGAAAAAGCCGACAATACACGAAGTCTTATTACTTTGAGTTACGGTCTACTTGAATTTGTTTTGACTGTACAGGGTTAATATGACAATAATTTAAGTAGTTTTAATTATTTTTGGAATAAAAAATTACCTATATTAAAAATGATATAAATCGATTCAGTAAACGATTCTGAACAAACTAATTTCAGGATGTGCGTTAATTAAGTTACATGTTGTATACATACATGCACACAAACAAACATGGTGTTTTTGTGGTAATATAATTTCTCAATATAATCAAAAGTATTATAGACTCCTTCATTTAAAACTGTACGAATTTTAGCACATTTTAGAAATAAATTGTGTTCTTGGAATGTTCCAGAAAAACCAAACAGTATTATCCGAGACTGTTTGCAAAGGTGTTGTGGGTGGCCGGCTAGATTTTCCAAGAAATGCTTCTTTTGCTTCTGTCAAAATAGTTGTATGGCTAGAAGAGGAATTCTCTATTGCTTTCAAGTATGTATTTGAATACCTTAATTAAATAAATACTATTGAGAAAAGTAGTAGATACTTTTATTATACTATTGAAAGATTTTTTAATAATTATTTCCATGTTGTTATTGAATGTCTGATTCTCAAAATACCAATTTGCAAATTTCATGGTTTTGTGTGTGATCTGTATAAATTAAATAGGCATCCCCACCTGTGAAGTTTTTCTTCATGACTTTTTCTTCATTTTTTTTCTCATTTACAGACAAGGATCAGGCATGTTTGTGATTACAAAAGAGGATGAGAAAACAGATATTGGTGTGGCTAAGACTTCTGACCCTGACAAGTTTGTGCAGCTGGCTATCAAGTCTGGTGATTCTCTGTTAGGTAAATAATATTTACTTTATTATACATTTTTAACAGGTGCATATAAATATGATATTGATAAAAAGTTTTTTCCTTTTCAAGCTTTTATTTTATCACAGTCCATAGTTATAAATAGCTAGCTAACTAAATACTTAACAATATGAATCTAAAAAATTCTATAGGTACTCCATTTGAGTAGGAACTTTATCAACATACTCAAAGATAAATATTTTTTATGCAACTTCCTATACAAGTAAATAATCAAACAAATAAACTACTGCTTTTTAAATCAATGTCATATCAATATTGTTTAACTTTAGTTAAGTGCCTACTCAAATGAAAGTTAATAATTTAATTTAAGTTCCATCTGGTTAATATTTCCTTTATATCTAATTCACAGAACACCTACACATGTTAGCTCAAGAAGCGTTAGATCACGCTGATCTCCCGGTACTAACTGCCACACTGGGCGCCGCAGCACTGTTGAAGAACAGCATGTATTGCTACGTACAGCACGTTGAGGATAGTGGCAATGCTGAGAGATATTCTTTGCTCCAGGTATGGAATTATGATACTAATATTATGAAGGCGAAAGCTTGAATGTGTGTGTTTGTTACTTCGTCATGCGCAAGCGGACGCATAATTGTGAATTGGTACACAGGCTACTTTTTATCTTAGTATGGAGGAAGTGGCAGTGGGCTGGCCATATTAGCCGAAGAACCGATAACCGTTGGGGTAAACGAGTTCTAGAGTGGAGACCACGCCTCGGCAAACGTAGTGTAGGACGTCCTCAGGCACGGTGGAGTGATGACTTGCGCAAGACGGCTGGCAGGAGCTGGATGCGAGAAGCCGAAAATAGATCTCAGTGGCGTGCACTTGGAGAGGCCTATGTCCAGCAGTGGACTGCTATAGGCTGATGATGATGATGGAGAGGGGTTTGTTAGGGACGCGGATCAAAACGCTGGTAAGAGCTATAAGAGATAAGAGTAAGAGCTGGGTCTCCAATAAGTTAGGACCAATATTTCATTTGTGTCAGAGATACTAAAAATGTTGAAATTGGTTCAGCCATTTTGTCATGAAACCTTTTTTTTACTATATACCTTTTTAGCGAATTACCGGTATGATACTAACGGCCAGTTTCTTCATCAAAAGTTAAAGTTAAAGTAATGTCTAAAGTAAAAGTAACGGTCAAATACGTTTTTTCAAGGCTAAAGTGACAGCAAAACTAATAGAAAAATCGAATTTGACCGTTACTTTTACTTTAGACATTACTTTGACTTTTACTTTGGCTTTAACTTTTGATGAAGAAACTGGCTGTAAGGCAATAATCCTGTAAGTATATGAAAAAATCCTATATATGAAAACACTAGCGTCATCTATATCTAAAAACTATAAATGCTACAACTACCTGTACCAATTTAACTCCATCATTTCACAGGCCTGCTACAAACGCTACACAGCAATGGCAGAAGCTGTAGGCGAAAGGGTCCTAGACTTACACAACCGTGTGTTATCCTTGTATATCTTGCAAGATTCCGGCGGTCGGCCGATAGATGGCGCCACTAAGACGGTACATGAGACTGGGACGCCATCTGTGCAGGGCTGGTGGCTTTATATGAATGGTGAGAGATTTGAAGGCAGTATTTTTTTACTTAGATATTTAATAAATAGGTTATTGTAGGTATACTTATAAGTTACCTTTCTCTGTAGAAGAGTTTGATCTTTATTATATAGAATGTTCGATTGACAGTCCTGTAAGCTATACTAGCGAAATAAGTATTATTAAAAACTGATAGATTTTTAATAATACTGTATAATGATAGGATTTTTAATACTGTCTAAAACGAGGAAAGTCTCCTGACTTTCATCTGGAAACTTCATCATCATCAGTTAAAATTTTGTGTATGCCTGAGCGACCTCTCAAACTCAGATGATATATTATTTCATTATTTTGAAATTAGCTACCAAAAGTAACGTTTGCTTAAGTGCTCATTTTGTTTTCAACATAAAATTATTATTTCAGGTAGCAGACGCGATCTCTGGGATACTGTGCCACCGCGGATGGCACAAAGAATATTCGCTGGAATGCTAAATGAAACACTCACTATACTTACTGTTAGATATTGTCAAGTAAGTTGCGTTATGTAAAAATACTAGTTTCTTAAAAGCGTTTTGTATTTTAAAATGAAGTTATTTCACTAATGGCGTACCTAAATCGGTACTTGTACAAAGGACATTGGGCAGATTGGTATACCCCACCAATAGCGATGTCATATATATCATTGGATAGGCCTTTTTATGTAGAACAACATTTACTATGACAGCTTTGCTGAAATGTTTGTCCGTTCTGAGATATAGATCAAAAACTGTGCAAAAGTTAAACTAAAGTTAACTTAATAATCTATTGATATCTCAAGTTTTTAGAGGAAAAACTAAGTTGAAATAAGTGTAAGTCTCCTGAGTCCTACCTGCTGTACCCGTTAGGGTCCATAATTCTTACTATTATTTTGCATTTCAACCTTATACTGTACTAACTGGATATTGGGCATAATAACAGACCCCACCAATAACAAAGTCATGCATATCGATGGATAGGTCTTTTTAACTGGAACAACATTTACTATGACAGCTTTGTTCTATTATTTGTCCGTTCTGAGATATGGCTAAAAAACAATGCTAATCAACACTGTAATCTGATTTTCTTTGAAAAATAACACCAATGTCTTTATTTTTTTATAATCATTATGTAAATCGTGGTGGCCTTGTCGGTAAAGAACCAACCTTTCAAGTGCGCGGGTTCGATTCCAGGTCAGGCAAGTACTAATGCAACTTTTCTAAGTTTGTATGTACTGTCTACCTATGTATGTATACATATCTTGGACACACCAATGACACGTTAAACTGTAGGTCCCGGCTGTCATTGAACTTCCTTAGCTATCATTGCGGGTAGTCATAATTCAGTAAGTCTGACACCAGTCTAACCAAGAGGTATTGAATTGCCCGGGTAGCTGAGTTGAGGAGGTCAGATAGGCAGTCACTCCTTGTAAAACACTCAGCTGCATTCGGTTAAACTAAAAGCCGGTCGAATCAATATTTTTTATGTACTGTCTGAGCCACATGACATGTGTCGATCGATCATAAGGATCATAAGCAAACGCTTGGTGCGGTCGGTCCATGGTCGTGCATGGGTAACAACAGAAGAAAAGACACTGGCAACCAATCTTACCAAGAGGTATCGAGTTGCCCAGATCACTGGGGTAAGGAGATCAGATAGGCAATTACATCCGGTTAGACTGGAAGCCGACCGCAAGATAGCTGGGAAAAGGCTAATAAGATCAAATTGAATTATTTAAATGTAAAAAGTAACGTATGAACGAAATGTGGATCATCCATCATCCTCCGAGCCTTTTCCCAATCATGTTGGGGTCGGCTTCCAGTCTAACTGGATTCAGCTAAGTACCAGTGCTTTACAAGAAGCGACTGCCTATCTGACCTCCTCAACCCAGTTACCCGGGCAACCCGATACCCCTTGGTTAGACTGGTGTCAGACTTACTGGCTTCTGACTACCCGGTACGACTGCCAAGGATGTTCAATGACAGCCGGGACCTACAGTTTAACGTGGCATCCGAAACACAGTCAATGGTGTCTAAGATTAACTTAGAAAGATGAACGAAATGTGGATATTATTCTTATATTCATATCGTGTATTTCATTCCGCAATGTACAGTATAAGCTGGAACTGCTAAATATAGTAACAAATGCAGACTCACAGCAGGTACTTAGTACATTGATGACATACATAGATTTTCCTTTAAATAAACTTATGGACTTACTACAAAAACTTAAACATCTGTTTTACACTTGTCTAAAAAAATTGTGGCTGCAAAATGGACCTTATTTCAACGTCATAATCTGACACTTTTATAGACAAGTCTTAAACTGACGTTTAAAAGTTTTTGTGGTAAGACGGTTAATCTGCATTATCATATATTAAGTTTGTATTTTATCTATATCTCAGAACGGACAAACAATAGAACAAAGCTGTCATAGTAAAGGTTGTTCCAGTTAAAAAGACCTATCCATCGATATGCATGACTTTGTTATTGGTGGGGTCTGTTATTATGCCCAATATCCAGTTAGTACAGTATAAGGTTGAAATGCAAAATAATAGTAACAATTATGGACCCTAATGGGTACAGCAGGTAGGACACAGGAGACTTACACTTATTTCAACTTAGTTTTTCCTCTAAAAACTTGAGATATCAATAGATTATTAAGTTAACTTTAGTTTAACTTTTGCACAGTTTTTGATCTATATCTCAGAACGGACAAACATTTCAGCAAAGCTGTCATAGTAAATGTTGTTCTACATAAAAAGGCCTATCCAATGATATATATGACATCGCTATTGGTGGGGTATACCAGGTCCCATATATTTGTGCCCATTGTCCTTTATTAGTAAGTGCAGGTGCGCAGATAACTGGCATCGTACATTTAGTTGCTATTCAAATACGAGCAAAAAATCAAGTTAACTGTCTTTTTAACAGCAAAAAAAAAGTTGAAACTGTCCAAACTGTCTGGATATTATTTCTCACTTTTAATTATTGTTATTACAGACGAACACAACAGAAATTACAACACGTCTTCTTCTAAACGACATACTAAACATTCTCCTCTGCGTGGCCCAGTTGCTACCGTCCATCTGTGCAAACGGTTCGGACTTGGCCGGTTTAGACGTTAAGCATCAGACGAGAGACGTGAGGGATGTTCATGCTAAATGCAATGAACTGTTCAAGTGCTTTGTGTATAGAGGGGCTGACTTGCATTTTATACATCAGGTTGGTAAATTGTGTTTAAAAGGTGTTTTAGAAATATACTGCAAAAATAACGAAAATCCAAGCGTTTTGAAGACGGTGAAATTAACTAACATGTAAAGATGACCAGGAGAAAAAAAATATTTTTTCTCATATTTCTGTCAATTATTATAATATCTTAATTTCTTTGCAAAATATAAGAAACTTAGATATGGTTCAATAAGACACGGTGGTTGCCTTCTATCTGTGCAAACGGTTCGGACTTGGCCGGTTTAGACGTTAAGCATCAGACGAGAGACGTGAGGGATGTTCATGCGAAATGCAATGAGCTGTTCAAGTGCTTTGTGTATAGAGGGGCTGACTTGCATTTTATACATCAGGTAGGTAAACGTATTTTGGCCGTTGAAGGTTCAACTTGCCTAAAAGAAGTTGGAAGTCCAATGAAAGAAAACTACTGTCAGTTTATTATAAATAGCGACCCGCTCCGGCTTCGGGATAACAGTATTTCCCCACTATTTAATGTATGTTATTATTCATATAATAACATAGTTGCGTAGTTTTGAAGGTTTAAGCGTATAAAGGGACAACGGGACATAGAGACAGAAAAGGAGACTTTGTTTTATAATATATAGTGATTGAGACCTCTAATAGGTATAATTGAAGACCAACATTTTATTTGGGAGTCATGTTTCCAAAACGATTAATTTATTAATTGACTCTACCCTCTATACAAAATTCAGTAAGAAGCTACGGGTTAGGCGGGCCTTGCTTCCATCTCCCTTTACGCGTGAAATTGCTGTAAATAGCAAGTTTCTTATATTTCTGTCAACAGTAACATTTCAAGTAATTTTCGGTAGTTGTAGGTAGTGAAAAAAATTATGCCAATTTTAATATTTCCAGGAATTCAAAGAGCGCGATCCGCCTACAATACCTCGAGAATGTCCATACCCCTGGTTCACATTCGTGAGTCCGAAGCTATTCGACAAGTTAGATGACCCGTCTGTAAGGAGTACGCATGATTTGAACAATAAGACCGCTTTGGGACTTGAGTTGATTGTTTTGTTGGCACAACCGCAACCTAATTGGGCTTTGATTATCAAGGTAAGTGTCATTTGTCTAGCTTTTTCCATATTGGTGTTGGGTCCTCTGCCTGGATGCAGTTGAGTATCAGTGTGCCAAATGGAGCGACTGCGTGTCTGACCCCGGCAACCCAGTTAAGTACATCGGCAGCCCGTTAATTTTGTAAGACTGTTAGGCTCAAACCCAAAACCAAAAACAACAGATTTTTCGTCCTAATACTGGGCACAAGTTTTTGCTTCCACAGAGAGAGCTTTAATGACCACGCTTGCTCAATGCGGGTTGATGGCTGAAATAGCCTTCATAGTCCAGGTTTCCTCAATGGTTTCCGAAATGTTTTCCTTCACCCTTAATCGGGTGTACTATGCCAAATCGAATGACAAATAATCGAATATCAAATGATCGACCACTATAAATCGAAATTCTAAATACTCGAACATTCATAATATCGAATGGTTATTAAATCTAACATTCAATACATCGCGCAGTCTATACATCGAGTGTTCAAAATATTGAATGTTCGTTTGATCGAGCGTTAAATGCATCGCATATTCATCCTGTCGAAAAATCTATATTTTTTATGAATACAAGAAAAACTCAAAATTTATGAATAAATCATATTTTAATGTAGTTTTTATTATTATTTAACATTTTTTCTATCGCATTATCATCCCTTTTGCCTCTTTTTTGTAAAGTAGGTCTTCCCAATCACGCGTTTGCCTTTTCAATTCACACAAAATTTTAAAATGTACCTTTAAAAGATAAGAATTAAAGATTAAAATGTGATTTATTAGTAAATTTTGAGTTTTTCTTGTATTCATAAAAAATAAGGATTTTTCGATAGGATGAATATGTTTTGCATTTAACGCTCGATCAAACGAACATTCGATATTTTGAACACTCGATGTATTGACTGCGCGATGTATTGAATGTTCGATTTAATAACCATTCGATATTATGAATGTTCGAGTATTTAGAATTCCGATTTATAGTGGTCGATCAATTGATATTCGATTATTTGTTATTCGATTTGGCATAGTACACCCCCCTTAATCGGTCCAAGGTATATTTAGCAAGCCGACATACAGACTTATAAAAATTGCTCTAGTATTTGTGTGACCTCGAATTGAACCCACATACAAGTATGAACTTGAAAGGTTGGTCATTCCCCACCTACTTGGCCATCTCAACTTCTTTTTCCTCAAAACAAAATTATCCATAAACCTTATTCCCCAGGTACTAATGATGCGTGACTGCCACCTAGCCCGGCTCCTGCTGATCCGCGCTGTCCGGCACATGTGCGCGGACAACCTGCCGTGGGCCGCGAGCGGACGCTGGTACATCAGCGGCGCCAGCGTCAAGTGTAGCGGGTTTTTGTGCACCGCTGATGGGTTCTGTCGATTTGGGGGGGATGTTAACCGTGAGTTTAACAAAAAGTATACTTATACGAATTTCATCTATCTGTCTAGACTTTTCCCAACTATGTTGTCAACTCCCAAATAGCTGCGTACCAGTGTTTTACAAGGAGCGACTGCTTTTCTGACCACCTCGTAGTGGTAGTGGTTATCAGACTTTATTACTTCTGACTACCCGTAACTTCTGCCAAAGACGCTCAATTGACAGCAGGACCTACAATTTATTGTACTTTCCGAAACACGGAAGATTTTTTTACGAAATGGTCACCAATCCGCGGACCAACCGCGCCAACCGTTGCTTAACTTTATGATTATGATCAATCGATTCGCGCGGTTATTTATGATCAAAGATATTGAAACATTCTAATTTTAAATTAGGTGGTTGTGTGGTGTCAGTGGCGGTCCTAGGGGTGTGCGAACTGTGCCATCGCACAGGGCCTCGCGCTTGGGGGGGCCTCGCGCTACAAGCCAAACTAATATAAAAAAAAATATAGTTAAAAATATATATCTGGTCCAAGAAAAAAAAAATGTGCATTTTTTCTTAATTTTTAATTGATTCAGCGTTTACTTTTTGAGTCCTCAATTTAACAAAAAGTTGGAACACCAAAGTAACAAAAACAACTGGCTCTCGATCCAGTTACGGATTCTTTTTATTTGTGCTTAATTCCGAGATTAATTTGAGAGTCCTTAAACAATTAAAAAAATTCGCGCTCGCTACGCTCGCGGCTGTTCACTTGGCAGTACCCACTTTTCCTTCTAACTTAATTAGAGTACTTTTATGCCCCAAAACTCAAAAATTTTCGCGCTCGCTACGCTCGCGACTTCACCTTACACTGTTATTATGCAAGTTTTGGTGCTTTGGTGACCCAAAGCTCAAAAATTTTTGCGCTCGCTACGCTCGCGGGTGCTATACTTTCCGCTTCTTTTATTTTTTTCATCCTTTTTTAGGCGAAGGTAGAAGGTAGCGCCGCTTTTAATTCCTTTTATTAACAAAAAAATAAGTCCTAGTTTCCGTATGAACTTTCTTATTTACGACGTTCGAACCTTTCAATACATAGGGGGCGCTTGGGTCATAATTGCACCCGGGCGCTACACGAGCTAGAGACGGTCCTGAATCAGTTATACGAAGAGTTGAATAATATCTCGGTGCTGAAGTATAGATAAGAAAATAATTTAACTGAAATTTATCCCACTACCGAAATAGTCTTGAGAATTCGAATAATAAAATAATAATATCTAAAAAGCAGTTTTTCGAGGCTTAAAATTATTAAAAGATGTTTAAGGAATTCGATGACACAAGATCGACTTTCAGCCCTTGCTATTCTTTCGATCGAAAATGACGTTGCTCATTCATTCGATTATTCTGCTTTAATTAAAGATTTTAGTCTTAAGAAAAGTCGCAAGCATCAGATCATTTTAATATTTGTTAATTTTGTGATTCTTTAAATATAAACTGTAGTAAAAATAAAATTTTATTAATTTGTTTAACTCGAGCATTTCTTCTCAAAAATGGCGTTTAGCTAAATCAAAACACCTGGGGCCCGATTCTCCTAATTTTACTTAAGCGACATACGATTCACATTCGACTGCGATTCAATCACGACTCGATTACAATTGAAGCGTATGTGGCATTCCACTATTTTTTCTTTGAAATAAAAGTTTTTATCCTTTTCTGTCATTCAATAATGAATCATTTTGTCTGCAAATGATTTACGATTGCAATATGATTGAAGAGCTAACTACCGTATACACCAAAATCACCAAAATAGCAGACCAATCGCAAACCAATCGAATGTCGTTGGAATACGATTGGTCTTATATTAGTAGCAGAATGCTCGATATGGTTAAAACTGCTATTGCGATCATATTGCGATTCGATGTCTATTCGATTTTGACATTATTAACTTAGGAGAATCGGGCCCCAGCTTACTCTCGCAACACATACTTTTCACGTAGGACAAAGGGCCTCGCATAGACCTGCCGCACGTAGCCTCGCAATGGCTAGGGCTGCTGTGTGGTGTAACCGGCCATATGCGGCTAATAAACTTAGTTGTATCCTCTTATATTCAGTTAAAAATAAGTATTGCCTTCATCATAACGGCTACATAGGAGTAGTACACAAAGAAGTACGAAATAAACCAATTTACTGAACATAAGTTTTGTTCTTTTTCAGCTGGTGTAGAACTGGCTCGTGCAGCCGGTGCCCTAACCTATATTCTAGCTACGATTGGCAGTAAGACAGAATTGAAGACCACTTTATGCTACGCGCTTGAGATATCTGGCAGAGATTGGGCAGCTTGCTTGGATAAACGACAGGTATTGACATAGTCACTTGATTTTGTCGTGTTTCATTTGAGGTAAAATTATATATTCTTATACTAAAAAAAGAAAACCTTTACCTAAGTTGCCACTTGTTAAACACATGACTATCAGATGAATATACTATGACCCATTAATATTCGACTGGCAGTAGTTCTTTGATACATATTATTAAGGATAAACGCACTTAGAAATTTCTTAATTAAATTCAATATTTTCTTCAAACCCTAGACTAAAAAACAAAATGAATACATCTTTATATTTTTTTGTGATTAATTTCAGGTGTGGTGTGATAGAAGACCTTCATGGTTAGCTGGTATTCTGGCAATAGTTGGTTCAGTGCTACAGTTTATTCCGCCTATATTAGTCAATGCGGTACAGGGCGGTGCTTCTATGTATCAGGTAATCTTATTTATTAACTCTATCTGCCTACTTTATCAAGTAGTAGCAATAAAGTTGTTTTTGAGTTGAGTACTGAAAGTGGACTTTCAGTTTTTGTACTGTGACATGGTTAATAGAAATAATGAAAAATATGTTTCTGTGATATATTTTTTTATTCAGAGAGAATAAATGGTTAATGGGATAAATAATGAGGAATAATAGAAAATGCAGAAATTTTATGTGTAAGGGTGCGTCCACATCTGGCGAATGCGCAGCACGCGAGCCGATCGCGAGCTGTCCGCGAGCTGCGCGCGTGCAGTCACTGCAATAGTTCGGTGCGCCTCTTTAGCGCAACTCACGCAAGGCTCGTATAGAGCGCGCGATCTGCGCGCAATCAGTTCTCGCCCTTACAGTTCCGTATATTGGCTCAGTACTATCGAAGATGTCAGACGTCGCGCGCCGCCTGCGCGCCGCTCGCGTGCGGCGCTTAGGTCGCGCGCGAGCTGCGCGCGGGCGGCGCAGAAGCGGCGCACGAACAAAAATGCACGCGCGCAGCTCGCGGACAGCTCGCGATCGGCTCGCGTGCTGCGCATTCGCCAGATGTGGACGCACCCTAAGGCACATAATTATGCCATGAAAATAGGGGGAAAGTTTTTGTAGTCACTTACTGTAGTAAAAATATTCTTACTTATATTTACTTTTGTGTTTATCTCTTCTTACAGACAATGGTCCTCTGTCTGTCCTGCATATCACGGTCCCTAGACTGTGTTCCCCGCAGTTTCGTCAACGCTTGTTCTATCATAGAGGGTACCTTACCCTCACATATAAACCCAGTAGGAGGGTCGGTCCTACTACAAATGTTGGTAACTGTCACTTATGAAGAAATACAGAAATGGGCTAAACAAGAAGCTGAGAAAGAAAAAGAAGGTTAGTGTCTTTTGTTTTTGGTAATTTGAAATTGGTTATAGCGCCATCTATTGAATGATACAGGGCGTTGCGTTCGTAAGAGACCCATCTTTTTTAATAGCTTTTATCTGTTTCAGCAAAATAAATAGATAATTATGTAAGTTTATATGCTAAGGTTGTTTATAAGATATAGATCTCAGCGATAAGAATACTCACTTTGTACTTTAATTAGTAAAAGGTTTAAAAAAAGTGTACCCAATAAATTATATAATTGTCTTTTTATCCTGTGTTGCAAAAATGTCTTGGTTAACTTGTAGCTATGTTTATTTTTTTCATATTTTAGTATCGCTATTCTGCTTTAACTTTTTTATCTTGATTGACAGTAGCATCGACAGCAAATGGAGAGGCGCATACTATGAGTGTTCGATCAAATAAGCCGAGGTCTAAGCATGTCAGGATCATGGCTCTTGGGCAAACCAGTAAGTATCCTTACATAATATAATGTTGTCTAGTACCCAAAGTACAAGATCTGCTTAATTAAATTAGATAATGTTGTGTGAATATGATGTAAGAAATGTTATTTATTTAATAGACGCTGTCAATCTGTTACTTTGTCTGGTAATTGGTTTGGTTATGATCCATTTTTTGAAGGCTTAAATCCTGTAGAACTTTTGATCAGGCCGTTATGGTGCAATTCCAGAAGATTATTTTCCTTAAAATCGGATCGAACTCCTACGCTTTCAGTTTAAGCTATATTTAGGAATATTGGGTCAATAATTTTTATGGGTACACGAATCTGTCACAGCCGACATTCATTAGTATGTTCTTTTATATGGACTAAAAGTATTAATTTGTCAGTCTTCCAGAACAAACCTTATCCTTCGCATGTGTCTTGAATACCTAAAATACCTAAAATGTTTTCCATAATTATATACCTCACAGCAACATCAACGTCCCAAAGTTTCGACGGTACCCACAGTAGCGCGTCGTCCATAGCCCTCGCCGTCGCCGAAGCGCTCTGCTCTATAGACGAAGACGACAAGCATACACGAGACATACAACTGTTAATAGAACGAGCTAAAAGAAAAGTAGTGTTATCTGAACAATTTGGGTTAGAAGACTTTCCGGAATTCGCTGAGCTGTTTGAAGAGGTATTTATAGGTGGATTATAATTTTAGGGTTAATTAGATCTACAGAATGCACACAGATAAGTGGGCCATCATCACTACAAAGTGGATCCCTGATGATGGTAGGCGACCAAGAGGAAGACCAAGAAAACGCTGGAGAGAGGACCTAAACAACTTCCACAAGGACTGGCCACAAATGGCGACCGATAGGGAAAGATGTAAGGCTATGGGGGAGGCCTTTGCCCAGCAGTGAGACAACACAGGCTTAATTAAAAAATAAAAGAAAATTGATGGGTCATTTTTTATTAGATAGATGATCTACTTTAAAGATAGAAAGTAATTTTTAAAGTGGTCTGAATCAGCACTTTTTGAAGGTAAATTTTAAAAGTTAGGCTCCAAAAGTGTCTCGTCTATTAGCACTCGCCATCGCCGAAGCGCTCTGCTCTATAGACGAAGATGACAAACATACACGAGACATACAACTGTTAATAGAACGAGCTAAAAAAAAAGTGGTATTATCTGAACAATTTGGGTTAGAAGACTTTCCGGAATTCGCTGAGCTGTTTGAAGAGGTATTTATAGGTGAATTATATATTATAATTTATAATTCTAGTGTTATTAAGATGGGTCAAAATGGTTTCTGGATAGAGGATCTACTTTGAAGATAGAAAGTTATTTTCCAAAGTGGTCTGAATCAGCACTTTTTGAAGGTAAATTGTACAAAAAACAGACTCCAAAAGCCTATACTTGCAAAGTGTTGTTGCCGGAAAGAAGAACAAATTATGGAATAAATTCTGCAAAATGACAATTCTATCTGTATGGTTTAAAGACCCGGTGCTATCGACTCAAACGTCGGTACCAAACCAAGGCATTCTAAAAGCCCGTAATATTAGTGAAGAAACTATAGGTACATAATAATATAGTCTAATTTATTGTTATGGCCTAAAGCAGTTCTGATTATCATAGGGTGATGTGCCAGGGTCTAACGCAGAGCGAGCGAGTGACGCCGCCGCACTCACTAGTCAAATATTGATGACATCGCCTGGAAGGGACAGTCTTCGAGTGAGTACAGTAAGAGTTGTAGATATGTATTTTATAATGTTATATAATTGGTAGTGGCCCAGTGCTTTAATGCACCAGCTTCTTAAGTGCTACTGTGTGGATTTAATTCCAGGCCTTACTTTTCTAAGTTATTTATGTTAAAGTTTCAATTCTTACTACTTGTCGGCCTACTGGCCTATTAACCAATTTTGAATTTGTAGTACTGAAAAAGAATAATATAAAAATAGGCTGTCTGTGTTGTGTCATGTCATTGTGCTTTTCATGAAAATGTATTTATAATTTTCTCCTAAATAAATATTATTGTGGATTCTATTGTGTGTTACTCTCTGGGGTGGAAAGAAGCTCCCACTAATAATTTACTTTCTAAGAGTGAGTTGCACCTCTTTGCTTTGACGATAACCAAACCATAATCAGCCGTCTACTTGCCGCACATTAGTCAATTCAGCGATTTGACAACTGAATATTGTTCGGTTATTGTTAAATGGTGTAATCCATCCGTGAGTACATATATCTTGAATACCAAAGACTGAGTAAACGTAAAGCATTTTATAGGACCTTTAAAGATTGGAATCTGATTAATAGTTCCGATTAACGCTAATTTCCTTCTCTACATTTTATATTTATTTACAGGTTATCTACGAGCACCTAGCATTGCATTCCGAGTGGATATACAAGGAGCTTGGCATACAGGAGTCGTGTGATATCAACATACCGCTGAACAAGACGCCACTGCTGTACACTATGTTTCATATTGGGAAACAGCCTTTTGATCAGGTAGGCATATTTTAATAATAATATTTTTTTTTGCAATTCAGTTACACTGTTTCTTGCAATAGTTTTGTTATAAACTGAGGCTCTTTTATATTGCCTTTCGTAAGTTTGCTTTTTGAACTACAAAAAATATAATCGAACGACTATTTAAAATCTACGCCTTGCTGTGTATAATTTTTAATAGTACAAAAATTCTATTAAATACCAGACTAAGAAATAATAATATCAGGACTCCTTTCTGACAGGATCGTTTGACCCCAAAGTAAGCTTTCCAATATTTGAGTTAATAATTAGATATTATTTTCATTATAGGTAATTTCAACTTAATGACTTAATTTCAGTTATTTTTAATCATATTTCTTCAAAAACTCATCAAAGTCCTTTCTTCTCAGTACCTCCGAGGAGAATGGCCGATACCCTGGAGCAAGTTAGTCGCCGTAGCCAAAGCCTGGTCAGGTTTAGAAGGTGTCCGCGTTCACATCAACAGACGGACAGACGTACGCAATATGAAGGCTCAGGGCAAGGGAAATAAACAGCTGATGCAGCTATGTGCTATGTTTAAGTCGAATAGTGAAGGGGTTCTGTAGTTCGGGGACATTCGGCAATGTTCGGGGGTGTTCGAGAATCTTAGCTGTTTTTTGGCAGTTTATGAAGATGAATGAAGATACATTGTTTCTTTTGGTACTGTTGGGTTGTATTGTAAGTTAAGTACCAATGTAGTTGATGCAGCTATGATGATCACAATATGAAGTGAGCCTTCATAAGCCAAAGCCTGGTTAAGTTTAGAAGGGCAAGGGAAATAAGCAACTGATGCAACTATGTGCTATGTTTCAATCAAAAAGCGAAGGGGTTTTGGAGTTCGGGAAAGTTCGGAAATATTCGGAAGTCTTCGGGTGAGTTTCAGGAGGTAATGAAGATGAATAAAAAGATGCTATGTTGCTTATGTAGCTGTTGGATTGTAATTAGTTGATGCAGCTGTGAATATTGACGCAATATAAAGGCTTGGAGCAAGGGCAATAAACTGTTGATGCAGTTATGTGCTATGTTCAAATCTAATAGTGAAGGGGTTGATGCAGCTCTAAAATACGTGTAATAACAGTACAGTCTAATGATACTTTATGTGATATGTTGAATTTGAATAATCGGTGAACTTCGTTTGTTGTTGAATATAAAGAAATATTGATTATGTGTAAAAAGGAACGTTTTGTTAAATCTAAAAATACTAATAAACAGTAAAAAGTAGGGAAAATTACTAATTAAATATGAAAACAAAACATAAAAATAGTTACTTATCAACAATTTCAGGTGCTTATGACAATGTTACGCTCTTAATTTAAATGTATATTACGTATATGTTAAATTATAAAATATATTTAGTAAAATAGCATCTATGAAAAAAAAAAACATGTTTCTTATTTTCTCGCCCTCACTCGAAAATCTACTAACCAAAATGCATGAGAGGCAAACTAAGTGAACGCGCCCTAAGACAAAATATATTTCGACAGCATCAATCTCCAAAGAAAACAAGCCGTAAAATCTTCAACAATCATATCATCCCTTCAATCTGCTTCCAATATCTATAAAACGTCAACACTGACAACTAGACGCTCCATATAAAATACAATACATCACATAAATATTCACAAGTTGGCCCATGAATTGTGAATCAAACGCAGCATTTTTCTCACAACTCAAAACTGGAGTTTGGTCTCCAAGTGTCATAAGCTCCGTAAATTCTTGCAACTTAGTCTATAGACAGTGACATTTTAGTAAGTTTAAACACAGTAGATTCTATTACAAGTTGGTTGGTAATAAGTTTCCGAAGTGTCGGGTGGCAAGAAAGATCGTAATTTTGTTCCGATATCTGATATTTTAAAGGCGGAACGACCGGAGTTGCTTTTTGTGAAGTTTTCTTCTGCGTCGTCCGTGTTTTGTTATTGTAAAGTTTAAAACTTGCTGTATTTCTCTCTCGAGTGTCTGACCATGTGACATTAGGGTATAGAATGTTAAGAGGTATCAAACTTTTTCAGAAAAAATATTGTTTTGCCTCTACTATGATTTTTTTGGGGATACGTTAAATCTTTCAGCTGTTGAGGACAATTTACAATTTAGCAACTTAAACTACTTGCAGTTACTATATCAAGATTCGAGAGATACAAAAAGTCACTTGTGCAAGAAATTAATTCAGCTAAGTTTTAGGAGTCCCAAAGAGCTAGAAAATATCAAAACCAACACTAATCAAAACTAATCAAAACACATTCTAAATCTAAAACGCAAACCCTAATGCTTTATAAGCCTCGAAAACGGTGTATCGGAAACCGATGCAAATAACTTGACTGGGATCGAAGCCCAAATCTTTAGCGGCAAACACTGTCGCTGTGTTGCTACACGCTACGGTCTATGCTCGACATGTTAGATGTAAATTGAGAACGAGTAACGTTACTAAGGGAGGAGAAGTCGAAAGGAGCAAACGGGTGATAGGAAATTTTTGGGAGATAAGGTCTTTCAAAAAATTGACATGAGATGTATGCAAATGGAGAGATTTTTGGACTTTCTTTTGGGCAGGGTTTGTCATATTATATAATACCTGTGTATTTATTTATGTTAGCGAAATCCGGGTTAAAAAGAAAAAGATTCTTAAAAAATATTTTAAGTGACCACATTTGCAAGATTAAAAGACCCTCTGCCATGTTCAAATATGGTGCAGAAAGTATCTAATCAGGGTACGGTATTTAACCTTGAAATAAATTGAGACATGCTTGTGAGTTCGAAGAGACATTCTAACTCATAGTAGGGGTGGGATAACCCAAGTTGTCCCGGAATTGTTTATTCAAAGCGCACCGCGGACGTGATGCGATTGTTACGTTCCGGGACGATTCCAATCAAATTTTGATTCATACCTTTTGTTCCAGTTTACATTTTCGGTAATGTCCGACTGAATTTGTTGGCTTTTGACGTGAGATCAAATTCTTGAAGAGGGACTGGAATTGACGTAGAACGAAACGTGTTTACGGATGCAATGGCTGAGTTTGGTTTTACTGTTTTGTTATGACTGTTTTTGCTTTACCGAGTTGTCTTACTTCCTATTCCTCTGCGTATATTTATATACGAAAACGTATCTTTCTACATAATCCTGTCTATAACATACAAATAACTATTATAAAGAATTAGAGGAGTTTCCTTAGTGATTATTGTTTTTACCACATATTTTACAGTGCCTATATTAACTTTTTAATTACTTAATTTTTGGCGGCCTGTCAACTTATCGATTGCGGTTTAATCGCAGTTAGTGGCGTAATTTATTCACGATGTGTCCACTATCGTAATGAGGAGATCAGTAGGATAGGTAATACGGTAATTTATTACTGCATAATTCATCATCATAATATCATTGGTGCCAGACTGCCGCTGATGTATTAAATGATAGGAAATTACTTGATGGAATATTGTCATGAAAATTAATTTCACCATGAGGTATTTATATGTGACGCGGCTTTGAGGATCAATAGTGCAATAGCTGTGATAATACTTACTCAAAATAGTAATTAAACTTACCAAGCTACCCAAATTCATTCCCATTACAATTTCCAATGTTTTTGAATGAGATGTTAGTAAAACGTTTTTAGTTCTTCTAAACTTCTAAAGTATGTAGGTAGGTATATCGCAATTTGTCTAATCAACGTCTTTTATAGATTCAAATATTAATTCTTAACACCACCACTTCTGATAATGCCGACCGTTACTTATTATTTCGATTCAAGACTTGCGAGATCAGAAGGTAGGTACCTACCCAACATCAAAATTCGCATTACACATGCACCCAGACATTGCACCTTATTAATAATCATATGATATCCGAAGCACATAAACAATAGGTCCAATTTCCTATAGAGACCTCACAATCTTCGGAAACTAGTGACGAAGTTGCGGGAGTAAGCATAAATTGTGTCTCTAGCCAATAGTTTGGAAACTAAATGTCCGCTTTTGTGAGCTATCTAGTAGCTTTGGGCGCAGTTGGCCTGGCTTGTATTTGCTAACTAAATTGAGACTGGGTTGGCGCCTGCTCTTTACTTGTTAGCTGTAATAGAGGTAGACTTGACAAATTTTGTTTTGAGAAAAGGTCATGAGGGTCATAACTGAAGGTTTTTGTTCTCATGGAGTCCCATTGACTAATAATCTCATTAATTGCTACAGTAATTTTCGATATAAAGGAAGCCGTTTAAATATAGAGCACAATGAGCTAAGTAAGAGCGGCTTATTACAATGTAGGATACCCCTTTGTGAACACAACCTTGCCTCAACAGAACGGATTGTTATTTTTCTCAATTCAAACAAGATCTTCCAACAATATCAATGAACTGATTAAAATTATCAAAAGAAGGGATTAAATAAACATGAGCAACGAAAGACTGAAACTAATTTCAATAAAACTTTTTTTTCTCGTGTTCTGTTAATTAAAATGTTCTCAGATCAAGCCAGCTCTGACCTGAATCGATATAAAGGAACATTGTCTTCCAAAGATTCATTGTCTCTTCTTCCAATACCTAGGGTTCTGTTTAGCTAGAAGATTGTACTGATGTTTGCTTTAGAGTCTTCTGTTTTAATGTGAAAACGAAATTAATGATATATACCGACTTCAATTGGAAAGGGTTGTGTAGTCTGTACGAATTGTACCCTCCATTATTTCGAAAGAAATAATTCGCGATTTGATATCGTTGTTATTTTATTCGATCCTCTTCTTACAATATGCTTTTATGTAACACTATCTTGAAAGAAAATCTTTTTATGCCTAACAAGGTTTTTCAGATAAAGCTATGGTTGGGCAAGTAACTATATAGGTAGGTATGCTTACATGGGGTTGAAATCAATACCTTGATGATTGACTAACCATAGTTACCACGGAACTAACCAATGTTCTGTGATGTTCTAGCATCAGGTATCGGTTTCGGGGTTGTAACTACCCTTGTTTAATTAATTGCTATCGATTTTGTACTACTGGGCAGAATATTGAAGGTATCCTGTAGGTACTCTTCCATGTCAGGTGACCATTGACCAATCTACATCGCAGTTTTGTCTCCGAAATTGATAATAAAACACGATAGAATTTTGCAACCCAATTAATGTATTTTTTTAACGTTTTTTTATTTTGCCAATTTTAATTACTTTTCTCACCTGGATAAAAGCCTTCTTGGAAAATGGCCTATTTAACGCTGAAAGGATTTTTCAAATAGGATTTTCGGATTTTCTTGGAAATTAGTGCAGAATTTAGAGTTTCGTAAATAAATTTAATTCTAACAAAATTTTCAACTGTTGGTTCAAGGTTGTTACATCCAAAATTGACCTTTTAAACCTTCGAAAACAAAACAAAACCGCTATCCTTTCCCATACTGAGTGGTTCTAACTCAACTGCGTCAAAGTGCTTTCCAACTAAGCCTGGACTTGTTATAAAGTGCTTTGTACTACATACCAGCTGACTCTGTTACTAAGTACAGATTGTGCTAAATTTATGGGAGGCTAATGAATGTTGTAATTATGTGCGAACTTGAATTATGGGTTAGGGGAGCTCATTATTATTGGATGTATCGGCATAATATTGAGGTACAGAGGACTAGTTGGTCTTGACTTGCTCAAATGATAGCTATTTTATTTAATGGCTATGAATATAGGAATGTTTTCAATCCGTTTAAAGATCTCTCTTGTCTGGACATTCTAATTGCAACACGACATATTTCAGAAAATAAAATTTTATTTCTTCAACTTTTCGTCTCTGCTTGAAGATAGACATCACAAGCAATATAAAATATTAGGTATGGTGATAAAATAGAAAAGTTAAACAGATGTCTGATATTTGCTTAAGCATATTCTGCATTCGATTTTTTCTAACACGAATCAAACGTTTTTGTAATAACACCGCAACAATCTCCCAAATTCTAACTAAGATCAACCCCCCATATCACATTACGCATAAGAGCAGAAATTGCAAAGCGCTATTCAAATTAAGGGGTAGCTCACAGGATTATTTTCGGCCAGCACCATACGTGTTCCCTCATATTTGTATGAGTATTAGCAATAAAATAATACCAAAGATATTTGGGACCCTCTTATGTTCTCGTTATGTGATTGGGGATGTAATCTTACATAGTGATGAACTTGTGAGGAGTGGTGAGGAATTTATTTAGCTGGAATGCTGTGGAGAGATATCTACTACGTATGAATGTGATGGTATCTGGTCTACACAGTTTTTGAGACATATGTATTTGATTCCATTATAATAATAATATCGTAAAAAAATTATAAGTAATATGAGTAGGTAATTAAAAAGTAGAGGGAAAGCGAACAAAAATGTAAATCGACTTTTTCCAAAACTAAAGTTGATCATGTTCTAATGTTCATTATGTTTCATAGTAAAAAGATTATTATTTATCTTAAAATTGACTGGCTTATTGGATATTTCATACCTATTCGTTTTTGCGTTCATATGTTACCTACACACCAAAAAGCATTCTTGAACATTTGGCCTTTTACACTGATGATAAAGATGCAGAAAATAATGAACACAACAAGATTATGAATTCCCGCCAACAATACTCGTCTACACTCAAAGGGCGACCTTTCACCAAGTCCTGACAATGGCGACAAAAGTTACAAAAGTCATTGCAATCTGCAAGCGGACGGTTCATATTGCACCGCATACAACAATGCCGGAGCAAGTTTCACAATTTGTGGTCGGGACGTAAGAAAATCGATGAAGGGGAACTTCCCAACTATCGGGGACACAATTTATTGGTGAGAACAACTTGGACAATGGCTTAGTTATACCGTGTCGATCTTGATTCGAGTGTTTTCAAGGATTTCTGAAGTTTTAACTTCGTATTTCATTGCTTATTGGCCACTCGATGATATCTATAGAAGAGTTTGTAAATGAAAATTGGAGTGAACGATGTCGGAGTTTTGATTTTTCATTAGTCGGAATCGGTAACTTGATAGTTCGCAGATTTTGCAGAGGAAGTCCTTGTTTATTTTCTGTTGAATGAGCCCTTTTCATTTATTGAAGTTCTTTGAGAATATTGCCACTTATTGTTTCAAAGGAAACATTTATTAGAATTACAGATGAATATCATTTCTTCGCAGGTATTGAAACTGCGTTTCCAATTGTCGTGGCAAAGGTACTGTATAGCTGATGAATTATTGTTTATTCTGGAACAGTGAAAACTAGATTTCGAGGAAATTCAACGTGAACACACAAAATGGCTAGTGCCAGCCAGTAGCCGATAACTAAAGCTCAATTTTAGTTTTGGACCAGTGCTAGATATTGACTTATCAGAATATAGTCTACAGTGCCCCCGAATTTTATATTTTCATTCCTTTCATAAAACGCTTTGATATTAACACAATATCCTAAATCTTCGTAGTATTACCAACGCAAAAATCGAACCTGCTACCATAAATATATAAAACCTATTACGTAGTAAACCGTGATACAAGTATTTTCTAGTATTCAGCGCATCCCATGGAAGCCAGCACCTAAAATATTATCGTTTCACGGTTGGCTGATCTCAAAACCAATACACAACACAATCTTTTTTATAGTCTACTGAGCGTCAGTAAAATTCCATGCAAAACTAACGGGTAGTTCACCTGTGTAGATATCAACTTTAGTGTCATGTTACGGTGGGTAGAACGAAAAAGATTTAAAAAAAGAACGTATTTGGTTTGTGATTGAGTTTAGCATGATGTGGCCAATAGACAGTGAAACATTTCATGAAACGGGACCACTCTATGGTCGAGTCTTTTCATGAAGTGGTCAAGTCTACGATAAGGCCACTACATGCATACTTTCACATTTATAATGGCAGTGATACGATAATACCCTGAACATTGAAAGCATCTTCACAAATAACGCATACAAAAAAAACAAGATATTACCCTCCAAGATACCAGCAAGAAACAATTGAGAAAACGAGCGCAAAGTTTTGATTTATGCGCACATTCCAAGTAAGAGCTAACTGGCTTAAGATTAACGGTATTACATACGTTGTTCTCCAGAAATGGATGTTTAACTGCTTACTATACTTCATTTTGTATCGTGTTCCATAAAACGTACAGTTAGGAACTATGTAATATAGAAATCTTTATTAATATTCACAACCTGCGAAAGATCCTCTGTCTGTCTGTCGGCATCAGATTCAAGAGGCTGAGATAGGATATAGGCCTTATTTTCCTTTTTATATTTATCCGGGTGCGGGAAGTAGTTACTACGTGACGAAACTGGTGCAAACTAGTATACCTACTTACATAATATTATAAGGTTAGCGTAATGCTCCCCAAACTAACTATTCCACGCGGCCGAAGGAGCGAGCAAAATGTAGTCCTTACTGATATTTTGAATGCAAAAGCGAGTGCTTTCCCTCTGAACTTGCAGAGATGAAATTTGACATGGGCACCTAAGGGGTACATAACCTAGAGACTGGGCGGTTACTTTTTTCTGAGTAAGGGACGTAGGTCTTTCGGAACACAGACGAAATCGCGGTCAAAAGATAGTTCTTTAACAACCTCGTAAATTATGTTGTTCACATTACTAAACATAAAGTATGTTTTCTAAAGTTTCGATTGCCTAGAGCATCCAGGTATCTTCCTAGTAAGCACGTTTCGCTTCTAGTTTATTTGTATTAGCTTAAAGGTATAAAGTAACATAGAAACTTAGTACTTCTATTATAAGTTAGTTTTTGTTATTTATAAGGGTACGTTTACAACACATGTTAGGGTGCGTCCACATCTGGCGAATGCGCCGCGAATGCGCAGCACGCGAGCCGATCGCGAGCTGTTCGCGAGCTGCGCGCGTGCATTTTTGTTCGTGCGCCGCTTCTGCGCCGCCCGCGCGCAGCTCGCGCGCGACCTAAGCGCCGCACGCGAGCGGCGCGCAGGCGGCGCGCGACGTCTGCCATCTTCGATAGTACTGAGCCAATATACGGAACTGTAAGGGCGAGAACTGATTGCGCGCAGATCGCGCGCCGCTCGCGCGCCGCTCGCGCGCTCTATACGAGCCTTGCGTGAGTTGCGCTAAAGAGGCGCACCGAACTATTGCAGTGACTGCACGCGCGCAGCTCGCGGACAGCTCGCGATCGGCTCGCGTGCTGCGCATTCGCGGCGCATTCGCCAGATGTGGACGCACCCTTATAGTTATCGGCACGAATCTAGAGCTCTGACCTTCACCTGCGCAGAAGTAATTTATTGGGTCCCTTTTGTGGTATGAAAAGAGGCGCGGGGGCGGGCTAAAGCGGTGATTGGCCTGCAGTGCATCGCGTCATAGACGTCACTCGGGATTGGTTCTTTGCTAATAAATCACTTCTGCGCAGATGTAGGTCAGAGCTCAAGATTCGTGCCGATAACTATAATTTTTGTATAAGACAGCCTTTGGGCATAATTTGGTATTAATGAGATATATGTACTTTCTCCCTAGTAGTCGCAAAACGTGACTTGTATCCGAGGGTTCTCAGGGTTTTAAAAATCGTTCCCTGCAGTAGGTATCCTGCAGTCTTGATGTTAGTGGTTCTCTGGGTCTCTATCGTCAAATCCTAACCTGGTGACAATGGACCACATGACGAGAAAACAAAAGCAGGTAGCGAAGAATAGGCATGATGACAAATTTTTTAATTCCTTTGTATGATGTAGGTATACGTCTATTTTATATGAAAAATTATTAATTTTAAGAAAATGCGAAGTTTTTTTATCAAATAATTGCATTTTTCTCTGTCCACTTTGAATCCGGCTCAAAAACGCTTGTCAGTGTCATGTCGTCACTTGTGACGTCACGACTGAAATTACAAGACGCAAGTAAACAACGTTCGTGCAATAATTAAGTTTTTTGTGTTATTAAATATGAATTCGAAAGTGCATAGGTGTTGTGGGGCACCCAGTGTAAGAACACATCCAAAACAACTCCTGATAAGTTATTTGTGTACGTTCCTCACAATAAAAAAATACGAAACAATTGGCTTAAACTTGCAAGGCGAGATTCAAAAGCAATATTGCCCAGGGTACAACTTTATTTTTGTGAAGATCACTTTGATGTAAGTTATTACATAGTTCTCTGGATTCTAATATAGAAGTTTTTTTAAAATTAAACTAATACACTTACATGGAAGTTTTTTTAATTAAACTAGTATACTTAGGTACATGGAAGTTTTAACATTTCTAAATTCAGCTGAATAAAAATCTTTATTTGATGCCAAAACTCTCCCAGCATTATGATATCAATTCTAGGCAAATTAGCGCTGTTTGCCTTGATAAATCCGGGCTCCATAACTCGTGTTATAAACAATTAATGAATTAAAAACAAAGATCGCAGTGGAAGTTCACAATAACGAAATGTGACGTTCGCGCAAGTTGTTTTGAGAGATGACGTCACGAGCTCTGATTGGTGTTCAAGATATCATGGCGGATTGCCTTATTTCGTAATTTTATTTTATAAAAATACATATTAATCACATTATTATATAATAAAGAAAACAATGCGCGTTTTATAATCCAAGCTTCAAGTTTAATTTAATAAATATATTATTTTAATGATTTTTGATTACTGTCATCATGCCTATTCCTACCACCAGTAACATTACTTTTGGTAAAACAATTTACTTTACACCATTTTACTTTCTCGTTTTTATTTGAAAACTTTAGAGGAGGTAGTGAGTGCAATATTTTAATTTTTAACGACTACGAGTGACGGCCATTGTTCGAGAAACTTCCAACGGTCGTATGTGACGCGCGTTTCAGTTTTTAGGGTCCCGTACCCAAAGGGTAAAACGGGACCCTATTTTTATCTCTTCACAGACGATGTATTTCTGTTGTCGCTATTATAAAAAATACTGAAAACTAGAATCAAATAAATATTTTGGGGGGCTCCCATTCAACAAACGTGATTATAAGTAATGGTATGGAACCCTCCGTGCATGATTCCGACTCGCACTTGGCCCGTTTTTTTAGTCCGATTCGCTTCTGTCACTTCGCGTTAGTTTAAAAAATTTTGTTACTTTTCCCATCTCTTTTTGTTGTACTGGTATGTAAATCGGAGTGTGGAACATGCTTGTTTTATTGTGAATGTTTCTGACTTGTTATAGTTGGCTCTTGGTTTTTGTTAGTAGGTTTATTGATGAGGCTTGCAAGTTGTGTAATGCTATGAAAGTACCTGGTAATCTTGCTGGCTCAATACATTTTGAGACGTTTTAGACTGATTGCCAATTTCTGCCCAATTCAATTGTTTCTCTTTGTTACTCCGGGAACTACTTCCTGAACACAGAAACTTACGCCATTTTAGAGTCTCTAGATTATCAATGCAGCCATATTAATCGGTACAGTCGTATTAGGATGAAGGCTGGATAGACAAACAGACAGAATACGCACTTATGTATAAATAAATATGGATAAACTGACGTAAATACCAAAACAGGACTTAAACACACCCATAAATACGTTTACATCCGAACATTGTTTCCCGTTCACTCCAGTAATAAAATAACCTCTGATCCTTTTACTCAATTTCCATTTAGTAAAAAGGCCGTATATAGCCTTACTCCTCCTACTTATAATAATAATAATGGCGTCCACGGCCGATTCCGGCCACGGCGGCTGTTCTTATTTAAGGAGATCAGCCAGCTGCGTAGGACATATTATAGTGCACGAGCATTTGCGCAGACACAGGTGCACTCCCTATTCCTTCACTCTCATAACCCGATGGGACGGCAATCCGACACGACCGGAAAGAGATCAGGCGCAGGCCCGACATTTACGTGCTCTCCGATGCACGGGTGAATCAATCGCCAACTTTCAGACTACGGGTTGCTTTGTGAAAGTTTAAGAAAACCCACAAAGCGATTTCGGCCCGACCCGGGAATCGAACCCGAGACCTCGAACACAGCAGCCGCGCTTGCGACCAGCAGACCAACGAGGCAGGCCTCCTACTTATAAAGATGGATGTCTACCAAGTACATCTCATATCGAACGTTTGGCAACCAGCCCAGCTTCTTCGAGCCATGTAGTTTATTCGCCTTTAGATCGTGGAACAAGAGGTAATTATAATAGGGTTATTACATGGAAAGCGATAGGGGCATTATGTCTAAGGAATTGGTTTTTAAAAGTGGGCATCATCATCCTCCGAGCCTTTTCCCAATCATGTTGGGGTCGGCTTCCAGTCTAACCGGATTCAGCTGAGTACCAGTGCTTTACAAGAAGCGACTGCCTATCTGACCTCCTCAACCCAGTTACCCGGGCAACCCGATACCCCTTTGTTAGACTGGTGTCAGACTTACTGGGATAAATGTACATGATTTTAAAAGTGGGCATCATGCCTTAGATTTTCCTATGTTGGTGTTGGGTAGCCTGTACCTACGTTATATGGAACGACTGCCTGTCTCGATTTCCATAACCTAGTTACGAGGTTCACACGATACTCCTTGTTTAGACTGCCTGTCAGACTTTCTGGGATAAATGTACCAATCATTTTTATTTATTTCTCATCATCAAGTACAAGAATATCGTACCGTCTGCAGTGATCAAATATAGTTCAGTGAGATGATAATTCCCTTATTTCTGACGTTTGAAAATTGCTGATTTATAGGCCTACTTTGAATAAACGCATTTTGATTTTTTCAATTGGATAATTGATTTTGTCTTTATAAAGTGAATTCTGATTTATTTACGGAAGTCTGCACTATAGATGGGAGGGGATAAAATACAAGAACATTTTCTAACAGCATCCACAAACTTTTCAGCACATTTTTAAGGATTAAAACTACAGCGTAGCTCTCTCGATAATACCTTCATTTATATACTTAGTCTGCTCTGAATCTCTGCCACGGAAAATCGAATAGCGACTTCAGTATTACTAATTTGATTCTAGTAATCTAGTTGTAGAAACTTCGTTATGGACAGAGGTTGGGGAAATTGGAACGCAAGCTCGAGTATACAGGTTGAATATCGGACAGTTTTTAATTATGTAGACTTTTTGTAAAGTGTATAATAAGGTTCCTAAGGTTTATCTGGGATGCCATTCAGTGAGGAAGGAATCTGGTATGATTTAAAATACAAGCTGTTGATTTGCATCCGTGCCATATTCAAGGACGTAATTATGCTAATGATTCTCGAACCAAATCAACAAAAAAATTGGTACGTAATATTTTTTTTTAATTTTTTTTTCGGAATTCCGTCAATGTCATCTAGCCGTATTTAAAACCGTGCTGCGCCCTCACAGAAACGCAAACACAAAGCATACGCAACGATTATTCATAAAGGACCATGGGCAAAAATGTATGAAGCCTGGGCTCACCCACCAACAGAGATGAGACCACT
Source organism: Helicoverpa zea (assembly GCF_022581195.2). Classification (NCBI taxonomy): domain Eukaryota; kingdom Metazoa; phylum Arthropoda; class Insecta; order Lepidoptera; family Noctuidae; genus Helicoverpa; species Helicoverpa zea. The sequence continues at coordinate 2,800,471 of NC_061458.1, read as the reverse complement.
TTGAATATACTTGTAAAGCACTAAATATAAAGATTTAAACTCATTTTTGCGAAGAATCCATGGGGTTATTTTGCTATAAATATTTTTCTCCGACCATAAATAAACTAATATTCTGCAAAAAGTAGTGCTGTTATGGCAGTGTAGGTTTTGTTATTGAACACCTTTAACTAGTTTTAATTCCAGGTTTAATGTATACATAAAAAATAAAACAGCTGCTAACAGTTAAAATTATTTTTGTTAACATTTCAATCAATATCAATAATAATGTCGTCTAAATATCCTGCCGGTGGATTAAATTGTGAGTGCCTGCCTCACCCTAGATACCATATTATTGAAATGATATGAGCACAACTTCCTACTGAGCGTCTACCTGTTAGACACGAGCAGTAATACTGAGCGATGGCATCTCGACCCATTTCGTTTCTGTTAACCAGAATGTACTTATACCTACGTAATATGTAAACCTATTTAGGTGCGTATCTTTTTTTTGCCATGGAATTGAAGGTAGTGCCCATAGTAACAATTTTAGTACAAACAAAAACCTTCACAACGGCATATGCTATAACTCTGTTGGACAATGAGCCCAATTTGACTCATGGTCCTTTCATTCATAAAATTGGATTACTTCTGAAATACTACGACATTACAATGACAAAAATAGCAGTGCATATTAGCTATTTCCCGTCTACTGTAATTGCAATCGATTATTTACGTATTTTATGACCTCCTCCTGAAGTATGGTACAAATGCAAAACAACACCTTGTATAGTAATTTGCAGTTTTCTAGACTGAACGTGACAAAGTATATATTTAAATTGTGTCAGAATAGTGCTGTTTCACTGTAAGTAGGTTAAGTACGATGATGATTAATTATTTTTAGGTACATAGGTATGCAAGATTTCCCCACGTAGAATATCAAAATCTCAAATTCAGTGCGAAGGTATTTACAATTCGCAAATATTTCCATGCAATATATTGACTTTCAATTTCTAAGCTTGGCATTCATTCAATTGATAATGAAAGGCGTCGCCGAATAATTTTGCATTAATTTGAAGGCCCCACAGGGTAAACAATAATAATATCTGAAACTAAACGTAGACTGCCATGACTACACGCCGATTTACCTACAATTACCTAGGACAAATGTCCTAAAACAATGAAAAATTACCTAAAACAATGTAGCGCAGACATGGGTACACTAACTAGACCACGGTACAGACTTTATAGGTCCTTTTTCCTCCTTCCTGGAATATATTTAACGTATAAATAACTGAAGTAAATGGCCGGCCATCCAATGACTGACTATGATTACTGTGCCCCAACCAGATAGGTTCATCTTAGAAATTTATATCCCAGTCCTTTTACACAAAAATAAGTCTATCCACTCCAAGATGCAGGATTAATAACTTCAATCTCAAACCAAGTCGACGCTCCTTTCAGTTTTCTCATTAGCTTCACCTTTTCAATTTTAAAAAGCAAGATAATTAAAAAGCAAATTGCTCCAACACTTTTACGGCAAAGGGAATGTAGGTACCTACTACCTACCAACTTCAGTGGAGTGGTATCAATAATGTTCTGGAAGCTTCGAGCACGTATACTCTCAGTAAGGAATAATACGTGACTGTATCACAGACGCTGAGAATTAATAGACTCTCGTTACAATTTTAGATAGAAGCCTGTCGTACAAGTGTTGGCAATGCCTTTTTAATGGAGACTGGAACAATTTTTGCTTTATTTTCGGTGGAATTTTGGGATTTTATGGGTCTTTATATTCTTAGTTTTGTAGGTTAGAGAATGATAGCTTTTAAGAGGACGTGAAATTTGACAGAGTTTTATCATCACGGTAAAGCAATTTATGTTAAAACTGTAAAAGACCACCATCTCAAATAACGGCTTTTTTAAACCTGTTATTCAGTAGGTACATCTTCACTAAAACTGTAGTAATATTCTAAGCCGAAAACCGCACGTTGTTCCCACGTTGTTCTTAGCCTGACGAATATTTCCCTCCTACCCAAAGGAATCCTCATAAAGTCTCTAGGACGCACAAGTTTCCAATAAAACACGATTTACGTAAAATAAGTCTTTACCTGTCTCATTTGTGCCACCCAAATTTAATATAGCAAGAAATATAGTTGCAATATGAGTCAATACATGCAATCAGTGTCTTGTGTTGGAAGCTTGCCAAAGTAAATGGGGCGGGCCTATGAAGTTAGTGAATTCATTGGCAGAGATACAAATCTCTGTGGCATGCTTCTTGGCGTTTTTTTGTTAGAAATTGACTCTCTCACCTGAAATTGTTATCTTAAAAAATATAGCTTCATTTTATCAGCTCAGTGCCCGTCCACTGCTTAAAGAAGATACTCCCAATTAGGCATTTATTTCGGTCTTTCGCTGGCCTCTAAATTCTAAGGTTAAAATATGTGATGATGACCGATGTTCCAATATTATTTACTTACCTCACTAACTCATTAAATCATCCTATCCTTAAATTAATAGGTATTATGAATAATTTTTTACTGCGAAATAAAATCCTATCATGATCAGAGTAATAAATAGTAATTATCTCAGAAGTCTGATCAACACAAAATTCATAGAAACATTTTGTATTGAATTGTATCAAGGGCAGGGAAAAGTTCGATATCGATAAAACAATATCTATCATTAAAACTATTTGGTTTAGAAACTATGATCATCTCGTTTTCGGAACTAGCATATCTAAAGTTTTTGGGCCAATATTTGCGGATGGAGCATTTTATCGAAAAAGTTTGTCGATTTTCACTTCCACTGGCTTGGATATTGATTTTTATCCGGTACCGTGTAATATTTTCCTAGTTCATTTTGATACGAAAAATGGAACGTATACACAAATATTAAAAAAGTATGTCCCCTCAAAAATATGTGAAAAAAATGTACACGATTTCTTTCCTTATTTTTCAAAAATAGGAACATAAAAATCCATACATAATAATGGCATGTGATGATTCGAGTACAACAATTTATTATATTCTAAAGCCTATACCTACCACATACCTTTTTTCGGAACTTTCTGAATTTAAATAAGCACCAACAAGTACCTATACTGCACATATCAAAAATATAACCTTTCTTGGCACTGGGTAAAAAATGAGCTCGAGTTATTCTTGAAGCTTATACTTTAGTCGCTTATTACATATCAAAACATTAACTTTAGAATTCAGCAGTCCTTATCACAAACTAGTTATTTTCCCGCGGTATCACCCGCATCCCGTGGCTACTACTGCTCTGGATAGTGTAGCTTTTAATGAGATAATTTTTCAAATAGGCTCCGTAATTTTTTTAATGAGATAATTTTTCAAATAGGCTCCGTAATTTTGGAGCCTTTACAGGTGAACAAAAGTTTCCTTTAGTTTATTTATGTTATTAATAAAAAAAAGATTAGTGTCACTGAATGAGAACCTTTGGACCCGTCATCGTTAGAAAAGTTAGTATCAAAACAGTAAATTCTAAGCAGGTTTCTAAGCAAGTACACATTATTTATAGGACACAAGGACGGCACATAGCTATACACATTTCCCTATGAGCTAGGAACTCGGCTCAAGCTTGTAATCTAATGGATTACGTATGTACCGACAATGCTGACGGCACGTGTAGCCAGGCCGGACAACTACTATTGTATAGTGAAGACGGGCTTTTTGTTCGGTTTGTTTTAAAGATAGCTTGTCTATACTAATACTAATAATATTATAAAGGGGAAAAAAATTTTTGTTGTTCGTTTGTAATGGATTAACTCAAAAACTACCGATTTCAAAAATTCTTTCACTGTTCGAAGGCTACACTTTTCCCGAGTAACATAGGCTGTATTTTATCCCGGTGCGGGAAGTAGTGTCTCTGTAACGTGTATGAAAACAGTTAGTTGTAAAAAGCTGTCAAGTTTCATGAAAATACGATCAGTAGTTATGGCGTAAAAGCCAGACAGAATTATATACTTTCGCATTTATAATATTAGTTACAAATATTTGGGTTACATTTTCAGTCCAAACAAATCATTACGTATAAGCATTAATTATTCTGAAAGTTCGTATTTATACCCAGCTGTAGGCTATCCAATAGAATCCTAATTACATAGAGCTTAGAATAATGTGCGTATATTTAGCACTTCGCGGAAAACAAGCTTTATATAAATTAATGTACGTAGAACAGAAACACACTGTTTAATATGCTCTTCAATGCACGGATGCATTTCAATGCAGGCTCGGAATATTCAGTTTCTATTTTAGTTAATTAGATACCTCTAACGTATTTGAAATTAACTATAATCTAATTACGACCACGAATGTTGTATGTTGGGTGTAACTGGAAACCAATGTATGGGAGAATTTGGAGATTCCAAGTATTGAATCTTTTGTGCAGTTGACAGCTGTCGATTTCAAGGGAAAATAGCGTTGTTTGTGCTGATTGACTGGGCTGTCAATTGTACCAAAAAACGACCAGATCATACAATGTTCTGTAAGCCATTTTGTTCAAAACATGACAGCTGTCAACATCATTATTACGTTACGTTGTCCAGTTAAAATGTAAGATTCCTGACTCCTCAATATAGCATCTTCACAAAAATTCGAAACAACCTCGAAATACTTTCAAAAATGTTTCCCAAAGGCTTACTACATAAGTATGACAGAGTGGGCATCTTATTTTATATTCTGGACTCTCCCATGCATGTTACGAGTCGTACTCACGAAACTTTGAAACATTTGAACGTGCAACGTCGGCCTTTCACGTATGCATGCGGAAAGTTCGTCATGTCTCTGTTTTTGGGGTTGTACGAGGTCAATTTGAGACATTTGGATTAGGTTAGGCTGCATTTATTATAAGAGTAGGTAGGTACCTATATGTACAAAATATGAGGAGCTCGTGGCTAAGTAACATCCGTACTAATACTGGTCGATTAATCATAAGGTCGGCTGGGTAGTTCTTCTGTGTTTTGGAGGGCACCTTGAACCATCTGGTGCCTCCCGGTAATTTGAACATCTTAGGGAGTCTTTAGGAGTACCTAGAAGATAGAAAAACTGACCACCAATAAAGTCGAATAAGCAGTCGCTCCTTGTAAATACACTGGTACCTACTCAGCTACAAATGGTTAGACTGGAAAAGCCAGGCAGGTATATAATAGAGGAGCTCATGGCAACGTTTGCTATTTCAAAATTGTTACAAGTACAATACAAAATCTAACACCTACATCCAAATCCATTCACACACAGCTACAAAACCCACGTATTATTCTTTCATTTCGAACAGAAATAACAGCAATTCTAAACCAAACACAGAGGGGAAAACATTTGCAGCAAACAAAACCGAGATTAGACTCACAATATTATACACAATTGCAATATTAAAGATCAGCATTGTCCCGTCCCGCCCTACGAAAACATTTCTTAATTAAATAAGCCAGAACAGGTGGATACGGCGGCGAAATCTAATATACCAGATTCTTAGATACTTGAACCTACAGGATAAGAAATTGCCATATCTTGTCCGCTGACAGAGGTGTGATAGCTCATACTCGTATTAGTTAAAGAAGACGGATCACAATCCATACAAAATTGCCCCACGTCCTATAACAATGTGACGTATCTCAAAAAAAAGATAAAAATGTTTAAAAAAATATGGCATACTCGCTAATTTACTTTTTACACCTTCATACGAAAAAAATGCTTTAAAAATGGTTCAGGCGCTGTTATGAAAACATCGTTCATAGGACTATTTATGAACCATTTTATTAAATATTTTTTTTGTTTGATAGGGTATACCACACAGGTGGTCCCATAATCATCAGGTCAGGATCTGATGATGGAAACCCTGAGAAATCTAGGGCAACTTTTAAAAGTTGTAGGCATGCGCAGGATAAAAACTTGACTATGAGGTGTATGTCTGGTAACACTGTGTAACAGTGAAGGTTTGGAGCTGACCTGATGATGGAGACGAAAAAAGGTCGAGGGAACTCAACAACTGAATATGTAAAGTACCTCGTGTTTGGGCTTATATTATTTGTATTGAATAGACCTTTGCAACAGTGAAGGTTTGGAGCTGACCTGATGATGGAGACGAAAGAAGGTCGAGGGAACTCGACAACTGAATATGTAAACTACCTCGTATTTGGTCTTTTATTATTCATATTGATGAGAACTTTCCACTAATCTTTTCTGTGTCAACTATGCTTGCCACAGAAAAGCCAAAAAAAAAACTTTTTACAATAAAATAAAACCGACTCCAAAAACACTTAAAAGCAAAATAAAACTATTCTTAGGTCCATCGGCCTAGAAGTTGCTGGGGACTAAGACACTGACTTCTAGGCCTATGCACCTAAGAATAGTTTTTTTCGCTTTAATGGAAGGTTCTCATCAATTCGAATAATATAAGACCAAATACGAGGTAGTTTAAATATTCAGTTGTCGAGTTCCCTCAACCTTCTTTCGTCTCCATCATCAGGTCAGCTCCAAACCTTCACTGTTGCATAGTTTTACCAGACATACACCTCATAGTAAAGTATTTATCCTGCGCATGCCTACAACTTTTAAAAGTTGCCCTGGATTTCTCAGGGTTTCCATAATCTGATCCTGACCTGATGATTATGGGACCAACTGTGTGGTATACCCTATCAAATAAAAAAAATATTTGATAAAATGGTCCATAAATAGTCCCATGAACGATGTTTTCATAACAGCGCCTGAACCATTTTTAAAGCATTTTTTTCGTATGAAGGTGTGAAAAAAATAAATTAGAGAGTATGCCATATTTTTTTTTAACATTTTTATCTTTTTTTGAGATACGTCACATTGTTATAGGACGTGGGGCAATTTTGATCCATCTTCTTTGTGGCCATGAAGATTATACTTGTCTTTATCATTTTTTTTGGCACGCACACAAATTCATATATTTAGTCATGTAAAGATGTGAACGAGAATGCACGAGTGATGCTTGTTTACCGCGCGTAAATGAGAAGAAGTTTTCGCATAAAGATTTGTGGTAATAGCATTTCCAGTTCGTAAACTGCTCTAAAACCAGATAGGAATTCCCTTTTATTTATACCCAAAGTCGTTGTAGGACGCGATCAAAATGTTCATGGAATCAAATTTGAAAGATTTTTTTTTCTGTTCCCACCTTATTTTTCTTTTAAAGTGTTTTACAATTAATTCTGTTGTGACTTTCTATTCGCTGTTTGTTTACGAAAGCGTTAATAAAATGCTTTTTAGAAATGTTTTTTGGTTTGCGGAAGTATTGTTAATGAAATGGTGTTGGAATAAATTTAGCTTTTTATTTTGTTAGGGATCAGTTTTTATGTTCCTTCTTCCTTTTATGTTCATTAGACAGCTGTTCTTATGAAATTGCAGCTATGAGTACCTATATACTACATATCATATCATACATCTATCTGGTATCTATGCTATAAAAGGCTTGGCCCTGTAGCCTAGGTCAAAAACCTTATACAAATAAAAACATATTCAAGGTAACAATAACTTTATATTATTCGTGTTTTCCTCACATCCAAATGAACGCATAAAACAAGCTCTTTATATAAACAACAGAACTTGGATCACAAAGAAGCTGCTTTCTTTTGAACACAATTTAATTATGCTACACACACACACATTCATTCATTTAGATCCTTAATATAAATACATATAGACTAGACTCTAAATATATTATCTATTATTATACCTATAGCTAAAATATTTGTTTGTTTACAGTCACGAATTTCAGGAACTACTAGTCCCATTAAAAAAAGTATGTAGACCATTTATTGGAGAGGGCTGTCATTTGAACATCTCTGACAGTCGTTACGAGTAGTCAGAGCCAGGTCTGATAACCAATGTTACCAAAGCGTATCGGGTTGCCTGGGTAACTGGGTTGAGGAGATCGGATAGGCAGTCGCTCCTTGTAAAACACTGATACTCAGATGCCGACCCCAACATAGTTGGGAAAAGGCTAGGCAGATGATGCTAGACCTCTTCATCTTCTGCAGCTAAATACAGGAGAAACAGCAAGTCTTTATAAACACACATAGCCATATTGTATGCCTTATAAAAAGTTTTATCCGTACAATGGTGATGGTGGTCCGCGTGGAATAATATATTTTTACTTTGCCTCCAATTGTCGGGAGGACGGATGTTCCTAATTCACTCAAGTTATTGTAGGTAAGCATTGAAATCGCGAGTTTTTTCATACTAAGGTTTACGTCTGCGATTTTTTTATTAACGTTTTCGTAATTGGGTAGTCCTTAAAATAGATCTGTTTTCAAATATGTAGAAGTAAAAGTCTGGGTAGTTTTCTTTTTGTGCTATTTTTAAATGGTATTTCGTGATTTTGACTCCCACAACACTAATTGGGAAGTAGGTTATTTTTATACTTACCAAACTCCGTAGACCAAACCAATGAATAATACGGTAAGTTTAAATAACTTTAGACACTAGATTCCTTCTATTTTCTTACTATTTAATTAAAATTAATGGGTTGCATGTATATCTTTAAAACACTGTTTCGGACATAGTCGCATGTTTATACCGAAGAGACAGGATGTCTTTGTGTTAGCAATAAAATAACAGCCTATAATATTCTCAAGGCTAACCCACATCAAAACAATATGAAAACTGAAAAATACACACCGAGAAATATTTATTAAACATCAAATTATAATCTAGTCCGAGCATGATACGTAGGTGACTACTCTTTCTTCTAGGTACAACTTCAACATACGTTATTAAAAAATACTAGCTATTTGTCAACATTTCACCCCAGTTCGGTGTTAACTATTTCCCACTCTAATTAAAAGTAACCTCCTCAAATTCCACGTATATATACTTATATATATAGTTAATTTAATGTTATTTAGTCTAGCTGTTTTACAAAGCAGGCGAAACAAATTGCATTTTAATATAACAAGGTTTCAACACGTCTACATCGAACAAAAGATCGCAATCATTCGCTACGAACCATTGAAACATGCTCAATACTTGCGCGTCTAGTTATCAAAGATATTGAAATTCATAGGATTCATAAACTAATATCAGAGTTCTAGTTACTAGAGTTTAAAGGGTGGTCCACTTCGCTAGTTTATTTGATGGCTCTAGTCTTGGTTCTTGATTTATTTCTCATTGTATTAGAATTGTGTCTGGGTTCGTTTATTGAAACACAGCTCGTAGAAAAAGCTGTAGAATTTATATTAATTGAGTGTCTTGCCAGTCTTTGATATTCACACACTTGTCTTCAGTAAAAATGTGGATAGTTAAAGGGCTAAAAAGGACAAATACGTATTGGTATCCTTGAAAGATGAATAGACTCCAGTGTATTACTCCTATGTGTCAGTGCGACAGACCTATGAATCGAAGTTAAGATTAAAGTTAAGTTACAATTTAGCAGTTGAAATTAATAGAATAGCATTTTTATCATTATTTGAAAGAAAGGCAGGACCCCGTTTTACCACATAAACAACAAATAAAACCGTGACGGTCTTACCAAGGGGTTGCCCAAGTAACTCGCTTGAGAAGGTCCGATAGGTGCATAGTCGTCTGCGTCACAAATCACCGATCCTCTCGAAATACAGAGAGTTGCTACCTAATTGCTACCAGCTACTATTAGTTGCTACCAATTGCTACTCTCGTGGTTTTGAAGATATTCAGCATCCTAAGGTGACAGCCATTCTGATATCAGGATGGCTGTCACTTTTCCCAGTGTGAAGAAACGTCGCAAAAGTATTGAGTTTTTTTTTTCACCCAGAGTTGCTACCTAATTGCTACCCTCCAGAATTAAATTTTAGACCACATCGATTCCGTGGATAAAAAAATATTTAAAAAATGAGTTTTTGCCCTTAACATAGCATACATAAGTTAATAGTAGGGGAGGCCTAGAAGGGATTTTGGGATTTACTCAAGCGCGGCAGATTAGTATATAGGGAGGTACCTATTACCCCATTTAACACCTCCACCAAGTATAAGCCCTGTATATGTAGCCGCGTGTCTAGAATAAAGGATCAGATTAGTAAAAAAAAATATATCATCTGACATTCTCCAGCGCGTCAGATTAAGATAGGGTAAGTTAGTTATATGCTAAAAAGTGTATATTCCACTAATCTGACAATTTGCGATTGACGATAAGAAGTAGGAAGGAAGCAAACTTGTAAAAAAAAAACGTCATCTTGACTTTCTCGAGCGCGGCTAATTTTTTTTTTATTTTGAAGGGAATAATTCAACGTTCACGAAAAATATATAATCTGACGATTCCCGTAAGCCGAAGTAAGGAAAATTAATCGATAAAGTTTAAAGCGTGCAGCTACGTGATGCCGGTATTCTCCTCTCAGGTTTCTATTCCTCTCTCTCTTTTTTCAATTCAATTCATTTGCAATAAGTGTTGGTACATTTTGGGTCTTAAATAATCTACACTAATATTATAAAGCTAAAGAGTTTTTTTGTTTGATCTCGCTAATCTCAGGAAGTCATACATAATATGCATATATGTATACTGTTTTTAACGAAGACGATTCATTTTATTGGATACTTTCGTTAAATACGTGTGCCTTCCAGTTGCATTGTTTGTCTATCGTGATACCGAGAAATGCCATTTCGTATACTTCTTGTAATTTATGTCCTCTATAATTACTCTTTATAGTCTTCTTTTTATACAGTCGTGGTGGCCTAGTCATCCGGTTAGACTGGAAGCCGACCCCAACATAGTTGGGAAAAAGGCTAGGCAGATGATGATGAGCCTTATTTTTTTATCTATATGTATTAAATTGAATAAAATTAGTTTTTGTAAGATTTACGCGTAGATAATTCCGTCAAGCCATGTTATTATAGATTCAATTGTATTGTTTATGTCACATGTATATTTATCAATGTCATTATAATTCAATGTAATTATATAGAAATGTATGTAATGTATGAGCAGATTGGTACACTCCGCCAATAGCAATTTCATACATATCATTGGATAGGCCTTTTTATCTAGAATAACCTTTATTATGACAGCTTTGTTGAAATGTTTGTCCGTTCTGGGATATAGATCAAAAAGTGTGTAAAAGTTAAAACTAAATAATCTATTGATATCTCAAGTTTTAAAGGAATACCAAAGTGCTACAACGTGTATGTCTTGTAAGTACTAAGTACTTGCTGTGCAGACATTGGTGTCCAAGATAAACTTGATAGTAAATACAAACTTAGACAAGTTGCATTGGTACTTGCCTGACCTGGAATCGAATCCACATACTTGAGAGGTTGGTTCTTTACCCACTAGGCCACCACGACTTAGATAATGATTATAACAAAATTAAAAAACAACGATATTGGTGTTAATTTTTCAAAGAAAATTAGGTTACAGTATTGATTATTATTAGTTTTAAAAACTTTCCATTGTCAGATTAAGCGAGTCTCTCCAGATAATCGTCAGATTATAAGATGATTACGTTAAGGGTACATAAATGAACCATATATATCTTAATCTGACGCGCTCGAGTATTTCAAAATGGCGATTTTTTTTTGCAATTTCAAATAATGGCCACGAGTTTAGGTCACGTCTAAATCGTCAGATTATTGCATAAGAGACTTCGTTTTGGTTCACTTAACACCCCTTTTGAAAATCTGTCGCGCTCGATAAAATTATTTTTTTTCCCATTTTTAACCCTTACCTACGACCACCCCCACCATGGAAACAGTCAGATTAATATACGTATGTTTTCAAAATGACGTACGACGTGCATGCTATTAATATCTGACGCGCTCGAGTATGTCCACGCAACTGTTTTTTTTTACATTTTTGAAAGTTTATAGCCGCTCCACCCACCGATGAAAGTGTGTGTATGTCAGGACATTTTTTTCTTCTTATCATCTAAGCTTCGCAATCTAATAGGTCTCATTGACGCTCGAGTCACTCCCGGTTTAGCACTCTTGCCTCCCCTACTATAATATGACTGGTAGACTATAGATAGCGTCAAACTCAAAAGTACTGTTTTGTATTTAATTGAACTGTCAACTTGCTAATCGCAAAAACTCATTTCTACAATTCGAATTTAAATAAAAATTCTATTAATAAACTACACCTTAAAATCTTCTACAAATGATTTTAGAATAAGATCTCAACCCGGTGCAGCTTAGTCTATCAGTGAATGTGCAACCGCTACGCGGATACAAAGTTTCTAAACTTTGGGGAATCTACTAAGAATACGCGACCCATTTTGTACAGATACAAGTTCGCTTTAGGTTCTTAACCCTTGTGTGCAGTATGTATGCTAATGAGTATTTAGCTTTTATGTAAAGTAAATGAGGATTTAGACTGTACTGTTAAATTTATTTTGTATAATTTAATGAGTTTGGTAGAAGTGCATTGATGGTGAGGATTTTTTCCCAATTTCATAATCTTTTATGAGAAGTACGAAAGAAGACGACATAGGTACATGGGTTAAGGCAGAAGTATAAGATGATGAGGAATAAGATAATCTACAGAAAAAAGGTGGTATGTATCGGATCAGTTAGGGCTCTAATTACATAAAATTCCATTCCTCGCCAGCCATACCTAATATTAAGGCAGTCCTCAAAGCGATATTTTCTTTACAAATGTTATGTTATGTTTGTCTCAAATGCGTATCCCGCACACATAGGTTGCAAAGAACACGCTTAGAAACATGAAACAAAAGACCAATTACCATCAAGAAGACTGTCAGTTATTAGGTCAACAACATCATAAAGACGAACACAAACACTTTTCTCATTAGTTTTTGTATTTACGAGTATTATCACAGTTTTCCTTATATTTGTTACTCCAGCGTTGAGCGCCCTCAATCATTTGTCAAATGTCGTGGACGCAAGCCATTTCTTCCTAGTCTTTGCAGCTGTCTTATATTGATTTATGTAGTTAGGTCATTAGTATAATAAGCCTATTTTTGTTTTTGAGCAGTTTAATATGTAAGTTCATAGAAAATTAAGCTTTTGTTACAAAGCACTGGTCACTGGTATGAATAAGTTGTATTATTAAGTGCTGTGTGCGCCTCTAATGGGCAAACATAAGTTTAAAATAATCTTATAAAACATTATATTATATGAGTTATGTAAAAAAGGTGGAACATAAATGGTTAAATAAATAAATGTTTTGATAGCTGTAATCCTACAGTTACTAAAAACCACAGCGAAATCTCTTAGAAATACAATGTAAGTAGACAGCCTTTCCAGGAAGATCGACAGTGATGTTTTCACAAAGCCTTCTAAACTCCCACAACCTTTTAAACTAGGACAAACACTGAAAATAGAATTGCAAGATTTATTCAGGATCTCCATACAGTATTCTTATCTAGGTCCCGACCTTTAGATCCCTGAAAATATCTTGGTAAACTTAGGCTCAGTTCAGAGTACTCATTAGGGTAGAGCAAATAACCTTTTTTTATAGAAGTAATGGAACGCCTAACGCAAATTAGGATGTTAACAGCCTTGTTTTGTTAAAATAATACTTGGTTCGCTTTTGTTTTGTTTTCTTTTTTTATGAATGTATTTCGGTGCAGTTGGGTAAAAGTGTGACTAAACTGTTTTTTTTATTTTTACGTAATAATGAATGACCAAGGCCATCAATGACCAATTACATAAGATGTATTCGTTACTTGTAGGTACCAGATTAACTGAGGGAAGATGGTTGCAGGTAAAAAATTGTGAAGAGCAAGGATTTTCACTGTTGAATAATACACATTTAATTAGATCACATGAGCACGTCTTTCCCGTAGTTACCAAACATTTGTTTAACGAATACTTGACAGTATTACATGCGTACATAGCATTACCTAAACAAATATTTCGTCTACGTCTTTATACGAAAATAACGTATTCGATTACCCGTAAAAGCCATTAGTTTGTTTGTCTCTACTTTAAGGCAATTTATTTTCTTTTTATATTTGTTTGTATCGGATTTCATTCAAGGCTAATTTCTTTGGAACGAATTATGCGAGTACCTACTGTAAGTACTCGTTCGGAAGGAAGGAATATATTATTTGCTTTTCCGTTCTGTATTATATGGAAATACACGAAATATTTTTATGGAAGTTATCAGAAAACTTTTTGTACAGGAGTTGTTACTGGCTGCCAATAATTTCATTTCTATACAATCCCACCTATTTTTTGTTACAAAAAAGAAAGAAATGGAAACCCATAGAGCAATTTAGAGCCTCTAATACAGAAATGATCTTGTTCTACAAGCCGCAAACACAATTCCAAAGCTATCAAACGACAAGCTCGTCAAATTCCGACTTCGATACCAGCAGAAATTTTTGGAGAATTCTCGAGAGTACGAGCGGTAAACGTTGAGCAACTCGTCCGGTAAATTAGGCAATTTGCGGTGACCAGCCGGACCGGACAGAGTGTTTCGTCCCAGTGTCCGACGCCCGTAATTAATTAGCCACATGTAGGTTCAGTATTACATAATCAACTATCAGGAAATTCAGTCTTTTGCTTGTTCATTATTTTAAGTGTGTTAGAAGCTGTGTTTGTTTGTGTGTCGGACATCGGTGCGTTGTGTCCGATTGGATGGATTCAAGCTATCGTTTACGCATGACATGGGTTTTGGATTAGGTAGTCTGTTCGTCTGTGTTTGTATTTGCAGTGTCTGAATACTGTCTGGATTGTAGCGATTGATCTGATTGTTTGTGAGATATTGTGTTATCGGGTGGTCTCTTGGGAGATTTATTGATTGAAAGCTGGGATTTTGGGTTACTAGGTTCCGATTCGGTTGAGTTCAACTGTTTTACAAAGAATAAACATTTTCATTATTGGAATAAATTAAAATTGATTTTATATTTGTATGGTAAATATGAGGTTTTCAAACGCCTCACATTTTTTAACCGACTTCAAAAAAGATGAGCTTCTCAAGTTGTGTGTTCTTTTAGAATGTTGTACGTGACTTTCTTCAATATCCCCACACACAAAACAATCACCACAACACCAACTAATAACTATAACAAAAGATTTAAATACAATCCATTTGTCTGCGTCGTGTGCAGACTTAATAAGCTAGCTGTCCGACTAATGGGGGCCAATAAATAAGAAAATTGGCGACCCAACACACGTGGCGGTCGACGGAAATACTATTAATTACTCTTATAGCCTGTTCCAACAACGGTTCTATTTACTTGTATATAGTTGGGTTTTATAGTGCTTATAAGCTTTATCGTGCCTGTTTGGATCTATAATTGATGACGATAGTTTTGCTAACGATACTTATTTATCAGCGGTCGACATTATTTTCTTAAAATTTAAGTGAAAGTCTTTCTAAGACACACACCAGAGGCTCAGCTCAAGGAGGTACATAAAGGGCTTCAGAAGGAACATGGTGGGTTTTTGTCAGTAAGAATCTGACACTTCCCTGCACCCACAGGGGGCTGCTCATTTGATGATTACTCACCAAAAAAGGTCTTTCTAAACTAAAAAAAAAATTTGAGGTTTCTACCAATAATAGACTGCCGTGTTATAAAACTTGCTACATTCTGTTATGCAATCGCTACGAATATATGTATTATGCAGGAGCTAAACTGATGCATAAACTGTGCAATCTTCTCGCTAAAGCAGCAATAGGGTACCTACTGACAATTTCCTGATATGAAATACCTATCTATACACTTAAAAATAAAACCACCTATAGGATAAAAAGCATATAGCTCGACCCAATTATTCGAAGTACAAAGTGGAATTTTAAATATTTATAAATAATGTGATGTCATTTTACGAGCGACACTTAACACGGGTCACTTAGAAGGCAAAATTGGGGTAGGCAGCCTTCGACGTGTGTGAGAGGCATATTAATGTGGAACGAAAGCTATTCGATGAATAGTTTTAGTTTTACGCTAAGGGAGACAATTCTTCTGTGTTTTTACAAAAAGCTACTGTCTTTAGAAGGAAAAAGCATGTGTGTTGCATTTTAACCGACTTCTAAAAAAGAGCAAGTTGTCAGATTGACCTGTGTAAGTTTGGGCTCGATTATCTCACGTTTCAGGCTAGTAATGAAGTCGGCTTTATTAAAAAGAAAAAAAAAAAAAAAAAAAAAACTGTTCACGCTGGACTTACATAATGTTTATGATAAAACAACACATTAAACTGGTCTACGTTAACAAGTAAATAAAATAACCCATTTATTGTCAACCAGACACTTTTAATATTCTTCTACATTTCCGTACTGACAACAAAATATCGTGCACAACTTTTCTAGAAAGTTCCGCGAAATGGCCGAATAAAATCGAAGCATAAAAATGCAACAAATAAACGGACCGCCACACAAGTATGTATATATGTAAGTATATATACGTCAAAATATTTGTAGCATAAATACATTTGCAAGGCGCGAAACGTCCCGTTTTCAGAATTTCGATAGCAACGGAAAGTTCCGGAGGCGAACATGTATGCAGCTGTCTTGTAAAAAATGTATTTTGTTTTCGAATTTCTTTTCAGACAGATTTATTTGCGTTTCAATTCTAAAGTGATTTTTGGTGCGAGGATGATCAACATAGCGATAGATGGATTGTGTGAAAGACGATATAGTTAGAAAGTGTTGTGAGATGACGGCAGACCTTTTTTCGCAAGGTGGCGCAAATGCAGCGTATTTAAATGTCTGTTTGTTCTGACATTACTTTTATTTGTTTTATTGCTTTTGCGTCGTTTGTGATAATAAATGGTTTTTCTTTCTTTCTTCTTTATTTCAGATAAAAAAATATGGAAGGAAAAATGATGATGGTGATGATGTTTATCTTGAGAATTAGGAAGACGGTAATATGGAAAAGTCAGCACCATGAAATTATATTTAGTATGAAATGTTAGGGAAGTAGTAGAATATAATTATAAAATAAGTTTGTATTATAGGTATTGAACCTTCCAGATGTAATTGTCATTTTGTCATTTAAAGAAAAGAAAAAAATGTAAGTCAGTCTCATCAATAAATCCATATGAACAAGTTCACCTTTAATTTCAATCAAGTTCCTTTACGAAACAACAAGGTATGGTAAAACCGGTTAGCCATGAATTCAAAGTAAAACTCTTCTGATATCTAACATCTAAAAAACTTCTAACACACTCTAATTAGTTTCCAATTACGTGCTAGGTGTTATAGATTTTATTCACCAGCAATGATGCATTTTTATAAAAAAATACAGTCCATTTTTCCGCAATACGGGTGAAATATGTTTTGTACACTACAACTTACATAATTGTTAACACCTTATGTAAAACCATATTTCAAGCAAAATAAATGATTTATGATTATGATTATGATTATGAAAGTATGAAGCATCAGGCATCATGTTACTTTCAGCTACTTGACACATTATAACTAGGCCGTGAGACGTTGTAAAAGGAACTTGTACTAGCTTGTTACAGTAACATAGTATGCAACTGTTACATGCTGCCTTTACAATTAAAATTCATAGAAATTTCACGTACATATGTCACTTTTCTGTGTTACGCAAAAAACTTTTCTTCGAATTTGTGGACAAAATTAAAAATTTCTGTGAAATTATTTTCCGGTTTATTTCGGTAGTTGGAATATCGGTTTAAAAGGCCTGACTTTAAAAGGAATTGATAAATATTTTCAGCAGATAGAAGCCACTTAAAATTAAAGCCAGCTGCATTTACAGCGCAGGTTTCAAAGAAGCTAATTAAAAAAAGTATCAAGAATATTAATCTCAAAATATTCCGAGCACCAAATTCTTGCACTACCTTAAAGACTGATTAGTTGCATCAGCATCAAAACCAATCATTATCGAAACGAGGCCGAACTCCCGTCCAATTTCCGCCGAGACGGAGCAAAGCCGAAAGCCGAATCAGCTAATACCGGTCTAAGAAGCCATTTTTGAAATAGCCACTCGATCGTCCACCTACAATGAGACAGGGGTAGTGATCTTAGTGGATTTATCTCGAGAAATCTCACCCACTGAGCGTCAGGGAGCCATTGTGCTTTAACTGATTACAACAGGTAATAGATGTGAGAATATCACAATGGG
Organism: Helicoverpa zea; assembly: GCF_022581195.2. NCBI lineage: Eukaryota > Metazoa > Arthropoda > Insecta > Lepidoptera > Noctuidae > Helicoverpa > Helicoverpa zea. Next base: position 2,782,485 of record NC_061458.1, on the reverse strand, counting down.
ATGTTCATCGCGCTTGAGTGAATGTGGTACGGTGCTCGTTGGGATGGCGAGCTTTTGTGGTTAATTATTTTATTATTTCATGAATTTTTTATCAAACCTGTGCAGAAAAGATTATCTGATTAATTTCTAACTCAACATAATTTTGCATAAATGATAATAGCATGGACACTGCTGCGGTAAGACAAAATCTGAAAACCAACCTCAATATAAAGCCAGAAACGCCCAGGCAAATAATGATAGGGACAAACACATAAAAAATTCTAAAATAATATTTCCAGGTAAACAATCTTAAAAAAAAACATCTTCGTGTTTTTGATAAGCATCATAAGCTAAGCTAAGTAAAATTCAGCTGTATCTGAAATGTTACTCGAACTTAATAGCTGTATATCACTACTTACACAAGGGGTTCGAGTGAGACCGATTTCTGAATATCCTTACCTCCGATTTGGGGGTGGGTGCTCCATTCAATTTTCCCTGAGAGATGGTACATGTTCCTATATCGTCTAATCTAACCTACATTAAAACCGTACGACATATAAAGTGGGTGGAAATCATGGAGAACAAAATGACCAACGGAGGTGCCATAACGGAAAATCTCCTAAGAAAATAGCGCGCCAAAATGCGGGGGTCCGTGAGACGAGGAACGTTACTGTCTTCGCCTTTGCACGCCTTCTTTGGACCCGAAATTTTTTTGTAATACCTATTATCATTGACATATGTCTCAAAGGTACCGAACGCCTCGTTAGATTTCGCGTAACTGATCGTTTTGGTCACGCCCACCGTACGTATTTGACCTAGTAGAAGGCGCCTAACCTAGGTACCAGCATTATGGCATCTCCTCTCATCCTTCCTTCCTCCGTGGTTAAAATAGTCCCTTTACTTGGTTGTGTGCAAATTCTTTTATAGTTTCCTTTGTATGTAACAATGTTGAAAGTATTATAGGAAACAATGAGGGGTCTTTTGGAATGCTTGACAAAACTGAGGGTCAAGGGTTTTCGGCTTATTCTTGCATTGACTTTCAAATAAAATGTTTTTAGATCGTAACGTATTCAGCTATATTACCGATAATCTGGGAAAAAGATTAATATTTTTTGAAATATAGGTTTAATATAATAATATTTTTTTTGGGATTTTTTACACATCGTTATTTTAATGCTCTTTGTCTATGGCATTTCGAACAAATATAAACACTAACAAATGAGGTTTGTCATGTAGTATTATGTTTGGTATGTTCAATTAATTAAGTATCGATTTAATGCGCAACCACATTTTCAATCACTAACAAAGGTCATCCTCCGAGCCTTTTTCCCAATCATGTTGGGGTCGGCTTCCAGTCTAACCGGATTCAGCTGAGTACCAGTGCTTTACAAGAAGCGACTGCCTATCTGACCTCAACCCAGTTACCCGGGCAACCCGATACCCCTTGGTTAGACTGGTGTCAGACTTACTGGCTTCTGACTACCCGTAACGACTGCCAAGGTTGTTCAATGACAGCCGGGACCTACAGTTTAACGTGCCATCCGAAACACAGTCAGTGGTGTCTAAGATATACTTAGAAAGTACATACAAACTTAGAAAAGTTGCATTGGTACTTGCCTGACCTGGGATCGAACCCGCGCCCTCATACTTGAGAGGTTGGTCCTTTACCCACTAGGCCACCACGACTTCAATACTTAAAATCACTAACAAAGGTATTGTCCACCAATAATTCAGAAACAATTCATAGAACAACATATCAAATGAACAGTAAAATTAATTTGTTAAAACATAAAAAATTACTCTAGTGATCAAAATCAACATCAAAATGATATAATTACACTCATTCTTCTGATCGTTATATAATTCTGAAACATCCTTAGGTCACAAATTTAAAAATACTTGAAAATACTAGCTGACGGAAGTCAGCATTTTCTCGGCATCCTGTGGAAATTACGCCACGCGCCGTCAAAGACAAGCCTATATACATAATTATAGAATTCCTCACTAAATGGACCGTATAAAAATGATGATTTTTTTATTTAGTCTGGAAGTTCCTGATAACTGAAAAACAAACAAGAAAACAAACTCATTTTTACACGCTTGTTAGTGCATTTATTTGTCTTTCAACATATTATTTATATTTTTAAATATTAGATTACAAAATAAAATAAAAAAAAAAAACATTTAAAAATATAAAAAATAGATGGCCACCGATATCGGGCACAGGGTCCAAGGTACCGGTGGTTAGGGTCCCAGAGACAGAAACCTCCTCACAATACGCGCCGTATCAAGGAGTACTGCCTTCTGAATCAATCCCTTGATCCAGCCGCCCAACGAGAGCTTCCTGAGGTGTTGGTCGAGGCTCTTGGCTATTAGACCATTGGCCGTAATAACAATCGGCACAATAACAGCCGTGTCGACATCCCACATGGCGACAACCTCGTGTGCTAAGTCAAGATATTTTATTTGTTTCTCTTTCTCAGCTTTCACTAGGTTCTCGTCATGCGGGACGGTGACATCGACTATCATTGCGCGGCGCGCTAATCGATCTATCACCACTATTTCAGGCTTATTGGCTGCAATAGTCCTGTCAGTGATGATAGATCGATCCCAGTACAACGTGATATGGTCCTTTTCGAGAACTGGGTCGGGCGCATACCTGTAGTACGGTACCTCAAGATCTACAAGTTTGTATTGCAGAGCAAGCTGCTGGTGGATGATCTTGGCCACTTGGTTATGCCTGTGCAAATATTCACCGTTAGCCAAACGAGAACAACCAGATATAATATGTCTGATAGACTCACCCGGATGGTGACATGCCCGACATATACGCACGCTTACACGCTTTTTATTAGCTTCACCTGTATGTTTGTATGTTTGTAGGTTTGTTTGTAACCGATTTCTTTTTATGTTTATGATAATATTGAGTAGATTTGTACCTAAAGGATGACGAGCTAACGCCCTGTTATTTAAAACTAATGATAGACAGCTATAAAATACATAGGTACCTCTTCGCTGAAAACAACCGTAATAATACCTCAACCTTACGAATTCCTTGAAACACCTTTCAGCCAGACAACACCAAGCCACATCTAAGAGAGGTCCAGATAATTGGCGCCCAATCAGGGACCCTCAATCAGAGACGGTAATCACTAGACTGGCGACGCCATTAACCTCACGCTATTACGAAACATAAAGACTGATCATTTATAACAGACACAATTGGTATCGTTAATATTGTGTGCTGTTGGTAAAATGGTTATTTGGAAGAATGATGGGAAATTTAGGTATTGATACTTTCGTTGAATGGCGCTTCAATTTCGTTTAGACTTTTTATAATCTCCTTGCTAACTAAAATAGCTCAATTAATAGAGGTAATTTTTAAGTCTTCATATATTTTGAATGTTCTTGTCCAGAATAATAATGAACGTCCGGCAACCAACGGTCAAAGAGACTGACAAAGGCTGTGGGTAGTCGCAGGATGCAGGCCGCTTCTAACCGATCCTAACGACCTAGCAAATGGGGGAAGCCTATGGATGTCTATAATTGTGAGATTATAGATTTAAACCTGCCAATTTTTCTACATACAGCCAGTACCTACAAGATTATGTAGCAACAATATCCCAAAAAGACGTAACGTAAAGACGGATTGCGTTCACATGTAAACTTTCAGCAGCTACGAAGATAAATGAAGCGTATTAGTATCAAGTGCGATGTATAGTCTTATAGGTAAGTGTTGTTGACCTCAAAAGCGATCGGGCTTGTACCATTAATTTTATAGAAGCTTATCAACCAATTACTTGGGAGCGGTTGCGTATGGGCGGACTTTAATTGAATTTAATTTAATTTATGCAAAGTATGCCTTGTTGCTTTCAATTGAACGTTCCAATCAAAAAGGTTTTCTGAGAAAACAAGGTCTTGGATTGATTGGTTCTGGTGAGTATTGAATGTGTTTTCCTTCTAGTGAGAAGTCTGTGAAGATAGAAAGTATGTAACTTGATAATTTACCACAAGATTGTGTCTTTTTTTTCAATCATAGATTCTAGTTCATAATTGCACTGATACTGAGCATCAGGTCCTGCATTTTACTCTAGATTGAAAATTCTATATCAGCTATATCTGTGAGAAAAATATCACACCTCTATCCAGCGCATTGAACTTAGGTAATAAAAGAAATAACCTGGCTATGACAATGAGTGTCATTATGTACATATGAAGGTCGACCCTTTCTAACATAACCATTATCCACCATGACGTTTTATATTTTAATCAGCACCAAAATCTATAGAACACTACACATAATGAACATGTACTAATTAAAGCAGCGTGCTCACTGTCGGACATGCGGTCCGGCTACATTTCTCGCGTCACATAGCAAAGTGCACACGATCGGTGTCCCACAGTCATGGCTACTTTACGGTTTGGTTCACAAGTACCTCATCATCTCATCTTCCTGCCCTGTTCCCAAGTCATTTGGGGTCGGCGCAACATGTCTTTTTCTTCCATTCCTCTCTGTCAGACATCATACTTACATCCACTCCCTTCTGCTTCATGTCCTCTTTCAGGCAATCAATCCATCTTTTCCTCGGTCTACCTCTGCCTCTCCATCCTTCCACATTCATACTTAGCACACTCTTTGTAGCATGCGTTTCCTTCTCTTCAACACCTCCGCTAACTCTCTGGCTCTTCCAGTCATCGTTCCAACATTCCAACTTGCATACCTCAATCTTACTTCCCGGGTTCGCTTCTTACATTGCCCCCGCCCGGGTTGGTGCAAAAACCCTTGTCCACTTCCCACAGGGGCCGGGTGCTGCCCCTGCGCGTCGCCTGGGGGGTACGCCCTAGCCCTATCACTCACATCTATTATACTGGACATATTGCAAATAGATTTGGCTATATTTTTATGACCGGCCGCCTGCCTGACGTCAACCCTCCTTGGGAATGCTTTTGTTGGCGGTTTTCCCTCCGCCTGAGGGTCGACCCAAGGTACTGAATATTGGGCACGCCACCATCGTGGCGGTAAGTCCCCTCTTTGAGGAGTGGCTCGGGAGGAGTCACGGCGCCCTCACGTACCGCATGACGCAGGTCCTCACCGGACACGGTTGTTTCGGGAGGTACCTGCACCGCATCGGTCGTGAGGAGGCGCCCGGGTGTCACCATTGTGCGGACAGCCCCGAGGACACGGTGGACCACACAGTCCAGGTGTGCCCCGCATGGGAAGGGCACCGCCGGGTCCTCGTCGAGGCTTTGGGCGGCGGCGACCTCTCGCGTCCGGCCCTGGTTCAGGCCATGGTCCGGGGCGAGAGGGAATGGGATGCCGTCGCCTCCTTCTGCGAAGCGGTCATGCTCGAGAAGGAGGAGGCGGAACGCCAGAGAGTTCGCACCTCTCATCCCGGCCGCCGCGCTGGACCAGGTAGACACCATGGGCGCCGGGTGTCGCGAGATGACTCCCGGCCACCGTAGGCGTGGGTCTGTGGGCGGTGAGTTCGGGTGGCTCATCGTCCCTCTGTCTACTTAGACGACAGACCCGTGTCGACGGCGCGCGTTGTTCCACGCGCTCCTCAAAGAGATGTCAGCAACCCCAGCGGGGCCCAGCAGGGCCAAGGCCTGCCGGGGCTGCGGGTTGTTCGAAAGAGATACCGTGGCCCTGGTACATAAAAGGCCTATGACGGAACACGACGGTTTTTAGTCAGTAAGAGTCTGACACTCCCTCACCGCTGCTAACCCACAGCGGGATTTGTGACCCTCATTTGATGATTTTTGACGTCGGAAAAAAAAAAAAAAAAAAAAAGGTGCTGAATATTATGCACGGGGTCCATAGTTTTTTCCCTTAGTCGCCTCTTACGACACCCACGGGATGATATGGGTCAGCTCTATTCGAAACCGGGAACTGCACGGCATGGCAAGATGGTGGTTGTGGTAAAAGAATCAGATGTAATGCTTATCCTTAAAGGCATGGATCATCACATTTTATTTATACATAGATATTATAGGTATTATACGCGGGTAATAATTTTAATTTTTTAGCAGAATCTCCCCCTATAGATGTCTGTGAACCTATCGTGGTTCAGGACGGTACAGATGTTACGAGTTTAGTGTAGAGTTTTGTTTCTTCCCGTGAACGATTCCTTTATGTCTCCGTAGTCCAAGTAACCCCATATTTTCCCCTTCTATTATTATTGTTATGTCTAATTTTAAGTGTGTGTATGCATCTTTGATTGCGCAATAAAATTTATTTTCTTCTTTCTTTCTTTCAAACCAAAAAATGCATATTTGTGAGACAATAGAAAAAATAAAATATTTTTAGACGTGACAGAAATTTGTCCAAAACACAAGCTCTGATTTGATAAAAATAACCATTATCCATTTAGATATACGTACCTACATGTTTGCTTCACATATACATTGGGGGTTACCGGCGCTGCCGATGCGGAGCATGTGGTATTCGGCTGAGTAAACACACATCATGGTTTGGGATTGATACGCAATTGATGTAAGATCTTGCTGCAGTACGATTTTGATGGTCTACTGCATATATATCTACGTAGTGCAAACACATGCCTGTTACGTTTGAAGAATCACGCGGAATTCAGCTTACATAGATATTGAGTGTATTACCTAGGTAAAGTACATATATAATGGACAATATTCATAATACTTAAAGAGAAAGTTCAAAGTCAATTTTCGAGTCAACCTAGAAGTACAAAGTATTCTTTACGTCATCTTATCTTTTCATTTGACAACAGCATCAAAGCGAAAAGAAAAATCTTGTGTCCAAAACGGGACATAGGCTACCGAGCTCCCGCAACTAATACAGTCCAAATCTATCATTGTCAACAACAATGCTAACAACTAATCAGACCAATCAATAAGCACCTTTAACGAAGTTAAATTACGGCAGCCAACGCTTTGAGGCCTGTCCATCGGAACAAAGGCAGGCCTTACCCGACTAATAGTGTCCGAGCATGGAGAACAAAATGACTAGCGAAGGTGCCATAGCGGGAAATCGCCTAAGACAGTAGCGCGTCAAAATGCGGGTGAGTGGGGGACGAGGAACGTTACTGTTTTCGCGTGTATATGCCTTCTTTGGACCTGATATTTTTTTTTATACCTAAAATCGTTAGTTTTCGTTAGTTCCCTTGATAAGTCACTCATAACTGATCGATTTAGTCACGAATTTGACCTAGTAGAAGGCGCCTGACCTACCTGCATTATGGTATCTCCATCTTTCCTTACTCCGTGTGTCCGAGCATGTGTATCCTCCTTTATCAGATTACCTCAGCTTAGACCATAACCACGGTACTAGGGTAATTACCACAATTGCGGTGGATGTCCAATCACACGAAACATAATTGGAGTAGTTCTAGTGCTTAATAATTGAGTGGGTGACAAATGTAATGTGGAGACTAATGGATTTTTTTGTTGTTTGTGTAATTAAAGTCACGGCTTTAGTTTTGAATGTTTACTAGACGCTTGAATCTTTGTCTGTAAGCTTTTATTACTATAGCTATTGAACTGAGAAGAACCAAGAAGTGAAATGGGTTATGTAATGGAGCCGCGTGAACATCTTGTTTTAGATGGGCCTTTTTTCATACAATATATTTATATACAGATTTATAAATCACTTCATCCGTTTGTTTTATAATATCTGAATGTAAGCAATATTTTCCTACATAACAACACCCACCATTGTTTAAAACGGGAAATTATAAGTGTAGCCACAAAATTATTTATTGGACACATGATTAAACTTCTAATTTTATAACTAAGCAACGGGGAAATGACATAGCCTCTAATAAACTAATTCGTCTTTTTTACAACGCCAACTAAATATTCTATAGAAAGCTTCAAGTGAAGATCATCAATTATTGTGACTTGTCCTTGTTATTTATACATTGTCATCTAATTTACTAACTCGGCCTCGTTTTTAGCATATTGCCAATTATAACCTTCAATTAAAAAACATAGTATTAAAAATTGAAGTTAGTGACGAAAACGAATCGCTGCAAAACCGACTCCACGTAGTCTTGTCTGCCATACCCCTAGAGTGCAATTCAAAACCGCGTAGGCGCGGAGGGGCGAGGCGGCCTGCGAGCTGAGGCGCAGGTAGTTTTAACGCTCGCCGATGCCTTAGAAGGCCGATGTCTTCTTCGCTCGCCGGGGCCGGCTGAGCCGGCCAGCAAGCCGAAGCTGCGGTGGTGGGCGTGAAAACCATCTGCGACGATAAGCTCGCATGGGACCGCCGGAGCCGCGCACCACCGGAGCCGTGACAGAAGCGATGCTTGCTGCATGTTGCTTGCTTACATTATAAACGTACTGAATTAAAAAATTAGAAGCTAATTAAATATATTTTATGATGTCATTTAAAAGTATTTTAGAAGTTTACTGTTAGAATGCATGCTACAAATTTAGATGCTAAAAAATAACCATCATGCTGAGTTGTATTTAGAGTGGTTTACTTAGAAGATAACGAGTGGCTAAGATAGTATTATTTAGATGCTCGTTAATAAATTGTGGCTGAGTTAGTAACTTAGAAGGCAACATACATTTTTGGGGGCTAATAATGATATTAAAAAGAAGCCTGTTTAATTAGCACCCGTTTAAAACTAACACAGCAATAAAGCTAAAAATAACTCTGTAACGATAGATCCAACACCTACACTTCGAGAGTTCTAGACTTGATAATTTATATAACGCCCACGGGTCAATAAACTCTTTGAGCAAGACAAACATCGGGTGCATCAATATGTACATTTTAACTAAGGGATGGAATAAATAGTCGCTTGGCGTATGTCTAGTGGTCGCTAAGCTACTATGCACGGAGTCTCGGTTTCGATTCCCGGATCAGGCTAAAGTCACAATCTTGATTTTAATAAATCATAAAGCAGCCTGAAGACTGGAAGTTGGTGTCGATACACTCGTGCATCGGAAAGCACGTATGTGTCTTGGACCTGTGATCTATCTCCGTTTGTGTTTCATTGCTGACCCATTGAATTGTCTGTATCAGTTTAGTGGCAAGCTTTTCTCCGTCCATAGTCATCTACTGACAGTCCTTAAATTCCAATATTTCGAAGTTCGATAGTAAATTGATGACTAATTAGGTACTGAACCCCTCATTTTCACCCAAAACGTAAAACAATGTTGAACATACTTTGAGTCAAAGAAACGGCAGTCTGACAATAAACTACATATTTCATAGTGTTACAAAACTCAACTCTTCCGCACACAATAAAGATTCTCCAAGATTTATCCTTTCAGCATAATAAATTAGGCTCCGTAACAGCTGATGTCTAACTTTCGGTTAAAACTACCTTCTACCGAGTATGTTTTGAACCGGAGTTAAAACAATGTTGCTGTAGACTTTCTTAAAGTCTAGCACCTGTTTCTTTGAGAAAATATACGACTTGTGGGAATTATGATTAATTGTACCCGCTTTGTAAGTCGCGTTATTGTGTTGAGGAATAGAAATAGCTTTAAGCGAATTACTTGTGTAAATTTTCCTTAACAATCTTCCTGTAGTTTTACATTAGAATTGAGGGAAATTCTTTATCGCTGTAAAAAAATTGTGGTTTTGCGTAATCCCCAAAAACTACCACATATCTTGTTCCCAGCGGTCAACAGTACAAAAACATGATCCTGTTGAAATGGCACCTTGTCTATTAGACAACCGGTTTTTAATTTCAATAACCTTTCAAAACTAATGATAGCACTGTATGGTTAGGAATAAAAGTCGAACTATTTACCTAAAAACATTTATTATAGACATCAACAAACATCTCTCTTGCTTTTATTAATCTTCCTTTTGATTCTCTCGGTGTATGCCGCCACTATATTGGACAGCAGGGGCAAGGCTGAAGACTTCTCATCATCTTTTACTCCCACTTCAGCACATAGATCTGCCCTGTTATAGGACAACAATTTTAGTATCTTTGAAGTCATAGGATCTTCATCATCATCAACTTTTTTATCGTCCCACTATTGGGTATAGGTCTCCTCTCACACAGGGAAAGATAGAGCGGTAATTACTACGTTTGCTCAACTGATAGAATATCAAAAAGTAACGACATTAATCCATTGATTGTTCCACACAGCATGGTAGCGCCATTTCATACCCTGTAGGTATGACTAACAATTTTACTCAAGACAGAGGCCAGAAAGACGTCTTCCACCCGATGCCTTATGATTCGGGTGGTGAGATCGGGTGGAAGACGTCGGACAGTAATTCGCGCCATGTAAAACACTGGTACCCAATTGCTTAGATTGGAAGCCAACCCCAAGATAGTTGTGTAAAGACTAAACATATAATGATGATCAGAACTCACAAACACTAGAATAATAAACTCATTCAGAAACATACCTGGTCCTCTTCGTCTTCGGCATAGCAGCTTCGGACATCATCACAGACGTAGTATACAGGTATCCGTTCCACTCCAGGTATTCTCTGACCAGCTCGTTGACTAGCAGTACTTCGTCTGTTGGGGCGGGCGGTGTCTTCGTAGTCCCTGACGCCTGACGGTCTTGAAGGAGCTCCGTCACTTGGGCTCGGACCTGGAAATGACAAATTTTATTGCATTAGGTGTATACTATATATTAGGTATTTGGAAACGTTTAAAATAATCTTTACTGAAGAAACTGTCCCACATTTGCTGGATGGTACTGTACAATTTGTGCTATATCCAATATTTTAAGCAGATAGAAGTTCATCATCATCATCAGCCTATCGCAGTCCACTGCTGGATATAGGCCTCTCCAAGTGCACGCCACTGAGATCGATTTTCGGCTTCTCGCATCCAGCTTCTGCCAGCCGTCTTGCGCAAATCATCACTCCACCGTGCCTGAGGACGTTCATTAATCGTTAATTGGAATTATGGACCCTGTCGCAGAAACGTTAGTCTTGTACAGAGATGTGTTTATTTTCATACAGATAAGGTTAGTCTATCGGACCGTAGACTATAGGTATAGTCTGCATTGATTGAGGCTTCAGAAAATAAAAGCACACAAATACACTTTTTCTTAATAAGTTGGTGAACAAAATACATAGAACCTTTTGCCTATTAGATGGGTCAGTTAAAATTGCAACGAAGCACAAATCTCTAGCTCGCAGCTACCACCGGCCCGAAGCAAGCCAAAACACTCCAAAAAATAATCCCATAAAACGGCCCAAACACACGTAATGCGTTTCAGATCAGCGCACAAATTAAATAAAAATGATCACAGTTAAACATTTATTTAAACATTGGGTTTTAATTCAGCTGAGCACTTTAATGGCGCGTAATATTATGCAAACCGCATTATATAGCGACCACGGCCATCGGATACAAATAGTTCGGGCCATTTCGAAAAAGGAAACAAAACATTTTGTTGTAATGGAATTTTTCACAATGTTGGTGAAAAAAATGTTAAAAGTTTTTGACGCAAAATGGATATAGCTTTGGTTTTAACGTTCTTTTGAGTGTTTTATAAATAAAAATTGTATTCGATCACACAATTGGCTTGCTTCGTGAACAAAAGTAAGTTATGCAAAAGCAAGGAGACATTATCAAAACAATAACGTACTGTCTTCACATTTACTTGAAGGAAAACATATTTAAAGTACTTCTCAAATTAATTAAAAATATACAAGGCTGATTATTACCAAACCAGTAGGTACTTAATTAAAAGCGATAATCAATACACGTGCCTTCGGTAAAAAGGATTTTATATTAAGGAACTCATTTCCGTGAGAAGTCTCAATGTGAAACGAAGGTTGGTTAAAATTAATCTACGCCGTGTTATAACCAAATATGCAGATTTTGGTTTAAAAGCAACATCATTTCAAAACAATTAAAATAATGTTTAAGTTTGAATACATATTTTTTAATTAGCTTATGTTATCCCATTGCAAAGTAAGTTATCATGGTAATTATGAGAGTGTGGCGGACTAAAACCTGTATAGTCGGAACTTTTTGTGTGTGTGTTTTGTTTTATATTTTATTAATTTTTCTCTTTCAAAAATAAGCTGATAGATTACAATACTTTTACAATCTTGATGAAGCATTTTTATTAATACACAGTCCTATTCAGGCCTTGCTTATTATATGCTGCTCTATACGGGTTAGAATCCTGCGTAGTATGCTTTGTGAGCATCTCGCTTAGATGCTACAAGAGTTACCTATATTTCAATTAAGAAAACTACAATGTACATACATATATCTTTGATTATATATATGTCTAGATGTAGCGTCGAGTGCACGCAAGCGTGGAAAAAAATGTCGATGAACTGCTCATCGACAGGAGCTTTCCTGTCAATCAGAACAGATCGTGCCGCTTAACTGTCAAAACGTATTACGCGCGCTAACTAAAATACATATAACAGAGATAAAATTACGACATGTGCAATTAAAGTCTGCCGGAATTATAAAGGAAGGCTAAAAAGTTCCAATAACATCACCTATCATCGGTAACTGACCCAGAAAATAAATATTTGTTTTTTGTAATTATGTTTACTAAATCACGCCATATTGTATCAGTGTTGCCAGTTTCTGTTTTTCATTTTTCCAACTTCACGTATTTATGTTATGTATAAAGGATATTTTTTTAAGCATTGCGCAAAAAAATAATAGGTATTATTTCTATTTTTATTGCTCGGATAGACATTTTCTGATTCTCCAAAATATTATCTACTATTAATTGATTAGTAAATTATGCTCATCAACGTAACATCATTTTTTAATAGAATTCCAAGTAATCCTATTGTTAGGAGTCAGTGGATAGACTGCATTAAAAAAAGCCGCGGAGATGCGATGTGGACACCAACAAAAAATACCGTAGTGTGTTCCGATCACTTCCGTAGCAAGGACATGAGTACCGTCGACAAGATGAGGCGCCGAAGACTTACAAAAGGAGCAGTGCCAAGCAAGGTTCAATTTTCTATAAAGTTATAGTTAAACCGAATAACACTATGTATACAAACTTATTTAATTAGTCTATTTTTTTTGATTATTTATGGGAGAATCGTAGAAGCTGGTATCATTATTTACGTCAACGCGCAGTGCAAAATGACATCTACACGCACACATGCATAACAATTTTGTCTCTGCTTCTTTGTTGGGATTATATGGTGACACTCCATCTAGACATATATATGTCACCGTAAGATTACAAACATCGTTAGATTACAATCTATCTCGAGAGATTGTAAACTGTCGAATTATTGTAAACCGTAACACCTGATTGCAATTTAACGCATTATTTTTCGCTATATTATAATCTATCGATGAGAAATTGTCAAATTGTCAACTGTCCGAAAGCTCTCCCTGATTGGTCAGTCTTTTTGTAAGATCGAGAGCGATGTAGAGCGGTCAAATTGTCAACTGGCGTAGAACGGAATGCATCTTGCGCGCTGATTGGTAGAACGTCAAAAAAGACAATGTTCTTTGCAACTCCCGGTGTCACAGCTCTTTGACGTGCAAAAATAAGTGACGGTTTAATTTTTTATAAAATCAAAAATTGTACTTAATTTTTAAGACTCAAATTACACACAATTAAAAATTGTATTAAAAATTGAAGTTAGTGACGAAAACGAATCGCTGCAAAACCGACTCCACGTAGTCTTGTCTGCCCTACCCCTAGAGTGCAATTCAAAACCGCGTAGGCGCGGAGGGGCGAGGCGGCCTGCGAGCTGAGGCGCAGGTAGTTTCAGCGCTCGCCGCCGCGGCTGAGGCTGGCCGGCTCTGCCGGCCAGCAAGCCGAAGCTACGGTGGTGAGCGTGAAAACCATCTGCGACGATAAGCTCGCATGGGACCGCCGGAGCCCCGCAGCGCCGGAGCCGTGACAGAAGTTATGCTTGCTGCATGTTGCATGCTTACTTCCATGCTGGGTCAATTAATATGGGATGTGTTATATTTTAAACAAAAAACTCAGTAGGTACGAGTTAAAAAATTAGAAGGTAAATAAATATTTTTATGATGTCATTTAATAGTATTTAAGAAGTTTACTGTTAGAATGCATGCTACAAATTTAGATGCAAAAACATAACCATCATGCTGAGTTGTATTTAGAGTGGAAGATAACTCGTGGCTAAGATAGTATTATTTAGATGCTCGACGCTTTATTAATTGTGGCTGACTTAGTAATTTAGAAGGCAACATACATTTTTGGGGGCGAATAATGATATTAAAAAGAAGCCTGTTTAATTAGCACCCCTTTTATTTTATTTTTAAATATTAGTTTGTATTTGAAGACAAAATACCTAACTGTATTTTTATAAGAGTTATTTTTATATAAATTTAATACTTGAAGAATTTTTGAAGAGCATTTATTTTATTTAACTGACACCTCTATTTCATTCCTAACTCTACGGGAACTCCATGGGAACAGAACGGCTGGTCGTGATTGGTCGATCTTACAAAAAGACTGACCAATCAGAGAGAGCTTTCGGACAGTTGACAATTTGACAATTTCTCATCGATAGATTATAATATAGCGAAAAATAATGCGTTAAATTGCAATCAGATGTTACGGTTCACAATAATTCGACAGTTTACAATCTCTCGAGATAGATTGTAATCTAACGATATTTGTAATCTTACGGTAACATATATAATCAAAGACATATATGTGTGCTTTTATTTTGCATTCATATATACATAAATATGTATCAGTAAATACGTACCTCTGCATTTATTTTGCTCAAATAACCATTCTTCTTCAGCAGATCCTTTATTGCTACTAATAACTCTTTCTCTGTAATCGCTTTGTCGTTCATTTTTGTAGAAAATTATATTTGGATAATATTTTTACAAATAGCTCATCGATGACGTGACTAAGTGACAGTGTTCGTGTCAGATTATTTTTTTACGCATATTTTGTGTCTTGCCATTTATGTCTTTTGATCGAGTTTTTACTTCAAATTATGCATGAAACCTTTATTTTATACATTCACAATATTATAGGAGATCATAAATTCTTGGTGTTTCATTTCTGGGAGAAATCGTTTTATGAAGTTTGTTTGATTTATAACAACAAGACATAAAAATATATCTGTTTTCTTATTCTTACACTATATGCCACTAATGCCTAATACCACACAACCACAGGATGCCTAATATTTCACAACCAGGCAAATACGCATCTCAAAAACATATCACTTACAGCTCAAATCAAACCCATTCTTACTCTAAATGAAAGCAATCTCAAGATGACGAAAAAAAATCCTTCGAAAATTAAACTTTCCTTTACAAATTTAGGTAACCTTGGTATAAAATTCAAATAAGCGAGCTCCGGAGAGGCTTTAAGTGATTCAATTCAAGTAATAGGAGGTAACTTGAGACACAGTTTCGGATCTGGGACTTAAGGAACGCGTATGAGAAAATGACGTAACAGACTATATTTCAAAATTGTTTTTGGAATTGAATCTTGGGAAAAAGCAAATGTTATTTGGTTGTAGATTTAGCTACATTTTATAGGAGACTGTAGGAGTGAAAGCTACATTTTCTTTTTGGTTTAAATTGTCATCAAATTACACATTGAAATTGGGTTTTACACCGCAATCTAAAATAAGATTTAAATGTTATATTCGTAACATTATTCCAGCAATTATATCTTTTGCAGGAAGCATAATATAATTTCTTATAATAATTTCATGCGATAAAATAATTGGTTTCCATTCAATGCAAGCTCATAAACATTCTTAGTGATATAAAAACATCATTAAAGTGATTCACTTGAACACCGCGCTTGAAAATGGGCGAAATATCGCATTACTCAACATGTAGTGTAGGCAAAATAAGTTATATTGTTAATTATTGTGAAAAAAAAAAATAGTTACTAACTCTCTTCTAACTATTTTGCTGTGCCCATCAGGGTCCATAATTGTGACTATCATGTGATATTTTCCACCTAATATACAATACATTATGGAATGCAATAAACGATATGATAATGATAACTCCGTACACTGTGTGACATTGGTCCTATATGCTCCTATATGCTCTGCTCAAATTGAGATATGAATAAAAATGTAGACATTTTTACATGATTGTCATTTGCATTTCAGGCTCACAAACGAATGAAAGTTTAAGTTTATATTTACATATTCAATTTATATTATGAAAATATTTTTTTTTATATATATTACAGTCCTACGTTGGGGTATTGGGTTACCCAGGTAACTAAGTTGAGGAGATACGCAAAGTATATTTTATGTTATATAGTTTTGCTTAATCTTTGTTTAATTTATTGTTATTTATTTTAAATTATTATTGTTGTGCACTTCTAACTTACTCTTCCCTATCGCATCTCACTATCGCTCTAAGGTTTGCCGTTAGAGAACCCAACTCTAGGTTAAGCTCGCCTTTGTACATAGCTTAGCTGTATTGTGTTTGTATTTAAATATTTTTGTGTACAATAAAGAATATGAAAGTAATACTTAAATATAATATCGACTTCTTTTATTAAGTTCATCTTGTATCACCCAACCTATTTTACCGTCACTACCCAACAATAGCACCCGTATTTTTACCCACACCGACTTTGACGTATAGTATAACGACCTGCGGCCAACTGCAAGTGCATTCTTCGTGCAGTCGGTAACCGTGGCCTTAACTAATGTTTGGAGCATTAACTTGGAACTGTTTCGTTGGAACGTCGGTGGATAAATAACTGTTTGCGGACAGAACTTATATCTCATGCTGTGTAGCTTATGGAAGAGGTATTTGACTTCAGCGTCGTTTTGACTGTTTTGGTAGTTTTAATTGGTATAATATTGTTTAAGCCAGTATGTGATTTTAGTGTACTGGTAAATGGGTGAAAATAGTAAAGGACCTCTAAATTATAATGAGTGTTGAAGTACTTACGTAAGTTTCTGAGAAAGGAGTACTTTTAAGTAGAGCTAAAAGTTAAGTATCGTATTTCGGGGAAACTTAAAATTCATTTACTCATTGCTGCCTAGGTACGATTGTTCAATATTCTCATATCATCATCCTCATCATCCTCCGAGCCTTTTCCCAAACTATGTTGGGGTCGGCTTCCAGTCTAACCGGATTCAGCTGAGTACCAGTGCTTTACAAGAAGCGACTGCCTATCTGACCTCCTCAACCCAGTTACCCGGGCAACCCGATACCCCTTGGTTAGACTGGTGTCAGACTTACTGGCTTCTGACTACCCGTAACGACTGCCAAGGATGTTCAATGACAGCCGGGACCTACAGTTTAACGTGCCATCCGAAACACAGTCATTGGTGTCTAAGATATACTTAGAAAGTACATACAAACTTAGAAAAGTTGCATTGGTACTTGCCTGACCTGGAATCGAACCCGCGCCCTCATATTCGAGAGATTGGTTCTTTGCCCACTAGGCCACCACGACTTTTTCAATATTCTCATAAGATTCTGTTTTAAGAGCAAATGTAGAGGCGATTAGTAGTTTTTATTAGCGTCCAGGAATAAATGTCCTTATCAAGAAAACAACACGCCGAAATAGCGAAAAAGCCATTGAAGGCCTAAAAAGAAATATTTTTTCCCTTGTGTTTCCAGTTGTGATCCGAAATCCATACCCAGTACACAGTTACTAGTTCCACACTACAAGAGCACTACACACGGCTTTATACTCCATGTCAGTCACTCAGTCAGTCAGTCAGTAAGCGACTTACAAGTGACCATCAGTCATCTCTTGACAGTGATGGCTGTGATCGCGGTACAAGTAGACAGTGCGCAATCCGATGATAGATAATGTTTCTGTGTAAGATTTGGGGGAAAATATGACCTTGGAAAATAAAAATAAGCTAATGTATAATTCTCCATTATTTTTAAGCTGTGTTTTATCGGGTCCATATGGTGTCCGCTTTATATAATGTACCAACTGTATAATATGTATGGATAATAAAGAATTAATTGAATGAAGAGGGTTTTCATGAAAAAAATAAGTGACATGGTTAGTAAGATAGGAGATTGTCAATACAAAATCCACTTAATTTGACCCCTTTCAAAACAGTTTTCATCAACATGAACATTTACATTTGGCTCAATAACAAACTCAATTTTGATGTCAGCCTTAAATTGCTGATTAAAAATGGTATCTAGAATATTTATTTAAAAAAAACATATAGGTTTTGAATCTCCAAAAATGCTGGACAAGCAATCTCTTTAATATCGTATATAAACCTCTATAATGTACCTAATCCTTAGTATAACATGATTTGCAATGCATAATGATACGATAATATTATTATGTCTTCTGCCTGATGGATACCTAATTAATTGGCGTGAGGATATTGACCCTAATTACCTCTTGTGGTTTTGAGGTTGATGGTTTAATTATAGCGGAACATGATACGATAAAAACGACCTTTTAGGTACTAGGTATAAAAGCTATAGGTAGGATATGTCTATTTAGAAAATGGAAGTAATAAAGCTATTTTTTTAAGGTTTGGAAGTAACTTTCTACCCATAAAGATATAAGTAGGTATAGATCCAATCAATAGGATTGGTCCATTTCGATATATGGAGTAATTTTGAAGCAGTAAGTTTTCGTTATAATGATTAATTTTACATATAAGATGTATTGGAAAAAGATACAAAGAAAACCTTTTTACCAATATTAAAAAAATCTATTTATTGAAATATCCATTCGACCTAGACATTTGTAGCCAAATAACAATCACTTATTATCTCTCAATAACAAACTCTACAAGTATCACATACCAATAAAACAAAAATTATCAAAAGAATTTAAAAAATAAAACTGACACAAAAAAACGCCAAAAACGCGGGTATTTAACACTTGGCACAAAAATGGTTACCGAGCTTGGAAACTCGGATGCGAGAACAAAAAATTCAAAAGGACTGTCTTTTCCATGGAAAGCATCATTCACCTGGACCTTTGATCGCAGCCAGTCGAACAAGAAAAATTTAAATCTGCAGGACGTTACATTTATCAAAAACTAGCTTTTGTTCCGTGGCTCTGTCCATGAGATAGGCTAAATGTTTCTGTTTCTGGGTGATTTGATATATTGCTTTGTTTTTGGTCTCCTTCTAGTTTTTTTTCCAATTTGTCTCCTTGTCAGTTTGTTGTACAAACAAAACAGTTTTTCTTTTTAAAATGAATGGTAAAGAAAATCCCAAAAACATCAATGACGCTGGACAAAATTATGGGAATTCCTTAAAAACAGTTGTTGAAAATGTATGTATTAAGCATATAAATTAATTATAACATATTATTATAGTTCGCAAGGTAAATGTTTTAATGGTTGCAATATTCAATGTGGTCAATTCCTAGAAGAAAAATATGCTCCTAGAATAATATATAATAAAATGGATAATGGAGGATGGTAAAACTTCTCAGAATTATAAATGTACATATTTTATTTAAGAATATTAAAGTGGCACAATATCAAACACATCGATGTAAATAGACTGTATAAGGAAATAAGGTTATATTTATATGACTTCGTTTGTAAGAGGTCCATTTACCTTGTGATTTACTGAATTAACATTATTATAGACACACAACTCAATATGGTAACAAAGTTTATAGTCAACCAAAATCTATCACTATCAACAACAGGTACATAACACAAAATAAAAATCCGCAACACACGACGTAAACATTTTCGCAATAAATCTCCCGAAAACTTCCAGGAACACACGTTTTATGATATTGAGGTGATCTGTCCCTTGCATAACTCTAGTGCATAGATAACAAATACCCGAAGCTGGGAGAGAAAATACTGAATAATCATGTTGCACCCGAGCGCTGCCGAAGTTTCCCGAACAGCGGTTTTCAAACTTGGAATGCGAAACGAAGTAGGAGCGCAGTTTGCCGCCGACTGTCGTGGCGTGCGGACGTCGTGTCGGCTGAGTAAAAGCTGCGCTTGTCGGTCGTACGTTTGTGTAGTGGTGTTCGTGTTCGTGTTTTGTGATTGACTATGAGGACATAAATGGTGTTTGGTTCGGAAGATTTTAGGACGTAATTAGGTGAGGGTTTTATTATTTATTTATTTTTCAATTTTTTAGAGTTTCTTTTGTTTAATGAGAAGTTGAAAGTATGTAGTAACAATTTTTCTTTTAATATAATAGGAGGTATTTTTGATAATTCACGTAAGAAAATTACTCAGACATTTAAAACGTTTCCACGAGCGATATTACGAAAGACTTGCAAAGCTTCAAAATGAGAACATTCACATACGTAACACTCGTTTAAAACACCTCACAGGTGAGAAATCCCATACATAAATGTTAATTCTAAAATAATATCTACGAAATTCATTCCGCAAAATTAAATTAAGTCCACCGTATCCGCAAATGTGAATATTATATTTGAAGAATATCTCGTAGCGTTTTGCTACGCGGTGCTACGCTGCTACGTCGCTACGTCGCTATGAGTTAATTGTAGTTTAATTTTATTTTCCACGGGGAATTGAGAGTCCGGGGAGCAAGTTAGAATTAAGATTTAGTTAAGATGAGCTAATACTTATATTGGACTAAATTTATTCGTGGATTAAGTTAAGTTTAAACTGGTTTCTTATACGGTAGTGATTGGATAACGGATTTGAGTTTTATTAAAATGTCCGGTACCTACCGTTCGAAATTTTTACACTCGGTTGGATATTATATTGTTACATTATATAAGAATGTAACTTGTGAGAAAACTGGCAGCATTGAATTCAAATAAAATTTCTGAAACGATTCTTACTGAATTGATGAGTCTATCAATAAAAAATAACTGCATCTAGTTGACTTTTAACAGGAATTGCTCTCTACAGTAATTATTCTGGTTTCTAATGATTATATTGGCAGGCATTGCTTTACAGAGCTATTGCTGGGTTGAGGAGGACAGTTAAGCAGTCGGTTCATGTTAAAACATTAGTACTCAGCTACATCTGTACAGACTGGAAGCCGATCCCAACTTAGCTTGGAAAAAGACTAGGCAGATGAAGTATATTTATCATAGACACGTTATTGAAATAAAGAACCAGTACATCAACACACTCAAGGCTCTTAGAAATTGGGCGATTATGTTAGTCGATTGTATCAGAACCTTTAGTTTAGAGTTATCTCGGTATATTAAGATTTATTACCTCTTAGAGTGGATAAAGGCAAGTACCGATTATTGGAATTTACTGAGAATGGGTAACAAAATACGGGTTACTGTTTTAAGTGAATTAGATACAAGCTGTTCCCCACGGTTCACCCGCGTCCCGTGGGAATTACTACCTGTATAAGGATAAAATATTGCCTATGATACTTGAAAACAGTGAAAGAATTTTTCAATCACTTCAGTTGTTTCAGAGCATTTGGGATATAAACAAGCAAACAAAAAAAATCGTCTTCAATACTAGATATTAGTATATAGAAGTATAGACTAGTTGTTCCCCACCGTTCCATTAGATAGTTTGCTTAGATGTTTTGGGGTTACATTGTTTGACTGACGATTTGAAGAAGGGTGGGCAGTGGATGGATACGGGCTGCCCATGACTGGGATAGTTGACGTTCGTTGGGGGAGGATTCTGTATAGTAGTGGATGGCAATTGTCTGATATAGTGATGCCGATTAATCTTTTGTTTTCATTGAAAGATGGAATAATGATGTTGAAGGTCATGTATTTTTACGTAGGATGTTGCTCACATTGGATAGTCTTTTTTTCACACGGAACGCCTAGTATTGCTTTCTGAAAACAGATCTATGGTAATATTATTAAGCTGAAGAGTGTTTTAGTTAAGTAAACGAGATAATCTCAGGACTACTTGATTGATTTGAAAAATATTTACGTGTTGAAGTTGTTGAGGACGGCTATAAGCTACTTTTTTATCAGATTCAGTTACTATCTGAAGTATTTCCCACGGAGTCCAGGTAAAATAGTAATAGATGCTATAATGAACATAAACCGTAAGCAGTAAATAATAACAGTCACGTATATGTGACAAACACACACATTAGAGAAGTCATTTTTGAATAAAATTAACCATAAATACGTCAACTTTTTTACTCTTCATACAAAAACTGACTAGATATTCAGAAAGAGCGACAGAATGAATCACAACTGCATTTGTGGCGCATAACAAAACACTCATGTGAACTATGCTCTGCACATGTTTGATAAATACACTCGACACCAAAATATTTGGGCCACTTCGAAGTATTATTAAGATATTTTACAATGTATGGTTAATGAAGTAAATTGTTGGGTGAAGTGTAAGCTTATTTTGGTGAATAGCCGCTGAAGTTTTATGTTATGTTTCCTATCATGGTTTTGTAAATAGGTTAATTCTCTAGCAAGTCTTCTCACAAAGAGAAGAAACGAACACTGATGGTCACACATCCCATAGCAATCTACAGAATCTTAACTGATATTAGCGATCCATATTGAGATTTTTTTATCAAAAGATTCATTGTGATTGTGATGTTGCTATATTATAATCTCCATGCCATCATGGATTTGAACAATTCGTACATTATCATAAATGATTTCAAGGTCTTTATCAAAAATATTTCTGGGTGTGACCCAAATTATTTGCTCCGTAGTGTACGAACAAAAGGGAATGTCCTCGACTGAAATTTAAAGTTGTTACGCGAAACAAGCATAGTTGTTCTGACAGAGATACAGAAGTTAGACATACAGTTCTGAAATTTCTACTCTTTAGTTAATAATTACAATGGAGTTTACCTACTATTGGAAAATAGAACTGAAAGTATGGAATTCATAATCTTAGTTTAATTCTATAGGATCATAGTTAAAATTGAAAATTCGGTTTAATTACTGGCACATATCAAAATTCTACTTATATTATAAACGTGAAAGGAAGGAGGACGTTCTACTGTATAAACAAAAACTGATAATTATAATTTTAAATTCTAAAGTCACACTTTCTTAACAATTTAAACTTTTGTTCAATTTTTTATTATGTCAATATAATAAAATTCGTGTTAGTACGGTTGTTTTGCGAATACTTTTCTAAAAGTGTTTCGCACTAAGCCCGGCCATTCACACACATCCAAACAATAAAAAATAAAGGTTATTCAGCTCACATTTTCCGAATTTATTTCACGGAACACAGCCGTCAACTATAAATAACAGACGAAATAACATTAACGTTAGGCACAATAAAATAGATTTCCATGTTAAATACGAAAGTAAAGAGCAATGAAAAAAACGGTATTCAGACTTCTTGACAAAAGACTCCTTTTATAATATCGAATATTTCGAGTTGACTGGAAACTTTTAGTCGGCCGACTGTTTGTTCGGGCTTAGAAATCAGTATCATTAATAGTAATGATGATGTCCTCCTTGCTGATTATCGGTCACGACGGCTGTTCTCGAAGAAAGAGATTAGCCAGCTGTGCAAGACGTAGTACACAAGAATTTGCGCAGACACAGGTGCACCCTCTATTCCTTCACTTCATAGCCCGATGGAACGGCAATCCGACACGACTGGAGAGAGATAATAGTAGCACGCACATAACAACGATCAGGTATTTGGCTGGTATCAGAAAACTTTGTTTCAATTCATGATTTTCTTTCAAACTACAGTGTCAACTGTGTGCCGACTTTTTAGCCTGCCGTATGTAGGTACTTTTCATATCATTTTATTTGGAACCGTTTCGCTTTTTTGTCGAGCAAACTTTTATTTTATAAGTAAGAAATGGCGATACAATTTGAGCTTCTCTTTTTTGACACATAAACTGTTTCGGCTAAAGTGTTGTGAAGTTGTTCAAGTTGGAGACTTGTCTGAAGTTAGACTTTTGAGTTGTTAAGCGACATAATATTTGAATTGATGTGATTTTTTGTGTGGGTGTTGAATGCTATTTATAGATTATCACTGTTATATATTGGGTCAACTGTTCTTCTTTTATTTCCTTCTTGAAAAACTATTTAATTGAACGAAAAATTCGTAAAAATGATTCCTTTTTAACCTGTAACTATAAACAGCACTGTCTTTACAGTCTTGAAAAATCATCAACGTTTCTTATCAATTTTGAAACTATTATGAAAATTTTGAACATACACAAAAGGCAAATTCCCTAACAACGCCTTTCAACTGCCTGCAAAGGGTTCCCCACATCAAACCATAATCATAGTAATTACACCGAAAAGTTAATTAGTAGCGTAAAACAAACATCCTGACACCCTCGAGGAAAAACTTAAGCGAACAAACAAACAAAATAATCAAAACTTACTTAGCGAACATTTCGTCTAACAATTTGGCGCCAATTATCTTAAATTGCAACTCGTTATAAATAGCTAGCTTTTGTTGGCGACTTTATTCGTGAAAAATAGTTACTTTTTTCTGTATTACATTTACTTTTATTCTGAACTATCAATTTCTAACAGTTATGGCTACGTCCCAAAAGAACTAGTTTATGAACTCATATGAAAATATGTAGCCTTCTTCGATACAGAAACGAATCGGACCAGTAGTGACTTGAGATTAACTCATTTAATGAATAAACAATTATTCATTATAAAACATAATTAAATAGTGTAGAATTGGATATATGTTCCAGAAGTTTAGTTGCGTTCTGAGGGAAATATTCTAACACTGAAATAAATCCTGTAAAGTGTTCAACGTGTCTCTAGGTCTACCAATCATTGGGTTTATCCAAATGAATGTGAAAGTATGACAACCAACACTTTCCCATTTACAAAATTACCCATGATAAAGAACAAGAAAAGTGCCTATATTTCATCAGGCACGAAAATAACTATCAATTAACAAGTTCTGTCGTTAACAAACTTGGAACAATTACTCTTCAATGTATGGTGATTATATTTAATGGTATGGAAATGTTTTTTGTCAAGGGAAGACGTCTTGGCGTGACGGCAAAGGGGTAGGAAACTAGGCCAATTTCATTTGTAAGTTTGAAACTCACTTCTGCTGTCGAAATCGTCTTTATTTTGGAACAATGTTAAATAAACGGAGATTTAGTTGAGTAAGATTTTTGGAGTAACCTCAATGCCAGGCTTATACTTTTGAAGTTCTTAGTTCATACTTTTAATTCAAAGATACACAAAAAAGAAAAGTAGAGGACTGTTAATGCAGAAACTTAATAAACAAGCCTTGAAATGAAATTGATGTGATCTATAAATTCCTATTTAAAAACCAGTATTAATGTCCCTTCGAGAGTAAAAACAATATACATTTACATTTTTCCTTTTGATATACACTTATTCCAAAATAAATTCTGAAGTTTCAAGACTCTTAAAAAAATAAGGTCAACGATCAATTATTTTACTATCCATTTAAAAATAAAAAAAACACCAATATTCACACATAATTACTTTTACTAACAAGCGAGTATTTCCATCGATATTATTTGAAATTCTATCGAAGTTTCCAACAAAGGGATATTGCTAACTGCCTACTAAGTAATGTTAGTACAAATAACTACGAGTATAACAAGTTCTCGTTAATGACTCAAGTTATAAGTGATAGTTATTTTTGTATGGAATAGGAAATGGTTTTTTGTTTTTCTTTTGGGGTGCTACTAATATTACAGTTTGAATGTTTGTCTGTAACACTTTTAAAGTTAAGTAGCTGATTTTTTTTTAATTTAAATATTAATATATACCCGCTTTTAGTTTTTATGTGGATAGTTTTAGTTTTGGTTGTAAATATTTGTAGATCTGTAAATAACTATGTAAATAAAAAATATTTTCATATAGTAATATTACGTTGGAGAAAGTTAATAATTCCGTAAAGTATGTTTTATCAAGGTGCAAGATAAATACAAAAAAAAACTTAACAATTTATATAGAAAACTTACTTTTTAAATAGCTAATCGTATCATCAATTAGAAGGTAACCGATTACCTGCAATCTTTGAAAGATAAAGAAAGAAAATTAAGTATCGGAAAAATTGTGTATAAATCGTAAGACCAGAGTTTTCCTTGAAAAATAAGAATTTTCCCTATATCGCCGTTTTTGTGTTAGTAACAGTTTTCTTTTGAAAATTACAATGAAATAGCGAATACTGGAAGGGTAAATGCGTTGTTGAAAATGGAGAAAGCTTTTTAATTAATGTTATATTTTTTTCGTGTTCTTTTTTAGTGGTAGGTGTGAAATATAATAGAGTTGGGTTGAGTGAGAGCAGATTTTTTGAGATTCATACATCGATTAAGTTATATTCTCTTCTTATCATATTTCGGACTAGAGATAGAATTATCGATAGTCCTCCGAGCCTTTTTCCCAATCATGTTGGGGTCGGCTTCCAGTCTAACCGGATTCAGCTGAGTACCAGTGCTTTACAAGAAGCGACTGCCTATCTGACCTCCTCAACCCATTTACCCGGGCAACCCGATACCCCTTGGTTAGACTGGTGTCAGCATTACTGGCTTCTGACTACCCGTAACGACTGCCAAGGATGTTCAATGACAGCCGGTACCTACAGTTTAACGTGCCATCCGAAACACAGTCATTGGTGTCTAAGATATACTTAGAAAGTACATACAAACTTAGAAAAGTTGCATTGGTACTTGCCTGACCTGGGATCGAACCCGCGCCCTCATACTTGAGAGGTTGGTCCTTTACCCACTAGGCCACCACGACTTTTCGAATTATCGATAGTGTAACATACATTTAACCTATTATAATTTGTTACTTAATATATAATCAGCTTCTATAGATATGATAATGGACTTTATGATAGTGGTGTAAGTACAGACGATTCAAATGCTATTTTTTCTAATCATATAACCAACCATATCATGCCAATATTTATCGGTATTCCATATACCGGAAAAATCTATGTATATAGAACTTTAGTTATTAACCATTATGTCACTGTTAAACAAACACACAATCAAGAATCTACACTTACCCTTCAGGCCAATCCCAATACCATTCCAAGAGATGACTTAAAAACACAAATGTTGGCCACACAACATTTTATTCAACAATATTTGGCTATTATTTTAACTTTGCTGACCATTTCGAAACTTGATAGTTGTAAGCTTATGCTCGAAAGTACCGCTTTGGCATGAATGCTGCGGGTTAAAATTTTATAAAATCTCGCCAGTGTGGCACGGTGCCAGCTGACGGCCTATCTTCTTATACAACTGTGTCACTCGCCCCTTCATAATGTTACAAGTTTTGTATGGTACTCAGATGTATTAACTAATGCTTATATGAATAAAAATACGAGCTAGTAAAAGGTTACTTAGTAGCAGTGTAATTAATCGTTTGAGAGCTTAATTTTCAATCTGCAAATAACTTTTAGCTGAAGAATTGTAATGAGAATATAACTGACGTTTTGACAGCTCTTAAATAGAGTATATGTTTACCGCTGTATTTATTCCTGAGATCGAAGCCAGCCTATGCTTGTAAAATCAGCCCTAAAAGTTGCTTGTTATTTAATTTTCCAATCGACTATCACCTTTTTTTTATCATATTGCTACATCATTTATTTTTCACAAAATATTTACCTTTTTCTTACAAGTCACCTATTTCTTTTAATAATGCGTCACGTATTTTCGACAAAGCTTAAAATTATAAAAGCTAAATCAATGAAAATCATAATAATGAAAAGCCTGGACAAAGGTGTAGGAAACATTTTTATACAGTTACGTTAAATATTCTTTAAATATTACACAAAAAAAAACCTCGGAACAGCGCTATTAAGAAAATATTTCTAAAACAATAGAGGCTAACCCTTCACACCTTCAAGGGCACGCCTCGTTACTCAATGTCGTTTCAAAAAAAATAATAGTTTAAAAAAAACTAAAAAACACGCTTTTTATAGAAAACCGAACTAAAAAATAGCAAATAAATTTTAATGAATTTAAATTAAGAAAATAGTGTTCAAAATTTCAATGAATATAAATTAATAATAGTGTGAATACAAAAAAAATATTTAAAAAAGCGTGGGGTGCTTTTTAAGGTCATATCGAAATGAAAATCACTCTACTCATATCTGTCAATAAAATATTTATAACTATTGACACCATGCACCCCACGCTTTTTTAAATATTTTTTTTTGTATTCACACTATTATTAATTTATATTCATTGAAATTTTGAACACTATTTTCTTAATTTAAATTCATTAAAATTTATTTGCTATTTTTTAGTTCGGTTTTCTATAAAAAGCGTGTTTTTTAGTTTTTTTTTTAACTATTATTTATTTTCTACTTTTTAGTTTGGATTATTTATAATAGCTTTTTAATTTTAAACTATTGCACGACTCGTGATGCGAAGCATCAGAGAGTGCTTTACGATCGAAAAAAATTTTTCGCCTTATTTTGGCAACTATTTTTAGTATTATAGCCTTGTTAGTTAAAGGAATCAAGATATTTTGCATTTTCTGTTTTTTAGTTTGTTTTTTTTTTTAAGTAGATTTAGTTTTTTTTAAACTATTATTTGTTTTGTAGCATTAAAATTCTCTTTAGTATACAAAAATTTGACAATATTAGAGAAAACGGCTAAAGATAATTATTGGAAATAAAAATTAACAACGAGTCCTGCCTTATCGACTGTTGTTTCCTAGCTAAGCTACTAGGTGATCTGCTGACCTACTAGTACACAAGATGGGGTGATGACAAATAAAACCTCATCTGTGCACTGTTCTAAGCTGGTATATTAAAGTCTTACAAAAACATATTTTGGATGTTGGTCTCTTGATGGTTGAGGATTTGGTGCGTGACGTGACGACACGGGTGATATTACGAATAGTTGTCACTATCCATACAAGTGGGAAGTTCTCATCAATACAAAGAATATAAGTCCAAACGAGGTATTTTACATATTCAGTTTATTTGTTTATTTACTCAGTTGTCGAGTTCCCTCGACTTTCTCTGGTCTCCATCATCAGGTCAGCTCCCAACCTTCACTGTTGCATAGGTTTTGTCAATACAAATAATTTAAGCCCAAACACGAGGTTTACATATTCAGTTGTCGAGTTCCCTCGACTTTCTCTGGTCTCCATCATCAGGTCAGCTCCAAACCTTCACTGTTGCAAAGGTCTTGTCAATACAAATAATTTAAGCCCAAACACGAGGTAGTTTACATATTCAGTTGTCGAGTTCCCTGGACCCTCTCTGGTCTCCATCATCAAGTCAGCTCCAAATCTTCACAGTTGAATAGTGCTTTTAGGCGTACACCTGAGTGTCAAGTTTTTACCCTATATATGCCTACAACTTTCGAAGGTTGCCCTCGATTTCTCAGGGTTTCCATCATCAGATCCTGACCTGATGACTATGGGACCAACTGGCAGCTATTCCGAGTCGAACAAAAAAAGAATCACGTAGATCGGTCTATAAACCTCGGAGTAATCGATGTGTATGTGTAACCTCCTCCTTTTTGGGAAGTCGGTTAAAAATGGAATAATTTTATCAAATTAGTGTATTGTCATCGGTCCTCAATAAATCTACAAAGTTTGAACGAAATCTGGCCATTTAAAGTGGGTCAAAATCGCGCCCAAAGAAGTCGGTTACAAACCTACAAACATACAAACATACAAACATACAGGTGAAGCTAATAAAAAGCGTGTAATAATCCCCAATGTCACGAGACAATCTATTGATGTTTATTGGAGTTTCCAGGCCTTTTTCATAAATAATAAATATAAAGGCAAGTAGCTAAAGATAAGTAGAAACGGTTATAAAATATTTTTTCGTGTATCGGAGTGGCGTTGTCTTTTTAGGGTTAGAAATTATTGTTTGCAAACTTGGCAATAAAACTGACAGATGAATATCATCTGGTATGCCGTTTTTGTGTGGATGCTAGTGTAATTAGTTGTACAGTTAATACATATAATCTTTTGTACAAATATTTTTATTTACTTTTCTAGTCTGCCAGTCATAAATAATATCTAATGTCTGGAGTACTAATTAAATAAACGAATTTAAAATAAACGAATTTAAAATAAACGAATACTAATAAGTAATAATTAAAGTATTTTTTTAATGCTCGATTACTCTGTCGTCATTATAAAAAACTATTTCGACACGCAGTTTTTATAAATGCGGCTGTAACATTTATTTGTCATACTTGAACGCATATCCAAACTAGATTATAATGAAAGGAAAACATTCATAAAAATCCACAAGATAATACCAAAAATTTTAACCTTATTTCCCAACATACACACACACGTATCTACAAAAATAAAATATTTTCGATTTTTTCCACACACACATATTCTCCCCACACACACTTCTCACAAAGTTACACTCATCGACACTGACAACAATCCACTTTTTGATGGATGTAAATCGATAGAAACTTTTATTATTGAACCGCTTGGGACCTATACAAAGTTCCGCAAAATTCCTTATACTTTTTTTCTTTTAAAAACTTTGAAGATCGGAAATGTAGGAGTTAAAGGAAGGACGGAAAGTGGCGTGACAGATCAAATTATGGAATGGTTTTAATGGATCCAAAGTCGTTTTGATTATATGCTTTTCAGGATACCATTTTTTGCAACTTTTTGACTCGTTTTTATTGAGTTTTTATAACAAAGGTAATAGGGTGCTGTGCTATCAACGGTTTTAATGGTAGCTTATAAATAGAATACTTTGTAGCTACAATGTTAGTAGAATTATTAAATTATTCGAAAAAAAAATATTGTTAGGTATTCATGTTTCCATTTTAATTAACGTTTAAACTATTTCAATATTATAAGCCGGTCCAACTATGTTAAAGCTACATGGAAATATTTTTAAATACCTAAAAGCCCTCATTTTGTTAGTATTTAAACAATTTCAATTACAAAGGAATCTGACCGTAAAGTTTAGATATTTCAATGACTAGACCGTATGAAATACCACGCATTAAACTAGCTTATTTCGTGTGTTTACCTACCTGGTAAAAAGGTGCGTTAGCCAAAACTGTTTCCAGGTACATTATTTGGGTGAACATTGTTTTTAGGTTTCGGTAAAATTACATCACAAGTGGACTTATTATTTACGTTACCATGGCAATAAATAGGTAGGTTTTTAACTGCCTCGTTGGTCTAGTTGTCGCAAGTGTGGCTGCTGAGCACGAGGTCTCGGGTTCGATTCCCGAGTCGGGCCGAAATCGCTTTGTGGGTTTTAGAAGACTTTCACAAAGCAGCCCGAAGTCTGGAAGTTGGTGATTGATTCACCCGTGCATCGGAGAGCACGTAAATGTCGGTCCTGCGCCTGATCTCTTTCCGGTCGTGTCGGATTGCCGTCCCATCGGGCTATGAGAGTGAAGGATTTTTTGTTTGTGCCGCCGTTGAGGGACGACGTGTTTTAACTTAAAAAAAATAAGAAGTTTTCCAATTCTAAGCCCTGCGACGACAGTTTTAAAGTACATTTCGGTTTGTGTCCAGAATTGACGTACGACACTTAAGCATTTAGTTTTTGTTGAGTTACTGTAGTACATGCGAAAAACTCAGATAATGCAACGTTCACCGCCACCAGTCAAGTTTTCGTCACAACCAGATCTTTCTTCTGAAATGGAACCCCAAGAACAAAAATGTTATAGAAATGTAAACACGAGGGAAAACATAAGGAAGAAAAATCCTGAAGAGCAACAAAAGGAAGATTTTAAAGAAGACCTTTTAAAAGAAATTAAAGAAATGATGACTGCTGAGATTGCTATTATTAGAGAGCAAAATAGCAAGATACTTGAGTCAAATGCTGAAATAAAAAGTCAACTGGAATTAAATGCTGCCAATTATGAAAAAAATTGCAACCGAGTAACAATTATCGAAACTAAGCATGAAGTAGCTATCGAACGCATTAATCAATTGGAGACTCAAATAGACGTATTGCAAAAGCAATTTCTGAAAAACACGATTGAAGTAAGAAATATTCCACATAGCAACAATGAAGACGTTCATAATATTGTCGCTAATATATACAAAACCTTAGAGATACCACAAATTAAGGATTATGCAACCATATTTAGACGAGGCAGAAATAATGGACCAATTGTTATCGAGTACCAGGACAGTAAGAGTAAAGAAACACTACTTAAGGCTACAAGAAAATACAACTCTGAAAATAAGGATAAACCACTTGGCACTGATATTCTGGGATTTGTAGGAGTTTCCTCGCGTATATATATATCCGAGCCTCTAACCCCCTTGACTAAGAAGATTTTGGCAGCAGCTAGAGAGCTAGTCAAGAATGGATTGTTTAAGTTCTGCTGGGCCTCAAGAGGAAATGTCTTACTACGTAAGCAGGAGGGACAAGCCGCCATCGTCGTCAAATCATTAAGTCAAATTAAGGATCTCGCCTCGGAATGACTATCTATTATGGAAGGATATCTGGAGTTATGGTATCTTTTCCTACTTTACTTTTTTGCTGTTTTAGTTACTTTATATTACCTCTTTCATGTTGCTATCTGTTTCTTTAGACAATGTGTCTTGTTGCATAGGTATTTATATTACAAACTTTATATCCTATATTATGTATTATATTTACTTTATATGGTATTATTCTATCATTCCGAATTACAAGTAAATCCAATTACAGTGACCCTTATCATCAACCAAAAACATTCAAGTAATACAAATGTAAACTATTTTTACTATGGATACCATAGGTGAGGTGTCCACCGAAGTTGACCAAAATATCAACGTCGGTGACTCGTTTTTGGTTGAGGATCCAGAGTCATTTTCGGAATATAAACTTGAAACAGATTTCTGCTTGAGGGTGATTGTACAAAATATACGTAGCATACATAAAAACTTTGAAGATTTTAAAGTATTTCTTTCAAGGAGTAACTTAGATTACGACATTATAGTTCTTACGGAGTGTTGGCTGCAAGGTTCAAGCATGATACCGATTATGGACCAATACAGTGCCTTTCATACTAAAAAACATATCAATCAGAACAGTGGTGTAGTTGTATATATTAGAAGCAATTTAACAGGTGTCACAGTGTATGAGCCAAACTTTGTAGACGCGGATTGCTTGATTATAAAAATTGACAACAACCATGCCTTTATTTGCATGTACAGATCACCGTCCTTTGCATCACTCAACAACTTTCTTGGTTCATTGGAGGAAATTTTGCTAGACATAAAACACGTGCCTCATATTTACTTAACTGGAGACCTAAATATTGATATTAGTGATAATAGCACTGACTTAAGATGCGATGACTACTTGAATCTTCTAGCAACTCACTGTGTTCTACCTAGTCACCAACTTCCTACGCGTTTTAATAAATGTATTGATCATTGTTTTGTGAAGTCTAAGCACAAAATATTAACTGTTATTTGTGAATCATCAGTTACAGATCATAGTTGTATTTTCATTATTATACCATTGACTAAGCAAAGTAATCATAACCAAAAAAAGACTTTACAAAAACTGAATTATGAAACAGTATATAAATTAATGAAAGACTTAGACTGGACTAATGTAATGTCCTTAAATGAAGCCAATAAAGCCACAGAAGTACTTATTGAAACCATATCTGAAATCATCCAAAAAAGCAGTCAAACAATTACCGTGCCCAATAGACGCCAAACTTTCGAACCTTGGATAACACAAGGTTTATTGCGCTGTATTCGATTTAGGGATACGTTACATAGAAGATACCTGAAGTCACCAAATGATCGTGATCTGGAAGTCACCTATAAGCGCTATAGAAATGACTGCAACAATAAACTCCACAATTTAAAAAATGCCTACGATAAATCAGACTTAAATAATAGCAAGGATAATATTTAAAAAACATGGAATGTTATAAAACGTGTATGTAATTTAAATGTATTGGATAAATCAAAAGTGCCAATTGAATTATTAAAATTAAAGTCAACACCACAAGAATCTGCGGACTTCGTAAATGATTTTTTCGTTAATATGGGCTCTAAATTGGCAAACAATATACTACAAAAATTGCAACTCACAGAGAATGATCTTGTGCATAAAAACAAATCTACATCCAGCCTGTTAAACTCATTTGTGCTATTGGAAACTGATGAAGCAGAGGTATATAACACTATTTGTTCATTAAAAAACACAAAATCTACTGGATGGGATGGAATTTCAGCTGAGTTTATTAAAAAATTTTCAAAATTTCTCGTTACACCTTTAGCATATATATTTAATTTATGTTTTTCTTCTGGAAGATTTCCAAATAAATTAAAAGACTCATTAGTTATACCAGTGTACAAGTCGGGGGATAGAGACAATGTCACTAATTATCGTCCTATATCGCTATTGTCTAGTTTGGCCAAAATTCTCGAAAAAAATATAAATAGTAGACTCATTAGTTATTTGGATAAGAATGGTATTCTTTCTAGAAACCAATTTGGTTTTAGGAAGAAGAAATCGACCATTGATGCAATTGAAAACCTAGTTAATGATGTAGCTAACAATCTTGACTGCAAGAAAAAATGCCTCGGTATCTTTCTAGACTTAGCCAAGGCATTCGATACTGTCTCGGTCCCCCTGCTTGTATGTAAATTGGAGGCCATAGGTATACGAGGAATACCACTTGATCTTTTCCAGGATTATCTAACAAATAGGTCACAAACTGTTAAAATTGGGAATATTCTTAGCTCTAAATTAAATGTTAATTTTGGTGTCCCCCAGGGCTCAGTGCTTGGACCTACATTATTTCTAATCTACGTAAATAATCTTTGTAATATTGAAATAGCTGACGCGAAGGTGACTACTTTCGCTGATGATACAGTAATCCTATTCCAACATGCAACATGGTCCGATGTAAAGTCTTCAGCTGAGCAAGGACTTCGAAGGATAATTAAATGGCTTGATTACAACCTACTTACATTGAACGTTTTAAAAACAAAATACATAACTTTTAGTATTAAAAATAATTCTCAACCCTCTGCCGATTTCCAAATAAAAGCTCATTGTTCTAATTGTGACAATACTAATAATTGTGATTGTTTGTTTTTATCTCCAACTAGTAGTATTAAATATCTTGACATTGAAATCGATAAAAATTTAAATTGGAAACAACATCTTAGCAATTTAAAAAGTCGAGTACGCAAACTAATACCAATTTTCAAAAAAATCAGAAATTTACACGATAAGTCCATTAGTAAAATTGTTTATTTTACACTGTGTCGGTCAATAGTTTCTTATGGTATCGCTGCTTGGGGTGGCGCTAGGAAAAGTACCATTATAAAAATAGAAAGGGCGCACCGATGTATTTTGAAAGTAATTAATTTTAAGGGATTCCGTTACCCGACGACTACACTGTACAAAGAATTTGGCGTCCTAAA
Organism: Helicoverpa zea; assembly: GCF_022581195.2. Taxonomy (NCBI): domain Eukaryota; kingdom Metazoa; phylum Arthropoda; class Insecta; order Lepidoptera; family Noctuidae; genus Helicoverpa; species Helicoverpa zea. The sequence continues at coordinate 2,747,364 of NC_061458.1, read as the reverse complement.
CATTCGACAACTGTTCATACAGAATATAGTTCTAAGACAACACAACCGTGAAAGACCAACTAATAAATCTACCAGAAGATCACATGAAGTATACGCTGTCCCAGCTCGTAAAACTATATTTGGACAAAGTTTCTCTCTTTTCCTGGCTCCGCTATTGTACAATCGTATAAGTAAAATAAAACCCTTAAAAAATATGACAAGTTATATCTGTAAGAGGGCCCTGGATGAGTTCCTGTGTAAATTGGATTATGAACGGACTGAACAATTCATTAAAATATGTAAATAAAATATATATTATGATATTTAATTTATAACCATATATGTCAGAAAAATAAAAGTATCACGTACACACACAGAAAAAGTAAAAAAATAAAATATATTACATATTTGTTTAAGATATATATATATTATCAATATACATATTATTATTTTTTAATATTACTAAATTCCATTTCCTATTATTACTAAATAAAAAAAAAAAATAAAAAAAAAAGGAAATCGCAACATGTTTGTCTAGTTATTTTGCTTGTACTACTTGTTTACGCTAAACTCATTAACGCGTTATCGGCATCCACTACATTGAAAAGAGTGTCTTATGTTCATAACGTTACGATTGCAAATTCATGTTATAACGAGAATCTTACCTTGCCGTAACACAGTTTTTAACTAGCACGGGAGGTAAAGAACTTTTCTTGTATACCGTCAATGGACATTATTTTATTATCTAATTGAATTGCATAGTTGTGGTGGCATTTATGTTACGAGTAAGTAATATGTAACAAAATATTTTTTAGGTAGTTTAAGAATGTACCTCTTACCGTTTCAATGTACCTACCTAATAATTAAACACCGTTTTAATTAAGAACTTAGAGAATAAGAAATATTGTACTAGTATACTGTATTTAAAAAGGAAATAAATTCTATTCTATTCTATTCTATTCTAAGGAATAGGGAGTGCACCTGTGTCTGCGCAAATGCTTGTGCACTATAATATGTCCTGCGCAGTTGGCTAATCTCCTTACATGAGAACAGCCGCCGTAGCCGATAATCGGCTAGGAGGACATCATCATCATCATCATCAAATAGGTATACAAAAATTATTTGGTTTAAAATGTTATTTTGATCGGGTAAATGAGTTGAGGATGTCTAATCAAACATTAAATACAGTTACACCCAACTCAGATATATTCGGTTGGACTGGAAGCCGACCCTAACATAGGAAAATGCCAGGCGGGTGTTGTTTTTGGGTGACTACACTTACTACCACATTTGTTAGGAATAGTTTTATATGATGGGTTTAGTACTGCGTATTACATAGGGCAAGGACTAAGAGCACGTAGAGCATAAGACGGCAAAAAGTCATCATCGTCACACTAGTCCAAAGTAAATTGCTCCGATCTCTTTCAAGCTAAACCAACCCAAGAATCTCATCTCTCAAAACCCATTATATATCAAATTACTGCGTTATTTACCCCTATTTTATCGCCCCCATAAAACTTTAATGTACCAATGCACACTCATTTATCAGTACGCAACACCATCGCGTTATGGTGTACAAAGTTCTATAATGAAATTCGTCGGTTGCTTGAATTTCAATCATGAAGTTTTTGATACATTGTTTCAGCTTATATTCGGTTCGTGCTAGCGTGTTTTGTTACCTCTAGTTGCTCTATGTTGCCCTAGTACTTTTAGTATTGGATTGTATTAAACTGCAGGGGATTATAATAGGAAAAACTGTTTGAAAAAATGTTGATTGAAACACTCTTCAAATAGTTTTTTTTTTAAGCTACAATATGTATAGTTTAAAAATATATGAAACCTTTTAAAGTATACACCTAAATATGACGATCTGCTTACAAATGGCTAAGCCAAATACGAGTTGACTCATAAGAGGCTCAATGCAATGATGATAGATTTTATTAGATCAACATTAAAAATAAAAGTTTAAGCAATAATCTATGTAATTCTAGCAAATTCTACACTATCCACAAAGCAAGCTAAGTAGGTTACACATCCTCTAAGATTACATTGTCGTATGTAAAACCGGTGTGTTCACGGCTCATTGGCAACGCATATTAATGTCGTCGTCTTTGTAAGCATTTACATTTACATTATCTGTATAGATTAACTTTCTTTATCAATATACTTACTGGTTTATTTTAGCAGGCCGATAGTTTGTTTAGACTCATAAATCAGTATGAAGATAGTAGTGCGCATATTACATAGATCAGGTATTTAGCTGGTAGGTATCAAATCGACAGAATTTGAAAGAAATCAAGATTTTCTATTAAAAAATTACCTACCATCGGGTCAGCTGTCGGCCGGCTGTTTACAATGTGACTCTTAATCGTGTGAATACTAAGTGATGTACGTATGTGTGTGTGTGGCTTCAAGAAGTTTTCAGTTTCTGTGAAGACTCATTGGTTCTTATTTTGAAAGCGTTCTTAATTCGATTCATTGGGTTTTAGTTTCTACATGGATTGAGACGAGTTCTAAGAAAAGAGTGAGTTCGATGTTGAAATAAAATTCGAGGAAAATTATTGGAATTATTTCATAATTTTCAGATAAAAACTGTGTATTTGTTATTAAATACATGATCAAGTTTCTTATAGACATTTTTTGTAAAGCTAGCTAGTAAGTAGATCAACAAAAAAAAACTAAATTAAATAAACTTCACGAACGAAATTACTTCATATACTTTTTTTTTGTTTAAAAATTAGACCAAACTACCAATATTAGCCGGAACGGCTAATCGGAAGTAATAAAGGCCACACCAGGCAATCACGACAAACAAGTTGGCTAATGCACTGTCATTCTTAGTCATAGTCACTAATACTATAAATTATAAAAACTACGGTGTGCTTTTAAAATGACACCATACTGTGTATTTTGTACCATGTATGGGGGCGAGTACCTCAAAAGGTGTGGACAGAGAGAATTTTCTAAATCTTTTCTTTGATTGTCTTGCCATTTCCTAGAAGCGAGAAAAATTAAGCATGCGAAGAGTTCTTGATTGATTAATTAATTAAAAAGCTGAAGAGTTTGTTTGCTCGAACACGCCGATTTAAAAAAATCTTTAAGTGTTACATGGATTCTCCGAGTACTCGAAATGGTTCCCCTGGGACGTGCGTGAAACCGCGGGAAGCAGCTAGCCACATCTAAGTATTTTATTTATCTATAAGTCGTTTATTATTTTTGTACCTAGGTATGAAATGGTGACCACTTTAATCCATCCATCTCATTTAACAGCCCTATAAGTTTATTCACCTAGTAATACCTAGTAATCAAAGTGTCCCCTAAGCTCACAGACTCCTTTGCTTACCAAACACAAATCTTATGCAAAACGTTTGGTCAATACATGGTTTTATTCGATCTATTCCGTCCACACCGGATTTTTTCACAGGAAATTGAATTCTCCGCCGTCCGAGTTACGTTTCAGAAAAGCTGTTATTTTTTTTTCATTTTTTTTAGGGTTCCGTATCCAAAGGGTAAAACGGGACCCTATTGTTTTCGTTCCTCTGTCCATTAGTCCGTCTGTCACCAGGCTGTATCTCATGAACCGTGATAGTTAGAGAGTTGTCACAGATAATTATGCATGTAAGGTGTATCCTTTGTTGGAGTTCCTTTTGAATATAATAAAATAAAATAAAAATAAGATGATGTATTTCTGTTGCCGCTATTACAAAAAAATACTGAATAAAATAAATTTTTTGGGTGGCTCCCATACAAAAAACTTGATTTTTTTGCTCAATTTTGCTCTATATCAATAACGGCAACAGGTAGATGCGGTTTTATAAATAATGGTACGGAACCCTTCGTGCGCGAGTCCAACTCGCACTTGGCCGGTTTTTTCTTCTTTTATGAAATGCGTTCCAGTCTTTCTTTTACGAGGTAAATGTGAAGATTTTTTTCTCGTGGTTTAAGTAGAAAAGTAACGTGATGGCATGCCTCTTTAGTGAGTACTTAGAACATTTTTGGGGATGCTATAAACTGGGGTTGGTAAAAGCGTTTTGTACTATAAAATGTTTAAGGCGCATTGACAGAGTAAAATTTTGAATATTTTCTTCTTTTTTTGTTAAACTTTTTTGGTGTGTTTTTTTTTGTTTTATAATCAGAGCTTATTAGGGATATGATGATGGCAAAACCAAGTTTACGCAAAATAAAAATCCTGGAATGTGATAACTTTAAGATATTATTTTTACTGGCACTCTTTCGTATGGGTACAGTTTCTTATTGACCATGTTTTCATTTTAAATATTTATAATTTTATTCAAATATTGAGGAAATAATGTACCACATTTTAGCTAGAGGTATGCAGCTAAACCAAAACGAATATATAAGCAACTATTTATTCAAAAACCACAATTAAAATAGCAACAGCAAACATTATTCATTATTCGCATATCACACTTCAGTACTACGAATTACATCCATTAACACCATTTTGAAATCGTTTAGGCGTCATTACAGCATTTCTACCATTCCTACCATTCTACCAACAGTTGTATAAGAATTAAAAGTCATTAAAAACCGTCACTGTATTATGAAATTCCTTGTACACACACACACACACACTTCACATGCAACGCGATATCGCACCCAATTAGAAGCTTCCCGTTTTATAATAAGCTGGGCCATGGGATAAGCGATTAAATCCTATTTTTTGGGAAGTCGGTTAAAAAGACATGAGC